>NC_142096.1:42349768-43549768 GCF_054644295.1 Miniopterus natalensis | reverse complement strand
CAGACCCCCATGAAGGGGAAGGGAAGGAGGTGGCGGGTACATTCTGGATGTCTGTCCTAGCCGCCAGTCACCTGTCAGGGAGCTACAGCTCCCAGGATGCTTCCCCCCCACCCCACCCCGGCCCAGTGCAAGGCTGGGTTTTCATCCTGCAGTAGGTCTGCAAGGAGCCCCCAGATTCAGGCTTGGCTTGGGGCTGGGCTCAGCAGGAGCCTCGTGGACCCCCTCAGTGGAAGCCTGCCTCCTTGCCGCCCAGAAGCCAGACCCAGGGCGAGTGTTCTTGCCCACCAAATACATGCTTGTCCCCACTGCAGAGCACAGCTGGACAGGCCCGCAGCAAACCCCACAGCGATGCCCGTGGGAAAGGAGAGCCCGCCTCTGGTCAGGGCTCAGGCAAGCAGCACCCTGCCTCTTCTCACCCCGCCCCTGTGGGGCCTGGGCTTCCTATGCCAGGAGCCCACACCCCACTCTGTAGCAGGCTGTGCTTGCACAACACAGGTGCCTGCTCACCGTCATGTGTCTGCCCCTCCAATGCTCCAGTCCCCATCCAGTAACTGGCAGCCAGCTGGATGCCCTACCTTCCAGGTTGAGGTTTATGAAGGCCAGACTGTTGCTGGGCCCTGGGAGTGTGACCCCTCTTGGGGACTTCTCTGCTGGGGTTCCTGGGAGACCCCAGGTGAGCATTTCCTGTTTGCGAGTGTCCAGGCTGACCAGGTCCATCTGGTTGCCAGCCACAGCTGTGGCATCTGGTGGGATGCGGATCCGAGCATACTTTTCCACGGACTGCCTTCCTGCTTTGATCCTGATACTGAAATAATCTCAAGTCACTAGGGACCTCAGGCCATTGGTGGGCCTACAACCCAAGGGCCAACAGTTGGACCCTCCAGATGGGGCTTGGGTGGGGCTGACAAGGACCTGCCTTTTCCGCTGACCTTCAGGGCAGTATCTCAGGGCTCCAGAAATATCGCTTCTGTACCTGCTTATTTAATGCTTTCTGAGGCCTGGGCTATTCCTGTCCCACACACCTGGCTTTTGCCTTTCAAGCCACCCTAACAAGGGTTCCCAGAGGAGGACCAGGGGCTCTGGAGAGACAGATAGTCCCGAGGCCTGGAGGCTCTTCACTGTGTGGGGGTCGATTTCTAGCAGGTTCCTGTCACTGGGTCTGGAGTGTTTGGGGAGTGCTGTCTTTTGTTTTAATGTTAATGTCACTGTTGGGCTTGGATCCTGGGTTTCTGTGGGAGTTAATGTCCCAGCTGAAGCTACTGGTCCTCCTCTTTAGCAAGTCCTGAAGCTGTGTGTCTGTGGACTGCCATGACCTCTGAGTGGCTCCTCCTCCACCAAGGGGAGAAAGGTAGACTGTGCCCCCTGCCCTGCGGAACAGCAAACTGCTCCTGGCTGTTCAAGCTCCCAGAGATGAGTAAACTCCCTGCTGATCAGTTACCATTTGTCCCCACACGTGGGCCACTTCCCCCCTGGCAGGGTCCCTGCAGGGCTCTGGGTCCAGTGACCTCTGAGCAGATGTACTTGGATGAGGTGCAGACCAAGGTCAGTTGCTTTGCTTTGGTCACTGCTTCTCTGGGAACCTCTAGTCGGCTCCAGGAGTATAGGGTCTGTGTGCTGGTCAGCCACACATGCTCTAGCCCCCTTTGCTAGATGGATGGGCCCCCTACCTCAAGGTCCCCGAGGCAGATGGAGACCTGTCCTGGTGGAACTGTACCCCCACCCTCGGTCTTTCACAGACTAGCACACTGGGGAGGGTCCAGGGGTCCAGCCATGTGACTGGTCACTCTGGAGGGACCAGGTCCAAGCACAGGGCAGGCTCTCCTTAGCCCCATGGTGTGACAGGAATAAAACCATAGGGGAGACTCCTGCTCTTGGTCCCCATATCCTTCCCTATCCTGTGTGGGCAAGTCCCTACCCCTGCCCCCTATTCCAGATCTAGGGCCCCTCAAAAACTCAATGACCCATCTTCCCTTTGTGCATCATATTTATTGACTTTCCCCAACTCCCCATGGTGAACTGCCCGCTGGGCTATGTTGGGCTCTCCTCTTGCCAGGACTGGCAACTGGGCGGGCCACGAGCTCTCCCTGCCTGGAGAGCTGCCCAGGCATGCAGGCCGGCAGGCTAGCAGAGCTGGCTCAGCTTTAACAGCAGGGCCAGGCTGGCATAGAGTGCACATGTGCGGCCCTGGGCCTCTGGCTTCCAGCACACCTGGGGGGTGCCCACCTGTAGCTCTAGGCCGCATGCCTCTAGCAGGATCCAGGTGGGCACCTCTGAGCTCCAGCTGTTCCCCAGGAGCTCAGGTGGCAGGGACAGGGCCCTGTGCTCCTGCCATGGGGTACTCTGCTCCAAAAGGCTCTCCACCTGCCAGGACAGGGTGGGAGATTGTCATTGGAGGCCCCCAGGCATCCAGCCTTTGCCCCCTTACCACCCCTTCCCAGATGTACCCAGCCCACAGCCACAGCTCCTTCCCCCAGGATCTGGGCCCTCTCACCAACTTGAAGGGCTCTGACAGGGCCAAGGCCTCCAGTGCTTCGGCCAGCAGCATGTGCTGGGTTTCACTCAGTGCTGGGGAAAGACCTGGGATAAGAGGGGCTGGAAGGCCCAGCTGAGAAGCCCACATCCCTGCCCCTACTTGCCTCGCCCCCAGAAGCCCCTCACCAGCCAGTGCTCCCAGCAGGTAGGTGATGGGGCCTGCGAGCTCCTCCACTGGCGCTCTGCAGGGGAGCACCAGGCACTCAAGGACCTCTCCCGCCGGGCTGTGCAGAGGCTCCATCCTCCCGCAGCACAGGCCCTGCTCCAGCTGGGGGCACAGGTGGCCAGGTGAGCCTGGCTGGCCTGTGTAGGCCCCACCCACCGCCAAGCCTCCACCCTGAGGGGCTTGCTCACCGACTCCTCCAGGGTTTCCAGGGCCAGCTCATCCCGCAGCACCTGCCCCAGGCCCCTCAGCAGCTGCTCACGCAGCGACTTGGACAAGTTCTCCAGGACCCTGGCCCAGGCCTTCACCTCTGCTTGCAGGCCCTGGAAGTCTTCAGTGGGTGCCAACCTGTCCTCATCAGACCCATCTGTGGGGACAGGGCTGGCATTGTCTTAGTGTCCATAGAGCCCTGGAAGGTGAGACCCCCTCCCCCAGGAGGAAGAAGGGGAGCCCACCAGGTGTCCCAGGGGTGGTCAAGACGGTACTCACCTGACAGGAACTTGAGGCGTTCAATTGAGGACCTTATGGAGAAGCTGGGGCACTGCCACTGTGACTGGCCACCTGCACCACCGGGTCAGAGCAGAGTTTGTCAGCACAGGGTATGGGTCCCTGAGTCAGAGAGCTGAGTCCTGCCCTGGGCCCTCACAGCCCACAGCCCCTCACCACCACCCCAACACTGGTGGCCCAGGGCAGGGGGTGAGGCCTTGCCAGACCTATGTCACCCTTGTATGTGTGCACGTGCACACACTCTGGATATGCCCAGCCCTCAGGAGTATCCTGGCTGCACTGTGCTGTGCAGGAGATGGCCTCAGTGGCCAGGAGCTTGTCCCGTTGCCCAGGGGGGGCTGGGGGTGTCTGCAGACCTCACCTGTCTGTGGCAGCTCAAAGGTCCTCTGCTTCTTGTTTGGGATGAAGAGGATGTCTGGCAGCCAGGTGGGAGGAGAGATGGGGGAGGCAGGTTGGCGGAGGCTCCCGGCCTTCCCTTCACCTATTGGGGCTCCCCTTACAGTTCCCCAAGTGCACTGCAACCTCCCACATGCCAGAACACAGGACCCTCTGCCTGACCCAGGTAGCTGTGCAGCTGGATTCCTGCAGCACCCCCAGCTAGCCTATGGCTCTTCCCAGGCCTCCCTGCATCTTTGCCACAGAGTCTGGGCCCCAGAAGTCACCCCAATCCCAGCTCACCCCAGTCAGAGCCAATAACCAGCTGGGCCACCTGGAATGCGAGGATGCTGCCTGCAGGGATGGTGACCGTCTTCTTCCGACTCAGGTGGCCCTGGCCTTTGCCCTGAGAGGTAGATCTGGGCTCAGAACTGGGCTCTGGGTTGTGGGGCCAGGAATGGGCTGGTGGAGGGATCTTCCTGGCAACAGGCCCTCCTGCCCCTCCCCACCCTGGCACAGCCCATGCCCGCACCTGAAAGGACACAGCTCCGGGCAGTACAAACTGGCCTGAGCCCTCATGCCTGTGGGTCCTGGTGACCTCCACCTCCTTCTGTGTCTGTAGCACCTCAGTCACCACGAACACATCGTCCCCACGACTGCGCAGCTGCTGCAGGATCTTGTGTTCAGGCTGCCGAAGGCGCCTGTGGCAGATGCGGGGGGGGGGGCACACATGAGGCTCAGGGTGTGCACCCACTTCCCTGCCCCCTACTTTCCTCCTCAAACCTCAGCCTTTGTGCCCATCAGCAGGGATAACAGGGGCTGAGGGGACCAGGAGCTCTGTGGATGCCCAGGTACGGGTGGCTGTCATTCCCTCCCTTGGAACTCCTGCCAGTGTTTGTAGATGGGGGTGAGGGTGCAAGGAGGAGGGACGAGGTCTAGCAGGGACAAGTGGACACCTGCTGGCCCTGGAGGTACCCTCCTCCAGCTGCTCACTGGGCTGCCCTCTCCCTCCACTCCACTTTGAGGTGACTCCTCCTCACTGGTGTCCCTCGGGTCTGCTCCACCCCAGCAGCCCAGCCTCCTCTCAGTGGCCTGGGGCTCAGTCTGTCCCAGATTCCCTGGGCACTGCCTGGCTGCCCTGGTCCTCAGGATGCAGGCCCTCATGACCTCTGCAGCCTCTTTCCTCACTGCAGGTCCCAGCCCTGGGACTCCCCTCCCGCTGCACTGACTCTCCACCTAGCACAGACACCCTGTGACACAGGGCTATTTGGGGTCAGCAGAGCCTGCCCCTGGGGGCTCACCTTTCTTGGAGCATGGCCACCCAGGTGTTGGGGTCCACTCGCAGGGTGCACACGTTCATGGAGGCGCTGGAGCTGCCAGACACCGAAGCCCCACCTGAGAACTTCCCTTGTCCTGGGCCCACCAGCTCCATGCTGCCCTGCAGCTGCCCATCCACAGCATCTTGGAAGTGGAAAGGACCGACACACTCTACCGCTGAAACAAGACCAGAGCTGAGGCCCCCCCCGCCTACCAGGCCTGTCCCACCCAGGCATAAGGACCTTTGAAAAGGCACTGCCCTCTGGGAGCAGAGAGCCCAGAAGCCCAGAGCAGGCAGAAGGCTGGCAGTCCCATTCCTTAACCAGCAGGGCTCCGATTCAGTGCCAGGTGGGATACCTGGCTCTGGGTCATTGGGCTCCAGGATGTCTCTGATGGACAGGTTGACACATGTGTAGCGGGGTCTCCAGAACCATGAGCTCGAGGGCTTTCTGCCCAAAAGGCAGTAGGGCTGGAAGTTGGTGGAACTCCGCAGGCTATCCACGGGGATAAGCTCTCCACTGTGGTCTAGTTCCCGGACCACGCTCTTCACCACCCGCTCAAAGGCTGACGCCATGTTCCTAGGAGGGCAGATGGGTAAGACACTGCACCCTCAGGGTTGGAAGGGCAGGAGTAGGGATGGGAAAACAGTTGGCACTTGGATGACTCCAATGATGGGGAACTCTTCTCCCGAAGCAACCCTGCATGGTCAGTCTTGGGATGCTCTGACGGACAGAAAGCACTTGCCCCTGACCATCACCCAACACAGAAAGAAATGCTGTTCTCCCTGACATCCACCAGGCCACCTCTTCAAGAGGCTATAAGCACCTCCGGGATGGGACGTCACTCATAACCCTCAGTGGGACTCAGGCCATTCACATTATCTGTTCTGGGACCAGAGTGCCCAGACAAAGCCCAATAAAGTCCTAGACCATCAGTGATGGGGGACAGGGCAGCTTTGGGCCACCCATCAAGGCCTCTATCACTTTGTCAGCCCAACACGGCTTAGGGACACCACTGAGGGAGGGCAGGGCAAGGGGGGTGTTTTGAGGTGACCCCTAGGCCGTTGCTCTATTTGCTCTAGTCGCTGCTCCCTAGCTGAGGTGTCCAGAGTGTGGGGGAAGAAACAGAAGTCCCACCTCCCGGGTACCTGGCACATGTGCCAGAACATCGGACTCCTCTGTCCGGAGCTTCATGAGCCACTTTTCTAAGGCTGAGGCTTCAGGGGTTAGAGACCAAAGCTAACTTGACCCAGGATGCAGGAGACCTGGGCCCCAGAGAGAGGAGCTGCCAGCCAGTTCCCCTCCAGTAGGAGCTCTCTGAGCCTCAGGGCTGGCTTGAAATCAGAGAGTGGGCAAAGGGGTGCCTGGAGGGCCCACCCTGCAGTCAAGCCCAAACCCAGTCCAGCTGGTGAGGGGGCTGCCTTCCCGGGGCCCCTGGGCTTCCCCAAGTGGGTCTGGGATTGTGGGGAGTCCTGAGAGGGTGCTGAGACCAGGTTGGCCCATAAGGACCAGCACCCCCCCACCCAGGGCGAGTGAGTAGGGTCACCGGGGTGCCGGGGGTGTGGGGCGCAGCTCACCGTGACTGGCACCCAGGCTGCGGCCTGGGCTGGAGTTGTGTGCCTGTGCTCTGGAGCTGCCAAATGAGCGCTCAGCCCGCGGGCTTGCGGACCCAAAAGTGAAACCTGCAGACGCTACGTGGGACCGCCCGGCGCTCCCGGAAATGACCAGAGCCAGGCCTCGCCCCGCCAGCTGAGCCTTCTCCGTGGTTTCTTTCCAAATCTCCGGGGCAGGCGGAGGGGTGAGCAGACATTTCTCCAGAGAAAATGTACAAACGGCCAACAAGCATATGGAAAGGTGCAAATCAAACCACGGGGAGACGCATGTCACACCCACTAGGTGACTGGCCAAGTGCTGGGGAGGGAGCAGGAACGGGCCTCGCTCTGCTGTGCTAGAAACTCAGCAGCAGGACATCCGTCTGGCAGTTCCTCAGTGAGTGAGACAGTTACTGCCTGCCCCATCCAGTCCAATCCTCGCTGTGTGTACTCAAGAGAGATGAAAACCATCACTGCAAAGCCTGAACACAAGCAGGATGCAGCAACAGCCCAGTTCATCCACCAAAGCACTGATGATGAAAGTGGGGCAAACCCACTCTGTGGAGGACAGGACGGAATGGCAGTCAGCCCCCAAAAGGAGCCAGGTTCTGGTACTGGGACAACACCCATGAACCTCAAAACATCACTCTAATTGAAAGAAGCCAACTCAGAAGACCATGTGTCACCAGACTCATGCATATGGGATCTTCACAGCAGGAGAATCCATACAGACAAAGTACACTGCTGGTTGCCAGGGGCTTGAGGGGGGAGTGACAGCTATAGGGACATAGTTTCTTTTGGGGTCATGAAAATGTTCTGATTGTGCTGAAGGTTACACAACCCTGACTGTGCTAAAACCCAAGGAGTTTTACACTTTAAATACGTGAATTATATGGTACTTGAGTTATATCTTACTAAGGCTGTTATTTCGACAATCTGCAGCCAGGCCCATCACAAGCTCCTCTGCACCCTTACTGTCCTGGGTCACTAGCGAATCACGCTTGGTGCAAGGCAGAGGGCCCCACACCCCTCCTTCTGCTCCACAGCTTGCCTCTCAGCCCTTAACCCAGGATACTCTGCAGCCTGCACCAGGGCTGCTGGCCTGACACTCACCCTAAAAGCTCTGCACACTTGTTCACTCAATCAACACGTGTGTATCAGCACCTAACTCAGGTGCTATACCCATGGGGGCTGTCACTGTGAACCAGAAGGTGACTTCCCATGCTGGCATGTAGCAACTGCAGTAACTGGAAAAGCCAATTCAAACAGAAAGGAAACATTGTCTTGTACAAGCAGAAGTCCCCAACTGCTGCATACCCTGGGCAAGACTCAGCCAGGTGCAGCTCTCCAGGGAAGGGGGGGGGGGCAGGCAGGTGGCTGGCCTGCTTCAGTGCCTGCCTGTGGTCTCTCCTCATGCCGGGGGCTTAGGGTGGAGGCCTGTGACCTCTGCTGGCTGAGGGCCTGTGGGGCAGCTTGGTGAGGGGCTCCCAGCTCTGGTCCAGACCCTGGAGCCACTTGCTGGTGTGAGAGGACATCTTTGCTGGTGGTGGCAGGAGGTTCCAAGAGCCTGAGTAGGGCTGAGTGTGTATGTGTTTGTGTCCACATATGTGCATATGTGTGTATGCACATGTATGTGTATTCATAGGTATGTTTTATGTAGTGTGCTTGTGCATGCAGCTGTGTGTGTGGGGGACTATTTGTACATGTTGTATGTGGATGTGTGTTGGGGCCACTGATGCTGCATGCTGGTCCCACCAGAACATCCCCCTCCTCCAGCTAGGCCTGCTTCTCCCTGTTCCCCAGGCAAAGCTCTGTGTGGCCTCCAGTCCTGCTGCTCCTTATCACTACTTCCCCAGTGGGCTGGCTCCAGGCCAAGGTCAGGAGGTGGCAGCCTCCTCAGTGGGGTGACCTTGCTGTGGGTTTCCAGCAGGGGTGCGACTAGCCTCATTGATTTTTCTGGGAGGCCTTGGCTGCTGCATGGGAGAATTGGGTGGAAGTGGTGGCACAGCCCTGGGGCTTGGTCTGAGGCAGAGGTGCCAAGCAGGTGCCATCTGTGCCCACCTGCCTTGAGGCTGTGACCCGGGCTGGGTAGGGCAGGACCCGGTCTGGCTGGTGCTATTTCTTTTCACATCTTCAGTTCTTTAGCAATAACCAAAACAAGAAGCACTGTGTTGGTGAGTGGTGGTGTTGCCTCAGCTCCTGACTCACAAAGGAGAACAGAGGTCAGCCTGAGAGGGCAGGAAGTGTGCCTAGTGGGGAGAAAAGAAAGAAGGAAGTGGGTGGGGCTGGCCCTGCACCCCATCTCCATCCTTCCTTGGCACTCATGAAGGGGAGACAGCCAGAAACTCCAGGGTGACATCACCTCCTCCCCACGGCCACCCTATAAGGAGGTGGATGAGGTTGCCCTGGGCAAGGTCTAGGCAGGTCCTGGGGTGGAGGTAGAGCTGGGGAGGGACCATGTCCCCAGTGACCGGGGACTGGGAGGCTGGAAGTGGGCTTCCGTCGGGGGAGGGGCGGGTCAGCAGTGCCCGGTGGGCTCTGAGGAAGAGGAAGTGCAGTGCCTCTGGGTTTCTGTCTCCACCCACCCGAGTGGGGGGCTGGCTTGGTCATTAAGATCCCAGAGATAACCCGGAGAGTGCACTGGAGGGAGCGGCTGCGTAATACTGCGGAGATGGGACAGTGGGCTTAGGGAAGGGAGTCAGGCGGCTGAGCGGAGCCTGGAATGGACAGCGGGGCCAGGATGGCTTGAGACCTGGTGGCGGGCAGCCGGCTCCAGAAACCCACGTACGCGTCATAGGAGCGCTCGGCAGGCCGGGTCCTAGACCTGGACTCGGAGGCCAGCGAGGCCGGGCTGCCGGGGCCGCGGGGGCGGTGCGGGCTCAGCCGAGCGCGGCGCAGCCTGCGGAGGGCCAGCGGGAGCAGCTCGCGGCCTCCCCACCCCGCGCCGGCCTCCCGGCGTCACCCGGGGGTCCGCGGGCCCGAGAGTCCACGCCCGGGGCAGTCCCTCCCCCGTAACCCTTCCGGTGCCCCGCCTTCGCCCTTTCCCGCCCCTCCCGCGCCCACGTCTCCCCCGGGGTCCCCGGCCACCTGAAACCCGTGCCCGGCCAACAGCTCCGCCGCGTCCCCGGGGCTGGAGCTGCTCCCGGGGGTCTCCGCCGGCTGGGGCGGGGCGCGGAGCCCAGCCCACCCGCGGGCCTCTGCGGGGGGAGCAGCCCCTGGGTCCGGCGCGGGCGCGGTGCGCCTCGCGGCTCGGCCCGACTGCCCGAAGCCCCGCTGCTGCAGTCCAGGCACGGGGGACACTGCCCAAGATTTGCCCAGGGGCAGGGCATGTGGAGGACTGTCGTGGTGAAATTCACACCACCCGTCGGTCCTGGTCCCTGGGAGCCTCGAGGAAATGCCGCGATGAAGGGAACAGCAGGTTAACAACATTCCTCCTGGAGGACCTGTTCTCTCAGGGTCTGGGGGTTACACTTGGCAGTGAGGGTCGATGCGGGGTGCGATGCTGGGGTGAAGGACCTAAGGGGGCCTCGAGGGCAGTTCTCTCCCAGTCACTTCCCGCTCCCCTCCGTGTGGGATGGATGCGAAGGGGGCAAGCATGAGGAGTGGTCCCAGCGTGCCAACCCGCGTGTTCCCACCTGAGAGCCTGGAGGGAGGAACTCCCGGGGGTGCAGGCTGGGTCACTGAAGGAGGAGGTACAGAGACGGGGGCAGGCGTAGGCTAGGGAAGGAACCGCGCCGCGGCTGGAGTGGGGTCCGGGTCTTGGTCTCTCGCCCAGTCCCGCTGGGAACGAGAGCCCGTGGCGGAGAAACCGGCCGGAGCCCCCGCGGCCGCCTCCTCCCGGCGCGCAGAGAGGCCTCCTCCGCCGCCGGGTGGGGCCTTCTCCCGGCCCCCGCCCGGTGCGCGCGCGCGGCCCCGTGGGCGTCGCCAGGGCGACGGTGCGTCCCACGTGACCCCAGAGCGCTCGGCCGGGCCGCGGCGCGCAGTCTCCGAGCCCGCCGTGCTCCGTCCCGCCCCCCCGCTCGCGGGGAAACGGTCGCGCGCCGATGACGTCGCGGGGCGGGGCCGGCCGGGGCGTCGCGGACTCCGGAGATGGAGGAAAAGGAGCTGTTACGGCAGCAGATCCGCCTCCTGCAGGGTGAGTCGGGCCGGGCTGTGGTCGCCGCCCCTTTCTGTCCCCTCACCTCACGGGGGTCGCTCTCCGCCCGCGGTCTCCCCAGCCAGGTCGGGTGCCAAAGTAGGTCGGGCCAGGCAGGAGGTGGGGACCCGGAGGGGCTTCCGGGCCTAACGCGGCCCTTCCGGCGCTGCGGCAGGTGGTGGCGGGCGGTCGCTTAGTAACCGGCCCGGCGGCCCCCGGCCCCGCCCTCCGGCGGCAGGCTGCGGGGCGCAGGGCTGGTGCGGGTGGCGAAGCTCGCTGCGGTTAGGGCGCTGTGTTTCTACCCCGACGCCCGGTTTGGACGCTCCATCCCTCCGTACAGCCACACTCCCCTTCATTTTCCAGACCCAGACTCCCCAGGCCTCAGTTTCCAAACTTTTCCATTTTTAGACCCGTCTCTATACTTAAAAAAATAAAATCCCCTTTAAAGCTATTCCCACAAAGCGAAGACTTAAGGACTTGGGAAGTGTGTATGGGAGAGAGTCTCCGTATGCTGGCCCCTCCTTTGAGCCACTTCTTGGGCTTCCATCATACCTGCCCTGAGGTGTCACTAGGTCTGGACACGGCTGGGCTTGCTTTGGGTCTGGGGGCAGGACCTGTGTTGGGAGAGTGTCGTAAAGGGAGGGAGGGGCTGGCCTCTAATCGTTAGTTGAGCTGTCGTGTCCTGGAGCCCTGGGTTGTTTCAGCCAAGGCCTGTGCCCTTCCTGCACCAGGACAGCTATCCAGGGGCTTCCTTGGAAAGGCCCTGTGGTGGTTGTGTCAGTCCAGTGCCCTGGGGCTCAGGCTGATCAGGCCTCTCATCTGAGGGGAGGACTGTGAGATATTCTTGTCAAGTGTTGAGTGCCCAGGGCTGTCAGTCATCTTACACTCATTGTCCTGTGTAACAGGCAGGGAGGAAGATCTTGCCTCCTTTGCATTGGTGACCAAGCCAGAGGTGCCTCTGTGGCTGGCTGGCTGGCCCCCTCTTACCGAGACATTTGCAATGTGGGGCCTTGCTGGTTTCTTCATATCGAGTGACACTGCTCCTCAAAGGATTGTAGACCCAGAATAATATTCCTAGCAAATAGGGAATATTATGCCACAAGGGTACATTTTCAGGATAGGCAACCAGAAATAGGACTAAAGTAGAACTGATGGGAAAAAGCTCATGGAAAAGACAGGCCTAAGAGATCTAGGTGAAATTGTCAGTGATGCTCAGACGCAGAGGGGCTCAGGAGAGAGATGGAGTCTGGGAGGTGTCTTGTCAACTGATGCTTCTCCAGGGAACTATTGCTGATTTTACTCTGATCCTCTGGTTAAGCCTATGATTCTGTCTTCTAGGTTTGATTGATGACTACAAAAACCTCCATGGCAATGCCCCTGCCCCAGGTACCTCAGCCACTGCCCGGTGGCAGCCACCAGCCTACAACAGCAGCAGGGCTTTCGGTGCTCGCTACCCTCGTCCAAGCCGGAGGGGCTTCTCCTCTAGCCATGGGCCTGCATGGCGCAAGAAGTACTCCCTTGTGAATCGGCCCCTGGGATCCTTGGACCTGCCCGGTGACTGTGCTGCGCAGCTGACCCTTGGGGCTGGAGGCAGCCCTGATCCCAACCCCCAGCAGTATGTCCTGGAGAGGCAGGTCCAGCTCAGTTCAGATCAGAGCATGGTCATCAAGATCAAACCACCATCAAAACCCAGCTTGGCTAGTACTGCAGGGGGGTCTCGGGGCTCCTTGAAAGAATATGAAGACCTGCCTTGGAGCAACCACAGGCCTCAGGAAGGTGAGGGCGAGCCCCCTGGTGGGCAGTGGCAGCCCTCTAAGCCTGGAAGAGCCAAGGGGATATGCAGCACAGAGGACCCCCAACTGGTTTGCCAGAAGGAGGCTGGCAAGCCCCGGGTGGTGAAGTCTGTGAGCAGCTTGAGTGACAGTCCCTCAGAGTCCCGGCGGACGGTCAGTGAGAGTGCAATTTCTGTCAAGACACGCTTCCTGTCTTCCACCCTGCCCCAGCGCAGTGGCACGGCTCTGGCTGGGAAGGTGGGCTCTTACCCTGTGACCAGCTGTGCTGCACAGCCCCTCGGGGATGGAAGAGCAGATTCTGTCCGCCCAGATCAGCCAGCTCCCTCTGGCTCCGTGGCAGGCCCAGCTAGATCAGTTTCCAGACCTAGAATGGCCCAGGAGACCTCACTGCTTATGTCCTGTCGAACCAACAAGTTCCAGAAAAACAACTACAAATGGGTGGCTGCTTCGACGAAGAGTCCTCGGGCCTCTCGGAGGGCTCTCAGTCCCAGAGCAGCTGCCGAGAATGTGTGTACAGCAGAGCGAGTGGAGAAGCAGCAGCCCAGAGCCAACCCAGACGCCAAGCTCAAGAAGTCGGCCATGTCCTCCACACTTGGGGCCACCTCCAGCAAGTACAAATGGAAGGCCTCCAGCCCCTCGGCCTCCTCCTCTTCCTCCTTCCGTTGGCAATCAGAGGCTTGCAGCAAGGACCGTGTCTCCCAGCTTTCTCCAGTCCCATCTAGGTCCCCCCCTGGGGACAAACCAGCAGTAGGACCCAGTGGCTTGAAGCCCCTCTTCAGTGAGACCCCAGGGCTCTCGGCTTATAAAGTGAAAAGCCGCACCAAGATCATTAAGAGGCGGGGGAATGCTAAGTATGTGTCTCAGCTACCACCCCAGGGTCCTGTGTGGGCAGGCAGAGTGGGGCTGGGCCTGCACCCTCCCTCCTTGGTATGCAGAGCCAGTGGGAGGGCCCTCCTGCAGGGGTGTGGGAGGAGGAAGTGAAGTACCACCTGGTTGAGGAACTTTGTTAGTAAGGATGAGACGTGCAGGAGGAGCTGCCTCTCCACCAGGGAGGAAGGCTGCTCCATGGTGGCTTTGTGACTACAAGTTCCCCCCCACCCCAGCTTCCACCCTTGTGGATTGTGAGGTGGCTCAAACATGGCACCTTGGCCTGGTGCATGGTCTGGGGTCAGGGACTTATTTGAGGTAGCTACTGCTGGCAAGGTCAGAGGGCCTATCTCTGCCATCAGACATGGCAGCATGCCCCATCCTCACTGTGAGTGCTCCTCTGTAGGTCCTTCCTGCTGCCTGACCTTGGTCTTTGACCCTGCTGTCCATGTCTGGATGACCCCATCTTTTTCTGGATGGTGGCTTCCATTTCAGGATGGACAGACAGGGAGCTGTGTGAGTAGCCCCTTCTGCGGAGAAGGCTGGGGATGCTTATGGCAGCTTTTCCTCTGGACATCCCGTCTCCTTTTTTCCCACCCCAGCTCCACTGGGGGCTTATTGGGCCTGGGGAGATAGAGGAGACAGACCAGGTAGGGGTTAAGGGCTGGGCCACTCTCTGCTCTCCATCTGCCCTGGCTCAGGGATCCTTGGATTGTCCCCAACATGGCTAGGAGCCGGCAGACCTGCTGCTGCTGATTAGGTGGGAATGCCAAGCAATCAGGACCGGAACCCATGGGGCTCAGTCGGCAGCCTCCTGGGGCTGATTTCATGGTGATTCCATGGTGCTGGGATCTGAGTGGGCCAGGGAGGATGGGGGAGCCATCCACGGGCCTGTTGAGCTGCCAGCTCTTTGTCTCCACAGCCTTCCTGGGGAAAAGAAGAGCAGCCCCCCACCAGCTGCCGCTGCTAAGAGCCAGTTCAGCTTGCGGAGGAGGCAGGCCCTCCGGGGGAGGAGCGGCCCTGTTCAGAAGAAGACCCCCACCAGGGGCCTGCAGGTCACCAGACACCGGCTGTGCTGCCTGCCCCCTGGTCAGGCTCACCTCCCCACCAAGGAAGGTATGAGGATAGGAGGGGGCTTTCGGGTGGATGGACTCTGGGAAGCCCTGAGTTGGCTCAGCGTTGGTCCAGCTGCATTCCTGTTGGTGAAAGGAGTGAGAAAATAGATGAGAGGGTGGCCACCATGCAGTCCTGAAGGAGGAGGCCCAGGGCTCCCCTAGGCCTCCTATCTGTCTTCTGGCCTGAGGGTCAGCTTTGCCCTCTTTGTGAGTCATTGGTGTTTAGTAAACAGTGTGGGGGTGCGTCTGTGGGGTGATGGCAGCACATTGAGGGAACTGCTGCCAGGCTGGCATACGCTGGGGATAGTGGTGGGGGTCTGGGACTGTGGGGAGTGGGCAGGGGAGGCAGGCGATCACTGTGATGGTGTCCTGGAAAGCCAGGACACACCTGGGTGCACCTAGTCCTGTGGTATCCCCTTTTCCTCCCCTTTGAGCAGCTGTGGGATTGTGATGGTGGCTTCCCAGGCTAACGCCTGTGAAATATGGAGGTAACAGGGTTTGGGTCTGAGCAGACTTGGCCCAGGGCAGTTGATTTGCGACTTACATTCTCAAGACTGTGCTGTGCCCTGCGGCTCTTCTCCAGCTGAGGGCTTGGAGAAGGCTGGGGGAGGAACTGACTCTGGCAGAGTTGAGCACCTGTGTGGGAGCTGACCACTAGAAGGTGGGTGTGAGGCCACAGGAGGACGTGAGGAGGTTAGGCTGCAGGGCACTGGCTGCCCACCTGCCCTTCTTTGACTGCCACGCCTGTGTACCCTGGTAAGTGTGGACTTCATCCCAGGGTGACAGCAAAGGGAACCCCATGGTGGTCACTAGTGGTGGAAGTCCAGTCCTGTCTCCGCTTCAGCCCTGCCATGCGGCCTGATGGCCAACAGAGGGCGCACTTGCCTCTCTTATCCTTCAGCCCCCCTTTTTCTGGTAACTGATTGCCCAATTTCCTCCTTATGTGAAAGAGCAGATATCAAGTAATTTGCAGCAATAACCTGCTGATGCTGGGCCAGTATCAAAACTCCCCTGTTCGTTTCAAGTGGCAGATAAAACACTAATACATAATTATCCTTGCAAATTGGATTGTTTTAAATAACCAAAAGGCTGCAGCCAGGAGAAGGCGATCCCATCTCCCTTGAGTTACTATTGCAGTGTAATTGCCACGTTCAATCAATTTCCCTGGCATTAGAAATTCCATCACAATCAACATTAAGCTTTATTCATTGTGATGGCTAAGAGCTGGGCCATTTCTCCTCTTTTTCTTAACTGGCAAAATTAATCAGGAAAAAGATTTTAAACATTTACCCGTGCGAAAGAGGTCAGCTCTGCCACTATATTGCTCAGCAGATAAGGGGCTAATAAAAAGAAAATTGAATTACTAATGATCACCAGGAACAGAGTATATAAAACCTGGCAATCGCCAGTTCAGAGAAAGGGGGAATCAATTTTCCTGGGACAAGGTGCGCTCATTTTTTATTTTGGCTCATATTATCAGCAATTTAATTTGAGAGCGCATAAACAGGAGGAAACAGTTAGGGAATAATGAGCCCGGAGGTGTAGCATGCTGCGGGATGTGTGCTGTACACAATTTATTTGGCACAACAGATAATCGCTTTAATTGAATTCAAAACTGGCTTGTTCAGCAGGCATGCGGCCTCAGGCACCCTGGGGACTGAGTTGTGAAGGTTCTAGCCTGACTCCTTGGCTTTCCCTCTTCTGTCTGTCCCCTTGCTCCCCTCCCTGCTCCCCTGCCCCCTGCCCTCTGAAAGGCCTAGTTCTTTGGGCTCAGAGTCACTTTGTCAGGGAGGTGGAGTGGAGGCCCTGGGGTCAACATGTGCTACAGGAGCTGAGGGCCTCGGGCTCTCCACTCTGCAGTTAGAGTGCCTCTTGCCTTCCTCTTTTCCCTTTTCTCCTGGGGACAGTCCATTGGCAACTGGGGGATCAAGAGAGGATACCTGAGAAGGGGCCCAGGGGAGAGAATTTGCTGATGGCCAGGCTCCCACATTGTGGCTGCACAGAGACTCCATGTGATCTGTCTCAGGGTGGCCAGCTGATGGAGGAGGCAGGAGAGGAGAAAACCTTTTATAGATCTCAAAAGTGGTTTCCAATTTTACCACCCGTGTAATTGTGGCAATTAGTAATCACAGCGACGGGTGCTCACAGTACTCGTGGCCCAGGCAGACTTTCTCAGCACACGGCCCAGGGGTTCAGGACCAGCTCCATGGCATATCCTTCTCCAGCCACACTGGGCCCCAGTGCTGTGACTTGAGCCACCCTGATGTGACAGGCCACTGAGCCTGGCTCCCTAATGCAGACAGGGTGCTGCCCAGCCCACACACACCCAGGCCTGGAGGGAGAGCCAGTGTTCCTGCCTGCTTTGTGGGGGCTGGTGGCCCACTGACCCCCTGGGCCCCAGGCTAGGGTTGCTTCATGGTGGCAAAAGGCCACGGGATTCCTATAGCCCAGTGGGAAATGTTTGCTGACGTGTGCCAAGGAAAAGCCATGGGTGGATAGTGGTGTCATTGTGGTGAGAGGTCACTGGAGTGGGAGGTCCCACTGTCTCACCTGCCCAGGACAGTGGACGTATGGCTGTAGCTCACCCTCCTTTCCTTCCCCTGCCTGTCCTGAGCCAGGGACTCTGCCTGTGAAGTCCCAGACTGCACAGAAATGTAGCTTTCGTGGTGGGTGAGGGTGCGGGCTTGGCAAGTTGCTTGCCACTGTCTGGGCAGGGCTGTGGTTGACAGAAAGGGCTGTTTTGTTTTTTTTTAATCCTCACCAAGGATTTTTTTTTCATTACTTTTTCAGAGAGAGTGGAATGGAAAGAGAAACATTGATGTGAGAGAGAGACATCGATTGGTTGCCTCTGCACGAGCCCTGACCAGGGCCAGGGATCTAGCCCGCAACCAAGGTATGTGCCCTTGGCTGGAATCAAACCCGGGGCCTTTCACTCCATAGGCCGACGCTCTAACCACTGATCCAAACTGGCCAGGGCAGGAAGGGCTGTTTTCATCCCTCTGACCAGGGCAGCCCCTCTCACCAGCCCCCACTTCCTCTCACCAGGCCCCACCTCCTCTCACCAGGCCCCACCTCCTTTCACCTGGCCCACCTCTCTGATCAGGTGTGCCCAGTGTGCCAGGCAGCAGTACTGCAGCATCATTCTGGGGAGACAGCCCAGGAACCTGCTGCTTGGCATTGGGCAGCTCTGTGTGTGGCCTGTACTGGCCTCAGGGCTTCGAGAAGGTCAGTGGGTAGAGGGAGCCTTGCCCTGGGTTTCCACAGAAAAGAGGCATTTTCTCACCACTAGTGCTTTCCCAGGGTGCATTGGGGTGGTTGGGATCAGAGGAGCCCAGTTTAGATGGCCAGGCTGCTGGGTGTACTGTGAGCTGGGAGGCCGACTATCATGGAGCGTGTGCCTAAACTCTAGGGCTCGGCACTGTGGGAGCAGAGGAGTCTGGCAGTGGGAGCATCATTGCCTGCCCAGGCCAGCCTCTGGAGCACAGCATGGCACTGGCCAGCCCTCCTTTCCTAGGTTACCCCAAGGTCACTGGTCCTAGCCTTGTGGGGAGCAGGAGACCTACAGTGAGCTGAGGGATGTTTCTCCTGCCCGTGTGGTGGGCAGGGACACTCAGCAGTTCTGCCATAGCCCAGGAGGGTCCTGGCTCCCACCCCAAAGCTGAGGAGGAGTAAGGCAGGCAGGAGGACAGGAGAGCATGCTAGGTCCTATTGGGAGGATGCAGGGCCAGGGCCAGGTGACTTTCCCAAGGCGGTATCCTCCTCTTCCATGGTTGCTGGGAAGCAGCCCTGCATCCTGTGCTCATCCTGAGATTTTCCCAAGGTGCTAGCAAGCCCTGGCAGGAGCCTCCAGGTTGGTGCTGGCATTGACTCGCCCCTGTTCCACACATGTGACCCAGCGTGGGCTGCTGTGGACTGAGGGAGCCACCATCAGGTGCTGGGGCTGCTGCCAGCTCTCCCGCCACTGAGGGGTCTGTGATCCTTCACGCTCCCTGCCGTGGGCAGTGGGTTGTTCAGTTTTCCTATGACAACATCGTAAAGGGTGTGAGAGCAGTTAAATCTGGAGTCCTGCTTTCATAAGGGAAAAAAAAAATGCTGAGTTAGGGGCTCCAGAGGCAGGCACCGAGATCCTGAGTCTTGCATAAATTACTAGGCACATTGGAGGCTCCAGTTTTATGTTTGTCGTGGCTGTGCTAATTAATTATTCCACAAGCTGAGTAGGAGTTGTACGGGTGGGAGTGTATGTGTACAGGGAGCTTGAGTGATGCCTGGGTAGGCTCAGCCTCTAGGGCAGCCGTGACCTCTACAGAGCTATGCCTGACCGACATGGAGAATCTGAAGCCTGGGGAAGCAGGGGTGATGTGTGGAGCTTGCACCCAGGGAGTCTGGGGAGCACCCTTGTGGTTGGGTCCCAGGTTGGGGATGGCTTGGGCTGTTCCTTGAGTCTGATGATGGAAACGGTGTCACACCTTATGTTCTGGCTGAGTCAAGCTCAGCCTCCTTGCCCACCCAGCCCTGCCCGCCCCCCTCAGTCCACAGTGCTCTTCCTGCAGCCACCCTGTCCTGTGGCCTGTCCCACCAGCTCTCCTGGGCCTAGCCCCTCCCTTTCCCAGGGCAGGACTGAGTGTGGCCAGACCTCCACATGGATGTGGGTCTTGGCCCACTGGTGACTGGGGCAAGTTCCTGGTGAGCAGGAAGTGCCAGTTCTCCTTGGTGTCTCCTGTCCAGTGCAGGGCTGGCAGGCAGAGCTGGGGAAGGGAAGGCCTGTGGGGAGGAGGCAGCCTGGCTGGTGCCTCTTCCCTGAAAGACACTTTGTCTTCCTGCTACTCACTCCTCTTTGTGCCATCTCTGCCCCGGTAAGCTGACGGTCATGGAGTGTCACCACGTGCCAGGTGCTATGCTGGGTATGTGACCAATGGGCCAGCCTTGTGAGGCCCCCCAGCAGCCTGGGATACAAAAGGATGACGCCAGCACAGATGTGACTCTTGGTGGCAGAGAAAAGACAGAGAGACTGGCCAGCTGGCTGGGAGGCCGGAGGAGGTGCCATGCGTGGCAGGGCCTCCTGAGGGCCAGAGGGTGGAGTAACTTGGGGCTGTGTCAGGGGCAGGGAGGGGACTTACGAGCAGAGTGCACAGTGGGTACTGAGAGGGTCAGACCAGGTGTCAGAGTGGGCGTGGCTTTCCTTCACCTGGGGTTGCCTGTGACATAGGGCTGTGGGGATGCCGAGAATGACTGCACCAGGCAGGAGGGCCCCAAAGTCATCTGATGCTGCTGCTTCTCCAGCCTCTGAGATGTCTTCCTGCTTCACCTCCCTACTGGGCTTCCAGAGCCTCTGAGTCACCCCTATCCCCCTCCTGGGGCTGTCTCTGTGTTGCCTCCCTGGGAAGTACCTGGCGCAGACCAGAGCACTCTCGCTGCCATTAGTGCTGCTTGCTGGGCACTGAGCTCACGGGAGGTGGCCGAGAGAGGACAAGGAGCATGTTATTTGTTGAGTGACTGTTGTTCCAGACCCTGTGCTCAGGAGACGCTCTTCCCAGAGGTGGAAAGTGAGGCTGGGTGGCCTTGGGCCTTCCCCTGTGTGGGCAGCAGTCTGCACCTGAGTGTGGGCCTGTGCACCTTTGTGTGGCCTGCTGAGCCACTCCTCCGGGGCTGTGTCAAGCCACCAGGCTTCCTGCCAGCACAGGGTGAACATAGGGCATCGGTAGTAAAGTGAGACAGGTGGGAATGGCAAGCTAGGGGCTGCTGTGTGTCCAGTGAAGTCCAGATGGTGAGGCAGAGCCCCAGGAGGGGGTGCAAGCCCCAGCCGTCCCTTGGCAGGAATCTGATGCAGGCTGATGGCCAGCCTTGCTGCTCTGTTGGGTCCTGGGTGATGGAATCCCAGTGGGGCGTCTAGGAACTAAGTGGGCGTGTTCCTAATAGATGCAGATGTGGCCAGAGCACAAGACCTGAGTGCCAGGTGGAGCATGCATGTTCTCAGGCTAGGCAGCACCCAATTGATGGGCACCCCTAAGCTGTGCTGAGGGGCTTGGGTGTCCAGCTAGTGGCTGGTGGCCTCAGGAGGTCATTGGCCCCTCAGCCTGTTTCCTTCTCTTGCACATTGGGGCCGATGGCAGGCCTCTGTCTCGGGTCCACACCTGGATGTGGGAGGGCTTGGGAGTCTGGCCTGAGACTGAGACCAGCAGTATAGCCCTGAGCAGGGAGGGCCTCAGCTGCCCTTTCCTGTCCCTCTGCCTGGAGGGAGGCTTGGAGGGGCCGAGGCAGGCACCTCACAAAGGGACCCTGGAAGCATTTCTCCTTTGGAGTTCTCTAGCTTCGCTTTCCTCACTTCCTATCTTTAGAGGGGGAGATGCCAAGTGGGGGGTCATTGTCTGGGTCTGGCTCAGGCCACTGTCCCTACACTCTACTGTCCCCTGGGATTGTGAAGGACTGGGGAGTAGGCAGAGGGGCTGCAGAGCCACACTGCCTCTCCTGCTGTCCTGGGCACCAGGGATGGCTGGTTCGTGTGTCTTTGACTGTGTGCCCTAAAGAGGCAGCAAGTGGGGAGAGGGCCCCTGGAGAGCAGAGGTTGAAGGGGGCTGCTGGTCAGGGTCTGAGCTGCCCACACGGGCTAGTGGGCCTGAGCTGGATGAAATGCTAGAACCAAATGGTGGGATAATTGGTCTTCATTCTTTTTAAAAAATATGTAATTGTAAAGTTATGAGTTTTCCTCTAAGCAGAGTTATATTCTGCAAGTTAATTATTTTTGTTTTCCTCCCAGTTTTTGTTTCGTTTGACTTTTTCTTTGACCCATGGGTTATTTTGAAGGGTACTCTTTCCTTTCCAAACCTGTGGGATTTGAAGTTATTTGTATTTCTTGCTTTCTAGCTTAACCCGACTGTGTGCACAGCAGTGTGGTGTCAGTCCTGTGAGGTTTGCCAAGGCTGTGTCATGCCCCTGTGGGTGCTGAAGGGGTGGGATTCTAGCCATTAGGTATGGGGCTCTAGAAAGTGATTGTGTCAACCCTGGTCTTCAGATCTTCCCTGTACTTACTGATTGGGGGCAGGGAGAGTCTGTTTCTTCCAGTCCCCGAGAGCTGTGCTCAAATCTTCCACTCTGCTTGTGAATTTGTTCATTTTCCTAGGAGTCATTTTTGCATTAAGTATATTGAGGTCACTCTGCTGTGTGCAAAACAATTTAGAATTGTTATATCTCCCTGGTGGGTTGAATCTCTTTGTGTTACGAAATGTCCTTTTTTATTTCCAGGATGCTTCTTGCCTTAAAGCGTCCTTTCTCTCAGATGAGTGTGGCCGCATCATTTTCTGTCAGTGTTGCACAGTGTGCACATAGTCTATGTGGGTGTACGTAAGAGCATGTTTACTCCTAGCCTTTCTGTTTTTTTGTGTACAGCAAGTATTTTTTCCACATGTAAGTGCAGTCGGGAATTGTATAAGAAAGATTTTCTGTTCACACAGTGTAATTACCAAGGCATCGGGTGTAAAATCCCATCTCACTCTGTGCTGCTTCTTCGTTCCACCTGTTCTGTTTTTCCCCTCCTTTTTTCTTCTTTTGACTGTATACTTCTTATCTCATGTCTGCTCAGTTAGCTCACTGGACATACTTTTATTCTTGTTGTAGTGGTTTCCCAGAGATCAGAGTGCGCATTCCTGACTTACTGATGCTTAGAAATGACCGTCTGATCACTTCCCAGATGGTACAAGGAGCTCAGAGTCTGTGAATCTTCTCCCCGTCCATCTCCCGTGACTAATTCTCTGTATATTTGAGAGTTCACAAAGTGTTTTATACAGTTGGATTTACCTATGTGTTCATTCTTCCTTCTCCCAGCATTCCCCCTCTCTTTCTGCCAGAAGAACACCTCCTAATATTTCCTTTAACATTTCGGTTTTTCAGTAAAGGTTTACCTGAATAATCCTTGTTTTTGCCCTAATATCTGAAGAGTGGGAAGCCTTGGGCTGCAGGCATGAGCCCCAAGCTCAGCTGCACAGCGTGGACCTGCCACCCTTCCCCAGTGGGCAGCGTGCCCTCCGCTGTGGCTTTATCCTGCTAGCATTGGTGATATTTCTTGAAGCTGTGGCTTGATGGTTTTTGTCACTTTTGGAAAATTCTTAGCCATCCTATCTGCCAGTACTGCCTCTGCTCCTTCCCACCTCTGCTTCTGGGAGCTCAGCTGCACTTACAGGAAAAGTTCTCACCACACCTGGACAGTTTCTTCTAACCTGTTTTCTAGTTTACTTATTGACTGCTCAGTTTTGTATAATCTGGTAAGCCCATTCATCAAGGCCTTGGTTTCAGTTATTTTTAAGTTCTGCAATTTCCATTTGTTTTTTTATATTGATTGATTGATTGATTGATTGATTGATTTTAGAGAGAGAGGAAGGGAGAGAGAAACATCAATTTGTTTTTCTGCTTATTTGTGCACTCATTGGTTGATTCTTGTATGTGCCCTGACTGATCAAACCTGCAACCTTGGCATATTGGGAAGATGCTCTAACCAGCTGAGCTACCCCACCAGCACCTCTGTTTATCTTTTTAAGTAGTTTCTAGGTCTCTGCCAAAATGTTCAGTCTTGTCTTTAAGCACCAATATATCAATCATTTTACAAAGTCCATGTCTGACCACTCAGTTATTGGAATCCCTGTTTATTCTATTGTCTGGTTGTCTTTGTTCTGGGTCAGGTTTGATTTACTGATATATCTGGTTATTTTGTGTTGAGATGTACTCATTGTGGGTGGAGTCATGGCTGGATAATGTCACCTTCCCCCAGACAGGATATGTAGGCCCTGGGGAGACAACATGGAGAATGTGTGAGGATGCTCTGGCAGGCCGCTGGGGGCCAGCCTAAGTGCAGCCTTGAAGGGGGTGAGCCGTGCCGGGGGGGGGGGGGGGGGCGCGCGGGGCGGATGCTCAGGGGCTCTGTGCTGGGCAGCTCTGTGCTGAGCAGGCTGTGGAGGGCTGTGGCTCCACTCTCCCTCCATGCACTGCCAGGCTACTCACTGCCAGTAGGCTGGTCCTGCAGAGCAGATCTGTGCAGAAGAGGTGAAGTCTGTGCAACGGGGGGTTGGAGCCCCTCAGGAAGGACTGGAGTCCTGTGGGCTTGGCTATCCTTGTAGGGCAGGGCCATGTGTCACTCTGCAGAGGGGCCACTCCTCTTCTGCTGCTGGAGCTTCCAGGGAGATGCTGTGATGCTGGAAATGGTGCCTGTGTTCATGAGGCCCTGTGTTCTTCAAGGCCCTCCTGCTTTCTTGTCTCCTCTCTCTGTGACCATGGGAGGAGTGAGTGGCTTCCCCAAGATTGTTGACTGACTGTCAAGGGCCCTTGCTCCCAGCAGGAGGCTGGCACCTTTTCCTGGGGGAGCCTGGGCTGGGTGGGAGTGGGCTGGGAGAAGCCTGAGAAGGCACCACTGTCCGGCTGAGCCACGCTGGAGCCAGCGGGATGGCACCTGTGTGGCTTGGAGCTCTCATCACTCACACAGGTAGCCTTCCTATTTGAAGATTGAGTGTAAATGCATAGAGTTGATGGAGTTTGCAGAGGAAAGCTATAGTCGCAATGCAGCACCCGTAAATCCAGCAGCTCCTAATCATTGAATGTCCAGTGACTGTTGGTTTGCCTAAGTGTCTGTCTCCCAGGCCTGGCATGAAGGAGTGCTGGCCTCAGAGATAAGCCCCAGGGTCCCCAGTCCTTTTGGTGTCTCTGGCTCAGGGTTCCATGGGGGTCTGCAGAGGCCAAGGCCCTGCCAGGGCCCTCACCCCAACTCACACTGCTGGCTGGTCCATTCAGCACTTGGACCAGGTGTCCAGCTCAGGGAGGCTGGCGGGTCCCTATGCCGTGGACTTGTGTGTGTGGAAGCAAGGTGCTGCCCTCCCAACTCCCTTTTGTGCCTCCTGGGGGCTGAACCTCAGGGTCATGCAGCCACCAGCACAGGGAGCACAGCTCATCTGAAGGTGTATGCTTGGAGAGGCCCTTGTGGGATCTGGAGCCAATGCTCTCTGGGCAGGGTACAGGCCACTGTCTGCCTTTGTCCCTTGGCCTGTCCCCGCCTGTTGCAGCTGTGCCGGGGGAGGGGCTGAGGGAACAGCCCTGGGCCTTCTCTGTGTTGGCTGGCATGTTCTGGGCCATCAGGGATACCCTGTGGGAGCCAGGATCCTGGAGGGCATCTGAAGGGCATGCCATGGGCAGGGGTCTTGTCCCAGCTGGTTAGAGTTTGTGGGTATGATAGGGCCTAGGAGCTGTGTTGTTCCTCATGCCTCTCCTGCCCATGTGGAGAGGAAGACCCTGGGCTGCCCAGCGCTCTCCATGGGTCAGCCTGGAATGGACTGCTCCTAGGATGGCCTTCTGCCTTGAGAGCTGCTAGTCTAGGAAGGTCCTCTGGGCCCCCCCCAGCACTTGCCACCCCCGCTGTTGTTGTCCTGTAGTCTCTGTGCTTCCTAGGTTAATTCCTGGGCTGCGAGGCCCCTCTCTGAGTGTGCCCCAAGCTGCAGGACTGTGCTGGGCTCTTGCAGCTTTTCTCCTAATTACCCTTTATGAGTCAGTGGCCTAGGGATTAAGTGGCGACTGGGGCTCTGGAAGAGTCGAGCTGGCCTGAGGAGGCTGTGGGTGCATGGTGCCCTCCAACAGCCCCTGTGAGAGCAGCCAGCAGACATAACCACCCTGGACAGAGTGCTGTGTGAGGTAGGAGCCTTTTGGCCCCAAGAGTCTTGTAGAGTGGAGAATGGCCAGTTTTTGGGGTGCCTCCGGAGGAGTGCGCTCCCTGCCCCACACGCTGGCACAGCAGGGAAGCTGCCTACGTATGCTGCCTGGCCCTGAAACACCGTGGGCAGAGGAGGCGTGTGGGTAGGCCATGAGGCCAGGCCCAGACTGGGTCCACCATTGGCTCTGCCTGCCAGTGCACTAGGCCCTGTGAGCAGATGTAGGAAGGCTGGAGTGACCATGGTAACTGATTTCTGGTGTCCTGGCCAGCAGTCCCCAGTATCTTCTGCAGTGCCCAGCACTAGAGAGCGGAGGCCCTGGGCCCGGGTGGCCTCTGGGCCAGCTGAGGGAGGGATATCCCTGTTTCCTGCCAGGCCCATGCCCACAGTTCCTGGACTATCAGGACCAGGGCCTGTGCCTTGCATGCCATCTCTTTTCACCTTCGTGGCTGTCACCCCTGGAGGAGACACACGAGTGTGATGAGCCTGAAGGGCTGGCCTGCGTGGCTGCTAAGTGATGTGAGAATAGCTCCTGTGGGAATCAAAGACAATTCGTTTTTAATGAGCCAGAGGAAACAGGACTATAGTCAAAGAGAGTCCCATGGGTCCCCCAGGTGCAGTATGCAGCCATGTTTAAAGGGAAGTGTGTGTTACAAGCATTGAGAACACTGCAGGAATTCCAGCTCTGCCGAGACCAAGGGTCATGGAGTTCATTTCAGGGTAAACTGCGGCCCCACCCCTGAGGGAAGGCCACACAGCACTGTAGGGGGTGAGGACAGGCCACACAGCACTATAGGGACCTCAGGGACACACACCTGGGCGGCACGTCCCCTCTAGCCTGAACCCCCCCTTCTGTAGAAGACCCTTCCCTCCCGGGATCCGTGGCCACAGCTCAGACCTGCAGTGCTTGTGGCTGCCACTTGTGAGTGGTGTGGCTGTACTCTGTGCCACTCACCTGCCTGCCCACCTGCCACCCCCACCCCCTGGCCTGCCCATGGACACCACTGGACACTGCCAGGCCAGCTGTTTGCAGCTGAGGCTGAGAGGTCTGCTTGTGGGGCTGGTTTTTCTGTTGACTCATAGCCAGGTGTAGGCGACTCTGTGCACATGTAGGGACAGCATGGAGTAAACCTGGTAACTGGGCAGTGCAGGCCCTTGTGTTATAAGAGGGGACCAGGAGGGGACTGTGGGGCAGGGATGCGGCTCCCCGCCCAGTGCCTGAGTCTGAGGTGAAGGATGAGCTGCCCCTCTGTGGGCCCCCACCCCCATGGGACAAAAGACCCATCCCAGGGGGTGCAGTGCTGAGCACTCAAGCTATTGGTGCGAAGCCAGCAAGTGGTCCGGGGCCTGGTGCTTGTCTCCTGGGGGCTCCATGACTCTGGGCTCCATGACTCTGGGGGCTGCAGATTAGAAGGAGAAGCCAGTTGGCTGCAGAAGGGCTGAGGGGTCCTGAAGGTCATTGAGATTAGAGCCGGCTTCTGAGTACACCTTGTGCTGTCCTGGACGTAGGCCCCTCATGGCCAATGGGGCTGCGAAGCCAGAAGAGGTTTTGGCCTTTGTCCTGTGTCAGAGGTGGATATGAAGTGACTGAGGCCTGAGTGAGACAGGTTAAGGGACAGCAGTTCCAGGATATCTTGTCTTAGCTGCTTTGGTGGAGGTCAGACAGGACACTGCAGGGAGCAGTGGGCCTCAGGGTCCTGGGCCAATAGTATGGCCCCAAGCTGCCTGGATCTGCTGGGGGAGGGGGGTGCACCGGCTGTGCATCTGGTCAAACCTGCACCAATGCGAACCCTGCTCACTGGCATGGTCTGTGGCCTTGTCCCCTCTCTATGAAGGAGGCCCTGGGAGAGTGAGTTGTCTGCATGCATGGAGCCCCTGCCCTTTGGACCACATGGTTTGGGGGTGCTCCGTCTCTTGCTAATGTGTGCTCTGCCTGCGTCCCCCTAGTTCCCACCTGGCTGTCACCTCTGCCTTTGGGGTATGTCTCCTGAGCCTGGGGATGTGCTGGGGCTCCCTGCCCCCTGGGCCCAATAACTGGGGTAGGGTGGGTGGAGCGCTCGTTCTCCCCTCTTCTTCCCATGGAGTGATGGCGGAGCGAGTGGGAACCCGCCCATAATCTACAGCCACTGTCAGGAAGCAAACCACCCCTGTTTCATACAGATGGGTCAGGTGTCAGTGCGATCGATGGTTCCTGCACAATAATTATAGGAACTAGCAGCTTGTGTTGCTTGAGTGAGTTTAAGAAGAGCAGGGTCTCAATCTTTCCTCTAATAGGGCCCTGACAGTCCGCGGTGTTGGCGCTGTGTCTCAGGCTGACAGTGTTGTCATTAAATACCAGGTAGTGTGGGACAGCAGAGAACATGGCCACCACGGGACAGGCGGCTGACAATGGTTGTTTGTCATCACTGAGCTGCCCATGCTCCTCAGTCTGCTGTGCTGGCGGCTGCTCAGGTGACACATGGCCCAGTTGGGCTGCCACTATGATTTGATAATCGGAAAATGTTTGTCAGAGGCCTATGCCCGGATCAGACGACTTGGCTACAGGAAGGCTGGTGACGAGTGCCTTCAGGCTTCTGGGCTGCAGGTGGGAGAACCAACGCATGGAGCCCGTCCTATCCTCGTGACGTGCAGGTGTGAGGTCCAGGGGTTGGGCAGGCGCTGCCCTCATCTTCCCCAGGAGGCATTGAGTGGCCCCTGCAGGACCTGGGGATGGGCCTGGGAAGTCCTCTAGGGCCTGGTCCTCCCATACCTCTGTAGCGGAGATGTGTGCCTGTGCCTCACCGCGGCCACCAGACACCAGGGCCGAGGCTCTGATTGCAGCAGGGCTTTTCTATCGTTTGAAATGCTGGGACCATCAAGCAAGCCCAGGAAAAGTGGAATGATTTATTAGACTCATAAAAATTCATACTTTTCTCTTCTAGTCATCCCACATCTGAAGCTTGTTAGAGCACAGTCCCTGTCAGCTCCCGCTGTGTTAGCGTGGGGGTGGGGCACTCACAACCTCCTGCCTTGGCTGCCATCGAGGCTCATTTGGAGAAATGGACGGCTCCCTGCAAGCACATGAATAACTGTTCCCGGGGCAGGGGTTTGCTGTAATATTGTGCATGTGTTCTTGTAGGTGGGAGCAGGAGGGTCAAGTCCTGTCACCTGCATGCTCCACCCATCTGTGGGCCTCGGCTGGGACCAGGTAAACGGCACCGGTATGAGAGTACAGGTAGAGCATAGCCAGAATCCCTCATTGCAAGGACCGGTGGAGGTCTGTAGTCTGTAGGTGGAGGTCTGCAGGTGTGTGTCTAGCAGTTTTTACAGACAGTGGCCTGGCCTTCTCTGCTGCTCTCCAGGCTGGTGTCAGTGGGAGTGGAGCCCTTCTCCATCCTTCCTGAGACCCCAAAGCAGAGGCGTCTT
Source organism: Miniopterus natalensis (assembly GCF_054644295.1). Taxonomy (NCBI): domain Eukaryota; kingdom Metazoa; phylum Chordata; class Mammalia; order Chiroptera; family Miniopteridae; genus Miniopterus; species Miniopterus natalensis. The sequence continues at coordinate 43,521,289 of NC_142096.1, read as the reverse complement.
GGAGCAGCCCCTGCCTGGCCCAGCCTGGGTTCTGTCTTCCTGGGTATGATGGGCAATCATTTTCCTTCTCTGGGCCTCAGTCTCCCATCTGCGTGGAGTTGCCTCTCTGTGGTTAGCTATGCTGTGCAGCAGGCACTTTGGTTCTCTGTGGTGGGGATGAGGGGACAGTGGCTGCCTACTTCTTCTAACAAGGATGTTTAGCAAAGTTGGTCAGAACCAACCCTCCCTGGGTCCTCCCCTCCAAATAGTGGAGGGGCTTGGAGGCCTGGGGGTGCGGCTGAGCCTCCTGTGGCACCTGCTTCCACTGTTTCCTCTTAGTCAGTGGCGGGGTCCTCGTGTCCCTCCAGGGTCCGCCTCACAGGGCAGGCAGTCTGCATGTCACATGATGGGGCAGCGAGCTTGGGCAGTACCCAGTGTGAGGGCGAGAGTGAGGCAGGAACTCTCCTTGGTGTCTGTTAGCCAAGGGTGGCTGGGAAGGGCCTGACGTGGGTCCCTGGGAGTAGCAGCAGGAGGTCCAGGCCTGACTCTCAGGCCTCCTAAGCCTCGAAGTCTGGGGCAGCAGCAAGGCCAGGAGGTTCCCTAAGGACCCCAGAATCTAGGCAAGGACTGCATCTGTGGGATGGCACAAACCTCACCTCATGGCCTAGACAGATGGGCAGGGGTTGTGGAGGTTGGGGATGCCATCCAGGGGAACACATGAGGGAAACCCACCTGTCCCTGCCTCACTTGAGGGTAGTTTGCAGACAGGGGCTGGGGGGAGGCCCAGACACCACCTGTTAGGCCTGGGCAGCCCTTGGAGCATGTCACGTGTGGTGAGATGTAGGTGTGGATCCAGATAGCCCATTTGCTGTACGAACTATACATGAACTGCATACTGTAACTAAAAGGTGAAGGCTGTGAGGCTGGAAAGAAAATAAACCTGTCTGCTTCCAACTATCAGGACCCAGCGAGGTGGAGAGTAACGGGCTGGGAAAGTTCCCCATGCCTGCGCTGTCCACAGCCACATGAGCGACAGAAAACACAGGGATTAAGGCCAGAGGCCACTTGAGAGACAGAGGACACCCTCACAGCTGGGAGAGGTTCAGGCCTCTGGGACGATGTGGCGGAATGAATGCTGGGGCTCTGATGTTGGCCCTGTCCCCGTGTGAGCCTGTGTCCTGTGCACTGGGGGTGGTCATGCAGCTCCTCTCTAGGGTGGAGGGAGGACAGAACAAGGCATATTTTAGAGCCACCTACCTCCTGGGGACCCCTCGACAAGGCTCAGACCCCCAGGACCAGGACCCCCGTCTGAGTGCCTGTTGCCTGCCCCACCTAGTCTGGGGAGTGCCCCTCTGGGAGGTGCTCTGTCCATGTTGCTGGCCTCCTTAGCAAGTAGTTCACTCAAGAATTGGCCAGCCCTAGCTGGTTTTGCTCAGTGGTTAGAGCTTTGGCCCACTGACTGAAGGGTCCAGGGCTCGATTCCGGCAAGGGCACATACCTCGGTTGCAGGCTCGATCCCTGGCCCTGGTCAGGGTGTGTGTGGGAGGCAAGCAATAGATGTCCATGTGTCTCCCCTCTCCCCCTCGCCCACTCTCTGAAAAGCAATGGAAAAAAATATCCTTGGGTAAGGATTTAAAAAAAAAGAAAAAAAGAATTGGCTCTGGATTCAGGCAGAGAGCCATGTGATGGGTACAGGCTGGTTATGTGTTCCTTTTGGAAGGCTGGCTGCCCACTGGGCTAAAGAAGAGGAAGTCTCCAGGTGCTGCCTCCTCTGAGCTGAACAGATGCCTCCCCTCCTCCCTGTTCCCACCAGCCAGAGCCTAGCCTGCCCCACGGGTGTCCACAGCAGCCCCGCTTCCACAACAGTGGCTTCCTGCCTCGACAATGGCATTGGGGAGCAGGGCAAGCACCCTGGTCTGCAAGGACAGCCTGGCGGCTTCCTGGGGTTGAGCAGCCACCCCTGTGAACACCTGGGCCCTTTGCTGAAGCTTTCCCATATGATGGGACTGGGAAACAGGAAGGGAGAGGGACATTCCAGCCCCGGGAGGAGAGATGGCCAGATTGTCCCTCAGTCTCCTGGCAGGACCCTGCTGCCTACCCTAAGCTAAGAGGGGCAGGTATAGTGGCTGCATTGCCCCACCTCACCAGTGTCAGTAAAAACGGCCATTGGTGCCCTCCGCCAGGTCCCAGGCTGATCCCATTCCAGCTGCTAATTCCCAGCAGCGTGGATGGAGTGGAATCTGGGGTCTCTAGCCCTGCATCTATACACCTTCAGCCCAGCTCAGCCCAGAACTGAAGGACCTGAGGTGGAGGTGGTGAGGTGCTGGTGTGAAAGTCCCACCGTAGTGGGTCCTGGAGGGGCTGAGAGCCAGGCCGTGTGAGCAAGAAATGACCACACATAGTGTGTGCGCATGTATGCGTGTGTTTGCACATGTGTCTTGGTTGGGCAGCCTGGCACAGCTGTAGAGATGGATGCAGAGTCGTTGGGGCAGCCTGGGGGCCAGCAGTGAAGGCCCCTGGGGCAGTGAGGACTCCAGGCCAGCTTTCCCTCAGTGGTGGTTGCTGCTACAGAGACTGGGGAGGAGCAGGCCTGAGCCCAGGCGGGGAGGGGGGTGGGGACACGGAGAATGCTCCTGGGGACCCCCATCTGCAGCACCGAGCACCAGAGCTCACCCCCCACTCCGCCTTCCTCCTGGCTGCTTCCTGCAAATGGCATTCATCCACGCAGCCTGTCCTGGTGCTGCCTGGGGTCTGCCACCCTTCCTTAGAGTCCCTTAGGGTCCTTTTTACCCCCAAATGCAGTCCTGGGTTCACCATCTCCAGGACCATAGGGGTCACCCAGGGGACAGCTCAGTTGGGGCCAACTTTCAGAAATGCCCTGATGGACGGACATTGTCCAGAGAGGGCAGGCTGGAGTTGAGCAGGGTTTGGGGGCCAAACCCCAGCCCTTCACCTGGGTTGGGCCTTCCAGGAGGCCCCGAGGCCCTGACCCTTGGGTGAGATGTTGGGTGCCTGGGCTCCTGGTAGTGTCTCCAGTCCCAGGAGCAGCGCTTTGCCTGGGTAGCCCTCCTCGGGAGACAGCATCCTGCTTATGTGGCTTTTGCTCTTGTGCCACCGGTGGTCACTGCGGGCCCCCCAGGCCCAGGCTCTGCGCACATCTCAGATGTATGTCAGGGTTTCAGGTGCAGGTGCTGCTCAGCTGTTGAAGACCTCTCACAAGTGCCTGCCTGTTGTCTGTTTCTGTTTCTGTGGCCTTTTTCCAAGAGTGCAGTTCAGCCACCATTGGGGAGAGAATGCCTGACCCATGGACCCTGGTCAGGTGGGGCCCTGTGCCCGGGGCCTCTCCTGTGTGCTTGGGGCACTGACAACTGAGACGGGCCAGCGCTGGGACCTAAGTAACTGGGAAGGGAGAGTGATTTATGGGGCAGAAATCAATGTGGCTTCTGAAAAGGCTGACCCAGGACTCGGCCTTCAGAGCTGTCAGTGGCAGTGAAGGTGTGGGCAGTGGAGAGATACTGAACACAGGCCAGGGCAGCTGTTGTACAGTAATCAGAGCAAGTTGAGTTGTATTGGGAGGGGTGGGAACCTGGGCTGGCCAACGCCCTCGGCTCCTCGGCCGTCCCGTTTCCTCCCCTTCAGTCGGGCCACACTGCAGTGTCCCTGAGAGGCCAGGCACCTTTGCTGACCCTGCTGCTCCTCTCGTGGACTGGCCTGGCACCCCTGCAGGAGCATGGCTTGCTCTCTAGGGCGCCTGACAGGCTCTATATGGTCCTGCTTCCATTGGCATGTGGGGAGCCCGGCAGACAGTGCTAGGGACACTCACCCCTCTCTCTCCTGGTCAGTGGCCTGAGGCGGTTCTTTGCACAGCATTTCTGGGTTCATTTTTTTACTCATTAAGGAACTGTGAAATTAGTAATTCATTTTCTTTCTAGTTATTTCCCTTTGAAGTTCCATAAAAATCTGAACTCCTTCTCAACTCCCGCTCCACAATAAAACAGAGTGAGAGGCCTGACCTCATCTGATGGGCTCTGCCTTCTGTTGTGGCTCCTTGAAGGGGGCAGGGCCAGGTGGAGCCTGGGGCCGGGCTTATACAGACTGAGGTGGCTTGGCTCAGGACAGTCACTGTCCCCTGCTTCTCTGCCATCTGCCCAGTGTGCTGGGGATCCTGCCACCCGGAGTTGCACAGACCGCAGTGGCTGGCAAGCTCCCTGCGTCCGCAGCTGGGATGCGGAAGGCAGTACGTGCCAGGAGTCCAGCCAGGCCCCCTGGGTTCTGCCACCTTACTGCTGGTCCTTTGCGGCTTCACCCATGCTTGGTGCACAGAGGGGCTCCTGGGTGCCCTCCAGGTGCCCCAACGTACCCACAGCCTGAAGCATGGGAACGGGAGAGGCCAGGCGGCCGTTGTGGGCAAGAGCAAGGACCCTGCTGATGGATGGGCTCATATTCCATTCAGATATGATGCTAGCAGTTTTTTGTGGTTTGTCTTCCATTGCAGTAGTAAAGTTTTTAATTAGGAAAGCTAATGAGATCTATTAGTCATTAGAAGTGACCTCTGCACGCAGGGTGGGAGGGCTGTGTGTGCGGGCCTGATAACGCGCCGGCCTCGTTGGCAATAAAGGCGCGAAGGGTTTGATTTGAGTGAAACGTGCCATGGGGAATACATCATGCGGAGAAAAAAATTATAGCCCTGGGAGTCTGTAATGAAGAGAATTAAACCAACATCCTATCTAAATAACATGATTATCTACACAGGCCCTCAGCCAGCCAAGGAATGGGAGAGTGAGCTGCCTGGTGGGCTGCTGTGGGGTGGGAGGGGGAGGTGGTGGGGCCACAGGTCTGCCACACTGCCATCATGCCTCGGGAGCAGGGCCCAGGGCAGGGACCTCTTTCCATCCTATCCCAGGGCTCTGGTCCCTGTGTGCCACCCATGGTCGTAGGAGCCCTCACTCCTGCTGGACATTGGGGACACTCTGCTGAGCTCTCTGTGCCCTGGCATGAGTGCCCTGGATGGTACTCTCCAGGATCATTGTCATAGCGCTTCCGTCACTCGTGGCTGAGCTGCCCGTCGTCAGGGACAGGAGTGGTCTGTGGGGCGTGGGCTGGGTGCCTTTCTCTCTGCCTGTCAGGACTACCAGGGTGGTGGGGGACATAACAGCTGACAGCATCAGGGAAGTGAAAATTGTTTTTTTTTTAAAATTATTTCAGAGAGAGGAAGGGAGAGGGAAAGAGATAGAAGCATTTATGATGAGAGAGTCGTCATTGATCAGCTGCCTCCTGCACGCCTCTAACTGGGGATCTAGCCCACAACCCGGGCATGTGCCCTGACTGGGAATTGAACCGCAATCTTCCGGATCCTAGGTTGATGCTCAGCCGCTGAGCCATACCTGGGCGGGTGAGGTTGGCATTTTAAGAGGGGGTCTGCTTTATTGTGATGTTTTATTTTTAATTATTTTTTTATATCCTCACCCGAGGATATTTTCCGTTGTTTTTTAGAGAGTGGAAGGAAGAGAGAGAGAAACATCGACATGAGAGACACATCAATTGGTTGCCTCTCGCACAAGCCCCGACTGGGACTGAGGCTCGAACCCGGGACCCTTCAGTGGTGCTTTAACCACTGAGCCAAACCGGCCAGGGCTATTTATAGAAGAGATGACTGGACACTAGTAAGTGCAGTGCAGTAAATCAGTGAAAAAATGACTTAATAGTAGCCTGCCTCACATAAGAATGTGCTGTAAACACTGATGCTGTTACTAGGGCCAGGCCCAGAGAAGCTTTCTAGAATGCACAGTCCAGTCCTGTGGGTATTGGGGGCTTGGACTTCCTGGAGGAGGTGATGTCTGTCTGACCACGTTGGGGGACGGGAAAAAGCAATATTGTGCAGTAGAGCTGAGCCCGGTTGGTGGGGGGTTCCCAGTGCTCAGGATGAAGGTGATGAGGTTGCTGAGTAGGGGACTTGGCCCCAGCAAGGACCAGTCCTCCTTCCCACCCAGTGCAGAGGTGGCCCATGCGGGCTGCAGAACCAAGGCCATGTGGCCGGTGGGTGTTCGTCCTGTCCCAGAGGAGCAGGCACAGATGGGTCTGAAAGGGAGGGCCTGTGGGCAGGCAGGCAGGCCCAATGAGGGGCCATGGGCAGGTGGGCAGAGGCAGGGCCACAGGAGCAGGGAGCCTAGAGGCCATGAGGTCAGCGTGGGCTTGGCAGTAACTTAAAAGAAACCTCATGCTCTTGAGCTCTTAGCTGGAACAAGCTATTATTTTTGTTGGTCTCTCCTTGTTTGCTTGTAAGACCTTGAAAATTCAACATTTTTTCATTGACACCCACTGTGAGCTAGGCTGTCTCCTATACCCTGATGTGTGTGAGGTGCCCAGAGTTGAAGAGTCACTCACTCTGGCCACTCAGCAAGAGCAGGCACCCCAGGTGATGCCACGGTGCCTTTGGTTTTGCTGAACTTCCGTCTTCTCCTTGACTTCCCCTGAGCTGATGTCCTTGGAGGGAGGGAGAGACAGAGAGAGGAAGAGACATAGAGAGATAGAGACAGAGAAGGAGGAAGAGACAGAGGGGGAGAGAGAGAGAGGGTCTCTGCCCTCAGTTCCCAGCACTCCCTGAGCCACGTGGCCTGTGTGGCCACAGTGGCTCCTATGGGGCAGACTCTTCCTGCCTGCTCCCTGGCACATGTCCCCCAGGGTACCATGGGGCCCATGGGCTGGGGGAGCCTGGGGAGGAGCTATCTGGGCCGAGGTGCTGACTTGGGAAGGCCCAGCTGTATGCTGGAGGTCTGTTTGGTTTCATGCTCTGAGAAATGATGTTTAGTAAGTTACTGTCACTGTCCACAGACTAGTAGCAGCTCCTTGTGGGCTGGTAATAGAGAGGCTCTGGGTCAGGGTCAGGGGTTTGTGGGTGTTGGAAGGATGTCTCCTCTGTGCGCAGGGGAGCAGGTGCAGGTCATGGATCGTTTGTTTTTGTCCCAGGGGAGCACGGGCGCTGGTCACAACCAGGGCAGGCACCACGCAGCTGGAGTGTGGGGACCTGAGTCTGGTGCCACTGTTGCCTGTCCTGCTTCCTCTCTTGGGCCATCCTGGACACCAGGCAGCCTTCAGCTAAGGATTGGCCAGTCCTTGCCCGGGGTCAGGCTTGCCCTGGTGCTGATGCTCCAGCAGTGAGACCATGTGTGTGCTTTCCTCGAGGCCTCACCTGGCACACATGCCCACTGGTCTCTGCCCGTCCTCCTCACACTGACTGGGTAGAAACCCCGAGGAGCCCCTGGTGCTGGGGTCCTGTTGTTATCCCCTTTCCAAGCAAAGCCGTAAGTGCTATGTAGGTGGGTTAGGGGCCACATGGAAGAGCCCGAGGCAGCCTAGTCCATGAGGGGATCTGGTCCTCAGGATAGGCTGGGCATTGTGTCCTGTGCTGTGTTAGCTTTAATTATATGGGCAGTTAGAGCTGTAGATTATGAAAGTCAAGCAGTAGACATGTTCCTTAAAGCTTTGGAGAAATTGCATGCTATCAAGGGAAGGGACCTTAGGCAAAGCAGATCCCTGTTAATTGCATGAAACATTCAGCAGGAAGAAAAGCCATAATGTACATCACCCTGCAAAATGTTATGAAAACAGAAGTGACTAAGTATATAAATCTTTGTGGGCACATGATGAAGGTGCCACTTGCACCCCCAGCCTCTTGGACCCGCTTAAGGGACCCTCCTCACTGCCCATGGGAGCTCTGGGGAGTTGGGGCCAGCCCCGAGTTTGGGGACATGGGTGATGTTGCTGAGGGGCACCAGCCTGCTTCCCCACCCATGTCACTCAGCATCCCAGTGTCCTGTCTCTTGGAACTTGGGCCTGTGCCAAGCTCCTGGAGTCCTAGGTTGCTAGGCTTTCTGGGGACATGCATGGGCCATGTGGGGTGGGGCTGGAATAAAGGATGATGGGTGTCCCTGCCAACTTCCACTGATTGCCTATGTCTTGATTTTCTCTGTAGCATCCAACCTGAACTCCCTGCCAGCCCCTCCCACCAGCAAAGTGATCAAGACCCGATACCGCATCGTCAAGAAGACCCCGGTGTCTCCTTTCAACTCGGCCCCCTTCCCCCTGTCCCTGCCTGCCTGGCGGACTCGGCGGCTCTCTCTGTCCAGGTAGGAGGCCCTTGTCTGGGCTCCCATGGGCCTGGGGCCAGGCTGGTGGGGCTCCAAGGCCGCATGGTGGCCCTGAGGCCGGGAGGACTGATGTCGCCACTTGGAAGTGCTCGTTCTCCAGTTTGCTGGTTGGGGAATGAGCTAATCTTTCTGTTCAGCAATTTATGCTCCATATATTTGGCCAGCCTGTGTGCCGAATGCCCGTGCAGACACGTGCATGCAGACACATGCACATGCCCTTCCCTGTTCCTAGCAAGCTGTCAGCTGGCCTTGGAGGGCTCTCGTGTCCCTCAGGAAGAAACTAGTGAGAGGCTGGGGCCTGAGCAGACCCTTTTGGAACCTGTTGGCCTATCTTGCCATCCATATACTGACAAAGGGGGGAAGGGAGGCCACAGCCCTCCCCACACTGTCCGCACATGGCAGTCTTGCAGCCTCAGTGCATACTGCTTCTGGCTGAGAGTGTGCAGTGTGGGCCGCCACCTGAGACTGCCTGGCTCTGGGGCAGTGGTTAGAGGAGGTGTGGCCTGCCGGCCTCTGGAGATGTGTGGGCACTTACCCTGCCCCTGCAGTCCACGGCGCCCATTGCCCTCCTCCCTTACCACTAGGCCACAGTGAACTTGGCCCTGCCGCCTGCTTCTCTGGAGGCAGTAGCTGGAAGTATATTTTAAATTAATTTTATTGCACTTTTTGTAATATTTTTGTTTTAAATAGATTTATAAGCATCTGGGGGGCTATTCCTACAAATTTATGAAGATAATTTTCACTCTCTCGATAAGGTTAAATTTACACCTGCTATTTCCATGTTAATTCACAGTGCTAAGTGGGTCTAGTTTTCTTCTGTTCTTCTGTCTGGTGAGCACGGCCTTTCCTAATGCAATTTCCCCCTCACTAAATCACTGTGATCGGGAGTCAGGATCGAGCTAAATTAACTTAAATTAATTTACTTAATAAGAGCCCCAGATCATTGTGAATGAGTTTCCGATTTATCCGTTCTTGCTCCTGCCACCCCTCTTGCCATAGATATTCCAGCCCCACCTGCTGGCCAGGCCCTGCCTCTCCTAGGGGGTGGTCAGTGTTGGGGGAAACTTGTGAAGAGTGGCACCAGTGGGCCTTTCCTTCTAGCCTCTGAGCACCAGGAATGGTTAGGGATTAGGGCCTGATGGGGTCGCTGAGTGAAATGGGTGCCAGGCCTGGTGGGGCGAGGGTTCCTGGGGGAGGGTAGTGGCCACGTGCGCCCCCAGGCAGCACTGCCCTATACCTTTAGCAGAGCACTAAGTCCATTAGGTAGAGAGCAGCCTGGTCACGTGGAGCAGGTGGGAGCTGAGAGGGTGCCTATGTGCTGTGTGGGCAAGTATGTGGGTTTACACCTCGGGTCAGGTGGATGGGGTGGGCCATTGTGTGAGGCCCAGCTGCCAGCTGGGCATCACCACTGCTTCCCCCAAGCTCCTGCCTCAGCTGCCTTGCTGTCTGGATGCCCTGGCTCCATGTAGCTCCCCAGGGCTGTGCTGGGTGCCAGAAGGCTTGGCTCCTGCAGCCCTGGTGTGGCATTCAAGCCTCAGTACTGTCCCTGTGGAGGAAGCATGGTGGAGCCCACCCCAGGATGGCCATATGTTAACTAAGGGTATGTGTGGGGGGGTGTTCAGTGGGGCCTCCCTCTGGCCTGACTGCCTCACCCCAGGTCTGTCTGACCCGTCACCAGGTGCCCAGGACACGGCCTGAGCACAGAGCCCTGGACCCTTTTGAGGACCTGGCCCCTGGGCTTGGGCCTGCAGGGTAGGGTGGGTGGGGGGTGCCGAGGGCTGAGTGCCTGCCAATGGGCTGGGCTTACTTTGCCCAAGGTCACCTGTGTCCTGGCCAGGGCTGCCTTCTCAGCACAGTGGTTGCTTGCCAGCTGCCCAGCCCCGCTGTCAGGAGTGCACAGCTTGTTGAGGCAGCAGAAAGGGCCTGTCTCTGGGGCCAGTGGCCAGTCTGATGCCCACCCACCTGCGGCCTTCAGCTTCACCAGAGTGAGGCTCTGCGACCGACTGGCTTTGGCCGAGTCCTTGACCTCTGCCCTGTGCATCTGCAGGTTCCTCAGCTCTCCCCAGGCATTAGGAACGGCTGGGCCAGTGGTGAGACTCAGGCCAATGTGAGCCAAGGGCTGCTGCCATGAGAAAGCAGGGCTATCCTACCAGGCAGCCAGCCTGAACCTGGGGACTGAAGGCTCTTCTTGGACCTCCTGATCTGTACTCTCTTGGAGGGAGGACACCCCTGGAGGGGCCAGCAGGCAGACATAGGTGGAGGTGAGGCAGACAACACAGTCTCTGAGAGCAGCAGTGTTGGCATTGGTGGCCCTGGATCCCATTCTCCTGCAGATGCTCACTGAGTGAGTGTGCTCACTGCAGAGGAATGCTGTGTGTGCTTGGGGGTTGCCGTCTTGGGGGATCCCAGGATCCCTGGCATGTGTTGCACACTGTGTGACTCTGGGCAAGCGGGGAAGCCTTGGGGGTCGGGTGGGAGTTGCAGAGGCCCCCAGGCTGCTGCCTGGAGGACAGCTTGGAACAGCCAGGTATCCCTGTCAAGCCCTGCACCTAACAGCTGGTGGCTTTGACAAGCTCCTACCCTCCTGATGAGGGATCACGCACCCCCACATTGTGGTGGGGGGTCACCACACTTGATCCTGTACCTGAGGGACCTGGTGTTAGAAGGACTATGGAGGTGATAGAGCCACTGCCACACCCAGGGGCCTCACCCAGTGTCACCTTCCCCAGGGAGCTGGTGGCCTCCCTTTCAGGAAAGGCCTATTTCTTTTGAATGCTGTGAACTGTCACTTCATCCCTCCCTCTGCTGGTCCCCACTTGGCTGTGGCATGCGGGGGCACCAGTGCATTTCTGCCTTATGAGGTGGCTTTGTTCTTTTTCTCCTGACCGAGACAGAACCCTGTTCTCAGCCCCGTGTCAGTTTTGGCCCAACACGTGGGAAGCTACGTGGCAGCCTACATACTGGCTCCGGGGCCCACAGGTGGCTTGGCTGGGCCCCGAGGACTCCAGACCACTGCTGCCCAGAACTGGTCCTGGTGCTCGGGGATCTGTCAGACCCGGGCAGGGGCAGCAGAGGGCACCGCAAGGCTGAGGCTCATGATGAGTGAGGGTTTAATTTTTTTGTTTTAAGATTTGTGGATTTGCCTCTATCCTCGCTGGCTTCCAACTGGTTCATTAATCTTCACTGAAGCTGAAGTGTGACTTATATCCCTAAACTGCCTGTCGCTTTTTTTTTCTTTCCAAATTCATTTGATGTGAAAGTGAGAAATAAACAAGCCCTGTGCTGAAGCAGCTGCATCTGGAGGCTGTTCCTTGGGCTACAAATGGTGCTGTCACGGGACTACCGCTCGCTGGGCTGCCTTACTTTATCTTATTTTATTTTTGTGTCTGTGCGGTAAATCTTAAGTAATCTCTGGGCGGTTTGTTGAGTTTGGGCTGTGATTTTGAAGGTGTTGAAATGCTTCTCCAAAGTGACATCTCATTAAAGAGGAACTCAGCCCAAGGATGGCGAGTCCCCGCCGGGTGGCCAGGGTTCCCATGTGCTGCTTTCACGCCACTCCAGGCATGCCCATACAGCCTCCTCAGGCCCTGCTCTGACTCCTGTCCACCTCTGGTTCACACGCAGAGTGTGGGGCAACTCAGGCACCATAACAAACCGCAGGCTGGGTGGGTTCAAAAACGTGCTCATTTCTCATAGTTCTGGAGGCTGGAAGCCTGGGATCAGGGCACTCTGGTTGGTTCCTCTTCCAGCTGCATACTGCCCCCTTCTCGCTGTATCCCTTCCTGTGAGGACCCTAATCCTTCATGGGCCCACCCTCACCACCTCATCTAACCCTAGTTACCTCCAAAGGCCCCACCTCTAGATACCATCACATGTAAACATAGGAATTTGGGGGACACACCCATCAGTTCATAGCAGGGAGTATCCTGCTCATCCCCAGACCTGTCCTGACCAGGCCAGTGGAGTTGGAGCTCCTGCAGCCTGCTACCTGCTGTGGAGTTAGAGGAACTTGGGGTGAATCATTACATGGCCTGGTGGTGTGCACAGAGGCCCAGCAGGCTCTCCTCTGGTCCATGGGAGTAGCCAGGCACAGAGGGCTCCCCTAGCAGAGGAAGCATGCAGGCTCGGAGACCAAAAGCCTGGGCAGGAGGCAAAACAGAGTCAAGGAGAGGCTTGCCCAGGCTCTGGAACCCTCTAAGCAGCCCATGTTTGGCAGTGCTGGTTAACTAATGATGATCCTGGCTCAGCTCCTGCTCTGGGGGCACCCAGCTGCCCAGGGCCCTGCAGGTAGTCACCGCTGGACAACAGCCTGTCTGAAGCAGACCTTTGTGGCTTGTGGCCTGAGTAGACCGTGGGCTGCCCCCCTCCCCTCTCTGTGTCAGCACATTGTGGGGGCAATGCCCCATTGCCGCCGATCACCCCTCAGCTGCAGAAAAAGCTTCCCAGACAGTGAGGGGACTGCCATGGGGGAGGGTGTGTGAAGGAGAGTCAGGGCAGGCCCCATGTCAGGGAGCAGGGGAGGAAGGAGAACAGTTACCTGGGGCTCCTGGGCACAGTGTCTGTCCCTCTCCTAATAGTTTCTGGCGTTTAACTTTTTTTGGGGTAACTTTGTTTTGATACACTTTTCACTTCCAGAAAAGTTGCAAAAGCAGCACACACCTGCTCTGTATTCTTCACCTGGGTCACCCACTGGATACACCTGGTCCCTGCTGCTTTTCACACCCCATCTCTGTTCATGCATAACCATTTCTGGGTAGATTGGAGAATTGGTGCCCCTTGGAGCCTTACCACCTGGCTGCCCTGGCCACAGGTTTCTCTGCCTTGGGTGTTTGTGGGAGATGCGTCCGGCCTGTGTGTGCTCCTGGTTCTCATGGGCCTCATCCTGTCCCCTCATCCCCTGCTGCTTTGTATGTGTTATTTATTTACAGTTTATTCTGCAGGCTTAATCTGTTATCATTGTGATTCATTTTGAACCCTCAGTTTGTCCCCACCCTGGCCCTGGGTCCTTTCCATGTGGCACTGGCATTCTCTGAGCCCCCCTCACCTGCACAAGGGGTTCCCTGCTTCACCTAGTACTTCCCTCCTGCAGCCCACAACCAGCCATGTCTCTGCAGAACATGGTCCCCACAGGCAGGGGTAGTCCCACAATTGTGTCAATCCTCTCCATGACAATGGAGCTATTTCTGCTTTGAGTTAATAATGATGGACAAAGGCTGCCAGCGATGTGTGCACAGCTGTGCAGGCCCATGTTTGGTTTCTCTGCAGTCATGCCTGGGAGCAGAGTGCAGGGACCTGGGGCAGCAAAGTTTGACTTCATGTGGAGCTGCTGCTTCCCCACAGCCTTGGTGCCCTTTCTGTTCCCACTACAACATTTGGTGTTACCATCTCTTTAATTTTCATGTTCTCCATGTGTGGTGGCAGCTCATGGTTTTAATTTGTGTCTCCTTGATGACCAGTGATGTTGAATGCTCATCATGGCTTATTTAAGGCCATTCTTTGTCTTCTTCTGGGAAAGACTCTCAAGTCCTCTGCCCATCTTTAAATTGACAGTCTGTTTTTGGCAGGAGTGAATTTAACTTGTTGAGGGTGGTGCCCACCACCTCCTGTTCTGAGTCGGTCTCACTTTCTTGGATGGGGCCTAGTTTCCTGCCCAGGAGCCTGCTGGTGGGTGCAGGGTCTCAGTTCTCGGGGGGGGGGGGGGGGGGAGCGTGTGCCCTGTGGCTACCAAGGTCAAGGACCTCTCCCCTGGGGCTCTCACTTGACTCTGGTCTCTGCCAGCATCTCTGCGCTCCCAAAACGCTGGAGGCCACAGTGTCCCTGGGGGACTGGAGCCCAGAGGGAAGCCTGGCTATTCTGGGGTTCCGTGAGCCTGACCAGGGAGCGGGCTCCTGCTGCATGCTCTAGCCCAGGGCACACTTGCTGGGCCCCACCCTCTGCCCTTGCTCACATTTGTCCCTTATTAACCCAGGGCTTGGCCTGGTCAGAGCACAGCCTTTCCTCTGCCCATGGTGAGCTGGCCAAGAGCATCTATCCAGGGTCGCTAGGATGGAATTGGAGGAACTAGGTAAAGAACTCAGAGCAGGACTTTGACCTGAGGGTGACAAGGTGTCTGCGTCAGAGCTCTTGGGCCTGAGGCTTTGGCCAGAGGTGAGGGAGCACACGGTGGGCCCTGGTGGGCAGGCCCTGAGATGACCCCGAGTGGTGCTGAGGCTGGTCTCCTGGCAGGTTTTTGAGAGCCCTGTTTTATGGGAACCGGCAGTTACGGCTCCCCAAGTGCTGTAAAAGTTAATGTGATGGCCTCATGCACCGTGCTCATTTTTATAATTTTTTATTTTATGAAACAGGACAGGGAACTTAGTGACTTATTACTATTCATTTCGTTTCAATGCAGTAAATATTGATTCAGTTGGGGGTTTTCAATTTAAACTACTCGGCGATTATATAAAATATTACTGCCTGTGAGATTATGCTTACCGATCCCTTCGGCTGCTCATTAAGGAAGGAGTGCCGTGGCAGCCCCTCTGCCTCCATCATTGTAATAGATGGACTGAGCCACCATTCTGCATGGGAGGTGTGTGGATTCTGCCCATGGGGGCCTGACAGCGAGGATGCAACTCTTAATTTGGAAGTTAGTTCAAAGCACGCCCAGGTTATTTATTTATTTCTGTGTCTATGTGAAGCAGGGAGGGCTTTCCCTGCTGGCAGCAGGAACATCTGCCCTGCTCCTTGACAGGGTTTGGGGAGGGGCGGGGCTCGGTGGAGACATGGGGCCTTGATCCTACACCCCCTCAATGGTCTTCGAGATGAGGAAGGGGAACGAGGCTTGCCAGGGCACTGAGGCTGTCACTGTAAGGGACCCAGTCTCCCTCTGGAGCCTCGTCCAGAGGTTAGAGCTCAGGCCCTGGCTGGCAGAGAGCACCCTGCGTGTCGGGGTTCACCTGGTGCACAGACTGAGATGGGCCCTCTGCCTCCTTCCTCCTCTTGCAGTTCCTGAGGACCGTCTGTGCTCACTGTGAGACCAAACACCCACGGCTGAGGAAAGCAAGCAGAAGCTGCACCCCTCCCCACCCCCACCTCTGGCATCTGGTCCTTGGGAACCAAGTACCCTGGATCTGTTCTCTCATTTGGCCCCTGTCCCCACTGTGTGTGCAGCTCTAGGGTGGCCCTGTGTGGTGACAGAGTGTTACTGGAAAGGGGATCTGGACCTGCCTAGGGCCGGCCAGTAGTGTGTGGGTTCTTGACTTCATGCAGGGAATATTTCACAACACGAGTCCAGATGACTATGAGCTTTATTAAAGCTAGGACAGTAAGACAAGAAAGGGCTTAGCGTAGGAGAAGCAACAGGAGAGCCTAGGCTGGGCTGCCCGAGCTCTCTGGGAAGTCCCCAGAGGAAAGGAGGCCTGGGAACAGGTTCAGGGGACTAGCCTTCAACGAGCTGCCTCTGCCCATTGCTGCCCTGGTAGCAAGTCTCGTGGGGTCCCTTAGAGTTTAGGAGATGTGGGGCCTGTGCAGGAAGAAGAGGGGAGAGGGAATGGGGAAGGTGCTTCCCAGAGGGAGAGCCACCGGGTCCTTTGTCTTGAGGCTTTTATTTCTCTTGCAGGTGGGAATTCTAGGGGACGTCTCAGGAGAGGGTCTCAATAGAATATTCATCAGCTTTCCAGGTGTGTCCTTTCTGGGTCCTGGTCTCCACGGATTGGTCGGTGCCAGGGCAGGGCCATTAGTCAATGTATCTTGTCCTGAGGCAGCCACGTTCACTTGCCTGGTTTTACTGCTTTTCTGGGCCTGGAGTTGAAATACAAGTGAGGCCTAGGTGTTCTCTTTAGGGAGGAACACTCAGGGGGTCTAAACCACATGACCAGCAATAAGCTAGGGGAGGACAGGTTACTTTGGGGGCAAGGTTCTTGTTTTCCCAGTTTCTCCCCTTGCTAGGCATCCGGGGCTTCCTGCCCTGGTGAGTTTCTGTACCTGGGCCACCAAACACAAACCATTTACTCTCAAGTGCCCTTGGTTTAGGGAAGATAGGTTTTCCTAGGTGGCTGCAAACTGCTGTCTAACAATCTGTCTCAGTTTCCCTGTTCCACTTGTCCTGGCTCACTGGCCTGTCTCACTGGTAGGTAGGAGGTGCCTGGAAGAACTAGGCCTAAGGCCGCTCTGCCTGCCTGGCCTCGACTCTATCACAGGTCCCTGCTGGGACAGTCCCCGCTGTCTGGCCCACCCCCCAGCCCTGCTGGTCTCTGGAGTCTGTGAGTGTCTCTCAGGCCCTTGAGCCTTTGTCCCTCCTTCAGGCTCTGCCCTGCCTTTTCTGCCACTGCCTCCTGTCCCCTGGGCAGAGGCAGGTGGTGAGGGTCCTGCCGCTGTTCTCTTCAGCCTGCGCAGCCCTACTGCACAGGGACCCTGAGCCTGGGCCAGGCCTGTCTCACCTGTGGTGCATTGTATCTTTTTTTTAAAAAATGTGGCTTTTAAAATTTACTTAAATTATGATGTTTCTATTGACGTCAGAGAGAGGATGGGAGAGAGAGAGCTAGAAACATCAATGATGACAGAGAATCATCGATCAGTCGCCTCTTGCACACCCCCTACTGGGGATCGAACCCACAACCTGGGCGTGTACCCTGACCAGGAATCAAACCATGACCTCCAGGTTGATAGGTCAACACTCAACCACTGAGCAACACTGGCCGGGCCACACTGAGCCTTGATCTGCCTGACATGCAGATGGCTTCTTTGCCCTTAATGAGTTGGCTTGAGTGGCTGAGGTCTGCTCAGCAGCCTTCAGGCCAGCCCTTGGTAGGAGGGGGTCAGGCAGGCATGCACCTCACATAGGCCTGACTCCTTTTGGGCAAAAGCTGAGGGGATAGGACCATGCAGGGCCCTATAAGACACAGCCACCACCACGGCAAAACCTTAGGGCATGGCGTGGCCTCCCTGTGGGCCAGCAGATAGGCCGGGTGGGATGTTTCCTAACAAGACTAGAACAGAGGTGAGGAACCTTTTTTCTGCCATGGGCCATTTGGATATTTATAATCTCCAAGGGCCATACAAAATTATCAACTTAAAAATTAGCCTGCT
This sequence comes from Miniopterus natalensis, assembly GCF_054644295.1. Classification (NCBI taxonomy): domain Eukaryota; kingdom Metazoa; phylum Chordata; class Mammalia; order Chiroptera; family Miniopteridae; genus Miniopterus; species Miniopterus natalensis. Next base: position 43,504,094 of record NC_142096.1, on the reverse strand, counting down.
GTATTTGGTCAAACATTTAATTAACTCACCTCTAATGTGATGGCTGGAACTGCGGTTGCCTTGGCAGGGCCAGACCAAATGATTTCTCAGGCTGTATGTGGCCCATGGGCTGGACGTTCCCCACCCCTGGACTAGAAGTTCATCCCTTTGGTTTGCTCGGGAGAAGCTTTGACCTGAAAACAGCAAGACTGTTGAGAAGGGAGCCTCAAAAGGTTCCCTTCAGGTTTTCCTTTGGAACTTGTGGAAGATTGCCTTCAGGTTGACCCCGTGTCCCTGGCCACACTTTGCTAGCACCATGGGCTCTTGTGTGACCATGTTGGTGCCCCTGGATGTCCCTGGAAATTATGGGCAGGTGAAGCTGAAAATACTGCCTCTGACAAGAAGAAATAAAATGTTCTTGTCACCCAGTGGTACCTGGGTGTCTTACACAGTCCAACACCATTTTAAATACACTTTTATCCTGGTTTTAGAGGTGGTAGCAAAGCAGCATTCAGATAATCAATATCCCATTTAACTCTTTGCATATATCAGCCCACCAGCCTGATCTCACCCCAAAACTTTATTCCCCCTTAGGGTTGGGCCAGAGCTCTGCAGTTGGTGGGGGAAGCGTTGTCCCAGAAGCCTGGGGGCATAGGAAAATGGGCTCCCTCTGTCAGCTATGGGGTCTGGGAGGACTCAGCCACAGAGGACCAAAGCCCAAGGCTCCTGAAAGCAAGTCCTCTCTCAGGCCCTGGCCAGCCTCAGGTAGCCTGGCCACTGCCGCGTCCCAGGATGCATTTCCTGGTGCCATTCCTGGATTCTCTGGCCAGGAGGCCCCCAAGGAGGCGCTAGGCTGTGGGGGTTGTCCATCCCCTGCCATGGCTATGGCTCTTTACCCTTACTCCTCTCTCCCAACTCTCCACTTTCCCTATGTACTTGCCTCACCTCACCTGGCCACCGTGTTATTGTGATCTCCTCCACCCCCACCCTTCAGGGGGTTCCTCCCTTTCCATTGTGGGCTCCGACCAGGGTCAGGGTTGCTGAAAGGCTGCCAGAGGGTCTCTCCAGCCACTTTATGTATAGCCCTGGGATATGGTTCAGGAATTGTAGGGATGTCTGAGGGGTGTTTTGTTTAAATGTTTGTCCCCAGGTGGGTGGCAACTGCAGTTGCAGATACCTCTATGTGGGGACAGGCCAACTGACCCCTGCCTGCCCTTCCTCCAGCTACCCTCAGCTGGCAGGGCAATTACCTCAGCCAGTTGGAACCCCGACCCCAGCTCCTGCTAAGCGTGGCTCTGGACCAAACAGAGAGCTAGCAGGCAGGTGCAGAGCGGTTTTATTTTCCTCTGACTTTCCTCGAAGTCAGCAAGGTTTCTGTGGCTGTCCCACCCACTCCCCAGAGTAAGGAGTACCGGTTTAATTTGCGGTTAGATGTCTGTTAAGATTGCGTCCACTTCCCAAGTCAGCACTTAATTGTCAAGGCGCTTGATTTAACAGCGTGGGAGCCTCCACCGGAAAAATGGCTTGAATAAATCACCGCCTGACGCCAGAAAATAGATATAATCTCAGCATTAACTACATTAATAGTAGCAGGAGCCGAATTAAAAAGGCCATAAAGCATAGGCAGGGGAGCATAAATTATGGCCGGGGCACTGTCCCCTCTGTGATCCAGGCTTGCTTGGGGGTGGGGCAAGGGCAGACCGCATCTCCCGATTCCTGTACCCCTTGCGTACCCCTTGCCGGCCAGAGCCCCGCCCACCTCGTCCCAACCCTGCCCCCACCTGAGGGTGTGCTGCATGGGGCTGGGCAGGGTGTGCATGTGGGTGGCCCTGGCCTGCGCCTCCCTGCCCAGCCCTGCTTGGTCCAGGCCCAGGATGCTGGGGTTGCCTGTGCCCCTCTGCCTCCTGGGCTTCCTGAAGAATTCAACACCTTGCAGCGCTAGCTTCCACTCACCCCGCGCTAGTGCCTACTTGGGGCTGGGCTTTGGCAGAGTGTTTTCCACCCAGACCATCCTTTGCCCAGTAGGTGCCAGCTGCGTGTCATCCACGGCAGTATGTTTCTACCAGTTCTGCCTCCATCTCCTCCCTCCCACAAATGGCCTTTGCCCTCTGTTGTCTGCAGCCTGGAAGACTTCTTGGAGGAGGAGAAGACTTTTGGCCTGTCAGTTAGGTAGACATAACTTGATCACCATTTGGGTCCCACATCGGGCCTGCTGTTGAAATCGCTCCTCTTCATCTTTTTTTTTTTTTTGTCTACCCCAGTGAGATCCATTCATCCAGGACAGGCCTGTTCTGGTCTGGTGTTCAGGGGGCCCAAGGGCTTCAGAGCCAGGTGAGCGCCTTCTGCAGGGCTGGTTTGCATCTTCTCATATCCCCCTCAGTGTTAACCACCACTGCCAGGAACTTCTCAGCAACTTAGAGAGCAAAGCTCTCCAGTTTAATTTCTTTTTTTTTCTTTTGTGTTTTTAAAAAAAATATATCTTTATTGATTTCAGAGAGAGGAAGGGAGAGGGAGAGAGAGAGTGATAGAAACATCAGTGATTAGAGAGTCATTGGTGGAGGCGACAATCTGGGCATGTGCCCTGACCGGGAATCAAACCTCGATCTCCTGGATCCTAGGTCAGTGCTCATCTGCTGAGCCACGCCCGGTCGGGCCAGTTTAATTTCAGTGTTATTCATATTCTTTTCAAGTTCAACATTTATTATGCTTACTGTTCACTTGCCTCTGGTATGTTTCTTACATGTTTGCAAGACTCTAGATATTCTGTGTGTCACCCTTTCGTTGTAGACTATTCTTTTTCTTCACCTTCAGTTTTGCCTTTCAGTTTTGTAAGAATTTTTAACAGAATTTTTATTTTTCTGTGTACTTAAATCTGTCACTCTTTTAATGCAGTGTATTGATTTGCTTAGAACAGAGCCCCCCCAGGATTATGTAAGTTCAATTATATTTCCTTTTAGTGCTCTGGCTTCAAGTTTTACATTTAAAATTTTAATCTACTGGGAATTTATTTGGGGACATAGTGTAAGATTAAAGTTCAAATTAAATTTTGTAAAATGGTTACCTGGTTGTCTTAGGACCATTTATTAAATATTCAGGCTCTTCCCCATTGTTTAAAAATGCTACTTTTATCATGTACAAATGCTTGTTCTTGAATTCAGCTTCCTCTTTGATTTCCCTTTGCAAAACTCTCGTGGTTTGTATCTTCAGGGGTCAGTTCTGTGGATTTTTATCTTGTATACACACCACTCTGTCACATACCCCTGGCTTGGACTGCCCTCAGCTGGGCCGCATCCAGGGGCTGGAGCCCCTCATGACACACACATAGGCATGACCATCCTAGGGGGTCACCAGGGAGGTTGAGGTTGGAGAGGTCATACTGCTCCAGGTGGAGGGAGGCACGAGCAGAGCAGATGGTGGCCGTGGCTGTGGGGCTGGAACCTGGCCAGTGCAGCTGAGGGTGGCGGGCATGGGACAGAGCTGGAGAAATGGGGTACAGGCAGCCAAGCCCCTCCAGCTGGAGCAGTGGGAAGACACCAGGGCCCAGCAAGGGAGGGGTTGGTCCAGGTGGAGTCAGGTTGGGTGGGCACCTTAGCTAACAGCACAGAGTGTGAGGGCAGAGGCCCAGAGATGGGTCACCAAGCAGATAAAAGGAGGACTCTCAAAGGAGCTCAAGGCACTTGCTGCCAGAGGTCACAGTCACAGGGTTTTTCCAGGAGCCTTGGGCCACCAGGGCTCAGCAAGGTGCTCTCTGGGTTGGGTCCCCGAATCCCTGGTGATAAGAGTCAGAACAGGACACAAGTCATCTGGATGGAGGGCACAGAAGGGGTTGCTATGTGGACAGGTATGCAGGCTGAAGGGGTGGCAGGAAGTCCAGCTTTGACGGTCCAGCCTGAGGGCGTATCCCTAGGTTTCAGGCTGGAATGTGGAGGGAGGGTGGAGGCTCAGCCTGTAGCTGAAGCTGGGTATTGGGGACGATGCCCTGTGGGATCCTCAGGCTGTGCTGTTTTTGGTAGGGCAGGTACAGGACAGGACCAACTTCTGGCACACATCTCCCACAGGGACTGTCACCCAGGATCTAGGTAGCCAGGTATAGCCTGGACCTCCTGAGGTCTTCCCAGAGAACTCTGGGCAGGAGCTGCCTGACTTGTCCATCCAATGGCTTGTCCCCAGTGCGGAACACCTGCCAGAGAGGGTCCTGGGGGCCAGGGTTCAGATGGGTGGGCTGCCTCAGGAGCTTACATTTCAGGGTCAGGGGGATGGTCAGTTGCAGGGCTGGATGGGGATGGGGGACAGAGAGACAGAGGATAGAGAGGGAGAGGAGGGGGTGATGGAGAGAGATGGGGCAAGGGAGCAGAGGAGGGGCCAGCCCTGCTCATCAGCTGTCACAGGCTGAGGGGGTCCTGGGCTGACAACCCAACCTGGAGGGTGACACCTGGACACAATGGATTGAGGGTCCCACCCCAGTCCTGGGCCCCCAGCCCTCTGCCCCTCAAGCTGAACTCTGCACTCCCTAGCAGGGCCATTAAGGCCCAATAATACCTGTTTTTTGCAGCTAACATACAAAACACCAATAGCTTCAGCTGAAATGGATTTTTTTAAAGTGTCATTTTATGGAGAATTTTACTTTCCATCTTGTTGTTTATTAGGCTCTTAAAGGGAAAGCTTGTAATGCATCCATTGATCGAAATACCAATTGAATAGATGTGAGCACATAAAATAGTCCAACCCCTCATGACGGAGCCACAGTGTGTGTGATGGACGCAGCACAATTAGTGTCACCCACCAGCTTGTAGCTGCTCAGGGCATCCAGAGTCATTTTGTTCATTACCTAGGAGAGATGGGGTGTGGGGGAACTCCCTCGGGAAGGAGTGGCACCTGAGAGAGCCTTCAGGTGACCTGCGGGGCCAGCCCCTTCACCCTCCTATTTCACTCTCTGTGCTCAGCCTCCCAAGTCAGTCCCACATTCCCCCAGGCCTCAGCTCCCAGCAGTCAGCCTGCCTCTGCCCCAAGGTGGCAGGAAAGAGCAGGAGGCAGGAGGTGGGCACAGGGTGGGTGGCCCCACCCCCCAGAGCTGGCTATGAGCCACATTCAGGAGTGAGACCAGGTAGCCACAACCACCATGAGACCTACACTGTCGCCTCTGTCCCCGATCGCTGAGCCTCGTTTCTCAGGCCCCTGTGGAGTCTGCTCTAGCCACCCCCATGTCACTTCCGCATTCTGGCGGCCCCTCTCACCTCCCATGCTGCTGGCCCTGCGCACCTGAGGAGCTTTGTCTCTCTCCCTCCAGACCCCAGAACCTTCTGTGAGCATCTGCCCTACAGACCACCCTCCATGCCTGGGGGCCCTCCTGAGGTGAAGGGTCCTGTACTGGGCTGGCCTTAAGCTGGAGTGTCTAAGAGGAGTGCAGGGCTGGCTCTGGGCTTGAGCACTTACTTCTCTGACAGGCAGAGTGGGCACAGACTGCACTGGCCCTGGGGCTGGGCTCAGGAGCAGGGGAGGGATGGGGGCAGGGGGCCGTCAGCGTTTCTGTGGAAAGCGCACTTAAGCTGTGTGCAGCCTGTCACGGTGGCGGCTGGGCCTGACCTACTTGGAATTTGCTGTGCAGAGCCGCCTCCCGGCTGCTTCTGCTGACAGTGCACTCCCTGCTCGCCTCAAAGCTTCGCAGAATCGTGCTCCATTTCCTGAAAAATGCTTCCCCGGTTGTTTTCTCTGCTCCCCAGCCAGCCTGCCTGCCTCCTGCCCCGTATGCACTGCCTGGGCATCCTGGTCTGGAGGCTGATGGGTCCCTAGTGACTCATTGACCCTGCCCCAGCCGAGGGGGGTCAGAGGTTGAATTCTATCCAGGAGCACCTGTAGCACTGGGTCTCCCCACATGCAGCCGAGGCCTCAGTCCACCCACCACCACACTTGTGCGAAGGGGTTCACTGCAGGAAAGCAGCACCTCTTGTGTGGGTACAAGGTCTCTGGCCCTGGACGCAGGTCTGTGCCCAGCCTTTGAGCAGCCCCTGGGCCTGATCTTGCCCCCAGGAGGAGGGTCCATGCCCTCTCTGGTCCACAAGAAGTGTACCAGGCTGCGGTTGGGGCTGGGCGCACTGTGCCATGAAATGCCTTGGGAACCTCAGGATTGAATAAGCAGAGCTTGAGTGTCCGGGGTTGGCCTTCAAAGCCCTTGGAGGGTGGGGCAGGCCTGGCACAGTGGGCACTCTTGGCATCTGCCAGAGGTGTGCCCTGCATACCCTACCCTGGTCCCTGGCTTGTCAGGGAAAGCCTTCCTCTGTCTTGCCCAGTTCCTGACCCCTTCCTCTGGGTCTCTTTTCCCTGGTATCTTCCAATTCCACTTCCTGGCATGGCCCCGCCTGGCCCCACTGATGTCCTCACACCTGGGCACGGCAGGTCAGAGGGGCTGCAGTGGGCAGAGCCCTTGGTCAGCAGGATGGCCTCGGGCCAGGAACTTTCCAGCTGCTCCCCATGGAGCAGACACATGGACAGCTTTTTCTTTTAAACCTACTTTTGTGGTATGTGTGTCTTTCTCCCCATTACTACCACTTTCCATTTAAAATGTTATCTCCCCCCACCCATACTTTGTGCCTCCCCCCAGGGGAGGGGAGCCTAGCCCTCACCCTGGTGTAGTCAAGGTTATGGTGATAAATCCTGGGGCATTGTCACTTCTATTCGGAGTAAATTGGCTGGCCGCTTTTGGGCTGAAGGAAAGATAATTTGCTGTAGTATTTCAAATGGATTAGAAATGGATTTGAAGGGAAAGTTCATGCCTCCCATTACAAAGGCGAGAAAGAGGACCGTCTTAAGGCACGGCTCCCTCCCTGCCCTTCATTATCCACGCTTAATACCTTTCCTATTTTCCAGCGTTAATGAAATTTCCTGGCGGTGTGGGCCCACTGGACGGATGGGAGAAGCCTTTAGATCTGAGGCTCCTGTTGTAGAAAAGGAATTACCAGGCCCGTGGGCGAGGGCAGAAGTGTTCTCCAGGTCCTTGGCCCTGCTATTATCTCATTAATTTTATCCCCTCTTCTCAGTATAGTTCGTTTCCAAAGGCTGTCCTCTCCATTAGGGTAACAATTTACTGGAGTGCTGTGACACCCATGGCAATGCGACGCTACCAGGCGTTTGGGGCGGATGGCTCCAGCCCACCATTCCGGCTCCTGCCTGCTCAGCGCCTGCCCTGCCACAGGTCTAAAGTCAGGGACCAGCCAGGGTGAGGGAAGAACACAGGTGGTTCTGTGCACCTGCAGACTAGTCTTGTTTTCCATGGGCAGGTGGGCTCTTCCCTGAGGCCCTGACCAACCCTCCCCAAGTTCTGTGGGTACGTCCACCTCTCCTCCAAGCAGCCCCATGACACCATGCAGGAATGCAATCTCCCCCAATGACCCTGGAGGATTGGGATCCCGAGGCTCTCAGGGGCTTGTCAGGCTCGAGTTGGGCCAGCTGTGGTGGCTGCTGGCCTGGGCTCAGCTCTGGGCTGTGGGTACTAGGACTCAGGCCAAGCTATGCCCTGAGAACAGTGGCCACAGCTCCTGCAGAGGGTCCAGAGCCACCTCTGTGCCCCTAGTGTTGATAGGGTTCTGCGGTGAGGGGCTGTGCAGGAGAAGACCCCTACCAGCCCTGCCCTTCTCTCCTCACACCTTGGCCTGGCCTAACGTCTGAGAACAGCCTGGAGGTCTGTCTGCCTCCCCCAGAGGGTGCCCACCCACCCCCGCCCTGCTGCTCAGATGTGCCCTGTGTGGAGCAGCTGGCGTGCATCGGGCAGGGACAGCCTGGGCCATCCCGGGCCCCTGGGTGGGACTTGTTTCCTCCAAGATTGGTGCTTGTGAACTTGAATTTTAATTAAGGGAAACTGGGTTAAGTGCTTTCGGGCGGGTGGCCTCCTGTGCTGCCTGCCTGGTGTTTGTACTTACACTGCAGCTTCTGGTCCCCTGGTGCCAGCTCCCTTGCACACGTTATTTTTCCAGTGGGCCTTTGGAGGCTGTAGGCTGGGGAGAATTACCCCCAGCTTGTAGAGGGAGAGACCGAGGCCCAGTGGGGCCACAGGGCTGCATGGTGGGGGTGGCGGCTGTGCCCAAGAGCAGGGCTACTGAACCCAGCACCTCATTTCTGGGTGAGTGCACCTGGGTGCCTGGGTGCTAGGACACCCTGAGGCCTGCCTGTCCCCACTGTACTTATCAGAGCTTTGTCTAGGGGTACCCCTTCCTGGCCTTGGATGGCCAGGAAAGGGCCTCCTACTGCCTAACGTAGAGTTGAGGGTCCATGTGCAGAAATGTGGGGGCCTCAGCATGAGCGCCCAGGACAGGCTCAGCAAGGCCTGGTCCCCATCCTCACCTCGCCACCTCAGCCTGTTTCCCTGCAGGGCCCGAATGGAGGCTGTCTAGAGGAGGATGTGCACAAAGAGACAGCTTTACTCCTTTGCCCAGACTTTCCAGTGGGGAGCAGGGGGCTCAGTGGTAATAGTATTATGAACAGAGTCTGAGCTGATAAGGAATTAAGCTCAATTTGCATAAACAAATTACTGCTGACATTTGTCCTGAGGGGTGTGCCCCACACCCTTCTGGAGTCATGAGGCTGACTGGTCTTTACACTGGACACCCCCATCCCCTCATCTGTCCATGTGACAGCTGGGGGAGCTGGTCAGGCAGGCAGGACAGTTCCAGGGCCACTGTCAGTGCCACTGAGGGGCCTGGGGCTGATCCCACTGAGGGGACCATGGTGTCTGCAGGGGCGTCTGTAAGTGAGGGTGTCAGGGGCCTCCTCCCAGGGCTAAGGCTGTCATGTCTCAGGAGTGTGCATGTTGGAGGAGGAGGCTTGTTCCCTCCCCGTGATCCTTCAGAAGCTCTTACGGTCCCAGACTGCTTGGTGGGGTTGGGGGCACCACCGCCTGTGCCATGGGGGCAGGGGAACAGAGGTCTCCTGCCTGGGGCCCTGGAGCCTGGCTGACTGGCATCTCCCTGTGTCTGTAGGTCCCCGGTGCTGAATCGCCTGCGCCCTGCCCGAGGGGGTGGAAGAGTCCAGCCCTGCTCTCCTCGGTGGCGGGACAGAGGCCTCCGCTGCATTGGAGGGGTGTTCTACAGGGTGTCGGCCAATAAGCTCTCCAAGACCTACTGCCGGCCCAGTGGCGATGGGGCCAGCAGGCCCCTCCGCGCAGGTGAGGCTCCCTGGTAGTGGGATCAGGAGGTCCCAGCCCTAACTCCCTAGATGCTCCCAGGAGCCCATCTGAATGAGCACTCCCCAAATAGGTCGTGTCCCAGCCAGTGCTCATTCACTCTTCAGTGCCTCAGTCGCTGCCCTGATTTTCAGCTAGGGTGGTAGAGCAGGTTGGGCACCGATAGGGAGGCCCTGTGGGCTCTGTGCCCCCAGGGAAGGCCCCCTCCAGCAGGTGACAGCTCTTACTTGGCTGAGTGGCCCCTGATTTTTACGTGTTTCGCACTTGGACAAAGGAGATGAGCCAGGTATGGTAAACAGGGCCAGGTGAGTGAACACCTGGGGCCACGACACCCAGAATCGCATTGGCAACACCTCCCAACTGTGTCAGGAGGCGGCTGCCACCACCACACGGGCCCCTGTGGCCAGGGGAAACAGGCTGAGTAGGAGGAAATGCTTTGGACTTGCTTATTGTACAAATTATCTAGAAAAATATTTTGGTTTCAGTCCAATTTTGCCCTCTTTTTATCTGTCAAAAAAAGGGGCAAGATTGCAGGTGGTGTGGAATTGCAGAGGCCCAGCAACCCCCAGCCCCAGCTCCACCACCCAAAGGAACAAGATGGGGAAGATGCCTGAGTGCCCCCCAAACCCCTCCCCTGCCTTCCACGCTCCCAGGGCATCTGTGGGACTCAGGCGCCTGCTACCCTCTTCTAGGCAGGGAGCATTATGCTCCCCAGGAGAGGCAGTAGGTGCTTGGGAGCCCATGGCTCAGCTCTACCCATATGCCTCAGTTTCCCCATCCTTTTACTCAGGGGAAGAGCAGGTGTAGGGTGCTGGCCAGGCCTCCTCACAGGGCCCTCTCGAGGCTCAGCCCCGCAGATACTGTGCTGGGTCAGGACGGGCCCCTCTACCACTAGCAGGTACCACTCTGGTTGCCTCTGACCCCAGAGCTCAAAGTCCTGTGGCATCCATACTCATAGTACATGGGTCCCCACACACAGCCAGTGGCATCTCGGAAGGCAGGGGTCTCAGACCCTTCTCCGTCCACTGCCTCCCCCTGAATGAAGCAGAGCCCTCCCTGCCTGCTGCTCCCCCTGAGGCGGGCTCCTCCTAGGGTGATGGAGCCACAGAGGGCTGGCTCAGGGGCCGCTCTGCAGGGTGATGTCTGGTTAGCCCCTGTGGTGGCCTCTCTGTGGGTTGACCCGGCTGGCCCCAGTCTCCCCTGGGGCCTCCTTGGCAAAGAGCACACCTGGCACTGGCTGGCCTCACCCTCCTGTTTGTTGTCCTCCCCTGACCCCCACGTTGACCTGGTTGGCTGACAGGACCCAGGCTCTGCTCCCCACCATCCTCACTGGGGCCTGGATGGAGCTCACTGTCCAGCAGACAGGATGCCCTATCTGCTGACATTTCCTTCGCTGGGCACATCATGGGGTCACCATGCCCACCCACGCCAGCCTCAGTGATCTGGGTGCTGCTTACTCAAACCAGGTCTTAGGGACTCCTCCCTGGCCAGACATGACAATGACCACCCTGGGCTCAGGTGTGGTTGTGGTTTAGGGCCATCATGGCCCTGGGTGGGGACCTGCTGCCCACATACCTTGGCTGCATGGGGACCACTTCCACATGGACCCCAATCCCAGGTGGGCTGTGTGGGCCCATGGGGGTGGAGCTGCACCTGCCCCCCGGCTTCTCACATCCCCTCATGTCCCTTCTCATCTGCTGGCATCCATGGCAAGAAGAGGTGCTTGGAGGCTGGAAAGGAAGAGGTGGGTTTGCACTCAGGCCTCCTCACAGACAGCTGTGTGGGGCTAGAGCTGCCTGCTGGGCCCTGAGTCCAACCCTAGGGAGAGCCCCAGTTGTTGCCTGGGGGGTGGCAGTAAGAGCAGACGGGAGAGGCCAGAATCAGGGGCCACTGTAGGGGTTCTCCCTTCCTCCCCAGCACAGCAGCCTGTGAGGAGGCGTGAGTGCCAACCCACCTCTTCTCCAGCCTCCAGGCACCTCTCCTGCCATGGAAACCAGAGGATGAGAAGGAACATGTGGGGACATGAGAAGCTGGGGGGCGAGTACAGCTCCACCACTATGGGGCAGATGCCATGCTGAGTTTGCTCTTCTGCAAGTGCTGAGCTCCAGAACCTCCCCTCCCTCCCCTCTTCTCCCACCCCTAGCCTTCAGGCAATAAAGTGAGGACAGGGGTCTGGGGCAGCTGGGTCCCAGGAGGCCTTCTTCCAACAGACCTGCTCCAGCAGGCTATAGCTGCCACCGTCCTAACCAGCCTTGGTAGCCTCTGAGAGGCAGTCCTGGGGGTCAGCTCTCCCAACCTCAGGGCTAGGGCAGAGGGGATGGGGACAGGACAGGACAGAGCCAGAGTCCACTGGGGCTCTACCCTCTACACCAGCACCGATGCCTGGACTCACCGTGAGGAGGGTGAATTGCTGCCCCTGTCGCTGGGTCTGCTGGCCAGTGGCCCACTTAGATGAATAGTAATTAAATAAGTTTTCTCCTCTGGTGTCAGAGGAACTTTGACTTCAGCAAGAAAGTGCAGCCCTCCTTGGACCTTTCTTCTCCTGGCCCCTCCTGGCCTCCAGGGCTTCTCGAGGACTCAGCTCCTGGTGAGGTGTTGGAGCTGTCCCAGGCTTTTGGGAGAAGAGAGTGCAGACCCTCAGGGCCATGGCTTCCTGGGGGCAGTCCTCAGCTTCCCTGAACCCTGGGACCAGGCCCTTCCCTCCCAGGTCCAAGGCCTACTCACCAAAGGGCACAACCCTGAGACCTCGCCCCACATGCTTTGCCCGGAGACCTGGGTGCGTTAGGTGTGGGCTCTGACAGGAGCTCCACTGGGCCTTGCGAATGTCACAGCCCAAGAATCTGTTGGTCGCTGTGGTGTAGCAGAAGCCCCAGTCCACCTGCCAGAGCCACCTTGCTCGGCCTGGGCTGCAGGGCTGGCCCCAACACCCCAGAACAAGGCAGACGTGGCATCACTTCCCTGCTGCTATGGCCACCACGTGCCCCTGGGCAGATCTAGGGTCTGTGTGCCTCTTCTCACCTGTGACCTGTAACATGCTGATCCCACTATGGCTGCTGCAAGGTCGCCTCTCTACAGCCTGCACCCCACTCACTGCCTCTCTCCCTTCCAGATGCCGCTTCCTGGGACTCCCTCTGTCACTGGGGCCAGACCAGGGTGTCAGTCTTCTTCCCAAGGGGTTGCACAGTCAGGACAGCAGTCCTCAGACCCAGAGCCCTGTCAGAGCAGAGACACTGCCTGGGCAGGGGACTGACAGTGGGGGTGGAGCTGTGGCTGCCATGTCTATTTTGGGAAGATCCCTGGGAAGTGCAAGTTCTCTCGAAGGTTCAGCACCTCCTGCTCCCAGGTTGGGGGTTTCAGCTGAACTTTTCAGCACCTCTCAGCGCCTTCTCAGCCTCTGTTCAAGCCAGCTACTTTACATGCATTTTTTAACACTGCAAAACATTTGAAAAGGTGCCTCCTGTTCCTGGCAAAACTCCCACGTGAGCCCCACACTGGCATTTTTTTAAGAGCAAAAAGTGGAAAGGGTAATAAATCTGCCCCTCCCCCCCCAAAGCCAGACCTGGGCACCACAGTCTGACATGTGAACACGTGATGATAGCAGTCCCTGGCAGGAGCAGATGGTGCCACAGCATCTTTGGCAGCATCTTTGACAGCCCAGGAACCACGATCACTGACAGCTATCAAATTGCACTCTGTCACCCACAGGCTGGCAGGTGCATGGTACCACGTGCCACCTGGACCGGCCCCACTGCTGCCCCCAGGACTGATGTCCCCACCCTGGGAACCGTGACTCCACTGTGGCCTGGGGCTGCCCTAAGACAACCCCCTCCCTGCTCACCCCTCACACCAAGAGCCCCTCTGCCCACCCCCCAGCCTCTTGCACCATAACCAGCCTGGCTGCCATGCAGAGCACTTCCCTCCCATTGGGGGTCCTGCTCTTCAGCCTTGGAGACACTCTTTTTTTTTTTTTAGTTATAATTTAATCCTTTTTTTTTTTTTTTTTTTAATTATTCTTATTGAAAGAATTACAGATGTCTCCCTTTTTCCCCCATTGACCCCCTCTACCCCACACCTACCCTGGAGACACCTTTTGATTTGATTTGATTTGATTTGATTGATTGATCGATTTTTAAATATCTTTATTGATTTCAGAGAGAGGGAAGGAAAGGGAGCGAAAGAGATAGAAACATCAATGATGAGACAGTCATTGATCGAGCCCACAACCCGGGCATGTGCCCTGACCGAGAATTGAACCCTGATCGCCTGGATCCTAGGTTGACGCTCAACCGCTGAGCCACGCCCAGCCAGGCTGATTTGATTTATTTTTAAATATTTTTTATTAATTTTCGAGAGAGTAGAAGGGAGAAGGAGGGAGAGAGGGAGAGAAACATTGATGTGAGAGAAACATGGATTGACTGCCTCCTACATGCCCCCTACCAGGGATCAAGCCCACAGCCCTGAGCATGTGCCCTGACCAGGAAACCAACCAGCAACATTTTGGTGCACGGGACAATGCCGAACCAACTGAGCCACGCTAGCCGGGCTTGGGGACACCCTTTTTTTAAACTTGAAGAGACTGAGACTCAGAGGGGGCAGACACTGACGGGTGTAGCTTCAGCGGGCAGTGAAGGCCAGGCCTGGAAAGGGCACACAGAGTGCCCAAGGTGAGGTCAGGGCTTAGTGGCCAATAGGATGTTTGAGATCCAGCCTGTGGGAGACAAGGGAGTTTGGGTTTGGACAGGCCTTGTGGCATGTCAAAGCTTATGTGACCGGATCTGGAGCTCAGGAGCTGGGCAGAGGCAATGGGCCCTGGGAAAGGTCACCCTGGGGAGAGCAAAAGGCAGGAGCAGTCGCCATGTGGTTCTGATGGGGCAGCTCAGGGCCAGGAAGCTTGGGGACGGCCCTTTAAAGCTAGGATGCTTTGTTATTGCCGTAGGTCCCTAGAATTTCTGAGTGATGTCACTTCTGCCTCCTACCACAGGATCCATTTCAGCAGTTGCCTATGGGAAATTGGATCTGGTCTGGGAAGGGCTGTGTGTGTGTGTGTGTGTGTGTGTGTGTGTGTGTGTGTGAGTGTGAGAGAGAGAGAGAGAGAGAGAGAGAGCGAGCTGGGAACTTGGTGGCCATCTGGAGGCTTTTGCCCTGTCCTGCCTTCCTTAGCAAGTGTTCTTGTGTCTAAAAGGCAGGCAGGGGCTTTATATTAGTCTGGACCCGCCTCCTGCAAGGTGAGTTTACACCCACACAGGACAGTACTGCCTTCATCCCTGGTCCCATTGGAACCCCAGCTGCCCTGGCTGTGAGCTTCCCCTGCTGCTTCCTTCCTGTCACTATTGTCCTTTGAGAGCAGCTTCCCTTTGGGCCACCAGGTCCTGGGAGCCAGACATGCTTTCAGAGCCTCTCCAGCATGGTGGACACGGCTCCCTGCCGAGCCTGGGCTCGGGGATGTCAGGCTGTGGCCACATACTTCTCTCTTCCTTTTTATTTCACACCCTTTAAACACATAAGACCGGTCTTGGCTCCTGTGAAGCCAGGGGGCATCTCCAGGACCCACTCAGGTCACGTATCCCTGGGCTCTGCTCCAGGCAAAGTGGGTGGCAGGGAGGCCTGCCCTGAGGTGAGCCCTGGGGCCAGCAACCAGTGTGGCCTTGGGGGAGCGCTTGTCCCTGTGGGACACCTTGGCAGTTTACCTGTAGGGGGCGGGAGGTGGCCCAGCAACTCCCCTCCCTCAGCATCGTGTCCCTGAGGGGCCTGGAAGGGACCCAGCCCGGGGAGGGTGGGGGGGGTCTCTTGGAGGGGCAGCAATGCCTGAGCTGCGGGTGGAGCCCCCAAGCTTGTGAGCAGGCAGACCCCAGGGCGATGGCCTGGCCCGACCTGGTCTCTCCCCACAGGCCGGCTGGACCCCGCTAGCAGTTGCAGCCGCTCCCTGGCCAGGTAGGTCCCGGGGCTGTGTGGGGGCGGGCGTGGGCCTGCGCCCCGGGTCTCACCCTCGCTCCCCCCCGCTGTCTGCAGCCGGGCCGTGCAGCGCAGCCTGGCCATCGTGAGGCAGGCCCGGCAGAGGCGGCGCCGGACGGAGCAGGAGTACTGCATGTACTACAACCGCTTCGGCCGGTGCAACCGTGGCGAGCGCTGCCCCTACATCCACGACCCAGAGAAGGTGGCCGTGTGCACCAGGTGACCTACCCGGGGGCCTCCAGGGTGGGCTGGCGTGGGATCTGCCCCGGTCTCACCAGCCCCTTCGAACTCTCTTCACCATTTGCACAGGTTTGTTCGGGGCACGTGCAAGAAGACAGATGGGACCTGCCCCTTCTCCCACCAAGTCTCCAAAGAGAAGGTGAGTGCCAGCTCAGTGGGTGCCTGGGCGTGTTCCTAGCGGATGGTACCCCTGAAGTTTTTCTTGGGCTCGGGACACACAGTCTCTGGTCCCCTGGCATCCGTGAGGAGCTGGGTGTATGACCTGAAGGCTCTGCTCCTCCATCCCCACCTGGCGCTGTTCAGTTCAGCTGTCTCTCACCCTAGCCGACCTGGAGGGTATCCACATGCCACACAGGAGGCCTCCACCCCTGCCTCTTACTGCCAGTAGCCCACAAGTGCCCTTGCTGTGTAGGGTGCAGGCCCAGGATTGGCAAGGGACAGCCATGTGACATGGGTGTGCTGAAAGGCCCATGGACAGGGAGGAGCCCAGCTGGGCCCTCTGGAACCAGGCCCCCACCCCGTGGGTCGAGGTGAATCGACCCCATCATACAGGTTCCCCTGTGGGGGCAGAGCCAGGGCAGGGCTTGTGATCCCAGCATGTGCTGGGAGCTCTGAGGTCGGGAGTTGGTGCTGGCCGGGGAGCCCCTGGGAATGAGGGGTGGGGGCTGTGGCGATGTCAGGGAGGTGGGATCGGGTGGAGGCGGTGCTGCTGCAGCAGCTTTTCTCCTCGAGAAGCTCGGGAAAATCAGCGCTTTTCTTCCTATAGAGCTTTCAAACCCTGTTGTGAGCAGTTTGCAAATTCACGTCGAGTTTCGGGTTCATTAGCTCCAAAGCCGGTGCGCCTTCCGGGCTGTCTAGTGTTGACGCCCACACCAGCACCCTGAATTAATGTTATTGTTATTTGTGTGGACGTGGTGGGTGCAAACAAGGTTAATTGAAATGAGAACGTAGTTTCCTCGGGATGTGCCTGTGCTGACGGTGAGGAGGAGTCCGTGTGGTGTGGAGTTGGCTTTATTACCCTTTTTATTAGAGCTAATTTGGGCACTAGATCAAAAGCCACATTAAGGGGATTGTCTGCAGCCCCACCACTGCAAGGCCCGCATGCCAGCCCCTCTTCCCTCTGTGCTGCAGTTAAAAGACAATTAGAAATAAACTCACACACGTAAATTGCCTTTTGTTTCTCTGCTCTCTCCCTCCCTCCTCAGCCTCCCCTCCCCTGCCTCCCCCCAGAGAAGTGCCAGTGAGTAGTTATTGGGGACTGACTGGGGGTGCTTACCAACAGGAGGGAGGAGGAGGGCAAACTCCCCTAACCCTCACCCCTGCAGAGTACCCTGGGATGTGTGAGACCGCAGGGTGACCCTGTGTGGGCTTGTGGCCGTTACCATTCCCTGCAGGACAGCAGGGCTACTGAGGGTCCCGCAGAGGAGTGGCCTAGAAAAGTGGCAACTGCAAAGGTCAGGGTGGGTTAGGTCAGAGACCCTCCTGCTGGCTCTCAGGCCTCAGTTTGCCACAGTGGAAAGAAGGTGGACTGTACATCTCTGTGTCCCAGCCTGGGCCAGGGAATGCTAAGGCCACACAGCCCTGCCCAGGCTGCCTGCTCCACAGCCCCCACCAGGTCTCCCCTGGGCCACCTGCCCATGGGCCAGGGTACTGGGGCCAGGCACCCTGCCAGGCCTGCACAGACCTGGGCTGGTCCCAGGCAACTCCCCATCGGCTGAGTTCACTGCCCACATTTGCTAGGGCGGGGTCAGGTCTCCAGCCCAGGACACTGCTAGGTGTCATCACGTCACAGGAAAATCCGCCCATCCTCTGTGGCCCCACAGCCTGGAAACTGGGCAGGCTCAGAGCAGGGAATGGACTCAGGTGGCTGCACATCTGTCCTGAGCCACTCTGCAGGGCCAGCCCCTGCCCTGACTCCATGTCCTCATCTGATCGTGCAGACAGCCCTCACCTGCCCGGGCCCCAGGTGCCCTTGGCTCATGCTGGCCACCCTCCTGCGGGCCGGCACCATGTGTCCATTCCTCCTTCGGGGCAGGTCTTTGGTGAGGGTCTCCAACCACAATCTGTGTGACTCATTCCTGGCCATGGAACACAAAGCAGGATTTGGAGGCCTGGTGTTTTTACCTAAGAAGTGAGGTGCAGATGCCTGGCAGAGGGTCTGGGAGCTGCAGGACTCTGCTTGCCCTCACCACCCACCTCTTCCCTTCCCCACAGATGCCTGTGTGTTCCTACTTTCTGAAGGGGATTTGCAGCAACAGCAACTGTCCTTACAGCCACGTTTATGTGTCCCGGAAGGCAGAGGTCTGCACCGACTTCCTCAAAGGCTACTGCCCACTGGGTGCGAAGGTGAGGGGCGTGGGCAGGTGGCACCCAGCCATGGGCCAGCGGTATCCTCCACGCCTTCCCTGGAGCCTGCAACCCCGAGGTGGTGCTGGGAGCGAGGGAACCGGGTGGTGAAGGCACTCAAGGTGCTGCAGTTGCCGCCTTTCGTCTCGCCTGTCAGTGTGAGGGCTGACGTGTAGGGTTCTTCACAGCTGAGCAGGCTGGCTCCCTCTCTGTGATGATGTCCTATTGCCTCTTCCTGTTCCCACATGGGCCTGTGGGTGGAGGGCTACGTGAACAAATGGCCCTGGTCTCGGGACCTCGACATGTCTCTTCAGTTCCTGGCACCCTGAGAGTCAGTCTACTCACCTGCCCAGGGGTCTGCTGGCACCCTGTCCTCAACACTTGTGACTGACCACCCTGCCTCAGGAACCTACTGTCTGAGTTGGGGGCTCCCAGGGAAGTGGAGGCCACAGGTACTCAACTGCAGGTGCTGGGCACAGGGCTGGGCACTGGCCAAGGGATCACATGTCAGTGCAGAGTTGGCCCCTTCCTGCCACTAGGCTGAGACCTAGGGACCTGACCAGAGTGGACAAGACACCTGGAAGGACTCCTGGGCCCAGGTCAGGGGGTTGGGCAGGACCCCCACGGAGGATGTGGATGATTATTGTAAAACATTCCAATTTAAATGAAATATCAAAGCTATATTTAAGTTGTGCTTCTGTTAGTGGAAGTGCTTACTGAGCCCCTTTTGGTGTGTGGGCACTGCGTGGCCGCCACATGATGGATAGCGGCTCATAACTATATATGGGAAAGCGCTGAGCAGGCCGCAGCGGTGGGCGGTGGTAGCCCGGGCCTGGGAGGGTTAACTTGATTCTCTAAATAATATAAAAAGTGCTGCGTGGGCACCTCGCGCCTGGAGTACAAGTCCTCGAATGGGCCCCAGAGAGTTTATAATATCCCCCTGAATCAAGTGGGATTGTTAACCTTGCTTCCTGAGGCAGCAGCTTGTTAAGAGGTGCATCTCCCTTTTCTTGTGAAAAATTTAGGCTGGGAGGAAATCTCCGCTCCTTCCCCAGCCCTCCAGCTCTCTGGACTGTTGGGACTCTGACCACTAGGGTCTGATAACTGGCGTCACAATGAGGGTGCTTTCTCCCTGCCGACGCCGTGGGCTCCCCTTGATCACTTGATGTGGTGTTAGCCGAGCTGCCCCATGTGTCTCCTTTCTGCTTAATGCGTGTGTCGTGTGTTAGGGGAGAGACTCCGAAAAGCCCACCTCTCCCACCGCTCTTGCAGCTGCTCACCTGTCCTCCGTGCATGCCCTGCCATCATCTCTCCTTTGCTTCCTGGTGGCACTAAGGGAAGAAGCTCAGCCTCCCTGCCCTCTGCCTCCTGGGTTATGGGTTTGCATCAGTGTGGACTCCATGGGTTACAGTCCATTACTGTCCCTGTCTACTCTAAAGCGCATGCGGCCCCGCCTTGCTTTTGGGGAACTGCAGGGCGCTGCAAGTTCACCTGGCTCTCCCGCTCCAGCCCTGCACCCTCCAGCCCTGCATTAGCCGCTCCCCCTTGGGCCTGGCTCCTTTCCTTGTGTTTAAAACCCTCAGTCTGGGGGTCCGGTGCTCACTGCCCTCCCAGTGCACAGAGCTGGCACATATCCAGCTCTATATGTGAATGAATCCCATGGCCACCTCAGCACAGAAACCCTGAGGTGACACTGGCACTCCCACTGCAACTGCAGCCCAGCCTTGTCCTCATTCCGTCCTCCCTGGACTTCCTTATTTCCCCATGCTGCCTACAGGAGGCTCCCAGCAGTGAGCTAAGCTGCTAGGGATGTCCTCCTCTCTGCGGCTGGCCTGTCCCCTTGCAGAAGCTCTTGTGTCCTCTGGATGTCATTCTCTGCTTTTGGGATCACAGACAGCATTTCCCTTCTGTCACCACCTGGTAATTTTACCCTTAGGTCAAAATCCTTACTAATTTTGGGGGCAGAGTTCTTCCATTTTCACCCTGTGAGTCTTTGTTCCAGGATCTACCCCCACCCAAGGCCACAGGGACCCTCCTCATCTTTTCTCATGTGGCTTTGCAGGCCGAGTGGAGGCAGGCGTGAGGTGGGCTCTGAGGTGGGCCCAGGCCCCAGTCCCACCTGCCCCTGCTATGTGGAGCCATGTGGAGCCATGAGCCCCTCTGGGCCTCAGTTTCCTTTTACTTAGACTGGGGCATGGCAGAACCTGCCACGTGGGGGTCGGCAGCCTTTGCGCAGGTGCTGGGGTGAGGAGAAGGCATGGCATCTGCTGCTGTTAGCTGTCATCCAGTCTAGGGCTGCATGTAGCTTTCTCACATAGTGAGCCCTTCGCCCAAACTGTATATGAACTATTGATTCTTTTCTCTCTGATTCATGATGCCAATTTTTTAAAAGCTCCTTTTTTGAGGTGCAATTTACATACTGTCTGATTTATCCAGTGCACGACGCAGTGGTCTTGGTAGACTTAGAAAGTTGTGCAACTGTCACCATGATCGCTTTAGAACATTTCTACCACTCCATCTCTGCCCCAGCCTGGCCTGCAACACCGGTCTGCCTGCTGTGTCTGTGAATTGTCTTTTCAGGGCAGTTCGTGTGTTCGATTCTACGACACATAGACTTTTGTGTCTAGCTTCTCTGATTTAGCAGGTTTTTGGGGGGGGGTCACTGTGTTGTGGTCTCAGGACTGCATTCCTTTTTATGGCTGAACAGTACTCCTTGGCAGAGAGACCACAGTCTGTCCTTTCATCAGTGGATGGGCATCAGGTTTCCAGTTTGTCGCTGTTTTGAATTGTCCTGCTGTGAACATTTGTGTACAAGTCTCTGTATGGACATAGGTTTTGGCTCTCGGACAGATACCTCACCGTGGAATTGCTGGAGTGTGTGGTGATTCTACGTTTAGCTTTTTAGGACCTGCCACCTGCTCTCTGTAGTGATTGTACCATTGACATCTCCGCAGCAGTGTACAGGCCGCGGCTCTGCACATCCTCGCTGGTGCTTTGTTACCTTACCTTTTTTAAACAGCATCCTAGTGGAGGCTCTGTTGAGGCTTCGATTTGCATTTCCCTGAGGACTAGCCATGCTGAGCATCTTTGCATGTGCTTATTGGTCATTAGTGTGTCCTCTTTGGAGAAATGTCTATTCAAGTCCTTTGCCCATTTTTGAATTGGAAATTAGCATATTCTAGAAATTAACATCTTATCAGAGACATGATGTCAGAATATTTTCTCCTGTTCAGTGAGCTGTTTTGTCACTCTCTCGATGTCATCCTGAGATGCACAGTTTGTCTATTGTTGCTTTTGCCTCCTGTGCTTTTGGCATCATATCCAATACATTTTTGTCAAATTCAATGTCATGAAACTTTCCCCTTGTTTTTCCTTGTGAGAGTTTTGTAGTTTTAGCCCTAAAGTTTACGTCTTTGATCCATTTTGAGTTAATTTGTGTCTGTGGTGTTAGCTGTGGGCCCAGCCTCATTCTCTTGCACATGGATGTCCAGTTGTCCAGCACTGTTTGCTGAAAAGGCTGTTCTTCCCCCACTGACTGGTCATGGCACCCTTGCCGAGAGTCTATTGACCATGTATGTGGGGGCTTATTTCTGGGTTCTCTGTTCTATTCCATTGGCCTTTGTGTCTGTCCTTATGCCAGTGTTTATTACTACAGCTTTATAATAAGTTCAGAAGTCACAAAATGTCAGTCCTTCAAACTTGGTTCTTTTTCTCAAGATTGTTTGGACTATTCAGGGATCCTTGAGATTCCCTATGAATTTTTTTGGATGGGTTTTTCATTTCTCTGAAAAAGGTAAAAATAAAAGAAGACGTTTGGGATTTTGCTGGGGTTGCACTGAATCTGTAGGTCACTACGGGTGGCATCTTACAGCAGCAGGTCTTCCGATCCACAAGCAAGGCGTGTCCCATTTATGTAGATCTTCTTTAATTTCTCTCAGCAATGTTTTGTAGTTTTCAGTGTACAAGTCTTTTGCCTCCTTGGTTAAGTTTATTCCTAAGTATTATAAGTGAAAGTTTTAAAATTTCCTTTTTAGGTTGTTCATTGCAAGTGTATAATAATGTAATTGTCTTTGTGTGTTGATTTTATATCCTGGAATTTTGCTGAGTTAATTTTTAAAAATTCAGATTGCACTTTATTTTTTTAAATTTAGAAGTCCATATTAAGCCCAGCCAGTGTGGCTCAGCGGTTGAGTATCGATCTATGATCCAGAAGATCGAGGTTTGATTCCCGGGAGGTCAGGGCACATGCCTGGGCTTCTAGCTTGATCCCCAGTAGGGGGCATGCAGGAGGCAGCCTATCAATGACTCTTATCATTGATGTTTCTGTCACACTCTCTCCCTCTCCCTTCCTCTCTTCGAAATCAATAAAGACGTATTTTAAAAAATTAAAATAAAACAAAAGTCCAGATTAAGCAGTGGCAAAGGGGCCACCTTCATGAGGATCCCTTAGCTGAATGAGGGCAGGGGCATCAGTACCAGTTCCCCCATTCTGGGGTGCAGAAATTCAAGGGCCACAGGCAGAAGGCCCTCGCCTAAGCATGAGAGCATGTACTGCAGCATATCTGCTTGTTTGGGACACTTGCGGTCAACACCTTCGAGGAGTCCCTCCCAATGTGTCAAGTGTTGGTTTTCACTGCCCTGTGTCCTGGGGCAGATCCTGGAGAGCCACTGTAGCCTTTGGCACCCTCCCTACCACCAGTGTTGAGAGCTGCTCTTGGTCCCCTTGTGTCCTGGGTTATGCTGTCCATGGGTGGTGTTCCCACATCCTTGTAGTATGACATGCCCTGTGAGGCCATAGGGTTCTATGTGTGTTGTGCATGGCAGGTGACTTTTCTGGATTTGGGGTGCTGGGGAGGTTGAAAGCTAGGGCATGGTGTAGAATAATTTTAGGGGGCTGGAGCTCCCAAGGTGCAGATTCAGGCCTGGCCCCAAAGGGTGGACCCCCATCCCTCCTCCACGGGATAGGGGCCACGACCAGAGCTTGGTCTTCTCTGGATCCCCACAGGGCTAACACCTTCATAGGTGCTCACGGGTGACCTGGGCCAGGATCTCCTTGAGGATGAGCTTCTCATGTTGGGTGGGGTTGCACTCAATGGCTCTGTGCAGTCTGGAGTTGTTGCAGCGCCAGTGTCTGCCACTCCTGCGGTGCCACCTCCTGCTCCGGGTGCTCATGCTCTCTTCACTGCTGGTGTGCCCACAGCTCCTTCATGTACTACTGCTGCATCTCCCGTATGGCCTTGTCCAGATACCATTGCTTCTCTGTGGGCTGCAGTTTGCTCCACTCCGCACCCAACATCTTAGTGATTTCAGGAAAGGGCAGGTCCAGGTGACACATGCGAATGTGCTCACACCACTCATTCAGGAAGCACACGTAGCCAGTGACAGGTGCTTTGGAACCATTTGGTAGACTCTCCTTTTGCGTCTTTCCCAGCTCCTCATGGGACCCTTCTCGCTGGCTCACAGGCCCTCACCCACTCTTGCTTGACAGCAACCACAAAGCCCCCATGCTGTCCAGGAGCCTTGATACCCGCAGGCCTGGAGTCACTGGAACACCAGTCACCCCCCAACCCCCACCCCTACATCGGGGCTGGCAGAGATGGGGCCTGAGTCCTGGGAGCAGGGGTCTCTAGGGGGCAGGGTCTGGGGGTCAGATCAGGAGCACTAAAGGAGCCCGTAGGGACCTCTGGGAGAGACTGAAGCCACCGGATTCCAGGGTCACCCCCACCCATCATCCCCGGCTGCAGATAAGGCAGCAGCAAAGGAATCCAATCCCTGTAAGGGAGGCCTAGTAGGGACCCCTGGGAGGGACTGGAGCCTGGGTGTGGGGAGAAGCCCATGAGGGCCCCAGGGGACTGCCTGCCCGGGTGGTGGGGAGTCAAGACCCTGGGGAACGGAGTCAAGGAGCTCCAACAAGGTGGGCAGAGGCTGAGCTGCAGCCCCGACAGGGTTGTGGGAGGGGACGCCAGGCTGCTAGGGACTGTGGGACTTGGCGGCTCCTGGCTACACCTAGAACGCAGACCCGTGGCTGAGTAAGGGGCTTCCAAGCCAACCACAGCAGGGCCATCTGGAGAGCCCCAGAATGCCGGGTGCAGAGCACTTGGGGGGCTAGATCCAGGGCCTTGGAGGGCTTCCAGGACAGGCACCCCAGGGATCCTTTGTTGGGCAATCAGCCCCCAGGAGGCCCCTGGTCCTCCCGACCTGGCCTGTAAGCAGCCAGTCCCAATCCCTAGACCCACGCACTGCTGGCTCCTTGCAGGGAGGGCCCGGAGTTCTTCGGCTATTTTCTGAATTTATTTATTGGCACTAACATTTTTTATTTTAAATATATCTTTATTGATTTCGGAGAGAGGAAGGGAGAAAGAGAGATAGAAACATCAACGATAAGAGAGTCATTGATCGGCTACCTCCTGCACTGCCCCAACTGGGGATTGAACCTGCAACCAGGGCATGTGCCCTGACCGGGACTTAAACCGCAATCTCCTGGATCATAGGTCAATGCTGAACTGCTGGGCCATGCCCGGCTGGGTGGCACTAACAATTTTTTTGTGGATTCTTCATCTGCTAACAGGTAATTTTTTCCCTTTTTATTTGGAAGCCTGTTACTTTATTTTTTTAACCTATTTTTGCCTAGTTGCTCTGCGAGAATGTCCAGTACTGTGTTAAATAAAAGTGGCAAAAGGGGGCACCATTGTCTGGTTCATCACCTTAGAGAAAAAGCTTCCAGTCTTCTACCACTGAGCATGAAGCTTATCCTAGATGGTCTTTATCATGTTGAAGATGTTCCCTTTCTACAGGTGTCTAGTTTATTTGGTGTTTTTATCATAAAAAGGTGTTGAATCTTGTCAAATCATTTTGCCTCAATTGAGATGATTATGTGTTCTTTCCCCCTTCACTTTATTAAGGTGGTCAATCTATCTTATTGACCACATTGAATCACAGTTATATTGATTGGTTTTTTGGATGTTGAACCATCCTTGCATTCTGAGAGTAATTCTGAATTGGTCATGATATATAATCCTTCTAAAATGCTGCTCAGTTCAGTTTTCTAGTATTTTGTTGAGGATTTTTGCATCTGTTGGCACAAGGAATGTTAATCTGTAATTTCTTTTTCTTATAGTATCTTTATCTGGTTTTGGTATCAAGGTAAGTCTAGCTTCACAGATTGCTTTGGCTGTTCAGAGTTAGGAAGAACCACCTCCTCTTCAGAGTTTTGGAGAATTTGAGCAGAATGGGTGTTTAACTCTTTACATGTGCAGTGGAATTCACCATCTGGTGGCAGGCCTTTCTTTGTTCAGAGGTTTTTGATACTGATTCAGCCTCCTTACTGTACATAGGTCTAATCAGGTTCTCTGTTTCTTCTTGAGTCAGTTTTGGTGGACTGTGTATTAGAGGAGCTGGCCCATTTAATCTAAGTTGTTAAATGTATGTGAGTAGAGTTGTTGAAGTATGCCTTAATGTCTGCAAGTATGTCCCCGACGTCTGCAAAGTCTGTCATGACCCCTGTGTCACTTCCTATTGGAAATTTATGACTTTTCTCTTTTTTCTTTGTCTGTTTTGCCAGAGGTTTATTAATACATGGTGGGGCAAAAGTAGGTTTACAGTTGTTCATATGGAAAATACAATAATTAATAAATTGTAATATAAGAATAAACTCTGTGTTTTGCAGACTCACAACTGTAAATCTACTTTTGCCCCACCCTGTGTTAATCTTTTCAGAGAGCCAGCTCTTTGTTTCATTGATTTTTCTCCAATTGTTTTTCTCTTATTTTACTGATTTCTGCTCTTATCATTATTGTTCCCCGGAGGCACCATTCATTTTTTGTTTCTTTTAATGTATTTTTATTGATTGCAGAGAGAGGGAGAAACATCAATGATGAGAGAGAACCATTGATTGGTTGTCTCCTGCACGCCCCTGACTGGGGATCTAGCCCACAACCTGGGCACGAGCTCTGACCAGGAATTGAACCATGATCTCCTGGATCCTAGGTCGATGCTCAACCACTGAGCCACGCCCGGCTGGGCCACCATTCATTTTTTAAAGTCTGTTTCCCTCTGTTGCTTAGATTGGTTAATTTTGCTAATCCTGACTTCCATTTCACCAATTCTTTCTTCTCTCCCCTCCATTCTGTTATTGCGCCCATAAACTGAGATTTTATTTCAGTTACTGTATTTTTCAGTTCTAAAATTTCCATTATATTCTCTTTGTTGAGACTCTGTGCTTTTGTTAGGTCAAGACTACTTGTAATTGCGCATTGAAGAGTATTTATGATTCTGCTTTAACGTCTTTGTCAGGCTGTATTTGCACCTCCTGGGCACTGACCAATTGTCCGTCCAGTTTGAGGTCTTCCTTATTCTTGTTATGATGAGTCATTTTCTGTTGAAACCTGGAAGTTTTGGCTGTTATGTAATGAGAGTCTGGGTCTTATTAAACCTTCTGTTTCAGCTGGTTTCCTCTGACACGACACCAACAAGGGGGTGGGGAGAGTGGAGGCACAAAGCTGCCGCCCCACTAAGCCTCTGTTGACACCTGAGGAGGGGTGTCCCTGTTACTCCTGGGTGAGGTGGCCAGATATACTTCCCACTGAGTCTCCCCTGGAGCCACTCTAGCCTGGGGGCTAGTGGTAGGGGGCATACCAGTGGCCAAGGCTCCCACTTGCCTTCGCTATCCTGGGTGGGTGGCACCACAGCGTCTGAGGTGTCTGGCTGGGCCAGGTCATTTCTTGTCTTGACTGACCCTTATCTGTACCTGTTCACGCTCCAGGTTGTAGCTTTTTCAGCTCCAAGTCAGGGTGACGAGGCAAAAGGAAGTCCTGAGACCCACCCCAGTGTCCCTCCTCAGACCCCAGGTTCCTTGCGGTCTGCCTTCTCTCCACCTTTCAGAATCCCCGTATAGGTGTTATATGTGCATTGCCCAGTGGAAGAACAGAGCAGAGCACATCTGCTCTGTCTTCCAGGAGACACAGTCCCTTCTCTTTCTCATTGTGTCAGTTTTGGCTTATTTTTCTTGGAATTGATCTCTCTCTCTCTCTCTTTTTTTTTTTTTTATATGTCTTTATTGATTTCAGAGAGAGGAAGGGAGAGGGAGAGAAAAACATCAGTGATGAGCTGCCTCCTGCACGCCCCCTACTGGGGATCGGGCCCACAACCCGAGCATGTGCCCTGACTGGGAATCGAACCGCGATCTCCTGGATCCTAGGTCCATGCTCAACTGCTGTGCCACACCGACTGGGCAGAATTGATCTCTTTTTTGTAGGGTTTCAATGTGCTCGTGTACAGCTGTGGGTGTCACGTTCTCTGTTGCATTTTGACCTTTTCCGTCTGTATTTAACTTGCATCTCCTTGCCTTCTTTCTGGGCCATCTTGCCAGAGTCTTGCCCTCTGTCCTTTTCAGACTCTTGGGACCCCACTCTTGCAATCAGCTCCTGTCACTCCTTTGATGCCCTAAAGCATGAACCCAGCCCGGCACCTGGACTGGGGTCCTCAGCCTCTACCCTGCTGCCTCCTGTGTCAGCTTGTACACTACTGGGGGTGGGGCACAGAGTGCTTATCAGTTACTGTGTTCAATAGACTTACTACTTTGTAGTAATTGTAGATTTGCCGGAAAAATGCAAAGATAGTGCAGAGTCCCTGTGCACCCTTCCCCCAGCCTCCATGCTGTTAGTATCTCACATAAACGCGCCTACCGAACCTGAGACGCTAACATTGGTGCATTACTGCCATCTTAAGTGCAGGCTTTGTTTGGGTTTTACCTGGTCTTTTCTAATCTACGAGCTGCTCTGGCGGCATCCACAGATTTCACAGTGTTGTTCTGCTCTCTTCAGTGGGTTCTAAATGTTGTAGAACTTTCATGAATTATTTACCAGTGACCTTAATTTCCAGATCTTTGGGGTTTTCTGTTAGGTTTCTGCTCTTTCATCAGTGTGCTTGGTCTAGAGGAAGCTCTCAGGCCTTAGAAATCTGGGACTTGTTTTGTGTCTGTGTGTTCTAAGATTTGCTGTCACTGTTTTACTTTACTGGTAGCGCCTGGATGATGTGAGAAAATTCTTTACATTCGATCCTACATTTTTGGTTGTTCTCGAGCAGAGGGTTAGTTCAGACCAGCACAGTCCAGTAGGAAGGGCAGCCAGATGTGAACCACACGTGGGATTTAAAATGTTCTACTAGCCACCTTTAAAAGGGGGGAAAAACAGCGACATGGATTTTATGGCATGCCACAGGGGGGCTGGCTGTTGGAGGGTGTGCTAGTAGTGGATCTGCCCTCATCTGGTGCTGGGCCCTTCCCACCCAGAGGTCTTTCCTGTCCCCTCCACCTGCCCAAACCACCCTCCTTCCCCAGAATGCCTCACCCCCTGTTGCAGGTACCACAGCCACCCCGCCCTGATGTTTGGGTTTTAGGATCCTGTGTTACAGGCCAGGCCCCGTGCAGGCAGGCTTCGGCTCCAAGGGGAAGGAGTGACAGAGACAGCCTTAGCCTGAGCCTGCCTTCTGCTTGGGGCAGTGATGGGTCTGGCCACACAGGGACGAACTCGTGTGGGGTACAGTGGTCCAGGGCCCTATTAGCTCTAGCCTGCTTCCAAGCACCAATGTGACAGGCTTCTAGTCCCTTGGTGGCAGCCGGGGGGCCAGGTATGGGGACAATAATGGGCCAGTGTGCAGATCTTGCTCAGAGCATGAGGACTGAGTCCAGGAGGGAGGTTCTGGGCTGGAGGACGGGCTCCCCTGGCCATGGCCACTTTTATCCTGTACTGTGTTGGCATGTACCTCGGAGCACTGCGGCTGCTCTGGCACCACTGGTTTTAAGTTTGATTCTGGATGGGCTCAGCAGGATCTCTGCAGTGGTTCTCATCCAGGTCTGTTTCTCCATTGGGCCCCTGGCCGCCTGTCGCCTAGTCTACCATGAGGGGCAGTCAGGGTGTCCAGGCTCACAACATTCTGGGCCTGCCCACTTAGCCAGCTGCAGGGAATGGGGGAGAACAGAACCCCAGCCCCACCCATCCCATCCCCCACCCCATCCCATCTTCCTACAGGACTGACAGCTGTGGTCAGGAGGATGGGTTAACACCCAGGGAACCCCCACCCAGCCTGGCAGGACCCCCAGGCCAGGCCAGCCTGCCCCTGCCCTCAGTCCCAGCAGGGTGGTACCCTCGCCCCTCGGGTTCCTCGGGGCACATGTTACAGAAGGTGGGGCTGGCAGGCAGCTGTCCCAGTGCGGAGGCCACACCCAGCTGCGCCCTCTTCCCCCAGTGCAAGAAGAAGCACACACTGCTGTGCCCCGACTTCTCCCGCAGGGGCTCCTGCCCCCGGGGAGCCCAGTGCCAGCTGCTCCACCGCAACCAGAAGCGCCTCGGCCGCCGGGCAGCTGTGCCCCCAGCCCCAGAGCCCAGCAACGCGCCCCCTAGGAGCAGGGCCTCCGCCAGCCATGGGCCCAGGTGAGGGGGGAGTGGGTGCTGTGTGTGAGCTCTGGGTGGTCAGGAAGCAGCCCTCCCCACTCTGGGGACATTCAGGACTCTCTGGAGAGCCCCTGCACCCCACCCAGTTCTTTCGGCTTCAGACCCAACAGGAAGCCTCAGTCCAAAGTTGAGGATCAAGTGGCCTACAGGGGTGCCCCATCCCAGGTTCCAGGCTAGACAGAGCCAAGGGCATCCCTGGCCCAGACCAGCCTGTATGGTGCTGCCCAGCCCCTGCCCCATTAAGGAAGGTGGGGGATTTTCAGCCACTCTCTCCTACTCCCCAGGGGTGGGCAGGACCCATCCTGGGCCATGCTTACGGTTAGGGGCCCATTTTGTGCTTACCTGCCCTGTGAGTGTGGGAACCTGTGTGGACAAGGAGGGCACGTTCTGGAAGGCAAGGACAGGGTCAGGGTGTTGCCAGGGCTCACCAGTCCACGATGTCACCAGCTTGTCCTTGGGCCCTGAGGGCTGACCCTGAACCTGGATAGTGATGCCTCGTGGCTGCTGGGGCAGGAAGGGGTGGATGGGAGATGCTGGGAGCCTTGCCACTGGGACAGGCATCTTGCAGGTGGTTGGCCAGTGCCTCCAGACCCCCACCCTGCGGAGCAGCTGCCTACTCACACTTCTGCTCTCCCTTCTTTCCCGCAGGAAGTCCTCGGCTACCCAGCGCCCCACCAGGCAGATACCCAGCTCCCCCACCTCTGTGGCTGCTGGCCAGGCCTCCCCTCTCTCCTCCTCACGGGTGTTAGCTGCAGCTTCAGCCTGTCCCTTGTCATCGAAGGCCCCGTCCCCCTCCCCCCCCCTCCTCCTCTCCCTCCCCCCCCCTCTTCCCCCTCCCCCTCCTCTCCCTCCTCCCCCTATCTCTCCTTAGATGGGGAGGAGCTGTCTCTTCAGGAGGAGGCTGCCTCTCCGGTGATGGGCTCCAGCAGCCTCTCCAAGCTGCCTTCCTTCATCTCCCTGCAGTCCTCGCCGAGCCCAGGAGGCCAGCCCAGGGCCCAGACCCCCAGGAGCCCCTCCACCAAGGACTCAGGTAGGCAGCGGGTCCCCAGAGCCCAGTTCAGCATGCCAGAGGGTCTTTCAGCGGTCACCTCAGACCCACCAAGTCAGAATCTCCAGGTGGCCGGATGGCTCCGGAGAGAGAGCTCAAGGTGTGCACCTGCCACCACAGGGGTGGGGCACTGAGGTGCAAGCGCAGCAGAGGCACCCCAGCCGAGGGCTGATTTAATTAGAAAGCACCCATTTCTGTTAATTTGTTCTGGAAGATCGGCACACACTCCTGGAGAGAACAGATGCTCCCTTTCCCCGATGAGCATTTGGGGCTTGGTAAATGGCTCCACTCAGCCTTGTTTAGGAGAGAAAAGAGGATTTTATGGCTGCAAACGACCCTTTCTGTAAACATTTTACAGCTCTCCGCGCGTTTGAGTGACGATAAACCCCACGCAGCTCGGCGGGCTGCAAATTTGTGACCATACGGCCATCATTTTATTGTCATATTTCACGGTCGTAACGTTAATGGAAGATGCTTGCCGCAGCCTCCTCTAACAGCTCCGCTGAGCATGCTTAAACGCTGGCCACGGAGGGGCTGGGCCCACACCGACTCATCACAGCCCCCACTTCAGAGGCGAGAAGCTGGGCCTGGCCCTCCATCGGCCCCCTAGGAGCAGGGCACCAGCGCTCTCGGTGTGGCTCACTGGGGTGGGGCCTCTGAGGTAGTCACCTTTCTTAATTTGTAAAGTCAGGAACCTGGCAGCCAACCCCAGAATCAGAGGAGACAGGTAGGGGCAAGGCCCAGGGAGGCTGCAGAGACCTCCCCTGGCCTGGGGGCCCCTATCAGCCTTCCTTCCCTGCTCAGGCCTTGCACTGCCTGGACAGGGCTGGGAACTTGGGGGGGCAGCAGAGGTGGACCTAGGAGCGCCCCAGGGCAAGAGGCCGGACTGCATCTGCCCCAGCTGCCACGTAGTAGGGTTCAAGTCTAGTGAGGCCACAGGCCTGGGGCCCCAGCTAACTGGGCCTGACTTTTGGGCTTTAGCTTAGCTGAGTAGGTTGCTGGGTCCTCAGCCCTGAAGGGAGCACCCAGGAGGAGAGGAGGGCTTGCAGGAGGCATGTAGATAGTGCCCTGCCTATGGGCAGCTGCACGGAGGCGCCTGTGATCCATGGGAACATGGTCTGTGAGATGACTTCATGGGAAGAGACGCGTTGGTGCCCCATGAGTGTGGACACACAGGATGAGAGCCCCCTTGGACGTGACTCTCGGTCCTCTGGCTCCTTGCTCCTGATCACCAGCTGCCTCCCTGTGTCCCTGCACAGGGACCTTAGTGTCTCCTGCCCCACCCAGCCAACTGCTTGCACACACCCTAGCTTTTCCCTCGAATGCACTGGGTGGCCACCAGGTGTGCATCTGGCAGCCTTGTTCTGGGCGTGTACCTGGTGTTCTAGCTCAGCCTACAGACTGCTATGGCTCCCACCTGGGCCCATCCACTGCCAAGGGCCTACCCAGCCCATTGCTCCCCATCTCTCCTTGACCCCACGGGCTAGGCATGTGCCCGGCTAGACATCTGGACCCAAGGTGGCCTGTCTTAAGCTGCCGTCCCCCATTCCTAGTGCCCCCACTGTGCAGGCCTGGGCCACCAACTTGCCATCAGGAAGCTGTGGGGTGGGGGCATTCCTTCTGCCAGGGGGCTCCTGGCGCCTGACCTCTGCCCTTCTCGGAACAGGGAAACTTCTGCATATCAAACCCCGTCTGTGAGGGCCCAGGATGCCAGGCCACACCTACCTCAGCCCCTCATCCCTGGACAGGAAGGAGACTGCACCTGCCACCGCCCCAGAGGAGGGGCCGTCTGCCACCAAGCCACCTCTGGGGGCCTCAAAGCCATCACTCTGCCCACCTGTCTCTCAGCCTTCCTTGACCAGTGGGAGCCTAGGGCCTCACCCTCTCCCTTGAGCTGGGCCCCTGCCTGGCTGGCCCTTCTGCACCCCTCATCTCCCACCCTTGGGTCTTCAATCTCCCACCCAGAACATGCCCCCAACTTCCTGCTCTTAGGGATACCAGGCAGAGCTCATCCCCAGGCCCATCCCCGCTGTGGATGGGGCAGTGGTGGTCAATGCACCCCCAGCCCTCACCTAGGACTCCTGCCCAGGGAAGGGGCTGCCAGCCAGGCCTCCCTGCCAGCCATTTAAGTTCAGCAATAAAGGTTCTGTCCTACATCTGCTTAGCTGTCTGATTGTCACCACGCCACCAGCTCACAGGCATACGATGCCCACAGGTCCTCTGGATGCCCCTGCTGGGACCTGAAGGCCTGAGATTGAGAGATGCCCTGGAGAAGGTGAGAGGCTGGCCACAGACCACAGGGAGCTACACAGCCCCCTCCCTAGTAGTGTTTGCTCTGTCCTGCCTGCCCACCAGTCTCTAGACCTGAACAGTGCCAGGCAGGGCAAAGGTGCACCCTCTCACCCCAACTGCCTCTAGGCAGGATTGTTGACTTGTTCCTGCCTCCCTGAGATGGCTTAGAGGGTTGGGGGCAGCCTGTCCCCCATGGCCAAGCCAATGTGATTTGTGGGGAGAGGCCCAGAGTGAGCCCTGGGGCCATGGATGCAACAGGTTGGGGCCAGGGTCCCCCAAGCTAAGATCTTCTGGAGTCCCCTAGGCATCTTGAGAGTGGCTGGGCCAAGGCAGGGACCAGGGCAGGTCGGGGCAGCCTGAGAGCAAGCGGAGGCAGAGTGTTCAGGCTCATGCACCTCCCATGCTGGAGGTGTCTGCATTTCTAGAGGGACCCAGTGAGGCTTGGCTAAGGGTTGTGGCCTTACCTTGGGGGCCAGGGGCAGAGTCTGGTGTGACAGGGACTCTGGGAGGCCAAGGCCAAGCCTCAGAGGGCACAGGGCCTTTCAAGGTGTTGCCTCGTTCCCTGCAGAGGAGGGTAGGTGGTTCTACCTGGTGATCAGGAGCCGGCAGCCTCCCTCTGTATCAACTACGCCCTGTATCTCTGCCTAACCAAGCACCCTCAGGCTATGGGTCCCTGGCCTGAAACCCCTCCCTCTGCCTGAAGTTGGGGTTGCTGTGCAGCCACTCATCCCACCTGCCCCTCTGGGCCCAGGTATAAGGGGCAGCCCTGTCCAAAGCTCAAGAACACAGGTTCGCCCTGGCTGGTTTGCTCAGTGGTTAGAGCGCTGGCCCTTGGACCAAAGTGTCCGGGTTCAATTCTAGCCAAGGGCATGCACCTCCGTTGTAGGCTCGATCCTCTGGCCCCAGGTCAGGGTGAGTGTGGGAGGCAACCAATCAATGTGTCTCACATCAATGTCTCTCTCTCCCCTTCCATACTCTGAAAAGCAATGGAAAAAGTATCCTTGGGTGAGTACTTAAGAAACAACTCAGGTCCCTCAGCCCAGCCCATGCTCAGGTGGGGCAGACACCCCACCCCCATGAGACCACAGAGGACCCAGGAGCTCTCTCCACCAGGCCCTGTGTGAGATGGGGTGTCTTCACACCAGCCCCAAAGGCGATGAGAACCAAGGCTGACCGCATGTCTCAATCAAGTAGAGGAGCTGTCTTAGGTCATTTGGTGGTTGTCACTGGTATACGGCCCAGGATCCCATGCTGATGTCCCTGGGGCCTGGTGAGTGACCATGGCCGCCACTACAGCTAATTTAGCAGGGTGATGGGTTCTGGAGTTACACCCGGCTGGGAAAACAGGGTCCCCACCCCATCAGGAAACAAAGCTCCCTGTGAACAGCTCACTTACCCTGGCCTGGCCCGAAGGCCACATGTTTGCAAGGCCGGTGTCCTCACCCAGCCACCCCTTCAGGCTGCCCCCCTCCAGGCCCTCAGAAGTGTAGGGCGGCTTGGCCCATTAGGAGCCATGGGTCCTGACTCAGTGCCAACAAAGGGGGCTGTAGAACCTTTGGGATACCTCAGCCTCTTGCCTTTTCCTCCAGGGGCCCCCTTGATGCCCTTTTAAAAAATACTTTTATTGATTTCAGAGAGAGGACAGGAGAGGGAGAGAGGGAGAGAAACATCAACGATAAGCGAGTCATTGATCGGCTTCCTCCTGCACACCCCTGACTGAGGATCGAACCTGCAACCTGGGCATGTGGCCTGATCGGAAATTGAACTGTGATCTCCTGGTTCATGGGTCGACGCTCAACCACTGAGCAACACCAGCCGGGCATCCCTTGATGCCCTTCTTGAGCTCTCTACAAAGAGTGAAGCTTTGACAATGGGAGGGGCTGGGGATAAATTCTACTTACTGCCTGGACGGACAAATGACAGGGACACAGTTGTTGGTTTGGCCTGATGGGAGCTGTGGACCCTCTCTGCACTCCCCTCCTCAGTAAGTGAGGGTACACATGCTTGCCCCTCAGGCTGCCAGGTGGGCACTAGCAGGTCAGGTGGGCAGGTGTGTCCACTGTGGGCAGCTGGACCATGCCTGCAGGACTCCCACTCTCCCCCCAGGATGACCGCTGCTCTCCAGAGTTAGCCCTAACAGCCCCACTCTTACTAGGGAGCCGCTCTACCCTCTCCTCCAGCAAGGCCAACGCTTTGGGGTTGCAAATAGTGAGGCCTGGTGGTAAAGGGAGTGGGACCAAGACCCACTGCCCATGCTGTAGGCCATCACCCAGAAGTAGCCAGTCAGCGGAGGCCAGTATGGAAGGCTTCGGAAGGGCTGGGCACTCTGGGAGTGGGAGACGCCAGGCTGATGGCTGCCCTGTGCTCCTGGGCCCAGTGCCCACTGCCCCTCACTTCCTGTGACCCATTAGGAGACCTGCTTATCCTCAGACTCTGCCCGGTCAACATCCTTGCTCCTGGGTGGAAGCCAAACGTGCCTACTGGTCACTCTGGGCTCCTCTCGCCAAGAGGAAGCCAATGAAAACCCTTGGGGATGAAGGTGCAGGTCACCCCCCAACCCAGGCTAAAGGGGGGTACCGCAGACACTTCTCGCCCGGGAAGGGCCACCCCCTCCTCTGGATCCCACCATCCTCGCTGGGCTGTTCCCTCCTGTGGACTGCCCATGCAGCAGGTCACGTGGCTCTCAAGGATGGAGCCTCATGTGAGGGCAGTGGCCAGGAGCAGTGAGGTACCCACACTCTGGCTCTCTTGCTATCCACAGACCAGCTGTCTAGGTAAGACCTGAAGTCATGTAACCAGCAGAGTGGACCACATGGGCTGGGAGCCTGCAGCAGGCAGAGGGGCCCTCGACGACTCTGGGCTAGAGGTGAGGGGCTTCAGTTAGGGGAGACCTGGAGCCCTGGTTCATGTCTCAGCTCCAAGCTGGTAGGTCTTTGGGCAACTCTTTGGAGCCTTTAGTCTTGGAGAGGCAACATGCTTGAGTTGGGGCAATGGGCAGGGTGGAGGCCGATAGGCCTAGAAGACACAGAGATGACTTCCGGATGTAGATCTGGAGGAGGCGTGGACTGGGAAGGGGGTACTGGTGGCAGTGGATCCCCTTCCCAAGGAGTCACCTGCCCCCTGCTTCCCCCACTGTGGCTGCTGAATATGCACCCCCACAATGGCAGCTGGCATACAGCAAGCTCCTAGGTAGGGAGGGCGCCGGCCCTGTGGCCACTGAGCCCAGGAAGAAATGCCTGGAGGAAGAAGTGCGGCCAAGAAGAGACCAGCTAGGCCCTGCTGGCCAAAGGAGATGCGCAGCTTTATATCACAACTTCCATGCAGGTGGCCCCAGCTCAGGAGCTGCCTCCCAGGGACAAACATGACCCATCTAGACTCCCTGCACTGGTTCTCAGGCAGCACACTTTCCAATGGAGCCTTGTGCAGCGAGGATCAGAAAACTCACATGCCCTGCAAACAGGACAGATGTGGAATAACTAAGAGCCAAGTGCATGGAGCTGTGTCCCCTCCATGAGGTAGCCTTGGGGCCTGCAGAGGGGGCACCCCATCTGGAGCTCCTGATCCCTCCTCACATCAGATCAGGTCCCTCCTGCTCCTGCTGACCTTTCACTGCACATGCTGCTGGAGGGGACAGGCCCATGGTGTCCCCCAGTGCTGCTGCTCCTGCCCTCGTATGGCCCCCTCATAGTAAGAGCCAGAGGGACCTGGGACCTGCTTCCAGAGGAAGCTCCAGAAGAGACCCTGGCACCCTGATCCCCTGAGCAGAGACCCCACCAGCCTTTGGGACTCCTGACACAGCAGCTGAGACATAACTGTGTTAAGTGGTCAGACAGTGGTAATTCCTTATGTAGCAACAGGAAACTGATACATTGAATAATTTACTTATTTACGGTTACTTTCTGCCCTCTGACCTCTACTCTGGAAGACTGTTTTCAAAAAAATACTACAATAGGAGGTGACATCTGTACCCTCCCCTGGGACCTGGACAGGCCGCTGCCACACCTCGGCCAACAGTGCCCCTCAGGACTCACAGAAATGCCAGGCATGCCACCTGGCTCTCTCGGACACTTGCTCACTCAGGAAACCAGTCGCCATGCTGAGAGGAAGCCCAGCCAGCCCTTGTGAGCCAGGTGTGGAGACACTGCACGGAGTTGGTCCAGCCAACAGCTGCCATCATCTGCCAGGCATGGACCTGAAGACTGCCCATGGCTCCAGCCATCAGCTGGCCTTCAAGTTCTCCCAGCTGTTGGTGTCAGAGACCAGCCATCCCCTGCACCCAGGATGAACTGTCCGCCACAGATCCCGGAACCTCCTGAAATGCTGCATTCCACCATCACGCTTTGAGGGCTTGTTTTCAACCAGGGATCCCTGGGCAACCTCCCTGATGGAAGGTGCCCCTGGGGCAGGCAGACTGGCACATAGTAGCTGCTCAATAAAGACTCATGGGGTATGTTTACTAGCCACACGACTGGTCCCTGTGGCATTCTGTGGGTTCTAGGCTTGCTGACTGATGGGTGTGAGGCCTTGGAGGGCGTGCTGGTGCTGGACCAGAAGAAAAAGTGCTTTTTCTAGGGCAGAACGGACTGTTGAGGGAGCAGACAGGACAGCATTGCCCTGGCACACCGCTGTGGCCCAGGGCACACAACACACCTGTCTGCTTTTCCTGTGGCTCTTCTACTGGCCACTCCTGGCAGACAGGGAGGGGGACCTGGGCTCTCCCAGCCTCTGCTCCCCGACCAGCTGAGGGCCCCCTCATAGTCCCATCCCTCTGACCGAGGTTGGCACTTTCCCTAGGCTGGGAGAGCCCATCATGCTTACCCACAGGGGCTTACTGGGCAGCTGGATGGGCAGGCCCTCTGAAGCCTGTGTACAGGGGCTCACTGAGTCTTTTCCACCCAGGCTGGCTGGGACTAACAGACGACACTGAGACCACATGGAGGCCAGGGAGTGAATGGAGAGGCTGGCAAGAGCCCAGGAGGGTCATGGACCTCCCCAGACTCAGGGGAGGACAAGAGCTGAGGGCAGGCCTGCTGGCCCAGAGAACTTTTAGAAAGCCAGTCCGACCTGAGGGCAAGTCCAGGGCTGGGGAGCTTACCTGGTGCCTAAGCCAGTTGGGGACATGAGTGCCCTGCTCGGCCCCAGGCAGCACCCTCCTTCCGGGTTACTCTGGGTTGGGGGAAACTTGACCCCTGAATGTCCCCGTGCCTCTCCTCCACGTAGGAATGCTGCCGCCTTGCTCTGGCTGTGGAGGAATGAATGACTGGACGAGGCAAACGCATGAGTGTGTGAGAGTGAACGAGGGTGGCTGGCTCGGGGCCGGCGCAGGGCCCAGCATCCCTGCACATCATGTTTTGGGGCAGATTGTGGGGGCAACTGTCTTGGTGGTAGCTGAGCACTGGACTTGAGGCGATTCAAGGTGGGCTTTCGTGGGTGAGTCAGGCTGCTCTGCAAGGCCGCCTTGGCCTCAGCTGCCTGCTTGCACCTCCCAGGACAAGGGGAGGCGCTTAGGCAGACTGGGGGGAAGGGTGCCACAGAGCCCAGGCATGGCTGTGGGTCCGTGCCCCTCAGTCTGAGACCAGGAGCTGTGAGGAGAGCCACGTTGGCCTCTGGGGTTGGATTACTCCACCCCAGCGTCCTCCTCAGCTTGGGAGGAAACCCCTGCCTGGTCCAGCAGCCTGGCTGGAGCCAGTGAGAGAGGCAGAGGGAGGGCACAGCAGCCCAATGCAGGCACTCTCCCCCTGCAGACACACAAATGCCTTACTCCTCTGAGTCAGGAGGGCCTCCCTCTGGACACGGAGGGCCTTAAAAGGTGCCCCAAACCCTGCAACACTTCTGGCAACCTGTGTGTCCTGGAGTCCAAACACCTGGCTTGGGGTCTCCGTTCTGCCACTTGCTGGGCATCCCTGTGGGGTGCCCCGGTGTTCTGCTGGCCCTGACAAAAAGTCCCTGTGCCTGCAGGATGTGGAGGAAAGGGGGAAGGCGGAGAGGTGCCCACTGGCACGCTGGGGCTGGGCCACCCCCACAATATCTTAGGAAGTGGATTTCAATTCCAATTGTATGACATTTTTATTATAAATTATAGATATTTGAACCAGGAACAAGGTACAGGCCCTGGCAGCTAAGTGCCCCCAGCACATGGCTGGGCTGCCACTGGTGACTTCCTGTCCACATCCTTCCAGACTTTTCTTTCTACGCATAGATACTTATATTTAACATTGACTTTTAAATTGTAAAAGTCATATAACAGAAGTATAGAGAATTGGGGGTGTCAGGCCCCTCCCATCCCCGTTGACTCTGGAGCGGCAGTGTCAGGGACCTCGCCTGCTGTGGGGCACCCGCGGCTTCACCGCTCTTATCGCTGTCGCCAAGCCCCGGCTCGTGGGCAGCTGGGCCGGGATTCCTAATTCCCCCGTGGGCAGCTGGGGCCGGGATTCCTAATTCCCCCGTGGGCAGCTGGGGCCGGGATTCCTAATTCCCCGGCGGAGCCCCGCCCCTGCAGCACCTCCTCCGCGCGCCCTCCGCGCGTGTCCCCGCCCACCCGCGCGCGGCCCGGCTCCCGCCGCGCCGAGGTGCCAGCAACTTTGTGACTGAGTTCTTGAACCCGCCTGAACCGCGCGCTAAGAACAGCCGGGCGCCCCGCGCAGCGCCCGCAGGGTCTCAGCGCCACAGTG
This sequence comes from Miniopterus natalensis, assembly GCF_054644295.1. NCBI lineage: Eukaryota > Metazoa > Chordata > Mammalia > Chiroptera > Miniopteridae > Miniopterus > Miniopterus natalensis. Next base: position 43,464,944 of record NC_142096.1, on the reverse strand, counting down.
TCGAGCGGCCCGCAGGTCCCCCCACGGCCACACTAGCGGGCAGGACGCGGCCTCCCCGCCAGCTGGGAAGGGCCAGAGAAGGGGTGCGGGGTCACGGCCAGCAGGGCGCCGGGGCACCCAGGCACCGTGGGGCGTCCTCTGCTCCCCGGGACTCCCCTGACTTCCCGTCGCGGACGCGAGGCCCCAGAGGCCGCAAGCCGGCCCCCAGCCCGGCGCCCCTCTGCCTCCGGCCCCAGCGCCCCGAGCGTCCTTCGCCCTGCAGTCCCCCGCGCTGGCCACCAGAGGGCCCTGCCCCCTCCTCTAGCCCGCGGCCCTTCACCACCCCTTCCCACAGCTGCTCCTCGCAGATTGACAGCTGGGCTCCGGGTTGCCATAGGGATAGGCAAAGGAGGGCAGCGGGCTTGGGGCTCCGATTGGTCCGGGGGCGCGCGCCCCACCCGGGGAGGCGGGCCCAGGGCCCGGCTCCATAAAAGGGGAGCGCGCCGCGCCGCGTTCGGCGGTGTAGGCGGGGCTGGCCAAGCGCGCGCGGAGGGCTGGGGAGTCCCCGCAGCCCCAGGCGGCGGCCGCACCGCCACCGGCCCGGCCACCTGCCTGGCCGCCGGCACGGGGACAGGGGAGCGCGTCTGGCCTGCGCCCGCTCGGAAGCGGTCCGGGGCCGCCCGAGAGACCCGGCCAGCGGTGCCGCCAGGGCCGTCCCTGAGTTGACTGTGCGAAACTTTTTCACGCGCGCCTGGGCTCGGCGGCCGGGAGCTGACCGCCCCCTCCCGCCCGCGGCCGGCGCGCCCGGACCCGACGCCCGCGGGGATCGGAGCAGGAGAGAGGCACGCGCCTCCCCCCGCCCCCCGCCCACCTTCGGGGCGCGACCAGGAGCGACAGCAGGGCCGGGGCCCCGGGCGATGGCCGCGGAGCTGGCGATGGGCGCCGAGCTGCCCAGTAGCCCGCTGGCCATCGAGTACGTCAACGACTTCGACCTGATGGAGTTCGAGGTGAAGAAGGAGCCGCCCGAGGCCGAGCGCTTCTGCCGCCGCCTGCCGCCCGGCTCCCTGTCTTCGACGCCGCTCAGCACGCCCTGCTCCTCCGTGCCCTCCTCGCCCAGCTTCTGCGCGCCCAGCCCGGGCACCGGGGGCGCCGGGGGCGCCGGGGGCGGCGGCAGCGTAGCTCAGGCCGGGGGCGCCCCGGGGCCGGCGAGCGGGGTCCCCGGCGCCGTAGGAGGCGGCGCGGGGAAGCCGGCGCTGGAGGATCTGTACTGGATGAGCGGCTACCAGCACCACCTGAACCCCGAGGCGCTCAACCTGACGCCCGAGGACGCGGTGGAGGCGCTCATCGGCAGCGGCCACCACGCCGGGCACCACAGCGCGCACCACCCGGCCGCAGCCGCGGCCTACGAGGTCTTCCGGGGCCCGGGCCTCGCGGGCAGCGCCGGCGGCGCGGACGACGCGGGCGCCGGCCACCACCACGGCGCGCACCACGCCGCCCAGCACCAGCACCAGCACCAGCACCAGCACCAGCACGGCGCGCACCACGCCGCCCACCACCAGCACCAGCACCACCACGGCGGCGCGGGCCACCACGTGCGCCTGGAGGAGCGCTTCTCCGACGACCAGCTGGTGTCCATGTCGGTGCGCGAGCTGAACCGGCAGCTCCGCGGCTTCAGTAAGGAGGAGGTCATCCGGCTGAAGCAGAAGCGGCGCACGCTCAAGAACCGCGGCTACGCGCAGTCCTGCCGCTTCAAGCGGGTGCAGCAGCGGCACATTCTGGAGAGCGAGAAGTGCCAGCTCCAGAGCCAGGTGGAGCAGCTGAAGCTGGAGGTGGGGCGCCTGGCCAAGGAGCGGGACCTGTACAAGGAGAAATACGAGAAGCTGGCGGGCCGCGGTGGCTCCGGGGGCGCGGGCGGGCCCGGCTTCCCGCGGGAGTCCTCGCCGCCCCGGGCCGGCCCCTGCGGGGCCAAGGGCGCGCCCGACTTCTTCCTGTGAGCTCCGGACCCGAGCCCGCGCCGCGGCCGGGAAGAGGCCCGGACTCCGCGGCCCAAAGCTGCCCGGAGTCAAGGCCGCCGCCTCAGGCCGCGCGGGCCCCGGGCACCCCACCCCACGTCCGCAGGCGCCGGGCGGGCGCCCCCTTCCCCGGCGCGGCCCACTCGCTCGCGGCCGGCGCCCGCCTCTGCGCAGAGCGCGCCCAGCTGTCCGGTGGTCGCGCGGCGGAGCCTGCCGGGGGCGCACGGCCCGCGCTCGGTGTCCGCCCCGACGCCGCCGAGGGGCCGCCCGCCCGCCTCCGTCTTCCCTTCGCCTCCCGTCCTCGCCCTTTTTGACCCCTTTTAAAAGCGCTCTTATTTTCGAAGTATTTATATTTACTTTGCTTGGTGATTAGAAAAGAAGGCCCCGAAAGAAGCTCCCGTCGTCGCACCGGGGGCGCCCTCGGACGCCCGCGCGTCCCAGCGAGTCGCCCGCTCCCAGGCGCCCGGCCGGCCCGCCGCGCCCGCAGCGCCCGGTCGCGGGAGGCGGGAGCCCCGGAGCGCGGGGCCGCGGCTCAGCCCCGGGCCCTGCTGCCCGCTCTCTCTGCACCAGATCCAGTTTATGACCCCGGGGAAATGTATCTTATTTTAACCTTCATGAGACGTGAAAGGAAAAAAAGTATGCACAGTACTTCTAGCAGAAAAACAATTTAAGAGGAGGCTTCGGCCTGAACCTCCTGGCATGGGGTGGGTGAAGACAGTGTTTTTATTTTTATTTAAATTGTGTTTCGTTTTATTTGTGGGATCTTTTTTAAAAAGTCCGATCGCTTTTTGGACGAGCCAGAGAGGGCGGGAGGCCAGTGCCCAGGCCCCCGCTGGCCAGTTGGGGGACTCCTGCCGCCCTGGCTCCTGCCTGGCCTGGGGAGCAGGAGCACCGCGACTCCTTCAAAGTTTTGTTGTGCTCTGTTTCCATTTGCTACGAAACTGAAGAAAGGGGGAAAAATAAACAATAAATCTGCATAGATCCAAAAAGTCACTGGAGCCTGGCTGGTTTTTCTGTGGGTTTCGTTTTATCGTATCTCCCTGGCAGGAGAGAAGGAAGGAAGGCCCTGACCTGGGCAGCAGAAGAAACTGGGCTGCAGCGTACAGAGGGACCCTGCCCCCGCCCTCCCCTCCAGGGCTGCCCTGAGGGGGGAGCCCCTGGCCCCCAGAATGAAGCCCCCCTTGGTGGTGACCCCAGGTGCAGGGCCGTGGTGTCCTGGTGGAGAGCACTGTTCCCAGCTCTCCTGAGCCGGGGCCTCCCAGCTGAAGGGGTGGCCTGGCCTCCTCCCCTGAAGGGCCAGGGCGTGGACGGCCGGGGCCCCCGCCACGGAGCAGCAGCACCTTTGGGGTCTGGCCGCCCTGAAGGGGCCAGGCGGCTGCAGGGCTTAGCTGCCGGTCACCTCCCTGCACAAGAGGATGGACGGGGCTGTGGTAGCTCCGTCACTGGTGCTTTGGAGAGAAGCACCCCGATGTTCTCGTGGAGAGGCTGCTGCTTTCCTGCAGACAGCGGTTCTGCCCTGACGGGTTCTCTGTGAGTGTAGCCAGTTTGTTTTATTGTCTCAACCCGAGACCCAGAGAAAAGGCGAGGCTGCTGCTGCACGTTCGCTTCAGAATAAAACTTAGAGCGAGATGCTTTGCTTAAAACCCCCAAACCCAGAGGCTGAGACCCCCAGCCCCCAGGAGGGGAGCAGGCTGCTGCAGGTCTGAGAAGTGTGTGTGGGTGGGGGGGGATGTTAAAGGGACTAAATAGAGGGGCTGCAGGGTGACGGGAGGGGGGGAGCCAGACCCATCAGGTCCTAGCCAACCTCAGGACAGCAGCCCGGCCGGCTCAGACCCGAGGATGCCACCAGCCTAAGCGTCCTGGCACAGAGGTGGTCTCTCACCAAGGAGGGGTGGGAGCCTAGACACGCACAGCAGGGCCCACTGGCTTGTGTTTGACGAAGACACTTTAGTTTTCACTGTTGCCTCCTGAGGGGTCTTTTGGGAGCCTTCCTCCTGGCAGAGAGAGTAGGATGAGGCTGGAGGGTGGGCAGGAGGGGAGCTTCATGTTCTCAGTGCTCCAGCCTGGGCCGGTTGGCTGCTGGGTTTGACTCCACCTTCCTCTTCTAGTTTCTCTCCCTGCTTCCCTCCCTCTTCCCTTTTCCTCTCTCCTTCCTCCTGCCCCCTCTCCCTCCTTCCCTGGTTTCCCTCAGGATAGAACTCAGAGAAGGAAAAGGGACACGGAGAACTTGGACTTGCGGGAGGCAGGAGAAGTGCTTTTTCTGTGTGCTTAGAGACACATCCTTCCCAAAAGCATTTGGGGGAATCCACAAACTTGTAGAACAGCCAGCTGTGGAAAGCACCTCTGGCTCCCGCATCGTCCAGTGCCCGTCTGGCCAGGAGTACAGAGCAAGGCCCCACCTCGCTCCTCCACTGCCAGGTGCCTGCTGGTGCCAGCTGAGCCTCCACTGGACTCCCACCACAGCCCCACCAGGCCTCCCTTGGAAGGAACTGCTGCAGCTGGGCTGAGGCTGGGGATGGGGAGGGAGGACGGAGGAGGGTGGGGTGGGGGAGGGACAGGGGTTCCAGGAGTGAGACAGATGACTGCTCAGGTGCCTCTGTCTGCACCTGCCTCTGCATGTGTGACTGTGTAGATGTGCACTTGTGTCTGTGCAGGTGTGTGCAGATCGAGATACCAGCTAGGAGCCACCTGGACCTACAGGTGTGAGAGGGAGTGGGCAGGGCAGCCTGGGCTCTGAGGCTGGGTGACAGCAATATCTAGGCTGCAGGAGGAGCCTCCGCTCAGCACTGAGGCCCTTGAGCCCCTGCTTGGGTGTGTAAGGGGGGCTATGGTGGCATCCTTGCCTGTCACCCCTGGCAGGGGCTGCCCCTGGCACCTTGGGCCCTGTCAGCTCAAAGGTCCATCTTGTGCCCTCCCTGAGGAAGTTCCGGGAACCATCTTGCTCTCAGAATTCATTTCCTGTCCTCCAGGCCCCACCACTCTGGGTCTCCTCAGCACCACCCCCACCCCACCCCACCCCCAACTTCCACTCTACCTCTGAGGGGAATTATTCATTCTTTCCCTTACCACTTTATTCAGTCTGAGTCCCTTCTCTTTGCCAGGCCCAGTGGAGGACCACAGCAGGAACCAAAATGAGCTCCCGAGGGAGGTAGCCAGTAATCCATCCAGGAAACCAGTGGGTCAGACTGGAGTTGGTCAGACTGCTGAGACTCTGGGAGTGAAGGCGGGGGTTGGGGTTTTCATATTCGGGGGTGACTGGGACATTAGAACACATTGGGGCAGCCTGGAGAGTGGCATGAGGACCTTTTGTCCCTCCCTGCAGCTGCCTGGCCTAGACTGGTGGGAGAGGCCTAAGGGGCTGTGTGGGCCTGGGGGAGGACAGGGCCACATGAGCACACTTCACGCACTCACACTAGATGTGTGGCTGCCCTGCCACAACCATCAGCCCAGGGTGGAGGTTACCCCCATGCCTTCACATACCCCAGCTATACTCAGTGTCCCTAGAATCCCCAGAATCAGGCCAGGGCCACCCCTGTACCAGCTGCCTGCTGCTCCCAGTCCAGGAAGGCTGCCTGGGCTAGACCACTCCTAGCACCCCACAGCCCAGCTCCAGTGGCTCGGACCCCACACAGAGTACCAGCTGGGCCTCATCTCCCACTCCTGCAGGGTCCCCCCAACCCTACAAGGGCACACACAGCACAGCTCCTCCCCTCATCCTCTGAACCCAGGTCCTCAGTGCCACCAGTGACGATCTAGATGTCCTTCAGGATGGAGGTGTTCCCCTCTCATCGCCCAGACCCTGCCTCAGTTGGGAACATCACCAATTGCACTGAGCTGGGGGACTCAGTGTCCAGGGCTCCTTGATTCAGTGGGTACAGGTCTGGCCTTGAGCTGGGCCTTTGCAGCGCAGGGCTAGTCTGAAAGGGCCTGTGGGGAATGGACAGAGTGACCTCCACTGGGCAGGGTCAGGAGCCTGGTGCTGACACCTTCTCCTGGGCCCCAAGGAAGGGTCAAGCCACTGACTAGCCAAGGCCTGGGGACTTGAAACAAGGTGGGCTTCGGGAAGAACCTGACCTCCACCCAGACCCCGGTGGAAACTGACAAGTGGGAGCTTCCAGAGCCTGAGGAGATAGTTGGGGGACAGGGAAGGGCCCCAGACCTTCCTGCTGCTCTGGTGCAGGACCAGCCCTATCACCTCCCTGGGCCCAGCCCTATCACCTCCCTGGGCTCAGCAGGTCCTGAGGCCACTGCCAGGGAGGCCCTGCTGGAGTGCAGGGATGGGGGGTCCTGCCTGCCCTGATTCAAGCCCAGCCCAGCCCTCAAAGGCGCACCTTCCCCCCAAACCCCCACCTTCACCCCAGGATCCAGGAAGGGTCAGCGTGGAGCAAAGCCTAACAGCCCTGACACCCAAGGGGACTCATTCATTCACTGGAAACCTACTGTGTGCCAAGAGTCATTAAGAGGTGGGGACAGAACTGGCAATGTGAGGGACAGAGCTCACTGCTGGGTGTCCCTGTGGTGAAGGAGCCAACTGGTGCCTGGGAGAGGGGAGACCTGGGGTAGGAAGCAGCAGGAGGAGTGCGAGTGGAGGCAGGTGGAGCTGGGCTGGGCCCTGACCTTGTGCATTCAGGTTGGGGGCGGCCAGCAGCACCCCCTAGGTCCATTTTGAGAGAGTGTTTAGAGCCAGAGCTCTCCCAGGACAGGGTGCAGGTCTGTGCTCCAGGGTCACAAGGACACTTGTGGGGAGGAGGGACCAGCGGGAGAAGGTTGAGGAGCCAGGGCCTAAATGAAATGAGTGCACCCACACCTGAGAGGAGAGGGCCGGGGAGCAGAAGTGGGTTAGGTCACTTTAGGAGAAGAGCAGGGAGATGGGGCTGGGGGGGTGGGAGGGCACAGCTAGAAGAAGGGGCCAGAGCAGACATGGGAGGCTTGACCTGGGGATGAGGGAGAGAAGGGGGAAGGGGGGATCCCCTCAGCTGGGGTGGGGGGTGAGGGTCTGCAGTAAGATGGAAAAGGCAGGGGTGGGGGCAGGAGGGGAGGGGTAGGAAGAGTGGAGATGCCAGCGGAATGTGAGAAAGGAGGGGTGAGGCTGTGGGTACACGGGGCCAGATTCCGGGACAGAGAAAGGAAGCCAGGTTGCCGGTCACTGCATCCACACTCCGACCTCTCCCTCAGACTCCCACTGGCTCACATGCCCACAACTCAGGAGCCCGTTCACACACACGTTCACAAGCTCACAAGTCCACAGCCACCACCACGAGCAACGTGTGCTCGCGGGCACCAGTGGAGTGGCAACAAGCAATTCGCTGTTGGCAGGCTCAGCGCCTCCTAACTCACAGTGACACCACGCAGCTGCTGAGGCTCCCGCTGTCACCCAGAGGCTATAGGCTGGGAGCATTGGAGGAGTGGGGGGACAGGGGACTGAGGGGCCCGAGGCCGGGCGGAATTGGACGTGACAGCTGTGAGGTGGGGGAAGGGACAGGGGCCAGCCAGGTGCCCCAGACCTTGACCAGTCCCCACTCCGCTGGGGGCGCCTACCCTCCTCCTTTCGTTCCTTCTCCATCTCCTCCTTGTCCGCTCCCTCCTTCACCCCCTTCTCCAGGAAGCCTCCAGGCACACGGGCCTGGCACCGCCCTGGGAGGAGCAGTGGGGCGAGGAAGAAACCCGGCCCTAAAGGAGATTCCTGGTGTGGCTCAGCTGGTTGGCAGGTCCTCTGGTACCTGTGCTGGGGGCAACCAAGCGATGTTCTCTTTCTCACCCACTCTTTCTCTAAAATCTGTTTAAAAAAAGAAGGTTCCTGAGCTCCGACAAGAACCGGCATTTGGAAGGTGCTCTGGTCTGAAGCCACAGGCAGGGGTAGAGGCCACAACCTGATGGCTTTCCTTTAGGGGGATCGCAGGAGCCCCTCACCTCACCCCCACCTTGGTTCAACCTTAGCTCCATCCCCACTGCCTGGGGCCACAGGACAGCTGACACCTCCCTATGCTCAGGGGACCCCATGGTTTGGGAGATGACTGGGGTGTGGACGGTGGGTGGGTGGGTTGGGGGCTCCTGCTGGTGGGTACAGAAGGAGGTATCTAATGTGGGCTGGGCTGCTGTGGGGAGCAGTGACCAGGAACCACAGGCCTGAGATTCCTCCTTCCTGCGGGTGAGGACGGAGGCTGCGCCTTGCAGGGCAGGGCACGGGACTGCAGTGCGCGTGGCAGAGGGTGTCAAGAGGATGCACAAGAGATGTGTCTGGGTGTGCGGGACGCTCTGGCTGTGTTGCCGCAGGACGCTGAACCTGTTACTCCTGGGTGGTGGGTGTGAGCGCTGTTACCAAGAGGATGCACGCAGCACGTGGGAGCCCTCCCAGGCGGAGGCAGCAGCAAGTGCCCAGGTGCCGCCCGCATGGCCTGGCCTGAGCTGGGTGCAGGGGGAGGGGGGATCATGTGGTGGGAGGTGCTGGGAAGATGGGGGCAGGGGAGGGCAGGGAGGAACAGGGCAGGTCACAGGGGCCCAGTGGGGGTGGGAACAGTGCATGAGCTTTTGCTTCAGTGCAGAAGCTCAGAGCTGGAGCTGGAGGCCACTGCCTTGGTTTAGGGAGAAGGCTGGCTAGGCCGGGGCCAGGATTTTTTCCACTGTCACCTGCCCTGTAGCTCAGACTAGCCCAGGCGCAAAGCCTTCCCAGGGGAGCTATAATAGAACCTGCTTGCTTAGGGATAAACAGTGGGGGATGGCCTGGCAGGGCAGGTTGGGTGCACATGGCCTGGACCCTCACCCACTTGTTCCTACTGAGGGCAGGCACTCAGGGCATCCCCTGACCTGCCATCACCTCAGCCTTTGGGCTTCTGGGGCTGTGGCACCCAGGGCAGGGCCACCATATTAGCCTCATTTCCTGCCCAGGCTACCTGCACTGACACCTGGGCTAAAGGCTGCCCCTAGTCTAACCCCAGTCTCCTCATCTATAGCCTGGGGTGACACAGAACCTGTCCCCTTGGGGTGTCCTGAGGTTAAATTTGGTCCCAGAGCTGCCACCCCCTTGGTGACCAGTGCCCATCTCCTCCACCCTGTTAGCCCCCCGGGGTGGAGGAGAGCAAGGCAGGAGGCTGGTCTGGAAACTCCTGAAGGGCAGCCCCTCCAGCACTTCTCTGGGTGCTTAGGGACACCCTCCCAGCACCATGACACCCTGAGAGCTCAGGAAACGCAGGGGTGGTGAGTCAGGATAGGACTCAGGCAAACTCCCCTTCTCTGCAGTGGATTGGGGGCTGCCCAGGCTTTGGAGGTGGTCATGGTGGTGTGGGGTAAGCAGAGGCCAGGCCCAGGGGCCTGGTAGGGTTTGGGGGACACTTCCCCAGCTCCCCAGGCTCCTCCAGCTCAGTCACCACCCGACCCACACCAAGGTGGTGGACGGATAGGGCTCACTGGGCTGGAATCGGGTCCAATGCCCCTCCCAGCTTTGCCCCTCCCAGCTCTTCCCCTCACCATCTGGAGGTGGGGGGAGTTAACTGCTCTGGGCTCAGTCACCTCACCTGTAAAAAGATCACTAAGCTCCCCCCATCCACCCCCACATCCATCCTTGTGAGAGACAAATGAGAAAAGGCAAGTCCTTTGTCAGTCTGGGAAGGCTTCCTGTACAGGGGCAGGACATGCCTCTTCAGGAGCACTGGGGCTTGCAGGGGAGGGGTTGTCCCCAATCCACAGCCAGAGACATCCTGGCCACGTGGAAGCCATCGCCCGCAGGCGCTTCACCTCAGGCTCTAGTCCTGGCGGGAGGGGGCAGGGAAGGAGGATGCTTGGAGGGGTTGCAGAGCTCCCAGCCCTCTGCTCCTCAGATCGCCTCCACCTCCAGTCTGGGTCTGTCCCTGCACTGCCCCTACCCAGACCTATGCATCAGGTGCTATGCTCAGGGGACAGACACTTCCTGCTAAGTTTGGGCATCTGAATTAAGCTGAATCCAGAGACTCCTGGGTGTGAACAGGGCACATGGACTATGTTGAGATTATGATTCAGGAAAGCATAACTTATAGCCCTGGGCAACTGGCCCACAATTTATGCCTTGGGGCCACTCCAGACCCTAAAACTCCTACCATCACAGCCCAGACCACCATTGGGGTGGCAGCTGGAACCTGGAGTCAGGACTGGCTCCCTGGGGTGCACAGAAGAGGTGGATGGATGGAGAGACAGACAGAAAGCTAGATGGGGAAATAGGAAAGATGGGTGGGGAGATGGGAGGATGGTGGCTGAATAGCAGGGTATAGAAGCTGTTGATGACGGGTAGACTAATGGGTTGGTGGACAAATGTGTGGGTGCGTGAACAGACGGATGTGTGAATGGATGGGGGATAGGTGTGTGGATAGGGAGGTGGCTGGGCGGATGGATGGACAGGTGATGGAAGGTAGGTGGGTGCTGTAGAAAGCTGTGGCCAAACTCCAAAAGTAGGGTTCACATACAGGAACCTTCTCACATATCTCCCCTTCCTTCCTCTCTTCTGAGCCCTCCTCAAATCTTGCACCTCAATTTTCAAGAAACCTGTATCACCCTATGGGACCCCTATTGCTCTCTCTCCTCTCCCATGCTTGCTTCTCCTGTGTATTTACCACAGAATGTCACCTCCAGGGGGCAGGGTCTGCCTGCCTTCAGTGCCCATTCCCTGGAGCCCAAAGCAGAGCCTGGCAGAGGAGGTGCTGAGTAAGTAGTTGAAGGGGAAGCAAGGGAAGAAAGGTGCAGTGGTGGGCTGACCCTGTAACAGCCCCATCTCTTCCCTGACAGGGTCATCTTTCCACATGGCTGTCCCCACTGCCCCACAGCCGGTCTGTGGCTCCCATGTCCCTCGGAACAGGCCCCGCCGCTCAAGCTGTCCCGAGACCCTCCCTCTCCGCCCCTGCCCTCGCCTGCCCCCTTGAGGGCTCCCGGAGTCACTGTCCCTCAGAGGTGCACCCACTGCTGCCTCGCTCCATCCAAGCCCGCTTCCGCCCCTGCTACCAGAGTTGGCCAGGTCCAGGGCTTCGCACACAGGTGGGGGCACTTGGCAGGGCCGGACAACCCCCACATTGGCCTGTTTTTTGCTCCATGCCCACAGGGGGTTCCTTCACCCAGTAAATACCACCTGGGTCCAGGTGGCCCTTGTGCTGTCTTCTACTCATTAACACAGGCTTACTTGGGCACAAGGCTCTGGCAGAACCTCCAGCCCTCTTCTGAGCCAGGCCCAGGTCTAGTCTCCTCGACAGCAGATCTCTGCTTCCTTGTGACTGGGCGGGACCAGTGGCTCTGACCAAGACAACCGACTATCCAATAGGCCGCTGCTGAGCCTCTAGGGGCCTCCTCCTCTCGCCGGGACGGGAGCACAATTGTCCCTTTCCCACCTCTCTGCTCCTCTCTGTCATTTCGGTTGCTTCTAGGGAGGAGCGACGCCCATACCCCACATCTAAGGAAAGCCTGGGCTCCGGGGTCTAAGGGGGCTGTGGCCACTGGACCTCCCTCGTGGCTGCAGGCAGAAGGGAGGATGTCAGGTCAGTAAACAGGGGTGCTGCTGCCTCCCCATGTCTTGTCCCCATTAAGGGGACAATGGGAGAGTAAGCACTTTTCTTTCTTCATTTCCCCGCTGTCTGCTAATATCATATTGATGATAATTTCTCTTTAATGGGCTATTTGCAGTAATTATGATGCACTGAGTGAGTAATTGTGTCTGACTCCAGTGCCCACCATGGAGGGGTAGGCAGCACAGGGCCTAGTGTGGCCCTCTCAGCCCAAGTAGCTCTGCCCTCTGCCTGGGACCGGCCTCTAGCCCATGACCCTGGTGCAGGGGTCCTCCTTGGCTTGCCATCTAGAGAACACAGGCCTCCAAGGACAAGATTCTGGGCTCTCAGCTTCCCAAAGCTTATAGGACCTCTTCCCAAGACAGCGCTTCATAGCACCCCTATCAGAGCCCAGATGGGGCTGCACACCCCAGGACAGGGCACCCTATCCCTCCTTCCCTTCCAGGGTGGCTCCCATCTGGGTTTGGTTTGGCCTCTGTGATTCCTCAAAGGGCCTTGTCATGGGGGACCCCTGGCTTCACAGGTTGTCCCTCATTGGCCTCCATCTCTGCTAAGACATGAGCTTCACCAGCAGGGACTTCCAAACCCTGATCTGCTGCATTCAGGCCCAGTCACACAATGGGCAGCCTCAGTCACTACAGGGTCCTGCAAGGCAGACACCTGGGCACTGCTGCCCCAGCCTCCCTTGTTAGGAGCTGCCACCAGCCCCTCCGACCTGTGTCGGAGACCCCCACAGGGCTCCTGCCTCCTCCCTCACCCTGCCCAGTATTTCCACTTTTCCTTCTCCCCTTCTTGTCTCTCCTGGTCCTTGTCACATACCACGCCCAGACCCAGCTGGGCAGAGGGCACTGAGGTCTCCAGCAGTAATTGGGCTGTACTGTGTGCCTGGGATGTGTCAGAGGTCAGGCAGAGCTCTGCCTTGTGATTTCTCACGCAGAAGGTGATGTCAGGCCCAGTTCTCTGGAGACATAGGAACCCATAGTCCATTGAATCTTTGTTGAGGATCCCCAGCCCACCAAACATCCTCCCAGTTCCCTGGGGCAGACACCCTGCCCTGCTATCCCCAGACAAGAGGCTATATTCAGGACACACACCACTTAAACCTGTGAGGAGCATCCACAGGCATAGACCCTTGCGTCTATCACCACTGTCGCCTCTGCCATCACCACCATCACCACCATCGCCACCATCGTCATCACCCCATCATCACCATGGCTATCACCACCATCACCATCACCATCACCACCATCAGCACCATCACCAACATCATAAAATACAACTTCTTTAATTTCTGAGAAACACTAAATAGCAAATTGGTTATTTTTGCCCATGAAGCAGTAAACAGAGAGGTGTCACTGGGGATGGGGTTTTCTGAGAGGGTCTTGCACGTGGCCACTGTGGTTGGTGGTCAGGAAGAATATTTAATGAGTTGAACTGCATGACCAGACAGGTCGGGGGAGTGTGCAGGAGGAGGGCACTCTAGGCATCCTGAGTGGCCTGAGACAGGCTTCAGGGAGAAGGCACACAGGCCTCAAAAGAAGAGGGCTGGGCAGGGGTGTGGCCTCCATTCTGGGGGTCCAGACCATGCACCCACCATGCCTGGGATGACTTCAGATAACTGCAGTTTGCAGGAAGGTGGGTATAGGTCAAAACTTGGAAGCCAGAGGTGGACTGAGGAGGACTCGCCTCCAGGGACCTGGGGGGGACTGGTGGAGGATGCCAGAATGCCCCACACAGAACTGAAGGTCTCCTGCCTGCCTCTCATATCTCTCCATTTATCCCCCACTGCATGGCCAGGGTTTCTTCATGTCTTTTCTGGTCAATAAACCTTGCCTGCTGGGAGACCTGGGACCTGATAGCACTGTCCCACCCCCACAGACACAGTCTGTCACAATTAGGCATGTGCAGCCTAATTAATTGAGTGGTCAGGATGCTAATTAGCCACTTGATTGAGACCGGAGGAGGGTGAAGGGCAACCTTGGCAGTGAGCATGCCTCTCCTGCTGGGTCTGCTCTCTGCAGCCCCAGCCCTGTCCTGCCCAGTTGGGCCGTCTTGCTCACCCTGTCATCTTCTGGCCTTTTCTGCGTCTCCTGGCTGGGCCCCAGCCTTGGTCCTTGCCCCTCTGACTTTATGGCTCCTCTCCCTGCACCCCCTGGCCACAGTCCCATGACCTTGCTTGTCCCTCTCTGACTGTCTCAGACACGATGGGCCTGGCACCAGGCCACTCTGACTCTCCCTTAGCGTCCCTGCCCAAAGGACAGCTGGTGGGACTTGTGCTCCTCAGTGACAGAGCCCACTCCCTTTCTGATCACTGTGTCCTGGCACCTCTGGCCACCGGCCCTGATGGCATCCTGGACATGAGGGCCGTGTGCTCCCCACTCATGGCAGGCCTCTTGCCCCTCTAGGGTCCTGGCTCATCTGTGATCACTTGGACTCCTCCGAACCCTGGCTTTCCCTCCTCCACTCCAAGCAGCCCCAGACCCATGGGGGGCCTGGACACAGTGGCCTGACAGGCAGGTGACTGTGGCCAGACCCCCACCTCGCCGGAGCCCCTCCCCCGCCGGCTCAGGGAGTGAGTAGAGCAGGTAGGGGTGGGAAGGCTGCTGAGGAAGGAGAAAGCAGCAGCTGGGGGCAGGCGCGGCGGGAGGGGCGGGGTCTGTCCGGAGACCTCCTGCCCCCTTGTCCAGCTCGCGATCCCTGGGCTGCGTCGGCCAGCCCGGGGCACCCCTCCAGGCGCTGGCCCGGCCGGGTCCAGCACATCCCCCTCGTCTGTCAAGTGGGCCGCGAGGACAGGCCTCCGCGGGCTGGGGGGCCTGAGCCCCTTGGGCACAGGCGCCCGGCTGCCCGGGGCTCGAGCGCGGCCCGAGGGGCCCAGAGCCAAACTGCTTCGGGTCCCCGCGGCGGGCAGAGCGCCCCTCCTCTCCTCCCGGGCGTCCCGTCCCGCCGCAGGGTGTCCCCGGGGGAGCAGCGGTTCCGCCTCTAGCCCGGGGCGGGGGGCTTGGGGCTGGGGGCGGCGGGGTGTAGGGATGGGCGGAGGGGTGTCAGCTGGGTGGCCCAGGAGGCCTGCTGGGCCCGCTGCGCCGCGCGGGTGGCGGGGCAGGTGACACCCCGAGCTGCCACCGCGGGTGCCTGAGGCCGTCCCGTGGGAGGCGGGGCCGCGCCCGTGGGCCGGGCGCGGGAGCCAGTGCGCATGCTCGGTTAGTGGGGTGCCGCCCCCCCGACGTGGGCGGGGCCTCGAGTCCGCAGTGGGTCCAGGCCGGCTATGCCCAGGATGGGCGTGGGGTGCATGCAGCTGAGAGGCACAGTGGGCGCAGGTGGCCAGCGTATGACTGCAGGGGACCTCCATGGGGACGGTGGGAGTCCCAGGAGTGACCCTGCCCCTGTGGGATGGCTCTAGGGCCGCAGGGGAGGCAGCCCCCTCAGCTCCCAGAGGTTGCTGCGCACTTGTCTATGAGCACCTGTGAGGCCCCCAGTGTGGGGAGTGGAGCTGAACACCAAGGAGAAGGGTGAGGCCAGGTGGGGGGCAGGCAGAGCCCAGGGCCCACCTCCTGGAAGCTTCCCTCCTGCCTCCTACCCTCCTAGGCAGTGAGTGGGCCCTGTGCTGGGTGCCCTGGGCAAGGTGAAGGGGTGGGGGCCTGGGAGGTGCGGGATCCCCAGAGGGGTGGCGTGCCACCTGGCCCTGGAGGAGCTGGTGGCAGTGTCACTGGGGGGCAGCACTTGGACAGGGCAGGAGGTGAGGAGGGCAGGCACTGGGGGAGCTGCAGCCAGGTGACCACTGAGGGCAGTGGGGTGAGGTCATTCGAGTCAGGCTGCAGAAGGGTCTAAAGGGACATGAGGCCTCATCCTGAGCTTGCTCCTGAGTGGAGTGTCTTATGACCCTTGGCTGTGATAGGGGGAAACCTCAGACAAGGCTTATGGACAGACAGCCTAGCCAGGAATTATCTGGCCACCCATTTGAGTGGGGGCACTGTTGTACATCCTGGAGGCTGCAGATGAAGGGAGGAGTGCTGGGAAGGCCTCTGGGGTGCGGCCTTCTTTTAAAAACCACTCAGGCCAATACTCTTTCATTGAAACAAATAAATTCAATTTTAGCCCACATTTCCTATGTTTTCTCAAAACAGTGAAACAGCTCTGTATTTTCCCAGTCAAATCCATTTGAACAAAGTGGAGTAAGGTGACCACAGATGACACAATCTGGCTGGGGTGGGGGTGCTCCAGGGCTGAGAAGGGTGGCTGGAGGAAGGGAGGGGACTTCAGCCACAGCCAGGGCTTCTCACAGGTTCCTGGCCTCCGGGAGGCTCTGGCTCTGTAGAGGTCCTTGTCCGAGTATAGTTACTGGGGAGCGCTATGAGGCTTCCTCAGAGGCACCCACCCAGTGCCCACCCCACACCAGGAGGAATGGGAGGTGCACACTCCTGCCCCCTCATCCCAGGCCCAGGGGCAGGCCTGAGAATGTGAATGTTTACAGACACTCAGAGATCTTGCCACCTACTCTAATGAGGACACTTGTCCTTAGACCAGGCCTACGGGAGGCCAAACCTTGGGTGAGTGGGAGGGGCAGTCTGGAATGGAAAGGAACTTTGGTCTTGCTGGGGAGGTGTCCATGGACAAACAGATGGACAAAGGAACATTTGGAGATTCCGGACCAGGGGGGCCAGGCAGGTGCTGGGACAGCCCAGAGGCCAAGGACCTGCTCAGAATGTGCCCTTGGGGGTTTGGGGAGGGATGCACAGGGGCCAGGCTGACCATGTGGCTGGATCACAAGGGCCTTGAGGAGGTGGAGGGACAGTGGCCAAGAAAGAGGCTTCCAGGCATTTGAAATGACTTCCCAGGTGGCCTACTGCCAGGGCCAAAAAACCAGAGGCCAGCCCGTGGATGGAGATGTCAGGGCCCTGGCTAAGTGACTGTGGGCAGTGCCCCATGATGTCTGACCTCACCCTTGCCTGCCTCACCTGCTCTGGCCCCAGATGGCACACCACTCTCCCACCCCCTTCCCGCAGCTGTTTTTGGAAGCCATTGGGAACTGGAGCTGTGGGGTTGGGTTTCAGGCCACTCTGCTGGCATGAATAATGCAGCTGGCTGAGATTGGAGGTGACCTCAGCCTAGGGGTGGGGGCACCCCCAAACCTCCTGCCTGTCCACCAGGACACAGGGTTCCCAGTCCTGGTCCTTGTCTGAGCATGCAACTGGCTGTCGGTCCACCTGTGCCCTGGCCTCCGCTGGGGCAGGAGAGGGGGGGAACCCCCTTCTCCATAGAGAGGTGGGGCCTCCCTGGTGGGTCTCAAAGTCTCTATGGCTTGTTCCCCAGACCACTCAGGAGGGGACGGTGCCAAGCTCTGCTGATCCTGAGATGTGCCCCACCTTTGGCCCGCTGGGTGAAAGAGGGCGCACGCCAGCCCAGACTCTCCCAGACTGAGGACAGAGAGAAGACCCTCAAAGCTGGGCGCAGGTCACACCCAAAGGAATCAGACAGCAGGGCACCCCTTCCCTCACCCACCCTCCAGGGCTGTGGGATACGGGCATTCTAAGGCAGGCAAAGTCCCCAAAAGTTTGCCTCCCTGTGTCCCCTCTGAGGAAAGGAGCCCACAGCAGGGAAGAGGGAAGACATGGATTCCAGGAGAGAGGCCCAGGGAAGCAGCCGCAGGACAGTGGCAGGTCGTCCCAAGATGAGAGATAGACTGCAGATAGAAGGTCCAGAAGTAAGGCCTAGGAAAGCCCACTGGAGCTTCAAGCTACTGACATCAAGTGTGGGAGGAGGGCCACACAGAAGAGTGAGTAAGTGGCAGGGAGAGGGAGGGAGGGAGGGACAGAGGGAGACAGAGAGAGACAGAGAGATAGGGTGAGAAGGAGAGACAGAGATAGACAAAGAGACAGAGGGGGGAGAGGGGAAGAGAAAGACAGGGAGAGACAGAGAGAGACAGAGGGAGAGACAGAGACAGTAGGGGGGAGGAGAGGGACTGACTCCCAGAATTGTGAGTCCTGGGACACCACGGTGTTCAGCTGTGGATAGATCACACTGTCACAGCAATGAACAAGAAATGGGGCTCTTACACCACTGCCAATGATGAGGAAGCGCGCAAACCAGGGGTTGGGCAGAGACTCCTGCTGTGTGGGAGGAAGGCAACAGGAACCTGCTAAAGCTGGAAAATCAACAAAGCCACATTCACAGGTTCTTAAAAATATGGAGAAAACACTGACAACAACCAGTGCTGGCAAGGATGGGGAGCAACGGGAACCCCCCTCCATTGCTGGTGGGAACACAGTCACTTTGGAAGACCATTTAGCTGTTTCTTACAAAACTAAACCTACTCTCACAATCCAATCTAGCAATTGTGCTCCTTGGTATTTACCCAAAGGAAGTGGAAACTTATGTCCACACAAAACGTACATGAATGTTTATATCAGCCTTATTCACAATCACCAAAACTTGGAAACAACGGAGATGTCCTTCAGCAGGTGACGCATAAACAAACTGGTCTACCCAGACAGTGGGATACGATCAGCACGAAAAAGGAATGAGCTGTGGAGCCATGAAAAGGCATGGAGGAACCTTCAGTGCATATGATTAACTGAAAGAAGCCAATGTGAAAAGGCTACATACTGAGTCCAACCAAATTACATTCTGGGAAAGGCAAAACCATGAAGACAGTAACGGGATCAGTGGAGGCCAGGGCTCAGGGAGGGGAGGGTGAGCAGGTGGGGCACCGGGTTTTTAGGGCAGTGAAACTCTTCTGTGGACACTGTCACATGTGGATACATGTTTCATACTTTGGCCAAAACCCACAGAATGGACAACACCAAGAGCGACCCTAATGTAAACTATGGACTTTAGTTAGTATAATGTGTCAATTCTGGCTCATCAATGGTAACAAAAGAATCACACTAATGCAAGATGTTGAGAAGGGATTGAGAGGGTACATGGAAACGACTTTCTGCTTGTTTTCCTATAAATATAACTGCTTTTAAAAGCCCATTTATTTTATATATTTATCTATACCTATAAAAGGAAATAGCAAAAGGATGGCCCTGTCCCAACTGGAAGGGATGGAGGGGAGGGGATCTCTGAGGAGCTGGGATCCACCTTCCCCAAGGGGACTCAACCCTTCTCCCAATCCCGGAGTTACAGCTGGAGACACAGGCAGCAGGTGGGACCTTTAGGAGGGGTGGGCTGGATATGGCCCTCCCTCTTCTCTCTCCCTCTGTCCTGTTTCTGAATTTCTATTTGTCTGTCTCTCTTTTCTTTTCTCTCCCATCTCTCTGTCTCTGTTTCTCTCACCATGTCCCTCAGTGTCTGTCTCCCTATCTCTGTCCCTGGCCCCTCTTTACTCTCTTCATCTCTTCCCGCCTCTGGGCCCTGATCCCTGACAAGCTGATCAATTGTTCATCACTGCTCACAGGAGGTTCTAAGTCAAGTGTGGCATCTTAATCAGCACTTCGGCTGTCCCAGGCCCATCGGTTGTCCCAGGCCCATCGACTGCCTGCCCACTGGCAAATAAACCCATTGAACAGTCCCCAGGGAGGACCTGCAAGGGGTTCGGTGAGGGTGTGGGCCCGAGGTTCAGCTTGCTTATGCCTCCAGCAGAAGCAGAGTCCATCAACAACCCTGCCCCATCTCAGGCCAGCCCCACCACCAGCCACAGGGCCTGCCACCCTCACACCCACGTGCTCTCCCTTCAAAATACTTCAGAACTCACCTCCAACACTGCACTGCCCCCTCACCCTGTTGTGCCCAGGACTTCGGCCTGCTGTCCACTCTCAGACCCAGCAGATCTGACGAAGCTTATGAGATGCCTCCCTCGCACTCTGCTCTACTGTGCTGCAGGCAAGCTCCTACCTCCACTTGCAAGTGCCCTGCAGAACGCTCTCCACACCACCTTCATAAGCCCCACAGGATTTCCACAGACAGGGAGGAGATAGCCCCCCTGCCCCCCTGTCAGCGGCCCGGAGGCACAGGTGTCCTTGAGGCCTGCACCCTCCCAATCTGTCTCCGCAGACCCTCAGTGTTCCTCTTTGCTCAGGCTGACATGGGTGTCTACACTGGCCATCCACACAGTCATGTGAGAGGTGGGCAGCCAGGTCTCAGGGCTTCTTGTTTTTTGTTTGTTTTATTAATGTTTTTATTGATTTTGCAGAGAGAGAAAGGGAGAAAGAGAGAGAGAGAAACATCAATGATGAGAGAGTTCTCCTACTGGGGATGGAGCCCGCAATCTGGGCATGTGCCCTGACAGGGAATCGGTTCGATCTCCTATATAATAGGTTGATGCTCAACCACTGAGCCACTCCTGCCAGGCAGTCTTAGGCCTTCTGCACTCCCTGGTTCCTCTGCCCCCTCCTGCCCAGTGGTGGATGCCATCTCCATAGGGGCCCTCCCCACAGTTCCTTCCCCAAAGTTGCACTAACCAACTTTGTAATTACACATTGATTCCTGGGGCCACTGCCGCTGCTCCCCACCACTGGGCAGAGGCCCAGTGAGCCTGTGGTCTAAGATCTCCCAGAGTTCCAACTTTTGGAGCCTCTGACCTGGCCCTGGAGTCAGACCCCTGGTCTGTGGGCAGTGCCACCCCCTGCTGTGAGAGAGGGCGCAGCCCTCAGAGGGCCACAGCAATGTCAGGGTGCAGGGTGAGGTCCAGCAGCCTGCTCTCCTCCCCTGTTCCAAAGCCTGTCCCTGGAGACCCCCGCCCCCCCAGAGCTGGCAGGCCCAAGGTCAGCGGCTGCATATTGACAGCATCCGTCCACCCAGTCTGGTGGAGTAAGGAGCAGGGCACTCAGCTCAATAAGGCCCATCTTGTGAGACAATAAATTTGGCCATTGACCAAGCAAGCAGACGTCGATAAATGAATGGTTAATATAAACATTGTCCTTCCCAAATTAATCCGGGCAGCAGGGGAGGGGCACAGGGCAAGTGGGAGGTTGAAATATGGGAAGAAGTAGGCAGGACAGGCAGGAACCAACCCTGGGCTTTACCCAGGTGGCGATGGGGGGTGCTGGCCCTTCTCTCCTCAGCAGGGTCCTGGGCAGGTTCAAAGGGCCAGATTCAGGGAAGAAAAACCCAAGGCCCAGTTACATTCAGATTTTGGATCAGCAACAGGATTTTAGTGGGAGTCTTGGGCTCGATTGAGGAGTACTCACACTAAAAATGAGCCTCACTACACAGCCAAGGAGTGTCTGTGTCTGATCTGGAGACTCGAGCAGGAGGGAGTCTTAAGACGGAGAAGCTAGGCGGGGCCCAGGCCCCCACTCATTCCACCACCCTCTCAGAGTGATGACCAGCAGGCCACCAAGAGCACAGGGAACAGGCCCAGAGAGTAGATGAGCTGGACATGGTCCTGGAGGATTGTTGTCATAATTGTGGCAGTTCAGCACCTCTGTGGCCTGACACCCTCGGTGGCCCTCACCTATGTGGCCCCTGCTTCTCCACAGTGGGGCACATGGGAATGCTTCCCGGGGTGGTGGGCATTGGCTACCTTTGCAGGGGGCCCCTCTACAGTAGGGCATTGAGTATCTCCCTCTGGTGGCCAGGAGTTCCCACTCTGGGGCTGGCACTGCCCAAGGAGAATTCTATAAATAAACCACAGCCTGCCGGGCAGTCCTGACTGGGGCAGCTGCTGTGCCCGTCAGGCCATCTCCTGCCCCCAAGGCCTGCCCTTGGCCTCTGGCCTCTGGGAAGAGTGAAGGAACTGCCAGACTTCCACCAGCCCCTCTTCCCTGGCCAGCACCCCACTGCTCAGGCCAGTAAGGCAAGTGCTGCACCCAGTCCCAGCCCCCTGGGGTTTGGCTGGCTTCCCATGCACCCTCTAGCCCAGGTAATGAGCAGACAGGCCTAGAGCCCCAGCAGGGTCCGCCTCAGGCCCCTCTAGTGGGTGGGTCATAGGGGGGCATTGCTGACTAGCCAGACCCTGGCTCCCTAGGGCCCAGGCACTTGCTCCGGCTGCTACCAGGACTGAGCTGTGGTGCGGGGGTTAAGGGGTGAAGAGGGTGAGGAGGGGGTGGCCGTGCTGCTACCTCCGTTTGGCATGCTCCCCAGTCTGCCACACGTCCTTCCTGGACAAATAGTTCTCTCAGGGGCCCACAGTGGGGGCTGCCCTCAGAGGCCCCAGACCAGACAAGGTGGAGGGGACTGCAGGTTCATGATTGATAGGGACCTGGGGGTTGCTGCCCAGCCCAAGCTGGGCAGACAGGGAAGCAGCTGTCACCACCTAATGGGCCCTGTGACAAATAGGACAGGGGTGTTGGGGGAATTTCCAATCTGTCCCTGCCCACCAGCAGGGCCTGAGGGCAGGGCAGTTTCAGCAGCAGGAAGGGGTGAACATAGGGGTCTGGGGACCCACAGGACAGGGCTCTGCCCCCTCCAGTTCTTTGGAGGTTCTGGTGGCCCTGAGCAAGGAGGGGGTAGATGGGAGATGAGCGCTGAGGTGGGCCTCTTCCGGCCTCACAGGGAGATGCTGAGCTCAGCACCTCTGACCAAGGGCTTTAGGGACCATTAAAAACCCTCTCGGCTACTGGGCCTGGAGACATAAATTTGCTGCTGGACGGTAGTTACTGCTGCCGCCTCTCCTCCCCCCGCCTACTCCAGCAACCCTCCACTCTTGGGGTCTCCTTGTCTTCCTGCCCTCCCTGGGTGAGACCCGCTCTCTGACCTGCCTGTCCCTCCTTCCAAATGGCATGGACACATGACACATGTGGACCAGCCTGGAGGACAAGCCACTGATCCAGGAGGCCAGCTGCACAAGAACAAACCCTATAGTACCCCACTGGGTGGGCTCCCCGAGCAGTCAAGCTCAGAGACAAGAAGGAAGGGTGCCTGGGGCAGACATGAGTTGGGAGTTGTTTAATGGGGGCAGTTTTCCTTCGGGAAGATGATAAAGTCTTGGAGCTGACTGCTCCGTGCCACTGTACTGCCCACGGAAAAGTGGCTAAGGCAATAGATTTTACCACAAACTCTAACTGTCCCATGTCCACACACTTAGGCCCACCGCCCACCTCCATCTATGGAGACTGGACTGAGGGTGCGCCATACACTCTTACCCCTGTCCTAGCCAAGCCCTCCTTGGAGGACTGTCATGGTGAGGTGGCGGACATAGAGGAGCCCTGGGGGTGCAGAAGGGTGGGGGCTCTAGGCCAGGCTGAGACTGTAGCTCCTGAAGAGAGTAAATTGTCAGCCTGCCCTGGACCAGGCACTGGGGAGCCAGCGCTGGGACACAGAAGGGAGCAGTGTGGGGGTGGGTAGAGGAAGAGTCCTTGGGAACGGGCACCTTCCTGAGAGTGTTTAGAACTGGTACAGTGCTGATCAAAAGCAGGCTGACCTTTAGCTGGGTTATTGGAGTTTTCAATTCTGCAGTTAAGGTCCTCCCCATGGTGCCTTCACCAGGCGTGTCACCCCCAAACTGGTGGCCATAGGGGGTCTTCAGGCTGGGGGCAGGGACCTTGGCAGAGGTATTTGAGACTGACTGTCAGGGCCACTCTCCCAGTCTAGCCACCCCTGTTGGGGGGGGGGTAGCCCCTTCAGAACAGGGCGCAAGGCAGGAGGGGATGCTGACCTGCAGTGCAAGTGGTGCCTGGGCAGGTGGAAGGCGGCCCTCGGAGGCCGGGTGGCAGCTGCCAGCTGCAGGCCTGGAGGGCAGCTCACTGGCCCTTGGTCCGCTCTGCGGCTCTTCCAAGGTGAATAAAACGGCTTGTCCTTCCAGTTAGAAAGATGGCCACAGTCCGGGACAATCGATTGATCTTCCTCTTTAAGAATATTCATGAACACTGGTCCTAATAATGGGTGAATCTTAGCCCTTCCATAGCCTCCCTCCAGGGCAGAGAGCACAGGGTCATGCTGCACACATGGAGGGGTGTCATCCATGCAGGGGACGTGGTGGTGGAGGCTGGGTCTGCCTTTGGGCGCTCCCAGTCAAACCCCAACAAAGTGCCCTGAAGGGGCCCAGGTGAGTGTCTAGTCCACCAAGCCCTGCCCAAGTGCTGTGTTACCCTGGACAGGTTTCTGAACATCTCTGGGCACTAAAACAGAAGCCCAAGACCAGCCCCACAGACCTGAGTGCCTGTGTCAGGGTTCTAGGACACCCCCAGCTGCCCCTCCAACCCACAACCCCTACGGTGGCCAAGCAACATTCTGCTGCCCTGGCCCTGATGGACCCTCTTCTTTGGGTCCCCATGAACGGACCCTTCGTTCTCTACCCTCCCCCTTCCTGCACCAGGTTGTTTCAAGCCTCTCCAGTTAGCCTTGAGAACTCCTAGTCTTTCTTCAAAACTTTTGCTGGTGTCCCTTCCCAGGCAAAACTGTGTCTCCCCTTGGGGTGAGTCCATCTGGTGCCTGTGTGCCACACACCGGAGGCCATACTTGTCACTGCATAGCCCCCCTATCTGCCCCCACACACCCAGCCCACTGGAGTGGGGGGCTTTTTGAATAGGCACCTGGGGGTCCAGGCTCCCCCTTGAGCAGAGACCAAGGGTCCCCAGTGGAGTCAGTAAACCAGTCCCAAGAGTGTTGACTTGTTATCTTATTTGTGAAGCGTTACCTGGTCTGCTGAACTAGCTATCACGTGGGTTATGAGCCACACAAACCCAGACACTACACGAGGGAGCACAGGAGCCCCGGCTCACCCCCCCCCCCCACGTGTCTGCTTTTGAGTGGCCTGGGCTGTGGCTGGGCAGAACTTAAAGGTCAGCTGTGAGCAGGCCTTGGGGCTTCTCCAACAGACCACTCCCCCCAGACTCTTGTGCTGGAGACGCCTCCTGGGTAGTAAGTCAGGCAGGAGGAGGGGCAAGGCAGGGGGCAGGAGTGGGGTTGCTAGGTCCACAGGAGCCCAGCACAGGAGAACCAGAGCATGAGAAACTTCAGGGAGGGAGAGCACTGAGGACCAGAGGGGATGGTGGCAGGGGCCCTGAGGCTGGTACTAACTGAGGTTGCCCACCCCCCACGGTCCATGCCTTACTGCCCCACTGCCCTGGCTATGACCCACTTATCACTGGCCCTTGGAGGGAGGCCTCCAGGCTCAATCAAGAGTGCTGGCCGCAGCCCCACTGTCGCCAGGGCAGCACCAGCCAGCTCCTGCCTTGAGCCAGCCTTGACCACAGGCTGGCTAACCTCAGGGACATGAGCAGGAAGCCCCACTCGTGGCAGTGGGGGAGGTGAGGGCAGCTGGGTGGGGAGCTCCATTCCCTTTTCTTGGGGACAGTGGGTGGCGGCCTTCTGACCAGGCAGGGCCCTGGCCTCTTAGTGGACATGCCTGTGGTGGGAGCTCACTCTCCCTGGTCCCACTAACTGGGGTGGCCCCACCTATGGGAAAGTTCTCCAGACAGGAGCTCCTCCCAGGGCCCAGGTCTGACTCTGAGGCCTTTGCATTGACAGGCAATGCCTTAGAGGTTGGAGGTCACTGTTCCAAAGGCCATGCAGGAGTCCTGGGAGTGAGACCTGGGGGAGGCCCACCCTGCTGGGCCTTGGAGGCCACTGGGGAGCTGGGTTGGGTGGAGAGGCTGTGAGCCGCCAGCTGGGAGCAGGCACCTGGCTCTCGGGGATGCCCCCCAGTGTGGCTGCAGGACTGCTTCACCATCCTGCCAGGCTCCCCAGGGGGCTGCGGACCACACAGTCCCTGATAATCTACTATTGACAAGGAAGGAGGCTATGGGGCAGGCAGCCTGGGTCAGCAGATCTGCTGGGGCTCAGGATGTGCCTGGCATTAATCTGACAGACACTGGCCTGGCCTG
The DNA here is from genome assembly GCF_054644295.1 of Miniopterus natalensis. NCBI lineage: Eukaryota > Metazoa > Chordata > Mammalia > Chiroptera > Miniopteridae > Miniopterus > Miniopterus natalensis. Next base: position 43,439,729 of record NC_142096.1, on the reverse strand, counting down.
CACGGGGGAGTCCAAGTTCCTCTGGCTGCAGGGGGCCAGCCCCCCAGCCTGGCAGCGGCCCCAGGACACCCTTAGCACACTGTTCCTGCTAGGTAGGGGGACCCTCACCTCAGGCAAGGTAGTACGGGGTTGTGACCTCTGCACCCTAGTGGGCAGGCTGCAAAACCATTCTGAGGGTGTGGGAAGGTACAGACACTGAGAAGAGACAGGTGCCCCCAAAGGAGACCATGACAGGAGAGTACCCAATAACAGAGGGAGGAAGACCTTACACCATGAGACAGGGCTGCAGGGAGGAGAGGTTCTCCTAGAACATAGGCCAGGAGGGGAGAAGCAGGGAGCAGGGAACCCGAGGCACACCAGTGAGTTTGGGGAGCAGCAGAGGTCCCAGGAAAGGGCTGTGCTGTGACTTGGGTCCCCACCCTCCCTGGGCATCCCTCAGAGGCAGGACCAGACAGGTTACCCTGCCCTGCCCGTTACCACCCACGGCCTCTGCCTGCCTGATGATTGACGGTTGGCACATGCCGCCCAGCAGGTTGATTACTGGAAGCAGGTTGGCTTAGTAGGATCTGGGAGCCTCTGGAGCCAGGCAGCCAGGCCACCGGGAAACCGCAGACGGGCCTCAGTCCCCTGCCGACATCCACCCTCCTGCCCCAACCTGTACCACTAATGAATTGGGATTTGATCCACAAGACCACAGCCCGCCGCAGCTGCCACTGTCTGGCTCCAACAGGGCTGGGTGAGGGGTGGGTAGCTGGAGCCATGCCCTGAGCCTCCTGAGTGGACTGTCCTGCCGGCTGGGAAGCTAATGTTGTATATATCCCCTGTGCTCATGGCCTACGGCAAAGTCACCCCTCTGGGCTGTGGCTCCCCATGGGCTGCCTCCTGCAGCAAGCCCCAGTGGGTGGGTGAGGTGGGGGTCCAGGGCCTGCAGGCTCCTCCACTTCCCTAGCCCCCCCTGGGCTCTGCCCTGCCCGCCCTCCCCCAGCCAAGACCTGGGACTCCAAGCACCATCCTCTACCCACATCTCCGGTGCCCCTATGGCACCTGCCCCAAACCACCCCTGGGCTTTGCCCCCAGCCCAGCCTCCTGCCCCAGTCCTGGGCTCCCCCCACTCCCCCCCGCTATGGGACCTGCCTCTTTCCTGCTAACCCCCGGCAGCCCATCCATTCCTAGGGGGCAGGGTTGGGGATTGAGCTTCATCTGTCTGGGCAGCCAGCACCCCACAGGGCAGGACCCCAGGAGAGGCTCTGGAAAAGTGCAATGAATGAATGAATGGACGAATGAATGAGGTGAGAAGACACCCAAGAGAACTCAGGAAGGTGGCAACTTTGGGAATGACAGTTTCAGGAAAGAACCCACTTGTAAAGGACTGTACGGTGGGGTGGGGGCACAGGGGTGCAGTGGGGCCAGGGGGAGGAATGGACCCAGGAGAGGGGGCTGCCAGAGCCGCTGTCCAGCTAGAGTCCAGGCCAGAAGATGCCTCTCTGGGAGCTGGATGTGGGGGTGACAGGAGGGGTGCTAGCCTCATCTCCCCAAGAGGGGTCAGAGGGAGAGGGGCTGCTGACAGTGCAGCTGCCAGGGCAGCAGAGTTTTAAGGCAGGATTCCAGGAGAGGGGGGAGGAAAAGAGAGACTTGCCAATTTGATAAAAATCCAACCACCTTCCTTCCCCAAGATGCAGGCCCCTCCTCGGCACAGATCATCGCAGCCAGCCACTCCCCCAGGCCTGGCCTCTGCCTCTTAGGGGTAGGGAGCGCCCTGGGCCAGTGCCTGACAGAACCCCAGGCCTCCTGCCTGCTGTGTGATGTGGGACAGTGGGACAGGGAAGGGCCTCCACTCAGACCTCCCCAGGGCCCTGCAGCCCAAGTGCCACCCGTTTGGTGGGAGGGAGGGATAGGTATGCCACAGGCTGTCACCACAGCTACTGTATCAGCCTCCCTTGTCACCCACACAGACCCACCCTCTCCCCACAGCCAGCAATGTCATCAACACCGACCCCCAGCCACCAACATCACTGTAGCCAACACCACAGTCAGCCTCTCTGCCCTTGTGGCCACAGACACCACTGCCTGCACACCACCATCAGCATGTCCCTATCTGTCAACACCAGCTTCACCACACCACCACCTCACCCAGCCTACAGGGGCCCCTGGTCTGTGTGTTGGGGGAGCCAATGGCGGACTCAGCCAGACAGTGGTGCAGGGCTGGGATCTCAGAGGGTCTGGGCTCAGGAGGCTGGATGCTGGGGGCGGGGTAGCAGGTGTCAGTCTCAAAAGTAAACATGGAGGGGTAATGAATGGCAGAGGGAGGGGTGGGTATTTAACAGCAGCTATGGATCCGCTGCTCCGCCTGTAACCAGCACATTATGAAGGCTAATGGATTTTTGAAGCCAGATTGATTTTTCATTAATTTGGTAAAAATCTTTTTCCTCTCCCCTATAATTCTGTCTTAAAACGCTCCCCCTGACAGCTCGATAAGTCACTCTGGCCTTAATGCACGTCTGGCTCACCCATCCATCGGGGGGGGGGGGGGGAGGCAGGAGCCTGGGGGACTGGCAGTCCTCCCCAGGTAAACACTGCATTGTGCATGGCCCTCTCCTAGGGTGGGCCTCACCGCCAGGACCCCTGAGGACACAACACTGGGCAGAGACAGCTGGAGACAGAAGAAACTGAGGCAGGGAGACCCCACTCCCAGCAGAGTGGCCTGCCTGGCTTTCCCCCTGACCCCAGAGGGGCTGATCTCCACTGCCAGCTGCCCAGGCCTCTGGCCCAGCCTCCTTCCACCAGGTGAGGGGCCCCTCGGGCCTGGGAAGGGCCTACCTGCACCCTGGCCCCCAGCTACCTGAGCAGCAGGGCCCTGACCCTCTTGGGCCCCACACCCACCTCCATCCTCCAGAGACCTCAGGCCCCTTCATTCACCTGGCCTGCAGCTCTAGCCCCCAACTCTCAGAAGGGCTAGCTCCGGGGGCCTGGAGGTGGGAACACAGAGCTGACCACTTTCTCTGCCCCCTCCTCCCAGCTTCTCTCCTGCCCCAGCAGCTCCAGCCTTTGCTCTTTGGGACATTGCCCTACTGTCCTATTCTGGGCATTTCTCCTTGAGATTCTTCTCCCAGCCTTTTCTTGGGGTCTCTAGACTGTCCCCCCTCCAGCCCCAGACACACAAGCAGTTCCCTGGATGATGCCGCTGGAGGCTCTGGGATAGGGGGTGGGGCAGGTGGGGCATTGGGGCAGGTGGGGGCAGTCAGCCTCCAGCTAGACAGCCCTGAAATACAGGTGTTCAGGCCACTGTGACTCAGGGTGGCCCAGCCATGCTCCTCAGAATTAGGGGGAGGGGCAGCCTTCCCAATGTGGGGTTCTTTTTCTCCGGCAGCCTGGGCTGAGCCTATCACTCTAATCCAACCCCGATTATGCCCATCCTACAGAAGGACAAACTGAGGTGCAGACACACAGGATTTGTGTGAGGTTGGTGTATTGGTTTCCTGCGGCTGTTCTAACAAGTTACCATAAACTTGGAGTCTTTTAAAATATATTTTATTTTTTAGAAGTTAACTAAATAAAGTCCATCATTTATTCAGATTGCCTTAGTTTTTACCTAATGTTCTTTTGTTTCAGAATCCCATTTAGGATAAAACATTACATTTAAGTCATCATGTTTCCTTAGGCTTTCTGATGTTACGGTTTCTTAGACTTTCCTTGTTCTGGATGACCTTGACATTTCTGAGAAGTACGGGTCCGCCTTGTCCAGCTCTCCAGCCTTGTCCTGGCTGACTGGCCCCTGGGGCAGGGCCTCCTACCGCCCTCCTCGGCACCGTGGAGAACCACCTCCCATGAACCTCCCCTCGGGATCCCCTGGCCCAGGGGATCACCCTGGCTGGCCCTCAGGGAGCTGTGCAGCTTTGGGGCGTCTCATCCCCTCAGACTGGCTGTGGGTCCCCAGTGCCATTTCCTGCGAGTTCAGCCCACGGACTGACGTCTAGGGGCCTGGAGCGTGGACTGAGGCCGCTGGGCCTCGGGGGAGGGGATGCAGGGCCAGGGGTGGGTAGGCGGGAGCTCGGGGGAGAGTGCGTTGGGCGGGGGCGGGGGGCCGGGAAGGTCCCGCCCGCGGAAGGCCTCCCCCACCCCCCCACCCCCCCACCCCCGCGCCGCGCCCCCGCGCCCCGCCCGCCGCTGCCGCCCAGGTCTCCGACTTCCGTGCGCTCTCCTCAGTTAATCTCTGCTCCTGGCTCACTGCTGACCCAGCGAAACAGAGTTTGCCTTTCCCCCTCCAGTGTTCTGTTGGCAAAGCAAAGAGGCCCGCGCGCGCTCTCGCCCCACCCCCCGGCCCAGGGCACGGCTCTGCAAGCAGACGCGCCTGCGGGGGCGCGGGGCGCGGGGCGCGGGGCGCGGGCGCACGGCCCCGACCGCCGTCTGCAGGCCCAGCCCTGGGGCTGCCCAGGGGCCCTGCTCCGCACCGGGCGCCGGAGGGCCAGGCAAGTGCCTTGGTGCCTCTTCCACGGGCCGCACGCGTGTGGGGCGCTCCGCCAGGTCACGGGATCCGCCCAGGTGTTCATGGAGCTTCTGGATGAGCTGATGCAGTGGGCCACGGCCAGTCTGTGACAGTGACAAACGGTGATGTGACTGGGCCATAAAATGGGGGCTAAGCCCTAGACGTAAGGTGTACCCGTGTCTGGTGAAAGTTGAGAGGTGCCAGCCGGGAACCAAGGAGGGGCAGAGAGCACAGGGAGGGCAGGAATCGGGTTGGAGCTTACAGTGTGGGGACAGATGCATGGGAAGAGACCAGATTCCCTGACACAGCAGAGTGCAGCAGACAGGCTCAGCAGGCACACACCCCTTTTCACACATGCACATCCACACGTGCACACCCAAGAGTCGGCCCCAGTCCAGGCAGCCACTGCCACTTGGAAAAGACTTTTGTCCCCTTGCCCAGGCTGGAGAGGCCCCCACCCCCAGCACACACAGGGCAGGCACTGACCCGACCCTGAACCCCGCTTGCTGAGACAGGTTCGTGGCAAGGATCACCCACAGTACCAGCGCAAGGCCACTGCGCTCTCCTCCAAGTCCTGGTCCTCAGGGAGTGCAGCACTGCACTCGGGGTGGGGTGCAGGCCATGACTGACTGCTGGGGTGAAGCTGTGGGTTCTGCCAGGTCAAAAGACATGCCCTTAACCTCATCTCCTAAGCCTCCTGGAGCAGTCCGCCCAAAGCGGATTCAGTCACGAGAGAGGCCGAATGTGGTGCAGCGGAGGGACTGGGAGAGGCCTGGGAGGTTGGGCACCTCCAGCTGTCTAGAGAGGGGTGGGGTATGGTCTTTGGGAAGAGCCCCCTCCCTGACAGCCTGGTGCAAGCAAGAGGCAGGTGGCAGGCCCAAGTGTTCTTGGGTCCAGAGGGGCCGCAGGAGGTGGGGAAGTCACTGTGTCTCCTGGACAGGACCTGCCAGCCCTGTCATTCCTGATTAGCAGGTAATGGCCTCCTTGACGCACAGTTTTATTAATCAAATTAATACGGGCTGAGGTGACTTTGACTGGTTCTGCTGAGAGGGGTATTCTCCCAGGAGGGGCAGGTGGGTTTTGAGCAACACACCTGTACCCCTGGCCATACCCACTCACCCTTGCACTCACACACTGGCTCCCACTCACCCATGCCCATCCCAATCCCCACTCAGTACCCTGACAATAGCACTAAGGCTGGAGAGAGGTGGTGGACACAGGGGCCAGGTCCCACAGGCTGGTCCTGTCTGTGGACTCCACAAAGAAGACAGTGAGGATGCCTGGAAGGTGGGAGGAGGGAGAGGGCGGGGTCTTGGCCTAGGGGGAGCCCTCCTTGCTCTCTAGTCGGCTTTGGGTCCGCCCCAAACCCACCCCTGCAGATCTTGCCTCCTGCGGCAGCTTTAGTGGGCAGTGGCTGCCCCCTGGTGGCCTATCCGCTCAGCCCCAAACTCCTATCTGCCCAGACTTGTGGACCAGCCCTCCCGCCACCGGGCTTCCACCCAGCCTGCCACTCCCACCTGTCCGAAGCAGCCCTTCTCACCTCTCTGCCCCCCCTTTTAATCCTCACCTGAGGATTTTTTAAAATTCATTTTTAGAGAGAGGAAGGAAGAGGGAGAGTGAGAAACATAGATGTGAGAAACAAACATGGATCAGTTGACTTCCCGTATGCACCCACCAAGGAATCAAACCTGCAACCTAGGTATATGCCCTGTCTGGGAATCAAACTGGCAATCTTTTGGTGTCCTGGACAATGCTCCAACCAACTGAGCCATCCTGCCAGAGCCTCACCCCTCCCTTTGGGCCCAGGATCTGAGCCATCCTCCTCAGGACCTGGGGCAGTCCCCCTCATATATGCAACTTGGGGACACTGAGGGCTCACAGTCTGAGGAGCCCAGCTGGTGCTACAGGGGCAGAGTGAACATGGAGCCAGAGGGAGCGAGAGCAGGCTCACCAGTGGGCCCTGAGCCCAGGAGGATGAGATGGCCTCATGGCAGGTTCCGAGTGAGGAAGCAGCCTGGATGCCCAGGCAGGGCTGCAGAGCGGGGGCCAGGATGGGGGGGGGGGCAAGGCAGCTGGGAGGGGTTGCAGGGGAACACTGTGCAGCAAGTGGGGCCGGTATGAGATCTAGGCCCTCAACACAAAAGGGGGTGTGACATGTCAGGATGAGGGAACATGAAGGGGGGGGTCCCTGTTCCATGCACAAAGGGGGACAGTAATAGGTATTGTAGGAGTGCACCTTCACTGGAACCCTGCCCAGAGGGAAGGCCATGCACAGCACCTTGGTTGAAGGGAGGGGCAAGAAGGAGACCTGGAAGCCAGGGAGGGAGCTGAGCCTTGTCCAGGCTATGGGTGCCTGGCAGGCTGGTGGAGGGTTGTCCGGCAGATCACTGTGGGCCAGGTAGAAGCTTCACCTGGGGTGAACCCAGCCCCGAGGGGGTGTGTGGACAGGGCATGGCATGTTGGGGGCCAGGAGGAGGGAGACAGGCCAGCTGAGGGATGTTGGGAACCCACTGCAGGGAGGGTGAGGAGCTGGGCTGCAGGGGTGCACTGCTGACACACCGTCCCACCCTGCACCAGCTCGTGGGGAATGGCTCCTTCAGGCTCAGATACAAGCAGCTAGACACTCCCTACTCATCCTGGGCCAGGGCAGTTCAGACGCAGCCTCCTGGCCCTTGGACTATGTGTTCAGAGTGACAGTGACACTTTCCGTGTGGGTGCAGTGCCAGCCCCTACACTGGGCTCAGACACACCTTATCTGACACTGTCTTTAATGGGCAGCTTGGGCACTAGGCTGGGCAGCAATCTGGCCTGAAGGTCCTCCAGGGTCGGGGGAGGACACAAGGGGGTCCCCGCTCCCAGCCAGCTGAAGACTATGTTGGGGCCCATCTGTGTGGAGAGCCCACCCTTCACTGCCTCCCTGGACACCCAGGGTGGCAGCTCAGGGCTTGGGGATTGGGGACAGCTTCCCTCCAGTCTTGCCCCTCTTGGCCTTGCAGCTCCAGCCAAGGAGGGGCCTGGGGCTGGCTCTGGCAGGCCCTGGCGTCTCCCAGCCACAGTCCTTCTGACTCCTCAGAAGCCCCCGCAGGGCTGGCCTGTGGTCCCCCTGCAGCTGGGAAGAGATACGCAGTGGTCAACAGGCCTGGCTTGGCCCACCTGTGGCCAGTCTGGTGCGTGTGATGGGAGGAGGCAGGTGGTGTGTTGAGGGCATGTTGGGGGTTTGTGTGAGGGCAGCCCAACAGTGGGGTCCCCACAGGTGTGCCACGCTGGGGTGGGTGGAAGCCGTGAGACAGAGCTCCTGAGGCAGCACCTTTGCCCGGAGCCTCCAGGGGGTGTGGACTCACAGGCCCTGGGAGGGGTGGAGACCACCCCAACGAGGGCGCCTGTGCGTCAGCCTCCCGTTTCCAAAGCCCGTGCAGCATCTGTGGATGTCTGGGGCCTGAAGGACTAGGTTTGGGTGGGACAAGGATGTGGGGACACCCTCCCAAGGGCCAGGGGCTCACCATGCTGGGCAGCTCAGCACTGGGCAGTAGGGTCGCCACCTGCAGGCTCACGCCCTCATTACCCACACCCTTCAGCTGGGCCACCACCTCCGCATGCTTCCACCACTGGCATGGCTGCCCATTCACAGACACGATATAGTCGCCCTCCTGTAGGCCAGCTGCCTGCAGGGAAACAGGACAGTCTAGTCTGGAGTCCGACATAAATACCCCCTTCCCCTGCCACAGTCTGGTCTCCCTCCACCACACAAGCCACCTCCACTTAGCCCAAGGGCTGGGCCCTTACCGCAGCGTGGCCCCCAGGAATAACTGCAGCGATGAGGACGGGCGAGTCTCCCCGCAGCGTGAAGCCAAAGCCACCCTCCCCTCGGGTCACCTGGACGGGACCCATCAGCCGCCAGTGGTTCTTGGCTGAGAACACGGACAGGGGCCCCTGAGGGGCATCACAGGTCAGAGGCCTGGCTAGGCAGCTCTCTTGGAGGAGTCTCCGCCTGTAACACTGCCACCCCAATCTCTACATCCTGGGACAGAAACCAATGAGGTGCCAGGCAGGGCTGGATCACCACTGTGGGCCTGTCTGGGGGCCTTGCCCAGGGCAGTGAAAATGGGAAGGGTGCTCACCAGTCGGTGGAAGATATCAGCCACCTTCACCCGGGAGAAGCTGGGTGCCCTGACCTCCGCTCTTTGGTACGTCTTAGCTGAAAGGGCAAAGGAAAAGGTAGGGTATGGTTAAGTCCAAGGCTCATGGGCCTCCAAGCCCTTGGGACACAGCTGGATGTGGCTCAGCCACAGCAGAGTGGGTGACACTGGTCCCTCTTGGACATCCGCGGCCTGGCTGCACCCCACTATGGGAGGAGACTCAGGTGGTTCCTGCCTTGGTGGTGCAGGAGGTGCTGGGCATGAATCAGGTGCAGAGTGGGGGACACAGAACAAGGGGGCTGCAGCGTGGGTGTCCCCCAAATACCTTGCTCCTTCAGCTCACAGTTCTGTGGGTTGTGGAAGGTGACTGCATCTGAACCAGCAGCTGCAGGGCTTCAGTTCCCCCAACCCTCAGGTCCAGGACACACCCATCCCAAGGGGCCAGGCTGCTCACGCTGGATCTCAGGGGCCTCAGCAGCCTCGAAGAAGTCGTCCTCAAGATCCAGCTCTGAGTACTTGGCCAGCGAGCGCCGCAGTGCCTGGACAAGCACAGCCTGCAGCAGGTCTACCCTGCGCAGGGCACGGCACACAGCGTGCAGCCGCAGCGCCTCCTCCTGCCCCAGGATGGCACGCTTCAGGTGGGCCTTGCCTGTATGGGATATGGGATATGGCCAGCACACGCATTTCACATGCCCTTCCAGGTTGCCCATCTGGCCTTTCCAGGTTGCACCCCAACTCCCCCGCCCCAGATGTGACAAGAAGAGGGCAGGTGACAGCTTCTGGATCCATCTTGACAGCCAGTCCATGAGGAGCTGCCAGGGGTGAACTGCTGGGCTGGGGGAAAGCCCCCTAGGTGTGCTTCCACCTGCCAAGAAGGCTGCCGCAGTTGCTGGGGCCCCTGCTCTCGGAGTCACCCAGCAGGCTGGGGGCATCCAGGAAGCAGGTTGGCTACCCCACCCGCCAGCTTTGAGACACCAGGAGTGCCCAGAGGGGCGTTTTGTGAATGGTTGGGTGGGGTGGGCCACTCAGCCCCCCGGCAGGGGGCCCCAGCACCCTCCTGTGGCTGCCTCACCAAGCTTCCTGCGCTCCTCAGGCACCTGCGGCAGTGTGGGGTACCAGGGCTCAGATGGAGCTGGGGACCTGAGGAAGACCTGCTCCAGTGCCAGGAGCTCTGCCTTGGCTGCTGGGGGTCAGAGAGGGGTATGAGCCCCTCTGCGTCGAGGTCTCTGCCAGCACACAGGCTCTTGGGGCTGGGCACTCACAGGGGTCATCACAGAGGGCCGTGGCTGCGTGGTAGTGGGCCAAGGAGCGGAAGTACTCTGCCTTGACGTTCACCAGGGTGGTCCAGGTAAAGGGGATGTAGTCTCGGACTGGTGGCTGGACCATGGCCCGGTGCACCAGCTGGTACTCGGCTGCCACCTGCCAGTGCACAGGGCAGGACAGTGGGACCTCTGAAAGGACTCCAGGACAAGCCCCACCAGGCCCCACCCTAGGGACCAGACTCTACCGGCCTTGGCCAAAGTCCCAGCAGCACTGCCCCTTGCCCAGTTCCTGCTCTGATTAGTGCTGTCCCAGAGCCCCTCACACTCAGGACCTTGGGTCCTGACCAGCCCCCCAGAGACCAGAACAATACCTGGCTTTGGGAACCAGTAGGAGACACAGCTGCTGCATATTGCCCAGGCACTTATTACAGGCCCTCCTGCCCACTGAGTCACCGCAGCTTGTCCAGGCCCAGACTGAAGGCCCAAGATGCTTGTACAGGTCTCCCTTGGGACAAGGGCTCTCCGTCCTCACCTGGGCGGCCTCCTGAGCCAGGCGCAGCTGAGCCAAGCAGTCATGAGAGGCCATGGGGGCTGGTAGCGAGAGACCCTCGAAGACACACTCCTGGGCCTGGGCGGTCATGAGCTGCTCCAGCATGGAGAGCGAGGCAGGGCTCATGTCAGGGCTCGGTGCATGGGAAAACTTCTCTCTCAGGAGGCTGAAGGCGCCTGCGAAGGGGTGCTCACAGCGGCCTGGCATGGCTGCCCCACACCCCTCAGCCCTGGCTCCAACAGCACCTGTGCACTCACATAGGGGCTGTAGGCTTAGCCCCTCACACTGAGGGCTGTCTCCCCCCCCCCCCCCCCCCCAGTTCTGGCCCCAGAGAACAGCTGGCACCTGGACACGCACACACATGCACCTGCCCATGGCTGTGGGGTTGGGGCTGTCCTCACCAGCAGCCCTCTGAAAAGCCTCCACTGCACAGGTGGTGCCCTCAGGGCAGGAGCGGTCCTGGCGAGCCCCGATCTGGGTGTGAAGGGCTCCGATGTTGAAGAGCACACTGCCCTTTTCAAACGCCAGGGCCCGCTGCTGGGCGGGGACCCCTGTGAGCGAGTCATACCTACAGGGTTGGGTCAGGCTGGGTGGAGTTCCAATGCAACAACCCAAAAGATTCAGAAATGGGGTGCAGGCAGGGGAGGTCTTAGGCACCCCGCTCAGCCCTACCAGTGGAAAAGCAGTCCCAGGCTCCGGGCAGGGGTGACAAAGCGTGCATCCAGGAGGCAGAGCTGGTTGTAGTAGACCATGAGCAGCTCCAGGCCTGACTCACTCCGGCTGGGGGTCCGCACAGCCTGCAGGGCAGGAGTTGGCTGGGCCACACCATCTGGGCCCATCCCAGCCCATCCCACCACATGCACACCACCCTGGGAACCTCCTTGGACATCATAGTCCCACGAGAGCAGCCAGGGTCTAGAGTGGACAGGGTCACACCAGGGCACATCTGTTCTTCCTGGGCGGTCGTGGGCCATGCATATGCCCCAGGAGACTGGAGGGCACAGGGAGGGGACAGGCATGGAGCAGCCATTCCCAAAAGGCTACAGTGCCTGGCATACACAGAGCCATCTGCATGCCAGGGTGTGTTGACACACATTCAAACCCACAGTGTGCCTGTGTGCCCACTGTCCCTGGAGCTGCCCCAAGGTAGAGTCCTGTGGTGTAAACGTCTACAAATAAACCCCACTTTGTTGTTCCCAATAGTTCACCTGTACACTGGGTGTGGCAGGTGTCCCTGTGGGGTGGGGTGGGGCAGGGTGGGGCCCACCAACCTGCCGAAGGTCTGCCAGCTCCCTGATTTCCGCCTCATAGGAGGTGCCATCCTCTCCAAAGTGCCCAGAGATCAGCTCCTGATGGGGGTATGGGGGTGGCACTGGCCTTCCCTGGAGTCTCCCAGCCCAACATGGGGAAGACCCAGAGTGAGGGGAGGCCCTAGCTCCTGGAGAAGGGCTGACGTGGGTCCTCCCCTTTGGCCACGGGAACCCCCATCACCACAGGTGTGGGACCAGACTCGGTGCTGTTTCTACTGGAATTCCTTCATTAATCCCTGTGTGGCAGGTACTATATGCCACAGGTGAGGACACTGAGGCACCTTTGCACAGGGCCTGCTGGGCAATGGCAAGCTGGCTCAGGACAGCCTGGCTCCTGAGCCCCAATGAGGAGCCAGTGGGTTTTCACAACACAGGCTCTGACTGTGGGGTGCGGCCCCCAGCCAGTGGGACCCTCAGAGCAAGAGTTGGGAACTTGTGGCTATCTTAGGGCTTCTAGCAGGATGACAAGCTCTGCTACACCCATCCTAGGTGGGCTCTTCTCCAAAGCCCACCCAGTCAGAATCCCCTACATTCTAGGGAAGCTGGCCGTCCCCAGGTCAGACCTTTCTCCCTCTGGGCCTCAGTTTCCTCATCTGTTCAATGAGATGGCTGGACCAGGAAGCCTCCAAGATCCCCCCAGACCCCAGGATTCACAGGCCAACACTCACCTTCAGGGCTGTGGACCAGTCCACCTCCTTGGTCTCCTTCAGCCCCAGGGGGATCATGGGGACAGTGATACCTTCACTAGAACCAAAAGCATTGAGTCCAGACTCTAAGAGTGGACCCTACTGTCCCCAGAGACCATGGAGTCCACCCCTTATCACTCCTGCTACACACGACACACCTCTCCCTGACTCTGAGATACATCCTTGCATCCCCACACATGCCACACAGGTGCTGTCCTGCATCATGCACCTTCCACACATGCACACGCACAAACACATGTACACATGCACACACACACACACATGCACCTCCAGGGCCTGTCCGTGTCCACGTCACAGTTGAGCTCCTCCAGTTCCTCCTTCAGCAGCTGCAGGCTGGAGTTGACATAGCTCAGCTCCAGGGCCACGGTCTCTCTGACTTGGGTGTTGCTGGTGGCTCTAGGGAGGCCAGGCTGAAGTGAAGAGCCAGCCCTGTAGGTGGGCCACACACCCCTGGGCCATACTACAACCTCACCCACCCTGAGCTCCAGCACCCACTTCCAGGGGGCAGCAGTAGGGTCCAGGGCCTGCGAGGTGCCCTCCCCCTTCCCGAGTCCCCTGTGGTTCATGCAAATTCCTGTCCATGTGTGAATATCCTGACTCTGGCCCAGGGCTTCCAGGAAACAGCCTCCTTCCCCTCCCCCTGCCCCTCTCCCCCGGACACAGGCTATGACCTCTGCAGATATTCCAAACTCACTTCCCAGGAAGGGATGGGTTAGACCCTCTGTGCCTGCATTTGGGTGCCCAGCAGAGGGTCCGTGGGTCCCTAGGAAGGCCACGCTTGGGGCAGGATTGGGTGAACAGAGGCCAGGCTGCCAAGTTAAAGGAGGGGCCCTTTGGACCCAGCAGAGCCCCATCCTGGAGCCTTTGGCTATCTCTGCAATCACTGGCCGTGGCTCAGGCCATCACTCATAGAGCGGGCTCATGGAGGTGTGAGGTCCGAGCACACATGCAGCTCACATGCCCTAATGGAGAGGAGCCTTTCCCGGTTCCCCAACCTTAGGACACCGGTCATTTGCCAGAGCTCAGTCTAAACAGTGCCTCTCCTGAGAAGCCCCCACTGGTCACCACAGGCATATCAGACATTGCACATAGGCATGAACATCCCCTCCAGCTCCGCTCCAGCCCAGCATGGAACTTGGCTAGCCTTGAGCTGACCCTTGCCAGTGAGGTCCGTCAAGGTGGGGGCCTGGGCTGTCTGTGAGGGTCTTGGCTGAGCAGCATGGCTGTACCAGATCCTGGTGGGAGGCCCAGCCCCAATTCCTAGGAGTCTGCATTGGCCACGATGACCTGCTCCTGAGTCCCTCTCCCAGGCCGGACCGGAAGAGCAGGCACTGCCTGGGTCACCACCATGCCCTCACTGCCCAGTGGGTCCTGGCTCGCAGGGCACCTCTGGGGATGGAGGCACTGCTCTGTGGAGGGCCTCAGGTGGCCAGTGCTCACCTGTAGAGGTTCTCAGCGCCTGTCCGCATCCGCAGCTCCTTGTTGATCTGCTGGTGGATGTGGGCCCTGCGGCTCTGCAGGTGGCTGCGCTGGGTCTGCACCAGGGTATCAGAGCCCTGCAGAGAGGCACAGGTCACAGGCCAGCTGCCCCTCACAACTGCACAGCGCCCCTGCGGCGGGGCGAGGGGTCTCTTGCCTGTAGGGAAGGGGGTGAGCTGGCCCACCTGGCTGGGGTAGGTGAGCATGGAGCCTGGGCTCAGAGGGTGATGCCAGGAAGAAGGGCAGTGGGCAGGTGACACAGTGGGTATGGGACAGAGTTGGCACTGGGCACCAGGAAGAAGCTGGGCTGACTGGGGCCCAGCAGCAGTACGATGGGGCTCTGGGTCTCAGCCCAGCCTTGACACTCAGTCAGTCCTGGGTAGAAGGTGGCCAACTGCTCACCATGCATCCTTCTGCACTTTGGAATTTTGTTCCCAAGCCCCAACAACACCCCCCCCCCCACACACACACAATTATTCTAGCACACTCTTAGGCCAGAAAGGTGCTGGGAGGGCAGTGACTGGGTGCATGCAGGTAGTTGGAGGCTGGCTCTTGGGTCCACCCCTGTGTGGTGCTCTGCCCATGCTGCTGCTGCTGCTGGACTCCATTCCAGCTGGCTGATGACTCGTGGGACCCTTTGGCAAATGCCCAAATCACAGAACCAGGCTTGCTCAGCTCACAGGCAGCAAGCCAGGCCTTCCGACTGCCCACTGCCTGCCCTGGCTGCGGCTCCTCACTGCAAGTGGGCAATCATGCCAGGCTGCCCATGTTTCGGGGCCCCAGGTGAAGATCCTTGAGAAAGCTTAAAGCAGTGACGTGTGGACTCCTCACCGTGGTGATGCTGCAGATGGGTGAAGCTCCAGCCAGGGAAGGAGAAAGGGTTCTGCAGTGGCAGGCAAGGGGAGTGGAACCCTGAAAGGCTTTCAGTGCCCCAGTGGGACCTACCGGTGACAGCCATGGCTACCATGCCTCCTCCTAGCCATTTAGGGATCTCCTGTTTTGGTTAGTTTCCAGCCCAGGAATCAGGAAGGACTTCTCAGAATCACCTTGCCAGTGCCCATATGGGTGTTCACTCCACCCCTGAACACAGAGCACAGAGGTGAGGACCAAGTGCCGCACAGGCCGCGGCCCCAGTGGCATGGGCAGGAGGAAGGTTTTATTCATTTAGTGTTGACCTCGCTCAGCCTCCCTGCAGTGTCTACTTTCTTCCACATTATCTGAAGATGTGGCTTATTTTCCTTGGTATGCCCCCTACTGTCACCCACAAGGCAGTTTCAGACCTGGGGACTCTAGCTTGCCCCAGCACTTGAAGAGGGCTCCCTAAAAATGGCTTCACACCCTCCCATAAAGAAGGCTGCTGGCTCACAGCCACCTGGGTTTACAGCCCAACGTGTCCAGACTCTAGCATTCTCAACAAAGGTCATCAGGGAAGACTTCTTGTAGGAGGCACTCTTCTGAGACTTGAAGGACAAAAGGCTGCCAAGTGGTCCTTAGATAACTGGGGAGAGGGGACGTGTCCCCCAATGAACATTGGGAGAAAGCCGTGGTGGCAGAGGACTCCCCACTGTGTCATATGTAGATGGTGGGGGGGCTAGTCTCAGGGTGGTCCCAGGAGGGAATAAGATGAAACATGGCTCTCCTCCATCCACTCTGCTGGCTGAGTATTTGGCTTCCTGCTGGCTGGTGCCTCTTCTCCACAGAGCCCCCCCCCATGCCCCCTCTGTGCAGGAGGAGGCCTGAGACTCTGGGGAGGGAGTGAGGGGCAGCCAGAGCCCCAGCTGCATCCCTCTCCTTCTGAAGGTCCAATTGTAAACCTCCAGCAGGTTCTCAGTGTTCTGGGTGAGCAGCCATGGCTGTCTGCCAGGGGTGGGGGTGGTCTTGTGCTGGGCAGCGGCTGTGGACTCAGCAGGGCTGTCCTCACAACACGGCTCATTTGGTCTCTGGTGTCAAGTGCTCTTGGCGAGGCATGTTGGGAGTCAGAGAACCCCAGCTTTTGAGCCAGGCCCACTCTGAGATCTGCAGCACCCTCATGACCTTGACCCTAATGCTTTCGCCAGGCCAGGCCAGCTGGAGTGACCTGGGTGGGAGGTATGGGAGCGAGCAACAGAAGTCCGATTTCCACTGCTGGATGGATCCAAAAACCCTGCTCATGCCTGGGTGAAACTAGGCTCTATGGTGAAGGAATTTGCCAGCGGGAAGAGGCACAGATGCCAAGTAATCAGCATTCACCCATCCAGAACCCAGCTGGGGTGGAAAGGGGTGGAGAATGGAGAAGTCCCCTCACAATCTCAATACTATGGCCCTGACAGGACAGGTCTGGTGGCTCTGGCTGCCTGGAAGCCCAAGGCCCATGGCCCCCAACAGCCCAAGAGGAAACAGCATGGGCGGTGGCTAAACGGGAAAGGTTGGAAGACAGTTATGTCAGCACAAATCAGGAACAAACAGCAAGGGCCCCACGCCCTCCCCAGGCTCCCCCTACCTCCGCTGGTTCCCAGGGAGAGGTCTTCAGGCCTGGCAGACCAGCTTCCTCCTCTCAGAGCCCTTGGTTCTGCCTGCTGATGTCCTCCAGCCTCAGGCTCCCACCCCCCCTTGATCTTACCTGAACACAGAGGAACTGGATTCTCCAGGAGGGTGGACACTCAGCACCCCCCCACCCTCCACCTCTGCCATCCCCCAAGGGGCACTGCTGCCAGGACATGGTGGTTGCAACCACACACATACTAGATGGACCACAGATCAGGCCACGCAGGACAGCCGAGTAATACCCCCCCCCCACGCCCTCTGTGATGTTCACTTGGGCACTGGTCATCTTTAGATGCCCTCAGGCAGACCCTACCCCCGAAGCCCCTAACTGGGCTGGGCTTCTCTTCAGTGGTCATTTACCTGGTGTGGTGAGCCCCCACTCAATACTAGGGCCAAGGGGGTATCCCCTGGACACCCTCTCTCACTACTCTTGGGGCAGAGGCACCACCCACATTTGTCCACAGGGACCCTGACCTAGGTGTGGCTTTCACGGGAATGGCTAACCAGTCCTGTACTGATTCTGAGTATTATAACCAGTATAGGGGTCAGCCTCTCTTCAGTCTGGAGACAGGGATTAGGTTAGACTTTCCAGGTAGCAAGAACCACCAGAGCAAAAGTGGTTCAGAGGAGTGAGTGAGGGTATGCAGTGTCACTCAGGGCCGAGCAGGGCTGCGGTCTACACCCCACCAACCTGCTCCGAGCCCAGGGTCGCCTTGTCTGGACATAGGACACTCTGACTACTGGGTCATCCCAGAGAGAAGGCTGGAAACAGTTTCTGCACCCTACCCAGGGTGGCAGTTGGGCAGAGAGCCTGAAAGTGTTGTCCACTGAGCCCTCTGGAACATCTTGTGTGAGCAACCTCCCCAACATTCCATCCAAAACAACATGTGCTCTCTAAAGGCCTGGCTGCACTGCAAGGAAGTGAGTTCACAAAGGGCAGGTGAAAGGCCTGCTGCCTCTCCAGTGCCCACGCTGGGGGACCACTGACCAGTGTTCTCCCCAACATAGTTGCCACAGCACCTGGCATCTCTTGGGGGGTGAGGAGGGAGGAGCCTGCCCCTCCAGGGGTCTGGTC
The DNA here is from genome assembly GCF_054644295.1 of Miniopterus natalensis. Lineage (NCBI taxonomy): Eukaryota > Metazoa > Chordata > Mammalia > Chiroptera > Miniopteridae > Miniopterus > Miniopterus natalensis. Next base: position 43,422,204 of record NC_142096.1, on the reverse strand, counting down.
AACATCATGTGGCCAGTGACCTGGAGCCCATGTTCCACCTGACACCCCCCTCCTCCTCTCTGGAAGGCCTGGGCCCCAGGCACACAAAAGCTGAATAGAGCAGAGGAGGTAGGTCCTCTGTGCAGTCTGACATGGGAGAGGGAAGGGGCAAAGACCACTGCAGGTGCAGGTGCCATCTCTACTTGGTGGCTCAAGAGTGAATGATCTTGGGGGCATGGATGCCCAATGCTTGTCATGAACACTGGGGCAGCCTCAAGGTGACCCCCAGGTGACACTCAATTTCTGGGCTGCAGAGTGAGGCAGCCACAGCGCCCCATTTTTCCCAGGCAGATTCCGCAGGCCTCCACCCCCACAGCCCTTCCGGAGCTTCCCCAGTACCCCTGGAAATGGTCCACAGTCAGCGCCCTGGGGTTAGGGACTTCACAAGGGGGTGGATGTGCAGGGAAATGAGGAAGGGACAAACTCCTCAGATGTGAAATCCTCCAGCCATTCCCTGTAGCTGGGAGCCTTTAGCCGCCAGCAGCTCAAAGTTTCAACAAATACAGAGCTGGGCGCCCAGGGCAAAGCTAGACAGCCCCGGGGAGAGGGAGGTTTTAGGAAAGGTGGAATGAGAGGCGCAAGAACACAGCCAAGGACCCTGGCTGTCACAGACCAGAGCCCAACACCTGCCAGGGAGGGGAACCCAGAGCATCGAGAAAACGGTGAGCTGGAGTTGGGCTCTTCCCGCTCCCGTGCTGCGCGGGAGGGGCCCTCTGCTTCCTCCTCGCACGTGACCCTGAGCAGGCAAGAGAGGAGCCAGCGCAGGCAAGCGCCGTGGGTTATGGCCCTCCACCGGGCCTCAGTTTCCCCAGCGGTACGCCCAGGTTGCCTCTTGGGACAAGCGAGGCGTGGGAGCGGGCCACCTGGGAGCGCTGCCTTGCGCTCGGACCAGAGAAGCGACGCGCTCCACCGTCTCGCGCCCGCGCGCTCCGGCGGCGCCCCCGCCCGCCCGCCCGCCCGCCCGCGGTGCGCCCACCTTGCGGACGCCGCCCGCAGCCTGCCGCCGGGCGCTCTCCCCGCCGGCTCCCGGGCCGTCTCGCCTCTCCTCGGGGACCATCGCCGCTCGCCGCTGGGCCGGGCCTGCCTGGAAGCCGAGGCCCGCGCGAGTCGCTCCCGGACGCCCCGGGGGAGCGCGCGGTCCTTTCCCCTCGGGGGCGGGCCGGGGAGGGGAGGGCCGCCCCCCGCGGAGCGAGCGAAACTTTCCGCTGCCCAGTCGGCGACGGCGGCAGTCCTGACGGACAGCAGCTTCTGCCAACCAGAGAGCGAGGGAGGTGGCTCCGCGTGTCGGGGCGGTGTCCACCCACCCGCGGAGTCCCGGGGGAATGCGGTCGCCCTTGGCAACCGCCGGACCCGACGCCGAGAGGCAGGCGGGGCGCGCTGCGCAGGCGCGGCGGCGGCTGGGGGCGCGGCGAGGAGGGGGCCTCCGACCGTCGGGCCGCGGCCTGCGCGCCTCCCGCGTCCGCCGCCGCGCGGTTTTGTCCGGTCCTTCGGCCGCAGGGACCTTCCAAGAGGCGTGTCCCCAAATGCTCACAGTGGAGTTTTTAACGGTGTTGAAGGAGCCAGCGCCTTCTCTCCGGCGCGGGCGCGGGCTTCGGCCGGCCCCGCGCGCGGTAGGTGCCGTCGCACGGGCCACCGTCGTGCGCCCAGAGCGCGCCCCAGAACCTGCCTCCGGAACCGGCTTCCAGAATCACTTTATGTCCACAACCTACATCAGAACGGACTTCAGAACTGGCCTGCTTCCAGAATTGCACTCTCCGGAACCGGCTTCCAGAACCCGCACTCCCTGCAGGGTCGCCCCAGCCACGCGCCTCCACCCAGGGCTCTCCTGACTTCCCTATGTTCCTGGCAACTCAGATTCCCCGTGGGTTCACCTTACCTTAGAACACACACCGGTATAGGGGCAGGAACGCCAGAGCATAGCCAGAAGCTAATCTGTTATCAGGCTCCTCTAGAGTTCCAGCCGGACTCATCCGCCCGCCCCCCCGCCGTGGCGCTGCGCCCGGGCTGGTGCCGCGCCGCGAGCACCGCGGGTCCTGCCTCTCCCCGAGCTAAGTCCTACGAGCTGAGCTCCCTGCCCACCTGGCCGCAGCCAAACAGGACGGTTTTTAACTCCAGGGAACGGAAGTAGCTGATAGCTGTGCAGGAAGTAAAAAGTAATCATAGAATGTTACTTGACTGAGCTGTGCATTTCCTACCATCACCATGACACTGTAATCAAGATGCCCTGGCCTCCCGACCCCCAGGACAGTTACACCGGGAGTGTATTAGGAGGAGGAGAGGGGGAAGGGGGAAGGGGGAAGACCAGGAACCTTCACCCTCCTGAGGCTAAGTCAGTAGACGAGACCTAAATTAGAAAGTGAAATTCCTCAAGCAGAAGCATGTTGTTCAGAACTGTGGAATTCAATGCCAAGTCATCAGCTCAAGGAGTTATTAAAGGGGTTGCCCCTGGGGAGAGATGGTGGGGCCCTAGGGGAGGCTGCTGTTTTGCTAAGCAGGTCTTATGAAATTATGTCCCTTCCATAGCAATATGATCCCAGAACTTGTTTTTTAAAGAGGGAATGTCTAGAAATTGACCACAAAAAAACATACAAAATAAAACAGCCATTTGGAAGTGAAAATATATTTCTAAATGAGATTTGAATGAAAATAAAAAGACAAAATAGCACATTACCTAAAAAGTAGCAAGTAAATAACATCATATAACATTATGTAATATATAAATAACAATATATAATAACATATATAAACAATATGTATATTATAAATAATGATATATAAGTAGCATTATATATGTATGGAATAAGCCAAAGAAAATTCTATAAAAGGTGAGTTTGTTGCTAACAAATATATATATATATACACACACACATACATATATAATAAATTAACCAAACCAAAAGAAAGTAGTAGAAGGAATTACTAGAAGTTAACATCAGTCACATAGCAAAAAAGCTGAGTGTTTGGGGAAGAAAGTAAGGTTGATAAACCCCCAAGAGGCTCGATAGGGAAAAAAGAGATTAAGCTAGGATCTGTCTCTGGCTGCACGAGGTTGGGATGCAAGGAGGTGGCTTAGCCAGGCCAGTGAGGTGTTCATTGTTTCCCCAGACCCCCATTCAGAGGTGGAGGCTGCAGTGTGGCCATAAGGGCACCCATGCCTAGCTCAACATGTGACTTCAGCCTCACAGTGGAAACGTGGTTACTCCTCCTCTGGGTGTTCTATGTTCAGGGAGGAAAAGAGGAAAGCAAAATGCCTCCAGCTGCCCTCAGAACTCTGCCACGTGGTTGCAGGTGGCTTCAGGGGGGTGGGAATGTGTCGTTCCTGCTGATGCATCGCCATGCCCAACACGGTCAGGACTCTGTCCATCAGGAGAAGGAGAAGGAGAGGGTTCTGGGTGGGCCAGGAGTAGTGGCTGGCTCAAACGGAAAACAAATACACAAAAGGCAAAGTGAGAACTGAGCCCAGGAGATGGTGAGAGCTGTGAGAGAGCACTGTGAGAGCGATTGGAAGACCTAGAGAGAATGGGTGATTCCGCATCCAGTGTAAATGACCAAAGTTGACCCAAGGAAAGGGAGAGACTATGGAATAAACTGCTGAGGGGCACCGGACTTTATTCATCCCACAGGGAGTCGCTCTGACCTGCAGAGACAGGTGCTCTCTGGGCTGGTCCAGGCACCCCAGACTGTGAAGGGGAAGCACAACTCACCCAGCTAAAATGCCAAAATCTAACGAAGAGAGAGGCCATGCTCTCTTCACTGTGGATTCGTTTCACCCACACACATGAGCTGTTGGCCCTGTGGGTGGCCCAGCCCTGCCTGCTTGTCCTCCTGTCATTATAGAATCCCATTTTCCTCCTCCGTGAAGTCATTTGTTCCAGAGAAAGAGGGCCAGTCTCAGCCCCAGAAGGTGTAGACCAATGGTGATAACCAAAGGGTGTTGGAACTTTGAGGGGGGCCACAGTGTATCAGAGGCAGAGATATGAGACGGCCTGTGACGCCAAGCACCCCTGCAAAGCCGCTTAACGAGATCATGGGCTCAGACACCAGCAGCACACAATGATCCACAGTTGTCGTCCTGGTCTCCATTCCTTTGCCAGTAATTCATCTACACCCATAGGCTTACGATGCATTTTGGCCAGTTGGGCAAGAAGGGAGTGTTCAGGGGGCTCCTGGGAGAGTCCCGCAGGAGGAGACCATGTCTCCCCTGCCCCCAGATGCTGTCATGACTGGGCAGAACACCAAGACCTGCACTGCCATCTTGCCTGTGACTGTGGGGGAAGCCACAGGTGTACTGAGGGTGGCAGAGAGCCCTGGCCCTGCTCCTCCTCTGACTTCTGTTTGGTGAGATAGCAAATCTTCCTATCAGCTCAGATACTTGGAGTTGGGCTTTCTGATATTTGAAGCCCAAAGTGTCCCACGTGAAGACATGCTCTCCCATGTTGAGAGTAGGGGAAGGCCACCTGGCAACAGTGGGCCGCCTTTTGCAAGGCATCAGGCCATCAGGCATTTGCAAAGCTGCTGGCATTCGGCGCTGGCCGAGCTGCAGGCGAGCAGGCCGTCCACGTGTGAGGAGAGAAAGCCCTCAAGAAAGCTATTAATGTCTAAAATACTCAGTCTCAGCTTCAGTGAACCTGCTTTAGAAACTGAGCCTTCTGAAATAAAAATGTCAAAATTAGTAGAACAAAACAAAATCAAAACCTGGCTATAACACCAGTGTCCCCTAACAGGTCTGAACAAGGCTACAGTGGCCTCTCCATGTTTTGGGATATAATGAGGTTCTTTTAGAATTAGAGCTTAATGTGATGGTCCTAAATAAAATCCACGTGATATTGTTAAGTAACTAAAACAAGCTGAAACATGTATGTGGAAAAAAGCCCACATTGTATTTTAAAAATAAAGACATGGAAGAAACTCCGAATGCACCTGTTCCTGCAATTGCCAGGGCACAGGCCAAGGTGGGCCTGCTCCGCCCCTACTGCCACATCTGGCTCCCTCAGGCCAGTACTTGGGTTAATCCTGACCCAAGGATATTTCCATTGAGTTTTTTAGAGAGAGTGGAAGGGAGGGGGAGAGACAGAGAGAAACATTGACGTGAGAGAGACACATTGAATGGTTTGCACGCCAATTGCACCCCCCTCAACCGGGGCTGGGGATCAAACCTGCAACCGAGGGATGTGCCCTTGACCAGAATCAAACCCGAGACCCTTCAGTCCACATGTTGACACTCTAACCACTGAGCCACGCTGGCCAGGGCGGGGCCGGTGCTTCTGTACCATCAGACTTGTCAGAGCAAACATGCACAGCTGCCCTCGGACTTTAAGGCAGAGGCACGAGGAGACTGTGAAAGTGGAGGAGCATTTGGTGTGAAAAAGCAGCAAACGGGGCAGCAGGCGGAGGGGGCGCAGGTCGGCAGAGGGGCTTCCCACATTCAGCAGGCAGGAAGTGCTGACGGGGCCTGCCTGACACTTTAATGATCAATATTTGCAAATATGAGCCCAATAGGCTCTCAGTGCGAATATGCATGTCCAGATTCTTGAGCTGAGAGGCAATTCCGTCTCTTCTCCAAGTCTCTGATGAGGACCTGGCTGTCCCTGGACTTGCTGACTTGCCCAAGACCCAGTGGCTGTGAGGTGGGAGATTGGAGGTGGGACCTCACAGTGCCCAGCACCTATGACGTACATCAGCCCACCTCCTGGTGGGGACAAACCATGGGTGATGCCACAAGTGAACAAAAAATGCCATCAGGAGGTGGTGGGCGAGACAGAAGAATATGGAGGAAGCAGCTGACTCTAGAAAGTTCCCACCAGGCCTGGATTTGGCCACTTAGATGGCTTCCCCAGAAGATGCCGAAAAATTTGGGTTCAGTCCTAAAGGTCTGGTGACTCGATGGAAACTGGTGGCACTTAATGGCGTCGACTCTCAGGTCCCAAGTCTCAATTAGGCAACAGTGCTGTTTACATTCACACTTTTTCAAAATGAGGCACAGAACTGGGGAAGCCAGACTTTCACCTCACAATTGTCTGCCCACTGCCCCCGGAGTTCTGGAAGGCACCTCTACTTAGAGAGTACATGACGTAAACGGAAAAATAAATAACCATGAGGCATGAAGAGAACAAGACAGAGCGCTGTGTGCAAGCAGCTGTCGGGGACAGATGGAGTAACGGGCGGCCCAGGACCGAGGAGGCCTTCATCAATGGTGGTAATAGCTGGCCATGCGTCAGCCGAGGTAGAGGAGTCAACAGAACGTGAGAAATGAATTGTTTGTAAATACAATCAACAATTTTGTGTTCCCGAGAAAGCCATTTATCACTTTGGTAAAAGATGCACCTGGCTTCCTGGTGAGATGGGGCCATTAATCCCACCCAAGTCATGGGGCAGCTCAGGGCTTTTGAAGGCCCCAGAGAACAGACACACATATTTATTCTTATTTGAAGACAGGTTGACAGTCATCTGGGGGTAGGGGAATTGCCACCGGGAGCATGGGCTTGCAGTGGGGACAATATAAAACGCTACTTTGAAACGGAGAGAACGCCTTAGAGCCCTCTCTGTAGGAATGCCTTGCTGAGGGGCCCTGGCAGGAGGGACTGGGAAGGCCCTGTTTGTGCTCTCAACCCTCCTGGACACCAAGGTGCTGAGACTGGTCTGACCACTGGCTTCCTCAACTTCTGTAGTCATCCCACTGCCGAAAGACCACGTTGGGCTGGGGGAGACAGAGCACTCCCGAGGGGCAGAGGCCAGATGGGGGCAAGGTACTCGGCCATGTGTGGGCCTGGGGTGTGTGCACTAAGAGCTGCTTTGATGAGGATCACAAGTAAACCCACCCACGTCTGAGGAGTTCTGCTCTAGGGGGAGCAGAGAACTGACAGGACATCTGGTTGTGGGATCAGGAGAGGGCTGGGGGTGGAGCCTGGCTTTCCCACAGCTACCAATGGTCTGACCACAGTAACAGAAGGCAGAGGAATGGGGCACAGGCAGGGCACGTGTGGGGTTGGGAGGGTACACACACGCCCTGTGAGCTGTTTCTGGGTGTTGGTGACACAGGAAGCAAGGCCCCCACAGAGAGAGTGGCCTAGGAGGGTGCTGGAGGCCCCAGGATGGGAGGATGGGTCAGGCCTGGGGTGGGGATTCCTGGCAGGTAGGCGCTCTGTGGCTGCTCAGAAGGTGGAGGGCTGGGTTTGACCAGGGTTTGCAGGGGTGAGAGGGAGCCTGGGATAAGCTGTGCCTCCCCGATAGCCTGTGACAAGTACAAGGAAAAAACTTAATTCCAAGGACTCACTCATTTGTGACCTAACCCAGATTCTGGGGTGAGGGAGCTCTGCCATCACTACTGGATACCAGCTGTTAGACAGTTTTGGATATAATTTACAAAATATTTTTGACACTTGCTCAGCCAGTCAACTGACAAGGCTCTTACCCCAAATCTGGGACCACCTAGACATAGCTACCCTCAAAGACATATATCATCAGAAAATATGCATCATTTATTTACCAAGCAAAAAAGGGGGCATTATTCAGTGGAACCAAAGCTTCCTTCTCCCTGAAAACCTGTTTCTATTTTCCACGTCTGACTAATTTTTAATCTCAGTGACTGAGTGGTGATGCCATTGTCACTGATGCTGACAGTGGGTTTTTTAAGAAGCATATGATAGATGTTGCCTTCATGGTGTCCTTTTTTTGGTTATTGTTCCTGTGGCGTTCTGAATAAAATGAGTTCAGCCTCCATGGGGCTCTAGTAAATCTGGGAACAATTGTAGATTAGATGCCATCTTTATGCAAAGCAGCCATGGCACATGCTCAGAGGCCGTCTACTCGGCAGAAGGCAGCTATCTGGCCATTAGTCACCAGAGCAAGAAAACAGCTATTTACCTAACATCCATTTGTTAAGAAGGCAGGAAAATGGCATCTTTAATAACCTCAAACAAAGGCACTAGAACTGATAAAACCACCATATTGTAAAGTAAGGGAGCAAGTGTGTAACAGCCCCCCGTTTCCCCAGGTGTAAGCTTTAGGCAGGTTTCCTGTCTTGTGATGGGGTCTCGGGGTCAGAGGACAGCCCTACCCACCTCGCCACGCAGCTTCTCTGTTCCCACCTCCCACCACCCTCATCTAGGCATCCTCACCGCCATCTCCCACTGGACAGAGGCACCCAGGTCCCCACAGGCCTCCTGCTCCAAGGCCGTCCAGCTCACCGAGGCCCAGTCATCTCTAAAATGCGATGGAAGCAAGTATCTTACCGAACCTGACGAAGCGCCCGCGTGCCTGCGGGACGACACCCACACCGTGCCGAGCCCTTCCACAGGCCCCCGCGCATGGGAGCACGCACACACACACTCCCACTTCTCCCCACAGGCTTCTCACAGTGCCCAGGTGTGCCAGCCTGTGCCCGGGGCTTGCTGGAAGTGCTGGGTAGTTGATGGCCCCGGAGCAGCCCCAGCCAATGAGCAACAGGAGGCAGTAGACAGTCAGAGCTACCTCGCTGGAGGTGTGTCCTGAGTTCTCCCAGAGGTCCCAAGGTGGGAGAGCCCCCAGCACAAGGTGCTCATCACCACCCCTGGGACTGGCCTCTTTCTCTTTCCTGCTTCACTCTCCCACGCTGCTACCGGGGCTTCCTGGGCCCACCCTCCAAATGAAGTACATATTTGCATGAAGGCTCCGCAGCTGAGACTCGCGCGCGGCCCGACACAGCTCTGTCCCTGTGCCCCATCTGCGGCGGTGCCCTGGTCCACACGCCCCCGAGAGCCTGAAGTCCGTTCTCCACTCCCCGGCCAGCGCCCGCTCAGCTCCGGGTCCGGCTTGCGGTCAGCGCTTGCGGCCGTCTCCCCGCGCCCCGCGCCCGCGCAGGCCCGCTTCGGGCTGCGTGAGAACTCGCGCGCCGCGGCCCCGCTGGAACAGCCCGCGTCCCACAGCTAGGGGAGCTTCTCTCGAACATCCGGCCGGCGTTCAAAATAGCAAAACTGTGGGAGCGTCTCCATTTTTTGAGGACACTGAAGCCCCGTGGGCTCTAACAGTCGAGGGCGGTGAAGCCAAGTGTCTGAGAGCAGAGGCGGCCAGCCCCCTGCGGGCCCCACCGCACGCCCCGCGCCCCGGGCCGGCGGCGAGTCTGCAGTTTGGCTGGGGGGCTGAGCTGGCCGCCGCGCCCCCCCCGCGCGCCCCCCGCGCCCCCGCGCGCCCCCCGCGCCCCCCGCGTCCCCCCGCGCGCCCCCAGCGCCCCCGCGCCGCCAGTCGCCAGCCTCCGCGCGCCCGGGGCAGCGGGTCTTCTAGGAGCCGGCGGCGGGGGCGGCGGGGGCGGCGGGGGCGGCGGGGGCGGCGGGGGCGGCGGGGGCGGCGGGGGCGGCGGGGGCGGCAGCTGCGCGCTCGCGGACCCGGTCGCAGGCTGCGGGGTTGTTGTCTCTGGCGCTGGTGCGGCCGCTTTTGGGTCCCAGAGTGACCCGAAGAGCTGCACAGAAGGTGGAACGTGTCTTGAGGGCGCAGGGGCCAGGGTGGGGGTGGGGGTGTGTGCGAATGAGGCCCTGTCTTTCCCCTCGGTGACCCCGTTTCAGTGACCCCGGCCTTACTCTGCACCAGCCCCTTCCTCTCAGTGTCCCCGAGGTTGCGCTTTTGCTGAGTCCCCAGCCTCTGGTCCCCCATTTCCCTCGGGGTGCCCCTCTCCTTCCATGTCTCCCTCTCTGCATGACTCTCCGTGGCCCCTGGGGGCTCCTGTGGACGCACCCCTTACCCCCAAGGGCTTTCCGCCCTGGAACCCGAGCCCCTGAAGCCCCTGAGAGCCCTGGGTGGGTTTTGCAGCCACAGCGCTGCCCTCGTCGCCTGAATTCCCGCCTGCTTTCCTCTGTGCCACCTTCAAGGGCCCATCGTGTTACATGTCGAGCACACAGCTCTTTCTTGTTTTAACTTTTGGTCAGACGCGTTTAAAGCCATAGCACTCAGCTAGAATTAGCAAGCAGGTTTTTCACTCTGCGCCTGCTTGCAGACTGCCTGTGATATTTAATGATGATGTAAGAAACCAGAGAAAAGGCTCATACCCATTCACTAAGCTTCCTGGACACACTAATTACATCCTGGGGTCAGGAGTGTCAGGACCACTGGAAACCTCAGAGCTGCTGGCCTTGGCTGTTCTTTGGGCTTTGGGTTGGCTGCTGTTGTGCTGCTGTGTGGACTTTGCCCACAGGACGGCCAGCTGCTGGTAGGGCCAGCCACAGATTGTCACTGCCAAACAGCCCAGGCTCTCCTGAGAACCCACCTGCTGCTGCCCTGTGTGTTTTCTTGCAGTTGGGGCCACACAATTGCAGATACAGAAAAGGCGATGGGAGATGGTCAGGGACATGGTTTGCAGCGGTTCTCGGTGAAGGATACAGTTGCCCTCACAAGGTAATAGAGCACTTTGGGGAAGGAGTGGCCTTTGCTGGGTGCATTGTCACTTTTGTTAATGGGTAGCTCAGCTCCTGTCCTAGCCTGGCCTAGCTGGCCACATCCCCCCACTAGAGGAAGACAGGAGCGGGTGCGCACAGAGACACAGGGCAGACCGCCTGCAGCCCGCTGTCTGGTACCAGGCTGCAGGAAGAGGCCATCTTACCGCTTCTCTGTGTAGTTTGTGTTTCTTGCTTTTCCTCCCTTGGGAGTCACCTTACTTTTTTTTTTTTTTTCCTTAAAGGAAAAGAGAAAATACTGAGCAGATGAAGCTAGAAAACTCAAAGGAACAAAAAGTGCAGAAGTCAAACCAAGAAAATCAGGGAAGTCGTGGGAAAGACCAAGTTTGAATCTTTTATGTGCTGTGAATGTTTCATTTTTAAATGCACAATCTTCATTCATTTTTTTAATCCTTACCTAGGGCTATTTTTTCATTGATTTTCAGAGAGTGGGAGGGAGGGAGGAGGGAGAAGAGAGAGAGAAAAAAACATGGACATGAGAGACATGCACCCTGACTGGGCCCGGGGATCGAACTGCATCCGAGGTGCATGCCCTTGACTGGGAATCGAACCCTCAACCTTTCGGTCTGGGGGCTGATGCTCTAACCACTGAACCACACCAATCAGGGCCAAACACACTGTGTTCAGTATAATCCATTCTTCACTTTTTTACCCATAAGTCTTTCTGAGTGTTCACGTCATTTTGATACATTTTTAAATATGTACTTTGTGTTCAGAAGGCTGCTGCCTCCCGCACACTTAGAGGCAGTTCAGGGGTGGGTTTGGTCATTCAACTTGGCATCCTTGACACAGCTGCAGCCACTTGCAGAGTTCTAGGGAATGGGCAGCGGCTGGCTGGGGATGTCAGGGTGGCCTGGACCTGACCTGCTCACATACTCCCATCCAAGTACTAACGAGGCCCGACCGTGCTTAGCTTCCGGGATCAGACGAGATCGGGCGTGTTCAGGGTGGTATGGCCGTAGACGCTGGTCTGCTCGCATACTGAGTGTCATATTCGGTCTTCCCAAGGGCCACATGCAGGACACATTAGTGGTGGTCTTAGCGTCTTAACAGCAGGCCTAACCACTTACCTTGACGTGGAAATGCTCTCCGTGCACTCTGTTACTTTGTGACTTGCAGCAGGACTTGAAAGAAGAAAGTACGTTCTCCACCTCAAAGGAAGCTCATGCCGGGGTGACCTTGTTGTCAGGTGAGCATGTGCTCTGTCTTCTTCCTTTGCAGGAGGTGAAGTGGGGCTGGGGAGGAAGCGCTGGGAGTGCTGTGAGAGGTGAGCAGCATCACAGCCTGTCCCGAGTCTGGCTTTTGCAGTGGAATCGGGACCTGCATGCCCTGTTTTAACCTGGTTTTTACTTTCCTGAAGCAGGAGTTAAAAATCCAGGTGAACTGTAGAATGGTTGGTAACATGAACTGCTGTCTCACGTGCAGGAAATCAATCTCTGGCACATTCACGGGAGTGAGAGATTTGAGGCCAATGTCCTGAGGACTGGTGGGGGGCCCTCTGTCCTCTTGGTGGTTTGGTTTTTAAGTAAATGATCTTGTCAGAAACCATTGTAAACTTGGTAACAATCAATGTAACCACATCCTTTTCAAAGAATAGAACCAAAAATAGTTGAAAAGGCATTAGGCACTCGGCTGTGCTGGCCTTCCCTCCCCTACGGCCAGTCCCTCCCTCCCTCGCCTCAGGTGGTGGTGGACACAGCTTCCTTTGTGCCACAGACAAAGAAAGGACCCAATGAGGAAACTGGTAGGTTTTGCTTTTGAAAAACTTGGTGCCATAAATGAATCCATAGCATGGTGATAGGCTTTGTGTCTCTGTTCATGGTGACTGGAACAGAAGTTTCAGAATCAGAGGGTTTGGGCAATGTTGTGTCAAGTAGGATTTCCATTTTTGACTGAAGACCCTGGCCTTGGAATACAGGAGTTGTTTGACTTGATGTTTTCTCTGAGTCACATCACATGGTGGTCACTAGTTTCCTGCAGTCTGCTCTCCAGGGAGAGGATGGCTGGTCGGTCCTTCCATGTCTACCATGTGGTGCTTCAGCCACCCCCAGCCTTGTCCTTCCCTGGCCCTACTGTGAGCTGTGTGGTCCGTTCTCAGTAGGCTCATGGGTACCCAGGCCCACACATTCCAGGTTGCAGGCAGCTCAGGTTGCAGAAATTGGGGTTTTTATGGTGAAAAGTTTCTAGCGTTAAATGTTGCTGAGATTTTACAAAAATGCTTGGCCAGCCAAACAGAAATATGAGTGGCCCATGAGTTAAATCAGCAGCGTGGAGCTTCCATGCTGTGGACAGAGGCAGGATTTCTCTCTGTGCCTGACGTTCTGTTCCAAGTCTGCTCTTTTTCTCATGGAAAATGTCAGAAAGTTAAGGAAACTTTTCTTTTGTGTTCTTTTTATTGTGATAAAGTTTATGTAATATAAAGTTCATAATTTTAAGGTGGCCCGGCCAGGCGTGGCTCAGCGGTTGAGCATCGACCTAGGATCCAGGAGATCAGGGTTCGATTCCCTGTCAGGACACATGCCCGGGTTAGGCAGCTGATCAATGACTCTCACATCATTGATGTTTCTATTTCTCTCTCTCCCTCTCCTTTCCTCTCTCTGAAGTCAATAAAGATATGTTTAAAAAAAATAATAATAATTTTAAGGTGTACAACTGCAGTGGCACTACATGCATTCACAGTCTTGTGCAGCCATCACCACTAATTCCAGGAACTTTTCCCCACCCCAGGAGGAAACCTGTCCGCTCACACCACTCCCCCAGCCTGACAGCACCAGCCTGCTCTCTGTCTCTGGATCGCCGTTCTGAACAGTTAACACGAGCGGACTAGGCAGTGTTTGTCCTCTGTGTCTGGCTGCATTCACTTAGCATGTTTTCGAGACTTGTCTGCATTGTAGCGTGTCAGCTCTTCCTGCCCTTCGTGGCTGAAAGAGTCAGCCGTTGCAGATACCACGTTCTGCTTTTCTGTTCATCTATTGATGGACATGTTGGGTTTCTGCTTTTGGACTACTGTAAATATTGCTGCTGTGAACATTCATGTACAGCAGTTCCTTGAATCACATCATTTTGTTCAATGGCATTTTTAAAAAAATATATCTTTATCGATTTCAGAGAGAGAAAAGGAGGGGGAGAGAGAGATAGAAACATCAATGATGAGAGAGTCATTGGTCAGCTGCCTCCTGCACACCCCCGACTGGGGATCGAGCCTGCAACCCGGGCATGTGCCCTGACCAGGAATCGAACCCCGATCGCCTGGATCCTAGGTCGATGCTCAACCGCTGAGCCACACCAGGCCGGGCAGTTCAATGGTATTTTATTACAGTAAGAAAAAATGTCTTCCCGGCTGGGGCCACTGTCTGTGTGGAGTCTGCACGTTCACTTTCCCCTTGCCAGATGTATTTTCTCCTCTTTGCTCTATCCATCCTAGTGGGTGTGAAGTGGACTAGGCAGGCCTGACGCCCCGTAACCTAGTGCCTAGGGTTCCCCCATCAGGGCCCTTGGGTGTGTGTGTCTCTGAGTGGCCACTCTGCTCTGGCTGATTACGTCTAGTCTCTCTGTTTAGTTTGGGTTTTGTTTCTGAGTGGTTACTTTTGATGACTGTTTTGCTAAATTGATGATTCCAGGCAGTGGTAATATTGGCAAGTGGACAGAGGTGGGCATGTGGATGGCAGGGGCTGGCTTTGCGCTCTCCTGTAGGTGGGAGCTGTGCCCAGCTGCTCTTGCAGCTTCCGCTGCTGGCTTGTGACTAGATTGGAGCTGCGCTCGTCCACCCCCTGCTCGGAACCTTACCATCCTATTTCCTATGTGTATTTCAAAAAGACAAAGAAATCTATTGAAAAGATTGGAGAATCTACAAGATTATTTTTAATCTTTTCCAAGTGAGCAGCAGGTTTACATATTTGTGCATAAATTTGTGTTCCAGGTGCACACAGACCAACAAGTCATTGAGGACAAATACCTGTGAAAAGCCCTCCAAGAAAAAAGGCTGGGTGAGTGTCTCCCAGCGGATTTTCAGGACCAGCTTTGTACGCATGCGTTGTTTGTTCGTGTAGCTATAAGATGACAGCGAATGAACTTAGGAATTTATTGTGAAATAAGTCAGTGGAGCCTGGAGGGATGGGGAAATGGCGTCAGATCAGTTCTTCCTGATGCCCTGCCCGGGGTTTGTGCTGAGGGTGGGTGAGCTGGGGGAGGGTCCACCCACGCACGCTGTAGGTTCCACTCCTGACATGGGCCGTAGGGCTGAGGCACAGAGGGACGTTTTCCGAAGTTCAGTCGGAGGCGATAGAAACACGGTTTGGGTGCCACTCTGAAGACGGTCCCTGTGGGAAGGGGCAGGGTGTGCGCGGGGCCCCAGTGTGAGGCTGTCACTGCAGAGCCCTGTGTGCTCTTTGGTTTCTTTCCCTTCCAGGCGGACAGCCAGCCCCATTGTGCGCCCCTCTACCTCGGTGACCTGGGGTGTGTGCTGCCTGTGACGTGGGGCCCACTCATGGGTTCTCTTTGTTCTGGGCAAGGTTCTGAGACCATGAGGAGGTGCTGGAGACAGGATGAGCTGGCTCTTGATGTGTGAGGTGGTTCCTGAGGAGGGGTCCCTGCCAGCCCTGCCAACAAGCACCCTCGGGAAGAGAGATGGCACTGGGGTAGGAACCAGCCAGGGAGAGGACCTGAAGAAAGTGAGAATAAACAGAAGAAAAATAAAGAAAAAAATCGGAAGAGAAAAGGCAGAAAGGGCTTGAGGCGGCCCATGCTGGGATGTGGGAGCTGTACAAAAGCGTGGACCCCAGAGAAGGGGGTCCCCACAGGAGTGGGAGGGGTGTGAGTGCAGACGCTAGCCGCAGGAAGAGGAGGCGGGAGGAAAGGGCGGGCGGGCAGGGGCCAGAGAGGAGGGGGCACCAAGTGGTGACAAGGAGACAGAAGCCCAGCACTGCAGACAGGACACGGAGGACGCAGAACCAGCTGCAGCAGGAGGGAGAAGCTGCTGATCTGCACATGCCGAAGGCGTCATGAAGAGGAAACAGATGTGAGGCGAAGATGCAGAGGAGGGAAACGGCATGCGGGTTGAAAAAATTAAGAAAAGAAATGAAAATTTGGGTGGTGGCACCAAGGAAGGAGAGAGGACACAGAGCGATACGTTCGACTTGGAGGCTGTGGCTTCCAGGAAAGATCAGAAAAGGAAGCCGGGCACAGCAGCAGGGGACGCGGCTCCGGAAACCGAGGCTCAGAGGCCAGGAGAGGCAGAGCCAGGGAGTGAGGCGCAGACGGGACACGGTGAAGGGGGGGCGTCCTCACTGCGAGCCTGCCCAGGAAGAAGACGCAGCAGAAGTGCAGAGAGAGGATGGGTGTGGCCAGAAGCCGGGAGGGGAGCGCAGGTGAGAACCGAGGCGGAGCTGGTGGGCACCGGCTGCCTGGAGGGAGAGAGGAGGAAGCGGCGGCTCCCGGAGGGAGCCAGCAGCAGGTGGGGCTCGTAGGCCCCACCCTCCCCAGGGCCCTCGGGATCCTCAGGGCCCTCTGGGAGGCTTAGGCAGTGCGTGTGAGGGGAAGAGGTGTGCACACTCTGTATGTCCTCGGTGCCTGCTGTAGGCCTGTGGGGAGGCATGGTGAACTCCAGAATGTTCTCGAGGGGGACAGCCTTTAACATGTAGGATTTATAGGTACCAGTGAGAGCCGGCACTGAGGCAGTGTGTGCTGGCTCTGGCTATGGGGCTTTTGGTTCATCCCTGCTGAGGTGATATTGTTATCTCCATCACTCAGGTCAGGAAACAAGGTACAGAGAAGGTAAGTAACATGTCCATCGTCACACAGCCACTGAGCAAAGCAGTGGACGTTGGACACCTGCACTGTCCCATATGGCAGCCACCAGCCACATGTGACTGTGAGCACCCAACATGTGGCTGGTCCCAACAGAGACCGCGTGTGAGTGTAAAAAGCTCACAGATTTGAAAGACAGCATGAAACAGAGAACACATGCTAATTTGTCAGTTTTTATATTGTCAGTTTATATGTCAGTTTTTATATTTCAATGTCATTTCACATTGAAATGACAATATTTTGAATACATTGGTTGAAGTTAACTATATTTTTTAAATGACATTCCTGTTTCTTTTGGCTTCTAGACAGGTAAACTCCCCATGTGGCTCTCACGTCAGTGCTGGGCGTGGGGCCACCCACCTGGGGTCAGAAAGGGCTTTGCTTGCGTTTGCTCCACATTCAGCAGTGGTTTGATTTTGGGGAAATTACTTAAATTTTCTGAGCCTGTTTCTTGTGTGTGTGAAATGGGATTACTGGCACCTGCTGGGAAGCATTACTGTTCAGTTTTGGGACACCTGTGCAGGGTGACTTGGGGTGGGTGTGGAGGGGTCTCCTTGTGGGTGGATTGAGTCTCTCTGATGGCTGATGACCCTGAGTGCCTTCTCTGGCTCACTGGCCATTTGTATGTCTTCTTTGGAGAAATGTCCTTTCAGATCCTTTGCACGTTTTTTGGTGAGGTTGGTTGTCTTTTTATATTGAGATGTAAGTTTTTTATATATTGTAGACACTAGAGTCTCATCAGATACATGGTTTGCAAACATTTTGACCCTTTCTGTGGGTTGTCTGTCTGCTTGTTTTCCTGATGGTATCCTATGGAGCCCCAAGGATTTTTGTTGTTGTTTTTAAATTTATCTTTATTGTTGAAAGTATTACAAATGTCCCATTTTCTCCCCCCAATTGACCCCCTCCACCTCACTCCCACCCCTTCCACAGGCCTTCACCCAGTTATTGTCTGTGTCCATGGGTTATGCATATAACTTCTTTGGTTAATCTCTTCCCACCCTCCACCCCCCTTCCCTCTTCCCTCTGAAATATGATTGTCTGTTGCCTGCGTCAGTGCCTCTGGATCTGTTTAGTTTGTCCGATTGTTTTGTTCATTAGCTTCTTCGAAAAGAAGACCCTTCAACTTTTCCTGTAGTGCTGGTCTGGGGGTGATGAACTCCTTTAGCCTTTTCTTATCTGTGAAGCTCCTTATCTGACCTTCAGTTCTAAATGATAGCTTTGCTGGGTAGAGCAATCTTGGTTGTAGTTCCCTGGTTTTCATCACTTTGAATATTTCTTGCCTGCAAAGTTTCTGTTGAGAAATCAGCTGACAGTCGTATGGGTGCTCCGTTGTAGGTAACTAACTGCTTTTCTCTTGCTGATTTTAAGATTCTCTCTTTGTCTTTAACCTTTGGCATTTTAATTATGATGTGTTTTGCTGTGGGCCTCTTTGGGTTCCTCTTGTCTGGGACCCTCTGTGCTTCCTGGACTTGTAAGTCTATTTCTTTCCCCTGGTAGGGGAAGTTTTCTGTCATTATTTTTTCAAATAGGTTTTCAATTTCTTGCTCTCTTCTCCTTCTGTCACCTCAATAATACCAATGTTGGGCCATTTGAAGTTGTCCCAGAGGCTCCTTATGCTACCTTCATATTTCTGTATTCTTTTTTCTTTTTGCTCTTCTGGTTGGGTGTTTTTTGTTTCCTCATGTTCCAAATTGCTGATTTGATTCTCAGCGTCCTCTACTCTGCTGTTGATTCCCTGTAAATTATTCTTCATTTCCGTTTGTGTAGCCTTCATTTCAAATTGGTACTTTATTATGTCATCGATTTTCTCAGTTATTTTCGTAATACTCTTACTAATATGGTTGAGCATCCTTATAAACAAAATTCTGAACTCTGTATCTGTTAGTTTGCTTGGATCTATTTCATTTAGTTCCTCTTCTTGAGATTTCTTCTGTTCTTTCCTTTGTGACATGTTTCTTTGCCTCTGCATTTTGGCTGCTTCCTGGTGTTTGTTTCTATGTATTAGGTAGAGCTGCTATGTCTCCTGGAATTTGTAGAGTGGCTTTGTGTAGTAGGTGTCCTGTAGGGTCCAGTGGCTCAGCCTCCCCAGTCACCTGAGCTGGGCCTTCTAGGTGCTCCCCTGTGTGGGCTGTGTGCACTGTCCTATTGTAGTTGAGCCTTGGTGGCTGTTGGCGTCACTGGGAGGAACTGACCCCCAGGCCAATCGGCTGTGAGGACCAGCTGCAACTACAACCAGAGAGCTGCTGTGCTGGAGACACCCCTATGGAGCAGGATTTACTTCAGTGGAGCTGTGGTGTTCACCAAGTGCGCCCCTTGAGTGTGTCACTCGTAGATGTGGTAGGGTTGTAATCCAGCGTGGTCGAGTCTGACCACCAGGTGCACTGTCTCTGGGGCCTCCTGGGAGGTGCAAAGCCAGCCTGTGCCAGTGCCTTGCCCAGGGCCACCCAGCATGAGCTACACAGCAAACTGTAGTTGGCTGCTGCTTGTGCTGGGCTTGGAGGTGCCCAGGAGAGGCCAAGCTAGGAGCCAATGCAGGCTGTTGCTCGTGCCAGGCCTGGGGCCACTTATCAAGCTGTATGGGGCCGCTGCTGCTTGTTTGAGAGGTTTTAGGAAAGTCCTAAGCATGAGGCTGGAGAGGCCACTTGCACAGAAAAGCCCCTGGAAATGGCCTGGATGAGCTACAGGTGGGGAGGGGCGGGGCCTCCGGGAATCACGGGGCGGGGCCAAGGGTGTGAGTCAGGTGCTGGCGATTCAAACATGGCGCCTGCCTGCCGGCTGTGTGCGGGGAGGACTCGCCAAAGGAGCCATGGCCTCCGCCAGCCCTTCTGCCTGGGAGGAAGCTGTCCCTCCGCCTCTCGCCCAGATCTCAGGCAGGTTGGTTCCTCCCTGAGTGTCCCAGGTCCTTTCAGGCTGCTCCCGGCGCTGGGCTCAGAGGGAGCGTCCGAGTGAGTCCGTGCGCTGGCCCTTTAAGGGTAAAGCCTGGGGCTCCCGCGGCCTCCGCGACCCTCAGGGACAGTCCCCCCTGGTTTCACAGCCCAGAGTTGTGGGGACGTCTCTTCCCGGCCCTGGAGCCCTGGGCTGGGGGCCTGCTGTGGGGGTGGGACCCCTCGCTCCTCCGGGACACCCCCACGGCCGAGATGTCCCTTGCGGGTTAACCCGCGGCACCAGGTGTGGGCCCGCAGCCGCGTCTCTGCGATTCAGCCCCAATCCGCCTGCGTCTCCGCCCCTCCTACCAGTCTGGATGCTTCTTCATTTCCCTGCTTGTAGGGCTTCTGTTCAGCCAGATCTCAGGAGGTTCTGGGTGATGGTGGTTCTGTATTTTAGTTGTAATTTTGATGTGGTTGCGGGAGGTGGTGTGTGCAGCTGTTACTTAAGCCTCCGTCTTGTTTCCTCCTAAGTTTCACTATGTAGCTGTGTGTGGGCCTGAGCGCTGCAGTGTTTGGTTTATTTTTATTTATTTATTTATTTATTTATTTATTTATTTATTTATTTATTTATTTATTTAATACTATTTTTTAAAAATATATCTCGATTTCAGAGAGAAGAAGGGAGAGGAAGAGAGAGAGAGAAACATCAATGATGAGAGAGTTGTTATTGATCGGCTGCCTCCTGCATGCCCCTGACTGGGGATTGAGCCTGCAACCCAGGCATGTGCCGACTGGGAATCGAACTGCGATCTCCTGGATCCTAGGTCGATGCTCAGTAGCTGAGCTACTCCCGTCTGGACTGGTTTAGAATTTTGTGTGGGGCCAGAGACTGACCCTCTCGTCCTCCTGGGGTCTCAGTTCCTCCATGTTTCCTGGAGCATTGAGGGGCACAAACTGTGTCCAGTCTCCCTTAGTGGCCACTGTGCCCTATGCTGAGGTTTATTTCTGCAGCGGTGCTTCCAACTCCTTCCTGGGGGATATGGGGGTGAGGTATAGGGGAGGTGGGGTTCTCCTGGGAGGTGGGGTTCTCCTGGGAGCTGGGTGGGTTAACACCCCTACCCTTGTGCACAGGAATCCCTGGGACAGGAGGGCATCTTTCTGTGGCCTTGCCAGCCCTCCCAGCTCTGAGGGCATCAGGAGAACTATTAGTTTATGCAGAAACTTGCCTCACTCCTGGAGCTCCAGCCCTGCTTCCTCACTACAGCTCCTTGGGAAAGCACTCATTGGTTATCTGTGACCCCAGGACCTGGTAGCCATGACCCAGAGCAGGCTCTTGGTAGACATGTGGGTCCTGGGGAATAGAGTTAGGCTCTGCTTTGGCCGCACTGGGCCTTGTCTGCTTGTCCGCAGAACCAGTTCTCATCTGTGGTGGAACACTGTCTCAGGAAGATCTGGAGACAAACGGGTGGTGACCTCAGTGGCAGGCCTTGGGGATTATGTATGTCCAGTGTCAGGCCGTACAAGTTATCCCCACAGTGAACAGCACGCCCCTCCCTAGAATCCCACAGGCTGGCGCCCCTGGGCCTCCTCTGCCCTCTCCTCCTGGCCCAGCTCCTGGAAGGCAGGGCTCTCCAGCATATAGCCTCGAAAGTACAAACAGCTGTGGCTCCCGGAGGAGCTCTGTGGGGGCGTCTAGACATTCTCTAGGACTTGGGGGCGTCTCTGAAGGGACAGCTGGAGAAGGCCCATGGAGGAGCCTATCTGCGCCTTTCCCACCCAGTCAGGCTCATGCACCTTCCGTAACAGTAGCTTCCCAGCAGATCTGAGCCCTGTGGATGGGGAGGTGTGGTTACGTGACTAGGGGTGCTGAGGCCAGGAAGGTCAGTCCCAGCCAGCTCCCCCCAGCAGATGATCTCCTGCCTGCTCCTCACCATGCTCACCTGTGAGGTAGAGACCTCAGTGCTCACCTACGTCAAGTCACACAGGAGGGAGTCCAGAAGGGACACAGGAAAGGCTTGACCTGGCCTGCTTGGGAGATGAGGGCAGAGCCTCCTGGTCTTGTCCTCTAGGTGGAGGAGGAGAGGAGCCCTGAGGGAGTGAGGTGGAAGCAGCTGGGCCCAGAGGGCCGTACTGCACCCTCCTACGAGCCTGCACCCGAAGGAGTTCATTTCTACTATGCCGTGACATGTGAGTCCCTCCTCCCCCGAGGACCCTGCAGCCCTCTGGGCTCCTGCCGGTCACACTCACACTTGCCCCAGCAGACGGCCAGCTGGGATCACACGTTTCCTTCTTTGTTGCCCTGTTGATGGAGTTTTTCTAATCCTCACCGAGCGATATTTTCCCATCGCCTTTTAGAGGGTGGACGGGAGGGGGGCGAGAGACATCCATGTGAGAGACACATCAGCTGGCTGCCTCCCGCACGCGCCGACTGCGCTCGGGGATGGAGCCTGCAACTGAGGCACGTGCCCCTGGCCGGAACTGAACCCGAGACCCTTCAGTCTGTGGGCCGACACTCTGACCACAAAGCCAAACTGGGCAGGGCTGTTGGTGGAATTTTTGGTTTAGCATCTACTTCTCTGAGCCAGAAGTAAACTCCGTGACTGGCTGTGCAGCTGGAACTGT
This sequence comes from Miniopterus natalensis, assembly GCF_054644295.1. Taxonomy (NCBI): domain Eukaryota; kingdom Metazoa; phylum Chordata; class Mammalia; order Chiroptera; family Miniopteridae; genus Miniopterus; species Miniopterus natalensis. Next base: position 43,400,447 of record NC_142096.1, on the reverse strand, counting down.
GTGGGTAGCTGTAGGGACAGCAGTGCTGCAGGCGGGGCCTTACTGATGGCACACTGTGCCCGATCCAGCCCGTGGCACCCACTGTCCTTTGAGATCCAGGTAGGCAGGAGGTGGGCAGCCAGGGAGGCCTGGGCCAGGAGCTGGGCCTACGTGGACAGACTGAGCTGGGCGGGAGCTGAGTCCTTGGGCCTTGGCTATTCATGGAGTATCCTCTGTCCTCCTGAGAAGCTATTCTGAGAATTGTGCTGTTGTATCATGAGTGCCTTTTCTGTAAATATCAAACTAGTATGTATTTATTTTCCCAACACTTGGTTATGAATTTTCAAACACAGAAGTTGAAAGAGTTTCATTGTGAACAGCACATCACCTGCTGTAGCCACTGGGCCACTGGAAGCATCTCTGTGATACCTGCTTGCTCCACAGTAACACACAGGGAGTCAGTGGGCCAGGAGGTGGTGGTGTTTAAAGGTTACAGCACCTACGTTAACTCAGGTTTCTGCTTTGAAGCACTAACTTTTAAAAAATATATGTCTTTATTGGTTTCAGAGAGAAGAAGGGAGAGGGAGAGAGAGAAACATCAATGATGAGAGAGTCATTGATCGGCCACCTCCTGCACACCTCCCACTGGGGATCGAGCCCGAAACCCGGGCCTGTGCCCAGACCGGGGACTGAACCTCAATCTCCTGGATCCTGGGTTGATGCCCAACTGCCGAGCCACACCCGGCCGGGCTGAAGCATTAACTTTTATTTTGCTTCAGTAATTATGTGGAAGATGTGTTTTAAAATTGCTGACCATAAATTTCCATGTAGGTATAGCAGCAAAAGAAAATGTTAAAGCAGGAAAGACGCGAGTAAAGGCAGCTGTGGACACCTGCCAGCTCCAGCCCTGCTCAAGGTCGTGCAGGAGGCAGCCGATCAGCGTTTCTCACATCGATGTTTTTCTCTCCCTTCATCTCTCTCTAAAAATCAATGGAAACATATCCTTGGGTGAAGACTTAAAAAAAAACAAAAGACCAGGAAGCCTGGTTTCTGACGTGCTGTGTAGGAGGGGGTGTGGGCTCCCTGCCTCTGGTGTCTTCTGTCCACAGGAAAGCCCATGAAGTTGATCTTAGCAGCTGAGGAGTTTGCCACATTTTATGAGAAAAAGTTGGATCATGAATATACTACTAAAGTTTTCCAAAATAACTTCTTGTGACTGGTGAAAGGTACGTACTGTGGGCGACTGGGCAATTGTCCTGAACCTGTCACACCATCGGCTGCTGTCTCTCAGCCTTGTGAAGAGCTTGGTGGCCACGTTTTGGTGCTCTCTGCCAGAGTCTATTCCTCTTGCTCCCAGGATGTCACGCCTGTCCCTGTGGAATGGGGTCTCGAGGGTGGGGGGTCCCTTCTGCCTGTGTGACTGACATCAGTGTTGTCCTATCAGGAACATTCCTGGTCTGGTTTTGGGCAGGAAATGACAGCAGAAGAGAGGAAAGTAATCAGGCACCTGCACAAGTGCAACTTCACAGAGGTCCACAGAATGTCATGGACAAAGCCACAGCACAGAAGGCCCTGCCCAAGGTGGAGAAGCAGGTCAGCCTGCCATGGGCGCCAAGTGGCCAGGCCAGGGCTCAGTGTGCTCCAGGATCCTGGGGCCTTGGGGTGGGAGGCACTGTCACATGCAGCTGAGTGACCGACCCTGTGGTCTCACAATCCGCTGTGTGTGGGATTCTGCTAGTCGAGTCCCAGGAACTCAGCTGTAGCTAAGGGGCCTCAGACAGGTCTGCGTGGTGGACGTGGGTTCAGGGTGGCCATGGGCGTGCCTGGCCTTGGGGCCTTCACAGCCCAGCCAGCCCAGCCAGGTGGGGCCAGGTCCAGGCCAGCCTCTGGGTGCTGAGGTCTCTCTCCACCACTGATGTCTGTGTCGCATTCTCTTCACACAGAAGCTGAAGGAAGAGGCAGAAAAGCTTCAGCAGGAGTTTGGTTACTGCATGTTAGACTGGACACCGTGAGGAAATAGACAACTTCAAGACCGAGCCCCCTGACTTGTTCTGGGGCCATGGCGACCACCCCAAGATGGGGATGTTGAAGAGAAGAGTCCTGCCCGAGCACATGACCATCAACTGCAGCAGATGTGTGGCCACGGGCTGATTCCTGTTTGACCCTGACTACCTGTAGGGGGAGGGGGGTTAAAACATGTCCCACACTGGGCACATCTCGGAGTGTCACTGTGCCCATAGGTGTGGCTCTTGTGTGAGGTCCCACCCCACCCGGAACATTTGTCTGCATGTTTCCAATGTATTTTTCCATAGTTCAAATTTCTGAGATAGTGTAATAACATGTTTGGAACTGATTGTAGGAAGGTTCCAGTGAGTGCAGGGGCTACGCTCCTTGGTGGTATCTGTGCTGCACCTGCAGGTAGTGTGGCCAAGCTGCTGTCCAGGCTGGGCCTGTGTGCATGTGTGGCCGCCCTGGTCTTCCTGCACTGGGACAGCTCTGAATGACCTGCCACATGCCTGGCAGTGCAAGAGCTGAGGAAGGAAGAGGTGGCACCATGGGGTGTGGTCTGGGAAGCCAGGTGGGCAGCCCTGGGATGAGACTCAGGCTGACCTGCCCCCTGACCTGCACACATAGCACCAGTCACCCAGGAGGGTCATTCAGAGAACAAGAAAAACATCCTGACATTGCTGTGCTTGGGTCATTCCTCTGCTGCAGGGACTCAAAAATCCCCGAGCCCCTGGCAGGCCACCTGTGGAAGGAGGTGCGCAGTAATCACACGGTCACGTGGCTGGTGGCGTGGACGGAGAACATCGACAACTCCATCAAGCACCTCATGCTGAACCTGAGCTCCAAGCTCAAGGTGAGGCCAGTGCCTGGGCTCCTTGCCCTATGCACTCGGCTGGGGCCACGCCATCTACTAGGGTCCGCTGGTGGGGTGGGCAGGAGGCCAGTGCCTTCTCAGGCCTGAAATTGGCGGGAATTAACAAGCCAATTTTAAAATTGTATTGTGCCCCACAGCCACTTTTCTTAAAAAAACACACAGGACTTTAAATTTTACACTCTAAAGTTACTGAGTTTAGACTCTACTCCCAGCCCTGCCCCTGCCCAGCAGGGGTACAGATGGCAGAGGTCCCCAGGGACCCCAACTCCTGGGGGGCTGGGGGTCAACAGTTCCCTTGATTTAACGGGAGTGCAGAGGGTTTTCTTTGCTATTCTCTTCATTTAGGGCGAGAAAGACTGGCAGAAGTACAAAGTGGTTCGACGCCTGAAAAGGGTTGCGGGCCAGATCCGCTGTCCGTATTGGGCAGACGAGAAGTCATGGGAGATGAAGTGACAGTGGGCAGTGGCCCTTTATTTCGTTGACAAGGTGGGGTTCCCAGGCTTTCTTGGCTGCTGTTCCTAGAAACACTCCTCAGAGACCTGGCTGGAGGGGCAGCTGTGGGGATGGCAGGACATCTGTGTCCTGAGCTGGAACCTTGGGCTGACGGAGGGGCATGTGCCTGTGTGCGCACCCCTGCCCATATGTGCATGTGTGTGTCTGTGTGTGTATGCGTGTGCGCACATGCACACGCACCATGCCCCTGACTGAGCCAACTTCACTGGCTGGCACTGAGGGCCAGGAATGAGGAGGAGGCTGAGACTGTGGACACGGTGGGCTGCTGCTCCCTCTCCGTGGAGCATTCCCAGCTGCACCTAGAGACTGAAGGCTGCCAGCACGTGTGGGATTCGACTTCCTGGGAAAGGACTCGATCTGCTACTGCAACAGAGTGCCCGTGGAGAAGCCTGAGTGTTCCCGTGGGGCCGCAAGGCCCCAGATGTGAAGACCTGTGGGTCTCATGCCTCAGCACTTGCCCTTTAGCTCTGGGTGCTCTCCCTGTTTGCCTGAGTCATTAGGGGCCTGAAAGAAACACGTGTGGGCCTGTGTGCCAAGCCCTGTCCTGCTGGGGGCAAAGCCTGCTGTGCGAGGGGTTCTTGAGGGGGGACGTGCACTCACGGTGTCAGCCCAGGTTGCTGGAACAGGTGCCACAGCACAGTCCTGAGGCCGGGATTCTGAGACAGGGTGTTGGCAGGGCTGAGCTCCCTCGGAGACTCTGGGCAGAGTTCTTTGTGCCCCCGGCATCTGGAGGTGCCCCCTCCGTCCTTGGCATCTTGGCTGGATGCAGTGTCATTCCAGCCTCCGCCTCCATCCTCACACGGCTGTCTCCTGCCTGTGTCTGTTCTCTTCTGTGAGGATAGTCATGTTGGATTGGAACCCATGCAACCCCACTGTGGCCACGTCATAACTAATTACAGGTGCCCTCTTGCTGTGTCCTCACATGGCGGGGGTGGGGGTGGGGCCGGGGGGCACAAGAGGAAGTGCTCTAGGGGCCTCTCGGGCAGTAATGCCGTCGCCAGCCACCTCTGCCGGTTGTTGGGAGGATGAGAAGACCTGGTGTTGGGTCTCCCTCTGTGTCTGCAGAGTGAGGGCCAAGCTGGTCACTTGTAGCTGGTCCCCTGGTGTCCAGCCGAGCGAGGTTCACAGAGTGCTGTATGGGACGTGCCCCATGCTGGAGGGCAGCGTGTCTGCTGGAGAGAGGGTCTGGGCCGATGCAGCTGGGAGGCCGTGGCGCTCCCCGAGAAGGCCTGGAGGAAAGGGTGCACAGGCACAGCCCACAAAGGGCTCTCATGGCAGGACTGGCCTCTCCGGGAGGAAGTGGTTCCCTCTCCTGAAGTGGCTGGTGGAGGAAACTGGACAAAGGGGCCTTGGGGCCCTGGAGCGTCAGGAGCGCAGGCCGGGGACCTGGGGTTGCCTGGGAGGAGCCCAGGGATAGTGGAGGGAGGAGGGTGGGAGCCAGTGGCAGCCTTGTGACTGACCCAGTGGAGCAACTGGGGCTGAGTGACCCTGCAGGAGGTCGTGTGCTCAGACTGCCTAAGAGAAAACCAGCCCAGCTGCCTCTGGGTTCCCCGCCTGCGAACATGCCTTCAGGTCCTTGCTCCTGTGGGCCGCATCCTCTCTGCACCGTCTGCCGCAGGTGTACAGGAACGTGCAGCTGTTCACAGAGAACGCGGGCCTGGGATGCCCTCTCTGACAGACTGAGCCTGCGCTCCTTAGTGCCGTGTCCACTGGAGGGACCAGGGACCCCGGGCGGCTCGGCCTGTGTCCAGATGGCCAGTCTGACAGCGGCATGAGCCCGAGTGCTGGCTCTAGCACGTCCTGTTGCACAAGAAGGCTGAGGGTCGCCCTTGTCCCAGCCCCCCCAAATCCCAATCCTTCCTCCTGGACGTTCAGGATGGGAGGCTGGAAGATGTTTAGGATATGGCCCTGTAGGAAACCATGATTCTAGACCCCTACCCTCCCAGTGTCCAGACTACCAGCCTGAACAAGCACCTTCAGGGCCTGACGGGTGGCCTGAAGGCCAAGGTGCTCTGGACCTACAGCACCAGCGCCAGGCTGCAGGAGCAGCTGTGTGCCCTGACTAGAGGTGACTGGTCTGGGGAGGAGTGCAGCCCACCTGGCCTGAAAGGACCATCCAGCTCTGGGCCAAGTAGGGTCAAGGATGTGCCCTGGGGACCCAGGCATCCTCCGGGCCCTTCCTCAGGGCCCACTGCTCTGGGCTATGGCCAGGTCTCCCTGGGGCTGCCTCGGCCCAGCACTCCCTTGTCTGTGACAGCCCCACAGCTGCAGTTAGGCCCCCTGCCCAGTGTCTGCTTAGCAGTCAGATTTTAAGTACCGGCCCCCGCCCACCTGCACTCTGGGCCCCTCGGTGGAGGCTCCTGGGCAGCATCCCGATGCCTGGTTGGTGGTGATCATCTGCTCACACCCAGCTCTGCCCTGGTTTATGGGCCCCTTAGGCAGGCTCCTCAGCTGATCCCAGGCCTCATGCGAGGGGAGGGCTGCCATGTGAAGTGCTGACAGGAGCACTGGTCACCCCTGTTGGCCTGTGGCCACTCCCATGTGTCAGCTGAAGACAGCATGGCCACCAAGGTTCTGTCCTACAGCCAAGTGAACCAAGTCATGGCTATTCTCTGCAGCCATCAGCGGGCAACTTTCAAGACCTTCAAAGTTGATGCAGAATCTCTAGTCAAAGGTGAGCATTAACACAGAAGCCCACCGTGGGGGCTGCTTGGTACTCCTGTGAATCAGGCCGCCCAGGGCCAGGTGCTGAGGGGAGAACCAGCAAGGGGAGGGCCAGTGGCTGGGACTAGCATGGCCTGGTGTGGAAAGAGTTCTGGTCTAGGAAGGTCAATGAGCAGGGGGCCAGTAGGGCAGGTGGTACGTGTGGGGCCTCTGGGCCTCACCCTGTCTCTGGCCACAGTGACCTGTCAGGGCTGGCTCAGCTGGGCCTTTTCAGGGCACTGGGGTCAGCAGCCTGTGGACGGTGGTCCCTGGGGTGGTCCAGTTGGGGACAGGAGTAGCCCTGATGGGGTCCCTCTTCCTTGCAGAGCAAGGCAAAGCAGCAGCAGGTGGCCGAGGCCCAGGTGGAGCTAAGGAAGGCGAGGGTGGACCATGAGTCCAGGGAGGACGGCAGGTCCAAAAGTGAGTGTCTTGAGGGTCCAGCCCCTCGGAGTCAGGATGGGTGACTGTGAACTTCAACTCCCTGGCATTCTCTCCAGTCATGATTTTGTGGTTTTAGAAAGTACAGTGTCAGCAGAGCCACGGCTATGACTTAGTGAAAGGGTGCAGACAAACCAGCAAAGGGGACAGACCTGGGCTCCTGGAGTCACACAGATGTGCTGGTTTCTCTCCTGCGAGCTGTGACAGCACATGTGAAATGTCACCAGGGGAGCCCGTTAGGGCCTCAGTGCCAGCGCTCCTGGGGCTGGTTATGTGGGCTCCTCTGCCTGGCACACAGCAGACTAGACTTGGGACCTTTTCGCTTGTGCAAGTTTAGGCTCAGCACATCACGCACATCAGGGTGATAGGGACCCTCCTGACACCTAGGTGGCCAGGCCTGCTGTGACTGTCCCCACATTTCCGTGTAGAAGTCGGCCTATGTTTGATGATTACTCCTGTCTTGTGGCTGCTGAGCTGCTCTGCTGGCGCCAGTGTTTTTAGTGGATTCTTCAGGATTTTCGATGGTGCCACGTGCAGGTGGAGACCCTTTACTTCTTCCCTCCGGGCTGATCACTGACTGGACTCCAGCACAGTGCTGACACAGGTGAGAGAGTCCTGGGGGATTCACTCGCCTTCGGGACAGTGTCAGCAGTGGGCTCCTTAGCTGCCTTCATCAGGGCGAGGATGCCTCCTGCTGTCCCTAGTTGGCAGAGGTTTGTTTCCTCCACAGACGGTGTCATCTGTGGAGGTGACTGTGGTCTTTCTCCAGCTGGCGCGGAGTGGGTTGCGTCGCTAGCACTGTGTTGAGGCCAACGCTTTGTGGTTCCCCTGTGGTCTTAGCTTTAGTGCCAGGCAGTGCTGGTCTCATAAGAAAGGAAGCGTTTCTTCCTCATTTTGTGAAAGTTCGTGAAGACTCGGTGTCAACTCTTCTTTAAACATGTCAAGAGTTCAGAGTGAAGTTGTCTGGGCTGGGCTCTCCTTTGGGGGACTCAGTCACCTCACTGACTCATGTCTCCCTGAGTCGGTCCTGGTTTGTGTCCCTGGGTGTCTATCTCACCAGTGTCTCGTCTATGCTCACTTGTTCAGGTTCCTTGTCCCTGCTGGTCAATGTCCCTTTCTCCCCGATCCCTGCGGCTACGGTTCTTAACCGTGCGGTGTTTTCACGACAGGTGTCTTGGGTGCAGAGCAGCATTCGTGACAGTTGGGTGGTGTGACTGTCCATGTGTGCAGACCTGCTTTCCGGGGCGTCAGGTACGGGTGGGCTCCCTTTCTCCTGCCCAGGGCTCCAGCCTGCTGGGGCTTCCCCACCTCTTGGGAGAAGCACTGGCCTCCCTGGTCACTGCACTCACTCCCTGCTAGTGAGCTGGTGCTGCCAGAGCTTCCGGTGCAGGACGGAGATGTGGCCTCTCTCTCCAGCTTCTTGCAGAAGACAGAGAGGCTGCTGCAGAGACTGGAGGAGCAGCTCCTGACGCCGAGCACGCAGGCCACAGACAAGGAGAGCAAGCAGGTGGACCTGGGCACATCCAAGCTCAATTACCTGGACCCCCAGATCAGCATCACCTGGTACGTGGGCCCCAGTTTAGTTCTGTGCCATGGTCAGCATGGGTCCTTTCTGTGTTGGGGTCCAACTGACCGGTGTGTCTAATGTTGAGTCCCATGTCACGAGCCCTCCCTTCAGAGTTTGGGGACAGCGGAAGGCCTGTGGTGGGTGGCAGGGCCAGGTCGTCTGTGCACCCAGGCGTGTTCGGAGTCTCCCACTCAGGGCACCCGGCCTGCGTCGGGAGCCGCTCCTCCGTGCCTTCTGCACTGAGGTTTCCTGACATCCAGGTGGTGGCCGTGCTCCAGGCACAGCTAGGGCCTCCTGGCCTCCTGTGCTCTTCCTGAGAGCCGCGGTCTGCCCCACAGGTGTAAGAGGCTTGGCGTGTCCGTGAAGAAGATCTACAAGACGCAGAGGGAGAAGTTCATCTGGGCACTCGACAGGGCGGCGAGGACTTTGAATTCTGAACAAGCTCTCTGTTTCATTGGAACCGATTTTGTAGGTTTTCACTATTAAATCTACATCAGAATTTTTAGAGTGAAATGTTTTGCTGCAGGTATTTGCTGTCCTATGGAAGGTCCTCAACACTGCCCTGCCCTTGAAGCATGCCTCGCCCCAGCAGGTGCCATGCTGCCCCTGTTGTCTTCTGGAGTTTCTGCGGAGGGCAGGGCTCTGTGCCTGTCTGTAGCACTCACTAACAGGCCCAGCCGGTGGAAGGATCCTTAGAGGACGGATTCCAGGCCAACTCAGGGAAGGGCCTGACTGTCCTGAGAAGCCTGTGAGCTACCCCCACCCTCCACCCCAACACTGGGCTGGGACCCCTCAGGCAAAAGCACCACTTCCCCAGACAGATGGGACAGCGGGGCCCAGAGAGCCTGTCCTCTGGGAAGGCTCACTAAGTACCTGCAGCCAGGCTCTCCCTCCTGGCTGTCCCCGGGGCAGGGAGGGGGTGGCCTGGCGGGGTGGGCGAGTCCACCTGTGCGTAAGCAAACAGTGACAACAGCTGGGGGCATCCTGTGTGCAGGTGAGCACCTGACCTGGCATGGGGCAAAGGGCACGCAGCCGTCTCAGCTGAAAGTCACTCAGTAGAAGTCCCAGCTGGGTGTGCCTGATGGCTGGGACACGCAGGTTTGGCCATGGGTGGACTGGAACTGTCACCAACATGCAGGGTGGAAGGGACATCCCTGCTGTGGCCAGGCCCCCACTGCCTGCCCACAGCTCCTGGAGCTGCAGGGGGTGTGGTTTGGGAGGTGTATTAAATTCTATATTGGGGATAATTTTTCTTTTCAGTTTATAGGTCTGACCAGATGAAAACTGAGTGCACAGCCTTGAGCCAGCACAACAACCGGGTGAGACTTCCAGTGCCTTGAGGGTAAGTGTGCTGTGCACGGAAGGAGCTTAAACAGCAGTGGCTCTGTGTAGACTGTAGGAAATTAAAACTGATCACATATCGGCCCTGGCTGGGATGCTCAGTTGGTTAGTGTTGTACCAAAATGCCAAGGTTGTGGGTTTGAGCCCTGGTCAGGGCACATACAAGAATCAACCAATGAGTGCATAAATAAGTGGAACAACAAATTGATGTTTCTCTCTCAAATCAATAAAACAAAAACAAAAAATACATTAAAAATGGTCACACATCTTTGCAGCCCCTCCCACAGGGAATGGAATGTGTGTCCATCCCCGGACTCCCTTCTGCACCACCATGTGCAGCCCCCCTGCCCTGTGCACTGGGGCCAGTCCTCTAGGGCTCCTTTGTTTGGAGGTCTTGGCTGAGTGGCCTCCTGAAAACAGTCCCATGAAAAGTAATGAAAAAGACCAGGGTGCACTTCATGTATGAAAACTGTCATACCACCTCCGCATTTGACAGCTCAAACCCCTGCAAACCTGGAGGCTGCAAATAATTTTCTCACTTGTCATTTCAAAGCTCCATTCCATTGTCTTCTAACTCGTGGTTCTGCTACTGAGAAGCCCCCAGGGATCTGCTGGGTCTCAGATCTTCTCTGTATCAGATGCTCGGAGACCTCAGTGTGGGCCCCTCCTTGGTGGGCGCTTTCACTCTTGTGATCCTTAAAGTCATTTCTGGTAATTGCGTTCCCACCACCCCAACTCCCGCTCGTCTCAATCAGTTTTATCACCCACCTCGTCTTTTCATTCTTTTAAAAAGATTTGCTCAACTTTACCTGTCAACAAACCTCTTTTTACGTTCAACTTTGGCGACGTGCTTCATCTGAGGTGCTTTCTTTTGAACTGTCTCCCCTGAAGTGCTACCCTGTCTTCTCTCAGTGGGTAAGTTACTTCCTACCTCACTGACGCCACTGTCCTTTCATCCCCCTTTCTACATGTTCTGCATGCTATTTCCTTGGAGTCTGTAAAAAACTTTTTTCTGTGGCTTGATTTCTCACTTGCATATTAGAAACGGTCCTCAGACGTCTGCTGACTTTGGCTTTCTGTCTGCACAGGGGTGAAGGTGACAAGCTGTGTGCTTCACCGAGGTGGTGACCACAAAGCAGGTGCTTGGAGGTGGGTGTCTGTCTCCCGCGCTCTCCTGGGCTTGGCCTTCCCAGCTTTGCACAGCTCTGGCTTCTCACCTCTGCAGGCACCTGTGGCCAACCTCAGGGACTTACGTATGGTTCCGAGAAACGGATTCCTCCTGCTGACTCCCATGGTTTGACTGGAATTTCATTGGTAGGCCGGGCCCCTGGGATTACGGACCTTGGGGACCGTTTACCCAGCTCTCCTGCTCTCCTCTTACTTATTTTTAAATTGACACTTTTTGTTCATTTTAAATTGTTGCATTTTCGTTCCTACTGGGTTGGAAATGTATAGTTACACTTAGTAATGAACATTAGATTACACTATGCATATTTAGTTTATTTAAGTCTAATATTAGCCTGGCTGGTTTGGCTCCGTGGTTAGAGCTTTGGCCCCCAGACGGAAGGGTCCAGGGTTTGATTCCAGCCAAGGGCACAACCTCGGTGGCAGGCTTGACCCCCGATCTGGTCAGAGCTCATGTGGGGACAACCAGTCGACGTCTCTCTCTCACATCCATGTTTCTCTCTCTCCCCCTTCCACTCTCTGAAAAGCAATGGAAAACATATCCTCAGGTGAGGGTTAAAGAAAATTTGTCTGAAACCCATTCCCAACAATGGGAGGGTCTTAGACCATCTAATTCCCTCCAAACTTACATGCTGTTGCCCAGTATTTGGGCGACACGATTCTGTCTCATATGAGAGCCTAGCACGCGGAGAGCCCTTTCCCTTCCCCAGCCACTGTCAGGTGAAAGCCCTTCGTGATAAATGGGCTCAGGTGGTATTTATCTATAAATGTCTGATTTCACCATGTATGAAGTCACTTTGCTGGGCGTCCCCTCCCAGGAGACAGGTGTTTTCTCAGCACGCTGGACACTAACCCGCTGTCCTTTGTCTTTGTTGCTTTGAGAAACCTGCTGATCTCGGGGGCAGCCTTCCCTGACTGCTGAGCTGGCGGCTCTTTCTGAGGTGTCTGTCTTGCTGGTCGGGCAGTGCTCTCAGTGCTGTCTAGGTGCGGGTTTCTCTGTGTGCTCCATATGCACTGACTTCCTGAGTCTGCAAATGTTTTTTTAAAAAATATATATTGATTTCAGAAAGAGGGAGAGAGAGAGAGAGAAGAATCAGTGATGTGAGTCACTGATCGGCTGCCTCCTGCACGCCCCCTGCTGGGGATCGAGCCCACATCCCGGGCCTGTGCCCTGACCGGGAATCGAACCGCAGTCTCCTTGATCGTAGGTTGATGCTCAACTGCTGAGCCGCGCCCGCTGGGCTGCAATGTCTTAATTAGAGAAAGGCCTTGCTGGAGCATGGCTGTCCTGCACAGTGCAGAAGCCTGTGGAGGAGACAGTGAAACAAGGCTGCACAGGTGTAGCCAGACGCGTGGAAGCTGCTTGACCCAAGCAGTCAGGCCCCGTGCAGCAGCCTCGGCTGTGGGCGGGCGCTCCGTGTTTGCAAGCTGTCTGTTCTGGCTTAAATGGTGAAGGCAATGGTTTCTGGGCCTCAAGATGGCTGGGACTTACAGCATGTCAATAACAATTTCAACATCCTCTCCTGTGATTATTTTGTTAGCCTGATTACAGGGAGACTGAGCCAGGTTAAAACTGCGGGTGCAGATAGGGTGCCCTGCCCTCACCTTCCCTCTACTCTCAACCCTACAGAAAACTGAAGCCTTGCCTGGCTGGCATGGCTCAGTGGTTGAGCATCGACCTAGGATCCAGGAGATCGTGTTTCGATTTCCAGTCAGGGAACATGTCCTGGTTGTGGGCTTGATACCCCACTGGGACGTGCAAGAGGCAGCCAATCCATGAATCTCTCTCATCATGGTTGTTTCTCTCTCCCCCCCTCTCTTTCTCTCTCTCTGAAATCAATAAAGATATATTTTTTTAAAAAAACACCCACAAAAAACAAAAGGAAAGAAAAAACCAGAGTCTTGGCCCTGCTGGAGAAAGGGTTGGGGTTGTGGGAGCGGCTGCCAGTCAAGTTGGAATGTGCATGGTCCTGGGGCTTTCCTACCTTCCTCTCCTCACGCTGCCTCCTGCGACTCCTGTCAGGGCCCAGCAGGCCCTCCAGGTGCTGCTGTTTTCCACTCCTGGCCTGTATGGGTCTGGGTCTCTTTGGACGCACCTTCTGCTGCACTGTGCTTTCCTCAGCTGTGTCCAATCTGCTATTAAACCTGCCCATCAAGCTCTCGATCAAGAATCGTATTTTTCATTTCAAAAAATTCTCCTTTAAAAACCCTATTTGTGCCTGGCAGTCTTTGTTGCTTTCTCATTACTGTGACCATCTTTACATACATCAGATGTCACTGTTCTTGTGCCTGCATCGCCTGGCAGTTCAGTACCCTTGGAGTTCACTGCTGGGTCTGCTCACAGCAGCACTGCAGGGTCTCAGTGGGGGAGCTTTCCTCCAAAGAGCAACTGCTTTGGCTCCTCCTGGGTACCTGGGAGGCTCCACAAGCCTTGCAGCCTTCACCCTGAGGGTCCTGGCTCAGGTGGAGGCCCCAGGCTGTCTCCCACCTCACCAGCAGGTCAACACTGAGCCCACTCTGAGGGCTACTCCACCCCACACACTGCTCAGCCCTGTGACCTGAGCTCACATCTTAAATAGGTGCCAAAAACAGCCCTAGAACTGTGCTGCTGTTTGGGGGATCCCAGCAGCTACAGGGCCCCAAATAATTTGCTGTCAGTAGTTCAGCTGGAGCTGACAATGGCCACAGGGTGGCCCCAAACCACAGCCTGACCAGGACAGACAGACTGTGTCGCTGCACCCAGGACTCAGCCAAGCAACTGCCCAGATCTGTCTTAGTCATTACAATAAACTTCCAATAACATGACCTCAGTTCATTATGGCCAAGTTTATGACACACACCAAAATATTTCCCCAACAAAGACACTTGTCCCCTCCTGTCTGGCAGACGTCTCCTCCACCCCCTTGCCTGTGACATGAGGCCTAGTCTACACAGACCAGTTTCCACCTTCCTCCTCTCTTCTCCAGCCCGACCATAGTCATGGGAGGAAGTGTTCCTCACACTCACGTCCTAATACATGGCGGCCTCTGCTTCGCATGCATCACACTGTCCACTGACCACTGTCTCGAGGACCCCACTCAGGAATCCCCCCCTCTGCCCAGGAGCTCCTGTCTCCACCCTCCCCTGCCCTCCTGTGACCTCTCCTGGGCTCCCAGTCACCTGCCAGTTCCACTGGACTGTTCTGGGTCTTACCGCAATCTCTGTCTGCCTCACCATCTAATGTCCTCAAGTGCAGATACTACGGTGGGCAAACCTCAAAACAAGCAGAGGGAACGAAGGTGTGTATCCAAGAGCGTCTGTCCGATCCCGTTACTGTGAAATCCTAGAAGCAACTACGGTGACAGACACTCGCTGCCTCCTCTGAGGAGCAAGTTGACTTGGGGCATGAGGAGTGTCCTCGGGGATGGAACAGACTGCATCTCAGTAGTGCAGTGGATACAAGGTTGGAACAGGTTACATCTGTCAAGTCTTCTAATAGCAAACCCTCAAGATCTATACACGTCACCACGTGTAAGCCACACCTCAGGAAAAAACCCCATGTTATGAAGATAAATTAATTCCCGTGGGCACATCAGCATCAGGCCCTGTCCTCTGGGAAGCATGGCCTCCATGCAGAGCTGGCCGTCCTGAGACTCCACTCTCCTCTGGCTGGTCCCAGCCTGACCCACGCCAGGGCAGCCACCCTGCCTTCCTCACTGTGTGTGGAGCGATGCGCAGAGCTCCGTGCCGCAGAGATCCGATGGGGCTGCACCCAGCCCTCCACCTGCGCACGCACCCAGGCTCACTCTCTGCTGTGGACCTGCTGGTGCTGGATGAGACGGAAACTCAGGCGGAAGGCACGGCCGCACTCGGTGCAGGCAAAGGGCTTCTCGCCCGTGTGGATCCTCTGGTGCCGGAAGAATCCTGACAGGGCCCGGAAGGCGCGGCCACACTCGGTGCACTTGAAGGGCTTCTCGCCAGTGTGGATGCGCTGGTGCTCGCTGAGGAAGGAGCTGCGGCTGAAGGCACGTCCGCACTCCTGGCAGGCAAACGGCTTCTCCCCGGTGTGCACCCTCTGGTGCTGAATGAGGTTGGAGCTCTGGCTGAAGGCTTTCCCACACTCCTTACACTCGTAGGGATTTTCTCCGTGGTGGATCCTCTGGTGCCGAGCCACGTTTGAGCCGTGGATGAAGGTTTTCCCACACTCCTGACATTCATACAGCCTCTCTCCAGTGTGGATTCTCCGGTGCTTAATGGCATCTGACCTCTGGCTGAAGGTCTTGCCACACTCAGCACATTCATAAGGTTTTTCTCCGGTGTGGACTCGCTGGTGTCTAATAAGGTTGAAGCTCTGGCTGAAGGCTTTCCCACACTCCTTACACACATAGGGCTTCTCCCCACTGTGGACCCGCTGGTGCCGGGCGACGAGCGAGCTGTGGATGAAGGCCTTCCCACAGTCGCTGCACTCATAGGGCTTCTCCCCGGAGTGGATGCTCTGGTGTTTCACCATGTCTGAGTAGCACTTGAAGCTCCGCTCACACGTGCTGCACTGATAAGGCCGTCTGTTCCAGTGGCCTCTGTCTGCATTCAGGGTGACGCCCGACTTGGACACACTGTCCTCATGGTCACTCTGCTCTTCAGTTTTCTCATAAACGACTAGTCCCTGTGGAGCATCTCTAGGCCTCTCTCCAGCTCCCTCATTTCCACAAAGGTCCAGAAACTCCAGAGCCTGGGGAGGACCTGGGCACAGTCCCAGCGCCCCCTCTCCAAGATATTCACCTTCTTCCAAAGTTGCCTGCTGTGGTATCAACCCTGTGCTCTGAGCCCCTTGCTCAGCAGCCTGGCCACCACTTGATGCCTGTGTGAAGGAAGCTGGAAAAGAGGGTCAGGGGTGTGGTTTTAGACGTGAGAAGACTATTAACTATAAACAGTCATAAGTGAACCTGAGAGCACTGGTGGCCCATGGCAATGCCAGGAGTAACAGCACAAAGTCAGTGTGCACTAGACACCGCATGTGGTTCCCACCCAGGTCTCCCTCCCTTCTGACCTACATGGGGCGAGGAATGGACAGACTGGAGGATGACGAGTCAGGCTCCTTCCCTGACCCCCGGCCCTGCACACCCATCCTGCCACCCGGCCTGGGATGGAGCAGAGGGGCCGGGAGGTGCAGAAACAAAGGCCCTGACAGCATGTGTCCTGGTCCCACCTATCACTCTGACCCTGAACTCCCCAAGACAACACTGTCCTTCACAATCCCCCCAACCTGCTGACCTCAAAAGGCTCTGTTCCTTGCAGATACCAGCACCAGAGGGGTAGGCAGCTGTAGGGGCGGCTGGTTAGTGAGGTCCCCATGGCTCACAGCACAGAGAAGGTGCCAGTTTAGACCAGAGCATCAGGGATACGGCAGCATAACATGGGGATGTCGGAAGGCTAGGCAGTCACGGAGATCATCGGGCTCTCCTGTCACAGGTGCTGCAGGGGGCACCTGGGGAGGTGGTCAGGACAAGGGCAGGGCTACCAGGGCAACATGGCACCCAGGTTAAGAGAAAGGCCTTCTGCCTACGGGCAGGAATCTGACCAGCCACACAACCCAGGAATCAGACAGCAGATGTGACAAAGGCACCTGCAGGCCGGCCGGATGTGATTCCTGGGCAATTAGGGTGGGTGGTGGGGATGGGTAGGTGCCCACAGAACTTTTCCATTGACCTCTAACAAGGGGACTGTAAAGTTGGACAGGCGGGAGCGTGTGCAGGACGAGTCATGGGATCAAAGACGACATGAAGACACCTCTCTGTGAGGGGAGGTGGTCGTGCCCTTAGCTCTGGTCACGTAATCATGGACTAACAGCAACAGCAGAAAACTGAATATGAGTCCTTGGCTTTGACAGATCGACGTGGCCTTAAATCTCAAACTCTTCCTGTTACCTGCTCTGAGCTGACACTGTTGGGCCTGGGAAACAAGCCCAGAATCTATCTTCTTGTTCTCAGAAATCTCCAACATGAGACTTGAGAAAGAAGGGTGCAGAGTATGGCAGGGGAGCTGGGATGGAGTGGAGGTGGCGAGGCCTGCGAGTGCTGTGGCAGGAATGAAGTGGCAGCTATGTCGCCTGCGGATGAACTTGGGGAGCCCTGACTTCTGATCTGTCCCCATTCCCTAGCCCCAGACCAATCCCCCTGCCTCCTCTGGGCTTGGCTGCCCATCCCTCACCTGTGCATGTGTCCATCAGGGTAGTCTGCTCACAATGCCTGGAGACCAAGGCCAGGGCTCCCCTCCCTGCAGACATACCAGGAGTGGGGACACCTGCTTGGGCAAAAGAAAGGGGAGAAAGTGACGGGGGGGGAGGGGGGAGGTAAGAGCCTCTGAGGTTCTGAAGGAGCCACCTCACCTGCAGGACCATCTATTGCTTGATCAAGGTTCTAACTGAACAGACACCTCAGGGACCACAGCCTCAGCAGAGATGGGTGTGCACCACCTGCTGGCCCCTTGCTCCATGAGGACCTGGCGGAGCACCTTCAACCAGTCCTCTAGAGAAATATCCACAGTTTTAATTTTCTTAATACTTATAACAACTTGAATATAAAAGTAAGAAGACACTATGTGAATGGTGCAATTTTGGATTGAAGTGTAACACACCCACACAAAAAAATTTAGTGTTAAAAACAAAAAGAGGGAAGGAGTATTTGCATCATAAAGATTCACATCCTTATGTATAAAGACCACTACACACTGAGGAAGCAAAAGGAAAAAAAATTGGAAACAATCATGAACAGGTGACCCACCAAAGAAAACAAGTGGCCAATACATTTTAAAATATAAGTCCCACATTTGTCCCACCTCATTAGTAATTAAGAAATGGAGTTTAAAACACCATTTTTTGTCTATGTCCATGGGTTATGCACATATGCATATAAGTCCTTTGGCTAATTTCTAGTGCAGGGTGGATGGGGTCAATGGGGGCAAAAAGGGGGATACCTGTAATACTTTCAACAATAAAGATAAATTTTAAAAACACAAAACAACAAAACCTAAGCCAATATTAAAGCTCAAGCTGCCTGTCACTCAAACTACTGAAGAACCTCTTACTTGCGGTCCCTCCACTTTTATCCACTATTGCTTATGGCGATCAATAAATGAATTACTATCCAGGAAAGGGAAAAAAAGAAAAGAAGATAAAAGAAAAGAGAAAAGGAAAAAGAAATTAAAAAAGAAAAAGACCATTTTTTACTCTGAGAGTAGCAAAGACTTAAAAACGGCAGCACCCGCGAGCAAGGAGCTTCACCTGGTTCACCGGTACTCGCCTGGCGGTCACAGGACAACTTGCAAAGGCGCTGAAATCACACCGATCCCACTGCCGTGATTTATCTACACGGAAACTTCATCTCCAACCTTACACAGGAAAGCCTGTGAATTACGTAATTTCAAATAAAGAACTAGGGAGGCTCACCCACGCCGGCAATTGGGAACGCAGCGACCCCTGGCGGCCGTCACGTTGGTAGTGGGAGCGCGGTCCCCGGCTACAGCCGCAGTGTCGTCTCCCCGCCTCCACTTTCTTCAGCGGAAGTGCGGCTCTTTCTCAGCGAGAACCCAGGACTGACACGCCCTGCACCCCGGTTCACGATCGCGCGGCCCGGCCCAACGTCAGCCGCCCTCAAACCAGCCCGCACTCGCAGTCCCCGCAGCCAGGCCGGAGCAAGTCCTACCCCTCAACCCGCGACGCAGACACTTCCGGCAACACTATAGGGTTTGGGAGAATTGTGCGCTTACTTACCCGGAAGACCCTGGCGCGGGCACTTCCTGCGACGCTCTAGGCCGCCGGAAAAAAAAGAAAAAAAAACAACAACGCTCGGCCGCCCTGGAGGCCGCGGCGCGAGCACTTCCGGTGACGCTCTAGAACTCAAGAGTTATGCTTTCAGCTGCCCTGTAAGCTGCAACACGGGCACTTTCTGTGATGCTCTGGGGCGCCAGGAAAAACCCCCTGCGCTCTGCCTGGAGACGGCAGTTCGAGCCCTTCCGGCGGCGCTCCAAGCTTACGGAGGACTGTGCGCTTGGCTGCCCTAGAGGCGGCCCCTCGAGCCCTTCCGGCGACGCTATAGGCGGCCGGATGACTGCTCTCAGCTGCCCGGGAGGCCGTGGCACGGGCGCTTCCGGCGACGTCCTAGGCTGCGGGAGGAGTATGAGCTCAGTTGCTCCTGCAGGCCGCTGGGCAGGCGGGCTGGTCGCCCGGCGCTGGCTTTCTTTTGAGAGTCTTAAAGGCGGGTTTCCTAGCTCGAGTGCAAGGCCCCTCTCCAGGTATTGTTCAGCCCATCTTCATAGCAACCCCGCCTCCTTCCCGCCGCCTCGGGCTTTCCAGACTCCCCGGCCCTCTGCCAGCCTCCACTCCCCGCGCACCTGCCGGAGGCAGCTCTACCGTCTTCCACGTGGGCTCCACCGCGTCCAGCCAGGTGCGAGGGTGAGGTCAGGGAAGCAGGTCTGGGTTTGGTGATCGAGCTGACTGCGAAGTGAGCGAATGAACGAAGTCGGCGCAATGGAGACAGGAGAGCGCCAGAGGGAAGGAGGTCACGGACTCAGGAAGCCTCTCCATGGAGAAGAGCAGGAGAACATCGGCAGGGCGGGCGGGTGGGGCAGAGACCCGCGCCGCGAGCGCAACCCCGCTGCTCAGCCCTGGGCCCTCGTGTCCACTACCTGCACACGCACCGTTAGCCCCGCACCGTGGGATTCACCTGGTCTGACACTAATACCCAGGTATCTGGAGCTACTGTGCAGACGAGGAATTTGGGTTTCCAGGGAAAGGAGCTGGTAAGGGAAGCAACACCCCTCCCCCAACCAGTCGGCACTGTGCTGAGTCCACAGAGCTCCACGTTCAGCGCTGGTGCCGTGGGCGGGGGTCTTGCCGGCCCCCTGTTATTGCCCAGAGCGTGCTAGGCGCCGCCGGTGCCAGGACGGGGGCGTGCAAGTCCCAGGAAAAGACTAGGGCGCCAGACCGCAGTGGACAGGCCCTTAGGCCGGTGGTCAACGGCGGAGCCAGGAGGGAAGGAGCAGGGCAGCCTGAGCCCCCACCCAGTGTCCGCGCAGCTACCTCTTCGGGCCCAGAAATAGCTTTGGGAAGCAGGAGCGGAGAATGCAGACCACAGACGGCAGCAGCCCAAGGCGCAAAGGGTGGCTGAGGGCAGGACACCGCGCTGCGCGCTGGAGGCCGCCCTCCCCGGACGGCAGAAGGCGGGAGCAGCCCCGCAGCTTTCTCCGGACCTGCGACCTCTCCTCCAGTCCCTCAGCTTCCGCACTGGCTTGCCGCCAGCCCGGCCCCGCATCACTGTTGGCTGCACCAGGAAACATTGTGTGTTCACACCTACCACGCTTACTTATTTGTAACAAATCGTACAAAGCACGTAAAAATAAAAAATTTTTAAAGGGCGATCTAAAAGTAGACCTGGGTTTCCCTGGGCATCTCAGCGGGGGTCTCTGGTCTCCACGGCTGCGCCGCCCCCGAGGCAGCCAGCGCCCCCGGTGGGCGGTCCCACCGCCACTCCCACGTTCTCCACACGCCGGGCCTGCCCTGCCCCTTCCCCACCGCCTAACGGGGAAGGTGCTCTTCCCGGCCCAACCCGCGCTCACTACCCGGAGCTGAGTCCGCAGCTCCACCGCCCTGCCCCGCGCTGCCGGCACCTCCGGTCACTCTAGAAGGGTCCGGGGACCCGCTGGAGAACTGGGGGGGGGGGGGGAAGGCAGCTCGGGGTACTGGTCAGGCGGACGACTCCGAGGCTGGGCGAGCCTCAGGACAGGCCGGCCCGGAGCTGTCCGAGGTGCTGGACGGGGCGATGGGAATCAGCAATTGCCCGGACGCAGCAAGGGGCCCTGCAAGCCGCGTAGGGCTCCGAGCCGCAGGCAGGGCTTTGGAAAGCGAGCGAGGGGCATCTACCTTACGACTCTAGAAGACTTTTCTGGTCTATGGTGGGCGAGGTTCGGGTGGTTGGAGTGGCCCAAGGGAAGGATGGTGGACACTGGCTCTAACTGGGGGGAGAACCTTACCTTCCACTGTTAAGGCAAGTTCACTGCAACCAGCTGAAGGAACTGCGTGCTTAGAAAACCACCAGAGAGGGCAGGAGAGGGGCCCTGGGCATGATCACTACCTTCAAATCCTGAGGGCCCTTGCCATGGACGAGCGCAGCCAGGCTATGTGAGGGCAGAGCCAGGAACAACTAAAGGTGACCGGGCAGATTGTGGACCAAGCCAGAGCTGTCCCACAGTTTGAGCTGCCTGGGCAGGTGGTGTCTGAGTAGAAGCAGATGACTGCTTGTGCAGTAGCACCTGCTTTGAGGGTCAGATGAGGCCAGAAGTTCCCAAACCTGCACTGTCAGCATCACTGGGGTGTTGGAATGAAATCTAGATTCCCTGGCTCCACTGCAGGCCTATGGAGTCTGTCTCCCCTGGGTGGGGCCTGGAAGCTCACTGGGTGATAGAATTGGGTGGTCCCTTAGTGGGTTCTCATGTCCCATGAAACAAGGTCCTAGAAAATGCAAAACAAGAGGCCAGTGCTTCACAGGACTGGCTGAGCTCAGCAGGAGTCCTCCAAACCAAGGTAGGGGACTCACAGGCCTTCCAAGAAGGGCTTCACGAAAAACCCTGCAGGGAAGCCTTCCCTTGGACCCTTTCTTAAATCCTCACCCAAGGATATTTTTCCTATTGATTTTTAGAGAGTGGGAGAGAGAGGAACACATCAGTTGGTTGCCTCCTGCATGCACCGACTGGGCCCAGGGATCAAACCTGCAACCCAGGTACATGCCCTTGACTGGGACTCAAATCCGAGACCCTTCAGTGTGTGGGCCAACACTCTAATCACTGAGCCACACCAGCCAGGGCTCCCTTGGACTTCTTGGTCAGGCTTGAGGCAGTTCCTAACCTCTCTCCCAACCAAGTCATACTGGACTCAGCTTGTGGGTAAGGCACACAGCCCTTTCAGGATCTCATTCTTGAGCACCAGAGGGACTTCTGCGCTCTGCACACAGACTATGCTGAGATTTCTGTGATCTGTTAGCCAGCAATGTCTGCATATGAGGCTTCAGAAGTTATGCAGACCATGGACCAAGTCGCCAAAGAGCATGTCCCCTTTCTAGGCCACAGCCCCAAGAAAGTTCTCTGGCCTGCTGAGCCTCCTCTCCCTCTAACTTTGGGGTGAATCCCCTGCTGTCTCTTTGTTGTGAGCATGGGCTGCTAGGTCCAGTTGCAGTGTGGGCGTTGAGCCCAGCCCTGGCGCTGAGGCTGCAGGTGACCTCCTGGAGCACAGACTGACTCCACCACTGCGGCCGTGAAGCCCAGGGGGCACTGCCACACTGTACTGGAGAGGGAGGAGTGGGGAGAAGGCAGGCAGTGATGTTTGCCTGTCTTCCAGGCCAGAGGGCCTGAATTCCAGGACACCACTGCTACCCTACATCAGCAAGTACGACTCCAGGAGGCACTTTGATCCCTGAAGCTGATGTCCAGAGAGAGCCTGGCCTCCAGCCCTCCCCTAGAGAGGCTCTCACCCAGTGAGGGTGCAGGGTAGGGAAGTCCAAAGCACTTGACGGCCCCAGGAGTGTGGCCTGGAGATGGGAGGCGGTTCAACCACAGGGCCCCATGGACCAGGTCCCAGTAGGCAAAAAATAGGGTGCCACCCTATCCAGGAGGGAGCAGCCAGGACAGGGAGTGGGCACATGCTGTTGACACTGAGGACGATTCCCACCCAGCTGAGCTCTTCCCACAACTGGAAGTCTGATCTATACAAGGCAGACACAGTAGATTTGAAGACCACTTACACCTGTTAAGAGAGAACACCCTGGGCCCCCACTTTCCTGGGACAGTGCTGAGGCAAGAAGGCAAATAGAGCAGGTCTGGGGCTTGCTGCTCAGAGAATGAGCTTCACACACTCTCCTAGATATCTGAGGGGACAGCTTCAGCCAGCCTGTTCTCCCAGCCTCCCTTGGAGTCTCTGCATCTGGAAACACCCATCTTGAGGTGCCTGACAACACACTGGGTATGGCTCCAGGTAAGTCATGACACCTCCAGGCCTCAGTCCCTGGTGAGCTCAGACCTCCAAGGCTCCAGGAGACTGTTAGGGCCCCATGTCACTCTTCCCCCAGAGACAGGATCTCTGGGACAGGAAGCAGCCCCATGGCCTCACCCATGCAGGGGTGGCTCTGGTTTCCATCAATTAAAAATTTATTTGGGACACTAGGTGTGCAGTGCCAACTGGGAAGGGTGCGAAGGCTGGAGCGTCCGGCACTCTGCAGCCTCCCCCTAGAGGCCCGTCTGTGGCCACTACTCCCGGTAGTGGACCCGCTGGTGCTGGATAAGCTGTGAGCTCTGGCCAAAGGCCTTTCCACAGGCACCACAGGCAAAGGGTTTCTCGCCCGTGTGGGTCCGCAGGTGCCGGAAGAAGTGGGAGCGGCCACGGAAGGCCTTGCCGCAGTCGCCGCACTCGTAGGGCTTCTCACCGGTGTGGATACGCTGGTGCTCTATGAGCACGGAGCTCCAGATGAAGGCCTTGCCGCACTGGCTGCAGGCGTATGGCTTCTCGCCCGTGTGCAGCCGCTGGTGCCGCACCAGGTTGGAGCTCTGGCTGAAGGCCTGGCCACACTCACCACACTTGTAGGGCTTCTCGCCATTGTGGATGCGCAGGTGCTGCGTGAAGTGCGAGCTGTGGCTGAAGGCTCGGCCGCACTGGCCGCACTCATAGGGCTTCTCGCCCGTGTGGAGGCGGTGGTGCTGGATGAAACCCGACCAGCCACGGAAACGCTTGTCGCACTCATGGCAGGCATAGGGTTTCTCGCCTGTGTGAATGCGCTGGTGCTTCAGCAGAAGTGAGTTGTACTTGAAGCTCTTGCCACAGGCCTCACACCGATGAGGCTTCCCACTCCGCAGGCCTGAGCCCCGGCCAAAGTTGTCCCCTAGCTCTCGGCCACCCTCGGTCCCAGAGGCTCCCTGTGGCATGTGCCAGGTGCCCTTCTTCTGTGGGCATGACATGGCCTCTGGTAGCGGGCCTGCAGGCTGCTCCAAGCTGGGCTCCTGTGCAAAGCTGCCTGCACACGTGGGTCTATGCGGAAGACCCCTCAGCAGGGCCCTTCGCGCCCCACCACCCTGGTCCACCTCGTCTGCAGGGTCCTGCAGGTGGGGAGATGACAGAGCCTGCTCGGGCTCTGACTGGGAATCTGAAATGACAAGTGGGAGAGGTGGATAGCACCCAGCCACCCACCCACCAGTCCATCTGCCCCTGGGGCCCTACTATGCCACCTAGGTGACCAGACCTGCAGGGGGCGCCATGGTGCTGGGGACCAGGCTGAGAGCTGACCCGGCAAAGGCCTGATAGGAGTCAGACTCAGGGAAGTACAGAGCCCCCTGCTCTAAAGGATGGGGCCCAGACCCCCACAAGAGAAGGCTGTGCCCCTCTCCACAGTAGTGCCTCTCCCGAGGCTGTGCAGGCCCACACCACTCCACAGCTCCTCCAGGAGCTGGCCAAGGTCAGGTGGCAACTGCCTCTGGGCCCAGCTTCCCCATTTTCCTTCCCAGGAACCCAACCTGACACCTACAGGATCTGGGGGCGGGGGGGGGGGGGCGGGAGCTGTGCCCAGCCAACACCACCAGGGCTTCTCATGGGCAGAGAGGTGGGGGTGAAGGCTGAGGGCACTGCACAGCAGGAGGAGAGGGGCCCAGGGACTCCCTAGTTGCTGGCCTAGGGGGCAGTAGGGCTGAGTCAGGGATCCCAGTCCAACAGGCAGGTGGCTGTGGTGGTCTGGGGCTCAGGGATGGCTCTGGCTGCACTCAGCCTCGGAAGTGTCAGTGAAGAGTGCAACTGAGTGGGGGAGGGGCCTGGGGGGCAGAAGTGAGCTCTGAACCAGGGGCAGTGGGGCCCGGGGTCCTAGCAGTGGTGGTGCCTGAAATGGTGAGGCTGCACAGAGCTTGGTATGCAGCAGCCACAAGTAAATGTGCTTCTGGGCTGGACCCCAGGGAAGCTTCTGTTCACTCACCTGGCCAGTAGGTGTCCCTGCCCATCTGGACCTCCTCCACGCCCTGCACATCCAGGTCCAACAGCTCCTCCTCCCGTGGTAGCTGGGAGAACACCCCAGGGCTGCAGCCAGGGGAGCCTGGGGGTACAGGGGGGCTGGGGCTCATCACCCCTCCTCTCAAATCCAGGGCTCTCACAGCAGCCTGCAGGATGCCCCTGCTCCTAGGTCATGATCCCCAACACCCAACACATCCTCCCCCCAGAGCACCCCCTCCAGGGCCTGCCCAGTGCCAGGTAGAAGGACCTGCCTGGGGGCCCAACATCTCTCTTCTTTGGGGTCCACCCTGGTTGCTTTCCTTGCAGGCATGGTCCCCCCACTTCTGTTTCTGGTATAGCACAGGGAGGGCCAAAGCTGCAGACTGCAGCCCACACTGCCTCCCATTGGGCAAAGTCCCTGGGCACTTGAACGTGGCTCAGGGCCTTCTGGACTCTTGCTGTCCATGGCTGGTCTCTGCTGGTGGAGCCCGGGTCAGGGCAGCCCCACTCTGCATGGGCTCTGGGACTTCATCCTGGGCACTAGCTTTCTTATTCTGCAGGGCTGGCTTGGTCAGCGCGGCCTTCAGGACAGCCCCTCTCCAGCCCTGTGTCCTGCTGGTCCACCTGCCCAACAGGAGGAGCACAGCTTTGCTGGGCCCAGTTGGAGGTCAAGAGCATGTTGAGTCAGACAGATATGATCTGAATCCTGCTGGCCTCCACTGGCTCATATCTGAGCTTCCATGTCCCCATCAAAAACATGGGGACAGGAGGCTCCACCTTGCCAGGCTGTTTTGAGGGTGACATGAAACACTGGAGGAAAAGCATGGGCCTCAAAGTGCTGACTGCATACAGGGCAAAGAACATAGCCCCAGGGGCAGGGGCTGAGAGCCCTGAGCACGGTCCCAACACCATTGTGCAGGGAGAAGCAGCTGGTCCAACAACGAACTCTGCAGCATATATGCTGGGTGGTGCCCGGGCTCCTTGCAGGCAGCACCCAGTACATCCCAACCCCACATCCCCAGCCTGGCCCACCACAGGGACAGGCAGGGGGCTAGACATAGCACAGGGTGCTGCTCGGAGCTCCCATTCTGGTCCTGCATTGACCTGACAGTAACCTGTATTCCTCAGCTGTGTGTGGCCTCATGCTACCCAACCTCTCTCATCTGTTAGTGCCCACCTGAGAAGGCTACCCCTGGGCTACGTGATCCACCCAGAGCCTGGCACTCAGCACAGCCACTGCTCCACAAACCTCAGCTTATTTGTGTCCTCGGCTGTGAGTGGTGAGGCAAGGAGCATGGGACATAGGGTATGGACAGGACCCTGGGGCTCCCTGATGCCTGAGCACAAGCAGGGGCACCATGTGCATGGGGCTTAGACGTCATCCCCCACTGGCTACTTCCACACCTTGACAACCCCAGACCCTGCCAGGGGTATGGAACAAGGTCTCTGGGGCCCCCACCCAAACCGCCTGCCTAGAATTCTGGATGCGATTTTCAAAGGCTCAGGAAGGAAGATGAGAGACTTGCTCCTGTCACAGGACCCAGGCATTGAACCTGCTTTTCTTTTTGCCCCTGACACCCCTCCTGAAAAAAACAGTCCCAGAGGAACCACTGCTCACAGAGCTCGGCCTCCAGCCTTAACCAATGCTGCCCAAGCCCCGACCCGAACCTGAGGGTGCAGGAGCCCCAGCGCACATTGAGCTGCCTTGGGTCCCGCCCACAGGGTTGGTGGGCGATGGTGCCAGGCAAATACCGTGTTGATGACTGTGGAAGTGAAGCTGGGCTTCCTGGTGGTGGGCTCCAGCTGTCCCCGGTGACTTGAGACTAACAGGGGACAGGACACGAGGGGACTGACTTTCCCCCAGGGCTGCCATCTTCCCCAAAGCCTGATGAAGGTGTGCACACCTGGGACCTGGGGAAGTGAAGACCACGGCAGGGTGAGAGGGTGAGAGGGATGTGGAGGGGTGGGGTACGGGGGTGGTGGTGGTACAAAGGTAGCTGGCTGTGAGCCACAGGAAGCGGGTGGGAAGAACAAGAAACCCAGAGACACCCTGTGGGGCTGGGGTGGGAGACAATTCGGGTCCTGGGACGTTACTCCATGGGATCAGCACACCTGCAGAAACCCAACCAAAAAGCTCTGCCCCCAAAATGGCCAGGAATGGCCACCCAACCAACAGCCCCACCCACAGGACAATGCATGCTGATTCTCCCAGAAAAACCTCCTGCACCACAATGGGGGGCTGCTGGCCCTTGGGGAGGTTGAAGAACTGAATCTTGTCTCCTGGAGCATGAACATTCTAGATTAAATCTTAATGAGACATTCCCAATGAGGAAAACACTTTTCCTCAGACCCAGTAGAGCCCTGAGAGGTTGCAGGAGGTAACCTCCTGTCCCTGCCCATGGCACTAAGCCTTTTTTGGGGTCAAAGATACTTTAATTTGGTTTGCAAGCATAGCTTGTGCAATGTGAGGATTTTTTTTCACACTGTGATGAAGCAGGCTTCCTTACTTGGGGGTGAAGCAGGGGAACATGGGAAGGACAAGTCAATGCAGGCTCTGCAATGGTGGCAGACAGCACCTGCTCCGAGGAAGTGAGGAGGCAGGCCCAGGCGGCTCGCGCCAGGGCGCAGCCTTCTCGGTCAGCCACCGGCCGCCTCATCCCTAATGATGGGAAGGGTCACGGGCACCCAGGTGAGTGGACAAAAGGTGGGGCTGCAGTCATGACATCTGGGTGCAGGTCTTCAACCCCCTAAGCTGAAGTAACTCGGTTCACTTCCTGGGATTTATCTGAGAAGCAGCATGCTCAGCCCCACCCCAGCTGAGTGGAGGTGGCGGTCACAAAGGACACCCACAGGGGGCACCAGCACAAACTCTGAGCGCAGGTTCCATGCCCACGCTGCTGCAACGGCTGAATGCGGAGCGAGCCACCCGCCCAGGAGCAAACCTTCCGCCGCCCCTCTCTTCCCAGCTTGGAGCCTGTGCCCCGTGGGAAAGGGCCCGACCTCCGGGCGCCTGGCGGCGGCGGCGGAGGCGCTTCCACTCGCTGCCCGCGGACCTCGGATCCGGGACTTCTCAGCCTCAGTTTACCATCTGCAAAGTGGCCATGACGGTTCCCGTCCCTCGGGTTCCGGGCGCGTGGGGAGGCGCCCCACAGACACTGCGACTGCCAGGGGCCAGGGCGCCCGCCACCTGGCGGAGGCCTCCTCTCCGCTCTGGGGCGCCTCCCCGCGCCCCCCAGGCCGGGGTCAAGGTCACGCGGCAGCGCCGGCTGCCGGGCCAGGTTCGCCCGGCGACGCGCGAGCGTACGCGGAGCCGGGAAGCCCAGCCGCCGCCACCCCGCCGGGTGCCCACTCACCTTCCGAGCCGGAGGCGGCCGCGGCGCGCGCGCCGGCCGGAAGTGAGCCCGCCCCGCCCCAGCGCGCGCACTTCCGGGCCGCTCTGGGCGCTCGGAGGACCGCCGCTCGCCGGCGCCGCGGCTCCGATGGGAGCGCTCGCTCCGCGCGGCCGCCTGGGGCGCGTTGTCCAGGAGAGCGGACCCCAGCGCCCGCGGCCCGCCCCCGCAGGTTCCCCGTTTCTGTCTGTCCCCCCTCCGCTCCATGCCGGGCCACCCTGTGTCCCCCTGGGGTTCGTTTCGGCGGGGTGGGCGGGGGAGACCTAGGGGCTCTAGTTACTCCCTGCGGAGACAATCCCCGAGTTTTCCGCCCGCGTCCCCGGGCCCCAGGGTCTTCAGCTTGAGCGGGCATCTCGTCGAGCAAGTGCTCAGGTTTCTGCCGAAAGCTGCCTCCCGGCTCCCCGCTCGGCCGGGAGGGGGGTAAAGGCAGTTTTATCAGGACGCCGAACGCGGTGCTCGGAGCCGCGGTGCGACCGGCGGCCCGCGACGGCCCGCGCCGAGCCTGGGGAGCGGAGAGCGGTTGGAGTTCACCCGAAAGTTACCTTCTCACGCGGGGGGCGCTCAGGAGCGGGACGTTTCTGTCCAAGCCTCGCACCCCAGCCTTTCGTTCTCAGGGGCCGGGCGGAGGCCGCGCCCGCGGGAAGGGAGCGTGGGAACCGGCGGGAGCGCGACCTCGCGGCGCCGGCTGGTGGGCGCGCGGACCCCTTGAGGTCCCGGCAAGGGTCCCGCGGGCGCGAGGTTTGCAGTAACATCATTTCCCCAATCGACTCCTTCGTGAAGCTTCGTGGACGACCCTGGAGAAACGAGGAGACTTGGCGCAGAATACAGGGGCCAAGCGTGAAAGAAAGGAATGGAATGACGACGGGAGGTGCGAGAGGGAGCAGAGAAAGCGGCCGGGCGGGCGTCCCGGGCAGGCTCGCGGGGCTCCTGGGCTGTAAAGGAGGCTGGTAGCCTATGTGTAGGGAGCTTTGTCGTTAAGATTTGGAGGGCCTGATCCGGAGAAGGATGTATTTTCCTTGAAGGTGGCTCTTGAACAGCCGCCTGAGCAAGGAGGGACTCCTGCTCCCGGGACGGGCTGTGGAGCCAGGCGGGCGGCGGCGAGGAGCTGAGGCCCTGGGGCTCCTTTTGTGCCGCTGTCCAGCTTCGGGGCTGCCCTGTTGTGGCCCAGTATTATGGGGCTGTTTCCAATCTGATGCCCTTTACAGTGTGTAACAGCCTCCGCTGGAGGAAGGCATGCTGCTTGTAAGTCTGAGAATTAAGGGAGTATTAGTGATGGGAGAGCCTTTTGTTGTTAGGAATCGCCTTTCTTCCCAAGCGGGCATGTGAGTGTGAGATGTGGGATGCACGTTTAGAGTCTGTGCAGCTATTCGCCCTTCGATTAGCGGCTAAGGCCAGAGAGCGTGGGTGAGAGCAATCAATTCTGCCTTTTGAGAAGCCGCCCCACAGGGAGGCGCTCTGCCTCCCGGCTCTGTCGGTGATGCCACCGCGCCTGCTGCCCTTCCCCCGGGGAGCGGGCGCTGCCATCTCTAAGCCGGGCACGGCTGGCGTCTGGTAGCCTCCGTCTGTGATGTGTGGGAAGTGGGGTCCTCTGTGGTCCCGAATTTCACTGCATGAATGAGATGTTTCCTTGTCAGGGAGGGGTGAGGAAGCAGCTGGGCTGAGCGTTTGGCATTTTGCTAGGGTGACGTGGCGAGGAGATGAACGCTGTATGGAACGCTTGTAACCTGGATGTGGGTAAAGCTTGGGTAGCTTTATGTGACAGGAGATCCGAGAGGTTGTGGGAGGAGAAAACAGTGGTCGGCTGCCCAAAAGTAAGCTTCTTGCTTTCCTGCATTAGAAGAGCAGCCACCGCCAGTGCCCTTCGGCTGGCCAGCCGCGGACTGTGGTGTCTAGCTGTTTTGAGAGATACGCTTCTACTTGTAAGTCTGGACCCTGATCCAGAAGGCTGATGGCCATGCCCTCCCCTTCATCTGTGTATTGCTCAAAAGGTTTAGAAAGATTGGGTAGGGAGAGAGCCAGGGATGATATAAGGGGCTGCTGGAGTTTCTGGAAATGGGGCTTGATATTAATGGTTGGATCTAAAGGTTCTGTTAGGGGTCCCCGTGTGACCTGGTAGAGGGGTTTGGTCAGGATGCTGAAGTTAGGGACCCATGTGTGAAAGTAACCCACAAGTCCTAAAAAGGATAGAGGATCCTGTTTGGAGGAGGGAGGGGAAAGGGAGGCTAAGAGTTTCTTTCTGTCTAGGGTAATAGCCCGGTGTCAGGGAGATAGGGCTAGTCCCAGGTAAGTGACCTGAGGAGTAGATAATTGGGCATTTTTGGGACACACCCTTGGGGCATCAGCCCATCTGTATCAGAAGCCCTAATAAAATTGCCTTTACCTTCTCGTCTGGCCTCGTGTACCTCCTCACAAGCCTAACACTTTCAGCTGCTAAAACCTGGCCAGCAGCTCCCCTGACACCTGGTCTACTTGGATCCCCACAGCCTGGTCCTCATTCTGTGAGATAACCAGCAGCTTCCCTGCATCCACCCACCAGGTGCCAGTAGCACCTCCCCTCAGTTTGACGACCAAAACCAAAATCCCTAGACATTGTCTCTGATTGCTTCTGGGTGGCTTGAAAGCAGGTAGACTGAGCAAGGGTGCAGAAGGGGCTGACTCCAGTTCTTCAGAACTGAAGGCCTGAAGCAGGCAGTCCCAAGGCCCCTGGGAGCAGGCCCAGTGCGTCCCAGACCCCTCCAGAGGTTGGGACTGCAGGAACCAAGCAACCAGCAAACCCAAACTTAGTTTCCCAGGTATGATGGGTGAAAAAGGTGGTATCTGCAGAGGGACACAGTATCTTGTCGCTGCAGGGGGCCACTCCTGTCCTAAGTTAGCAAACTCCTTTTCTGATTCATGTGTTGTCTCTTAGGAGTTTGGTTTATGTGAGGCTGCCCCTCAAGACACCCACAAAAGGCAACGACCAGCCGGGTCTCTGGCTCTGCTGGCCCAGGCCAGCGTTCTCTGGGGGAAGCAGCAGTGCCTCCCCGTTGAATCCCGACTGCACCCCAAGCTGCAGAGAGATCACCAGAATGCAGTGAAGGGGCCAGGACAGATATTTATTGTTAGAGAAAACAGGTACCAACAGGCCCCAGGAAGGAGGCATCATGAGGAGTGCAGGAGGCAGCGGGGAGTAACCAGGAACCAGTGCAGCACCATCTGCATTGGAAGGCCACATGGACACTAGGCCACAGGAAACCACAAAAAGGAGGGAACATCCACCCCAGGTAGAGCACACTTGCTTAATATTGACTGAAGGAGTAAAGGGATCACAAAGTAAAAGTTCAACAGCTTTGACTAGTTGCAGAGTTAAATTTCTGGACAATAAATTAACAGTGGGAAACACCAGACCGGTGTCTGCCCCACCACAGGCCCAAGGCCACCAGCTGTATGTGAGAGTGTTCACAAACCCACTTCCCAGGGGATGCAAGGTGAGAGCCAATACGCTGAGTATGCAAGCTCACCAGGAAACAAACATACACACACCAAGAGGCATGTACACAAAGAACAAAGAGAGCCAGAATGCCATGTGGGTAAGGCTGCAGTGACCCGAGGCACACATGGTATGACGGGGGTGCTGTGGAGTGGTCTGTGTAACCCATACTGGGCACCCCCAATGCCAAGACCAAGGCATGCACTAGAGCTGAGGCACCGCGGGTGCTCACCTGGAGGGAACGGTGACTTCAGACTCAGAAACCCATATCTGCGGGGTCTGCAGGTGAGTTTGGGAAGCAGCATCAGCCCGGTCCCCCTGGTGAAACCTGGATCCTGATGGGACCCTGGTCAAAAGGACCACCCTGCAGTTCACCCAACAGGTGGCTGGAGTTTGTGTGGCAGGTGCAGGCTGGATGGAGAGTCCATTAGCATCCCGGGACCCCAGCACCTGGCCCGGCAGGAAGCGTTCATGTGGCAGCACTTAGGCCTGAGGAGCTGTGTCCCAAGTGGTCCACTTGGGTAAGTCAGGACACTTATCTGGGATTATGGCTGGCCCAGGAGGATACACAGGGGGTCCAGTTCCTGGGGATGGGGGACTGAGTTCAAGGGCTGGTGCTCCAGCCCAAGAAGGACAGTCACTGAAGCCAGCATATCGGGGACAGCGGAGGTCTGGTCCAGAGGGTACTTGGGTCCTCAAAGAAGCACTGCTGTCTGGCTCGGGGCTACAGGCCTTCTACCAGGCTGCACGGGGTAGGGTTCAGAACCCAGTGGCCAAGAGCATGCAGACCAACGTCTTCAAAGCTGTTGCCAGAGTGGACACTACAGCAGGGCGGCAGCGGTGTGGAGCGGATAGCTCCCCTGCGCTCAGTGCTTCGTCCCTGGGCGCCCTTTCCGGTGGCGGTGGCGAATGAGACACGAGCTGTAAGCAAAGGTTTTCCCACATTCCTTACATTCGTAAGGCTTCTCTCCAGTGTGGGTTTTCTGGTGTTTTAGGAGATTCGAGCCGCAGTTAAAGGCTTTCCCACACTCACCGCATTTAAAGGGCTTTTCTCCTGTGTGGATTCTGTGGTGCTTCGTGACGTTGGAGCTGTGCCGAAATGTCTTCCCACACTGGTTGCACTGGAAGGGCTTCTCTCCCGTGTGCACCCTGTGGTGGCTAATGTGATCGGTCTTGTGCTTGAAGATGAGCCCACACTTGCTGCACTCGTAGGGTTTCTTTCTCTGAAAAGGAATGAACACAGGAACCCCCTCAAAGTCATCCTTAAATGAAGCACCAAAGGTGTGGAATATGTGGGCTGCGTCCTCAGGACTCGGCCAGGCTTTGCTGTGCTTTTTAGCCAGAGCAGCTCACCTGCTGCCCCCCCCCCCCCCCCGACACCTGCTCATCCTCAGCAGGGTTCCTTTGTACAACTGACTCCTTGGGGCTCAGTGTCTTCCTTTTTCTGCCTGTGAGCTTTTCCATCTCTCTGCTCCCAGGAGAGGAAGGACCATGGAAAGCTTCCTGTAAGAACTAAGGAAAAAGGCTGGGACAAAGTCCTCCAGCCTCACAAGTTTCTTTCTTTGTGACCCCTTCTTCAGAAAGGTCTTGCTTTAGACACAGCTCTTCACTTTCCTGAGCTTGCAGTTAAGGCTCGAGCAGGAAACCTGCACCAGAAGGGGGAGGGGCACCGCCCCTCAGTGGCTGCAGAAGCAAGACTGTGCGCACTGAACGAGCTCTCCCTGTGGGACGGGGGGACACGGGGTGTATGGGGACATGGCCCCTCTCCTCCCCTGCGTGTGTACTTCCACCTAGACACCTAACGGGCGTCTCAAACAGGACATGACTAAATAGAATACTTGATTCCCCAGAACCCCACACCAGTCACTCACTCTGGCTGGTTTCCTCTTCTCTGTAACCAGCATCAGCGTTTACTCAGTTAAGCGAACAATCTTCTTCTGCCAGAGGACAGGTCTCCACACCTGTGTCAGGCACCAGGCTGTGTGCCATGGGCCAATGCCTATTCTGTGGACCCCAAACGGGAGTTCCTCAGCCCTTCTCCACTGCCTGTATGTGGGACCAGACAGTGTGCCTTGGGAGCCACGCTCCACTTGTCAAGGTGCTGCCCCTTGCCTCAGGCCTGTGTTCTGAGCTGCATGAAAGTAGGATGGGCCCTGGTGGCTGCCCCTCTCCAGCCTCGCCCCCGCCCTCCCCTCCCTCACGGTGCATTCTGCACAGCAGCCAGCTGGCCCCATCATGCCCTGCCCAGATCCCTAATGGCCCCACACACTCCTGCCCCCTCTGGCCTGGCCCATCACATGGCTGACCCCTTCCTCCCCTCCAGGCATCCGGCCTTCTTTAGGTACCCAAACATGCTCAGTCATTCCTGTTTCAGCTCCTCGTGGCTTCTGGAAACAGGAAGAGCAGGCATCGGTGGGCTGGCCCTGCTCTCCTTCAGAGCCTGGCCCTTCTCAGCAGCGTCTTTGTTCCTGATCACACCTTGCCCCACGCACTGCTCCTTTGCTCGGCTCTAGTTTCCCTTGTAGCACTTGACCTGAGCTAACTTATCTAGGGAGGCCAAGCCCCAGGTAACCAACTGGGATCTTGCATTGTTGAAAATCTGATATTCCTGCTCCCTAATTCCATCTAAAAGCATCTCAATTTCACAAGTTCAAACAGGAATAGGTTGATCCCAGTGACAGGTCAGGCCCAGGTGCTTGTAGAAGCATCACCAGCACAGCTCACACAGCATCTGTTAAGAATGTTCATCTGTCTCTTCAGATCTGTGCCCACTTGTGGAATTCCAGCATTGAGCCTTCACAAACTCAGGCTCTGCAACTCCTATTGAGAGTAACCTACATGAGATTAGGAGACAGCACTGTCCTCTGGGTGCTGAAGAAAGAATGTGCTCTGAGTCCTTAATCCATTCCTGCAGGAGGCGTTCTTAGCCAAGGCATCT
Source organism: Miniopterus natalensis (assembly GCF_054644295.1). Lineage (NCBI taxonomy): Eukaryota > Metazoa > Chordata > Mammalia > Chiroptera > Miniopteridae > Miniopterus > Miniopterus natalensis. The sequence continues at coordinate 43,366,054 of NC_142096.1, read as the reverse complement.
CATGACTGTGCTGGTTACCTTTCTCTGCGAGGGGTCCATAATCCTGGTAGGCTCTCACCCCAAATGTGGTGCTCTAGAAGGTACTATTCCAAGTGATACGTGTTTTAAGGTATAAATACTTTGGATCCTCTGTTAGGTCAAAAGGGGATGCCTGGCTTCCCCTTCTCTAGCACACATAGCCACAATGCATAAAGTGACCACACTGCTTCCCCGCCTTGGCAAGGAGCGAGAGTCTGGTTTCTGCTACAGGAAATGTTTAGATACACCTGGCTGGGCCTCAGACCAGCATCGCTCTGAGGTACCTCCTGGAGCTGGCTCCTGGGAGGAGGCTGTTCTCAGCACTCGTGGGAGCCAGAGCTGAGGGTGAAGGAAGGTGGCCTGTTCCAGGGAAGCACGCAGAAAGAAGGGGGCAGAGGATCTCAGCCCCACTCAACCAGCTGCAGTTCGAGGCTGGGGTCCAGTTTTAAGGGAAAACCAAGAACCAATACGAAGGCGCAATGAACCCCGGTGCCCTCGCAGCGCCGGCTGCTCTCCGGGGCAGGTGTAAACTCGCCTAGGCTCCTGTCCATCCCCCGGCCCCTGGCCCCGGCCCTCGGGCTGGACACCTGCGCGGGCGCCTGCCCCGCCCCTGCCCCAGGCTTCCCCACGCTGTGCGGCCGCTGCGGAGGGCAGGGTCGTGCCCTTTTTACCCCTGAACCCCTAGTCGCTCGTCCGGAGCCAACCTGGTGGGTCCTCAGGAAGCATTCTAGAGCATCGTCTGCGCGACGGGAGGGGGCAGCGTTTAACGGCAGAGGCCGGACTGACTCGCTTCTCTAAGTGCCGTGCACGCCAAGGAGTAAAATCCTTGTTAGAAACGGAGCGGACCGCAGGTCACCGTCCGGGTCTCCGCACACCACAGGCTGCAGACACAGCTGACTGCCAGGGCACAGGCCCCTCAGTCCAGGCCGCCGGAGCGGAGGAGGGCGCTGCTGTGCCACGTCGGGTCGCTCTGCCGCTCTCCGGGCTCCCGGCCTCGACCACCCTCGGCCCCTCCTCCGACGCGCGCAGGAGCCCGGGTCTCGGGGAGAAGACGCGTCCCCAGCGCGTCTCAGACCCAGGGGCAAACGCGCACTCAGCCTGCGGCCCTGGCCTGCAGCGCCCGGGGCTGTGCCAGGCCGGCGCCGCGCCACCCACGGAGCCTCGCGGGCTGGGCGCGGGGCGCGGGGCGCCGCCTTCACCGGGACGCAACCTCGCCCTCCGCCCCCAGCGCGCTCCGCCCGCAGCCCGGAGGGACGCGCGAGCCCCCGGCTGAAGGAGGCGCGGGAAGGGCCCTCCACGGCCGCGCCCCGGTGCTGCGCCCCAGCCGGCCCCTCCCGCTCCCCTCGGGGCCGCGCGCCTCCCTCCCTCCGTGCTCACCCCGCGCCGCTCGTCCCGGGTTTCCCTCTGGCGGGAAGAACGAGGCGAGTAACGGGGAACCACGAGCGCAGGTTTTTCCCATGTTGCTCCATCCGGCCCCTCACCCCTTATTCTCCGAGGCCGGGAGGCCCAGTGCTGACCGCAAGGGCCAGGCTTCCCCCGCGTGCTGCGCCCCCGACGCTGCAGGCCTGCGCGCCGGACACCCCTGCGGGCTGTGACCCGCGGACCTGCCCCGCGGTCAGGGGCTGTGAGTAGCGCAGCCGGCATTTGCCCCTCCGCTCCGGGAAGTTCCCGGTAGCACCTGGGTGCGCTGACCTGTCCAGGTCCATGGGCCCCTGCAGACCTGGCTGCCACGGAGAGTGGGGACCGCTGCTCGGAACCTCCCTCCTCAGCAATGTCCTGCCTCATCTGCACCCCATTCTCAAGGACCAGAATTGCCACCTCAGCCACCTGCTTCCTGTGCTGGCAGAAGGGACTCCTGAGGAGCCAAGACTGGGTGGGGTGGGCTGAGCAAAGAATGGCAGGTGGCCCTGGCCGGTGGGCTCAGTGGTTAGAGCGTCTGCCTGCGCACCCAAGGGTCATTCCCGGCTCCCTCCGGGCGTCTCTCTCACATAGATGTTTCTCTCTTCCTGCCCCCTCCCTCCATCCCTTCCACTCTAAGAATCAATGGCAAACATATCCTCCAGTGAGGTTAAACAAAAATAAATAAGTGACCCAAGCGGGGAGGCACACAGGACAAAATGGGTCTGGATGAGGGTGGGAGGAAGGAAGGGGACCTGAGAGGCCACTGGCTCCAACTGACAGGCCCTGTGGGCCCAGAAAAGAAGGGAACACAGTGTCCCCCCTGAGCTTACTCCCAGTGCCAGGGCTGGGTGGGGGACACAGGGCCCTGATGTGGTCCCAGAGGCTGGTTTCAGGGTGAGGGTGGTGAGGCATGGAAGGGGTACTTCAGCCCAAATGGTTCATTTGTTTCCTCCTCACTTAGGGGCAAGTGGGTGGGGGTGGGGGTCACTGAAGGGAGCAGGGCCAGAGGGCTGACCCAATGCTGGGAAGAGGGACAGAACGCACAAAAGGTGCCTCCACAGGTAAGAGCACAAGAGCCTGAGCCCCCCAGGGGTCGGAGCAGGGACCTGAGCACAGAGATTGCCAAGATCACAGCCAGGAAGCGACTGATTCAGAGGTCTGGTCAGCACCTCAGCCCTCAGACCTATGGGCCCCTTTACCATTGGGGTCCCTAAGTCACACTGCAGAAGGACAGAAGCCTTAGCGATGTCGGTGCTTCGGGGCAGAGCCCTTACCCAAGGCCAGGAGGCTCTGGGAGGGGCAAACACCTGCATGTGCCCAGGGTGAGGGGCAAGCTCTGGAAGGTCACCTGCCTCCTCTGCTCCCTCAGGCAGGGGCTGGTTAGAGCCCTGTGAGGACTGGGGGCTGTACTTTCTGCTTCCCCAGGGCAGCACTGGGGGCCCAGCTGCCAGCAGCATGCCAGGACCCTGCAAAAGAGGCTGTCACCAAAGTAGGAGCCCCAGGCCAGGGCAGCCCCTCCGACTGAGCCTGCAGCCCCTCTCCCAGGAGGGCCTTGAGGGAGGTTGGCTCTGAGGGTGTGGTGGGTGGGGTCTGTGCACTCAGACCTCTGCAGGGGCCACAGAAGAATTCTGTGAAGGTAGGTGACAGCACCCAGTACTTCTAAGGTGGGCAGGTAAGGCCAACAAGGCTTTTGATAATAAGTGACTCCCCATCAATATGTACTAGGTGGTACCCAGGGTCACTGGATTCATAATGACAGCAATAGCTCCTGTTTGCTAAGCGCTTACGCTTACTCTCCTCACTGTGGCCCTGCTGTGGGGCTCACCCACCGTCCAACTTGGCAGAGCAGGAAGCCACCTGGGGAGGTGAAGAGGTTCACTGGAGTGTGAGCTGCAGGGCGTGGGCCTAACATTTGAGCCCAGACAGGCTGACCCCTGAGCTGTGCTCTTACCTACTGTGCCTTAGCAGGGGCTGTGTATGTGTGTGTGTGTCCATGAGTGTGTGCATGTGCGTGGGTGTGTGTGAGTGTGAAAGTGCAAGTGACAGAGAAACCTAAAATAACTAGCTTCAGCACAGAAGTTTATCCCCCCCCCCCGCTGGCATAATGGCTCCAGCTCATCAGTGATCCATGCCCCTTCCTCCATGCTGCCCTGTCATTCTTAGTGTGCTGCCTCATGGTACAAGGTGGATGCTGAGCTCCAGCCATCATTCCAACCAGCAGGAAGGAGGAAGGGGAAGGAGACATGCCACCTTCATCTAAGGGATTTGCCCCCCTCCTCCAGGTAGACCTGGAGGTTTCTATGAATAAGGGAAGGAGGGAATGGAGGGGGCGGGTTAGGCTGCCTGCTGAGGACACAGCTAGCAGAAGAGGACTCTGGACTTCCCAACCCAGGGATGTTGAGCTGGTGGGGATCTAGGAGTCCTCTAAGCTTGTTCCATAACTGCTCTGATGGGGAAACTGAGGCCAAGGGTTGGTGAAAGCAGCATTTGGTGCGGTCAAGGAGGCCAAGCACTCAGCAGCCGGCGCACAGCACAGCACAGCCAGAGCAGACCCTGGGGAGCCCACCAGGACCAGGTCACCTCGTGGCCCAGGCAGGGTTGGGCTCTCCTACCCAGCCCCCTCTCACTGCCCCCCTCCTCTGCTCAGGAACCCACATGCCCGTCCTGAGCCCCCTCTTGACAGGCTTCCCCCACCTCCAGCCCCACTCCTCTCAACCTATGCCCACCAGGCTGAGGGGCTGGCTGAAAAGTCACACCTCAGTCCACCCTCCTGCCTCCCCCTTTTCTCCCCCTCTCCCAGCCCCCCTTGATTAACCTTACCCCACCCCCCAATGCAGTCTCTGCAGCCTCTCTCCCAAAGCCTTCCGCAGGTGCGCTGGGTGGCATATGAGTGGATGGAGGCGGGAAGCTGGGGAGAGAATTGGGTGGGCTCCCCCAGGCATATAGTGAGTGGCTGAGGCCTGGACCTGAGACCCATGCACTGGTCACCCCACCAAGCACAGGCAGTGGGAGAGGAGGGCAGACGGGGAAACTGAGGAAATGTAGATGGGCTGAGAGGAGCCAGTGCTGGCCTCCAAGTTTATTTTCCAAAGCTGGGGGGGGTGCTAGAGGTGGGGACAGGAGAGGACGACATTGAATGGGTGCTGGCCAGCCAGGTATGAGCCAGGCTGGGGTGGGGAGGGGTGGCTCCATTCAGGACCCCATTGCCCAGAGGCCAAGGAGGAGGCTGAGCAGGAGGGCTACCGTTTTGGAGCTGCCCTGGGGACCTCTTGCCCCAACACCCAGCCCACCCTGCCAGGGTGGGGTGTTGCACAGGGTGGTCTGGCAGCAGGTCATGGTCATCAGGGTCCCCTCGACCTCCTTGGCAACAGGCTTACACATGTCCGCACACCATGCCGAGTAGGTGGTCAGAGGACCCGATTCTGGGGGGGGGTGGAGAAAGGGCAAATCATGCTGGATGTCAGGACAGGACAAGGCCCCTCAAGGGCTATGTGCCTTGCTGGCCAGCGTGGCCACTCACCCGTGTTCCAGTGGGAGATGAGGGTCTTGCAGAAGCGCTGGCCGAGGGGGCAGCTGTGCATCTGGTGGCACTGCTCCTCCTTGTGCAGGGCGTGGCAGGAATAGCACCGCAGCCCTAGGGACAGACGGGCTCAGCCGGGACCACAGTCCTCCAGCCCCCAGCTCACCTCCCGGACTCCCCCTACACTGGTCCCCTGCAGAGCCCGCCCTGCGGAGCTTCCCTGCGCCCCTCCTGGTGACTGGCCAGCAGAGCCCACACTGGCTGAGGCCCGGGGGTCGCGGTCAGGATGCTGGGGGTAGGGACTGACATGCGGGGGTATGGGCGGCAAGGGTGTGCTGGGAGCCCCAGGCCATGCAGGTTGGAGGCTGGCGAAGCCCTTGGCAGTGCCCTTACAGGCGGGACAGGAGGGTGGCCTCAACCACCTGGGGTGCTGTGTCAGGGTGAGGGGCAGGACGGTCTCATCTCTTGCTGGTGCTTTGCTCTGAGCCTTTGTCTGATTCCCGGTTCCCTGCAGGAACCTATCCAAGACCTGGTTCCAGGGCTGTCCCGCCTTCCCCTCACCACTCTGCCTACCAGGGCCAGACAGCTCCTTTCTTTCTGATCGGACTCAGCGCCCAGGGCATGTGCATCCGCAGGCCTCTCCATGCTGAGGCTCGGCTGCACCCCTCTGCTTGGTGAACTCCTGTTCAACCTCTCTGCCCGGCACCATTGCCCTCCCCATAGTGACTCCTCTGAGCTCCCTTCTCTGGATGGCAGCTGAGGGCACTCGGGGGCTGCTGAGTGTCAGGCTCCCCGCACACATCGTTGCAGCCCCACACCTAGCCCAGCACCTGGGGCACCCACGAGCAGGGCTGAGAGAGAAGCGTGTGCTCGAGGCCGGGCTGGGGCCTGACCTCCGTCCTTGTTGCCGGCGCCCCCCTCAGGCTCCTCGTCCTCGTCCTCGTCCTCGTCGTCGTCGTCATAGTCCTCCGGCCCAACGTCCTCACCCTCGTCCTGCTCGTCCCGCGCCTGTCCTCTCCCTGGCCGCACAGGAACAGGAGTAAACCTCTGCTACCTGGGGCCCCAGTGCCACCCTTCCACTGCATTCCCCCCCCCCCGCTCCAAGCTCATGAGGGCCCTGGGTCTCCGCGTGCCCTGGCCCTGCTTACTGAGTGGCCGGGCACTGTCCTCACACCACCAGCTGCTGAGAGCAGCCCCACCCACACCCTCAGGGTGGCCTGCCCATTGTACAGAGAAAGAAACTGAGGCTGGGGAAGGAGAGGGAACCCCAAAGCTTGCATTTCATAGAGGCCTAGCCTAGGTTTGAGGGAAGGGGAATCCATGACCCCCAGGGACTGGCTGGGGCTGTGGAGGTTTGGAGACCGGTGGGAGCTCAAGACACCATCCATCTCCCTCTGGCCTCAGACTCCAGCCTGAAGCCCTCTTTCTTTCCAAGCTACTTCTTTTCCCCAGGCTGGAGGTCTCCGCAGGCCCCTTGCTGCTGGGTTGCCCCCTTGCTCCTAGTACCTGGCTGCCTGCACAACAGCAGGGCGAGCAACACAGCGGTGAGCACCTTCATCCTTCGCGGCCATGGGTCTGCACTCTGTCCTGCTGGGGCCCTGGATCCGTGGGAAGTGTGACAAAGAGCACTGCTGGGGGCTTCCTGGAGGCTCTGGGTCTTGGCCCCCCCAGCTCCAGCCTCAGACAATTGAACAGGTTTCCTCCTGGACTTCAGGAACCAAGGGAAGGGAAGTCACTGTGGTTGGCCTGGGAAGTCCTGTCCATCTGTGCTGCTCTGCCCTGGCCTGGCCCGCTGGCCTCAATGCCTCAGCCCTGCAGTAAGCCTGCAAGCCTGGCCCAGCCAACACCCTGCCCAGGAGCTTGGTGTCACGGGCCTTCCAGCTGCAGACCACTGACCAGGTGCCTTCAACCCTGAGGCAGCTCACTGACATTCCATGGTCTCAGGAGAGTATTTTAAATAAAGACACAATAAAAGTCCTCCCACTATACCCACCCCACCTCTCACCTTGCGCTCACCCACTGCCTGGAATGCTGTTCCCCTTACCCGCTCAGCTGTCACCTCCTCAGAGATGGCCTTCCCACCACCACCCACCCTGACCTCAGGGTGCCCCTGCTCTCAGTGCTGGGCTGTCCAGGGTGACCCTTCGTGGACTGCGGGAGAGGCCTCTTCTGCCTCCTGATTTTTTATTTCTCCAATTTTTAAAAATTGTGGTAAACGTACATAATATAAAATTTGCCATCTTAACCATGTTTGCATGGACAGTTCAGTGGCACTAAGCAGTCACGCTGCCGTGTGACCATCACCACCATCATCCCCAGGCCGTGGTCATCTCTGCAAACCGACAGACGCTCCACTGACTTCCCCTCCCCTCCCCCTGCCCGTCTCGAATCTGACTAATCCAGGGACCTTGTATAAGTGAAAACACACGGGATTCATTCTCTCACGACTGGTTAGTTCACTGAGCACCATGTCTTCAAGGCTCATCCACACTGTAGTGTGTCAGAACTCCCCTCTGTTTTAAGGCTGAACAATACAATTCCGGGGTACTGCTGGGCCGCATTCTGTTTATCTGCCCATCTGTTGACGGGCACTGCTGTGACCACGGTGTGCAGGTGTCAGAACCAGCCTGAAAGATGAACACACCTGAGTGCGAGGGGTGGGAATGAAAGAGACAAACGCAGTTATGGGATCAGGAGGCTGCCCTCCGATGAGGGGCAGCCCCAAATGGCTTCAACGCCTTTATTATAGAGTGAGTAACAAACAGCTGGTAATGAGGTGAGGGGGACACAAAGTAGTTCTTTCAAGGCCGCACAAACACACTTTCAGAGTAAACATCCTGCCTCCCGCATGAGCCCAGACCTTGGTAATTATCTTTATCTCGGATCCTTACAGGAACTTGTGGGGAGCGACAAGTCCTTGGCTCCAGGCCCTCAGGCTACGTGGACCATGTCCAGACACATAGCGGGCTCTCAATATCAAGGGTCATTGTGGGGAGGGTCGAGTCCCTGACTCCAGACCCTCAGGTGGCGTGGACCACGTCCAGACACGTCACCGGCTCCCAACATGCAGGCTCCCTGCAGACCTGTTCCAAGCCCTCTGGCTGCAGTCCTGGCGAACTTGCTGGATTGCATGGGAAGGCTGTGCTGCTTCTCGGCCTGGCCCTCTGCTTCTGCATGTAAACACAGTCGAGTGCCTCACACTAAAAGAATAAAAATAAACTCCCCTTTCCTTAATTTTCTACCCAAACTCCTTCCCCTTCTCCTTCCTTGTGGCACATCTCCCTGAGCCAGAAGCTGAGCCCCCCCCCCCCCCCCAGTGCCCCATCTCCCCTGCTGCCAACTCCAGGCTTTCCACTTAGACACGTGGGTCAGAGCACCCAGGCACTGGCCTGGGCTCCTTGCCCTCTTGGCCCACTGACACCCCCACTGCCTCCACCCCCACTGAGGGGTGCTGAGTTGGCCCCCAGCTCTCTGGGGCACAACAAAAGCATATCGCCCACATCCTTTACTTCACTGCATTAGAATTCAATCTCCTTCAACTGATGTTAAAAACCTCAGGCTAGCCCTGACCTGTGTTGCTCAGTGATTAGAGCACCGGCCTGTGGACTAAACAGCTGCAGGTTTGATTCCCCGTCAAAGTCCTGTACCTGGGCTGCAGGTTTGACCCCCAGCCCTGCACCGCGGGTGCAGGAGGCAACCAGTCGATGTGTCTCTCACACTGTTTCTCTCCCACCCCCTTCCACTCTCTCTAAAATCAATGGAAAAACTATCCTCAGGTGAGGTTTACTAAAAAACAAACAAAAAATCCTCAGAATAACGGCAGGGATCCGTGTAGCCATGGAAAGGAAGGAAGCGGCTCATGGGCTGAGCCAGAAAACTCAAGCAGATGAAGCGGCAGGAGAGCGGCATGCGCTGCTCTGTGTGCAAGGGCAGGAAACGGGCTGGGCCCGCGAGGCTCGGGCTCCGCACCCTTCCGCTCAAGCTCGAGGCCGGCCTCCCGGGCCCAGCTACGGGGCCGCAGGATGCCTGGGCTGCGCACTTTGTGCCCTCCCGCCCGATGTTCTCCAGGCCACGCCGGCCTCTCCTCGGCTGCAGGGCAGGCAGCACAGGACCTCCAGAAAGCTGGCCGCTGGGCGGCTCTTGCAAGTCCCAGCCAAGGGGATGGGGTCCTGGTCTCGGTCCATCCGCTGCAGCCCTGGGCCGCTGAGGCTCAGACCAGGCTCCACCTCCCGCCCCACAAGTCCTGTCCTCTGAGCTGGACAGACCCCTCTGCTTACACCCTAGGCCCCGCTCTCCTCTTTCTCCAGCACAGCCCAAGTGCCTGGTCCTCTTCTGCCTCTCGCCCTAACCCTCACCTTGCGGGTCCCCACACTGAGCTGGGGAGGACTGCTGACCCCTTTGTCTCTCCAAGCAGGCTGGAGCTCCCTGAGGGCAGCCTGACCTTGTCTGTGTTTGTGCCCCACTGGCTGCTGGGTCTGGTCACAGTGGAACTTGTAGGTGTGGAAGAGAATGCAGCCTCAGGGTCGCCACACCCCTGCCCACAGGTCAGTGAGGCGGAAAACAGGGGTGCTGGTGCTGGGAGGGCCGCACCTGGAGCACACCGAGGGGCGACGGAGGCCACCTGACTGGTGGAAGCATGTCTGAAGTTCTAGGATGTTAGAGCTGGTGGACCTCACAGGTGAGAGAGTCCCAGGCCCTCCTTTTATGGAAGGAGACTCAGTGCCTAGGTGAGAAGTGCCCAGCTCAGAGCGGCCCTTGACCAAGCCCCATATGCCCAGGCCAGCATTGATTTTTACCCCTCAGTTCTTAAACTTAAAAAAGAAAAAAGACATTTTTAGAGCAATTTTAGGTTCCCAGCAAAATTAAGAGGAAGGTACAGATATTTCTTATATACCACGCCCCATGCAGAGCCTCCCCCAGTATTGACATCCCAGCCAGAGTGAGACCTTTGTTACAACCCATGAACCTGCGCTGACACATTATAACACCCAGAGTCCACAGTTTACATCAGGTTCCCTCCTGGTGCTGTACATTCTGTGGGTTTGGACAAATGTATAATAACACACATTCACCATTATAGTATCATACAGAGGATTTTCACTGCCCCCCAAATCCTCTATGCTCACCTACTCATCCCCCACCCCCGCCCCACCTCCACTTGCCCCCACAACTGCTGATCCTGTTACTGTGTCCACAGTGTTGCAGTTTCTGGAATGTCCTGTAGTAGGAATCATATACTATGTTCCCTTTTCCTACTGGCTTCTTCATTTAGTAACAGGCATTTAAGGCTCCTCCAAGTCACATGACTTGAGAGCTCATTTCCTTTTAGCTCTGAATCATATCCCATTGTCTGGACCAACGACTGCAGTTTATATTTATCCATCACCTGCTGGACGTCTTGATTGTTTCAAGTTTTGACGATTATGAATAAAGCTGCCATAAACATCCTTGTGTAGGTTTCTGTGTGGATATAAGTTTTCATCTCCTCTGGGTAAATGCCAGCGCTGAGGTTGTCCGTCAAGCATCCATACCCCTCCTCTTGGTGACGCACCAGCCCAGGGAGCATCAGCTCTGGGGAGGGGGCTCAGGTCTGAGACCACTGCTGGCATCTCCCCACCTCAGCTCTGGACCCACCTGGCCCAGTGTTGCAGAGCCCTCTGGTGGGGGCTTCCAGGATCTTTGGGAAATGTTCCCTCCATGGACAGAGAAGCAGATCTGCCACCCTGAGTTCTTGGCAGCCAGGAGCCAGGATGCGGCCGCCTAAGTACCTGGGTTTGGGATGAAGCTGATAAGACTGAAACCTGAGCAGAGAAATGGAAAGAAACAGGGTCCCTGATGCTGGCACTGAGCAGCTGAACTAAACTCACCCCAAGTCCAGTCTCTGTGGACCTCCAGCTCCTTGAACCAGGGGATCAGTCAGGTGCAAAGAGACAGCTTCCAGCCTCCAGCTTCCACTGCCCTCTACCGGAACTATTTTCTATTTCACTAACCCCTGCAGTCACCTTTATTCCCTTCCTTCTTATTTCTTTAGATTCATATTGCTCTCTCTAACTTCTTGAGATGGGTGCATAGCTAATAAATTTTCAGCCACCTCTTCTAATATTTGCATTTAAGGGCAGCATCTTCCCACAGAATGAACTCTTTGTGGTGAAGTGACCTTCTTTACCTGAGTAATTATTTTTACTCCCAAGTGTATACTTGGCTTTCTTTCCAGAAGGACAATTTGTCTTTCCAGTGGAGCCTGTCATTCTTTTTTTTTCTTTACTCCTCATCTGAGGATATTTTTTTTCCATTGCTTTTTCAGAGACAGTGGAAGGGAAGGAGAGAGAAAGAGAGAGAGAGGGAGGGCGAGGGAGACACATTGATTGGTTGCCTCCCGCACTCGGGCGGGGGCCAGGGATTGAGCCTGCAACCAAGCTACGTGCCTTGGCCGGAGTTGAACCCGGGACCCTACAGTCCACGGGCTGACACTGTAACCACTGAGCCCAACCAGCCAAGGTGAGCCTGTCGTTCGTTTGCATGAAATACACTTGTGATGAAGTTGGTTAAAATCTTTAAGTTCTGGCCCGGCTGGCGTGGCTCAGCGGTTGAGCATTGACTTAGGATCCAGGAGATCCCTGTTCATTTCCAGGTCAGGGCTCATGCCTGGGTTTCAGGCTCCATCCCTAGTAGGGGGCGTGTAGGAGGCAGCCGATCAATCACTGACTCATCATTGATGTTTCTATCTCTCCCTCTCCCTTTCCCTTCCTCTCTCTGAAATCAATAAAGATATATTTTTTAAAAAATCTTGAAGTTCTGTGCTTTCTGCCTGTGCCTATCTTCACCCTGAGATGCCCCTTCCAGATAATTCCTGCCCACTCCCTAAGCCCCCAAATACCCACTCTCTGATGTCCATGCATCAGTTCTGCCACCCTCTCTGCTCCAGGTCACCACCCCCCTGCTGTCCTGGTCACTCCCTTCGGTCAGAACATGAGCCCAGTGGGTTCAAGGTCTTCTGCTCCACTCTGCTCCCCAGCCAGCGTCGGCTCTCAGGTCCTTGACTTCCTCACTTCCAGTGACCCTTCCCTCTGCTTCACCTCGCCAGCCCCTCCCGTGGTCACATTAGCACAGCCACTCTTGGCCACCCACAGCTCTGCCTCCAAACCTCGACCTCAGGTTTGTAAGGTGCTTGTGTGCTCTCTGTGAGTTAGGAGGTGAAGGCATGACTCAGAGGAAGGACAGGGAGAGGGAGTCCCTGCCTTCCTGGATCTCAGGAGACTACTTGCCCCCCTGTCCCTCACTACCCACTCCCTCCTGGCTCAGACCTGTCGTCAACGCTATCATCCCTCTTCTTCCTGGTGAACTACACCTCCAGCCCCCTCCAGCCCTTCTCTGCAGCCCCAGGAAAATTACACGCCCAGCCAACTGGCCTCAAACCTCTGAGGGTGGAGGTCCGTGGTCTCCTGGTAGCCCTCCCTGCAGTCTGTGGTCAGCTAGTTCCCTTGTTCCCTCCTGCAGTCTAGCAGTCCCTTTATGCCCTCTTTTCACTTGTTCTGCCACCAAATGACACCGCGGACCATCCGAAGAGATGCTCCTACACCAGCGCTGACCCCCCTCCTGCCTGCCGTTCTCCAGCCCCTCTGGTATACCCTTTACCATAGAGAAGGTTCCTCTGCTCCCAGCAGACACCAATCCAGTTCCTCCTCATTTTTCTTCTCCAAAACTTTCCTCCTTGGGCACCTTCCGCCCCCAGGCCTCACACAGCTTTCTCCACAAGGAACACACAGGTGCCAGCATCTCAGGGGTCCCTCCTGCCCATGTCCACTGGGGTTGTGCCTTTTCTCCTCTCTCCTGCCTGCTCCTCTTGCTGCAGCAAATCACAAACTTGGTGGCTTAAAACAACAAAAAAGCTCTCAGGGAGAGTCCTTCCTGCCCCTTCTGTGGCTCCAGGTGGTCCTTGGCTGTGGCCACACCTCTCCAGACTCTGGCTCTGTCTGCACATGGCCGCGCCCTGTGTCTGCACCTGAGAGCTGCGGCTCCTTTCTCTTATAAGGACACCAGGAGGGCTTCATCTCCAGATCTTTAACTTAATCCCATCCCCAAGGACCCTTTTTCCAATAAGGTCACAATTCCAGGTCTAAGGGTTAACATTTGGACATCTTTTAGGAACCACCCTTCAGCCCAGCACAATCCTGTCCCCTCACTATTCTGGGGGCCCCGGGGGTCAGGGATGGTCTCCATCTTGCAGTTCAGGAAATGTGCTATGTGAATGACAGAGTGTCCCTGCAGACCCTTGGTTGGCCCTCTCAGTGAGGCCAGGGAGTCGGTCTTTGGGAAATGGCCCTTCCTTGTAACACAGCCGGCACCCACATCCGCAGTCACCAAGGTGTGAAGGGATTCTGATGGTGTCACCAAAAATACCAGGTAAGAAGCCCAGTTGCACATCTCTCCATGACCCCACCCTCGCCCTTTTCCCCACGAGGGCATGACCCAGAGGCCTGTTAGGACTTCTTAGTACCAGATGAGCCAGCCAAGATGCACCGGCCAATGGCTGGAGAGCAGTGGCCTCTGACACTGTCCCTGGTTCTGACCACCCGGGAGGCCACTGTGCTGTGGGCCACACTAGACAATCATCCTGGACCCTGAGCACAACATCAGACATGCACCATGGCCACAGAGTCCCCCCAGGCTGCAGAGAACTTGCCAGAGTGTCACCTGCCAGGGCAAGATCTCTGTGCTCCCTCACCAGAATCCGGGCCTCCGGGCCAGGTCAAGCTGGGAAGACGAGGCCAAGGCAGCTGCCACCAGCTCCCTGCAGAGCTGTGCAGACAGAAGGGCGGCTGCACGGACTCATTCCGCTTCCATTCCCTTTCTTTTGTAATCATGAGGGGTTGTTATTCTTGTTGGGAGGAAGGCAGAGTAGCTTGGAAACCAAGATAGGAATATCCGTTTCCCTGGCAACCAAGCCCAGTGTGGGAGAGCTCAGTCTCTGCTCTGGGGAGCCGGCCCAGAGCTGCACTCCCAAGGGGCTGGCCCTAACCCCTTGGATGTTATTCTTTGAATACGGGGCTTCTGCTCCCACAACCCCCATCATGCCCCCACCAGGCTCCACCCACCTATCTTATCTTTTGCTGCATAACAAATTACCCTAAAATGTAGGGACTTAAAACAACACTATTTATGGCCTCATGGTGTCTTGGGCAAATAAAGAGAACTTGGGAATGGCTTCAAGGTCAGTGATCAGGGATGTCTGCAGAAATGGGAATAGAAAGGTTGAGGTCAGGATGGACATCATAGACTTACATTTCAGAAAATTCCTGTAGGTGAATGAAATATATATATATATATATATATATATATATATATATATATATATATATATATATATATATATATATAGAGAGAGAGAGAGAGAGAGAGAGAGAGAGAGAGAGAGAGAAAGAGAGATTTATTTTAAGGAATTGGCTCATGGGATTATGGAGGCTGGCAAGTCCAAAATCTGCAGGGTGGGCCAGCAGGCAGGAGAGTCAGGAAGAGCCAATGTTTCAGTTCAAGTTCAAAGGCCATTTGCTGGCAGAATTCCCCCTTGCTCAGGGGAGGTCAGCCTTTTGTTCCATTCAGGCCTTCAACTGATTGGGTGAGGCCCACCAACACCTTGGAGAGCAATCTGCTTCACTCAAAGTCCACCGATGTAAATATTAATCTCAGTTATTTTCTTCTGAGCACTTTAAAGATGCTACTTCACAGTCTTTTGGCTTTCACTGTTGCTGTTGAAATTCTACTGTGCCTGGCTGGAGTGGCTTAGTTGGTTAAACATTGTCCCATGCACCAGGAAGTTCTGGTTCGATTGCGGGTCTAAGCACATGCATAGGTTGTGGGCTCAGTCCCTAATAGGGGGCATGCAGGAAGCAGAGATTCATGTTTCTCTCTCATCAATGTTTTTATCTCTCTCTTTCTTCCTTCCTCTCTCTGAAATCAATAAAGACATATTTAAAAAAAGAAAAAAAGAATTTCTGCTGTCAGCCCAGCTGCTATTCCTTTAGAGTTGATCTCCCTTCCTTTTTGGCTGATTTAAAGATATTTTGCCTTTGGTGGTTTGCAATTTCACTATGCTGTACCTAGGTGAGAATTTTTTGTTTGTTTGTTCTATTCAGTATACATTGTGCTTCTCTATCAATACCTATGTCTCACCAGTTCTGGAATATTTTCAGACATAATCTCTTCAAATATTGACTCTCTGTCCTTTGGGACTTCATCCAGACTTACAATAGCTCTTGGCATACTATTTTTTTTTATTAAATTTATTGGGGTGACAATGATTAGTATGAACACATGGGTTTCAGGTGTGGGTTTCTATGTTATAAGACCTGTATATTGCTCTGTGTGCCCACCACCCAAAGTCATACCTTCTCTCCTCACCATATATTTAGGCCCCCTTTACTCCCCACCTCCTTCCCTCTGACAACCACCATACTGCTGTTTATCTTTTGTATCTTAACTGCTCTTTTCTATTTTCCATCTCCTTATCCCTTGTGCTATATTCTTGATAATGTCTTTAGATTTATATTCCAGTTCACAAATTCCCTCTTCAACTGTGTCTAATTTGCTACCTAACACATTTGCTGAGGGTTTGTTTTTTTACAGCCATTTTATTGAAATATAATCCATATACTGTAAAATTCACCCTTGTAAAGCATACAATTCAGTGGTTTTTAGTATATTCACTGACCTGTGCAACCATCATTAACCATCTATTTTTAGAACATTTTCATCCCTGGAAAAGAAACCCCTTGACCATCAGCAGAAACTACTCGTTCTTTCCTTCTCCCAGACCCAGGCAACCACTAATCTACTTTCCGTCTCTTTTGAATTTCTCTATCCTGGACATTTCATATAAAGAGAACCATACAATATGTGCTTCTTAATGACTTTAATTTTCACTTAACATAACTCTTTCAAGGTTTCTGTTGACCTTTTAATTTCAGTGAAAAGATTTTCATTCCTAGAGGCTCTATTTTTTTCAGGTGAGCACGGTCAGTTCTGATAGTGTTCCTGCCTGTAATATATCTTAAGCCTGTAAACAGATGGATTTTATATTTTATATCTGACACCTTCAATTTAGAAAGTTTGTGGGGATTTAAATGCCACTCATCACTGTCTCTGCTGTGTTTCACTTTGGAAGCTTATTCCCTTTGGGTGTTTGCTGACTTCTGACTTTGGGGTCATATTTGAGTTCTTTTGGATCTGCAGAAACCCCAACCCCCAAGTCAGGGCTGCTTGTCCATCCCCTCCTCTGCCCTCACTCTGCTGGAGCAGCAGGAGAGCGGTGAGGTGTACAGGCTCTGGAGCCAAGTGCTTAGGTTCCAACATCAGCTGTGTCCCTGGCCACTGTGTCATTGCGTGCCCTTGGGCAGGGAGCTCAGCCTCTCAGTGCTGTGGTTTCTATAAGGCAGTAATGATGAGGACACCTTCTGTAGGGATGTTGTGTAATGAGATACACATCAAGGGTTTAGAGCACACAGTATGTGCTCAGTGAATGCTATGATTGGCACATCTCACTACGACAGATCAGAGATAATCATTGTCTAATGTAAGATTCAGGGAGGCAGGCCTGGCTGGGCGTGGCTCAGTGGTTGAGCATCGACCTAGGATCCAGGAGATCTCGGTTTGATTCCCTGTCAGGACATATGCCCGGGCTGCGGGCTCCATCCCCAATGACTCTCTTGTCATTGATGTTTCTGTCTGTCTCTCTCTCCCTCTCCTTTCCTCTCTCTGAAATCAATAAAGATATATTAAAAAGTATATATATATTCAGGGAGGCAGAAACCCTCTTTTCATCTTGTCCGGTCCCCAGGGTGGCGCTAGGCCAGCAGTGGGTAGTCCATAATAATAAATGAGGACAGTACCGAAGGAACGACCCCCACACCTGCGCCTCAGCTGTACTTATTCAGGGCGCAGCAGGGCCGGTTCGGGCCGGGGGCGCAGGCGCAGCGCCTGTAATAGCTTTGTTGGGCCG
Organism: Miniopterus natalensis; assembly: GCF_054644295.1. Classification (NCBI taxonomy): domain Eukaryota; kingdom Metazoa; phylum Chordata; class Mammalia; order Chiroptera; family Miniopteridae; genus Miniopterus; species Miniopterus natalensis. Next base: position 43,349,120 of record NC_142096.1, on the reverse strand, counting down.
GAAGGCTAGAGACACGGCTAAGACCGCAGCCCAGGCGGCAGAGGGCGCTGATGTCCTGCCCCAAACTGGGACTTGTTGGGGGGGGCTGGACAGGGCAGTCCTAGGGGTAGCTGGGGCTGCGGGTGGTGGTCCTCAGGGGTGCTCAAGAGAGAACAGCCCCGAACGAGTGGAGCCCGGATGGGGCTGAGGAGGGGAGGGGCTCCGGGCGGCGAGTGCACCAGCGCCTCGCACGTTGCCTCCCTCCCTCCCTGCGTCTTTGTGCGTTTTGCTCCGTCTCTCAGTAAACGTCCTTCCGAGAAATTCCAAAGGGATCTCAGCCAGGCAGAGGGGTGGAGGGAGCAGGAACTGGAGAGGGCGGGAGCCCGCTCTGGGCACGGGCCCGCGCAGGCCAGCGACCGGCCGAGACCCCAGAGCCCGGCGCCCCGCCCCTCGCGCCCCCCAGCTCCGCCCCGCCCCTCGCGGGGGCCGCGTCTGCGGCTGCGTTCCCCGAAAGACGAAGCAGCGCCCGGTTCCGGTCCGCAGGGAGACCGAAGGACACCAGGCTCCGCGCTGCCCAGAGCATCCGAGTGCGGACGCCCCAGGGACGTGAGTGCGCCCCCGACCCTGGCTGCGCCCCACGCTCCGATCCCCGGTGAGCGCTGAAGCTTGCGCGGGGGAGGCGACGCGAGAGGGCTCGGCGCGGGGCTCCCGGGCCCCGGCCCAGGGTGGCGGTGCGGACGCGGCGTGCGCACCTCCCCCCGTCAGGTGCGGTGGGCTCGCACCCGGCGCGCCCTTTCCTCTCCGGACGCACTGACCGCTCCCCGGGTAGGAGACGCGCCCCCGCGCCGCCCCCATCGCACAGGTGCTGGGCGCAGGGTGGGTGCGCCCGGGGCGGCGCCGTGCCCGGGGGCAGACCCGTTCCCGCTGCAGGGGATGCTGTGACGGTGGGCGCTCTGGGCCGGGTCGGGGGTGGGTCTCAGAGCTCCGGGCGACCCGGGCGGCGGATCCCCGGCGGGAGGCTGCGTCTGGAGGCCAGGAAAGGAGAGCGTTCTTCGGGCCCTGCCGGGGGCTGTCTGCTGACCGAGACCTCTCCCTGCCAGACTCGCGCCCCGGAGGAGCCGGCCGCAGCATGCTGCCCGACGCCGCGACGGGCCTCGGCCTGGCGCTGCTGGCCGCCCTGCTCTGCTCCGCGCCCGGTGAGTCCGGGCCCCGCCCGGGTGACCAGGCTGCCAGGAGGGCCGGGCTCTGGGCCACCCGCCCCCACCCCCACCGCCCGTCAAGCCCACGCCCCCTCCGGGGCCGCCGCGACCCCAGCGGGCCCTCACCCCTGTGGCCCAGCCCCCCTCCCGCTCCTGGGGGCACAATGCACCAGCTGGCACTGCCTGGGAGCTCCTCAGCGCAGGGGACCCGCCTGGACCCCATCAAGTCCCGTTTGGTCCTCGAAAGCTTAGAACCAGCTGAACTCTGGGAGGGAGGGTGCGTGAGGAGGCGCGGTGCGGGAGGGGGCCCGGGGGCTTTGGCACCCCCAGGGGGAGGAGCCTCCCTGTAAACTAGCGGGAAGGGGCACAGGTCCAGGACCTGTCCTCCAGGTGCCAGTCTGGCCTGGTCACTGCTGGCCAGCGTGCGCCTGGCCTCCCACAGCCCATGGCTCTGCAGGATGGCCTGCAGCAGGCAGGTGGGGAGGTGCGGGGGCTGGCTGCTGGCCCTCCACTCCCTGGTCATCCCCTTCCTCGGGCCCACCCAGCTCATGGCCTGTGGTGCCAGGACTGCACGCTGACCACCAACTCCAGCCACTGCACCCCGAAGCAGTGCCAGCCGTCGGACACGGTGTGCGCCAGCGTCCGCATCGCTGACCCCAGCAGCAGTAAGCCAGGACCTGGACCCAGGGGGGAGAGCTTGGGGGTGGTCTGAACCCCTCTGGCCTGCTGTGTGAGAGCAAAAGGTGCCTGTCCTGCCCTGGCCCCTCCACGGCCCTTTCCATGTCTTTGGGGACAGTGTGGGTGGGTTGAGGGCCTCATCTCCAATGCTCTGGGGTCCGGGGCCAGGTCCTGGGCTGGGCCCTGGGCAGGGGCAGGAAGGATCCAGGTAGGGCTCCAGTTTCAGGCTCCCCCTCCTCTTCCCCAGGCAGGAAGGACCATTCCGTGAACAGGATGTGTGCCTCATCCTGCGACTTCGTTAAGCGGCACTTTTTCTCAGATTATCTGATGGGCTTCATTAACTCTGGGATCTTAAAAGTAGACGTGGACTGCTGCGAGAAAGATTTGTGCAATGGGGTGTCTGGGGCTGGGGGCAGCCCCTGGGCCCTGGCTGGGGGGCTCCTGCTCAGTTTGGGGCCTACCCTCCTCCGGGCTGGGCTCTGAGATCTCCTTCCTTAAGGGCTTCTGAACTTGTTCCCTGGGACCTATGGCTGCCCCCTCCTCAGCCTGGCTTGGCTGGGGCTGGGGCAGCGTTGGCCTGGCTCCACCACCTGTGGCCCCTGCCCTACTCCGTTTCTCTACCAGCTCTGAGTCCCAGCCAGCAGGACACCTCCAGGCCACAGGCATCCACTGGGTGGGCAGGAGGTCTGGGGGTGAGGGCAGGGGGCTGGGACCACCAGGTCTCTGAGGGGAAGACAGGAGGAGCCAGGCCCAGCTGAGCAGCCCAGCTGTTAGTGTCTTCTACAAATAAAGTCACTTCTGAGTCTGGAGACCTCAGTCTGAACTTGGGGGTGGGGGCGGGGCTCCCAGCAGAGAGTTGGGAGTGAGGTGCTGAGGAAGAACAGGTGGGCACCCAGGTCTGTGGTGCTGGGCTGCCTGGGGAACCTCGGGCCTGGTGAGGATTGAGAACAAGGGTGTGTGGGGGGGACTTAGTGTGGAGATGAACAGATCACAGGGTAGGCCTGAGGGTGAGGCCTCATAACCACATGTGCACACTGAGGACACCAGTCACACACAGACGCAGGCAGACTCACCTTAGCTCACACAAATATAGTGCTGTGCACACACACAGCCCGCCCTGCCTGCAGTGTGGGACACCTGCATACACACCCATGCTCACATATTCACACTCTGACTCCCACAGGCGTGCACACACACTCACATGTCTGGACTCCACCTCTTAACTAGAGATTCCCAGCCCGCCCCCCCTCAGGCAGGTACCCCCAAGTGCAGGGTCCTGAAGGCCAGCTCCCCAAGCAGGGGCTGAGGAAGCCCACCCTCTGTGCGGGGTGGAACAGATGGACTGGGGCACTTTGGGTGGGGGAGGCAGGAGGGGACCCCTGGAGGTAGGTCTTAGGGTTCCACTTATCTTGGCCCTTCCTGCTCCAACCGAGGGTCTGTGGTCCTGTCCCTGCCCGAGTCCAGCCCAGCCTTCCACACCCCCTGGCCATGTGGCTTGTCCCATGCCCAGGCTCACCATGTGGTGCTCAGCGGCCACTCCAGGGCTCCTCTGGGGCCAGGTTGTCGACTGGTTCTCCCTCGTCCCTGTGCGGCTGACCCAGGCCCTGGGCACTTCTGTGTCCTGGCCTCCTTGGAAAGGACAGTGGTTCCACCAAGAGCTGGCCTTGACCTCCCCTCCCAGGTTCCTCTGATGAGCCATGGAGAGGGATCTGGGGGTCCAGGGTGAGTGAACCAGAGAGAAGAGAACAGCAAGGTCACTGGAGACTGGTGTCAGTTTCCTGCTGGTGGAAGTGACCGAGGGGCTTGGTTGGGGTGTCTGTGCTCTGAAGTCTGCTCTGCCACTCTGCAATGTACCCCATCCTGCCCCTGCCCAAGCCTCAGTAAAGTGTGCTACCCAACGCTTGTGTCTGGTGCTTTGGGCTGTCAGGATGGTGCTGCTGCTGGTGACCTAGGGCAACTCACTCAGGGGGCATGTGAAGAGAAGTGGAGGGTTTGAGGGGGCTGGGAGCTGGCACCAGTGATGGGAGCTGGGAACCATGAGGTCCTGGAAGAAGGCCAACTGGCCACACCCTGGGGTGGGGTTCAGACCAGGGGAAATGCTTGGTCTGGCAGGCATCTGGATGTGCCCATAAGCCATGTGCCAGGTCAGCACACCTAGATGGACCTTTTGTTTTTGGTGTCTGCTGAGTGTTTGTTCCCTTGAACGAATGAACTGAGATTTACTTACTCGCCAGTCCCTGGGGCACAGGGATCCGCTCTCAGCAACACTGCATGGCCATCTTCACCCTCAGTCCTGGACTCACGAGATAATTTCCACCAGATCAATTTCAAGAAGTGGGCAGCTGGGTCAGAAAGGAGATCCACCTGGTAACATAACACCCCTCAAAGGAGGCTGTGTCGAGTGCCAGGCCTGCCGACCCTCCCACCCTCACTAGCAATGGCTGTGACCCAACTCCGAGTGCTGGCCAGTCTGGTAGACAAAACTAGAACCTTACCAAATTGCCGTTTAAAAAATTATTAGTGAGACTGACCATGTTCTATGTTTGTCAGCCATTGTGTTTCTTCTGTAACAGCTGATCGCATCCTCAGCTCATCCTCTGTTGTGCTGCTTGTCTTTTCTTACTGATTTGTAGACCATTGGGAACACATCTGCAGACTGTTAGGAACACAGTCTTCTCTGTGTGTGTTTTGCAAATATTTCCATGTGTCTTTGTTTTAGTGTCTTCACTGAATATATAAGCATGTCCTCAAGTTTCACATGGCCTAATCTAATTGTTCTACTGTCTCTGGGTTTCAAATCTTCGGAGAAACACCTCTGCCCTTAACTTATGAAAATAGTCTCTATATTTTCCTCTAACATTGTTACAAATGTAGTGACTACATTCAGATATCCAGTCCACCCAGAGTTTAGGATGTGGCAGGAGGCAGAGACTTTTCCCAGAGAAATGGCGAATTTTCTCAATGCCATTGATTATGTATATAGTCCTTTCCCCGTTGGCTTGAAGTGTCATCTTGATGGTAGAATGTGTTCCCTCACATGTCTGCATGTTTCTGATCCACAGTCTGTCGGGATCCCACCGGGCACTTTGCCACAGGGTGCCTGCTGTGCTGTTTCGATTCTGCAGATTTACAGCAGGTTTGACACCTAGTAGGCGAGTGCCAGCCTTGCACCCCTCCTTCTCTTTGTTATGACAGTTGTTTAGCTTCTGTTTCATAATCATAAACTTAACCGTGCGATCCAGCTGGACTTGGAGGGGTAAGGAGAATGCGGAACCCAACGAACTGTGGCGAGAGCGTGAAGACTATGGAACATTCCAGGCAGATGGGGTGGAGGGTGCTCTCCTGAGCTACAGAGGGGATGGTCTGCTGGTTAAGATAAAACACAGTCAAGTTTATTAGCGTTGTCCATAGTCAGCAGTGATCTTCTTGCTGGTCTTGCCAGCCTGGACTCACAATGCTTCATGGCTGCACAATATCCCTGTCGTCTCTCACCTGACTGAAGACCACATGCTTGCCGTCCGACCACTCAGGCTTGCAATGCAGATGAAACAGGGTTCAGCATTTGCCATGGATGAGATGCCAGGACCAGTGAGCTTCAGGATGAAATTCCCATCATCAATTTCTCCCTATAGATGAACTTGTGCCTGTGCCATCATGGCTGCGAGGTCACCACCTGGCACACAAATCCCGGAATGATTCTGTTAAAGCAGGAACCTTCATAGCCAGATTCTTTCTCCCCAGTGCTCAGACCACGAGAATTTTCTGCTGTCTTTAAGACTTTGCAAACAGCTCAAAGGAGACTCAGATCAAGCTTGCAATGTCAAAGAACATGGTGGGGTTCACCATGGCTGGTCAAGGGGGGTTCCAAGGTGACAGCTTCTGCAAAGCCCATGCTCTTCTTTTTAAAAGATTGTTGTTACTTCTCACAATTTATTCTTACAGATGAACTGTAGAATTTGTTTGTCCAGTTCCAGAATAATGCTCTTAGACTTTTGATTGGAATTTCACTCATTGGGTATGAAGTTGGGAAAGGACGCTGTCTTCACTGTTGTAAGTCTCCCCCTTTGAAACACAATGTCGCCCATCATTTATTTAGCCTCCTGATAATGTTCCTCTGTACAATTTAATTTTCTTTGTGTACGTCTTGTGTCTTCATTAATATGTTTATTGCTAGTTGATAGTTTTGTGGTGTCATAAGTGGGATTCCTCCCTTTCCTTTTTAGATGGAATTAGTCCTTTCTGGTGTGTGGCCTGATGCCCTTCATTTTCTTCATGGCATTCTTCCCAGCAGTGCCTGCCCCCCCCCCCCCCCAGGTCCTACTGAAGCAGGACGACTAAGGAGGGATTGAGGAATGGACAGGGCAGATGATGGGTGGAGTGCTTGACTGCTGGAGCCTCAACCCACTGTGACAGGGCATCTCTGATATAAATTCCAAGGCAGAAGGAGCAAGTCTTCAGAGAAGCCACTCAAAACACTTCTAGATGAAGTGGGAGGGAGGGACCTCCCTCAAACCTAGAAGAGATCCACTGGGCTGAGTGGGGAGAGGGGTTGGAAGGAGTGGAGGGTGGGTGGGTCCTGAGGAGCAAAACCTCAGCATGGTAATGGGTGAGGGTGGTCCTGGCAGGTGAGCCATACATAGCCTCAGGCCACCACACTGTACTGTGGCCCCTTGACTGGACACAACTCTGGCGGGGAAAAGATGTATTCTTCATCGACCAATATGTCAAGTTTCTGCCAGCCTGGTAGGATGGGTCTAGAGAGAAAAATGGGTATAGAAAGAGTAAAGTTACCTTGTTCACCTGAGAGTGGGGGCTGTGCTCACATGCTCAGGTGTATCAGCTGGGTCCCTGAGTTGGTCAGCAGGAGGCTTTCATGAGGGTCTCTGCTGGGAGGACGAGAGGAGCTGCTCCAGGCAGGAGGGCTGGCAGACTGGGCACTGCCTCTTGCCCCTCCATGGCTCCTGTTGTTGGTGTCTGGATGTGTCTCCCTGGCAGAATTGAAACCAGGTAACAAACCCTAGGAGCTAGGAGACTGCAGAATGGAGTTTCTGAATTCCAGAAAAATGGGGTCTGTGATGCAGGAACTGTAAAAGATCTGCAGAGGGTGCTGAGGTGCTGAGGCAGCCACAAACTGCACCACCGCCAGAGCAAGGGAGAGCTCCTTGCTTCTCCACTCATCTCCTCCTAATTCTGTTATCAACAAAGTCTCTTAGATTTCAAGGCATATAACCAGATAACCTACAGAGGAAGGCAATTTTGACTCTCCTTTCCCAATATGTTTGTTGCTTACTTAATTTTGAAAAAAAGATGTTTTTTATTGATTTTTAGAGAGAGAGAGGAAGGGAGAGGGAGAGGAAGAAACATTGCTGAGAGAGAAACATTGATTGGCTGTCTCCTGCATGCCCCCTACTGGGGATCAAGTCCAAAACCGACCAGGAATTGAACCAGCAACCTTTCAGTGCCACCCTGTCCCCCCACCCCCACTCTTTCAGGTGAGCTGCAAGTGGGCGGTTGCTCTTTTGGAGCAGGGACCCTGGCCTCAGCTCTGGACAGAGACCCCTGGAACCAGGTCTCTCAGGCCAGCCCCCAGCAGGCAGGCAGTAATTTTGAATGAATGAATGTAATAAAAATGAAATAGGTGAGGGGTGAGAGACAGATAAGTGATGAATCACGAGTTAGTGAGAAGAGGTTTTCCTGAATGCGTGCTGACCACACAGGAACAGTGTGTGGGGGGGCTGGGAATGGTGGGAAGGAGCCCCTTCTGAGGGCTGGGGCCCCTAGGGTCAGCATTTCCTGTCAATCCCCTTCTTTCCACCTCCCCAGAGCTTCCTGTTCTTAAGGGAAGTGCCGGGTCCCTGCTCCATCCATCCTGAGCCCTCCTTCCCTAACTTGGGGACCTGAGGAACATGTTTGCCCCAGCCAGGCAAGGAGATGGACAGATTTCAAGATGGACAGAAAGACAAGCGTTCACCTTTGTGAGGTGACACGATCTGGAGTCTTGATACAGGGGAGGCCTCGAGGGGAGAGCTGTTGTGTCAGAGGCTGAGTAGGAGACTTGCAATTAGCTAATCAAATTAAGCTGTTCTTGGTGACTGTCCCCAGTGCACCACGCAGGAATCACCATGGTTACCGTGCCTTCAGATCCCCCAGAGTTTTCGCAGAGCCCTCCGTTCAGGCCCAACATTCCATTTCTAGTAGCAGCTGCAACAAAGGAGCCACAGTGTCACAAAAGAGTGTGGAAGAATGCCAGCAATGGGACTGAGTGGACAAGTCTCGACAGACTACACACAGCTGGTACCCACACATAAAGTTCTTTATTCTTTTGTTGCATGTAACTGTGATAGAAAAATTACAGCTTTATAGACAATAAAACACTATATTGTCTGTCCTCTACCTATCTTATCCACTTATCTCTCATTCTTTATCATCTATATTTATCATCTATCTATCTATCTATCTATCTATCTATCTATCTATATCTATCTATCTATCTATCTATCTATCTATCTATCTATCTATCTATCTATCATCTATCTATCAATCATCTATCTATCATCTATCTATCTATCTATCTATCTATCTATCTATCTATCTATCTATCTATCTATCTATCTATCATCTATCTATCAATCATCTATCTATCATCTATCTATCTATCTATCTATCTATCTATCTATCTATCTATCTATCTATCATCTATCAATTATCTATCTATCTATCTGTCATCATCTCTGTCTATATCTATCTATCTATCATCTATCTATCTATCTATCTATCTATCTATCTATCTATCATCTATCTATCTATCTATCTGTCTATATCTATCTATCTATATCTATCTATCATCTATCATCTATCTATCTATCTATCTATCTATCTATCTATCTATCTATCTATCTATCTATCATCTATCTATCCATCCATCCATCCACCCACCCCCTCACATGTCACCTCCAGGGAGGAGGAGAGCAGGGTTTTGCAGTATGGATCACAGAATGGGCCCTGGGGAGGAGCAGGGACCATGGGTATGAGGACAAGTCACCCTGTGGTGGGCTCAGGACAGTGATGTCTGAGGTCCAGCCATAGTGATGCTTGTTGTATGAGCTTCCTGGGGCTGCTGTAACAAATGACCACAAATGAGAGGGCTTGAAACAACAGAAATTTATTTTCCCATAATTCTGGAGTCCAGAAGTTGAAATCAAGGTGTCGGCAGGGCCAAGATCCCTCTGAGGGCTCCAGAGACAGGTCATTCCCCATCCCTTCAAGCTTCTGGGGGCTCCTGGTGTTCCTTACCTTGTGGCCGCATCCCTCCAACCTCTGCCTTCATCTTCATGTGGCCTCCTTCCCCCTGAGACTCTGTGAGTTCTTTTCTGTCTCTTACAACAACATTCCATTGGATTTAGGACCTAATACAGGATGTTCTCACCTCAGTCTTTACCTTAATTCCTCCTGCAAAGACCCCATTTCCAAATAAGGTCACATTCTGCTTTTGTATTTCATCTTCCACACTGAGAATCCTGGGACACAGGAGGAAGTAAAATTAGGAGTTTTTAGAATTTAGGTGTCTCATAATTACTCATTTATTTTATCCTGTATCATAGACACAATAGTCTCAAAGTAGCAATACTAAAGCCATTGCCCACAATCTAACTACTGAGAACATTCAAAGTTCATTTTTGCATTCCCTTTGCATTTCTGTGGTTGTGCTGTGTCTATGTTGTTGGAGCAGGGTCACTACGTATTATTTTAGCTCCCTCCAAGCACATTCACACCACTCCTACCCATTCTCTGCAGTATTTTCTCCTGTAGATTCCCCAGGAAGGACTCATGGGAACAAAATTCCCCAATTTCACTGAGGTTGAAAACAGCTTGTCAGTTTTGCTGGGTATAACACCCTTGAACCACAATATCTCCCATGTAATCTAAGTGTGTTTCTCACTTTCGTGATGTTCTAGTAACGCCTGTGGCCCTTGGTGTGCCATGTGCCTTGGGGACAGGTATCCCTCTGACTCCCTGATGCTCCCTCTGAATCCACTCCCCATTCTGGCTGGACCCCACTGTTCCAGAATATCTCCTTTGGTTTGAGAAAACCCTGCCTGCTCACAGTTCCACTTCCATGGAGCCTCACAAGATTGTTCACACTTTTGATCTGCTGACAACTGCAATAAACAGCCACTTAGAGAACTGGGGCTGCAAGCAGGTGGGAAAGAGGCCAGATTTGGAGTCCCAGGAGCATCCTCCAGGAACAAATGGGAAGAAAGGTAGCCAGGGGAGCAGGCAGGACTCTGAAATGAGGGTGTGGGGAACCCTTCTGGGCTGGGCAGGTGTGTGAGTGTGCATGAGTGTGTGGGTGTGTGAGATGGTGGTGGAACAGGAGGGCTCAGGGCAGTGCAGAGGGTGTGTGGCCTCAGTGCCCTGTGCACTATGACCCTAAATGTCTGTGGCAACACCTGGAGATCCATCATTTCTAGAATCAGCTCCTTGTCACACCTTCCCTGAACCAATCCTGGTCACAGCTTCATCCATCATCTCTCTGGCATACATCTCAGCACCCCCCACCCCAGCTCAGAGCCAATCTTAAGATTGAGGGGGACACGAGGTGCTTTAGGAAGCAGAGGCTCACCACTGAGAGCACACGCTTGTCACCTGTGGGCACACCACTCCCTGAATGCACAGCAATATATTCTACATGCACAAGGTAGAAACTGTGCTGGTCAAAAACCTGCGCACACACACCTGCCCTTGAGCAGCAGCACTTGGGGGGCCATCAGACCTTGCCTCCCCGCTCTGACCTGTCCACCCTGCCCTGCAGTGGCTGTACCTGGCTCCACAGCGCCCAGGATCCCCTCAGGGTCAAAGCATAGCCCCTGTGATGAGAGGGCCCAGCTAAGTTATAGGAACAGGCACCTTCCTGTCCCCACTGGTTCCCCTCCCACCTCACTCCCACCACACTCCCTCATTCCTCAGATATTTTGACTCTGCCTACAATCACATGCCCACTGCCTCCCTCTTGGACCAACCCCTGCCCTGGCTTTCATGGCCACCTGAGAACATGGGTAGAGTGGCAAAAAAATTGAGTCACCCAACACACATGTTCCCAGCTGAGCCTGAACAAGGAGATGCTTTCTACTGCAGGCAAGTGTGCTTTTCATGGTCTATTTGGAGCCACATTTTTGTGCTTTTTGTACGTTATTTTGCTGGTTAAAATAGCCCCCAGGCATAGGGCTAAAGTGCTGTCTAGTTTCCTAAGCAGGGGAGGCTGGAATGTGTCTAATGGAGAAATATGGGTGTTTGATGAGCTTCATTCAGGCTCCAGTTCTAGTGCTGTTGGCTGAGCTCAAGGCTCCTGAAGCTACAATGTAACTAAGTAATGTGTCTTTAAACAAAAACACACATAAAACAAGGTTGCTTTTGTTTCCAGTTTTATTGAGATACATGACATATAACATTGTATACATTGAAGGGGTACAGCACATTGATCTGATACATGTATATATTGTGAAATGGCCACCACAGTAAGTTTAGTAACATCCATCACTTAACATAGTTACACATTTTTCCCCCCTTGCGATGAGAACATTTAAAATCTACCTTCTTAGCAACTTCCAAGTATACAGCGCAGTGTCATTAGCCGAACTCATGATGCTGTGCCTCAGGGCCCTGCACTTGCCCAGTTCATTACTGGAAGTCTGCACCTTGGCCATTTCACCCACCCTCCAGCCCTCGCTTCTGCCAACCACCAAACTGATCTGTTTCTATGATTTTTTTGGTTCCAGGTATAAGTGAGCATACAGTATTTGTCTTTATCTGTCTGACTTATTTCACTTAGAGTAACACCCTCGAGTTCCGTCCATGCTGTCGCAAATGGCTTCCTTCCAGTGTGGCGGAGCGGCAGTAATATTCCCGGGTGGTGTTGGTGGTTTAAATGCCGCTGCTATGAACATGGGGCGCAGAGATCTCTTTGACATGGTGTTTTCATTTCCGTTGGGTAAACACCCAGGTGGAATTGCTGATCTACCTGGTAGTTCTGTTTCTAATCTTTTTGAGGAAAGTCCGTCCTGCTTTCCGTGGCTCCAGCGCGCCCGCGCCCACAGTGCCCGGAGCTCTCCTCCTCCCGCTCCGGCGCCCGAGCCCACAGTGCCCGGAGCGCCCCTCCGCCCGCGCCCGCGCCCACAGTGCCGGAGCTCCCCTTCGCCAGCGCCCGCGGCCGCGCCCGCGCCGACACTTACTTCGTCCTCGCCTTTTCCCCTAAACGAGCTTCATCGCCGTTTAGAGAGAGGAAGGAGAGGGGAGAAAGAAACTGATGGCTGCCTCCTGCACGCCCCCTCCTGGGACTGAGCCCGGAACCCGGCCTGCGCCCCGGCGGGAACCCAACCAGCAGCGTTTCGGTGCCGGCCGACGCTCAGCGCCAGAGCGGCTGGGCGAGGGGGCGCTCGCGGGTTGTGGTCAGCCCTCCCCCGTGACTAGCGATGCTAAGCTCCTTTCAGGTTCTGTGGGCTATCTGAGTATCTTCTATTCAGATCCTTCGCCCATTTCAAAATTGGATTATTATTATTTTGCTATTGAGTTGTGTTAGTTTCTTATATATTTGGATATCAACCCTTTACCAGATGTGTAGTTTGCAAATATTTATGTATTGACTCTTTGGTGAAAACATGGCCCTAGGCTAGCAGGGACCTCCCCTGCGTCCATCGCTGGATAATTCAGTGCCTGTGGTGACTTCGAAGAACAGAACTAACCTCAAAACATGGGAGGTGACTTTATTTGCAGCCAAGGAGAGTCCTTCGAAATACCGGCTTAAGACAGCTGGGCTCGGGACCGGTGGTGGGGAGCCGGGGGCGAGCTCTCGGGGCTCCGCTTGCCGCCCTCGGGTGGGCGTGGAGCAGCTGACGCGGCCTCTTCCTGACGGGGGGGAAACGTCCTCCGCTCTCTCAGGTTTCTTGACAGTTGCTGGAAGATGGTCAGAATTTCCTGTGAGAAGCGGGGAGCTTGGGGGCGGAACCCGGGCCCACACGCCCGAGAGGGCACGCGGCTCCCGTGGGGGCTCCCGCAACGCGGCGGCTGCCTGGGCCCCACAGCTCGCGCGCAGCTGCAGCGGCTCGCGGCGAGCTCCGCGTCCACACAGCACTTAGTCGTGTGCGTGAGTTTTCAAAGCCCAAGTGCAAGTCTTTCCTCGCTGACCAGCCTCGAAGGCGTCGCACCGACCCTGGGTTCGGGGCAGCCTCCTGGTGGTGTGGGCACCGGCCTGCGCGTGTTTTCAGTCCTCCCCGAGGGCGTCTGATTTTTAGAGAGCGGGAGGGAGGGAGGGTGTGCGGGAGGGAACCTCCGACGGCGGCTGCCCCCGCGCAGGCCCGCACGGCGGGGCACCCAGCGGCCGCCCGGTGCTGGCCGCCCAGCGCCGGCGGGCGCACTCTTTGGTTTTCGTTTTCACTTCCTCTGTCAGTAACTTCATGAACTTTGTCACTCCGCACAGCTGGGGGCGGGGTCAGACCTACGTTTGCTCGGGGACCCCGGGGGCGGCAGCCTCCGTTCCGTCGGCGCGCAGCGGCCGGGAACCTGGCGCGAGCCCCGCGCCCGGAACCGGGCCGGGCGCCCCGCCAGCCCGCGGTCCTCGGGCCCGGGCCGGGCGTTTCCGGGGCTGCAGTGGGCGTCCGCAGGCGCGGCCTTCAGAGGCGGGCGTGGACGCTGGGCGCTGGCGTCCGCCCCGCGGGGCCGGGAGCTCGGCGCGGCCAGTCGTACGAGAGCGGCTCTCGGGTCATCAGAGAACCACGACGGAGGCCGCACTGACCAGCGATGCCCTTCCCTGCCTCGGTCTCCCCGTAGTGTCCAATACCCCACCGCCAGGCTGGCCACTGACCTTAGAGGCACGTCGGGGGCGCCCTCAGACGTCACAGCTGGCTCCGCGCCCCAGCGCCCGCCCCGGAGGCCGGTCTCGTCGGAGAGGGCGCCCTCTGCTGTCCGTACCTGGGATAGCAAGTCCTCCCATGAGCTTCCAGGAACACTCTTTCCGTCTGATTTGGCCCCAAGACCAAACCCTAAAATCCCTCTCGAACTTCTGGGGGTGGGGCAGTCCTACCCTTCCCGGCGTCCATGCTGTGCCACCCAACATGGGCAGAGCTCGCTCAGTGCGGGAGCGCGGTCTACTGCCAACAGCGCGTCCGTGAGGGCGGGCTCCGCTGCGGGGCGCCGCCGGGGGCCCCTGGGTCGTCCTGGCGCTCGGACGCTCCCGACCCTCCGCGGCCAGGCCCGGGGCCCCGACGGCACAGGCCACGCGTTCTCCGCGGTCCACCCACGCCCACACCTGGTGTATTCGGAGGAGCAAACAAGCTCCGCCCTGGGGGGCAGCCCCCTGCCCGCCCCCCTCGGGCAGGTTGGTGCGGCCGGGAGCGCAGAGCGGGAGCCGCCGCGCACGGCCAGCCGCGGGCCTCGGGAGCGCGACTCCCCGCCGGCCGCCCGAGAGGCCGCCCGAGGGGGGCGGCGGCGGGCGGGGCTCCGCGGGGCCGCTCACTCCCGCTCCCCCGCCCGGGGCGGCGCTGGGAGGCAGAGCTCCCGGGGCGGCGGGAGCCCGTCCCCTCCGGCGGTGCTGGGCGAGGCGCCGAGGGGCGCTGGGAGGCGCGGCGGCGGGGCCCGGGCGCGGGGGCCGCCTCTTCGCCAAGGGCGTTCCGTCCGCTTCTCTCTCGGGCCTCACGTCCTTTTTTAAAAATGTTTTTATTGCTCTATTGATTTCAGAGAGGGGAGGGGAGGGAAGAGACGGGAACGGCCGGGAGAGCCGCTGCCCCGCGGCCAACCGCAGGCGCCAGCCGGCCCCGCCGCCCAGAGCCCCCTGCGGCCCGCGACTCGGCCGCGCCGGGCTCCCGCGCACCCAGCTGTCCCTGCTGGCGGGTTTCTTCACGCGTTTATTGACCCTGGTCCCGATCGCCGGCCTCGTGCAGGCGGAGGCTGCCCCCGTGGGACGTGAACTGCAGGGTCCGTGTGGGGGACAAATGCCACCACCCACCTCGCTGCACAGAAGGGGCGGGGTTGACACTTTGGCCGGGCGAGCCCCCCTTATACTGGGTCACAGGAACGAGCTGGAGTAGAAGGTACCGGCCACTCCACGCGGGGCCGCGGCACAGGGAGGACAGGGCCTGGACCGCTTCTGAGACGAGCGAGACGCGGCGCAGAGCCACGCGGGTTGCGCAGGAAGCCTGCACTTCCCCACGACGGGACCCTCCGCTTAGAGAGCACAGGTCCGGTTGCCCAGTCCACGCACGGGGCGGGGCGGGGCGGGGTCATCCCAGGGGCGTGGCGCGGCCGGAGCGCCCTCGCCAGGGCCAGGGCCCGCTGCCACCTGCGGCCTCCCTGTCGCCCAGGCTCTTAGAACAGCACGTGGCCTTGCCCAGCGCGATCGTGTCTGCGGGGGCTGATCCCACTCAGGGGTGCTCCTGAAGGCGCAGGCGCCCCTTCAGCTCCTGGTGATCAGCTTCTGCCGCTCTGAGCCTGGGCGGCAGGACAGCAGGTGCTCAGGATGGGCCTCCGCAGGGAGGAAGGACCGGGCTTTCCTGACGTCACAGGCACGGACCCTGGAGCTGCGAGCCCCCAGGTGTGAGCCTCTGGGGCAGCCCCGTCAACCCAGGCTCCCAGCAGGATGTGCGAGTGGGGAGCGTGCAGAATTTAGGGGAGCAGGTGAGGTCCCGGCACCTGCAGGCTCCCGGCCCAGGCTTGTCCCGTCCCTGGCTCATGGCCATGATGGAGACCTTTAGAGAGATCTCTGCCTGGGTCTGTCTGAAGGCCCGTTCCCCTCCCATGACAACCCACAAAGGGAGAGAGAAGTGCCCAGCAGCCTCCAACAGAAGAAAGGGCCTTGTGGGGAGCAAGAGGACTCAACATGAGACCAAAGCTGCAGAGAGAGATGGCCCTCAGCGAGGGTGGAGCGGCTGGGTCTGGCCCCCACTGCCCATATCCAGAGCCCAGGATGGAGCAGTGGGAGCCTGGAGAGAAGGAAGGACAAGCTCTCCAGGCCAAGGTGTGGCCACTGTCCCTGGGGTACTTCCTCAGTATCAGGGTAGGGAAGACCCTGAGGAGAAACAGCTGTGTGGAGAGGACAGCCAGCAACGACAGGCTGGAGCGACGTCACCCTGGGCTGCCAGTTTCCCCATGGGATTGAGTGGACCCTGTACATTCTCTCTATTTGAGTCCAGTAAAAAGGGAGAGGTTTCTTCAAGGCTCTCACAGCCTCCTGGCCAGATGCCCCCTTCCAGGGCACCCCCTCCTGAGGCCACTTGGCTTGTAGGCTCTGTGAATGCACAGGGCACTCCCTCTTCATCCCGTGAGCTTCACACAAAAAGGAGAAGGGAGACCAAGTTTGGGGTGTGCAGAGTCATAGCAGGAGCCCTGTGGGGGCAGAAGCTGAACTGGACAGGCACCTCCATTGTGTCTGTCCTGCCCAGCAGGGACTCACCAATTTTGATGACAATCTCATGGGAGAAACACAAGATGTTTTGGGAGGTGCATGTGATGGGCTTGCAGGCAGAGCTGCTGTTGGCCTGCAGACAGTGGGAGCATTACAGGTGGCCACCTGGGGGCAGGGGCAGAGTCAGGCTCGGGGCACACTCAGGTGCTGACCACCCCCTCCCCATGAAGAGGCATGGTGACCAGAGGTTCACTGCACCCCAAGTGGCACACAGGATCCTGACATTCACACCTGAAGGCTACATTGTATCACCACCCCAGGGATACCACAAAGTATCTGCGGTCCTCAAGGAAGCCCACCACACACGTGTGCACACTTGAGCAAGAGCAGCCAAGGCCCCTGAAGCCTTCGCCGCCATGCCCAAGAGACCTACAGGGCTTCCCTCACCCACTTCATTTGGCCTCACCTTTCTCTGCACACACCAGGGCTGACCACAGCACCAGGAGGACCCTCTCATGGCATGGGCAGTAAGACCTGAGTCCAGGGAGACAGAAAGAACCTTACCCAGAGTCTCCCTCCCGCCCCCCCTCACTCATGCACCCTGACTGCTGCTCTCCTCTCCTCCCTCTGGGTCCCGCACCCTCTGTTTCCATTTGTATATGTCCTCCTGGCCCCTCAGGTCCTTTGTCCCCTTCCTGGGTCCACACCCCAAGGCCCCTCACCTGGCCCCAATCTCCTCCACCTTCCCTCAGACCTGAGATGGGCCCTGAAGGAGGACAGAGCCCAAGACCTGCTCCTGGGAAGGCTTCCTGGGGTTCTTAAGTCAGCAGCCACTGGAGGAGCTGATTCACAGCCCAGGGGAGCGGCACAGGGGACTGGTCTCCCCACCTGTGGGTCCACCATCTGGGACAGCCTCAGACTCAGCGTCAGCTCTGATGCACCTTTCCCAGCTGTGACAGACCCATGGAGCAAGACACTGGGTTCAACACAGTGGAGGATATGGGGGTAAGATTTGTGGGGGCCCACAGATGGCTGAGGGACAGACCCAGAAACCCCTGAGCTCCCTAGTAGGGGTCAAGGGCTGAGATGAGAGAGGACTGCACATTGTGTTAAGTTCATGTTCTGTAATACCAAGGGTCCAGCGGGCTCCCCCAGACGCACCCCCCCCCCCGGTGAAAGTGATTCAGCACTCAGGCCCCTGGCATTCGGACATTCAACCGAAACATGAACAAGACTTTCTGGTCTTTGATTTTGTTCAAAGTGTCCAGATTTTATCATTTCTCAAAAGTCTTTATCTCACATTTCGGGGCCATATTGTCTGACTTAGATACAATTAAGTTAGAAGTCAAAGAAAAGATGAACACATTTTTTTTTACATGTAAAAATTAAAAAGCAGCACATTTCAAATTAACACAGTCTTTAAAAAGAGAGTAACTTTCACCCGGCAGGGCGTGGCTCAGCGGTTGAGTGTCGACCTAGGATCCAGGCAATCGGGGTTCGATTCCTGGTCAGGGCACATGCCTGGGTTGCGGGCTCAATCCCCAGTCGGAGGCAGCCGCTCAATGACTCTCTCATCATTGATGTTTCTCTCTCTGAAATCAATAAAGACATATTTAAAAAAAAAAAAAAGAGAGTAACTTTCATATTAAAAAAAAATACCTACAACAGATAAAAACACCACTTCTCGAAATGTTTGGGGTGCAGTGAAGGGTGGTGGTTTGGACAAAATTTATATCCTTCAGAACTTATATGAAGGAAGACTAAAGACAATATTCTGCTTAGAGACTCAGTCTAAGATTTTCATTTTGAAATAATTTCAAATCTTTAAAAGGTTGCAAACAAGTGCAAGAACTGTTCTGTGTAACTCCTTTACACAGATTTTCCAAAGTTTAACACCTTACATAACTATACTATAATGATCAAAGTCACAACGTTAACATTGATATGACTATTATCTAACCTACAGATCTTCTGATTTCACCAGCTGTCCCCCCAATGCCTTTCTCTAGTCTGCCCTCCAGTTGAAGACTAAAGACAATATTCTGCTTAGAACGTGGTTACCTTGCCTTCTTAGTCCCCTCCAACCTGGAACTAGTTGTTTGTCTTGATTTCTTTCATGACCTTGACACTTCTGAAGAGTAATGGCCAACTATTTTGTAGGAAGTCTTATCATTTGGGCTTGCTGTTTATTCATGATTCCTTTCAGCTTAAGCGTTTTGGAAAAATGCCACCTAAATGCGGTTGTGTTCTCAGCACATCACAGGACAAGTGAAGCTGACTTCTTTCCTGAAACAACTATTACCGTGGATTTTTGCCAAATGTTGATTGTTTGTTTCTACCCTTCTCTCTATACTGAACGGTTGGAGTTCTAATGCATTTTACTCTCTTTCTCCTATCCATACCCTGGGATGAACTTTTTATTTTTCATTTTTTCAAGTTTAGATTCCTTTGAGAAGGAAATGGGCCAATGCTTGCTTTTTTGCTGTTGGATGCTTCTTTCCAAGCGTATGTATACTTACTCATACCTCTTTCCAGTCACCATCATATCACGTAATTCCTTCCTCCTTCCATATTTTTTATCTCCTTTCTCCCACAGTGAGAATCCTGACTTGTGACATCATGTACTCAAGCAGTTTGATTATGATATGTCTGAGCATGTATTCATTTGGATTTTCCTACGCTGTATTCATTTGGCTTCTTAAATTTATAGTTTTATTTTTTCTTATCTTCTGTGTACAGAGTAACTTTGGTTTCTATCCTGGAATATTATGTTCTGAGACACCAAGTCTCCTTTCCATCTTGTGAAGAGTGGTTCGGTTTATGCCGAAAGTGCAGATCAACCTTCTGTGGGTTGTGGCTTCTATGTCAGTTCAGTTTTTAGAGGCTTTGCAGTGTTCAGGCACCCAGTGGCCAACCCAATACCTAGGTAGAGGTTATAGTTCAGTTCTTATAGTCTGTGTTGTTCAGGGCCAAATCCATGTATGCACAGCTCAGGAGTGAGCCTGGCTTTTCAAAAACTCCTTATGGAGTTTCTTTCCCAAGCTCTGTACTTCCTCCAGGACTTTCCAGTTACCTGGGGCTCCTCTTTTTGTTATCTAGTCAGAAATCTGGAGCTTAGCTAGTCCACAGTGTGGCATTCTCCCCACTCCTGTAGCCACAGGAGGTGGGAAGATGAAGAGAGAAAAACATCAATGGGTCTTAGCTCATCCTCTTGGGATCACAGCTATTCTGATTGGAGAGCACAGCTCTAAGGGAAGACCCCTAACCCCTTGTCCCTCCACCATGTGATCCTTTCCCCTCAGCACTGACTAAAGCTTAGGCCACAAGAAATTCCTGATGTCCTGTGTGGAGAAACAGTAACAGTAGATGGTGACAGGCCTTCCTAGCCAGTCCAGGGGACCAAGGAGCATTTAAATTCAGCATGAAAATTCACAACCATAGTGAAGGGAAGAGAGGTCCTGCTTCAGGCCAGGAATTCAGGGCTGCAGGCAACCCCAGAAGTCTCTTTGGCACAGAGGGAGCCAAGGTCCAGGACCACACTGAACTGCAAAGGTGGGACACTGAGGGGCAGCCAACCCACCTCAGTCCATGGGGGGAATGGTGGCGAGTAGGAGATTGGGGGTAGGTGTGCAATTGTGGGGGGGCAGGTGTGCAGACCCTGGGGAGAGGTGTGCATGTAGGGGGACTCAAGAATGGGTGGCCTGAGGAGCTGGGAGTGGCTAGCAGGTGTGTGGATCCAGCCCTCCTGCGTGCTGGGGACATGCCACCTGCCCCACTGCATAGATGTTGATGTGAACAGACTGACTCCATCTTTGTGGACCCCGCTCTCTCTCTATTCAAGCTTCAACTCTGACTAACCTGACTGGTCCCAGCCAGCAGACACAGGCCTCATAGATAATGATTAGCTAGGTTCTGCAAGCCTATGCCATGTAACCAATGCAGGTTCCTGTCAGGAACGGTGCAAAAGGCAGAACAACTGAGACAAATATCAAACTGGTGTTGGCGTCAATTCTATGCACTTATCTGCCATAAGACCACCAGAAGGAAGGTGAGTTCCTGGCCTACCCTGCACTCTCTGCCTTGTCAATCACCAGTAAGTCAGCTACTGCAAAGCATTTATGTAACCATTGCTGTGTATGGGAGGTGACCTGTGCAGAGTGCTGGGTCGCCTCTGCTCCGACTCCATCCCTGGAAGTAACTACCCAACAATAAATCCTTCTATAATCTACAAAGTTACCCGCTAAGGTTTTTGGTCTCAAGACACCTTTACAGTTTGGTGCTCACTGCACCTCCAGAGCTCATTCAGACACCCCTGCTCGTCCACTATGCTGAGGGCCCTACTCTCTGCCCTGTCCTCTGTCTTTCTGTTCTCCAGGATGTTCCATGGGTGACCCAGCTCAGCCTGGACAGCCCTGAGCTGGTCCTTAGCTTCACCTGTCCCGACCTGGTCCTCACCTGTGTCCCTCACCAAGGTGGTCCACCCCAGGCCAGGTGCAGGGCCGTCATGGGCACCTCCAGCCCTTCCATCAGCCTTCACTGCCTTCAACCAGGCTGCACACCAAACATGGGTTCCATAGGCCCCACCATCCCCTCCCAGGGTCTCTGCATTCCATCACCCTAGATGGGCCCCACCTACCCCCACCATGTGCCCCAAACCCTCCAGTCCCCCTTCCTCCTCCACACGGAGGCCAGCTGGTCCTTCTGAGAACCTGACCTGAGACTGTGACTCCTGCTTGCCCCGTGATGGGCCCGGAATGCAGGGGTTATGCCTGAGCTTGGCTGCCCAAAGCCCAGCTGGATGGTTTTGTCCAGATGTGACCAAGATCCAGGCATGAACGGCACATGACCACAGAGGTCTGCTGAGAGTTGGGCCAGAAGGATGTGGTTTGGGCACAGTGGGTGGAGATGGTAGAAGGAGCTAGAGGGGGTGAGGTTGAACAATAAGTTTATTGCCTCTGGAAGGAGTGAAGGTCGTGGTCCCAATGCCTGGGTGACACCCATGGCATGAATCTGCCTGGGCCTCCTTGGACAGAGGTGGCCAGGATAGAGGAGGAGCTGGCCAAGGAGACAGAGCAAGCTGCAGCTACCATCTGGCCTTGCCCAGGCTATTCTTGTCCCTCACCAGCCCTGGGCAGTCTGTTCAGGGCAAGGAACATTATACAGGGAGCTGTTACCCTAAACTAGGGATGGTTCATTCTCCTCCAAGGGCTAAATTCTCCAGGCTATGTAGGCAGAAAGCAGGATGGAAGAAGTAGCCTGGTCCTGGATGGAGGCAATGGCACCCTTCCCACTACCTCAAAGGCAAATGTCCCACCCAGTGTCAAAAAGAGAGGGAGACAGGACCAAGGCTTGGGCAGGAAGACAGGTTGGGCCTGCAGGGCTGAAGGGAAGACACTCACAGCAGGGCCTTGAGGAGGCTGAGGCCCAGTGGAAGCAGCAGCCCCCCTGGCAGGGGCCAGGGACCCCCTGGGGTGGGGGGCGCCGTGTTGCAGAAACTCCCAGTGCAGCACTGCCTGATGATCCTCCTGAGCAGCCGGTGGCCCGACAGCCACTCATATACCATGTTGGTGTTGGGGCATCGGGGGGCACAGCGCTTACTGAGCAAAACATTCATCCCTGATCCTGCAGAAGAGAGAGGGCAGGTGGCCCCTGGCCTCCAGGAAGGAGGACTCAGGGGGAGCCAGCAGGTGTGCTGTCCACATGGCCAGTGCCCTTGGAATCAGAGAAGAGCTGTCCCCACAAGCACTACCAGACAGTTCCTCCTGATGCTTTCACAGGCCAGTCCTGTGGAGCACAGCAACATGGCTGTCCAAGCTGTCCATGGCTGTCACCTTAAAGTCACAGCAAAGACAGGACCCAGGACTGCTGGTCCTGCTGAGGGTTCTTCCCTGAAACCATTCATGGCCCTGGCCACCCCAGCCAGCTTTGAAAGAGAAGCAGAGGACAGGATGGGGGCCACAGAGACCCAGCTGTGTGCTCAGCCTGGGCTCAGTTGGGATCTCCCCACTGCTCCTTTAAGGACATGGCAGAGACTTTGAAGGAACCATTGGGGGAAGCAAAACACTCAAAACAACCCAAACTATAGTAGGAGAGACCACCTTGGGTGGAATCCACTGCTATTACATTGTATCATGTTATGTTTGTTTCGCTGAATTACTGTATTGTATGGTAATTCATTATGACATCTCTTCTCAGGCTACAGAGGATGCTGCTGTGGTTTGGGCTCTGGGCTCACCTGAAGGCAGGCAAGAGGCAGGACACTTCCTCCAGAAGCCCCCCAAGGCCCGACCTTGAGTAGCTGCCTCCCCTCCCCAAGGCTCAGGGTGGAGATCTCCAGGCAAAGGTGAGGGTCAGGCAAAGGTGAGGGTCAGGCAAAGGGTCTGAAGAGAGCCCTCCTGAATCCCAGAGTCCCCACTCTTAGGAAGCACCATGACACAGCCTCCAGCCACCGCCATTTAGGCTGAGAAGCTGTAACTGAAAACTCCCGTGGGACCACAGGTAAAGAAAACAAAACCGGAGGGGGAAAGGTGCAGATACTTAGTCAAAGAGCTTGTGCCCCTGTCAGCCATCAGCAAATTCCTTCTCTCAATAAGGACAGGGGGTGCTTCCAAAGGCATGCCCTCAGAGACAGGCATCCTGTGGAGACCGTTCAGGACCAGGAGGAGGGGCGGGGCCTCCATGCTGGTACAAGTCCACCTTGAGTTTTAACAGAAAGGTAAAGGTGGAAGGAGCATGTTACCCATGACACTGGTGTGATATTGGCCATAGGGGTGGACAGCCCTGTCTGCCAGTGCCACGGAGACAGAGGCCACCTCCACAGCAAGGCCACAACCTTAACTGTGCCTGCATTTCTCATGGGCCCTTCCACTTATGGATTTATCTCCAGGGAGCCCAATAATTGAGCAACCTGCACTTTCTGGCATGGGTACTGGAAAGTCAGGGGGCGGGAGATGAGAGGTGCATTCAGGAAATTAGTTAAGAATGATGCCCAGCCTGGCCCCTGGGACTTGCAGCCAGAGAGGAAGCAGCTCTGCTGTTGCTGGCGGGTCCCCAGGGACCTGGCACCATGTAACCAGCACCAGCAAACCATGATCACGGATTCTGGAGGAATAGATGGTCTGCCCACCTCTGGATGTCTTGACATTTGTACACTTGTAGTGGTTTGCCAGTGATATTTCGGTGGGCTCCAGGACGTGTTCAGGCCTGGGTTTATAATCTCCTGTAAGGCTTGTTTTCGAAGTGGACTCCTACCCAGTGAGCCCGCAGCCGGCCCTGTGGGTGGGCGGCCTGGCGAGGGGTCCTGGGCGCAGAGTAGCCTGGCTGCCCTGCTCCCGGAGCCGTCCCTCCGCCCGGCCAGCCCTCCGGTAAATTCAGTTACCCCAGAGCCTCAGGCCTGCTGATGGTCCTGGCGAAGTGACATTTGGCAAATCGCCCTTCAAAAGGAGGGGGAAAACGCAGCCCAGATTCAGAATCCGCGCGGGGGAGAGCTGGAGGGGTGCTGTCTGCCCGAAGGTCCCAGGGCACCCCCTTGGCCCCCATCCCTGCAAGGAGCCCAAGGATCCAGCCAAGTGCCAGTCCCGGAGACGCTGCGCCCCGCCCGCGCTCCCGGGACTCACCGAGCGGGAACAGGACCGCGTGGGAGACGCAGACGCGGTCGGCCGGGGCGCACGCGGCCGGCCTGCAGCGCGCCTCCGAGGTGACTCTGAAGCATCGGAAGCAGGTCAGGTTCACATCTGCGGGGCGACCCCGGCCCCGCTGGAAGGACTGGGAGCGCCGGGGTGCCCAGCGCACCAGCGCAGAGAGCCCGAGACGCGCCGGCCGGAGACCCCGAGGTCCCCGCGGCTCCCGGGCCTCCCAGCGCACCCCTTACCTGCCCGTGTGGTGCCGCCAGCAGGGTCCTGGGGGGCAGCCTCAGGGTCGTGCCGGGCCAGGACTGCACCCTGGCCCAGCAGCAGAGCCCACAGGACTAGAGCCAGTTTCTCCATGACGCGGGAGGGCTCAGCCTGAGGGTGGAGAGGTGGAGCAGAGAGCGGTGCGCCCTGAGCGCCCGACACCCCGGCCGCACCTCCCTCCCCGCGGCCCGCCTGCCTGGGCCCGGTCTTTCCCTGCCCCTCCTTCCAGTGCCCACCGCCCTCTGGCTGCACCTCAGCTCCTGCTCCAGGGGGGCCTCCTGGGGCCCCGGAGGGCGGCAGCCTCAGCCTCCAGCCCCTGGAGCGGAGGCGGCCAGGGACGGCCTCCCCGCGGCCCCCGCCAGCCGGCCCCAGCGTCGGCCCTGCCGCACCTTTTCCTTCCCGTAACAGGCCCCTGGGGGGCAGGGCCTGGCTCTCGCCGTGGGGACACGGGGGCAGACTGGAGCCCACGGATGGCTGAGACAGAGAGGCGCCTTCCCTCAGGGGCGGCTGGGAAGTGGTCTGGCGTCGGAGGCGGTGGAGAAACAGGGAGGGCTTCAAGGGGGAGGAGGGAGCAGGAGGGGGAGGAGAGATCATTGGAGCTAGAGAAGGGGTGACATTGGGACGATTAGAGATGAAACTAAGTCCAGTGGCAGAAACACCATGAACCTGACCCAGAGCAGGAACCCAGGAGAGGACCGTGCTCAGGGCCAGGGGGTCGGGGTGGGGGGAAAGAAAAGAAGGAGGGAGGGAGGGCAGGGGGAGGAGGCGATCAGATCACAAGTACTGAATTTTGAATCTTTTCCTTCTGAGTGCTTGGGGCCACTTTCCCGTGGGAACGGTGGTCTGGGAGGCCCTAGAGCAGGGAGGAGAGCGCTGAGCTCCGCTGAGCACCTATCACCTGGCTCCAGCAGGCACAGCCTGAGGCCCGGCTGTTCCACAGGTCCGCAGCTCGGCATGACAGAGCTGTGCCGCATCCAGGACTCCGCAGGCCCCGGGGCCCTGCAGAGGGGTGGCAGCCCACACACACACACCCCACTTCACCTTATATTCCCTACAAATTCTTCCCTCTGTCCTGTCCTTTATTCCTGTTTCTCAGGAGCCTGCCCTCACAGGAACTAGTGTTGAGAAGATCCAGTGACAGTTGTTAGGCAAGAGGGCTTCTGTGGTGGGTGTGGGGACCACTGCGAGGGTTGGCAAGTGGGAACTGACAGCCAAGCGGACAGTGGGGCCAGGGATGGAAAGTCACCAAGAGGAGGCACAGGGGTGCAGTTCGAGACTGAGGGGAAGACTCAATACCGTTAGGGTTTAAATTCTCCCCAAATTGATCTGCACATTCCTTGCAGTGCCGCCTGCCCACCTCAGCTGGCATTTGTGGAGAAATGAGAGAGAAATCACTCAAAACTCCATGAAAGTGCACAGGGGCTGAGACAGCCAGGCAGCTTTGAAAAAGAGGGGTGAGTCTGGAGGCGCCACCCAATCCGGAGTCTGGCTCCAAGGCTAGTACACAAAACCATGGTTCTAGGCGTGAGGATGGGTAGACATATAGATCAACGGGACAGAAATATGGATTCAGAAAGAATCGAACACATATATGGTCAATCAATTTTTACAAAGTCATCAAAGGTATGTGGGTATCATTGATTTCAAGAAAATCTCACCCTATTAGGTGAATTGGGGTAGATTTGATTAGCAAAAATATATATTGTCGCCCTGGCTAGGTGGTTCAATTGGTTGGAGCATCATCTTGTACACCAATAAGGTTGTTGGTTCGATCCCTGGTTGTGGTGTGTAGGGGAGGCAACAGATCAGTGTTTCTCTTCCCCCCCCCTCTAAAATAAAAAAAACATATCCTTGGCTGAGGGTTAAAAAAATATAATGTGCCCTGGCTGGCTTGGCTCAGGGGTTAGAGAGTCGGCCATGGGCTGAAGGGCCCCGGGTTGGATTCTGGCCAAGGACATGCACCTCGGCTGCAGGCTTGGTCCTGGCCCTGGTTGGGGCACATGTGGGAGGCAACCAGTCGATGTGTCTCCCTCACACTGATTTTCTCTCTCTCCCTTCCACTCTCTGAAAAGCAATGGAGAAAATATCTTCAAGCCAGGGTAAAAATACATATATATTTTGTCCTATAACATTGCTTAGTTGGAAGGGAACAGGTTCTGATTTAAAAGCAGGCATTCATTAGATCTCTCTGCCATTTGTGCAGAAGCTTTACTCTGAGGGAGGAGGCAGCTCAGTTGGGTGTGGTTAAGAACCTATAAAGTAGCTCCAGGATCTGCAAGGGCCTTAGTAGCTTCCCCTCTTGTGGTAATTTCAGTTGCTCCTAAACTATTAGTGAGAAGGAGGAGCACCAACGCATTGTCCTTAGAGTAACCTTAGTCTACTCTAGTCTTCCTTCTTTCTTTTCTCTTCTTAAATCCCACTTCTGTCTTCTATAACCCTTTTTAAGGTGGCCTGGCTCTCTACAATAAAAACAGACTCCTCTGCATGAGATTCCCAGCAAACCCCCTTTAGTAATTCTGTTTTGTTCCCAGAAGCCAGTAGGTATATTAATTAGGAAAGGTCAGAATAACCAGGCCCATATTCTCTAACAGTTAAAATACATTTCTTTGTAACCATTAAGGCTCTGGAGGAAGTCGGGGAAATCTTTAGGTAGATTCCCCAATTCTGTTCTAGTCTAAGGAATGTACACAATCACTGTCTTTCCAGGTAAGGAATAAAGGTTGATTTTCTGGGAAATGGCAAAGAAAGAACCTCAAGACATTTTGGGAGACCTCAAAAACTCGAGGAATTCACCTAAACCCATAGGTATTGCAGGCAAAACCTGATGGCAACTGTGTGGCTTGGCTTCTTTGCCCTGAGAGGCTACTTAAAGTTCATTCTGGACATTTTTGTTGTTGTGATAAGGGAAAACCCGGTCTCTAAAATGGCCAACAGTGCCCCCCCTTGCCATCCTGCTATGATCCTGTGCGCCCCAAACCAGAAAGGGCTTTTCCCCGCCCTAAGTAAGATGTAGCTGCCACGTGGGCGGGAGCATGGACGGTGTATAACGCCCTGCTCCATTGTGCTCGGGGCTCAGACTTTGGACTGGGACTCCTCTGGGCCTGCCAGCGTAAAATAAACCTCCTGAACCCCGAGCCTCCGAGTGCCGCTTGGTCTTTCCGTAAGGTGAGCGTCTCCGGTTCCACAACATTTTGGTTCCCTGACCGGGAAGCCCAGCCGCGCTGGCCCCTTGCAGCCACCGGTTTGCGCGAGAGCGCTGGGTGGCGGACAAGGAGGAGGGGTCGCAGAGGAGAAGGCGCCCTGCCCTGACTTGGCAGTCTCCCATCCCGCTGCCTCCACTCGCCCCACCACAGTCCCCACCGGACTCGAGGAGGCCAGGCGGGACAGGACCAGGACCACGCGTGGGACACGGCAAAGCCCCAGGGCCCAACTGAGTTAGGTGTCCCGAATGGGTGGAAGGGGGGCCTGATCACCTCCCAAGGACCTCTAGTGGTCCCCAGGTAAGGTTAGTCAGGGAGGGAATGTGACAACCTCTGAATGACTGTGAGAGTGACTGTGAGAGTGAATGTGTCTGTGGTCCCACGGCAATAGCCACGGGATCTGAGTGGGCTCCAATCCGTGTCCGTAGTCGGCTGTAACGACGTAACGGTGATTCAGCTTTGCTGACCAGGCCCGGGGATTATACGGGTGCACCTTAGTCAAGGCCGGCCCAAGTTGCGGCGAGGCAGCGGACAGCCAGGCATCTGAAAGGTCCCTCCGGGGACCCCCCCACCCTTTGTCTGTATCCGATACCATACACGGGACCATGGGAGGACCTCAGGGAAAGCCCACCGTCCTAGACCGTATGCTGAAAAACTTCGAGAAGGGCTTTTCCGGGGACTATGGCATCAAAATGACTCCCTGCACACTTCACACTTTGTGCGAACTTGAATGGACCGCCTTCAGGGTCGGTTGGCCCTCGGGGGAATCTTGGATGTCCCCACAATCCGCCAGGTCTGGCAAGTTGTCACTGGAAACCCTGGAAACCCAGACCAGTTTCCTTACATAGATTCCTGGTTAGAAATAGCGTAGACTCTCCCCCCTTGGGTACGGTTCTGCACCAATAGGCAGGGAGAGGCTGAGGTCTTCGTTGCTCAGCCTGAAGGAAAACAGACCCCTTGAGTTTTTGCGGGAGACGAAGAAGATGAAGAAGAAAGTTAGCCTCCTAGAAGCGGCCCTCAGAGAGGAGGGATTGGGAGGGCAAAAGAAGACTCACCCGCCAAAGGGGGGAAATCGATGGACCCCATTGGTGGCGGACCAGTGTGCCTATTGCAAGGAGACTGGGCACTGGAAAAATGAGTGTCCCAATAAAGGAAAACCTCGGAAACCTAGAAAATATCAAGGGGAGCCACAAGAAGGCAACCTTGTTGGGTTAGTCGGCATAGACTCTGACTGAAAGGGATCGGGCCCGATACCCCTCGGCCCCCATGAGCCCAAGGTCAGGATGGATGTTGGGGGCCAAAACGTGACTTTTATGGTAGACACCGGAGCAGAACACTTGGTAGCCACTATGCCTGTGGCACCTGGCAGGAGGACAGCCACAATACTTGGAGCGACCCTCCTGCCAAGCTCGCTGTGTGAACTCGGGGGCCATCGGGTGTGGCATGAGTTCCTGTACATGCCTGAATGCCCCATCCCTCTCCTTGGCCGAGACCTCCTCTCTAAGCTAGGGGACCAGGGCACCTTTGGACCAGGAGGGGCTACCACCCTGCAGCTACACCCTGGCAGTGAAGACGCCACACCCCTCATTATGGCGGTTGTCATCCCAAGGGAGGAAGAGTGGAGACTGTTCAGCACTCCGGAATGGAGTGACCCCCCGGGGTTCCAGGTGGAATTTCCTCTCTTCTGGGCTGAAGATAACCCTCCTGGACGCGCCCTCAACCGGGCCCCAGTGGTGGCTGAGCTAACACCCGGAGCTCGCCCGCAGAGGCAAAGGCGGCATCTCCCCCCGAGAGGCACCCTGGGTACCCGAGGCCACCTAGTCAAGCTCAGGGACTCTGGTACCCTGGCCGAATGCCAACTGGCTTGGAACAGTCCCCTGCTGCCTCTCAAGAAACCCGGGGCTGGATACCGGCCAGTGCAGGACCTCCGGGCCATCAACAAAGTAACTGTCTCCTCGCATCCAGTGGTTCCAAACCCAGACACCCTCCTCAGCCAAGTCCCTGCACCGCCGCGTGGTTCACCGGCCTAGACCTAAAGGGTGCCCTCTTCTGCCTTCGGCTCGCACCCCAGAGCCAGCCCGTATTTGCCTTTGAATGGACAGACCCAGACATGGGAAGACAGGTGCCACTGACCTGGGCCCGGTTACCACAGGGTTTTAGGAACTCACCCACCCTGTTCGGGGAGGCTCTAGCCGCCGACTTAGCCGCTTACCGGTGAGAGGCTGTTCAATGTACCCTTATTCAGTACGTGGACGACCTACTCATCAGCGAAACCAAGGAAGATTGCATGGCAGGAATGTGGGCCCTCCTCAAATTACTGTCAGAAGCTGAGTATTGTGTCTCATGGAAGAAGGCCCAGATCTGCCAACTGCAAGTCCAGTACCTCGGGTTCCTCCTTTCACAAGGCCACCGAGCCCTAGGACCTGAGAGAAAGAAGGTGATCACTTCGCTGCCACAGCCTCAGACGAAGAGAAGCCTTCGAGAGTTCCTAGGGGCTGCAGGGTTTTGCCGGATCTGGATTCCAGGCTTCTCAGCAATAGCGAGACAGCTTTATGCTGCCTTATTCGGTCCCGATCGGAGTCCTCCGCGTTGGACAGAGGAGGCAGAGGAGGCATCAAATCAATCCGGAGCATCAAATCAGCCCTCGGATAAGCCCCTGCATGGGGATTGCCTGACATTGAAAAACCATTCAACCTGTTCATCCACGAAAAGGACAAGATAGCTCTAGGGGTACTCATGTAGCCTGTTGGTTCGTGGCAAAGGCCCATTGTCTAAGAAACGACTCAGTAGCCACTGGATGGCCCCCCTGTCTCCGTGCCTTAGCAGCTACTGTCCTCCTCATCAAGGAGGCTGACAAACTCACCCTTGGTCATAGTTCCAGTAACCCTCAGGCCTCACCTGGTATCTTAGTACCATCAGCTCATTCATCTTGGAAAAACTGCCCTGGAAGCCCTTCTGAAAAAACAGTATTACATCAGCCACCTGCCGGCGCTGTGCCGAGCGGTAGGGGAATGGTGCACTACCTGTGCCAGGAACAACGTGCATTCCATGCCTCGGCCCTCTCCTGGAGCCCAAGGAACAGGAAACTCTCCTTTTGAGGACCTAGAGTATCTCCTGGTTTTAGTTTGCACATGCTCAGGATGGGCCAAAGCATTTCCCACTGAAAGAAGCAGAGAAGTCTCGAAGACCCTCCTATGGGAGGTCATCCCTAGGTTCGGCCTGCCGCTGAGCATCCACAGTGACAATGGACCGGCCTTCATAGCTGAAATCATCCAAACCCTATCGAAGGCCCTCAGCATATTATGGAAACTCCACACACCATATCGGCCTCAGAGCTCAGGGAAAGTAGAGCACATGAACCGTACCCTTAAGGAAACATTAGCCAAATACAGCCAAGAAACCAGTCTCTCCTGGGTAGATCTACTGCCCTTGGCCCTGCTACATACCTGTTGCACCCCTGGAAAGTTAGGCTTTTCCCCTTTTGAGTTAGTATATGGAAGGCCTCCCTCAAGTTTAGGAAGCATCCCGGGAGACCTACATCAAGTAGAGGACCGGAGCCTGACAGAACAACTCCAGGCCCTGGGAGCTACCCTGTCAGAACTATAGCAGTACACAGTCGAAAGGGCCCCCATCCCTCTAGGGACCCTGGTCCATCCATTCTGGGCTGGAGACCTAGTATGGACTGGGAAAAGGGACCCCTCAGGCCACATTGGACAGCACCACCCCCACTGCTCTTAAAGTTACAGGTATCACCCCATGGATCTTGACTCTGCATTCTAGAGTCAAGAAAGCCCACAACATTCCTGAGGAGGAGCACTCGGATGACTGGAGAGCCAGCCCAGACCCAGGTGACCCCTCAAGATCTGGCTGAGGTGGACAGCAACCTGATGAGCACAGAAGACCTCTGGTTCCTAGTTGCAGCCGGATTCATCACCTTGGTCCTTGGACTTGGACTTGCTGCAACAGCCCCTCCTGACTGGACTTTACTTACTAGAGTTGTATTGTTTACTATTTACTGTACCCTGGCATCATGCATTTTCTTAGGAGAGGAATGTTGTTACTTCGCAAAATAGTAGTTACCAAAGTAAAGGAACTCAGGGAGAGAATCAACGGAGGGAGCAAGAAACTGCCAGGGATGGTGCGGACAAGGGCAGTGGTCCTCCTGGTTACTTTCCCTCTCCGGGCCACTCATCACCATTGCCCTCCTTATCACAATAGGTCTTTGCCTCCTCAACCTACTAATGAGGTTCATTGAAAATTCAGTCTCCCTTTGAATCTCCAGGACCTGACTCATACCTTTGGCCCTGCCCCGGTGATTCCCTGAGACCCCACCGCTCCCTACCTGCAAGCTCAGGCAGGCCATTTCCAGTGGCTTTTCTATGCAAGTGGCCTCTCGAGCCTTATGCTTAGGACTTTCCTAAAATCTCTCAAACAAGCAGCATCATGCCCCATATGGCTTGATAAGTGGCCCCAGGCCTGGCACTAGCAGCAGACTGCATTGGTTCATAGCTTGGCCTCTCCTGGACAATGCCAAGCCCAACACAAGTAGCAGCCAACTACGGTTTGCTGTGGAGCTCATGCTGGGTGGCCCTGGTCAAGACACTGGCACAGGCTGACTTTGCACCTCTTGGGAGGCCCCAGAGACAGTGCACCTGGTAGTCAAACTCGACCACGCTGGATTACAACCCTACCACATCCACGAGTGGTACATTCAAGGGGTGCACTTGGTGAACACCAAAGCTCCACTGAAGTAAATCCTGCTCCATAGGGGTGTCTCCAGCACAGCAGCTCTTTGGTTGTAGTTGCAGCTGGTCCTCACAGTCAATTGGCCGGGGGGTCAATTCCTCCCAGTGACGCCAACAGCCACCAAGGCTCAACTACAACAGGACAGAGCACACAGCCCACACAGGGGAGCACCTAGAAGGCCCAGCTCAGGTAACTGGGGAGGCTGAGCCACTGGACTCTACAGGACACCTACTACACAAAGCCACTCTACAAATTCCAGGAGACATAGCAGCTCTACCTAATACATAGAAACAAACACCAGGAAGCAGCCAAAATGCAGAGGCAAAGAAACATGTCACAAAGGAAAGAACAGAAGAAATCTCAAGAAGAGGAACTAAATGAAATAGATCCAAGCAAACTAACAGATACAGAGTTCAGAATTTTGTTTATAAGGATGCTCAACCATATTAGTAAGAGTATTATGAAAATAACTGAGAAAATTGATGATATAATAAAGTACCAATTTGAAATGAAGGCTACAGGAACTGAAATGAATAATTTACATGGAATCAACAGCAGAGTAGAGGACGCTGAGCATCAAATCAGCAATTTGGAACTTGAGGAAACAAAAAACACCCAACCAGAAGAGCAAAAAGAAAAAAGAATCCAGAAATATGAAGATAGCATAAGGAGCCTCTGGGATAACTTCAAGTGGCCCAACATTCGTATTATTGAGGTGACAGTAGGAGAAGAAAGAGAGCAAGAAATTAAAAACCTATTTGAAAAAATAATGACAGAAAACTTCCCCTACCTGGGGAAAGAAATAGACTTACAAGTCCAGGAAGCACAGAGGGTCCCAAACAAGAGGAACCCAAAGAGGCCCACAGCAAGACACATCATAATTAAAATGCCAAAGGTTAAGACAAAGAGAGACTCTTAAAAGCAGCAAGAGAAAAGCAAGAGAAAAGCAAGAGAAAAGCTAGTTACCTACAAGGGAGCACCCATACGACTGTCAGCTGATTTCTCAACAGAAACTTTGCAGGCCAGAAGGGAGTGGCAAGAAATATTGAAAGTGATGAAAAACATGGAACTACAACCAAGATTGCTCTACCCAGCAAAACTATCATTTAGAACTGAAGGTCAGATAAAGAGCTTCACACATAAGAAAAAGCTAAAGGAGCTCATCACCCCCAGACTAGCACTACAGGAAATGTTGAAGGGTCTTCTTTAAGAAGAAGCTAATGAACAAAAGAATCTGACGAACTAAATAGATCCAGAGACACTGACGCATGCAACAGACGATCATATTTCAGAGGAAAGAGGGAAGGGGGATGGAGGGTGGGAAGAGATTAACCAAAGAAATTATATGCATATGTGCATAACCCATGGACATAGTCAATAACGGGGTGAAGGCCTGGCAAGGGGTTGGGAGCGAGGTGGAGGGGGTCAATTGGGGGGAGAAAATGGGACACCTGTAATACTTTCAACAATAAAGATAAATTTAAAAAAAAAGAAAGAAAATTCAGTCTTCCACCTAACCACAGCCAAGGTCTTAGCTTTACGAGGGTATCGGCCACTAGATGACTTTAATGATGCCCTCTGAGGCTCGCCACCTCCGGGGCATCAAAGAGGGGAATGATAAGGGAAAACTCGGTCTAAAATGGCCAACAGTTGCCCCCCCCATTGCCATCCTGCTATGATCCCGTGCGTGCCAAACCAGAAAGGGCTTTACCCTGCCCTAAGCAAGGTATAACTGCCACGTAGGCGGAAGCATGGACGGTGTATAACTCCTTGCCCGATTGTGCTCAGGGCTCAGACTTTGGAGCTGGACTCCTCTGGGGTCATGGGCGGAAAATAAACCTCCTGAACCCAGAGCCTCTGAGCGCTGCTTGGTCTTTTTGTAAGGTGAACATCTCCAGTTTCAGACCAGTTAATCTTCACCTGAGGATATTTTTTCCATGGATTTTTAGAGAGGGGAAGAGAAAAGGGAGAAAGAGAGAAACATTGATGTGAAAGACACATTGATCGGTTGCCTTCTGCATGTGCCCAGACCAGGCCGTGGATCGAACCTGCAACTGAGGTATGGACCCTTTACCAAGAATCAAACCCAAGATCCAACGCTCCAGCCACTGAACCACAATGGCCAGGACATTCTGGACATTCTTTATGAGATTCTAGCTAAGCAGATTTAAGAAAGCTTATATGAGCAATTGCTATTCTTGTATTTATGCTAATAATCAGGCCAAATTGGGACTAGACTTAATGCAGTAAATGAATTGGTCTTAATTTGGCTCATTGATAGAAATGAGGGTGATTTTAAGGGGGTTATGTTTCAATAGAATTTATAATACACAGTTGTGGAGATTAGGCTCTAGCTCAGTTAATTATCTTCAAAGTTTTGTTCTTCACCTTTGAATTGAATTGGATCCTGAGTTTTTCTAGTTTTCTTAAATATTTGGCTACAACCCTTCACACTACTGTTTCATTTCCCCCCCATCCTCTGACTTGGAATCATTGAGAACTAAAACTTTTCTCCTCCCACCCACTATTAGTCATAATTCTTGCTCTAGCTTTTGCCCCAATGATAGAGATTGGTAACACAATTTGTCTCCACTAGGTTACAAGCCCTACCTGCACTCAGGGAATACCGCCCCTTGCCAACTCTGGGCATCGTTGTCACCTCCTCCCATGCTCAGCCTCATGGTCCATCTGACAGAGAGCAAGGATCTCCTGGCTCTGAAGGCAAACACCACCCCTCTTCAGCAGGAAGCAGCTACAAAAGAGATCCCGTGCCCCTTTCCCTTAAAGAATTCAGAACCAAGAATTCTTCAGGGGGAATATGGTGGGCAGTTAGACAGACATGAGCAGAGCAAGGACGATGGGCCAAGTACAGAAGATAACCAGGATGGAAAGCCCTGGGTGCCTAGCAGGGGGCAAAACTGGGAAAGCAAGGACCTCACCCCCAGGGTAACCTTTCCTCCCCTAGCATATTGCTGGTCATTCGGTTTAAACCCCATGACCTCTCTTCCCCTGAAATGTGACTAGTCACGGGACAGACCCTGTTGAAGGAGGAACAAGGTGCTTAAGAGTGGCCTCATTCGACTCCCACGCAGATCCTTCCTTGCTCAACCATTCTTTAAGCATTAAACCCTAGGGATAACATCTAGGCCTCAGTTGTGTTTCAGCTCCAGGCCAAGAAGAGCAGCAAAACCAGATGAAACAATACCCAGGGCTGATATGAGGACTAATGACCCTCTGCCCTAGTGCTGACCAATCAGTGGAGACCATGACCCTGAAGGGACACACCTGGAAAGCTGATAAATATTCTATTGAGACACTCCCCTGGAACCTCACATAGCCCCCCAAAAGCCCTTAGGATGGAGGACCCAGCGGGGCTCTTCCTATGGAGCACACCCTCGCATTTCCCTACCCCTTTACCCCTGGGCAGGTTTTCCTTGCCTCTCTCTTTCTAAGCTCCAAGGACCTTTTTTATTTTTTCACTCTGACTTATTTCCTGAGCCCATTGCTACTATGGCTGACTTCTACCTCTGTGACTTTCTAAATAAACTTTCTCTTATAGTTTGAGTCTTGACTCTGAATTCTTTCTCAGCCAGAACTCAAGTTCTAAGGTGGTTGAACCAAGGTCCAATCACTGGTAACATTCTGGTGCCATTTTGCAGCCAACAGACAGAACGGAGACATCCGAGCAATGCAGCCCTGACACAGCAGAGGGCCCCATGCACAGCTGGCCTGCTGGCATGGCCAGTCATGTCTCAGTGTCTTGTGGTGACTGGCAGGGCAGTAAGGTCTCTGCAGGCCCAGGCCGCAGCCAGAGCTGCTGTGACATTCCCGAGTCTCCAGCTCTGCCCTCCTCCTCCCCACTGATCAGATGGCCTCCATGCCACATGGGCCCAGGCCACCCAGGACAGACTCTCATCCGCCTGTAAAACACACACTTAACTTCCAGGGCTAAAAGCCTTTTTATTTATATTTATTTATTTATTTACCTTATTCCTCATCTGAGGATATAGTTTTCCATTGCTTTCCAGAGAAAGTGGAAGGAGGGAGATAGAGAGAAACATGGACATGAGAGAGACGCCACGTGTGCACCAACTGGGGCTGGGGATCGAGACTGCAACCGAGGTAGGTGCCCTTGGCTGGAATTGAACCCGGACCCTACAGTCCTCACGTCAACACTCTAACCACTGAGCCAAACCGGCTAGGGCCTGAATGCCTTTTTAAAAGAAAAGGTTTATGGGGCCCTTGCTAGCAAGAAAAAAAGAGCCCAGGTCCTGGGGTAGGAGTATAACCCCCCACTTCCACCCCTGAGCCAGGAGGAGATGACTAGGTGTTGCCAATGTGAAGCTGACAGGCTCTTTCAGACATGAAGTGGGGACAGAGATGAAGTTGTTTGGAGAGAATCTGCACTGGCTACAGATAGGGGTGAGAAAGGTAAGGACCGGCCCTGGGATAGGCGCAGTCCCTGAAGAAGGCTTGGTTGCCCGGGAGGGTTGGGGATCCAGGTCCTGGATCCAAAGGCACCTGGCTATTCTCTCTAGATAATGGCAGGAACGGCCACCTGGACACTTAGCTCCTACACACATAGGAATGTGAATGGTCTTTGCTGGTGAAAGTTTAGGGGTCAGTGGTGATGAGCGGGCAGCTAAACAGGCATCTCAGATGGTGAGTAAAGAAAAATTAAATTTATTAAAAGGTGGTGGGGATAGCCAAAGGGAAGGGCAACACTGAGCCAAAGGGTGCTGGGTCCATGATGTCAGCAAAAGCGTACTTGGGACAGTGAGACAAGGACGGGCATAGAAGAGGCAACAGGAGAGCCTGGGCCAGGCTGCTCTGGCTCCCTGAGAAGCTGGAGAGAAGGGGTCAGGTTCGGGGGCCTTGGAGACAGGTTCAGGGGGTAAGCCCAGGATGAGCTGCTGCTGCCCATTGCTCTCCTGGTTGCAAGCCTGGTGGGGTCCCCTCAGATGGATGGAGATGGCACTGGCGTGCTCCCCTGGTGGGAAGCATGCACTGGGTCCTTTGTCCTGAGCATATTTATCTTTTTCTTGCAGGCAGGAATCTTAGGGGAGGTCCCAGAGGAGGGTCTCAATAGAATATTCACCAGCTTTACAGATGTACTTTTTCAGGGTCCTCGTCTCCACTGGTTGGTACCAGGGCAGGGGGTCATTAGTCGATGTATCTGGTCCTGAGGCAGCCACTTGTCTGGTTTTGCTGCTTTTCTTGACCTGGAGCTGAAATACAGCTGAGCTCTAGATGTTCTCTTTAGGGAGAAAAGCTCAGGGGTCTAAACTGCACAAGCAGGAATATTCTGGGGGAGGACAGGTTACCCTGGGGACCAGGTTCTTGTTTCCCCAGTTTTGCTCCTTGCTAGGCATCCAGGGCTTCTTGCCCTGTTGAGTCTGCAAACCCGAGTTTCTGCACCTGGGTTTCTGTAGCTGGCCTATCTAACCCTTGGTTTTACCGAATCAGCAGCTTACCCCCTGAACCTGTCTCTTCCTCCCACCATCTGGCCCCTGTAATTTAATTTACAACATCTCAGAATTTTCTCCTTGCCACCCACGCTCCTACTTGGGTGGTAGGAGCTGTTTGCAGGGCTTTCTTACCCCCCCATCCACTCCCAGGCCTGCTCACCACCCCCTCCCCCTCCCAGGGCCCATGTGGGAGAACCCACCCCAAGAACCAGCTTTTTCTTTTTCCAGCAGGGCCCCCAGGGGCACTGCTCCTGGGCTCGGTCCCCTCATCCCAGACAGCCCACTCTCCTGTTAGTACCTTGCAGCAGGGCCGTGGTCACCCCTGGCCCACCCTTGCCCACTTCCTGGGTCTTTTGATGTCTTCCTAAGGAGCAGAGTGTAAGTGTGGTGTGCATGTGGATGGGGGTGCATGGGCAGGGATAGGATGGGGAGCATGAAAGGGCTGTAAATGTCCAAAGATTGAGCACCTGAATTAATCTCAAATATAATTATATTACTTATAAAATTGTAGGGATTTACGTTCCTTTTTTCCTTAAGTTTCTTTCTCTTAGGCCTTTGTGCCCGTACACTCCCCCTGATCTCGGACGAAGCAATTAAGGAGGTGAGGCAGCTGAGAACAAGGAATCAAGGTATCATCTTATCAAGACAACCAATATGCATGGTCAGGCCGACCCACCCAGGAGTCCAGATATCACCTCATCGAGACATCGCCAGACGACCAAGAACAAAAGAATGAAGTCTGCGGACCTCAGGGGCTGCTCATAGCTGCATTCCATTCCCAGCCTAGTTTGCCCCATATATAACCCGATCCCTCAGGCCACTCTGTAAGACACGTTTTGGATGCTTGTATGCTCCTTGTCTTCTTGGTTGGCCTTCTCAATAAATGCTTTATATGATTCAACCCTGCCTCCCTTGAATTGGATACAGCGACAGGCAGCCCGAGCCCCACTGAGGCTTCCCGGTAACAAGCAGACAAAACAGAAAACAGAGCTGGGCCTCCTGGAGAAAGCTTCCCTGACACCCCACACCCTGTATGAGGTGCCCCACCAATGGCTTTCAGTTTCTGTGCCCCTGTAGTCAGTAGCAGGAAGCACTTGGCCTCACTGGCTCAATGCCCTCTGGCCTTGGGCCCAGTTTTCTTTCATGCCCTGAGTTCCAGGAAACTGAAACTCCTAGGCTCACTGAGCCATGCCCCTCCTCCGTCATGAGTCTGCGTGGAAAACGCCCTCCGCGGAACACAGCTTCCTCCTCGCACCCAGGGGACAGCCCCTTCCTCACTGAAGCCCTGCCCTCTTCCCTGAGGGCACTATGAGCCCCACCTCCTCCGGTTGATCTGGAGAGGTTGGAGCTTTGCTCTGGTAGCCCAGGCAGGCCCCGGGGGAGGTCTTCAGCTACATGGATGATGTCACACAAACAGCAGGCTCCCTGTAAGAAGAAAAACGCCCTCGCCTTTCTGGCTCAGGGTCAGAGTGTCAGCCCGCAGAGTGAAGGGTCCCAGGTTCGG
The DNA here is from genome assembly GCF_054644295.1 of Miniopterus natalensis. Classification (NCBI taxonomy): domain Eukaryota; kingdom Metazoa; phylum Chordata; class Mammalia; order Chiroptera; family Miniopteridae; genus Miniopterus; species Miniopterus natalensis. The sequence goes on along the minus strand of NC_142096.1, from coordinate 43,310,062 downwards.
TTCCAGCCAAGGGCACACACCTCGGTTGCAGGCTCGACCCCTGGCCCTGGTTGGGGCACGTGTGGGAGGCAGCCCACTGATGTGTCTCTCTCCCATCGGTGTTTCTCTCTCCCACTCTCTCTGAAAAAGCGACGGAGAAAATATCCTCGGGCGAGGATTAAAAACAGAGAGAGGTAACTGGACTGATGAACACAGTGAGCAGGAGGGTCCCAGAACAGTTGGAGCCACGCCTGTGCAGGGATGCCAGCTCAGGAGAGGGGAAGGGCCCGAGAAGGGAGTGGAGCTAATGTTTTCAGGGCTTTCTAGGGGTGAAGGAGAACAGATATTGTCACCCCAAAATACACCTCTGATTTTATAGCCAGGCTATTTTTAACAAACAGGAGGCAAAAAAGAAGTTCTGAGTAGCTACCCTTTTGTAGGAGACATTTACATCTATAAGGGAATCTCCATCTGTAGAGGGTGTCTCTCCCTCCCCATCAGAAGAGACCTGAATCTCTAAAACCTTCACAGTGGGGAAGGCTGGACTTAAATCTGCATAATAACCACACCCTCTTGACTGTGCTTTTCCAGAAAACTTCCTGTAACTGACCCCCCTCTCCCCCCACACACAGATTTTGTCTTCAGCTGGAGATGGTATCGAAGGTGGTGGCGGGGGCCATTCTGAGGAGTTACTTGGTGTTCCTGGGTCTCTCCCATGTATACTGGAGGTACCCATGTTTTAAATGTCTGTTGGTTTTCCCCCTGTTAATCTGTCTTTTATCAGAGGGCAGGTCTCATCGAAAAACCCAGAAGGGCAGAGGGACAATTACTTTTCCCTCCACAGCGGCCTTTGCCGTCCTCGACCTTGGTGGTTCTGGTGGGTCCTCAGATGACAGGGGTGGAGGGGGGGCTGGGGTTTCACCCTCATAGTGTGGCTGGGTCATCCCTGTCTTCCCATGGCCTCAGTATTCCCTTCTGCTGGGTGCCTCTCTCCATAGTCCCATAGGAACCACAGTCTTCACCAGGCTCTGGAGCTGGGGCCCAGAGGATACACGGACCACTGGGAACCCAATTCTGGACTCGCCACCCCAACTGGCAAGGGCTGAGAGTTCAGAGGATCCGCATGGAGGACAGAATGGGGAGTGGGTAATGCTTAGCCCCATAGAGGCACAGGGAGGAGACTCTGGAACAGGGTCCCCCCAGAGTCCCAAAAGAAATGTGGTGAGGCAGGGTTGAAGTCCCTCTGTCCAGTCTTTGCAGTCCTGGGGAAAGGCTGTGGGATGACTAAAGGAAACCTCACCAAAGTGGAGTCAGGAGGCCTGAAGGGGGGGCTCTCACACTGTATCACTTGAGGTCAACTACAGATCCCAATAGGAAGAAGCATGCCTCAAATTTCCAACAGGAAGTGTCTCTACTACTCCAGCAGGAGGAAGATTTTTCTCTTTGCCTGGAAACAGACCCAGCCAACGAGAAACCTCCATGACTAAGCCAATAGGTAGTGAGAACAGAGTGGAGAAATGGAGTCACTATGGTCAAGCTGCTAAATTGCTGAAATCAAGTAAGCAGAGGCATAAGGAAACAATTCTACTCTTGCTTTAACTGCCTGGGAACTTAAACTTTTGAAGTCTCCAGTTATGCTAGGAAATCTATATCATCTATCATCTATCTATCTATCTATCTATCTATCTATCTATCTATCTATCTATCATCTATCTATCATCTATCTATCTATCTATCTATCATCTATCTATCATCTATCTATCTATCTATCTATCTATCTATCTATCTATCTATCTATCTATCATCTATCTATCTATCTATCTATCTATCTATCTATCTATCTATCTATCTATCATCTATCTATCTATCATCTATCTATCTATCATCTATCTATCTATCTATCTATCTATCTATCTATCTATCTATCTATCTATCATCTATCTATCAATCATCTATCTATCAATCATCTATCATCATCTTCTATCTATCACCTTATAGATAACCCTCTGATTACCTCCTGAAGGTCTTAGTATTGTAGGTGGCAGGAACAGCACCAGATGTTAGACAAGTGGGGTCAGACTGGACCTAGATTTAGCAACCTTGGTACTTTAGTTCTGGCTAGGAAAGAATTCAGAGACAAGACTCAAACTATAAGAGGACATTTATTTATAAAATCACAGAGGTAGGAGAAGTAATTCATAGAAGAACTGGACTGAAGAAACAAGTTATAGAGGCAAAAGAAGGGCCATTGTTGGAGCTTGGGAGTGAGGAAGGTAATGGTAATATGCCTGGAGGGGGTGGGGTGGGGGCAGGGAAGGGAAAGGTGAGGGCATATTCTCAGGAGGGAGAGCACTCTGGGTCCTTGGTTCTAAGGGTTTTAAGAGTGGAGATTTTAGGGGAGGTCCCAGGGGAAGATCTTAACAGAATATTCACCAGCTTTCCAGGTGTGTCTTTTCAGGGTCTAGGTCAGCACTGATTGATTGGTCAATGCCAGGATAGGGGGTCATTATTCAATGCAGCTAGTCCTGAGGGCAGTATTGGTGTTGCTTGTCTGGTTTTGCTGCTTTTCTGGGCCTGGAGCTGAAATACAAAGGAGGCCTAGACATTATCTCTAGGGAGGAAATATCAGGGGGTCCAAACTGAAGGACCAGAGATATGCTAGGGGAGGAAAGGTCACCCTTGGAGTGAGGACCTATAAAAAGCCCTATGTACCTGGCCCATTGTCCTTGCTCTGCTCATGTCTAACTGCCTATCACATCAGGAAAGACTATTCCTGTATCCAGACTGCCTGAGACTACCTGAGATCTGAGAGATCACCATTTCTGACCAATCCTGAAGCAAAGAATGAAGGACTGAGTCTTCTCAAGAATGTACTTTTTTCTATAAGAACTCTTAGCTTTTCTTTCTTCTTGGGAATACTGTGGGTATTGCTGAGTTGTGCTTCTGGTTTGCAAACCCTAAGGCCCTTGAATAAATATTTATCATTTATTTGTAGCCAAAGCCTCCTGAATAATTTACACTCAGTGGACAGTGGCCACTACACTTAGAACTCCAGTTTCCTCCAGTGGACATTTTGTTTATAACAACCTTTCCAACTCACCTTTTTCTCTGTAAAGTAATGCTCCTCTCCTTTGTTCTTCAGACTTGCCTATGGGTTCACCATAGCTTGCATGTCCCGAATTGCAATTCCTGTTATTCCTGAGTGAACCCATTTTTCTGGTAAAATAACTTGCTGTTTTGTTATTATAGGTCAATAGGCTGTATATTAATAGGGAGAGATTCAAGACTCCTGCCTCTGCCCAGCCCTCCAGGGAAGGGTGGAGGGTCACTTGGGGGAGTCTGAGCCCCACATCTCTACGGACCCAGAGTTATGCTCCCTCAAGGGCTTAATGTGAGAAGAGGCCCAGACCCACACCCCAGTACCTGTGTAGGTAAGAGTGACTGGAACCCACCCTTCCAGCCTCTGAGCCCCTCTCCTCTTGCCCCCCAGTTCAGGCCTGGAGTGCCAAGAGTGTACCGTCCTATACCCTGGCCTATGCTCCACGATGCCCTTCCCATGGTCACTGGGACAGTCAATGTGGGTAGATTAGTGTTCGATCCCATGGGTGGGGTTCCAGGGGCTCCGTTTTGAGCCCCCCTGTCTAGTGGAAGCCTGGCCTAGGGGCAGAGTTCAGGGACCTGTATGGCTGACCTAAGCCTCAGCTGGGTCCCAGGGCAGGTGGCTGCTCTGCACTAGCTGCCTTAGTGTCCCCACTGGCTCCTGGGCTTTCTGGAGGAGGGATCATGAGGCTGGGGGCAGGCAGCAGAGAAGTTGAGGAATGAGAGGGAGGGGAGTGGCCTTGGGTTGGGTGTGAGAGGGTCTGAAGGCCCTCAGTGCTGGTGTCCTTGTGCTCAGGAAGGAGCCCAGCTATGTCAGAAGGGGTGGGCTCTTTCTGTCCAATATTACAGAAAGGTTCCAGGAGACCTCCCTGTACAAAAGTGGGATGGCAAATGGACTGGGAGACTGAAACACTGAATGACCACTGTTTAAAGGACCTGAAAAGGGTAGGAGTGGGGAGGGCTCTGCTCAGCCTGGGGCCTGCCCCCTCTGGGCTGTGCCATGAGCCTCCTACCCACTCTGCCCTGGTTGTTGTATTGGAGGGGTGAAGGCAGATGTTACTGTGCACAGGCCTCAGGGTTTCCATCCACCTGATGCCATGTGGATGCCCAGGGGACAGTGGCCACACTGGCCACTCCTGTCCCAGCTGCCCTACCCCCAGGTCTAGAACTGTGGGTGCTTACTTCATCCTCACACCCCTCACCCTGTGCTTTCCACCTGTTTTCCAGATGTTAAATCCTTTCCACCCAAAGAATTCACATTTCATTCAGATTTCTCTAGGGGGCTGCCCTTCCTAAACCACTCCTCAAATCACCCCTTATGAGGTTATTACCTAAGGGGTCCCAGGAAACTCCCTGGGGTGGGGCTCAGAGGGCTTGCCTGCCCACTCCTGCCCATGGACCCCTTCTGGGTGCTTGTGCTGTGGCTGAGCCAGCAGCCCCAGGGATGGTCTTGGCACCACCCCCTCCAGTGGGGAGCAAGGCAGGGAACACAGAGGCAGATGGATGTTAAGGACTGGGAGGAGGTGGTGCAGGGCTCTACAGGGCCGTCAGGGGTGTGGGCACCATGGGAGCAGTGGGAGACTGGTCAGGACTGCTCTGGTCCTCAGGTAGGGGCCAGAGGATATGGAGCAGCCTGTGAGGACAGGGGCTGTGAGCCCCCCACCCCATTGGACACGCCAATTCACTCCCAGAGACCCCATCTGTGGGTGGAGGCACGAAAGTGGGGGTATCACCTGGGCACTGAGATTGGGGAGTCTGGGCTCCTGACCAGTGTGCCCAGCTGGACAGTGCTGTGCCTGGCCCCTCATGGCAGCCTGGGCAGATACCGGAACAGAAGAGACTGGGGTACGAAGCCCTGCACAGGCTCCCCTCCCCTGCCCTTCCCCCCCCTTCTCCCCCTCCTCTGTCTTCCTCTCCTCCCACAGGCTGCAGGTAATCAAAACTCAGGGCCTTGGGCTCCCTCTCCCACCTCCTCCACTCCCTCCCCATACCCACCCAGCCTCCCTCACCCCAGCACACAGCCCCCCCCCCCCCCAGGGAGGGGCAGCAGAACCTGGAGTGGCACCGGCTGCCCCAGAAGGTCAGGGCCACCTCAACCCCAGCCCTAGAAGGACTCAGGCCTCCACCCAAGCAGAGGCAGCACCAGGCCTCCAGGGTCACAGACACAGCAGAGCAAGTGGCTGCAATCTTCTGGGCCTGTTTCCACTTAGCAAACTGGGGATACCTGTACCCACCTCTCACTGTAGTTGCAGGAAGCAAAATGACAGATTAGTATCACCTGGGTAGGAGTAGGAGCTTAGGTTAGTATCAGCAGGCAGAGTTGTTACACAGGTATTCTGCCACTGAGGCCAGCCCTGTGGCTCCTGGGTCCCCAGAGTCAATTCCAAATTCCTGACAGTGACTTTCCTGTCCACCTGTGCAGCTTCCTCTCTCCCAACTAGGCCACTGCCCAGCCCAATGGCCTCACTGGCCTCAGCCCCTTCAGCAAAGCTGCCTGTGGTCTGAGTGAACAATGTGGTGATTGCGTTTTACGTGAGGACTCAGAACTTGGATGGTCATAGCCTGACAATCACCGGTGGTCCTGGCGGAGGACATTCTGATCCCTCGCCCCTTGAATTCTTTTGTTTTTAGTGCTGGTCTGACCCACTCAAGTGATTCACATTTTCACTGCCTGATGAGTCTCAACCAGCCTGCTCCAGTGTTGACCAGGCCTGAGGCTCTTTCCCTTAGTCTTCCCTCTGGGTCACCCCAACTTCCTGGGGCAGACCCCTTCTCGACCCATCGCCACTGGCCGTCCCCCTTTGGTGGCCATGGGGACAAAGGCACTGAGCTCGTACTTTCACAGCGACCATCCTGTGCAAAGCTCCTCACCTGCCCCTGACCTCAGGGATCCTGAAAGACAGGCCAGAATCTTGGTCCCCATGGTGACCACTGTCCCATGGCCCTGGACACAGGCACATCGGAGCTTCTGGCCAGCCTGGGATGGCTTGGGTTGGGAGCTGAGTGGATAGAGCACCTTGCTTCCCTCATTCACTCATCCTGCTCTTGCCCACCGGCCCAGCCAAAGCCCCTTGGCTGTGAACACACGTCCCCGGCAGCAGAGTCCGTAGACAGTTGCCCTGGGTCCTTACACCCATAACAGGTTTGCCAAGAAAAAATGGGTGTGCAGCAGAGATGGCTGGGGGCTTGGGGGCAGCACCCCTGCCCTCCAGCCAAGGTCTAAGGCCTTCTCCAGGGGAGCCCCCAACCTGCTCCCATAGGCCTTTGGGGCAGGTCCTGGCCATGCACTCACTGAGTGAGTTTCCTCCTGCCCAACCAAGTTTTCTGTCCTCTTTGGCCCAGTAGGCCCTGGAATTCTGGCCCCAAGTCCCAGGCCCCCTCAAGTTCTCTTCTGTCCAACCTGATTCCTCCCCTCCTCCCAGAAGCACGCTGATTTCCCTCCCTGCTTCTGACCAGTCCTATCTGAGAGAGAACTTCCCACATGGCCCTGCTCAGCCTGGGGCAGGAGAAAGTGGAAGACATGGGGTGAGCTCCCTTCTAGAACCATGGGCAGCTAGCTCTGGACTTGGAGGTCCCTCCTCCCACACTGTCCCCAAGTGGGTCTCAGTGAGGAGCTGCACCACAGAGGCATCCCCAGACCCCCCACACTTGGACACAGCTGGAATGGGGGTTGCCACAGCATAACAGGAAGAGGTGGGTGGGAACAGCTGTTTATTTGAGGCACCAAAGAAGCAGGAGGGCTCCAGGGTGGGGGTGTGGGGTGGGGCATGGGTGGGTGCTACTGCTGGATTGGGGGTGGGAGCTGATTCCCAGGTCCACAGTGGAGACCTGGAGGCGGCTATTGAAGTGAGTGGAAAGTGAAGTACAGAAATGCATAAGACCGGGCTCTGGTGCTGGAGCTCAGGGCTCTAGGGCTGCTTACCCTCACCCATCCCCCAAGCACGGCCAAAAGGGCTATACAGACACACCTGTCCATACAGCTGGGTGTCTACACCCACAGCATGTTCCCCCTTCCAAGCCACTGTCTAGGATGGGCAGGGCCTGGATGGGGACACGGCCTGGGGCTTAGGTACCCCTCCCAGTGTGTCCCAGTGATGCAGCTATGACTGCTGGACCCACAGGCTCCAGGAGGACCCTAATTTGAGGAAGGTCACATCATTGACCCTGGAAGTGAGGGCAGCTGGCCCCTCTGGGGGCAGGTGTAGGTGCAGGGGACAGGCCTGATGGTGGGGACTGAGGCCGAGGGGGTGGGATCAGGCAGGGTGAGGAGTCGAGGGGTCTGGCTGGGGCTGGGCTTTCCTTCCTGAGCTGTGGGAGTCAGGGCCCGGCACAGGGTCCAGGTGGTCAGGGGCAGAGCCGCAGCAGAGCTGACAGCAGGCTGAGCAGGAGCCCGAGGCCAAGCACGGTGGTGCTGGCCCGCAGCCCGCCATCAGCTGCGCTGATGTTGCACAGGAAGCTCTGGCAGCAGTGGGTGCCCATGGATGCCACACCGATGTTGATGCTGGGGGGCGCAGGGCAGACTGGGGAGCAGCCCTTGTTCAGGCTGTGGCCAAAATCCACAATGTTCCCTGCACCGGAAAAGGAGGGTGAGTGGAGAGGCAGCAGGGACAGGATGGGGTGGGGGCAGGCCTGACCGCCTGGCCAGCACTCACCGACGCCAGCAGCGGCAGATATGGTCACGCAGTAGTTGTCAGAGTCAGAGCAGATGGTGGGCTTCAGGCAGTAGAAGTTGCTGTTCTGATTCGTGCAAGAGAAGCACACCAGGGAGTGGGCTGTGGAAGAAGGGGAGAGGCTGCAGAAGATATCCAAGTGCAGGGTGTAGGGGCAGGAGGCAGGAGGAATGGCTTGGAGGGGGAGAGGGGCCTCCCAGGTTGCACAGAACAGGTCACAGAGAGACAGGCTCGACGGATGTGTGGACACTACTCGGGAGAGAGGGGTAGAGGGAATCCAGGAGGAGAGCACAGCCACCCAAAGGCAGGGGCCCCAGGGCATCTCACCTTGTTCCACACCCAGAAGGGCCGCCAGCAGTACGGGCAGGAAGACCTTCATTCTGGGGGGCACAGGCTCCTGTGTAGGTCTCACACGCTAAGAAAGCCTCCTGCTTTGAAGAGACACAGCTGGTTGGAGGCTGGGACCCTGGCTCCCACCAGCACAAGTAGCCTGGTGACCCCACTTGTAGGGGGGCTGCAGCTTCTAGCAGTAGAAAGGGAACATAGGGCCCTTCTGCTCCATCCTTCTCTCCTCATGCAGTGCGGACTCCTAGCTAAGACCCCTCCCCAAACCTGTGGCTCTTGCTGCTGGGGGTACAGCATCAGTAGAGACCAAGGGAAGACAGAGTGGCTGCCTGTGGTCCTGGGGGTGGGGGATGGTGATCAGAAATGCTAACTGGCTTCTAGAACTTACCACAGGCCAGCTCCACGCTTGCCATGGGGACCCAGGGGCTGAGCTGAGCACCTGCTTAGGGCAGCTTTGGCAATGGGGAAGCTCAAGCCTTCTGTGTGTTACTGAATGCTGGAGACCATGACCCCATAAGGACCTGCTATTCCCCAATTTCATGGCTGGGAAACAGGCTCAGGGAGAGCCAGTGGCATATTACAGGTGGGAATGGGCACAGGTGAGTTTCCGCCTGTGAGTGTGAGTCAGTGGGGGCTGCCCTGTGCCTTCCGACCCAGTGGGCAGAGACCAGTAGCAGTGGGTGGAAAAAGCACTTTGAATGTAACTAGCTGAGGTTCTGGTCGGTTTAGTAGGAGGCACAAAGTGGGAGGAGGAGTATGGTGCCTTTTTCAGGGGGCAGCTGTGGGCAGGGGAAGAGCATTCCCTGCCTGGGGAGGCAGTTTCTAGGCACTGGGAGGAAGAAAGAGAACAGGCTTCGGGAGAGGTTGGTGGTGCCCCTGAGAATGGGCCCCAAGCCTCTCCTGCCCAGCCCTGGAGTGGGTGGACATGCCAGGCCCAGCTGGGACCTGTCCCTGGATCCAGGTGGGCGGGCGGAAGAAGCCTGTTTCCCCGCCTTCCCTGAAGTGAGGTTTGGGCGTGGAGGAGCCCTGAGCTGTCCTCAGGGAAGCTCTGGTATTCACAGCCACGAACAGTCCCACCCAGTATCCCAGCAGCCCCAGCAGCCCAGCAGCCCCAGCAGCCCCAGCAGCCCCAGCAGCCCAGCAGCCCCAGCAGCCCCAGCAGCCCCAGCAGCCCCAGCAGCCCCAGCAGCCACGAACAGTCCCACCCAGTATCCCAGCAGCCCCAGCAGCCCCAGCAGCCACGAACAGTCCCACCCAGTATCCCAGCAGCCCAGCAGCCCCAGCAGCCCCAGCAGCCCCAGCAGCCCCAGCAGCCACGAACAGTCCCACCCAGTACCCCAGCAGCCCAGCAGCCCCGCAGCCCAGCAGCCCAGCAGCCCCGCAGCCCAGCAGCCCCGCAGCCCAGCAGCCCAGCAGCCCCGCAGCCCAGCAGCCCAGCAGCCCCGCAGCCCCGCAGCCCAGCAGCCCAGCAGCCCCGCAGCCCAGCAGCCCCGCAGCCCAGCAGCCCCGCAGCCCCGCAGCCCCGCAGCCCAGCAGCCCCGCAGCCCAGCAGCCCAGCAGCCCAGCAGCCCCGCAGCCCCAGCAGCCCCGCAGCCCCGCAGCCCCGCAGCCCCGCAGCCCCAGCCAGGCCCCTGGCCAAGTGGGTGGAAAGGCCTGGAGTGGATCGGCACTAGCAGGGTCAGGAAGGGGGCAGCCGGGCACTTCCGGGGCCAGACGGGGCCAGACTCCTCACCGCCCCCAGGCTCGCGGGCTGATTTCTGGGAAAGCTGGGCAATCAGTGACTCGGGCCGGCAGGCGAGGTAGGAGCCTGTCCTGGTCCCCAGAGATGAGAAGGGCGGAGGTGGCCCAGCGCACGCCCGGCCCCTGGGCGCCCCACACGCCGGCGTAACCTATGTCACACGGGGCGGCGGCGCTGCTGGGCAGGCTCCTGTCCTAGGGTGATCTGATCCAGGGGGCAGTTCTCCCCGCCGCCTAGATCCCAGCCCCGTCCTAAGCCGGGAAGGCTGACGCTCCCCAGTCCCCACGGAAGGCGTCACGGGGCGCCCAGGGCTGCGTGACGGCCCCCGGTGCCCGCGCAGCTCGGGGCCGCCGGCCGGGGGGCGCGGGCGGGGTCTGCCCGCTGCCGCCCCCGAGCTCTGGGAGCGGGAGCGCGGGCTGGGGTCCGGGCGCAGGCTCAGCCGGCCGAGCACGGGCCCGCCGCCGCCCAGCTCCCGGCCTCCCGGCCCCCCTCGCGCCCCCCGCCCCCTCCGTCTCCCGCGCCGCCTGGGCCCCGTCCCCGCGCGCTGCGCCCGCCCCGGCGCGGCCCCGCGGCTCACCCGCAGGACGCAGCCCCACGGCGCGGACCAGCAGCTCGGCCTGACTCGCGCGGGCCGCGCGGGCGGAGGGAGGCGGGCGCGCGGGGCCGGGCGGGGCGGGGCGGGGCGGGGCGGGCGGCGCGGGCGCGGCGGGCGGGGGCGGCGGGGGGGGGCCGTCGGGCCCCGGCTCGCAGGCCCCGCCCGAGCTGCCGGGCCTCCTGGCCCCCCGCGGGCCCTGCGGGGGTGGGGGGCGCTCCCACGCGGGCTCGAAGACGCACAGGTGCGGGCGCGTGAAGGGCTGAGCACCGGGGCGGGGATGCGTCCGAGGAGGCCGGCGGGCCGGCACAGGGCTCCTCCCGCGGGCCGGCGGGCCGGGAGGCCTTGGGGGGGCTGGCCCCTCGCGGGGGCGTGGCGGGTGACAGGACCTGGAGCCGGGCTGGGCTTCTGCGGCTGCTGGCCCGTGGCGTGGGCAGAAGCGATCCCCGGGAAACCCGGCCACACCGGCGTCCGGCTTGGCAGGCTCCGGCCACTCCGCCCCTGCGGGCAGGGCCTCTGTGGCTCCCGCCTGGGCCAAGACCCTCTGCCCCATGGACTCCAGCCTTCTGTGTACCCGCCGGACCCGCCGGACCCGCCTCGTCTGAAGCTAGGGGTCCACTCACGAAGCCAGCCTGCCCTGACCCCGGCGCAGAACCCACAGGCCGGTTAGAACGACGCCTGCGGCCCCGGCCCGACTGCGAGGCCTTCCGTGTGCCCAGGTGCCCACTCAGGGCCATGTCCAGCGCATAGTCACGGAGCACCTGCTGTGTGCCGCGTGGCCTGAACCCGCACCCGCACCCCGTGCCCAGCGGCCGCTCCTGCTCCTGGCTGGCAGGGACCGAGACCAGCCCCCTCCACACGTCTGTGAGTCTGGGCCTCCTGTGTGTTCCCCGAAGCTCGCACCTCACACTTAAAACAACAGGAAACCACCTCACACTAGTATAGCACATCGCCTGTCAGGAGCTGTCACCCTGACCTTTTTGCTCGGCTTTTCTGGGTCTTGGCTGTGCCACAGTGAAAGTGACAAAGGCCACAGTGAAAGTGACAAAGGGAAGGAGCTTCTTAACTGTACACAGGGGGAGGGGAGACGAGAGGAAGAGGAGAGGTCTGAGGCAGGACGGCAGGATGGAGCTGGGTGGGAAGGACCCTGTGACAGCACCAGTCCCATGGGCAAGGTCTAGGGGTACGTTGGGTACCATGTGAGGAGTGTGCATGGGTGTGTGAGTGCATGAGAGTGCATAAGAATGTGAGTGTGTGTGTGTGTGTGTGTGTGGCGCATGCATAAGTGTGTCTTCAGAGTCCTGGAGTTCTGGGATCCAGGTCAGCTCCTTCCATGGTCTTCTGTGACCTCGAATGACAGGAGTATGGGAAAGGTTGGCTTGGGAAAGCTTTGGGGGCTTTTCCTTTGGAGGCTGAAGTCTAGGCTCTGTGTGTGTCACAAGATGTTCCCAGCCCAGGTGTGGTGACACTGTAGTGGTTCCATAGCATTGGGGGTGAGGGCCCCGCTGCCCACAGGGACATGGGTGTGCAGCAGGCCTTTGCCCGTCCAGCAGGCCTTGAGTCTGGGCAGGGCTGCCACATCCCACATCCATGCAGTGGCCGCCTAGCATCTTATCCTGAGCTTTGGGCTTTTCTTCAGTGGGCATGTGGTGCTCCCCGGGAGAGGAGCACTCTGGAGCCCCTGCCCACCTGTCTAGGCTGGAGTGGCACTGCCCGTTGGTGTTTGTCTGGGCTACTTGCTTGTTGCCTCCCCCCAGAGCATCAGCCCTTGAGGCCAGAGGATGCTGTTTCTGTGTCCAGCAAGCAGACCACCTCCGGCCCATGGCAGGTGCTCAGCAGGGATGTGTGGGGTGAAGGCATGAGTGCACTTTGACTCACAGGACCCTGTGGCTTGCAGAACAAGCTACATTAGGAGGGGGGTCTCATGATTTTGAGCAACCAAGGTCAATTCACAGTGTCCCCAAGGTCCCTGGCATGGATCAGACAGAAGACTCAGGCATCCTTTGAAAATGTGTCTGACTGCATGGCCGAGCCCCCGGTTTGTGCGATGCCAGGTTATTATGTAATCTGTGGGGCTATTTGGAAAATCATGGGGGACAGGGTGGTGGTGATCCTGGCATGCAGTCCAGCAGGCACATCTGAGAGGGTGGCTGTTGTGACCACATTAGCCCGCTGCCCTCAGATTGCCCTCCAACTTGACCCTGCTGTGACCCTGTGGCCTCTCTGTGCCACACAGACCTTAACATCCGACTTTGTGCTCCAGGGCCATGGGTCATAAACCCCAGGAGTTCTGAACATCCAGGCCAGCACCTGCAGTGCTCTTGTATCTTGTAGAGGCAGTTCAGACTCACTGTCGCCTGTTCCCCACAACCCAGGTGTCCGGCCTGCCAACCAATGCTTCCCTGCTAGGGATGACATTCTTGTAACCAGGCCTCTGAAGCTGGGGAGACAGGTCTGAACTCTCCAGGTGTGTACTCTCCAGTCACCTAGGTCTGGTTTGCACATCCTTAGGTATGTAAGTAGGCGATTTGGTTGCCTGGGTCTCTTTGCTGGAAATGTGTGGGACAGTGGCCATCAGGGTGTGGCTTGGGCAGGAGCTAGTCAGTGGTCTTGTCATGGCCCAGAGTTCTGTGGCCACCATAAGGTGGAGAGTTTTGGGGTGAGATTTGATCAGAGTTGGAACTTTCCATCTCCCCTGGGGCATGGAACCACCCACCTTACAGGGTCACAGGGGACCTGCCAAGCAGTGACCTGGAGGGTGTGGGCGCTCTGGCTTTGTCCCTGGGGTGGACGGGAGGACCTATGGCACACTCAAGCCCAGGGGTGGGGTGGTATTCCAAGTACCCTGCCCCCGTTGGCTTCACTGATTTTTGTCTCACTTCGAGATCTGGGTTTGGTCTCCACGTTCTGTCAGCACCCTGTAGCTTTAGCCTTTTGTCATCTGGGCCAGTTCCTGCCTGAGGATGTGCTCTCTGAGGATTTCTTGTCCCTAAGACTAACCTTTTACAGGCAGAATATAATTTTCCCTTCAAGTGTGGCAGGTCGTCCGTGCCCACCGTCCTCCGGATTTCAGGGTTCTAACCAGGAGGAATTCAGCATCTCCTCTGTGCTCTGATGCCGGTGCAGCAGCTTTGGCTGGGCCCCATGCACACCCAAGGTGGGACTGGGCAGTGGGAAGGCTACAGGCTCCATTCCAGCACACCCTTGGTCCCCGGGGTCACCCTCCGCACTGCCGGTCCCCTCTCCTTTAGCTACCTGGGAAGCTCTGGGCTTGCCAAGTGCGTTGGGCTTTGAGAACTGACTGCCTACTTATGCCCTGCCTCCCAGCCCCTTAGCACAGAATGCTTTTTCCTTTTCTACCCTGCTTTGCCCCAAAGCCCCGGTCCTGAGCATGGCTCAGTGGGTGGAGGTTGGTGCAGCCTTGGCTAAATGTCTCCCACATGGGCACTTCCTAGGAGCTGGTGTTCCCCCATCTGCAAAGGGCCCAGCCCCTGCCTGCAGCTCTGCCTGGTGCCAGCACCCACCGCCCCTCCATAGGCTGCCTGCTCCTGGGTCCCCATGCTAGCCAGGTTGGTCCAGGAGGCCCTGGAATGATGCTCTTTGGCCCCTAAATTTCTACTCCCCTTGCCTGTATCTCTTGATTGAGCAGGGACCCTAGAGCCAGACATATAGGCCTTAGACCTGGCTGGGCAGGACCCTGCTACTTTCGGCTCTAGCTAGCAAGAAGGCCATTTTGGCAGCTCAGTGTGCAGGGGAGCAGCCTGAGGAGCCGGTAAGGTTTGCTGACAGTGTGACCTTGAACTCCCTGCCCAATCTCTGTGGGCCTAGTTCTCAGTCTCAAAGGGGAACCTCATCACACTCGTCTCAAGCTGGCTCCCACCTCTCTCAGAAAACAGTCCAACGTGTTACCGTGACTTTGGTTGGAGCCTCGGCTCCAACCACCAGGGCCTCAGGCTCTTCCTTCAACTCACACTCTCACCTCAGGGTCTTTGTGTGACTGTTCTCAATCCTGGAACAGGAAGTCCACTCCAGACCTCCCTGGCCTGTGTACTCACTTCTCTGCTCAGGCATCCACCTCAGGGAGGCCTTCTCCAGCTCCCCAGGTGACAGCCCTCCCCCTCCTGCGTGGAGAAACCCAGCACTTCTCCCCCCTCTGAATACTGCCTAGTGTGCACTGCGTGCTCCATCAGTAGCTGGGTGAGGACATTTGAGTGAAATACAGCTTGAGAGATGGTGTTGTGGGGACAAGAAGCCACAAACTGAGAATTTAGAAGCTTGGTATTTGAGAGGATGGCATTGCAGTTCCTTTATTCACCTAAGGCCACTGGTTTCCTGTATGCATAACCTGAGACCTTCCAAGAACTGCCTGGTGGCCAGCTGGGTGTAGGAGTCCTATGAGGCTCAGCAAGGAGACAGCTGGGTTTTGTAAGTTTGCACACCCAGCACAGCTCTCTGAGAGAGGAGCTGATAATACGCTCCAATCCGCCAGGGTATTTTTCCCAGAAGACAACGAAGACCTCTTACCTAGATGACGGGTTGTCCTAGTAGGATGTTAAGGATCTTGAGAGTGGAGACCTACATTGTAAGTTTCTCCTGGTTAAGGAAAGAGATTGGAAAATGGTGATGGTGGAGCTGGCTTACCTGGTGATCCAGAGAGGCCTGCTGGGGCTAAGGACCTGGAGGCTTACATTTGTAGATGGGGGATGGAAACAGAGGGTCAGGGCCTCCCTTACAGCAGTGCCCATGGGAATGCATGGAGAAGACACCACCTCTTACTAGGCAAAAGTCCTATATTCCCACATCTCAGCCAGGCAGTGGCCTTCCAGATTCCACCTCCACCAAGTTCTCAGCCCTCTTAGGGGTCCCACGGGCCCCTGAGGGAGGGTCCGGGAGGCCCTGCAGAGCACCAGTTTTCCGACAACCTGAGAGCGGGAACTGTGTCCCTGTTCCTGGCGCTAGCACCCTTCCTGGGACTCTCGTGCGCTGTTTAGTAGCCAAACGCTCACTACACCCTCCTGAAGTCTGGGAGGCCGGCTGGCTCTCCATTCCGTGTATTCGGTGGATTCTCTCACGAGGCCCCAGGGACTGGCCAGCAGCTGCTTTCATCTCCGAGGCCTCTAGGCCATTCCTGCCCTGGGCCCTGGTCAGCACCCACAGGCCACCCAGCAGGTCCCCCCAACTTGAGTCTTGGGGTTCCTCCCCTCACACAAGCAAATCTGCTTCAAGCTTCACAAGGTGTCCTGGGGTGTGAAAGAGACCGTCTGTGGGGACGCCTGCTGTTATCCTGCTGGGGAGTGGGCCTTGGATGCCAAGTCAAAGGCTGACACCAGGACACTGCAGCTTGGCCTGGGTCCCAGCTTCACTGGAGAGCCTCGTGTGGCTCTGGGCTCCATCAATAGAGCAGCCACCAAAGGCCAGGACTGATCCTGCACCACATGGGGGGCAGAAATCCTCCATCTGTGGCCACTGGGAGCCCAAATGGCTGGAGGCTGGACGTGCCTCTTACATAGACTGTTGCTTCCAGCAGTTTCCCTCCAGACTCTGATCTCAGTTCAGTTCTCAACACCCTCAGCCTGGCCAGTGAGTTTTCCATCAGAAGAGGTTCACTCTGAGCAGAGCTGGCCGGGCTCAAGCACCCTCCAGGCCCAGTCAATGTCTGAGCAAGAATACGAATGAGCTCTGTGGCTGCCACACTTGGCCAGCAGGGGGCAACAGCTGTGAGCTGCTAGCATCACAAGATTTTTGCAGATGAGAGCTTGTAAAATTTCTGCTAGGTAATGCAGAAGACTCACCCCTCAGCATCCCAAATGGGAAAGGAGAAAGTCCACAGGCTGTCCTCAAGTCCCAGCCCTCGGTGATATGATGGAGTAGAGTCTGCCCTCCCAGAGGACCCGTTGGTGTTCCTGGAAGTGCAAAGCTACATGCCCTTTGTCCTTGGTCACAGGGCCCACTGGATGGCTCCCTACACCACCCTGTATCTCCAGCTGACTACTCCACACCACAAAGAATGGAGGGGAAGTAAGGGGAGAGGACAGAAGGGTGGGGAGGGTGTCAGTTCAGGTGCTCTGGGAAGCAGGTACGGGGACAGTGAGAGGTACAGGAGAAGACTGGCAAGGAAGATGGTGGGGCTGGGGGAGATGAGAGAGCCTGCTGGCTGTGATGCAGGGCTGCAGGGCCGAGCCCCCAGAAGGAGGGAGGGAAGAAGACTGGACTGGGGAAGAAACCTGGGGCTGGAGAGCAGCTGGATGGAATCTGGCAGGAGATGGGGGCCACTGAAGGCCTGGCTCCTGTGCCTGCTCAGCACTGACAGGAAGGACAGGGCTGCTATAACTTCTTCACACAGGCTGTTACTTGAAGGGACTTCCTTGGATGCCATGGAAGGGAAGATGGAAAGTGTTTAAAATGGCTTTGTTGTAACAACATTTAATCTATTGTCTGTCTCATGGCTCTGAACTTTTCACTCACCTCACGGCTTAAGGGTCAGGCAACAGAAGAGAGTTTCCTTGGGTCCCTGACAGTCCTGAGCCAGGCCTTAGCCTGGGTCCCTGGACAGTTATCTCTGAACTGTGGATGGAACTCAGGCTGCGGGTGACGCCAAGCCTTGGTCAGTGACCCCATGACCGTGGTCAGGGACTGGCCACCACCCCACCCAACCCAGCCACAGTTCTCCCCTTCCTGGGAGACTCATGCCAGAGCAAGCACACTTTTATGAAATTTTGAGCAAAATCTACTGTAAGAAGTATATTTTAAAATTATGACCTATATATATAAACTCTTACTGTGGGGGCACTTTGTATTTTCCTATTCTGTCCAGGTTACCTCATTCCATTCTATTTTTTATTTTAAAAAACCTAGTCAAAAGCCACTATATCGATTTTACCACCCACAGTTTGGAAAGCAAGACGTTAATTTTTTGGATGACTTCTCAGGACTTTCTACAGAGAATAGAAGTGATTCTACTGTAACAGAGCATCAAGTTTGAGAAATAAATGGAATGTTAAATGGAAATGAACTGATCTAGGCCATAGAAGATAGGACCTGACCACCTGCCAGGCCATCTCCCCACCTGTGGCTTCATTGATCACCACAGCCTGACTCGGGAGTACCCCACAGATGCCTACACCTGGGACCCTCCTGTGTTCTCCATGCTGCCAGTGGACTGGGGAGAAGGCTCGCGTGTGTGTACCTGTGCACATATGCACACGTGTGAGTGACTGGTGCAGCATGGAGCCAGGAAGCCTCTGGCATGCCTCTTGGTGCCTCAGCTTCCCTTGAGCTCCTGTATCCAGTAGTGAAACCACCGCCTGTCCTGATGGAGCTCAGGGCCTTGATGGGGCAGGGACAAGTGTCCACCTGGAGACTGACAGACTTGGGTCAACTTCAGCCTCCCCATGAGATGTCAGGGTGACTCAGGGAAGGAGCCAGCATAGTCTGGGGCAGGGTTGGGGGAGGCCTTCTGAATGGGGGAGAGAGGCAATAAAGATGGGGCAAGTCAGAAAGGGGCAGAGACAGGCCAGGTGAGCTGAGACAGGAGTCCTGGGTGGGCAGCAAACTTTTGCAGAGTGAATGAATAAGTGAGCGAATGAGTGAATGAGTGAGTGAATGAGTGAGTGAATGAGTGAATGAGTGAGTGAGTGAATGAGTGAATGAGTGAATGAGTGAGTGAGTGAGTGAGTGAATGAGTGAATGAGTGAGTGAATGAGTGAGTGAGTGAGGGAATGAGTGAGTGAGGGAATGAGTGAGTGAATGAATGAGTGAGTGAGTGAATGAGTGAATGAGTGAGTGAGTGAGTGAATGAGTGAATGAGTGAGTGAGTGAGTGAGTGAATGAGTGAGTGAGTGAGTGAGTGAATGAGTGAGTGAGGGAATGAGTGAGTGAATGAGTGAGTGAGTGAGTGAGTGAGTGAATGAGTGAGTGAGTGAGTGAATGAATGAGTGAATGAGTGAGTGAGTGAATGAATGAGTGAATGAGTGAGTGAGTGAATGAATGTGTGAATGAGTGAGTGAGTGAATGAATGAGTGAATGAGTGAGTGAATGAGTGAGTGAGTGAATGAATGAGTGAATGAGTGAGTGAGTGAATGAGTGAGTGAATGAGTGAGTGAGTGAATGAGTGAGTGAGTGAATGAGTGAGTGAGTGAATGAGTGAGTGAGTGAATGAATGAGTGAATGAGTGGGTGAGTGAGTGAGTGAATGAATGAGTGAGTGAGTGAGTGGGTGAGTGAGTGAGTGAATGAATGAGTGAGTGAGTGAGTGAGTGAGTGAGTGAGTGAGTAATTGAATGAGTACAGGGGAGGAAACAGGCTTCCCACCCCCTATTCTTAGAGCCTTACCTTCAGAAAAGGTGTTACTGTGAGTGTTCTCTCTACCCCTTTGAGATGTATTTCAATCTTTTAAAAAGGTGGGTTTAGGATGAACTGTTTGTGACAGGTGGTGCTGCCAGATCCTCTCCCTGGAGGCCAGCCAGTGTTCACCTGGAGAACCAGGTGTTGGGTTGCACCTGAGTGTATGGTGGGATTTCTGTCCATCTTTGCCATCTCCTAGCCACTTGCCTGGGACGTGCATCACACGTGGTGTGATGCTGATGCAATAACACAGGTCCTAAGGACAGTTTTCTGGGCTGGCAGGAGATCGTGTTTTTAGTTGTATTTTACAACACGGCCATTTGCTGCTGGGTGTGACTGAACATACACAAAGGTCAGCCTTGCCAGCATGGTTAAGGCGCTAGGTTCAGTTAATTTGTCCCAAGCCTTTTCTGCATTCTTCTTCCCTCCCCTGTCTGGCTGAGCTTGGAGTCCTCTTTTTGGGGAGGGTAGTCCCTTTGGGCCCACTGCTATGTTGCGATAGAGTCCCTGGTCCCTGTTCTCTTCTCCAGTTGATGGAGATCCTGGGTGAGCGTTGTGTGGCTTACAGGAGGGAGGTCAGAGTCTTCACCAGCCAGCCCACCCTCTCCTGCCCATCCCTTGCTCCTTGGAAGTGCTGGGCAACCCACTCAGGGAGGGGAGGCAGCTGAGGGGAAGGGCTGGTGGAGGCCAGGCCCCCGTAACTTTGAGGGTGGAAGTCTGTATTCTTTCCCAGGAATGATCTCTCCCTTCCTGGTAGATTTTATCTCTTCCTTGAAAGCCTCTCGCTGTGTACGGCCAGGAAAGGGGGAACTTCCTGCCTCAGGTCCTCTTGTTCTGGGTGAGCTAGGGGCACCCTTGCCACTGAGTCCCCACTCCCCTCACCTGCTGCCTTAGGGGCTAAAGGCACAGACCTATCTTGGGGCTGTTGCCTGCGTGGGCCTAGCCCCAGGGTGGGGTCAAGTTGCAATTCTGGGGAAATAGAAACTGGGGAGCTGCCAGGGTTGTACGCACCGGATGCCCAGTCATGCTGCTCCATTGGTGTGTCATCCTCTCCCTAGACACACAGCACACACATGCTGCCCATACCACACATGCCACACAGAACAAACATGAGCCACACAGCATGCATACATCACACAAACACCACACACACTGCACACACAGAACACACCACACACGCCACACACAGAACACACATGAGACACACAGTGCACATACCACATACATCACACCACACACACCACACACATCACACATACCACACACATCACACACCACACATGCCACACACAGTACACACATGAGACACACAGCATGCACACCACATACAGCGCACCCACACACCACACACCACACACACCACACACAGAACACACGCCACACACCACACATGCACCACACACATCATACACACCACACACATCACGCACACCATGCACACTGCATACAGCACACACACCACACAAATACCACAGACACCACACACCACACAAACACACACATCACACACACCACACAAACACCACACATAGCACACACACAGTACACACACCACACACACCACACACACTGCATATAGCACACGCACCACACAAACACCACACATAGCACACACAGTACACACACCACACACACACCACATCACACACATTGCACACACACCACACATGAGACACACAGAATGCACACCGCATACAACACACACATACCACACCCCACACACACACCACATAACACACACACCAGACACCACACCCCACACCCTACACACACTCTACCCCCCCACTGCCCCCCCCACATCCCCCACACGGAACACACATGACACACAGCATGCACACCGCATACAGCACACACACACCACACACACCACACACATGCACCCCCCCACACATGTGCATACACCCCTATACATGCACACTGCTCCTAGTCTCTGTGTACTTCCCTACCAAGTGTGACCAGTTGCTGGGCCGTGGAGGCAAGTGAAGCCACCCACCCATTTCACAGAAAACAGAGCTAGGTGCAGGCCTGGGGGACATTCATCCCCAGCTGTGCAACAGGTCCAGGCAGGACAGACATCAACAGGCAGACAGAAAGGTCCAATTCGATTGAAGTCAACCAGCTCTCTCAAGGCCACCACTGTACAGGCTTGTGCCCACGGGTGCCCCAGATGTGGGCGGACTGCAGAAGTGGCACCTAGAACTCCCTCTGGTAGCACCTGGAGGCCCAAGGCATTTCTAGCTCACAAACACACAGGTGGACCCAAGTGAGTGTCAACTGTCACGAATACAAACAGTGGTGGGTAATTAAGGGTCTCAGATGTGGTGGAGTGAAAACCCTGGACAGGAAGCCAAGGACCGGTGGAAAGGGCCTGTCCCAGGGTGAGGAGACCAGGGGACATGACAGGAGATGCAGCTCCAGCTCCTGGCCTGGACTCTGGATCTGAGGCCAGGACACTGTGGACAGTGGGGGAGATGTGGACGTGGTTTGTGCCCAGGTCTGTGAGAGTCTGATTCCCTGTGTTTGACCTTGGAGATGCGGTTCTGTAAGAAGCTGGGTGAAACACATAAAACTGTGCTGTTTTTGATGTTTCTTTGTTTTTTTAAAATATGTCTTTATTGATTTCAGAGAGAGGAAGGGAGGGGGAGAGAGAGGGAGAAACATCAGTGATGATTGGCCACCTCCTGCATGTACCTCACTGGGGATGGAGCCTGCAACCTGGGC
Source organism: Miniopterus natalensis (assembly GCF_054644295.1). Lineage (NCBI taxonomy): Eukaryota > Metazoa > Chordata > Mammalia > Chiroptera > Miniopteridae > Miniopterus > Miniopterus natalensis. The sequence goes on along the minus strand of NC_142096.1, from coordinate 43,288,576 downwards.
ATGTGCCCTGACTTGGACTCGAACCGCGGTCTCCTGGATCCTAGGTCGATGCTCAACTGCTGAGCCACACTGGTCAAGCAAAACTTCTTTGTAAGTGTGAACTGATTTCAAAATGGAAAGTTAAAAATGTTTGTAAAGGGTGGGAGGGGGAGCCAGGTGGGGTCTTTAGGCTCTTCTGCCCACAAGGCACCCTCTACCCCCATCGCACAGGGTCGGGTGTATGGTGTCAGGGCCCCTCGCATGAGGGCTGCATTGGGGCTGGGGAGGCACAGGAAGGAGGAGTGCTGGAGCTTTCAGATTTCCTGGTTCCAGAGGTCCCGCATGTATACCCCCAGGCCCTGTACTTCCTTGAAACCCCCAAAGCCTGGGGAGGAGTGGCCCCCCCTTGTTCGGGGTTGAGGCCTAGTCTCCCTTTCAGTTCAGGTGGTGAGAGGACCCCTGGGAGGGATCCCTGGTCTGCTCTGCTCCCGGCTTCTGGGAAGAAAACTGAGCTGGGCCAGGGGTCATCTCCCAGCCGCCAACAGAGGGAAAAGGGCACTTGCTCGGCACTTGTCCACTCCCCGTGCTTCAGTTTCCCCACCTGGGAAGGTGCCACTCTGGTCTTGAGGCCCCATCCTGGTGGTCTGTGTAGAGTTCCTGGACCCACACTTAGGGAGTCCTCAGCGCCAGGGGAACAGGGAGGGGTGGGGGGCTTCTCTCCCTGGAAGATGCAGCTGGGGGACCTGGGGAGGAGGTGAAGCTCTGACCACCCCTACCCCATGGCAAGGAGCAGGGTTCTAGGATCCTAGGGTCCTCCTGGGGGACAGGTGCTCAGAGGGGAAAAAAATGTGAGAGACACGACAGAGGGAAGGAACCTGGCCAGATTGCCCTGAAGGGTGGCCCAGCACCTCAACCACCTCAGGGCCCTGAAAGCTCCCGCTCCCTGAGGGTCCTGGTGGGGTCCCCCTGGGGGGGCAGGAGCTGGAGGAAATGCTTCTTGGGATATGTGGGGAGCTTCCCCATGAGGTGCAGAGACGGTTCCTCTCAGGCCATCAGAGTTGCCTGATCAGGTGGAAGCCAAGTCTCCCTTTGAAGAGGTCGCAAAGACCCTGCCCCCTCCCTCATGGGGCCGAATGGCTTATAAAGAGCAGCTCTGTGCTGGAAAGCGTTTATTTTCTCCCATGGCTGGCATACTGATAGCAGGACTGGCTGGAGGGGCTGTGGGTGCTGCTCTCCTGGATGCCCCTGTCCAGCCAGGGCTCGGTGATCTCTGCCTCTTGTGTCAGCGGCTAATTGAAGGTGTTGGTGAGATGTGACAGGCTTGGTGGCACAGCAGGAGTGGTTGGGGTTCAGGGCAGGGTGGAGCAGCTTCCCTCCCTGGGCCCCTGGAGCAGGACCAGTCCAGTTGAGCACTCCCAGGTCTGAGCATGTGAGCCTGCAGGACAGGGAGCTGAGGGGGAGGGGTGACCTCTGTGCACTCTGCAGGGAACACGATCACCCTCCCCCTTCTCTGTGCCTGAAGGTGAGGAGTCTTCACAACAGGGTCCAGAGGAGGCTTGGCCCCAGGCTGAGCAGGAGCCCCTTGGCTAAGGCCCAGAGGCTGCGCCCTGCCTGGGCCACCTCATTTCAGAAGTTATTTTCACAGTAAGAGGAACCCTGCACTTGGGACTTGGGGACCAGCTGACCCAGCCACTTTGCTAGGTTGAGGTCCAGCTGACCCAGCACGGCCGCTGGGTTGGTGATGTTCGGCAGCGTCCTTGAAGCCTCATTACAGGAAGGGGCACCACAAGAGTAATGAGACGATCTTCTGCCCTGTGGGCAAGAAAGGAAGTGCCTGGTGTGGGAGGCTCCCTCCCCTCTGACCCTCCTGGGGCCATCCGGGGTCACCCTCTCCCCTCAGTGGTCCCTTCCTCTGCTGGGAGGCTCCTCTCCTCCAGGAGGCCTCTGCAGGCTGTTCTGTATAGAAGGGGCGCTGAAGCAGGGACAGGATGCAGCCCCAGGTGATGCAGATACCGGCCCTTGCCACACCCACACTCTTTCCAGGAGCCCCTGTGAAACCATCCCCACGTTTTGGGCTCCAGGAACTCACCGTCCTGTGAGGCAGAGATGTGGATAAACAGGGGCCCCATGCTAACCTGCCACTCTCGGGAGGCCTGTGTGGCGGCCTTGCAAACTCAAAGGATGGTCTGAAATTAAAACTTCTTAACTAAAAAGCAATTTATGGTGGGTAGTCATGTCCTAGGCTGGTATCTTCCCTGACAAAGGTCAATCTTTACCTTCATTGAGCTTGTCTATTGTCTTTTTGCATCTATGATAACATGTCATTGGAATGTCAGAGTGATTTTCCTTTTTCTGGACCCTTCAGGGCACAGGCACCACTCTGCAGAGACCACAAATCCCCTCCTTGTTATTGAGTTAATTGCTGACTGTTAACTGTCCTGCATCCGCCTAAGTCAAAGACCTGTGTGTCCATCATTTTACTTCCTATCCAATCCCAGAGCTTCCCCCCTTCTCTTTCTCCCGCCTCCCTGATCTATCACCCATGGGTTTCATGTAACCCACCTAGGTCTCCTCTTTTGATTGTAATGTATAAAACTGCAAAACTGCCATTCTCCAGAGCATCATCTCAAACTGTTGAGATTCTGCTTCCTGGCATGTGTCGACAGTGGCTCAAATAAACACACAAAAATTCTTCACAGGTTTGAATGTTTCTTACGTTAACAAAAATTATGTTTATCTTATAGCAGACATCGGCTCCATGTGTGTAGGGGGTGACCTGGCACTGGCTGGTTGTCTGGATGTTGGCTCAGGGCTGGGGCCCAGTGGGGACACAGGAAGGTTAGCTTTAGACACCCCCAATCCCACCCCCGCAGACCAGAACCACAACCAGAAATGGAGCCTGGACTCTGGGCAGCAGCCTCCAGGCCCTTCCCTAGGAACTGCTGCTCCTTCCAACCCCTCACATGCTCATGAACACAGCCTCTCACAGGGGATTTCGACCTCGCTCCCAGGACAGGTCTCTGGCAGGTGCCCTGGCACTTGGAGCACAGCAGGACAGGCAACAGGGCGAGATGGAGGCCTCTCACGGCTCCTGGACACTGTGCAATGTGAGGAGGGGACTACGGGGTACTCCAGGTTCAGGTTTGGACCTCCCCTCCCCAACCCTGGCCCTCCATGGCTGACTCCCCCTGCACACCTCCCCCAGTCCCTTCCCACATCCACTCACTGTGGACTCACTGCCAGCCTCAGTCTCACTTTAGCAGGACAGCATCTGGAGCCTCCCTGCTGGCCCACATATATGTCCCCAAAACATTTGTGCCCCACTCCTAAGGCTGGGCTTACTTTTTTTGTAGTTCTAGCTGCCAGACTTCACCCAGGATTTGGAGTCCCAGTCCAGGAGAGGAGGGGTTACCTAGGGTGACACTGCAGGCAAGGGTGATTGGCAGAAATGCAATTTCTTCTCCACAAGAAGTCAGGTGCTCTGGGGGCTTTCCCCGAGGGAAGTGGTGGTCCTCTTCACAGGTCCCTGTGGCCCCTGGCCTCTCTCCTCAGCTCTGAAGTGAGACCTGTCTCCCTTCTCTTTTCTTAACTGAGTCCCCAGTCCCACAGTCTTGTCATCATTGATCCTCCATGCATTCCTCAATAAAGACTACTAAAAACCCCCACAAAAGCTGAAACATTTTAAGTGCTAAAAGCTTTTTTTTTTTTTTTTACTGCTGCACAGAAAGTTCCTGCCTTCTGGATCCTTAACTGACCAGTAACACTCATCAGAACCCTCCCCTCCCCTCCCCTCCCCTCCCCTCCCCTCCCCTCCCCTCCCCTCCCCTCCCCTCCCCTCCCCTCCCCTCCCCTCCCCTCCCCTCCCCCTCCTCCCCTCCCCTCCCCCCTCCCTTCTCCCCTTCCCCTCCCCTCCCCTCCCCTCTCCCCCTCCCCTCCCCTCCCCTCTCCCCCTCCCCTCTCCCCCTCCCCTTTCCCCCTCCCCTCCCCTCCCCTCTCCCCCTCCCCTCTCCCTCTCCCCCTCCCCTCTCCCCCTCCCCTCCCCTCCCCTCCCCCTCCCCCCCTTTCCCTTCCCTTCCCTTCCCATGCCTGCTTGGACCCGTGTGCTTTCTGTGGGGGTCTGCTTCTGGACTTCCTGTCCCATCTCACTTTCTGTTTCTCTGATCCTGGTCCAAAAATGATATTGCTTAATGTGATGCCACATATGCCTCAATGTTGTGGAAAGCCCTCTGATTTAATGAATCAACTTCACACATGCACACACACCCACATACGGCTTCCAACTGGTATTCCATGCCATCTAAAGACCCAGAGAGCTGACACTTTAAAAAGCAAAGTCTTTCAACCTATGACTATGATTGATATCTTCACTTATTCAGGTCCTTAAACACATCTCTAATAGAGTGTGGTAAGTGCTTTGTGAGGCACTCACACAGCTCCGCAGTACCTGCAACACGAACAGTTACTCTGCACAGAGCTTCCACGTTTTTCCTTCATTCTCATTTCACTGTTTGTGTACGGCATATAGGAATGGGATCAATTGTGCATTGATTTGGACCCAGCACATTTCCTAATCTCTCTCCTTAGTTCTGATTCTTCAGACGCCATCCTTTTGAAAAGCCTGATAACCCTGGGTGGCATTTATCCCCTCTTTCCATAGGGAACCTGGTCAAGTCCACACCAGTGTCCTGCCACCAGGATGTGTGTCAGGGGGGTCTGCTTTCTTGGCTGTGAACTCTGGGTTTGTTACCCATTGACACTGGGTCCCACTCAGTTACTGCCTGCCAAGCTCCTCGTCTTCATCGAGCAACGTTACCATTTGCCTGGCTCACAAGATGGAGAGGGGCTTGGGCACAGTCCCAGCGAGACACACAGCCTCTGAGGTGCTGCCTCAGGGAGCAGCAAATTGAGCCAGTGGCCAACATTTAGTGTTGGGTCCCCAAAGCCAGCAGGCACAGGTCCAAAACCAAGGGTGGGAGGGGGTTGGTCTTTCTCACTTATGGGATTTTTGTTTGCCACCCTGTATCCTTGGGTGTGATGAGATTGGAGGTCAACATGTACAAGGAGACCACGGAAACCTGGTCAAGGTCCCATTAAACTAGGAGCCAAGACCCTCCCCAGCTGCTGGGCCTTCGACAGAGACCAGGTTGCTGTACGAGTGGGTGATTTTCCTGACTACCTCGGGCTATCAGCTTGCAGCTTCACAGTGGGGGGAAGGGTTAAGTCCTGGCTCTGGAGTCACAGAGGTCTCTGCCCCCTGGTGTTCCTTTGCCCAACTACCCTGGCCAGTGGGAAGTGGAGAAACCCTACAAACACAGGGCTGCCTAGGACTCCAGCTCCGACTCTGCCAGGAGGAGGCCGAGGTGCCAGCCAACAGCGAGGGGAGTGTGGGAAAGGGGAGGAAAGGGGCTCTGGTTACAACCTTGTCCTGGGATAAGTACAGAGCTGGACAGAGGGAGCACCCAGCCTGGTTTCCTTCCTCCTGTCTTGTCTGCAGCATCTGCACAGCTGTGCTTCTGTCCTGGGAGAGGGTGGTCGTCACTGTGTGATGACGAGACCTGTGCCAATTGGCCCTCCAGCCTCACTCTCCCCCTTCTCCATGCTGCTCTGTGCCTGGGAAGTGGCACAGGATTCGCCCCCCCCCCCCCCCCCCCGGGCTCCCGTTGGGCTCAGCTCAAGGGAAGTGGATGGTAAACCAAGGCTGAGTGTTCCCCACCCCCTCCCAACCCCTGGTGCAGTGCTGCATTTTATAGAGCCTGCCTGTGCCCCTCTGTCCCTTTCCTGAAGCCACCACTCACCCTGGGTTCAGGACACCACCTGTCCCATTTTCTCCAGCTTTTCACACGGGCTTCCGGCACCTCAGCTACACCTGCAGGTCTCTCTCCAACGTCCTGAGCCTTGGGGTCCAGTAGGTGAAGCCCCCTCTCAGTTCATTCAAGTTTCTGGCTGAATGCTGCCTCCTCCCCTAAGAAGTGGAAAGACCAGCCCCGCCTCGTCATTGCCAACCCTAGCCCACTGCTCAAGTGCTACCTGACTGCCAGTGACATGCTTATTCCCTTAGAATTATGTCCCCCTAGAGGTGAGCTCCACCAGGCTGGGCCGACTGTTCAGTTCGCTGCTCTCCCTGTGGCGCCTGGCCCGCGTGTGCTGCCGAAATACCGCTGCACAGCAAACGAGCAGCCACGGCAGCCGGCTTGGAGCACGCACAGTGAGTGCTGGGACCTGCGGGGCGGTGCCCTGCTGAGTGGCTTCCCCACCCTCAGCACGGCCACCTCAGCGTGGCCTCAACCGCTGGAAGCTGAGTGAAGGGAAAGAGGGCCCCGGTGAGGGTCCTTCTGGGCAAAAGGGAAGAGATGTGTGAGATTGTCCCCAAAAGCCAGTCCAACCCTAAAGAAAGGGTTAAAGCAATTATTTGAGCCAAGGGCAGAGGACCTGGCCTGGAAGCAAAATCTCAAAGGATTGCAGATACGCCCCGTGGCAATCTTACAGTTCTCACAAGCGAGAATCCAGGGGAAGTGTAAGGGAAGTCCCGAGACCCAGGGGTGCTGGGTTAGGGAGGCAGGAGAGAGCAAAGCAGGAACCTCTAGGACTGGATAAAAAGTCCGAAGCGAAGCAACTGTTTCCTTACTGCGCGTGATGAACTCACATTTCCCTTTCCATTTTCCTTCTGAGAGTGTTATGCACCCACCCGCCTGGATCACGGCCTTCTCACACGGTCTGAAGCCTAAATTGGCAAGGGGGCCTCTCTCTGCCTCCCCCTCCCCCATGAACACCCTGTGGGGCAGTCAGCTCCCCAAAGCAGAGGGGGCTGCAGAAAATCTGTGGTGGATTCCTCTTTTCAATGCCCCAGCTAAGCCTCAAAAACAGGAAAAGTGAAAAGATGGAGGGGAGGCTGAGAAAGACAGCAGGAGGCTGAGAAAGGCCTTGATGGCTGGGAGAACAACACAGAGGTGACATGGAATTGACAAAGGATGTCAATCTTGGAACCAGCCCACCACACTCCCAGCAGGGCAAATCAATCAATATCTGCCCAGACCCACGAAACTGCAGAAACCAAAGACAAAAAAAAATCTTTTTTGCCCTCACCAGGTAGTTCAGTTGGTTAGAGCGTCACCCCAATACTCCAAGGTTGTGAGTTCGATCCCCCTTCAGGACAATGAACGGCCCAGCCTGTGTGGCTCAGTGGTTGAGCATCAACCTAGGATCGAGGAGATCAAGGTTCGATTCCCAGTCAGGGACAGGCCTGGGCTGTGGGCTCGATCCCCAGTGGGGGGCGTGCAGGAGGCAGCCAATCAATGACTCTCTCGTCATTGATGTTTCTCTCTCTCTCTCCCTCTCCCTTCCTCTTTCTGAAGTCAATAAAGATATATTTTTTTAAAAAAGAAGCAACCAATGAATGCACAAATAAGCAAAACAACAATTTTTTGTCTTTCTCTCTTAAATTAATAAATAAAATAAAAAGAAAATATTTTTATCGGCTAGAGAAAAAGACAGATCACCTTCTAAGGAGTGACATTGACACAACAGCTGACTTTTGGATAGCAACTAGGGAAGTTGATCCCTGACCCTGATCACACTCTGAACCCTGACCCTGGTCACATGCTGAGCCCTGACCTAGCTTACTTCTTGCTGTGCATCTCTGTAGGATGGGGAAATAATGTGGAGGGGTCCAGGCAGGCTTTCGTGAGGCATGGGCTTGCTCAGAGGTGCAAGGAGTGGATTTCACAGGTTTCAGTAAATAACTTCTATCCTGCAATTTTCAGGCCGCCCAGGCCAGGAAACAATAGTCATAAATTATGACTTCTTCCAAGAGAGTCTGACTTTTTCCTAAGCTCCTATCGCTGCAATAGCATAGCAAGCCACAGTGCCCCGGGGCCTCCACAGCATGCAAGAGTTCAGTCTCAGGAATGCTCCCATTGCAGGCATGATACTTCCCCTTCCTAGGCCCCAACTGTCACAAGGGAAGTTTCCAGGACACAAATGTGGGGCATTGCAAGAGACTTGTTGCTGTCCAGGGTGCTGACGTGGCCTGGGGGTTGGCCAGTGCTGGCCTGATGCTGGTGCAATTGGGTGGCAATAAACCTGTTAAAAGGCTCCCGTCCCCCTCACGTCGATGTCTTCAGGCCCAGGCACATAACCGTGGTCAGTTTCTACACCTTCTCTAGAACCTGCTCGTGGAAAGTTTTGACCTCACCACGGCGCCACACAACCTTTCGTCTGCCCGTGGCTGCCTTGTTGCAAATGCAGTGGTCAGTTTTGGCTCCAGCTCACGTATTCTGCTGGCAGCACAGCACTTCCTGGAGATGGTCGGCCTGCCTGGCATCTGGTCCATTTTCATCTCGCTCCTGGTCCCCATGTTCTCTGTCTGTTGCTTAGCAGTGCCCAGGCTGTTTTCAGGCTTCTCTTTTCTATTTGTAACTGAGTTTCCAGGTGGCCTCTTTCAGTCCTGTGGCTTTAAATGCCTCTTTAAATAATGTATTTCCAGCTCCAATCTCTTCTTTGTTAAGGAAACAATATCAAAACTTGGAAATAGGAAAAAGATGGTGACCTTTTGGAGAGAGCATGGTGACCTCCTCACCTGAGCTAGGGTGCTCCATCTATACTCAACCCCTGGTCCCCACCCTCGTCTTCAGAGCACTCACCACCTGACATATCCTGGTTAATTGTCTGTTTGAGTCTCCCTGAATACCAACTTCATGAAACAAAGGGTTTTGTCTGCTTTGGACTCTGTTCTGTATCCCAAGCCTACATAGTAGGTGTGCGGAATACCTACCATCCACATGGGGAGGGCCTCCCCAGCTTCTCCTCCCCATGCTCCCCACCAGAGCAACCCCCCCTTGCCTGGCATATGGGAAAGTCCAGCAAGAGCTTGGACCCTGAAGCCTCAGCAATCCCCACGGTTTCGCGGATTAGTCCTGTATTCTTAGGCAAAGTTCTGCATTTCCTGGGCCTCCATTTGCTGAGTGATAAGATGGGACAGTGACAGATCCTCACTCATAGCTGAATTCATATGGAACAAAGATAAAATATGAGACAGGTAACACACATGAGCTTGATATTGTCAGTGGTGGATACATTGAAGCGACGCTGTTATGACTATTGTTACTACTATATCTTCAGCATTGTTTTGCAGATTAGGAAGAATCTGGAGGACCAGAAGGAGATGAACTGCTTTTCTAAGCTCACACAGTTGTAGCTAAGACTGCGACTTGGGCTTCTGGGTATTTCCAGCTGAGATGCCCACAGCTTGTCATCAAGGCAACATCTGAGGTCACCTAAGGGAGCCTCAAATGTCCAGGAGCCCTGTTGCTGTGGGTGGAAGTGTCCTTGTCATATGCTGAAGGCTAAGAGGCTAAATCTCGACCTTGGTGAAGACCACACACCACTGCAAGTAATTGTGTCTGGACTGTTCTAAATATTTCAGAGCTAAATACTGAGAGAGTGTGGCAACGGCAATGCCACAGAAAGGCAGCACTTTAAAAACACAACAGCATCACTGATAACACAGTGCAGAAGTTTCTATGCAACAAAACCAGTGCTGAGTAGGCAGCTGGACTTCCTAAGACCAGGCTGAGAACCAGGGCAAAGGCCCCACATAGGTTTAGGATTAGTGTCCCTCTTGGGGGAAGGGTTAGGCTACATAATTACTACACAAAGAGCCCTGGGAAAGTGATCGAGCAACAGAATTGGAACTGGAACAAGCAACAGAAACACTCAGGAGGACCACAGACTCAAAACAGGAGCCACCTGCACACATCACAGATGTTTTAGTTTTTGGTGTATTTTGAAGGCAATACTATTTCCACACTGAAAGAAGTGAGAGGTGTAAGAGTTCTGACTATTAAACAAGACTGTCAGGATAACTGGAGAATATTTTAAAAGAGCCAAATGGGCACTCACAGTGAAAAGGCACAAGAATTCCAAGCAGGATAAAAAGGGACTCCTCTGCAGAATTTGTATAGTGGAAGTGAAGGAACATGGAGAACCAGTGCTTCCCATTTAGATTTCCCATGAACATCAAGTGAACACCTGTGCCAAGCTCTGCAGAATGACACACATTCACTGCAGGGCAACTATTAATTGGTTCCATTGCTGCTGTTACATGTTGACTACTGGAGACAGAATGGAGCCACATGTAACAAAGCGGCTTTTTAAAATTTATTTATTTTTTATATATCTTTATTGATTTCAGAGAGAGGAAAGGAGAGGGAGAGAGAGATATAGAAACATCAATGATGAGAGAGTCATCGATCGAGCCCACAACTGGGCATGTGCCCTGACTGGGAATCGAACCCCGATCTCCTGGATCATAGGTCGATGCTCAACCGCTGAGCCACGCCCGGCAGGGCTAAAGCGGCTTTTTAAAAAATAATTTTTTATTGATTTTTTTTTTTGAGAGAGAGGAAGGGAGAGGGAGTGAGAGAGATGTGAGAGGGGAATATCAATACGCTGCTTCCTGCATGCCCCCTACCAGAGATCTTGCCTGGAACTCAGACATGTGCCCTGACAGGAATTGAACCAGCAACCTTTTGGTGCGTGGGATCATACCCAACAAACTGAGCTACACCAGCCATGGCATGAATCAGCTTTTGAGAGGCAGAAAAAGAAATTCCCATTTATTGAGTGCCCATAGAGGCAGAGAGCTAGGAGCTTTCCAAATACCCATCTTGTGGTGTCCTTATTGATGAAAGGGGACTTATTACACAGAATTCCCCTGTGAAGAGCTGAGGCTCAGAGGGATTAAGGGCTGACAAACGTGGTGAGCCAGGGATCCAGCCTGTGCCTGTGTGACTGGAGTCTGAAACCTCCTCTCCTCCCTGTGACTTCTCAAGTCCCCTTCAACAGTGCCTGACCAGGGCAGGGCAGAGACCACAGCCCTGGCAGCAGGCCTCTTTGCTGTGGCTGGAGTGGAGTGGTGAGGCATATACAGACTCTCATCAAGGGAGCTGAGGACCAAACATGGTGCCATTGGGGTAGCTCAGTGCCTGCAGGGCTGTGCAGCCAGAAATTTGGGCCCTTCCCTTACTGCCTTTGGTGAGACCTGGGTGCCTGATTCTTACCAGATGAGATGGGAGTGGGGAGGGAGAGTGGAGCAACCCCACCGCCAATCTTGCTGCCAGGACCACTTTCTACATGGAAGGTGTCACCTGACCCTAAATGGCGTGGGACAGACTGCGCAGGCCTGCCAGCTAAGAGACCCCAGCCGGCTCCCAGCTGTTCAAAACCTCTTCCACCCACAAGGTCAAGGGCCCCAATCTTGAGTGTCAGTGTGAAGAAGCAGCTGGCACTTTGGACTGATGGAGGACTTTATTAAAGGGGGCACTTGGCTGCATGTGGCCGAGATGGCCCCACCCCCTTCTTCCAGAGGCTTCTTTATAGTCACACTGATGCCAGCCTGTGGAGTTCACCATCCTTCCTGCTTTTAGGTGTATGTCATTGGACCAGATGTCCAATTTGCCCCATTGGCAGCCATTCTTCAAGTAAATGCTACCGTCTATCCAGGCCCTTGGCTGGGAGGCTCAACCACAACCACGGGACTTACGGTGCCAGGAGGAGCTGCATGGGCTGAGAAGAACAGGTAGGTGGGCAAATAACAACCCAGCTTGAAGGTCAACTCTAGGCAAGAGCATTCCAGACAGGGAGCATGGCATCTGAAATGGCCACAAGCAGGACAGGGGACCTGTGTTGTCAGTCCTCGCATGGGGGAAGAGTTGAGGACAGGGGGCACATGAGACTGGACAGGGAGGTGAGGGACAGGGCCAGAGGCCCCTTGGATGGATCCATGAGGAACCTGGAGCCAGTCCTGGGTGATGGGATGGGGGTCAAGGCCCTCGGATGGTGATCCTTGTAGGAGCTGGAGCTGGTGGAACTGGGCATATAATCCAGACCTGCAACCAAGACTTCCCCCGGCTCTGCCCGGGCCTTGCCGCACTGCCTAGCACGGCCTTCCCCAGCGGGTCTGGGCTATCCCATTTGTGCGGGGTGCTGGCTGGACAGTGGTGTGGCCGAGGAAGCAGGGCCGGAGGCAGAAGCAGGGAGGCCCGGGCCAGGCAGAGGGGCGGGCGCCAGGCGGCTGGTGGCCGGCGCGGGGACTAGCTGATGGCGCGGAAGGTCAGGAGCGGGGTGCTGGCCGGCATCAGCACGAACCGGTAGACCATCCTGACGTCGTCTTGCGTTAGCGTGTCCACCTGGAAGTGCTTCAGCACCTAGGACAGAGGCGCGGCCCCGCCTGAAGAACCGCCCGGCGCCCGGCCCCGCCGCCCCGCGCCCGCCCCGCCCCGCCCCGCCCCGCCCCGCCCCGCCCGGCCCCGCCGCCCCGCGCCCGCCCCGCCCCGCCCCGCCCCGCCCCGCCCCGCCCGGCCCCGCCCCGCCCTCCCGGCGCCCCGCCCGCCCGCAAACCGCGGGCCCAGCGCTCACGTGGTGCAGCAGGAGCAGCATCTCGGCCTCCGCCAGGCGCCGCCCCAGGCACTGCCGGGGGCCAAAGCCAAAGGCCAGGTGGGGCAGCCTGGCGCTGGAGCCCCTGTGCAGCCAGCGTTGCGGATGGTAGAGCTCGGGCCGTGGAAACACCGAGGGGTTGCGACCCAGGTAATAGAGTTGCACAGTGACCAATGTCTGCAGGTAGGTGGAGGGGGCAGGGTCAGCTGGCCCCTGGGGAAGGTCCACCAGGCTTGGTGTCTGATGGAAGGGCGGTGGGCCTCACTCACCCCAGCCGGGATGTGGTAGTTCTGCAGGACCAAGTCCGAGCTCACCTGCCGATCCACAGAGATGCCCACGGGGTACAGCCTGTGGACAGGGGCAGCCAACACATCCTCAGCTGGGATAGGGCCCAGCTGGGACAGGGTACAGCAGCCAGGGGTAGGCTCCCTGACCTCACAGGTCCCTTTGGGACTGGGAAGCAGTGTCCATACCCCTCCTGAGCTCAGCCAAAACTCCCCCAGCCTGAGTTGCCTGTGGGCTAAGCAGGGCGCTGCAGAGGATGGCGCCCAGGACATTGAAGTGAGATCTCAGAGAACAAAGAGCCCCTGTCCCTATAGGGAGAGGAAGAGGAGGTGTGTGGGGATGCATCTTGGGCAAAGCTGCCTACCACCCCAGGATCTGTGTTCAAGCCCTGGTGAGCGCTGCTCTCCTGACTGTGGAACCGGGTGGCTGGGACAGCTGGGTGAGACACACCTACCTCAGGGTCTCCTTGAGGGCAGCCTGTAGCAGGGGCAGTTCTGAGGTTGCTCTCTGGGGATTTTCAGAGATCTTGGCCTCGGCCAGCAGGCTCTCCTGACGCAGGGCCTGCTGCACCTCAGGGTTACGTGCCAGCTCAAAGAGGGTCATCAGCAAGGGGTAGGCTGTCTGCAGGAACCATGGGTGCAGGGCTCAGACCTTGGCACAAGCTATGCACCTCAGCCCCCAGGGCCCCACTCTCTGGGCAGGTAGTCTCAGATCCATGGTGAGTGCATGCCCAGGGCAGGACAGAGCCCAGGAAGCTGAGAGCTCAAGGTCCTAAAACCCACTTCCTCTACTTTCCATGAGTCCCTCAGAGAAGGTGTCCCCAATCTCAGGGAAGACCCAGGCCTTGCCACTTCAGGCCTGGTTCTCACTCTCTTATGGGCTCCAGAAGAGGCTTACCCTCCCCATCTACTTGGTGTGGGGTTTGGAGCCCCAGGTCCATCTGCTCCCAATGGATTATCTCCCTGGGGCATCTGCAGCCAGCTCAGACCCCAACAAGTTCCCCTCCTAAGGTCATTTCTATGTGCAGGGAGAGGCACCCCCAGCCCACCCTGAGATCTGGGAAACTACTAAATCCTATCCCCATGACAACATGCCCCTGGCATCTCCAGACATGGAGCAGTGACCTGCTTACTGTCCCCTTTGCTTCAGTCCATGCTGCACCTTGTGGTAATATGGGGGACCTTAAGGGAGCATCAGTCTGATCCAGTCCTCCCCTCACTGCTTTCCTCCAGCCTTGGATACAGGCCTGGTGCCTGAGGCCCTGCCTTCAGGGACCCTGACCTCTCTGCTCTTATCTACCTCCATTCAGTCTCACTGCCTTTCTTTGCTGCCTGCTGCTACACCCTTGGACTGTTGCCCTCCATGCTTCCTCTTCATGGCTTAACTTCTGTGTGGTTCTTCCACATCCAACTGGAAGTTCCCACTTCTAGGAAGCCTGCCTAGAGCTGTCCTGAGGCACATGCCCTACCCTGGGTTCTTTTGCTTCATGACAGCATCCCACTCTCTGCTCAGGGAGCTTCTTACCACCAATCTGTGCCTTAGCATCCCAGGTGCCAGGCCCAGAGCAGCCCAGAGACGCCGACAGGGGAAGGTTGGGTCTAGAGGCAGGAAGTTTTGGCTGCATTCCAGCCCTGGGTGCTGCCCTGCCCACCATGCAGCCTGCCACCTCCACAGGATCTTTAAAGAAAGCTAAATGTAATCTATCACTGGGCAGAGTCCCAGGTGCATCTGGGTATTGGCGTGCCCCTCTTCCTAGGACCCTGATGGTCTGAATGGAGCCTGTGCTGCATGTTCCCAGGCCTAGTCACTCTGCAGGCTGCCAGAGCATGGATTCCCACCAGTAATGGCAAACCCTCCCCTTTGAGGTCATTCCCATGTGCCCTTCCTTCAGAGCCTCTATCAGTTTCAAAGCTGAGCTCCAAGATGGGAAGTCTTGGTGACATAGACTGGAGTGGGCATGCAGGAGACCCTTGGCTGGAGAGGACACTGCTTGGGACCACACAGGCTTCATGCTCTATGGGCAAGGCTGGTGGCTGGCCTGACCGTGTCCACGCTCCCCGCGGTGAGGTCGATGGAGCTAGCCTTGATGGCATCCAGGGTCATGTCTGCATGCAGGAGCAGCTCTGCCACGATGCCACTGTAGTGCTGTGGGCGACCAAGGGCCAGTTCTTGGTAGATTTTCTGGATGGAGTTGTTGGCTGTGGGCACAGAAACAGAGCCCTGGGCCTGGTGCTGGGAGCCACTGCCTCCTATTGTCTTAGCGTCAGCTATCAGCACCTGTCTCCCTCTCCCGCCCAAGCCCTTGGGTCAGCCCAGCCCAGCCCCACCTCAACACCAACTGTCTCGGGGATTGAGAAGAAGCCATGGCCCTGTGGCCCTCTGTTGGCCTCAGTTCTCCCCTGTACTGTGGACCCCAGTGTCCCTGTCACACAGTACAGCCTGGGCCCTGGCCCTCACCATACTGGAAGATGCAGTCCCAGGCCTCAAAGTGCTCCTTCCACACCTTGGCGCTTGTCCAGCGGGACAGGCTCCTGGGCATGAACATAAGCTGCATGGTGGATTTCAGCATGGCCTCCAGGGCGTGGATGAAGTTCAGGCTGGCTGCACTCGGGCTTTGGCTAAGGAGGCCCAACCGCTCTCCAAAAAGGACCAAATTGCTGGCTGTAGAGAGGATGGGGCTGCTGAGTGTATGGCAGGCAGCTGCCTCCTGCCAGCCCTCCCTGGCCCAGTGCCATCCCTCAAGATCCCTCACCTTCCAGGGTGTAGTAGAAGATGCTGGGCTGGATGTTCACGGTCAGACTCCTCCGGGCGTTCTGCAGCACATTGGCCATCAGGGCCTTGGAGAAATCCCTCGCCACCCTATCCACCATGGGGATGAATTTCTGGACTGCCTGTCGCGACATCACGTCTGGGTTCAGCCTCAGGCGGTCCAAGCGCCATGCGGGCCCGTTTCTGTAGAGCAGAGAGCGAGCTTCAGCGAGAGTCAGCGGCAGTCTCCCAGCCTGTGTCCCATCTTCCTTATCGCTAAAGGGACACAGGTGGGCAGGGAGCTGCCCATGTTTCTGCCCCTGCTGCAAGCTTCCTTTCAAGGAGGCCCCAGTGTGCTATGCCCAGGGTGCTCAAGCCTACAGTGGGGCTGAGACCAGGCTTCTGCCTAACCGTGCATGTGGTTCACTGAGTTTGCTGCTGCCAACTTGCAGGCCCCGTGCCTGGCACTCACATCCCCCATCCAGGTCTTCAGTGGGTATGGAGGCCTTTTCTCTGAGGAGGAGGCTGGCCCTCTTGTCAAGCAATGCCCACCCTGCTCACACCACACCCTAGAGTGGAACAGGACCTGAGTGACCCTCACCCCCCCACCCCCCCTCAGCCAGACAGTGCTGCCTTTGTACCAACCACACCTATTCCTCTCCTTTTGGGGTCTCTAGCTCCTCTATACACAAACTAAACCATGTCTCTCATGATATCCTCCCAAAGGAGCCCAGGCACCTGGGGGCTCTAGGGGTATCCCCAGGGTACGAGGGGAGATTTGCATTCTCAGCCACAGTCAAGTGTAAACACCTTCTTTTTAAGGCCAGCTGTCTATAGGTGTTGAGAATGATCACACACACATGCACACAGGACATGGGTAAACACACTCACAGGACACACACAAGCACAGACATGCACATATGTGTACAATAATACAGAGAACACATGCAGGAAGCACATGAACACAAACACAACACACTCAAAAACATGCACACATCCAGACACACCCATGCACGCAGGCAAACACACCACATGCATGCACACACAATGAGCAAAAACATGCACCCATGCAAACACGTGATGACCTCTGTACAACACACAGTGGTATGAACACACTCACATGCATGAGCACACATGCTAGCACACCAACATGGGCAAGCACATCCATTCACATACATATAACAACACCCCCCACACACGTGTGCACACACGCATAAACACAGACAAGCACAAACACGTCCACACCAGCAGACAGTTCCCACGAATACACACATGCTCACACAGGCATCAACTTAGAACTTAGCTTCTGAGCAGAGGTGTCATCGACCTGCCGCCCACCCTCTCTGAAGCCCCAGGACTCTCCCCACCTAAGCAAAGTTTGCGTCACTCAGGACCCATAGGGGTCCATGCGGAGGCTGCAGCCTGGTGGGCCCTCAGGCTCCAGCATGTGCTGACAGGGGCTCCTGGCCAGTGCCGGCCCTTCTCCAGGCCTGCAGGAGGGCAGCCGTCCAGGCTGTAAGAGCACCCCAGGAGGCCTGAGCAGATGGGGTGCTCCCTAACAGTAGCTGCTCTTCCTCTCGCGCGGAAGGATGGGCACAGCCCCAGGTCCCTGGCACAGCCCTGTGGTCACATTTTCTCCACTCATCCAGACAGGCCTCAAGGCAGGCCTGCTTTGGGTCTTCCCTGTCTCGCCTCAGCTCTGCACCCGGGCTGCCCGTTCCCTGCCCTCATCATCCAGACTCGCCCTCACAGCAAGAACACGCCATGTTTGTGCCCGCGATGCTGTCGGTGGGCCAGCCAGGGCTCCAGGACCATCCGACGGGGTTGATAGCCTTCTGCCTGCTTCAGCTTATCCACGTCCTCGGGCAGCGCCACGCACACCATGTGTTTCCCTCCCACGTCATACCTGTGGGACAAAGTCAAAGCCCTGCTGTGGGACGTGTCCTTGGCTGATGAAATCCAGACTGTTTCCTACTGACCTCTCCCTTCTCCCAGGCTGGCTCCGAGCAGGCAGTCCCTCCCGCAGTCTAACTGGAGCCTCTTCTGCTCTAGTGTCTGCATTCTGTCCATCAGCAGCGAGCCACAGCTTGCTCCGACCTCATAATCGGCTATAGTGCCCCAATTTTAGTGCCAGTCCGGGCCACAGAAGCTTCATTGAGTATCCTCACCCACCTTCCTAACGGTGCTGAGCACCAGCACCTGGCTGGGGTGTGGCAGCACAGGTCACCCAGCAAGGACTCAATGGCCAGTGGGGACAGAGGGTTAGGGTGTGTCAGCAAGGTGGGCAAGGAGGGCTTCACCTGAAAATGGGCCCCAGCTCCTCGAAGGTCTGTTGCATCTGCAGGTGGAAGTCCTCAGAACCCTCCCTCCAGATCCGCAGCACCCTCAGCCACTTGTTGCCAGGACACTGGGGGATGGCTTCGAAGGGGAGCACTGCCTTGGGAGCTGGAGGGGTGTGGGTGGCCAGTGCTCGCGCCCAGGGCAGGGAGAGCTGGGATCCTGCCATCCACACTTCTGCCCTGGCCCGGAATGCCATGCTTGGGCTCCCTCTGCCCCCTCACCCCAATCCTTTTATCTCGCTCAAAGGCCTGACTGGCCAGCTGATCACGTCATGGGAGAAAGTGTCCCTGGACCAGGCCAGGATGCCTGGGGAAGGGGTCAGGGATGGAGAGGTCAGGGTTGGAGGTGTCCAGCCAAAAGGAGATGAGTGAAATAGGTGGGTGCCTTGTTCCACAACTACACATGGCCTGCTGTAGGCTGGGTGGGTGTCCGAGGTCGGCTCGGGGTGGAGACTGGGGGCTGAATGGGTCTGGGATGGGCGGGAACCTTCTCCATCTTCCCGCTGGGAAGGGAGCGGGATGGATGGGCCTCTTATCTTATCAAGAGATGAGAGGGGCCTTGGATATTTTTATCTCCTTTTCACAAGACTGAGAGCAGGAAGGAGTGGGCGGGAGGGTGGCTGTGCATTAATTCCATTTACTCACGTGTATTTTGTTGACGCTTTCCAGGCCTCAAGCTGGCTACAGGAAGTGGGGACAGAAGCCAGCCAGGGTCTCTCCCAGGGAGGACTTTCAGCTCTATGGGGGCGAGCGGACAGGGACCTGTCTGTCTATCTGACTGGTCCAGCTAAGGAGCAGTGAATACCCAGGAGATGAGGGTTGCTCTTCAGGCTGAAAAATGAGACCCAGCTTGCCCCTTCTGTCTGTGTCTGCCCCTTGTGCCTGTGCCCAGTGCCCTCACCCTCCTTGTTTGTCCTGAAGTGGGCTCTCAGGGGCCCCGGGCCAATAGCAGAGGTTGAAGTGGTCTTGGGCTCCTCACTCTCCTGGGATTCTTGCCCACCCTGGGAGGGTGGACCTGTGGTCTCACCAGTGCCTGGCAGCCATCCCTCGAGGTGGATCTTGATATCACTGTTCCCATTTTCAGACAAGGAGATTGAGGCCCACGGGTCCTGTGACCTCGCAAGGTCCCCTGGTGCATCAGAGGGCCCCAGAGCTGTGCCTACCAGTCCTGACCCTGATTTGGGAATGGGGCACTGGGGGCCCTTGGTTCAGACTCTAGAACAGCACAGAAGGTGTGTGCAGGTTTCAGCAGGGATGCCACGGTCCAAGTGTTGTTTCTTATTTTACTTTAATCCTTCCCCCTCCTGAGCTTTCCTTGGGAACTATTCAGCTGAGGCAATGAGTCAGACCCCACCAAGGTCCCTTCAGACAGATGAGATGTATGATGTACCTCAGCCACAAATGGTGTCACAGTTGTCCTTGGGAAGGGACATAGGCTGTAATGCAGCCTGACCTTGGCATGCAGGTGCACCAGCCTAGGCCTCGCTGGATGCCTCTCCTCCTGGCCGCCCTGCTGACCACCCATACCCTCCTGGTCTCCTGGCCTGTTCTTGGGGCTCTTGGGGATGTAGACATGCATGAGCTTTCAGTGTCCCTGCACAGGCAGGCCTAAGGAAAACTGGCACCAGAAGCCGGTCTCTCCTGCCCAGAGGAGCT
This sequence comes from Miniopterus natalensis, assembly GCF_054644295.1. Lineage (NCBI taxonomy): Eukaryota > Metazoa > Chordata > Mammalia > Chiroptera > Miniopteridae > Miniopterus > Miniopterus natalensis. The sequence goes on along the minus strand of NC_142096.1, from coordinate 43,269,137 downwards.
GTGGAGACAGCTGTGACCCGGAGGTGCCAGCACCAAAGCCCAGACCTCAGGCTTGAAAACTAGGCTAGGTCCCAGCAGAGCTTCCCTGCAACGCCTCATTACTGATGACCACAGGTAAGGGTTCGGTGCTCCTGCCCCCATTACCACCGTGCCGCGCCACCTGTCCCAGGCTTACTGGGACCTTCTGGGCAGGAGATACTGTATCAAGTGGAGCCAGGATGGCTCTTAACAAAGGGCTGCGGGTTCCAGGTGTCAGTCAATGCTATAGTAGCCGCAAATGGTGTCTACCATATGAGTGTATCATTCGATATGAGTGTATAAAATCCACACATTGTATACTTAAACTTACACTTTATATGACAGTTGTATCTCAATAAAGCGGAAATAGTTTCAGACAGCAATAAAAAAGAAAAAGACAATAAAGTCTTATTTTAGATGTTATATGAAAACTGTTTTTCATGCTGGAGCCATCAACATATGTGGATCTTTTCTCACAGCACTAAGCATAAACGGACAATGTCACTGTCACCAGGCTTATGATGACCCTGGAAGGTTGCACAAGGGCCTCATACCTGCCCCCCGCCCCACTCCCCGCGTGTGAGCCCTACTCAATCTGGATGCCTCTTGGTTTCCTGTCCTTCAGGTTTACTCCGGGACGTCTACATCTATGTCTACATAGGAGTCCTTTCCAATTGTCCTGCTGGGAATGGTGCTTCCTCTCTCTTCTGTCTCATCGTTCCCCGCCCCCAACCCCACATAGCTCCTGAGAACTGCCCAGAGCGCCCCCGCACAAGCAGCTCCACAGACAGAGAGCATATCAGCAGTGCCCAGGCTGGGGAGCACCGGTGGGCGGTGGGGGGTGGCTGCTTATTTGATACAGCACTTCTTTTTGGGGTGAAAATGTTCTGGCATTAGAAGGTGGTGGTGGCTGCACTACATTGTGAACATACTAAAACACACTGAATCACACCCTTTTAGATGATGATTTTTATGTTATGTGAATTTTGTCTCAGTAATTTAAAATCAGGTATTGATTTAAAGAAAATAGAGGGGAGGGAGATAGCAAAAGAAGGTCCTGACTTTCTGTCCCTCCATGCCATTTTTCTGACAGGCCAAGTGCAGTGAAAGACAGCAGCAGCCTGGACTCTCCCTGCCATTTTGGGGCCATCACAGCTGGCTTTGGGGTCCCACACCCTGCTCAGCTGTCAGTTCTGGGGGCACATGCTATCACTGAGTGAAGACGACCCAATTCCTGCAGAGCCTGTCTGACCCACACAGGGACGCTGGACAGTCACCAGTGGCAGTGCTCCCTCATTGCCAACCACAGGCTCTGCTCCCACACCCCAGCCCAGGAGCTGCCAGGATGGTCCGAGGTCGCCCCAGGGCCCTAAGGTCTGCCTACAGCTGGAACCCCTCTTCCAGCTGAAGTACACTGTCGCCTATAGCTGATCTGCTTTTGATTGAAGAAAAAAAAGTGTGTTTGGTCTGTGTGAGGTGATGTTAAAGAGAAAAAAGCTTATCAAATACGAAAAAATACACAAAGAAAAAGCCCTGACTTTGCAGCACTCAAACAATACTGTGCTTTATTGCTCTCTGAAATAAGCTGAAAATGGGTAACTTGCCAGCGGGGGCCTGTGGGTCAGGGTCTCTGGTTCACAAGACAGCAAAGAACTTTGAGGAATGGGGGAGGTGACAGGGTCCTCGTCACTGAGATGAGGGCTTCTCAAGTCAGTGTCCTGCTGACCAGGATGCAGGCAAAGCTCAGGAAGAATCCCGAGACCCCCAGGCGCAATGCCCTATCTATCGCCTCCTCGATCGCTTCACCAGGTAAGATGTCCCGCTCCACATTGTTGGGTCCTCCTTGATTGCAGTGATTACCATTACAGCAAAGAACAAAATAGAAACTATTTGTCCTCAGGAGGTGATAAGGGGCTCGTGGAGGCATTTGGGCCTCATAGACAAACGTGCAGTTGTCTGTACAGTTCTTGTAAACGTGTAGTTCACGAGGGCTCACACCTAATAAAGAGATGAAAATCACTGATTTCACATTTTCTGCTTGTAAATACCAGAGCACATTCCCATTCAAAGGAACTAGCTCCATGCCCACATCCTACATCCTCAAATGTTACTACATTGCTAGAGAGAGAGGAAGGGAGAGGGGGAAAGAGAGAGAGAAACATCCATTGGCTGCCTTTTGCACGCCCACTACCAGGGATCGAGCGAGCCCACAACCCGGGCAAGTGCCCTGACCGGGAATCAAACTGGCAGCCTCTCGGTGCATGGGACCATGCCCAACCAACTCAGCTACAGCAGCCAGGGCCGTTGCTTGAACTCTTGACTGAGGGAGAATATCCAAGTCCACTGGAGGGTCGGGTTACCCCATGAGCAACTTGTCCTGGAGATGTTCTCTCTGCACCACCAGATCTCTGCTCAGGCCCGCCTCAAATAGTGTATGGGACCTTGTCACGTCGCTGCACTAATGAAAGGTCCTGCTCATTTTCTTTAACCCGCACCCAAGGATATGTTTATTGATTTTAAAGACAGAGGAAGAGAGAAAGACAGAGAGAGAAACATCGATTGGATGGTTGCCTCCCATACTCACCTTGACCAGGGAGGGGACCTGCAACCTGGGTATGTACCTTGACAAAGGAATCCAATCCTTGACCTTTCAGTGCATGGGGGTGACACTCCAACCAACTGAGCCACACCAGCCAAGGCTCCAGTATTATATTTTAAGTTCACCAATAAAGAATGAGTCCTAGAGCCCAGCCGGCATGGCTCAGAGGTTGAGCATCGACCTATGATGCAGGAGATGGAGGTTCGATTCCCGGTCAGGACACACAGGCCCTGGTTGTGCGCTCGATGCCCAGTGGGGGGCGTGCAGGAAGCAGCCGATCAATGAGGACTCTCATTGATGTTTCTGTCTCTCTCCCTCTCCCTTTCTCTCTCAAATCAATAAAGACATTAAAAAAAGAAAAAAAGGGAATGAGTCCTAGAAACCTTAGCCTCCCCCCAACCGCAATAAAAGCAGAACCCCAGGCCCGTGCTTGCAAGCTCTCTACCTACCCACGACCTCGCCCTCGCTGTGTGCCCCCACCTGCCCTGGAAGTTCCAGGACTTGTAAGTAATAAGCCTCATTGTTCAAGTCTCCTCACAGTTACTGCTAAAGGGTGTCTTGCGATCATAATAAGAACCACGGGGCTCGTTGAGCCACACACTGGATGTTGACAGGCTGAGCATGCACAAAAAAAGGTGCCCACTGTAGGAACAGAGCACATGCCCTCAGCTCCTGCCCGCGTCCCACATTGGCAGATGCCCACAGGGTGATGGCAGTTGGTAAAAGGGAGAGGTGGCAACCAGAGAGTTGTTCTGCACACGGGCTGGCATGCACAGGGACAATGAGCTCACAGATGCTGAGGAGAACGGGCTCGCAGATAGGCCCTGAGCAGGCCCCAGACCAGCCTCCCTGCAGGGTTAGTGAAATACTTGCTGGTCGCTGGCTGTGCATGTTCTTCTGGTTAGGGCCCTGGGGAGAGGGACGCCTTTCTCAGAGCATGAGTGCCTCTGAGTAGGAGCCAAAAGCATCTTGGAAGTCAGGCTCTGCCCTGACCCCAAGCTTGGCCTACTGTGTGGTAGACATTGTTCCGAGGAGTCCATGGTGCAGCCACTCCTTAGGCCTGCTTAGCTGGAAGCCCTTGCAGAAACCAGAATCAGTTGGTCACCAGGAACCTCCTGGCCGCTCTGGGACATCTGCTTGCATGGCCAGGGACTAAGCAGGGTGGAGGCCTTGAGGGTCGGTTGCACTCCCAGCCGCTGGGGACCCATGGAGTTGTGTCCTCTGCCCCCACACCTCACAGGGCACGTGTCTGCAGGGCGGCTCACACTGCTCTGTCCTGGGCTGAGCCTAGAGCCTGACAACATGCTCTCAGGATGGGGACAGAGCAGGCCGGGGCCATCAACTGAATGCAGAGAAAAAACAGACTGGCTCTGTCCCCTGAAAGTGCTCAGGCAGGTGACTAATTCACAAGGTGTAGGAAAGACAAGCAGGTACTTACGAATCGAGACTGTCAAACAGCGCCTAACTTCATACTCGCATGTCTTAATTTCTGCACACTCGAAGGAGTTTACGATCGAACACTCATAGCATTTCAGACTATAGGTCCCTGAGAGAAAGGAAAGCAGCACGGGGCTCCTGCTCACACAGGCACTTTCCACCCTGGTACCAGCCCACTGCCCCCTTCCCTGGGCCTCTGAGGATGTCCTGAGGCTCACAGGGCTCAGGGCTCCTGGGCTCCGAGTCCCACCACAACTAGATCCCTGGGCAGAAGCCAAGTACACCAGGAGCTTTACCTGTTCCCAGAGACAGGCTCTAGGGAACGCCCCAAGGCGGCCAAAGCCCTATGCTCTGAGGATGCGGCCCACGTGTCCAAGACGGCCTGACAGTCCTAGGAGGCCAGCACCCTCCCAGCTTTCCTGGGACTCAGCCGCTCTGGCTTGCCTGCAGCTGGACCGCCCAGCAGCCCCCCGCCCCCGCCGGCTGCTCTGGAGGAAGGCTTTCTCCCTCCTGCTGCTCTCCTTGCTCGGGGACACTCTCCAGATCCCCCCTGTGCCTAACTACTGCCCTGACAGCGGCGCTGTCGGCCGGCAAGGTGTTGGGAAGTCCATGCCAACCCTTCCAAAGACAGCTGCTCACTGGGTGCAGCCTCACCCCTCCAGACCCAGGAAGAGCAGATACTTACACGCCGCCTGCGCCACGAGCGCAGACCTCAGGACCAGCAGCAAGGCACAGAGCAGCATCATTTTGCGCAGGACCAGGAGCCTGTAGCCAAGGAGACCAGGGTGCAGGCCAGCAAGCGCGTGAGGACAGCGTGCCGTGCGGCTGCGCGGGTGCGGGGGCCCCGGGCCGGGCGGAGGCTGGGGTGCCAGCGGGCCGGGGCTCCTGCCGAGGGCGCGGGCCAGCTCCGCCCAGGCGCCTGCCCGAGGGCCGCCCCCAGGCCCCGCACAGCAGCCGGAGGCCCAGGGCTGAGCCCGGGGCTGCCCGCCCGGCTCGCGCCCAGGCTTTCTGGAACCTTCCGCGCCCCTCTGCTCCCCAGCTGCCTGGCCTTCCGGAACCCCGCCCTCCCGCTCCCTGACCTTCTGGAACCTACCGCCCGACCTCCCAAAGCTCCCAGGCCTCTGGAGCCTTCCGCGCTGGCCCAACGGTCGCCGCCGCCACAGGGACTCCGAGCGACAGATCCAGGAGCTGCGCGAAGCATGATGGGAGCTGGGCCGGCCCGGGAGGCCCGCCCCCGGGACGCCACCGATCCCAGCAGTCCCCGCGCCTGGGCCGCCGCCGGGCGCGCTGCGGCCGGGCCTCGGCGCTGCTCAGGGCCCGCAGTCCGGCGGTCAGCTGCGCGCTGCGGCCCGGCGGCCGCAGCCTCACCCGCCCTGTCCCGATGCAGGGCAGGGGAAGCACAGCCCCGGGGCGCGCCATGCTGCGGTCTTGGGGCCTGGGAGCCGCGCCAGGTCTTCTGTGTATTTTCTTGTCAGGGGCGCGCGAAGTTTGTTTCATTGTCCGTCAGTCAAGTTCTCTGGACCATCGCTGCCTGTTCGCGTTCATGTCAAAACGCTTAGGCTTTCCGCGCGCGGACTCCTGCCCCGTGGGCCGCCCGGCCCGCTGCCCTCGCAGGTGAGGCCTCGCCCCCGTCCCCCAGGCGCCCTGGGCCCGCGCTCCCGGCGGGGCGTTTCCGCAGCTGCCGCCTGCGGCGCCCCTCCCTCTCCCCCGCCCTCGCTTTGTTGTTGGTTTTTAATCCTCATGGAAGGATATTTTTTCCATTGCTTTACTCAAAGAGTGGAGGAGGGGGTGGGGGAAGCATGGCTGTGAGAGAGACACATGGGCTGGTTGCCCCCCACGCCCTCGGACTGAGGTGGGGGTCAGCCTGCAACCATGGTAGTGCCCTTGGCCGGAACGGAGCCCAGGACCCTTCAGTCCGCAAGCCCACGCTCTAGCCAATGAGCCAAGCCAGCCAGGGCTGAGATCAGTTTTCTTCTGCCTCCTATATTTTTCCAGAGTGGTACAAGGTGTTATCCTCTCTGAGATTGTTTCTCTGAATCTGTCTTCACCGTAGAATTGTGAAGGACATTCTTGTTTTTGTACAAAGTCCTAGATTAGTAGTTATTTCCTTCCACTAGCTTGACATTCTCATTCCATTGTCTTCTGTCTCTCGTGGCTTATTTTCTCTCTTTGGGTCTCGGTTATTAGTCGTCCTGTTGCCCCTTTAGCATTGTGACTGTTTTCTCTGGCTGCTTCGAAGGTTTTCTCTTTGTCTTTGGTGTTTAGCAGGTTGACGACGGTGTGTCTGGGTGTCACTTTTCCCACCCTGCTTCAATTTCTTAAGACTGTCTTAAATCTATGGTACTGGGTATTGATAGCGGGGCTGGGTATTGGAAAACTGTTAGCTCCTAGACCTTGAAATGCTGTGTCTGTCCATCTCTTTCTCTTCCTCTTGGTGATGCTCCTTATCGTTAGTTTCTTCGGCCCACCCAGCGGCCCCAAAGCCCCTGAGGGAAAGCATCAGTCATTGTCACCCGTGTGTCTGTAGAGAAGCTGGGTTCAGCTGGGCAGATCTACTTCTCACTACAGGTCTTGGGTCAGCTGGGATGGTTCTGCTACATGTGGGCCTCCTCCTCCTCCTGCTACCGGCGGGTGAGTGGGCATTGCCTTCGCAGGACAGCGCTAGAGGCATATGACGGCGATCCCAGCCACACAAGCTCGTGTCAAGGCTTTGCTGGGTCACATCTGCTAACAGCTCATTGCCCCCAGCAAGCAAGTCACACGATGGAGCCCAAAGTCAAGGTCAGGGAAATAAACCCAGCCTTTGGTTGAAGGGCCTGCAGAGTTATGCCACAAAGGGTGTTGACAGGGTTGGTAAAGAAACGTGCCAGTGAGGACAGCTGCACACACATCTGGTAGCCCTTCTGCTGCGCGTTGGTCCCCAGGATCCAGCTGGATTCTGTACGTTCCGTTCTTTTAAAAAAGGTCCTGGTCCAGCCCTGGCCAGTGTGGCTCGGTGGTCAGAGCATCGGCCCATGCAACGAAGGGTCGAGAGTTCGATTCTCGGTCAAGGTCACTACCCGAGTTGCCGGTTTGATCGGGCCCTGGTCCGGGAGCATACAGGAGGCAACCAATCGATGTGTCTCTCAATCTGTCTCTCTCCCTCCCTCCCTTCCACTCTCTCTGAAAATCAACAGAAAAAGTACCCTCGGGTGAGGACCAACAACACGAAACAGCAGCAGCAACGCAGCCGTGCTCCACTTGGATGATTTCTGCGACCCACTCTTCTTGTGCACTGAATCCCTCTCTTGGGTTGTGTCTCATCTGCTGTTAGTCCAGCTCTCATTCCTTTCGTCGTGTCCTCGAGTTTTATTTCGTTAGTTTCTGCCACTTTATAATTTTCTCTTAACTGATTTCCATTATTCTTATTACTAACTATCAGAAGCATTCACCTTTGGAAGTGGTTATCAGTTTCCCCCTGGATGTTGCTTTAGCTTTATCCCAAAAAGTTTTGGGGTTTTGTTGGTTTTCTGAATTTTGGTAACTGTTCCACTTAAAGTACTTAAAATTGTCCATGATGTTGTCTTGTGTTTGAGAGGAAAGCCTGTTCTGTAGTTGTTGGGTGCAGGGTGTAATGTCCGTGTATTAATTCAGTTTGTTGAACAACGCTCTTACTGAACTTTTGCCTTCGGGTCTATTATCTGGAGAGATGTGTTTCAGTATTCTGCTGTTTCTGGGTTGATCAGTCTCTCCTTGCAGGGGTAACACTTTCTACTCTATCCCTTTTGAAGGGCTTCTATTACATATAAATTCTCAATTGTTAAAAAACAGGTTTTTCCTGGTGAGTTGAACATTTAGTCATTTATGCCTGTAAGTGATTTTTGCCTTACAGTCAGTTTGAAATTAATAGTGTAAGTCTGCTGTCTCTTCTTCCCTCTTTTACGGTGAACTTTTCAGGGGTCTTATGTTTTTAGTGTGTCTTTTTCTGGATTAAGACAATTCCACCTGATAATCTCTCTGAGCTGGTGATATTACGTATTGTGGCTGCTCTGTCATCAACTATTTGATAATTTTTCTTTCTTTGATCCGTTTTCGCTCAGTTATTCACTTCTCATTCTCATACACATGCAGAAGGTCAAAACTCCATTTCCATCACTTTGGCACCGACTCAATGTCTAAATTCTATAGTATCTACAACCTCCCTGTGAACAACACACAAAAAACAGAGAACACTTCAACTTACTCACCTGCCGCCTTAACGCTGTTTGTATCCTATTTCTCTATCTTATTTTCTTTCCCCTCCCAAAACAGGAATTATTATTATTGTGCTAGCTAGCCAGGGTGCGTTTTGATTGGCCTTGACCCACATGGCTTAGGGGGCTCCTCCAGTGGCTACAACGAAACCTCATAGATGGGGTGGTGGAAACAACAGGCCTTTATTTCTCACATTCTAGAGGCTGCAAGTCCAAGATCAAGGTATGGCTGGTTCAGTGTCTGGTGAGGGAGGGACCGCTTCCTGGCTTGCAGACGGAAGGAAGCCTTCTCCCTGTGTCCTCACGTGGCGATGACAGAGAGAGCTCGCTGCTATCTCATCTTCTAAGGATACTAATTCTTTTTTCTTTTCAACCCTCACCCAAGGATTTTTTTTTTTTTTCATTGCTTTTCAGAGAGAGTGGAAGGGGGAGAGAGGGAGAGAGAGACAAACATCGATGTGAGAGAGAGACATCGATTCGTTGCCTCCCCGGATGAGCCCCGACCGGGGCCAGGGATCGAGCCTGCAACTGAAGTATGTGCCCTTGGCCGGAATCGAACCCATCGAACCCGGGAACCTTCAGTCCACAAGCCAGCGCTCTAACCACTGAGCCAAACTGACTAGGGCAGGATACTGATTCTTTTGGGTTAGGGCCCCACCCTCATGACCTCATTTAACCTTAGTTACTTCCTTACTCCAAATACAGTCACACTGGGGATTAGGACATTCACTTATGGATTGGGGGCGGGGAGGCAATTCAGTCCATAGCCCCTCCTGTTAACCCAGTTCTTTGTTTATGAACCCTTTCTGCGTTCCACCTTCCCACCAGGCTTATTTCACCCCCTTAAAGAGTGTTTTGGGGGTTCCTTTAGTGATAACGGACCAGTGGTAGGCCATCTCAGTCTTTCATTTATCAAAAAGCACCACTCTTTAAGTATTTAATTACAGACCAATTTCTGGTTAATTTCTTCTGCAAGGTTTTATAGTCAACAGTTACGTTTTTCATTTCTAGAAGTTCTCTATACTTTTTAGGGTTTTTTTTTGTTTGTTGGTTGGTTGGGGAAGTCCACCTGAGATTTCTTTGAGGGCATCTGTTTCTTTCCTCAACTTTTCCATGTTGTTTTCTTTCTTTCGTATTCTGTCATTTCCAACGTTTGAAACCTTCGGTGTCTGCTTCTGCTTACTCAATGTTTCTTTTTTTCATGTGTCCGTTGTAAATTTTGATTTTTTAGAAGATGTCAATTGAAATAAAATCTGTGAGTGTATATTCCTACAGAGCGTGTTTTCCTGTGTTCTTCCAGGTATCTACAGAGTGAAACCAGCCCATGACCTCTTGACATTCATCTCTTGGCTTGGAGTTTGTTGGCATCAACTGGTAGTGGAAATCCAAACCCCAGAGGCCTCTCTGAGTTTCTGAATCCTCAGGACAGACTTGTCTCCATGTTTTCCTCCAGGTGGCGCCAACACTGACCCAGAAAAGTCTCCTGCACAGTGTGTCTTTTTTCTAGTTTAATATTTAATGTAGGGCATATCTCTTCTGAAGTTCCTCATTTATGATTTTTACTTTAACTTCCTCTCCTATGGCGACCTAGTGCCTTGTCTCCTCTCCCACCTGTGGTTCTAGGTGACAAGAGAAAAAAGCAAGTGTCCTGAAGGCAGCAGCCTTGGCAAAGTTCTTCTGCACAGAGGCAGCTTTCAGCAGAGCCCGCGTCCCTGTCAGGACACACAGCTCCGCTGCTGACCTCTGCATGACCTTCACACACACAGAAAGAACACTTTTTTCTTGCACCTTGGGGATTTCCATCCCTTTTGCGCTGCTGTTCAGGAACACAGCAGCCTGCTTAGCAGAGTCCCTTACTGAACGTCCCTTTCCCTTTGTCAGCTTTCATGCCGCTCCGCCCAACTCGAATGGCTCTTGCTGACGACAACCCCCTACCCTTCACGCTCCCACTTCCATATGGCCGAGATGCTGCTCTAAACTCCCAGGTGCTGTCCAGCGCCTGGCCTTGTACTGCTCACCTGGGTTTGACCTTCTCCAGCCAGCCAGGTGTCCACAGGTCATTACTCCATTGCTCTCCAGAGACGGACTGCACTTCTCTCCTGCCCTTGTGCCTGCCGACTGGCTCAAGCCCAGGTATCATGGGCCCCTGGCCTTTTCTGCTCCTGCCCAGGGACTGCTCCTGGGCACAGCCCTCCAGCAAGCTCTGCTGGGTCTCTGCAAGAGTAATGTTGCCTGTGCTGTCTCAGCCAGGACCTCCTTCTCTCTCGCCCGTCAGGACTGCCCCGAGCTTCCAGCGTGCCACTGAAGACCCAACCCGATTCCTGCTGCCATTCTCCCGTGTTCAGCTTCACCGAGAAAGCGAGGCTGTTGGGAACAAATGCTTTCAACCTGCTGGCTCCTCCTTACCACCCTCTGTCTATGTGCCTGGCCCCGGCTCTGCTATGTCGTGGGAGGCAGTGCGGCCTCTGACCAGGGCCCTGTTCCTCTGTGCCACAGGAGGACCCTCTGTGGGAGCAGGGGCGGCTCCTGCTGCCTGCCCCTGCTGCCCTCACCCGCCCCCTTGCTGGGAACAGAGGAGAACACCCAGTTTCTGCGCTCTCCGTGAAGCACCCGTCCACCCCGATCCTTTGCCCTGCACTACCCTCTATGTCTCCCTCCTTCCACAGTGACTTTTCCAGAAGGAGTCTCTGTCACATGGTACCATTATTCCTCAATCCATTTTCACTCCTCATGCTGTGATGATCTGATGTCTCCCGCCACTGAAGCACTGAAAGTGCTCCTAATACGTCACCAAAGACCCTGGCCCTCACTGAGGGGCCCTGCATACTCCCATCCTTGCCCATACCTGACCTGTCCGACAGGCTCCACTGTTAGGCTGACCTCTGCTTCTCTGCTCCCCCTGGGGCAGCGCCCCCGTTGGCCTGCCCTAACCACAGTGCTGCTCCCCAAGTGCAGTCCCAGCTGGGACTCGGAGTAGCTGGGCAGCACTGTTCCTGGGGACGGCATGAGCAGCAGGGCATGAGCACGGAGGCTGAGCGTGCAGAGAATGAGCACACGGTGGGAGCCTAACAGATACTGTAAACGCTCTCCAGTCCTGGGACTGCTGGCCAACCCTCAGGAGCCATGTGACAGAGATGGCCCTCCTCCGTGTCTCACGTATGGCACGGAAACTCTCCTCTGCCTGCTCCACCTGCCTTCTTCTGGGGCCACTGAGACTCTTCTGGAAGGTTCCCAGGCTGCCCCACACAGCCCACACCACAGGGGAGAAGCATTTATTCTGTGCAGAACATGCGCCTGACTTTTTGGCCCCCTTTGCATGGCTGCACTTTAAATCAAGTGTGAAAGATGTGCACCGCAAAGCTGCCCACCTGGCCCAAGGTTCAGATGAAGGACAAAGGCAGTGGGAGAATTTGTGAGCCCGCGCACCTATGCCATTGGTGGGTGAAGTCCAAGTTCATTCGATAGAATTCCTTCTCTTCTGTCTCCTGGAATCTGGTAGGAAGAGCTGAGGAAGAGCAGCCACAGGGTCTCCCTCACCATAACAGGGTGCCCTAGGCTGATGTCCCACTACCCCCATGCTGAGGGTCCTTCACACCCAACTCACTCTGCCTCTTCCACTCACCCTGTGACCCCCAAAGTTCCAGAGCCTCTAAATGCACCCCTCCCCTTTACTGCAGCCCTGGAAGGTGACGAGGAAAGAGTGGTTGCTAGCCATAAACAGTCACAGGGCTCGATTTCAAAGAGACACTTGTAAACAAAATTGCTTCCAGGAGGGCATGGCCTTGCTCTGAATGCAAGCTGCAGGCCAAGCCCCAGGGATCCTGTCCTACCTCCAATTCCAAGGCCCCTCAGAAGTCAGACCACGAGTCAATCAAGGGAAAACAAGTTTAATGCTATAGCCTTCCACCATCTGCAGGAGTCGACTTCACTTCTGCAATGCAGGAGGCCCACTCTGTGCCTCAGGACAGTCCAAGGCCCAGGGACACAGAGGTGAGTGTCAGGAACAGCACCAGCCCAGCACTGCCGCCCCGCAGGTCACCTGCTCGTCCTACTTCTTTGTAGTTTCCTTCCGTCTCGCTGATGTTTGGGGCATCTGTGTTGCATAAGTCCGTCCGACAGCAGCTCGCATAGAGGAAGGGCGTAGGCTTTAAGAGTATAAAAGACTTGGAAAGCACGTCAGCTGGTTTAACTATTGGACAATACTTCGTGCACTGCCTTGAAACATAGAAGAAACGTACAAATATTCCTGACAGGAAATAAAGACAGAGAGAAAGGAACCATGTGAACTGAAAGCAGTGGCACCAGTGCTGTTTCTGTCTGTATCTGCACAACCCTGAGCCTTCTGGTGCCCTCACCCCCACCCAGAGGCCCACACGAGAGAGGGCACCTAGGGGGCAGGCAGGAGCCATCCCCGGGCAGGAAGAGGGTCAGACCTTTGTGTTCCCAGCTGCTTCTGGGGGCTTCTGGCTTGTGTGTGTCAGTTTTTGTTATTTCATATGTCCCACTGAGAACAGCTTTTATAGGGGATGTACATGTTTAGGGGCAAGGGCACACAGTGTGTTCTGAAAGGAGTGTGCACGCTTTAAAAAGTCTGTAGCCCTGGCCGGTGTGGCGTCAGACGCCTCCAAGCCTGGCCTGTCCATGTGCACGGGGAACCTGGTCTGGGGTCTCCGTTTGGGAATGTACTGGTGGCTGAGGCCTCAACTTCTCTCACACAGGGCTGCTCAGGCCTCAGTGACCACAGACAGACACACGGGAGCCAGGGACTCCTGGCCATTCCGGCCATTGCCCAGGGCTTGGAGCTGGCCTCTCAGTGAGGCGCCCGCTGCCCAGGGCCTGGGTGTGAGTGCTGTGACTGCAAGCCTGCTGTGGGCACAGCTTGGTGCTGGCCTACTCGTCAGTCTATGACTTCACCTCATCTTGAAAATCACTTCAATCACTTCTCCGCTTAAGTGACAACATCCACAGGAGGCTAAAGTGAGGCTTAGCCTCATCGCAGCCTCCACATATTTCCTGGAACATGGAAGCCCCCATCCCCGCCCCAAGGGGCTAAAGAGCTGAACCTGAATCTCCAGCCCTGACAATGCCACCGTGGGGGGCAACGCCGATGCCAGGCCTTCCAGAAGTTCTCAGGTGACTCACAGATGAGTCACTGGAGGCAACAGGCTTTTACTTTTTTAAATTTATATTTTATTAATTTTTAGAGAGAGAAAAAAGGACAGGGACGGAGAGAGAGAAACGTGGATGTGAGAGCAGTGCTTTGGTCAGCTGCCTCCTGCATGTCCCCTACCGGGGATGGCGCCAGCAACCTTTCAGTGCATGAAACAACACGCAACCCACTAAGCAACACCGGCCAGGGCTACAGGCTTTTTAAAGTGTGCACACCCCTTTCAGAACACACTGTGTGCCCTTGCCCTAAACATGTCCATCCCCTGTAAAAGCTGTTCTCAGCAGGACATATGAAATGACAAAAACTTACTCTTTTCTTTAAAATTGGATGACCAGCACAGCTGGTGTGGCTCAGTTGGTGGAGCATCGTCCCACACACCAAAGGGTCTGGGGTTGGATTCCGGTCGAAGGCACATGCCCGGCTGCAGGCTCGATGACCAGTAGGGGGTGTGCAGGAGGCAGCTGAAGGATGTTTCACTCTCACATCGATGTTTCTCCCTCTCCCTCCCTCTCTCTCTAAAAAATCAATAAAAACATATTTAAAAAGCCAAAAGTGAATGTACAGAATCTCTCCTATTCTCTTCTTACTCCCCATATTCCATCTTGACTGACCAGCGACGTGTGCTCTTAAGTCATCACCATCCTACACAAGCTGGCTCCCCCTCAGCCCTGCTTCCACTTCTGGCTTCTCAGGACTTGGTTCTTCACATTCAAATGAAGGGTCATTTTCATGTTAGTTACTCTCTATTGACTAAAACGAGACAGACCCTAAAAAAATGGACCTGCCTCTGGAACCCAGGGTCATCTGAAACACAGATGACCCTTAAACAAACTCTGGGGTTAGGTGCACAGACCCCCTGTGCAGTCAAAATCCATGTATAACTCCAGTCGGCCCCTTGCACGCAGATGTCCAAAGTGACATCTACACTTGACCAGCATGGGTTTGAACCGCACGGTCAGTTGAAATATCCCTGTGTAACTGGACCTTGAAGTTCAAGCCCGTGTCGTTCAGAGTCAGCTCTACTTACGCACAACAGCAGTAACACAAAATGTACTGTCTGCTTCACACTTCATCTCGCTGGTGCATGTCAAAGTATTGTATTCCTCACAAACGTGACACTTCAGTACACCTGAGAGGAGGAATAAAAAGGAAAGTGGAATGTTACAGTTCTCCAGACTGGTCAGGGAAGCACCCGCCACACACTCCCTCCCCAGTGGGTCCCATCTTTCCCATGCCCCACAGCCCACCCTGGCCCCCGAGTTCCTTGTCTTTTTTCCTGAGCTTCCCACATGCACCCATAGGGTGTGTCTCCCTCACACACCCACACCCAGACACACAGCAGGGACACAGACCCACAGGCATGCACACCCACACCTTACACAGGAACACACACACACACACACGCCCCTGGCATCTCACATTCTGCTGCTCTAGGAACAGAGGCCCCCCCAGGGCTATGGGTCTGCTTCCCCGTGCCCTTCCCATCCACCGTGCCGGCCCACAGAACCTTCTCCCGCTCTGGGTCCCCTCCGGGTTCCCGAGCCCCGGGTCCTTACTCTTGCACCGTAGCCTACTGTTGGGTCTGTGTTATGGTAGGACTCACTTTGTCTTCCAGTCACGGTGACATTTGTCTCCACCCATGGCAGGCCCATGACCAGGAGAAAGGCAAGAAGGACTGTCATCTCCAGTGGTGTCTGGCCCTGGACATGAGAAACAGGGCCGCTTGGTCAGCTTTGGCACGTGTGTGTCCATCACCATTCAAAGCCCAGTGCCACTGGATGCTGGGGCAGACCACCTGCTCCTCACCCATGGGACTGCGCCTGGCGTGCCCTGTTGGTGTTTGGTGGCCTGTCACCATTACCAAGCTCCCTCCATCCCCAAGGACCTCACCGGCCCTGGGACTCTGTGCATTCACTCACCCATCCCCCAGCACACCTCCTAGGCAGGTGTTCCAGATGCCCCTCCCCAAAGGCTGCACCAGGTTTCCCGCGCCCCTGCCCTAGCTCCTGCTCTCTCAGCACCCCACGGGCCCCTTCCACCCAGCAGCACCTCCCTTCCTCCTCCACCTTTGGCTCCCTCTCCACCCATCGCCCAGGTCATCCCCACAGGGCACGGTGCCCTAGTGCACAGGAAGGCTGGGTGTTTCTGCAGCGCCCGGTCCAGGGCCGGCTCTCTGCTCCTTTGGCCAGGGTCATCTTTGGTACGTGGCCTTAAGCTGGTTGATGCACCTTAGTGTTTGCTGAAGTATTTGCAGGCGAAGTTTGAGGCCCAGCAGAGAAAGACTCAGGAGCCTGGCTAGAGTTTGGTCAAGAAGGGATGTCTGTCACCATCATTTGTTTTATGGGTCTGGATTTGGAGTCAGAAATAGAAAAACCTTCCCCAAAGCAAGATGATAAATGAATTCTACCACATTTTCTCCCGGTTCCTTTCCATGAGTTTTCTTTCTTTTTCTTTTAACATTTAAATCTTAGGTCTACATGCAGCTCATCCTTCAGGTGTGGATTTTTCTGATGACTGGTCAGTTCTGTCCGCACTGTAAGAACAGGAAAAAGGCCTGTTTGTGTGTGTGTATATACACACGTATTTGTTCGGCAACATTAAGTAAACACCCGTTATGAGCCATACTTTATACTAGGCATATGTGACATTGAAAATTTTGATACATGGAATAATTAGACCGCAAAATCAACTAGTGATTTTGGTACAAATACAATTATCTAGTTAATAAAACTTGTTTGTTTTCTGATCTTTCTTAGACTGATATGAAAACCAAAGGAAATTTATTTTAGGGTTTAGACCATAGTAAAACTTCATTTGGGAGATTGAAGTTAAAGAAGTGGGTGACTCAGTTGCGAGAAATTTTTATGTGTGTTTAATCTGAAATTATATCAAGTTGTGAAATTAAAGGTATGCTGACCTTTAATTTAAAACCAAGATTACCATGACTTAAAAGAACAGTTTTTTGGTTTGTTTCATTTGTTTTTCTTTTATTCAAAATATTACAGATGTCCCCTTTCCTTCCGACTGACCCCTTCCACCCTGCCCCACCCACCTCCCCAGTCCCTCACCACACTATTGCCTGTCTCCTTGGGTTATGCATATATGCATATAAATTCTTTGGTTAGTCTCTCGCCCCCCACCCACCCGGCCCTCCTTACCTCTGAGATTCCTCAGTCTGATCCATGCTTCCATGTCATTGAATCATTTCTGTCCATCAGTTTATTAAGTTCTTTAGATTCCACATATAAGTGAGATCATGTGATGTTTGTCTTTCTCTGCCTGGCTTATTTCACTTAACATAATATTCCCCAGGTCCATCCATACAGTCCCAAAGGTTACAAAATATTCTCCAGGTCCATCCATACTATCCCAAAGGGTATGAGATCCTTCTTTACAGCTGCGTAGTATTCCACGGTGTGAATGTCCCACAGTTTTTTATCCACTCATCTACTGATGGGCATTTGGGCTGTTTCCAGATCCTAGCTATTGTAAACTGTGCTGCTATGAACATAGAGATTCATATATTCTTTCTGATTGGTGTTTAGGGTTTCTTAGGATATATTCCTAGAAGTGGGATCACTGGGTCAAAAGGCAGCTCCATTTTTAATTTTTTGAGGAACCTCCATACTGTTTTCCACAGTGGCTACGCCAGTCTGCACTCCCACCAGCAGTGCACCAGGTTCCCCTTTCCCCACACCCTCGCCAGCACATGTCGTTTGTTGATTTGTAGATGGAGCCATTCTGACAGATGTGAGGTGACACCTCATTGTGGTTTCAATTTGCATATCTCTGATGATTAGCGACGTTGAGCATTTTCTCATGTGTCTCTTGGCCATCTGTATGTCCTCTTTGAAGAAGTGTCCATTCAGGTCCTTTGCTCATTTCTTAATTGGGTTGTTTGTCTTCCTCTTGCTGAGTGCTATGAGTTCTTTGTACACTTTGGAGATTAGCCCCTTATCAGATGCATCCTTGGCAAATATGTTTTCCCAGACCATGGGGTTCCTTTGTATTTTGAGGCTGTTTTCTTTTGCTGTGCAGAAGCTTTTTAGTTTGATGTAGTCCCATATGTTTATTTTTTCTTTTGTTTCTCTTGCCCTAGGAGTTGTATCAGTGAAAATTCCACTATGTGGGACGTCTGTGACTGTACTGCCTACGTTTTCTTCCAGGATTTTTATGGTTTCACAACTTACATTTAAGTCTTTTATCCATTTTGAATTTATTCTTGTGTTGGAGTAAGTTGGTGATCTAGTTTCATTTATTTGCAGCTACCTATCCAATTTTCCCAGCACCACTTATTGAAGAGACTGCCTTTACTCCATTGTATACTCTTGCCTCTTTTGTCAAATATTAATTTATCATAATTGCATGGATCTGTTTCTGGGGTCTCTGTTCTATTCCAGTGATCTCTATGTCTGTTGTTGTACTAGTACCAGGCTGTATTCATTACGATGGTTTATAGTACAGTTTGATATCTAGTAAAGTGATCCCTCCCACTCTGTTCTTCTTTCTTAAGATCGCTGCAGCTATTCGTGGTCTTTTTTGTTCCTTATACATTTTTGACTGTTTGTTCTAGCTCTGTGAAATATGGTGTTCCACTGAATCTATAGATTGCTTTGGGTAGTATGGACATTTTAATGTTGTTAAATCTTCCAATCCATGACCATGGTATATTTTTCCACTTTATATCTTCCTCTATTTCTTTTTTCAGTGTCATGTAGTTTTCCGAGTACAGGTCTTTTACATCCTTAAGTTTATTCCTAGGTATCTTATTTAGTTGCAATGGTAAATGTTATTGTTTTTTTAGTTTCTCTCTGAAAGTTCATTGTTGGTGTATAAGAATGCCGTTGATTTCCGGATGTTGATTTTGTATCCAGCTACCTTGCCAAAGTCGTTCATCAAATCTAGTAGTACTTTGATGGAGTCTTTAGGGTTTATGTACAATATCATGTCATCTGCAAATAAAGACAGTTTTACTTCCTCCTTTCCAATTTGGATGCCTTTTATGTTTTCTTCCTGTCTGATGGCTGTGGCGAGGACTTCCAGTACTACAAGAAATAATAGTGGTAAAAGTGGACATCCCTGTCTTGTTCCTGTTCTTAATGGAAATGGTTTTAGTTTTTGCCCATTGAGTATGATGCTGGCTGTACATTTGTCATATAGGGCCTTTATTATGTTGAGGTATGATCCCTCTATTCCCACTTTGCTGAGAGTTTTTATCAGAAATGGGTGCTGGATTTTGTCGAATGCTTTTTCTGTGTCTATTGATATGATCATGTGATTTTTTGTCTTTCAGTTTGTTTATGTGTGTATCACATTTACTGATTTGGGAATATTGTACCAGCCTTGCATCCCCAGAATAAATTCCACTTGGTCATGGTGTATGATCTTTTTAATGTCTTGCTGGATCTGATTTGCTAGTATTTTGTTGAAGATTTTAGCATCTATGTTCATCAGGGATATTGGCCTGTAATTTTCTTTCTTTGTAGTGTCTTTAGCTGGTTTTCGAATTAGTATGATGCTGGCCCCATAAAAAGAGTTGGGGAATTTTCCCTCCTCTTGAATTTTCTGGAATAGTGTGAATAGAATAGGTGTTAATTCTTCTTTGAATGTTTGGTAAAACTTGCGTGTAAATCCATCTGGTCCCGGACTTTCGTTTGCTGGGAGTTGTTTTGTTTTTTTAAAGCTATATATATATATATATCTTTATTGATTTCAGAGAGAGGAAAGGAGAGGGAGAGAGAGAGAGAAACATCAATGATGAGAGAGTCATTGATTGGCTGCCTCCTGCACACCCCTGACTGGGGATCGAGCCTGCAACCTGGGCATGTGCCCTGACCAGGAATCGAACCCCAATGCCTGGATCCTAGGTCGATGCTCAACTGCTGAGCCATGCCCGGCTGGGCTGCTGGGAGTTTTTTGATTACTGCTTCAATTTCAATAGTTGTTATCAGCCTAGTCAGGTTTTCTGCCTCTTCTTGATTCAGCTTTGGAAGGTTGTATGCTTCTAGGTTCCATTTCCCCCCTGTTGTCCAATTTGTTGGCATATAGTAGCTCACAGTATTTTATTACAATCCTTTGTATTTCTGTTGGGTTGGCTATCATATCGCCTCGTTCATTTCTGATTTTATTTATTTGGGTTCTTAGTGAGTCTGGCTAAAGGTGCATCAATCTTATTTATCTTTTCAAAGAACCAGCTTTTGGTTTCTGATCAACTAATTTTTGACAAAGGTGCAACGAAGAATGGATCACCTCTGTAACAAATGAGCCACCATATGCAAACTATGCAAAAAAAGTTTTAAAAAGCAAAAACAGCTTGAATATCCCCTTGCATCTTATCATATGCAAAAATCAATTTGAAATATGGGTCAGAGATCTAACTACAAGCTTTAGAACTTAGCTAACTACAAAGCCATAAAACCTCCTGAAGGGAACAAAAAAAAAATTGTGATCTTGGGTTAGTCAAAGAATTTTTAGATAAGACACAAACTTTGAATCACACAAGGCAAAAAGTACAGTGATTTCTGAAATGAATCAAGAAGACACCCTGAACAACAGATGGATTGATATGTGAAAAATAATGTTAATGGTGGCCTCCAGTTGTCCTTCCACCCTGTTAGAAAAAAAATTAAATAAAATGCCAGAGATTGAAAATGTGCTCCATACATTCTAGCTGGGACCCACCTCATCCTGGGAACCATCAGAGCCGCAGGACCTATTTGAACACGGGGCTGGATCGCCCTCTGGGTGGAATCCCGGAGGCCCGGTGCGGTCACACACCTGAGAAGCCCCAGGTGCGGAAGGCGTGGCTTCGGCGCGGTCTCGGTGAAGCGGGCTTAGCAGAGCGGCGGCGGGTACTTACCAGGACGCAGGACCACTTTCGAAGTTGGAGCCCCTTTGCACAGCGGGGGTGTCAGCGGGGGGGGGGGGGGGGGGGCTGCTGCTGAGGGCCCTGGACCGCAGCCACCGGGCAAGCATCGGAGGGCCGGCCCGCAGGCCCCGCACGACGGACCCCAGACCGCGGCCGAGCCTGCGCCCCACCCCAGCTGCACCCAGGGCTCGGGAACCCTGGGAGCGCGCGGCTGGGGAGCTGGGCCACCTTCCGGCGTGAGCGCTGAGAATGCTGGGATCCTCAGAGCCCTGGGGGCGGGGCCTCCCGTCGGCCCTAGCGCCTCCCGACGTGCCCCGCGCAGCTTCTGGAAGGTTCCCCTCCCCTTGAGGCTTCTGGCTTCCTGAGCCCGAGGGACGAGAGCAGGTGGGGGTGGGGCGCGCCATTTGGCCCTCACCGGAGAACCCGGGGCTCATTTGGGGGCGTTTCTAGTGGGGCTGTCCGGAAAGGTTCGGCGCTCGACAGCTCGGCTGCCACCTCCCCCACCCAGGGCGGGCGCCTCCACCTGGAGGCCAGCACGTGCCCGACAGCAGGGAGAAGGGGGTGCGCGACGAGGAACCTCTCAGAAGGAACCCAGGGCCCAGGAGGGGGCGTGCAGGGGCCCTTGGGCGGAGCTGCCCTGGCCGGGGCGCTGCAGAAACACCCAGCCTTCCTGTGCACTAGGGCACCGTGCCCTGTGGGGATGACCTGGGCGATGGGTGGAGAGGGAGCCAAAGGTGGAGGAGGAAGGGAGGTGCTGCTGGGTGGAAGGGGCCCGTGGGGTGCTGAGAGAGCAGGAGCTAGGGCAGGGGCGCGGGAAACCTGGTGCAGCCTTTGGGGAGGGGCATCTGGAACACCTGCCTAGGAGGTGTGCTGGGGGATGGGTGAGTGAATGCACAGAGTCCCAGGGCCGGTGAGGTCCTTGGGGATGGAGGGAGCTTGGTAATGGTGACAGGCCACCAAACACCAACAGGGCACGCCAGGCGCAGTCCCATGGGTGAGGAGCAGGTGGTCTGCCCCAGCATCCAGTGGCACTGGGCTTTGAATGGTGATGGACACACACGTGCCAAAGCTGACCAAGCGGCCCTGTTTCTCATGTCCAGGGCCAGACACCACTGGAGATGACAGTCCTTCTTGCCTTTCTCCTGGTCATGGGCCTGCCATGGGTGGAGACAAATGTCACCGTGACTGGAAGACAAAGTGAGTCCTACCATAACACAGACCCAACAGTAGGCTACGGTGCAAGAGTAAGGACCCGGGGCTCGGGAACCCGGAGGGGACCCAGAGCGGGAGAAGGTTCTGTGGGCCGGCACGGTGGATGGGAAGGGCACGGGGAAGCAGACCCATAGCCCTGGGGGGGCCTCTGTTCCTAGAGCAGCAGAATGTGAGATGCCAGGGGCGTGTGTGTGTGTGTGTGTTCCTGTGTAAGGTGTGGGTGTGCATGCCTGTGGGTCTGTGTCCCTGCTGTGTGTCTGGGTGTGGGTGTGTGAGGGAGACACACCCTATGGGTGCATGTGGGAAGCTCAGGAAAAAAGACAAGGAACTCGGGGGCCAGGGTGGGCTGTGGGGCATGGGAAAGATGGGACCCACTGGGGAGGGAGTGTGTGGCGGGTGCTTCCCTGACCAGTCTGGAGAACTGTAACATTCCACTTTCCTTTTTATTCCTCCTCTCAGGTGTACTGAAGTGTCACGTTTGTGAGGAATACAATACTTTGACATGCACCAGCGAGATGAAGTGTGAAGCAGACAGTACATTTTGTGTTACTGCTGTTGTGCGTAAGTAGAGCTGACTCTGAACGACACGGGCTTGAACTTCAAGGTCCAGTTACACAGGGATATTTCAACTGACCGTGCGGTTCAAACCCATGCTGGTCAAGTGTAGATGTCACTTTGGACATCTGCGTGCAAGGGGCCGACTGGAGTTATACATGGATTTTGACTGCACAGGGGGTCTGTGCACCTAACCCCAGAGTTTGTTTAAGGGTCATCTGTGTTTCAGATGACCCTGGGTTCCAGAGGCAGGTCCATTTTTTTAGGGTCTGTCTCGTTTTAGTCAATAGAGAGTAACTAACATGAAAATGACCCTTCATTTGAATGTGAAGAACCAAGTCCTGAGAAGCCAGAAGTGGAAGCAGGGCTGAGGGGGAGCCAGCTTGTGTAGGATGGTGATGACTTAAGAGCACACGTCGCTGGTCAGTCAAGATGGAATATGGGGAGTAAGAAGAGAATAGGAGAGATTCTGTACATTCACTTTTGGCTTTTTAAATATGTTTTTATTGATTTTTTAGAGAGAGA
This sequence comes from Miniopterus natalensis, assembly GCF_054644295.1. NCBI lineage: Eukaryota > Metazoa > Chordata > Mammalia > Chiroptera > Miniopteridae > Miniopterus > Miniopterus natalensis. The sequence goes on along the minus strand of NC_142096.1, from coordinate 43,246,521 downwards.
GGGAGGGAGAGGGAGAAACATCGATGTGAGAGTGAAACATCCTTCAGCTGCCTCCTGCACACCCCCTACTGGTCATCGAGCCTGCAGCCGGGCATGTGCCTTCGACCGGAATCCAACCCCAGACCCTTTGGTGTGTGGGACGATGCTCCACCAACTGAGCCACACCAGCTGTGCTGGTCATCCAATTTTAAAGAAAAGAGTAAGTTTTTGTCATTTCATATGTCCTGCTGAGAACAGCTTTTACAGGGGATGGACATGTTTAGGGCAAGGGCACACAGTGTGTTCTGAAAGGGGTGTGCACACTTTAAAAAGCCTGTAGCCCTGGCCGGTGTTGCTTAGTGGGTTGCGTGTTGTTTCATGCACTGAAAGGTTGCTGGCGCCATCCCCGGTAGGGGACATGCAGGAGGCAGCTGACCAAAGCACTGCTCTCACATCCACGTTTCTCTCTCTCCGTCCCTGTCCTTTTTTCTCTCTCTAAAAATTAATAAAATATAAATTTAAAAAAGTAAAAGCCTGTTGCCTCCAGTGACTCATCTGTGAGTCACCTGAGAACTTCTGGAAGGCCTGGCATCGGCGTTGCCCCCCACGGTGGCATTGTCAGGGCTGGAGATTCAGGTTCAGCTCTTTAGCCCCTTGGGGCGGGGATGGGGGCTTCCATGTTCCAGGAAATATGTGGAGGCTGCGATGAGGCTAAGCCTCACTTTAGCCTCCTGTGGATGTTGTCGCTTAAGCGGAGAAGTGATTGAAGTGATTTTCAAGATGAGGTGAAGTCATAGACTGACGAGTAGGCCAGCACCAAGCTGTGCCCACAGCAGGCTTGCAGTCACAGCACTCACACCCAGGCCCTGGGCAGCGGGCGCCTCACTGAGAGGCCAGCTCCAAGCCCTGGGCAATGGCCGGAATGGCCAGGAGTCCCTGGCTCCCGTGTGTCTGTCTGTGGTCACTGAGGCCTGAGCAGCCCTGTGTGAGAGAAGTTGAGGCCTCAGCCACCAGTACATTCCCAAACGGAGACCCCAGACCAGGTTCCCCGTGCACATGGACAGGCCAGGCTTGGAGGCGTCTGACGCCACACCGGCCAGGGCTACAGACTTTTTAAAGCGTGCACACTCCTTTCAGAACACACTGTGTGCCCTTGCCCCTAAACATGTACATCCCCTATAAAAGCTGTTCTCAGTGGGACATATGAAATAACAAAAACTGACACACACAAGCCAGAAGCCCCCAGAAGCAGCTGGGAACACAAAGGTCTGACCCTCTTCCTGCCCGGGGATGGCTCCTGCCTGCCCCCTAGGTGCCCTCTCTCGTGTGGGCCTCTGGGTGGGGGTGAGGGCACCAGAAGGCTCAGGGTTGTGCAGATACAGACAGAAACAGCACTGGTGCCACTGCTTTCAGTTCACATGGTTCCTTTCTCTCTGTCTTTATTTCCTGTCAGGAATATTTGTACGTTTCTTCTATGTTTCAAGGCAGTGCACGAAGTATTGTCCAATAGTTAAACCAGCTGACGTGCTTTCCAAGTCTTTTATACTCTTAAAGCCTACGCCCTTCCTCTATGCGAGCTGCTGTCGGACGGACTTATGCAACACAGATGCCCCAAACATCAGCGAGACGGAAGGAAACTACAAAGAAGTAGGACGAGCAGGTGACCTGCGGGGCGGCAGTGCTGGGCTGGTGCTGTTCCTGACACTCACCTCTGTGTCCCTGGGCCTTGGACTGTCCTGAGGCACAGAGTGGGCCTCCTGCATTGCAGAAGTGAAGTCGACTCCTGCAGATGGTGGAAGGCTATAGCATTAAACTTGTTTTCCCTTGATTGACTCGTGGTCTGACTTCTGAGGGGCCTTGGAATTGGAGGTAGGACAGGATCCCTGGGGCTTGGCCTGCAGCTTGCATTCAGAGCAAGGCCATGCCCTCCTGGAAGCAATTTTGTTTACAAGTGTCTCTTTGAAATCGAGCCCTGTGACTGTTTATGGCTAGCAACCACTCTTTCCTCGTCACCTTCCAGGGCTGCAGTAAAGGGGAGGGGTGCATTTAGAGGCTCTGGAACTTTGGGGGTCACAGGGTGAGTGGAGGAGGCAGAGTGAGTTGGGTGTGAAGGACCCTCAGCATGGGGGTAGTGGGACATCAGCCTAGGGCACCCTGTTATGGTGAGGGAGACCCTGTGGCTGCTCTTCCTCAGCTCTTCCTACCAGATTCCAGGAGACAGAAGAGAAGGAATTCTATCGAATGAACTTGGACTTCACCCACCAATGGCATAGGTGCGCGGGCTCACAAATTCTCCCACTGCCTTTGTCCTTCATCTGAACCTTGGGCCAGGTGGGCAGCTTTGCGGTGCACATCTTTCACACTTGATTTAAAGTGCAGCCATGCAAAGGGGGCCAAAAAGTCAGGCGCATGTTCTGCACAGAATAAATGCTTCTCCCCTGTGGTGTGGGCTGTGTGGGGCAGCCTGGGAACCTTCCAGAAGAGTCTCAGTGGCCCCAGAAGAAGGCAGGTGGAGCAGGCAGAGGAGAGTTTCCGTGCCATACGTGAGACACGGAGGAGGGCCATCTCTGTCACATGGCTCCTGAGGGTTGGCCAGCAGTCCCAGGACTGGAGAGCGTTTACAGTATCTGTTAGGCTCCCACCGTGTGCTCATTCTCTGCACGCTCAGCCTCCGTGCTCATGCCCTGCTGCTCATGCCGTCCCCAGGAACAGTGCTGCCCAGCTACTCCGAGTCCCAGCTGGGACTGCACTTGGGGAGCAGCACTGTGGTTAGGGCAGGCCAACGGGGGCGCTGCCCCAGGGGGAGCAGAGAAGCAGAGGTCAGCCTAACAGTGGAGCCTGTCGGACAGGTCAGGTATGGGCAAGGATGGGAGTATGCAGGGCCCCTCAGTGAGGGCCAGGGTCTTTGGTGACGTATTAGGAGCACTTTCAGTGCTTCAGTGGCGGGAGACATCAGATCATCACAGCATGAGGAGTGAAAATGGATTGAGGAATAATGGTACCATGTGACAGAGACTCCTTCTGGAAAAGTCACTGTGGAAGGAGGGAGACATAGAGGGTAGTGCAGGGCAAAGGATCGGGGTGGACGGGTGCTTCACGGAGAGCGCAGAAACTGGGTGTTCTCCTCTGTTCCCAGCAAGGGGGCGGGTGAGGGCAGCAGGGGCAGGCAGCAGGAGCCGCCCCTGCTCCCACAGAGGGTCCTCCTGTGGCACAGAGGAACAGGGCCCTGGTCAGAGGCCGCACTGCCTCCCACGACATAGCAGAGCCGGGGCCAGGCACATAGACAGAGGGTGGTAAGGAGGAGCCAGCAGGTTGAAAGCATTTGTTCCCAACAGCCTCGCTTTCTCGGTGAAGCTGAACACGGGAGAATGGCAGCAGGAATCGGGTTGGGTCTTCAGTGGCACGCTGGAAGCTCGGGGCAGTCCTGACGGGCGAGAGAGAAGGAGGTCCTGGCTGAGACAGCACAGGCAACATTACTCTTGCAGAGACCCAGCAGAGCTTGCTGGAGGGCTGTGCCCAGGAGCAGTCCCTGGGCAGGAGCAGAAAAGGCCAGGGGCCCATGATACCTGGGCTTGAGCCAGTCGGCAGGCACAAGGGCAGGAGAGAAGTGCAGTCCGTCTCTGGAGAGCAATGGAGTAATGACCTGTGGACACCTGGCTGGCTGGAGAAGGTCAAACCCAGGTGAGCAGTACAAGGCCAGGTGCTGGACAGCACCTGGGAGTTTAGAGCAGCATCTCGGCCATATGGAAGTGGGAGCGTGAAGGGTAGGGGGTTGTCGTCAGCAAGAGCCATTCGAGTTGGGCGGAGCGGCATGAAAGCTGACAAAGGGAAAGGGACGTTCAGTAAGGGACTCTGCTAAGCAGGCTGCTGTGTTCCTGAACAGCAGCGCAAAAGGGATGGAAATCCCCAAGGTGCAAGAAAAAAGTGTTCTTTCTGTGTGTGTGAAGGTCATGCAGAGGTCAGCAGCGGAGCTGTGTGTCCTGACAGGGACGCGGGCTCTGCTGAAAGCTGCCTCTGTGCAGAAGAACTTTGCCAAGGCTGCTGCCTTCAGGACACTTGCTTTTTTCTCTTGTCACCTAGAACCACAGGTGGGAGAGGAGACAAGGCACTAGGTCGCCATAGGAGAGGAAGTTAAAGTAAAAATCATAAATGAGGAACTTCAGAAGAGATATGCCCTACATTAAATATTAAACTAGAAAAAAGACACACTGTGCAGGAGACTTTTCTGGGTCAGTGTTGGCGCCACCTGGAGGAAAACATGGAGACAAGTCTGTCCTGAGGATTCAGAAACTCAGAGAGGCCTCTGGGGTTTGGATTTCCACTACCAGTTGATGCCAACAAACTCCAAGCCAAGAGATGAATGTCAAGAGGTCATGGGCTGGTTTCACTCTGTAGATACCTGGAAGAACACAGGAAAACACGCTCTGTAGGAATATACACTCACAGATTTTATTTCAATTGACATCTTCTAAAAAATCAAAATTTACAACGGACACATGAAAAAAAGAAACATTGAGTAAGCAGAAGCAGACACCGAAGGTTTCAAACGTTGGAAATGACAGAATACGAAAGAAAGAAAACAACATGGAAAAGTTGAGGAAAGAAACAGATGCCCTCAAAGAAATCTCAGGTGGACTTCCCCAACCAACCAACAAACAAAAAAAAACCCTAAAAAGTATAGAGAACTTCTAGAAATGAAAAACGTAACTGTTGACTATAAAACCTTGCAGAAGAAATTAACCAGAAATTGGTCTGTAATTAAATACTTAAAGAGTGGTGCTTTTTGATAAATGAAAGACTGAGATGGCCTACCACTGGTCCGTTATCACTAAAGGAACCCCCAAAACACTCTTTAAGGGGGTGAAATAAGCCTGGTGGGAAGGTGGAACGCAGAAAGGGTTCATAAACAAAGAACTGGGTTAACAGGAGGGGCTATGGACTGAATTGCCTCCCCGCCCCCAATCCATAAGTGAATGTCCTAATCCCCAGTGTGACTGTATTTGGAGTAAGGAAGTAACTAAGGTTAAATGAGGTCATGAGGGTGGGGCCCTAACCCAAAAGAATCAGTATCCTGCCCTAGTCAGTTTGGCTCAGTGGTTAGAGCGCTGGCTTGTGGACTGAAGGTTCCCGGGTTCGATGGGTTCGATTCCGGCCAAGGGCACATACTTCAGTTGCAGGCTCGATCCCTGGCCCCGGTCGGGGCTCATCCGGGGAGGCAACGAATCGATGTCTCTCTCTCACATCGATGTTTGTCTCTCTCTCCCTCTCTCCCCCTTCCACTCTCTCTGAAAAGCAATGAAAAAAAAAAAAAAAATCCTTGGGTGAGGGTTGAAAAGAAAAAAGAATTAGTATCCTTAGAAGATGAGATAGCAGCGAGCTCTCTCTGTCATCGCCACGTGAGGACACAGGGAGAAGGCTTCCTTCCGTCTGCAAGCCAGGAAGCGGTCCCTCCCTCACCAGACACTGAACCAGCCATACCTTGATCTTGGACTTGCAGCCTCTAGAATGTGAGAAATAAAGGCCTGTTGTTTCCACCACCCCATCTATGAGGTTTCGTTGTAGCCACCGGAGGAGCCCCCTAAGCCATGTGGGTCAAGGCCAATCAAAACGCACCCTGGCTAGCTAGCACAATAATAATAATTCCTGTTTTGGGAGGGGAAAGAAAATAAGATAGAGAAATAGGATACAAACAGCGTTAAGGCGGCAGGTGAGTAAGTTGAAGTGTTCTCTGTTTTTTGTGTGTTGTTCACAGGGAGGTTGTAGATACTATAGAATTTAGACATTGAGTCGGTGCCAAAGTGATGGAAATGGAGTTTTGACCTTCTGCATGTGTATGAGAATGAGAAGTGAATAACTGAGCGAAAACGGATCAAAGAAAGAAAAATTATCAAATAGTTGATGACAGAGCAGCCACAATACGTAATATCACCAGCTCAGAGAGATTATCAGGTGGAATTGTCTTAATCCAGAAAAAGACACACTAAAAACATAAGACCCCTGAAAAGTTCACCGTAAAAGAGGGAAGAAGAGACAGCAGACTTACACTATTAATTTCAAACTGACTGTAAGGCAAAAATCACTTACAGGCATAAATGACTAAATGTTCAACTCACCAGGAAAAACCTGTTTTTTAACAATTGAGAATTTATATGTAATAGAAGCCCTTCAAAAGGGATAGAGTAGAAAGTGTTACCCCTGCAAGGAGAGACTGATCAACCCAGAAACAGCAGAATACTGAAACACATCTCTCCAGATAATAGACCCGAAGGCAAAAGTTCAGTAAGAGCGTTGTTCAACAAACTGAATTAATACACGGACATTACACCCTGCACCCAACAACTACAGAACAGGCTTTCCTCTCAAACACAAGACAACATCATGGACAATTTTAAGTACTTTAAGTGGAACAGTTACCAAAATTCAGAAAACCAACAAAACCCCAAAACTTTTTGGGATAAAGCTAAAGCAACATCCAGGGGGAAACTGATAACCACTTCCAAAGGTGAATGCTTCTGATAGTTAGTAATAAGAATAATGGAAATCAGTTAAGAGAAAATTATAAAGTGGCAGAAACTAACGAAATAAAACTCGAGGACACGACGAAAGGAATGAGAGCTGGACTAACAGCAGATGAGACACAACCCAAGAGAGGGATTCAGTGCACAAGAAGAGTGGGTCGCAGAAATCATCCAAGTGGAGCACGGCTGCGTTGCTGCTGCTGTTTCGTGTTGTTGGTCCTCACCCGAGGGTACTTTTTCTGTTGATTTTCAGAGAGAGTGGAAGGGAGGGAGGGAGAGAGACAGATTGAGAGACACATCGATTGGTTGCCTCTTGTATGCTCCCGGACCAGGGCCCGATCAAACCGGCAACTCGGGTAGTGACCTTGACCGAGAATCGAACTCTCGACCCTTCGTTGCATGGGCCGACGCTCTGACCACCGAGCCACACTGGCCAGGGCTGGACCAGGACCTTTTTTAAAAGAACGGAACGTACAGAATCCAGCTGGATCCTGGGGACCAACGCGCAGCAGAAGGGCTACCAGATGTGTGTGCAGCTGTCCTCACTGGCACGTTTCTTTACCAACCCTGTCAACACCCTTTGTGGCATAACTCTGCAGGCCCTTCAACCAAAGGCTGGGTTTATTTCCCTGACCTTGACTTTGGGCTCCATCGTGTGACTTGCTTGCTGGGGGCAATGAGCTGTTAGCAGATGTGACCCAGCAAAGCCTTGACACGAGCTTGTGTGGCTGGGATCGCCGTCATATGCCTCTAGCGCTGTCCTGCGAAGGCAATGCCCACTCACCCGCCGGTAGCAGGAGGAGGAGGAGGCCCACATGTAGCAGAACCATCCCAGCTGACCCAAGACCTGTGGTGAGAAGTAGATCTGCCCAGCTGAACCCAGCTTCTCTACAGACACACGGGTGACAATGACTGATGCTTTCCCTCAGGGGCTTTGGGGCCGCTGGGTGGGCCGAAGAAACTAACGATAAGGAGCATCACCAAGAGGAAGAGAAAGAGATGGACAGACACAGCATTTCAAGGTCTAGGAGCTAACAGTTTTCCAATACCCAGCCCCGCTATCAATACCCAGTACCATAGATTTAAGACAGTCTTAAGAAATTGAAGCAGGGTGGGAAAAGTGACACCCAGACACACCGTCGTCAACCTGCTAAACACCAAAGACAAAGAGAAAACCTTCGAAGCAGCCAGAGAAAACAGTCACAATGCTAAAGGGGCAACAGGACGACTAATAACCGAGACCCAAAGAGAGAAAATAAGCCACGAGAGACAGAAGACAATGGAATGAGAATGTCAAGCTAGTGGAAGGAAATAACTACTAATCTAGGACTTTGTACAAAAACAAGAATGTCCTTCACAATTCTACGGTGAAGACAGATTCAGAGAAACAATCTCAGAGAGGATAACACCTTGTACCACTCTGGAAAAATATAGGAGGCAGAAGAAAACTGATCTCAGCCCTGGGCTGGCTTGGCTCATTGGCTAGAGCGTGGGCTTGCGGACTGAAGGGTCCTGGGCTCCGTTCCGGCCAAGGGCACTACCATGGTTGCAGGCTGATCCCCACCTCAGTCCGAGGGCGTGGGGGGCAACCAGCCCATGTGTCTCTCTCACAGCCATGCTTCCCCCACCCCCTCCTCCACTCTTTGAGTAAAGCAATGGAAAAAATATCCTTCCATGAGGATTAAAAACCAACAACAAAGCGAGGGCGGGGGAGAGGGAGGGGCGCCGCAGGCGGCAGCTGCGGAAACGCCCCGCCGGGAGCGCGGGCCCAGGGCGCCTGGGGGACGGGGGCGAGGCCTCACCTGCGAGGGCAGCGGGCCGGGCGGCCCACGGGGCAGGAGTCCGCGCGCGGAAAGCCTAAGCGTTTTGACATGAACGCGAACAGGCAGCGATGGTCCAGAGAACTTGACTGACGGACAATGAAACAAACTTCGCGCGCCCCTGACAAGAAAATACACAGAAGACCTGGCGCGGCTCCCAGGCCCCAAGACCGCAGCATGGCGCGCCCCGGGGCTGTGCTTCCCCTGCCCTGCATCGGGACAGGGCGGGTGAGGCTGCGGCCGCCGGGCCGCAGCGCGCAGCTGACCGCCGGACTGCGGGCCCTGAGCAGCGCCGAGGCCCGGCCGCAGCGCGCCCGGCGGCGGCCCAGGCGCGGGGACTGCTGGGATCGGTGGCGTCCCGGGGGCGGGCCTCCCGGGCCGGCCCAGCTCCCATCATGCTTCGCGCAGCTCCTGGATCTGTCGCTCGGAGTCCCTGTGGCGGCGGCGACCGTTGGGCCAGCGCGGAAGGCTCCAGAGGCCTGGGAGCTTTGGGAGGTCGGGCGGTAGGTTCCAGAAGGTCAGGGAGCGGGAGGGCGGGGTTCCGGAAGGCCAGGCAGCTGGGGAGCAGAGGGGCGCGGAAGGTTCCAGAAAGCCTGGGCGCGAGCCGGGCGGGCAGCCCCGGGCTCAGCCCTGGGCCTCCGGCTGCTGTGCGGGGCCTGGGGGCGGCCCTCGGGCAGGCGCCTGGGCGGAGCTGGCCCGCGCCCTCGGCAGGAGCCTCGGCCCGCTGGCACCCCAGCCTCCGCCCGGCCCGGGGCCCCCGCACCCGCGCAGCCGCACGGCACGCTGTCCTCACGCGCTTGCTGGCCTGCACCCTGGTCTCCTTGGCTACAGGCTCCTGGTCCTGCGCAAAATGATGCTGCTCTGTGCCTTGCTGCTGGTCCTGAGGTCTGCGCTCGTGGCGCAGGCGGGGTGTAAGTATCTGCTCTTCCTGGGTCTGGAGGGGTGAGGCTGCACCCAGTGAGCAGCTGTCTTTGGAAGGGTTGGCATGGACTTCCCAACACCTTGCCGGCCGACAGCGCCGCTGTCAGGGCAGTAGTTAGGCACAGGGGGGATCTGGAGAGTGTCCCCGAGCAAGGAGAGCAGCAGGAGGGAGAAAGCCTTCCTCCAGAGCAGCCGGCGGGGGGCGGGGGGCTGCTGGGCGGTCCAGCTGCAGGCAGGCCAGAGCGGCTGAGTCCCAGGAAAGCTGGGAGGGTGCTGGCCTCCTAGGACTGTCAGGCCGTCTTGGACACGTGGGCCGCATCCTCAGAGCATAGGGCTTTGGCCGCCTTGGGGCGTTCCCTAGAGCCTGTCTCTGGGAACAGGTAAAGCTCCTGGTGTACTTGGCTTCTGCCCAGGGATCTAGTTGTGGTGGGACTCGGAGCCCAGGAGCCCTGAGCCCTGTGAGCCTCAGGACATCCTCAGAGGCCCAGGGAAGGGGGCAGTGGGCTGGTACCAGGGTGGAAAGTGCCTGTGTGAGCAGGAGCCCTGTGCTGCTTTCCTTTCTCTCAGGGACCTATAGTCTGAAATGCTACCACTGTTCGATCATAAACTCCTTTGAGTGTAGACGAGTTACGATATGCGACTATGAAGTTAGGCGCTGTTTGACAGTCTCGATTCGTAAGTACCTGCTTTTCTTTTCTACACCTTGTGAATTAGTCACCTGCCTGAGCACTTTCAGGGGACAGAGCCAGTCTGTTTTTTCTCTGCATTCAGTTGATGGCCCCGGCCTGCTCTGTCCCCATCCTGAGAGCATGTTGTCAGGCTCTAGGCTCAGCCCAGGACAGAGCAGTGTGAGCCGCCCTGCAGACACGTGCCCTGTGAGGTGTGGGGGCAGAGGACACAACTCCATGGGTCCCCAGCGGCTGGGAGTGCAACCGACCCTCAAGGCCTCCACCCTGCTTAGTCCCTGGCCATGCAAGCAGATGTCCCAGAGCGGCCAGGAGGTTCCTGGTGACCAACTGATTCTGGTTTCTGCAAGGGCTTCCAGCTAAGCAGGCCTAAGGAGTGGCTGCACCATGGACTCCTCGGAACAATGTCTACCACACAGTAGGCCAAGCTTGGGGTCAGGGCAGAGCCTGACTTCCAAGATGCTTTTGGCTCCTACTCAGAGGCACTCATGCTCTGAGAAAGGCGTCCCTCTCCCCAGGGCCCTAACCAGAAGAACATGCACAGCCAGCGACCAGCAAGTATTTCACTAACCCTGCAGGGAGGCTGGTCTGGGGCCTGCTCAGGGCCTATCTGCGAGCCCGTTCTCCTCAGCATCTGTGAGCTCATTGTCCCTGTGCATGCCAGCCCGTGTGCAGAACAACTCTCTGGTTGCCACCTCTCCCTTTTACCAACTGCCATCACCCTGTGGGCATCTGCCAATGTGGGACGCGGGCAGGAGCTGAGGGCATGTGCTCTGTTCCTACAGTGGGCACCTTTTTTTGTGCATGCTCAGCCTGTCAACATCCAGTGTGTGGCTCGACGAGCCCCGTGGTCCTTATTATGATCGCAAGACACCCTTTAGCAGTAACTGTGAGGAGACTTGAACAATGAGGCTTATTACTTACAAGTCCTGGAGCTTCCAGGGCAGGTGGGGGCACACAGCGAGGGCGAGGTCGTGGGTAGGTAGAGAGCTTGCAAGCACGGGCCTGGGGTTCTGCTTTTATTGCGGTTGGGGGGAGGCTAAGGTTTCTAGGACTCATTCCCTTTTTTTCTTTTTTTAATGTCTTTATTGATTTGAGAGAGAAAGGGAGAGGGAGAGAGACAGAAACATCAATAAGAGTCCTCATTGATCGGCTGCTTCCTGCATGCCCCCCACTGGGCATCGAGCGCACAACCAGGGCCTGTGTGTCCTGACCGGGAATCGAACCTCCATCTCCTGCTCGTAGGTCGATGCTCAACCTCTGAGCCACGCCAGCTGGGCTCTAGGACTCATTCTTTATTGGTGAACTTAAAATATAATACTGGAGCCTTGGCCAGTATGGCTCAGTTGGTTGGAGTGTCACCCCTATGCACTGAAAGGTCGAGGATTGGATTCCTTTGTCAAGGTACATACCCAGGTTGCAGGTCCCCTCCCTGGTCGAGGTGAGTATGGGAGGCAACCATCCAATCGATGTTTCTCTCTCTGTCTTTCTCTCTTCCTCTGTCTTTAAAATCAATAAACATATCCTTGGGTGAGGATTAAAGAAAGTGAGCAGGACCTTTCATTAGTGTAGCGATGTGACAAGGTCCCATACACTATTTGAGGCGGGCCTGAGCAGAGATCTGGTGGTGCAGAGAGAACATCTCCAGGACAAGTTGCTCATGGGGTAACCCGACCCTCCAGTGGACTTGGATATTCTCCCTCAGTCAAGAGTTCAAGCAACGGCCCTGGCTGCTGTAGCTGAGTTGGTTGGGCATGGTCCCATGCACCGAGAGGCTGCCAGTTTGATTCCCGGTCAGGGCACTTGCCCGGGTTGTGGGCATGCAAGAGGCAGCCAATGGATGTTTCTCTCTCTCTTTCCCCCTCTCCCTTCCTCTGTCTCTAGCAATGTAGTAACATTTGAGGATGTAGGATGTGGGCATGGAGCTAGTTCCTTTGAATGGGAATGTGCTCTGGTATTTACAAGCAGAAAATGTGAAATCAGTGATTTTCATCTCTTTATTAGGTGTGAGCCCTCGTGAACTACTCGTTTACAAGACCTGTACAGACAACTGCACGTTTGTCTATGAGGCCCAAATGCCTCCACGAGCCCCTTATCACCTCCTGAGGACCAATAGTTTCTATTTTGTTCTTTGCTGTAATGGTAATCACTGCAATCAAGGAGGACCCAACAATGTGGAGCGGGACATCTTACCTGATGAAGCGATCGAGGAGGTGATAGATAGGGCATTGCGCCTGGGGGTCTCGGGATTCTTCCTGAGCTTTGCCTGCATCCTGGTCAGCAGGACACTGACTTGAGAAGCCCTCATCTCAGTGACGAGGACCCTGTCACCTCCCCCATTCCTCAAAGTTCTTTGCTGTCTTGTGAACCAGAGACCCTGACCCACAGGCCCCCGCTGGCAAGTTACCCATTTTCAGCTTATTTCAGAGAGCAATAAAGCACAGTATTGTTTGAGTGCTGCAAAGTCAGGGCTTTTTCTTTGTGTGTTTTTTCGTATTTGATAAGCTTTTTTCTCTTTAACATCACCTCACACAGACCAAACACACTTTTTTTTCTTCAATCAAAAGCAGATCAGCTATAGGCGACAGTGTACTTCAGCTGGAAGAGGGGTTCCAGCTGTAGGCAGACCTCAGGGCCCTGGGGCGACCTCGGACCATCCTGGCAGCTCCTGGGCTGGGGTGTGGGAGCAGAGCCTGTGGTTGGCGATGAGGGAGCACTGCCACTGGTGACTGTCCAGCGTCCCTGTGTGGGTCAGACAGGCTCTGCAGGAATTGGGTCGTCTTCACTCAGTGATAGCATGTGCCCCCAGAACTGACAGCTGAGCAGGGTGTGGGACCCCAAAGCCAGATGCGATGGCCCCAAAATGGCAGGGAGAGTCCAGGCTGCTGCTGTCTTTCACTGCACTTGGCCTGTCAGAAAAATGGCATGGAGGGACAGAAAGTCAGGACCTTCTTTTGCTATCTCCCTCCCCTCTATTTTCTTTAAATCAATACCTGATTTTAAATTACTGAGACAAAATTCACATAACATAAAAATCATCATCTAAAAGGGTGTGATTCAGTGTGTTTTAGTATGTTCACAATGTAGTGCAGCCACCACCACCTTCTAATGCCAGAACATTTTCACCCCAAAAAGAAGTGCTGTATCAAATAAGCAGTCACCCCCCACCGCCCACCGGTGCTCCCCAGCCTGGGCACTGCTGATATGCTCTCTGTCTGTGGAGCTGCTTGTGCGGGGGCGCTCTGGGCAGTTCTCAGGAGCTATGTGGGGTTGGGGGCGGGGAACGATGAGACAGAAGAGAGAGGAAGCACCATTCCCAGCAGGACAATTGGAAAGGACTCCTATGTAGACATAGATGTAGACGTCCCGGAGTAAACCTGAAGGACAGGAAACCAAGAGGCATCCAGATTGAGTAGGGCTCACACGCGGGGAGTGGGGCGGGGGGCAGGTATGAGGCCCTTGTGCAGCCTTCCAGGGTCAATGCAGGGTCGGGAGGAGGCAGAGTGAATTGGGTGTGAAGGACCCTCAGCATGGGGGTAGTGGGACATCAGCCTAGGGCACCCTGTTCTGATGATAGAGACCCTGTGGCTGCTCTTCCTCAGCAATTCCTCCCAGTTTCCAGGAGACAGAAGAGAAGGAATTCTATCGAATGAACTTGGACTTCACCCACCAATGGCATAGGTGTGCGGGCTCACAAATTCTCCCACTGCCTTTGTCCTTCATCTGAACCTTGGGCCAGGTGGGCAGCAGAAGGTTCTCAGCATTCTGGGCAAGGTGGGTTGCTCCTGCGATTAGGATTTGGAGTTTGGGGGGTCCTCTCCTCTCCAAGACCTTGCGTGGCTCCCAGGCCCTATGACCACAGCATGGCATGGCCCGGGGGCTGTACTTTTCCAACCCTGTGCGTGGGGGACTTGGCAGGTGAGGCTGCGGCCACCCTAGGGCTGGAGCGAGCAGGTGACAGCTTAGATTCTCTGGCCCTGAGGAGCTCCGAGGACTTGGGCACCCCACGGGCAGCAGCAGACGCCCCGGAGGGGCATCTCTGGTAGAGTCTGACGTGGACAATGGAGGTGGTGGTGTTGCTGTTAGAACTGCCTTTAGCGTAGCCGCTGGTTGAAGGATGGGTCTTGCTATGGTGGCGAACTGCTTTTCCCACAGGAAGCAGAGCAGAGCAAACCAGAGGCACAGGGGAAATAGCCCAGCGGCTGTCTGGCTCGTCCTGGTGTCCTACGGGGGCTGAGTGGCTATGCTTAAAAGGAGTGTGGAGCTGTAGCTGGTTTGGCTCAGTGGTTAGAATGTTGGCTTGGGGACTGAATGGTCCTGGGTTCGATTCCTGCCAAGGGCACCTATCTCGGTTGCAGGCTCAATCCCTGGCCCCAACCAGGGTACGTGTGGGAGGCAACCAATTGGTGTTTCTCTCTTACTCTCTCCCTTCCACTCTTTCTGAAAGCAATGGGAAAAATATTCTCTTTTGGGGGGGGGTATATGGAGCGGGGCAGGGACCCGAGGCAGCTTGTGAGGGTGGGTGGAGCTGAGTTTATTACTATTGGAAACAGTAGATACAAAAGGTCTGGTAGGGCTTATAAAATCAGGTGTGAAAATAAAGGAAACTGCATTTAAAATGGATTCAGAGGCCCTAATGCGGAGGAGCCCTCACACACAACCACTGTGGTCAGCTACAGACCACCCCCCCCAGGGGCAGAAACACCTTGCAAGTCCCCCTACTTCACTGCTCCAGCAAGAGGCAGGGGGATTTCCATCCTGCCCAGCTGCCCAGCCCCCCAGCCAGTGGGAAACAGCCTCCACCTAAACTATCTGTTTCCTCCAATGGACTTTCCTTCAAAGCTACCCTCCCAGCTTCCTCCTTTTTCTCTTCAAAGTTCTTCCCCTTTGTTTGCTGGACTCTAGTTTTTGCTATAGCATGCTTGTCCCAAATTAAAATTCTCTGCTATTCTCCAATAAACCCAAAATTAAACTGACTGTGTTGGGGCAGGCTGGACTGCCCCAGGTTCACCCTACTGGCAGCTGGCCACTGGGACACCCTGGTTTATCCAGTTTGCCTCCTCAGTCCTGGAAAATACCAGCTGCCCACACTCAGGAACACAGGCATCCCTGCATCCTGGCTCCTTGCTGCCCAGACAGACCATAACTGGTAAGCCTCCCCCAGGACCCTGAGAAAATTATCCCCACTCTTCCCCTCCTCCCAGTCCTTCCTCCTGAAGGAGCAGGGAGGTTCCAGGAGGGAAGCCAGGCAGGCAGCTCCTGTGTGCTCTGTGCACACGACTCAAGGCTGAGCACCAGGGAGCTGGTCCTCTCTCTGCTGCAGGTGGATGGAAGGCAGCAGGTGGGGCAGGGGCCAGAACTCAGAACTTTGCTCATGCTACTCGTGTTCCACCAGCCAATCTGTGTCTGAGGTGCTCTGTGTCCTGAGCGAGCAGATCTTTCTTTGCTTCCCCACACTCTGGTCACAGGTCTGAAGACTAGAACAGCTTTCCTATAGCCAAGGCTTGGGTTCCACAGGTGACCAGGGTCAGGGCTCAGAGTCTTTCTTGGTGTATGTAGGAACACCCCTTTACCAGCCCCTGCCTGACAGCAAGGAGCCTGAGTGCAAATTCTGGGTCCCCCACCCCTGTCCCCAGCACAGGAGGAAGGACGGGTAAGAAGCAGGGAGGGAACGGGGGAAGGAGGGCCAGGGCAGGGGAGGCAGGGCAGGACTTGGGGTTTCTAAGCAAGGGTCCAGATCTCTCATTGGAGGATGTGATAGAGCTCCTCTGGGCTGGCAGGGTCTAAACCCAGTGTGTAATCTCCTGCCTCACCGCTGCCCCAGTTCCCTCACCTGCCCTGCATACCTGTGGGACAGGGAGCCCCAGTCTCCCTCTTAGTCACTCTGGGGAGTAGAGTCCAGTGCTAGGCTGGGGACCACAGTTAACTTAATTGTGTCCTGGGGCCAGAGTCTGGGCCTTAATTGGAGAGCACCCAGCATGTTAAAGAGTGAGTAGAAGATGACTGATGAGCTTAAAGGGGGCGGTCCACCCCTCCCCCAGCCTCTGGGCAAGGGCACTGGCACTGGGGCAGCATTCCTCTGCTTCCCCACCCTCCCAGGGCCTCTATCCCATGGGGCTGCAGAGTCTTTGCCTCTCAAAGGCTCTTTGAGATTCATGAAGTTCAGCATTTCTCAGGTTGCCCTATTAAAGGAAAAAGCTCCCACAGACCCCTAAGAATATAGACCCCAATTTGAGAAATGCTGCACCTGCTGGGAAAAATCCAGCCAACTTCCCCTGTGGGAGAGTTTGGGGAACCCATCACCTGGCTTGGCTTGCCCTACTCCTTTCCATGGGCTCCTCCACTGCCCTCAAGGATCTCCCCCTTCTCACCCCCACTTCAAAATGCAACCCAGCCAGTTCATTCTCCAGGTAGAGGTGCTGGCTGAGCACAGGGTGGCACCTGACCAGTCTCTGTAAATGTGGGTCCCTCACACCCCACACTCAGCCTTTCATCCCTGTGCTCCAGCACCAAGTGCCTGAGCTGGGCACTGAGTAAGGATCAGCAATGCCTGAACAAAAATAGCTTGTTCATGACCTGGGGCAGAGGGAGCCCAGAGCCTCAGGCTCTTCCCCCATCCCCAGTCTCTCTGCTATATATTCACTGACAGAAGCCTGGGCTAGTCACCTGAGTGCTGGAGTGGGTTCAGTGAGAGTGGGGCTGGTCACAGTCAGGCCCACCCAAGATGGCAATAGCAGCTTGCATATGCAGGGTGGGGCTCCTCTTCCTGGGAACTCAGGCAGGGAGGGCCCAGCCAGGAAAGCTGGTGAATGTTCCTGGCCCCAGGCACCCACCTGGTCTCTCCCTGTTGGCCTCAGAGCTGGGTCTAGGGCCAGCCACGCCAAGCATTCCATATATGGCCCCAGTCTTATGGCACCAGTCTGGGTTCCAGACATGTGTCCCTTGAAGCTGTGCCAGGAACTTTCTCAGATCTAGGCTGAGGACTGAGGTGGAGTCCAAGAAGACATATAGGCCTCAGGGTCCAGGCCCTGTCCCAGGATAGGTCCAGGCAGGGCTAGACTTCTGGCCATGGCCACAGAAGGTCAGCAAGCTTGGAGGGGAGATGGAGTGGGAGGGCTGGGATGCATGGAGAGGATGGAGTTGAATGGAGTGGATGGAGTAGAGGGCATGGAGTGGATGGAGTGGATGCAGTGGATGGAGTGGATGGATGGGTGTGGATAATGTGGATGGAGTGGATGGTGTGGATGGAGTGGATGAATGGTGTGGATGAAGTGGATGGATGGTGTGGATGCAGTGGATGGAGTGGATGAATGATGTGGATGGAGTGGATGGAGTAGATGGAGTGGATGAATGGAGTGGATGGAGTAGATGGTGTGGATGGAATGGATGGATGTTGTGGATGGTGTGGATGGAGTGGATGCAGTGGATGGAGTGGACGAATGGAGTGGATGATGGAGTGGATGGATGGATGGTGTGGATGGAGTAGATGGAGTAGAGGGCATGGAGTAGATGGAGTGGATGGGTGGTGTGGATGGTGTGGATGGAGTGGATGGATGGAGTGGATGGAGTAGAGGGCATGGAGTGGATGGAGTAGAGGGAATGCAGCGAACACAGGTTGCTTGGCCAGAAACTCCCATCTCAGCACAGACTAATTCCGGGGAAGTGCCCAGGCTCTGGCTTCTTATTGTCCTCTATAGTGCCTGGAAGTGGGCTCTTAATAAGAGTCATGTCTTCCTTATCTTTTGGGGGCTAGAGCAATGGGGGCCCACACACCATGTGGCCAAATATATGTAAGTTCTAAAAGAAGCTGAAAAACCATTAAAATAAAATATTGAGAAATATACTATCAAAACAAACTAGACATTCTGGTGTCCACTTTGATTCCTGGCTCCTTGCCACTTGTGCTGGAGGTGGCTGCACAGAGAGAGCCCATCCCCAGCCCGAGATGTGACCCGCCCTGCACTGCAAGGGCCCCTCATGCATGCCTGTGGCCCAGCCTGCGCTCCAGCCCCACCTCCCACCCCCACCAAGTATCCTTTGCCACCCTAGGGCCTGGGAATAAGCACCTATTGCCTCAGCCCACCTTCCGCAGGTGGATGGGGAAGGGGCCTAGCAGGGACCTGGGGGAAAGTGAAGGCTCCAGGCAGGGGGTCTAAGATTGTTCTAGACAAAGATGGTTCTGCAGGAAAGGGGAAGGAGGGAAGCATGTCCAGGGCACAAGGGTCCACCCTGGAGGCCGAGGGAGGTGGGGAGGCGGGAGGAGAGATGGGAGGCCAGAGGAGACAGAGCTATGCAGAATGGTGGCCTCTGGGCTCTCAAGAGACTATTGGCCATGGTCACCAGGGAGGCTACCAAAAGAGAGGCCCGTGTTGCTGAAGGGGATGGAGTAGAGACACCAGGAGGTGTGGACTCTCACTCCTCTGTTTCTGGAACCCCAGCCAGACCTCCCTGCCTGCACTGGCCCAGAGGAGATGGCTGGCCCACTTAAAAGAGCTCTGGTAAGGTTGTGTCCTCCAGACCAGACCCCAGGGCAAGGCCATGTCCCTCAGACCCCCAGAGTGGGCTATCACCCATAGGCCACCATACTTGTGCCTGCTTCTTGCTTTCTAGCCTAACCTGGGGCCTCATGGCAATTGCAGGAACAAGGAATCCAAGGCTCAGAATGGAGAGACAGGCAGAGAGGGGACACAGGTGACTTTTTGAGAGTACCCTGGGGCTCCTAGGGGTGGGGCAAAGGGAAGACTAGGCACTTGAGTCAGGCTGGCCCTGCTCCCCCCAAGCTCATCCGTCTCCAGCTAAATTACTAGGTCTTACCTGGCCGGTGTATAAAAGGCACCTGCACTGTTGCACCCAGTCCCTACGGTGGATGCCCCACGATGAGGTCACTCCTGGTGTTTCTGCTTCTGGCTGCTCTGTGCACTGACCTGGGTAAGGACCACTGACCTGGGTGGCAGGGACAGGGACAGACAGGTGCCAGGCAGGGCTGGCTTTGGTCTGAGGGGTCTGTGGATTGGGGGCTGCAGGGAGTGAGGGGGAAGCCTTGTGGCTTCTCCCTAACCAACCAGACCTGCAGACCCTCGTGTCTCTTCAGGCCTAGTTTCTGGTATACCTAGCTCTTGTGGGGGTGAAAGACCTGGTGAGAGGCTGAGGCTGCAGGGCCCTGGGCTGAACAGTGGGACCTGGTTTCAGCAGGTGTCCCAATTTTCCTGTTTTTCTTGGACAAAAAGGATTCCTGGGAGGCGGGACTCTCAGTGCTAAACCAGGAAAATGAATTGGTAGCCTCCTCTAATCCCAGCTCTGCCCTTACCTGATGACCTGATTGTGTGACCTGGAGCAAGAGCACCTGGGCCTGGCAAGGCCACCGGAAATGGAGCCTGGGGAGGGGGTGACACAGCCTGTGATTATCAGCTGAATAATTACCATCCAGGGTTAATTATCCCCATCAGCCTCCCTGAGAGTGGGGTAGTGGGTGAGCCTCTAGCTGTCTGGGCAAGCCCTGAGGGGTGGAGGGTGGAGGGGTAGACCTGGAGATGGCAGCGTGGGGAAGCTGGAAGGACAGATGGAGGGGACTTTTGTACAAGGGCACAAGACTCTTTCCTGGGAGCCTAATGCTGGGACAGCACCTGCTTGAAGGGCCATTGCTCCAGGGACCTAAAGAGATTAACCCATTAATTCTTAGCATAGCCCAAGGACATAGGGACTATTCGGACCCCTGTGGGGGAAACTGAGGCACTGTCAGCTTCTTGTTCAGAAGAACATAAGAGTGTCTCCCTACCCCCAGCAGCACCTAGCATATAGTTGCAGACAAGTCACCCTGGACAGAGAGGCCTATTCTTCTTGTGGGTTTCAGAACCCTGGCCTAGAAAGCATGGCATCTGAGCTGGGGGTCGGGGCTGAGCTTGACCTTCTGCTTGCCTGGGGTTCAGCCACAAGTGCCCCTCACTCCACACAGGGAAAGGGTCTCTGACATCAGCCAGCCCAGCTGGGGAAGGTGCTGTTACCCCATTTCATAGGTGCTAGCCCCGAGGTCAGGTGACCTTGGTCTATAGGACACCACATGGGCCACCCTTCCCGAGAAACCCCTCAGGACCCAACTCCCTCCCCCGAAGCCCTGGCACAGAGGTGCTCTTCCTTGCAGTGCAGGCCCCATGCCCAAGCAAGGTGCTCCAGGCTTTCCCACCTGTGCACCTGCCCCATCCCAGCTCCAGGATCCTCATAGCCTGGTCCCAGCTTGCCTGGCCTCTGCCAAGCTCTGCCTTCTGCCTGATCATCTTTTCCCCAAATAACAAATAGAAACCCATCTATCGGTCCATGTCCAGCTCCAGGGCCTCCCACTCCAGGAAGACTTCCAAGATGGCTCTTGCCCTCTATCAAGACCACGTGCCTCTCGGCCAGGTGTCCCACAAAGTGTCATTGTACCCTCTGCTCCATCCCACTCAGGGTTATATACTGTACTTCAGTTGGCCACCCTTGGGTGGCCTGTGGAGCCTCCATCCCAGGAGCCTTGTCCTGGTCTCCCTGTCAGTGGGACCTGGGGTTGGCCATACAGCATGCAGGGGCTGGTCAGGACCAAGGCCTTTTGCTGCAGAACCCCCAGGGTGGGGGGTCATGGGTAGGGCCCCAGGCAGTGAAGGGCAGGGCCGTTCCTTCCTGTTAACTAAACAGCCCTGGGTATTTACTGTATGCACAGCCATTCTCTGGGCCAGGCAGCAGTCCTGGGCCCGGGTTCCAGTGAAGGGGGCAGGACAGAGCCCTGGCTCTGTGTCATTTCATCCTTCAGCAAGACTGAACAGCCTCTGGCCACAACATGGTCCTATCTTATAGTTGAGGTCATCGAGGCTCAGAGATGGACAGGGACAGTGAGAAAGGGACCCAGATGGCCTCTGAAACCTACCCTCCTTGTATTGCACCATGTTGCCCATGTCCTCCTCAGTCTTGGGGTGGCCTGCAGACACCCACACCCTACCTACATCCTCAATCCTGCTGATGGATTGGTACTCACACACTCAGAGCCAGTCACCACAACCATGTCCCTATGCCAAGGGACCAGGAGTGCCTCTAGAGGGAGGAAAGGAGAGAGGAAGAGAAGGCTCAGAGAGGGCCAGACGGGTGGTGGCCATTCAGCAGGCAGCCAGGCACTGAGCTAGCCCCAGGCCGGGTCCCCAGCCCTCAGCCCACACTGATGGGCCTGTGCTTCCTTCCCCCCAGCCCTGGCCCTGCACTGCCACGTATGCTGTGGCCACGAGAACTGTGAGTCCCTGGTGGAGTGTGCCCTGACGGACAAGTACTGTGTGATCACACGGGCCAGTGAGTACCTTTGCCCCCAGTGCCCACCCAACCATGGACAGACCCTTGGGAACACCACCACCCTCCAGCAGGAAGCCCGGAGTGCAGCCCACCCCGAGGCTGGAGGTGGCAGGGAGCAGCGAGCCCACTTTCACAGTCAGGTGTTGATGTGAGGGTCAGAGTTCTGCCAGCAACCCAAGGTCCCAAAGTGGGCTTTATAGTTTAAATTAGTGTGAGTCCGTGTCCAGTAGGGCTCGATGGTGACAGAGACAAGCAGGGTCAGGGTGTGGAGATCACATAGTGGAGGTCTGAGCCTGGCTGGAGGTGACTGGGGAGATATGTCACTGTCTGGTGTTTTGCCTGGTGCTGTCCCAGGTTGTGTCCCATGAGATGGATTCCTGAGGGAGTGGGGACTGCCACCTGCCCTGGCCCCTCTGGTGGGCCCCGGCTTCTGATCTGTGGGGAGCTGCTGGCTCTGTCCTTCTGTTCTGCCACAGCCGGAATGGCTGTGTCCTTCTGGGCACTGCTGCTCTCAGCACCACCCACAACTAGAAACATACATGTCCTCAGTGTGGCTCTCACTCACCCCAAACAACCGCAGAGGTTGGCGCTCTTATCCGCATTTTCCAGGAAGGAAATAGAGGGACAGAGAGATCAGGCACCTCTACATAGAGCCCCCCACCCTGCCCCTCGCTTCTGGATCCACTGCCAGTGACAATCCCCTGTGTCAGGGCCACAGCTTCAGCACCTTCTGACTAATACAGGCTGGGGGAGCAGCTCTCATCTCCCCAGCACCGCCTGGCCTGTGGTCTTAGAGCCCCTCCCTTCCAGCTGTCCCTGTTGCACAGCCTGCAGTTCCAGAGCAGACGAAGGCAGCGGCTGAGGCCTGGGCTCACTCCCCAGGGGCTCTGCTCCTGGAGCAGCCCCCCCCAGCCAGCCTCTGTTTCCCTTGTCGACTCCAAGAGCTATGTGCAGGCTGCCGTGTCATATTCCCCTTCCCACTGTTTCCTAGGGCTTTCCAGTCCCAGAAAGGGACAGAGGTTGAGCACAGGGCCTGACCTTTCCTCTAGACCCTGACTGCCAGAGCATAGAGGCGCTCCCAGAGGGAAAGAGGCAGAGGGTCTAGGCGTGGGAGTCCCTAAGCAACTCCCTGGCCCGCAATGTCACAGAAGAGCTTGGTCTGAGGGGGAAACTGGACTCCCAGGCCCAAAGGTGCCAGGAAGGATCCTCCTGCACACAGTGGCAGGCTCTTTGGGAACCTACATCAAGCTCCTAGGAGCCCCAGCAGCAGGCTGTGCCTGCCATGTTGACGGGCTTCAGGGCTGGCTGGCTGGGTGGGTGGTGCATAGAGCATGCCACCCATGGGCCTTCGCCCCTGTCTCCACAGCCAACCCGGGCGGCATCCTGGTGATGAAGTCCTGCGCCCCCACCTGCCCCAACAGCACCGTGTCCTCAGACGGCCGAGCCCTCTCTGTCTCCTGCTGCCAGGGCAACCAGTGCAACCGCAGTGGGGCGTTGGGTCTGGTGGGTGGTCGTGGGGCCCTGTGGGTCAGCACCTCTGCAAGCCTGCTGTGGGTGCTGCTCTGGGCAGCCTGGTGAGCCCAGTACCCACAGGCCAGCCCTGGGGTTCCTGTGTCCCCTCTCAGACTAGACTCAGGCTGCATGTGGCCTGTGTCCAGTCTGCCCGGCTCCCTGCGCACCCCGCCGTGGCAGGAAGAACCCTCATCTTACCTGTCACTCCTCCCTGCTTCTCTAGGCTCCTACTCCAGGGAGGGATGCTCTCTCTTGTCCCAGGGAACCCACCAATGTGGGAAATGCAGGGGGCAAGCCTCCCCAAGGCCCCCAACTTGAGGGGACCCTCAGCCTTCCAAGAGTGATAAGAGCACCTCTGTTCTCCTCCTCATCCTCCACCCCAACACAGGGGCTGCTGCCTGGGTTCCTTGCTCTCGGGCCCTGCCGTAAACGAGCCCCCTGTGCTCCATGCCCGCCGGGCCCTCCTGCCCCTCCTGCATCCAGAGCTGCCTGGGCAGGGGGAAGGTAGATCAGAGGTTTGGGTGCTGGGTCTCTTGGGCTTTCTTTTCACTCCTGTGTTCACTCACCCCCATTCATCGGCCCATCCACATATGCCCTCATTCACTCACATCCCAGCTGGTGCATCCGTTCCTCACAGACCCACCGGGATCCTCCTTGGCGGCAGGCGCCCCGAGGAGAGCCAGCTGGGGATTCGTCCCCCCGGCTCTACCTCAGGGGCTCCACAGTCCCGCCAGCCTTGCCGCATGAAGGCAAGACTGTCCCATGATCCTCTGGCTGCCCACTGTGGGCCTGGGCTAGGTCCCATTCTTGCTGGGAATGGGGGCCGCCCTCCACCCCCAGGGGCACCACTGCCAGCCACCCCCAAGGTCTCATGAGAGGTAAATAAAGTTGCCGACCCTGCTGTCCTCTTTCTCTGAGATGCTGAGTTTGTGGGGGCGTTTCTTCTCCTTGGTCTTGAGGGGGAGTCCCCTATACCTCAGAGGCATGTGGGGCTCTGCACAGAAGGGTGGGAACGGTTCTCCGTGCGCAAGCTCAGGTGAGGAGGAAGCACACATTTCTTGTCATCTGAGAAGCCAGTGCCTATGGTGACCCCGTGGCCGGGTGGCAAACACACTTTCAGTAAATCCCAGGTTGGGGCTCACATTGGCTCTCTGGGGAGCTCTCTGAACCTCGGTGTCCCCCAGCATGGGGGCACATTGGGGCACAGCCAGGTGCCAAGGGCTCTGAGACTTCTCCCAGGGCAGAGGCCCTCAACTCTCCAGAAGTTTTGTCCCCATGCCTCTGCTCAGGGCGTTTCTTTAGGAGCCCACCCAGGTCCTGGCCCTATGGCTCCCTCGGGTGTCCCTGCTCCCAACCAGAAGACCCATGTCCTGGCCCCTCTGCCCCTCCCACAGGCCCAAGTCCTTTCCTTCTCCTGCCCCTCTCTCCCAAACATCCTCCCCTGGGTGACAAGCTTCCAGGCAAGGTGAGCGGGGCATATCTCCTGCTTGCCTGGCTCCCGCAGCTCAGATGCTAGGAAAGGGGAGTCGTGATGGCTAGGAGCCTTCCCAGTTGGACCTGGACCTGTGCCTCAGTCCTGGGCACCAAATGCCCAGCCTCCCAACTGCCCTCCCCTCAATCTCCATCCTTCTCAAAGCCTAGCCTGGTAGCTGGGTCCGGGATGTTCCTAAACACCCCTCGAAAGGACAGAGGTGCTTCCTATTCCCAGCAGCTACCTCTCTGGCCTTGTTGGACCACTGTCCCTCCCTCCTGCATGACTGGCCTGCTGTCAGTCCCCTTGGCCTATGGCAGTGCTGTGGTGGCCATTCTATCAGGGAGCACAGTACTCTTGAGGCTGCAGGGAAGCAGAGGGCTCAGGCCAGTGGGAGGGCCTGCCTTTTTGTAGGTTCTGCCCACCATATGTGTACCTCGGGGTTTCTGAGGACAAGGCAGGCTGAGGGGACCCTGCCTTGAAACAAGGCATCTAGGTTCCTTCGGTGCCCCCAAGCCTCCAGCACAATCTTCCTGCACAGCCAGACTTGTGGGCTCTGGAGACCCAGGAGGAGGTTGGCATAGGGCCTAGGCGTGGCCACCATCCTAGGAGAAAAATTGGGGCTCAGGGTTGGGCTCTCCACTCAGCCTCATGATGGAAATTTCCTCTTTTGGCTCCTTTGCTCTGGGGCAAGACCCACCCTTACAAGTCTCAATGGAAAATCACTTGGGCCGCCACATGACAACCCAAGACTGCCTTGTCCCAGAGCTTCTGTGTTCAGAAGTTGGGGTGGGGCAAGGAGACTGTTTCCATGGAAAGAGTGGTTTTCCCTCACTACACATGGTGAAACTGAGGCACGTTTTCTGGGTTCACTCCTGGGTTGGCAGAGTGGTTTTCAATGAAGTCTGAGTTCTCTCCACTCCCTCCCACCCCCATAGCTTTGCTACAGTCATTAGATCAGCACTCAGAGGGCGCGTGCTGTATACCAGGATCGTATGGGTGCTGGGACACCATGGTGACAGAACAGACTGGGTGTTACAGCCAGCAAACCAACCAAAAAGTATGGGACACAGCTCCTGACGGGGCTGTGGAGGAGAGCAGTGGTGGAGGGGTTGCCAGCTTCTCAGAAAGAGAGGGAGTGGCTGCCATCTGATCACAAGAAGGCAGCCGGACGGTAGGTAAAAGGCCTGGAGCTTGGAAGGGCTGGAGGGACTGCAAGGAGAGCCCCCCAGAGTGGGAGCGCCAAGGGTGGTGGCAGTACAGGGAGGCTGGCTTTGGCCCTAAGAGCCTCCTACTATTGCTGCTGGTGCGGGGAGATCTGGGGAGGCGTGATGTGGGCCACAAATGGGCTCAGGCTGTGACTTGTTACTCTTGAAATACCTGAGGTAGGCCTGGGCTGAACGGGGCCCAGAGAGATTGGGCTGGAGGCAACATGCATGGGGCTGTGGCCATGACAGCTAGCAGGGAGGCCTTCTCCTCTGCCTTCCCACCAACGCAGCTTCACATGACCTGGTCTCACTGTTGGGGCTGGCTCCTCTGTCCTGGGTACAGCCCCAGGGTGCCCCTGGGCCTCCAGGTGTCACTTTCCCTCTACCCAGCATCCCCTGCTCCCCAAGGAGCCACCCATGCTCCAGCTTACATAGCTTTCCCAGACTGAGATGACATAAGTGCTTGCACACCTAAGCCCTGAGATTGTAATGAGCTCCCTAGCAGGCCCAGCTTGGGACTCACCTCCCTTCCCTGCGGGCCTGTCCCCACACCCAGAGCAAGCTGCAAAAACATGCGAACAGCTTGGACCAGAAATGGGTGCCAAAGCCAGTCTCCGAGACCACCAAGGTTGAGCAAAGAGTGGCTGGCTGAGCGGGGCTGTTCCAGTCTCAAGGCTCAGCAGTTGCCTGGGCCCAGAGGAACTGAGATGGAGCCTGCTCAGGTCTCTGCCACGTGAGGACAGTCATCTTGGTTTCTGGCCACTGGCTGATGCAGAGGCAGCCCTGCTGGCTCCTTCGTTCTGCACCCAGACTAGCATCAGGAACCTTGTCTGTAAAATGCAGGGTGTACATTAACAAAAGAAAGGGTAAAAATCCTATGATCTTATCAATAGATGCAGAAAAAGCATTTGATAAGATACAACATCCATTTATGATGAACATATTCAATAAAATACGAATAGAAGGAAAGTATCTTAACAAAGTAAAGGCCATATATGATGAACCCTCAGCCAATATCATACTCAATGGTGAAAAACTGAAAGCTTTTCCTCTAAGATCAGGAACAAGACAAGGATGCCCACTCCGCCACTTATCCAACATAGTTCTGGAAGTCCCAGCCAGAGCAATCAGGCAAGAGAAAGAAATAAAAGGCATCCAATAGGGAAGGAAGAAGTAAAACTGTCACTTTTTGCAGATGACATGATTCTGTATATGGAAAACCCTAAAGACTCGACTCCACCAAAAAGCTTTAGAAACAATAAACAAATACAGTTAAGTTGCAGGATACAAAATCAATATACAAAAACCCATTGCCTTCCTGTATACTAACAACAAAACTTCAGAAAAATAAGTGAAAAAAACAATTCCTTTCCCAATTGCAACAACAACAAAACTTACCTAGGAATAAACTTAGCAAAGAACATGAAAGAGCTATATGCTGAAAATCACAAAGCATTATTGAAAGAGATTGAAACAGATATAGCAAAATGGGAAAATATCCCGTATTCATGGATTGGAAGAGTCAATATGGTTAAAATGACCATATTACCCAAAGCAATACACAGATTTAACGCATCCCCATAGAATGCTAATGTCACTTTTTAAAGAAATAGAACTAGAAGTCATCAGATTTGTGTGGAACCACAAAAGACCCCAAATAGCCAAAGCAACCCTGAGAAAAAAGAAGGAAGCTAGAAGAATCATACTCCCTGACTTCAAATTACACTACAGAGCTACGATAATCAAAACAGCATGGTATCAGCACAGAAACAGACACGAGGATCAGTGGGACAGAATAGAGAGGCCAGGTATAAAACCACATGTACATGGGCAAGTAATTTTCGACAAAGGAGCCAGAAACACACAATGGAGTAAAGATGGTCTCTTCAATAAATGGTGCTGGGAAACTGGAAAGCCCCATGCAAAAGAATGAGACTGGATTAGTTTGTCCACGTGTACAAGAATTAACTCAAAAAGGATCAAAGACCTAAATGTGAGGCCTGAAACAATAAGTTACATAGAAGAAAACATAGGTACAAAACTTACGGACCTTCGTCATAGAGAACATTTTATGAACTTGACCCCAAAGGCGAGGGAAGTAAAGGCAAAAGTAAGTGAGTGGGACTGTGGCAAACTAAAAAGCGGCCAGCAAAAGAAACCAACAACAAAACAGAGAGGCAGCCAACCAGATGGGAGATGGTGTTTTCAAACAGTAGCTCCCACAAAGGTTTACTTTCTAAAATACATAAAGAACTCATAAAACTCAACACCAAACAACCCAAACAGTGGGCAGAGGACCTGAGCAGACACCTCTCCCAGGAAGACATACGAACAGCCAACAGATATGAAAAGATGTGCAACCTCACTAGCTATTAGGGAAATACAAAAACTGCCGTGAGATACCACCTCGCACTGTTAGAGTTGCTGTTATCAACAAGACGAGCAATCACGTGCTGGAGGGGTTGTGGAGAGAAGGGAGCCCTCCCTCACTGCTCGTGGGAATGCAGACTGGCACAGCCTCTGTGGACAGCAGCCTGGCGATTCCTCAACAAGTTAAGAATAGAGCCACCATACGACCCAGCCATCCCTCTCCTGGGTGTATACTGGAAAAACGAAAACACGGTTTCGCGAAGATATATGCACCCCCACTTTCACTGCAGTATTATTCATGGTGGCCAAGACGTGGAGACAACCAAAGTGTCCTGCCATAGAGGACGGGACAAAGAAGATGTGGGGCATGCACACGATGGACACTACTCAGCCGTGGAAAGGGTGAGATGCTGCCATTTGCCACAACATGGATGGACCTCGAGAATATTATGCTCAGGGAAATACGTCGGACAGAAAAAGCTAAGAACCATACGCTTGCACTCATATGTGGGATATAAAACTGAAAATGGTGGACACAAAGAGCAGTGTGGTGGCTGCCAGAGGGAAAGGGGTGGGGGGTGAAGGGGTCTTAATATATGGTGATGGGAGAAGATATGGCTTTGGGTGGAGGGCACACAGAGCAATATACAGATCTTGTAACACGAAAACCCACACCTGAAACCTCTATGTTCATATTAACCATTGTAACCCCAATAAATTTAAATAAATAAATAAATAAATAAAATAAATAAATAAATAAATAAATAAATAAATAAATAAATAAATAAATAAAAATAAAATAAAATGCAGGGTGTGGGTAGAAGTTGTCCATGTCTCAAATCTGGGTTTCACACATGCTTGGGAAGACAATAGTCCCAATCCTAGAATTTCATCAGCTGTTTCTAAAAATCTTTTTAAAAATTTCAGGTTGCCCTGGCAGTGTTTTGGTGGGGCTTAAAGAGTGACAGCACCCAACAAGGGCCACTTCCTATTCCCAAGAGACAGGGGACAAAGTGATGGGGGTAGTGGCTTGTTAAGAAAATGAATTTACACTTTCTGGGTAAGAGACACTGGTGCCAAAGATGGACAGACAGACCAAAAGAGCATGTATATATGTAAGATATTTATTTCCCTCTTAAGGGTTAGGATCAGTGGTGTCCTGCAGAGTCCCCCCAACACCCCAGTTATCATATAATCTTAAATAAAAGGAGTGGGTCTGCATGTCGAGTGTTGCAAGTCCCAGAGCTGCCCACTGACCACCTGCAGACCTAAGGCTCTCAGAGCCCCCACTGGGTTTCACTCCATGGTTTCTGAGATTTCCTGTGCTCTCTTGTCAGGGACAGGCATGTAAATAAGAAAGGGAAGAAGGCCTGGCCGGGCGTGGCTCAGCGGTTGAGCATCGACCTAGGATCCAGGAGATCTTGGTTTGATTCCTGGTCAGGGCTCATGCCCCGGTTGCTGGCTCGACCCCCCGTCGGGGGTGTGCAGGAGGCAGCCAATAAATGACTCTCATCATTGATGTTTCTCTCTCTCTCCCTCTTCCTTCCTCTTTCTGAAATCAATAAAGATATATTTTTAAAAAAAAAAAAAAAGAAAAAGAAAGGGAAGAGGAGACAGAGATATCATTGTGGTTGACTCCTAGAGGACATATAAGTGATGTGAGTGGATGACTAGGTGGGTAGATGGATGACTGGGTGGACAGATGGGCAAATTGTTGGATGGAGGGATGGAAGATCGGTGGTGGGTAGATGGGTGGGTAAGGTGGATGGGTGGATGGATGGATGATGGATAGATGGATAGATGGGTGAGTGGATGGGTGGATGGGTGGATGGGTGGATGATGGATGATGGATAGATGGATAGATGGGTGAGTGGATGGGTGGATGGGTAGATGGGTGGATGGATGGATGATGGATGATGCATAGATGGATAGATGGGTGAGTGGATGGGTGGATGGGTGGATGGATGAAGGGTGGTTGATGGATAGATGGGTAGGTGGGTGAGCGGATGAGTGGATGGATGATGGATGGATTCATGTGTGGATGGGTAGATGGGTGGACAAATGATGGTTGATGGATAGATGGGTGGGTGGATGGGTGAATAGGTGTTGGAGCAAATGAGGGTGGAAGAGTGAGGAAGGAAAATGAGAAGGACCCATGTTCATTATCCTGGAAGCTCCAGCCACAGCATCACAGAGCTCACGGGTTTGCAGCCATAAGCTTCAGGCTACACAAGAGGTGTCATGAGCTATGGCACAGCTGAGGAAAAACCCAGGGATAGAGCATGAGAACAAACGCTCTGTCCTTCCCTAGAACAAGAGAGCGCTTGTCCTAACACAGGGAGAGTGAGTCCCTCCAGGCTCCCTGATTCTCCAGCCCTTTGGGCTCTGTAATTCTAGGGGTGCACGTTCGGTGGCCTGTCCAGCGGTGGGCCTGCAGCCCTGGGACTGCCTGTGGCTCTGCCCGAGCTCTTCTGCAGGTTCTGCCCGCTTCGTAGAAGGATGCAGCTCACACCTTGAAGCTTTCTTCCTCATGCCCCAACCCCTGCATCCCAGCGCCTCTCAGGGCCACAGCCAGAGAAGGTGACCACCAGGGCCCATGCAGGCCTCTGTGGAGGGTGTCCCAGTGCTGGTCCTGGGTGCTGGTGTGGGCAGGGATACCATGGGGCTGGTCTCAGGGTGTCGCCTGCCAGGCCAGAGAACTGGCTTGTCTCTCTTGGCCAGGCATTCCCAGGGGACAGGCTTCGCCCTGGGGCAGGGAAGAGCTGCCTGTGACCACTCCACAGCTTCATGCTCTGACAGAGAAGAAAAGAGAGGCCCTGACTGGACGAGGGGCCAGTTTAGAGGCAGGGCTGGCCTTGAATCTCAGCCCCTGGCTTAGCCCTAGGACATTAACTGTATCCAGAAGCCTCCCAGCATGAGGGGAGGGTGTCTCTGGAGAAGGACTGCTGGTGGCCAGGGTCCCAGGCAATAATCTAGGACATGGGGGCCCATGTCAGGCCCTGGAAGCAGCTAAGAGGGACATTGTCTAGACCCATGGCCATGTGTAAAAGTGACTCTGGCCAGGAGGGAGGAGGAGGGAGGCCTGAGTGTGGGAAAGAGCCCCAGCTCACAGGCTGGGTAATCTGGGTGGGGCCTTGCCCTCTGTGTGTTATCCAGGGGGGCCATCTGTGTGTGTAGGTGTGTGACTGAAAGAGGCAGAGCAGGACCAAGGCAGGCACTGCATCTCTGTGCTGGGCCACCTGTCCCTGCTGGGAAAGGAGGGAGGGGGACAGGAAGGAGTGCTGACGCCCCAGGCCTCTGCTGCTCCTCCTCCTGATGCCAACATTCTGCTGGCGCAGTCAGGCCTGGGAACAGGGCTGCCTCCAGGGGCTGGGTGAGAGAGCTCGGGTCCTGGAAGCCGTGACTTTCTCTAGCAGGCTAGAGAAAAGGGGAGGGGTCCAGTGTGATGGAAAGAAGTGGCCGGTTCTGCCCCACTCTTGGGTGACCTGGTGCCAGCCCCACCTTCTCTGGCCCTCATTTCCTAACTAGTAAAGGGTGTTGGGAGGGGGTCATGACAGCTCCTCTGTCCTTTGAATCCTGAATCCTGCCTCCAAGAGCATAGCCAGGTCACAGCCTGCAGGAAGCCCTCCCTGGCTGCACTGTCTCAGCCACTCCGGGTCTGAGAGCTCCTGCCTTCGGAATCATCTACTTTATCCCACAGGTAAACTGTGTCTGGGGCTGTTGTTGATGTTTCTGCTACAAAGGCCCCAGGATGGACAGTCACATCCCAGTGGGCAGCTTTGTCAAGGACAAAGGCCTTTTCCCATGGAGCCAGAACCCAGTTGCCACCTCTGCTCTGGTGCCTCATGCCCAGACCTCTACTACTACCTTACATCCTTGGACCCTGGGGCTCTGCCAGGCCCAGCAGAAACTCCAGTCCCCCAACCTGTTATTCCAGCAGCTTCCCTGCCCTGTGGCCCAAGTGAGTCACCCCTCACACCTGCATCCCCTACCCGGGCCAGTCAGCACATGATCACTGAACCCGCTGCCCTGCTTCCCAAGGCCACTGGTCATGCTCCTTCCCCCTGTCCATGCATGGCTGTGCCTGATGAATGTGGGGAGGCCTCAGAACTTGGGATGGCTTTGTCTGGGTAAGGACACAGGAACCCCCCACATTACCAGCCTTGTCAAGCGAAACCCCAGCTGCCCTAAACAAGCGCCCGGGAGCTGGGGCCAGCAGCATGGCAGACTTCCTAGGCTCGGGAAGCTGACTTGGGGCCTTGGGGGGCTCCTGCCCTCACCCTTCCTGCTCCCCTCCAAAGGTGCAGGGGTGGTACCTTCTCAGATCCTGAGGGGAGCAGGAGGGGTGAGGGCAGGAGCCCCCAAGGTGGTGTTTCGGTCCCTGGGCACCAGCCTGGAGGGGCTGTTTTGGCGGGACAAGAGCAGAGACGAGAGAGCAACAGTCCCAAAGCAGGCGAAGGCAGCTGCTCCTTGTTGCCAGGACCCCAGCACACTGGAGGGATCCCTGGTAGGAGGAGCCCCGAGGCCCCTGGGGGGTGGGAGGCAAGATTGTGCAAACAGGAGGGGCCCATAGTTCCTCCTATTCTTTTTTTGTTTTTTTGTTCCTCCTATTCTTTTGTCTCTACACCCCCACCGTACTCTCCCCCAACATGGTAGGTCCCACCGGCCTTCGCGTTACATACCTGGTCGGGCTCACCTTTTTGTGGGCATATCCAGCAACCACACCTTACTCCCCACGCCCGCCCTGCCCCTCACCACCCTGAATTCTGACATCTCAGTAGGACACTAGCCTTCCCTGGGGTCCTTTTCCAGGGCCTTGTTGGGTCGATCCTGAACCCAGAGCTCAGGAAGGCAGGGCCAGCACCCGTTCCTGCTTCTTAGCTGGTAGGCACAGCCCTGGGCACCCACAAGGCACCTGCACAGACCTATCTGTGACCCTGAGGGTGGGGAATGCAAGGGAAGCAATGGGAGATCAGGACAAAGTGGTCCAGGGCTAGACAGGGAGCTGCACCGCCAGCCCGGAGGTGGGAGGGCAGCCCTCTGCCTGGTGGGTGTAGGCCGGCCAAGGCAGGATAAGTCCTGCTGGAATGCCGCTGCCTGGCTGCCTGCCCACCCTGCCCCTCCCACCAGCCTTTGTTCCAGCTATAAGGCCTCTGGAGAAGAGGGGCCCCACTGCTCCCAAAGACCTTGCGATGAAGTTGGCCCTGCTGCTCCTTGTCACCCTGGCTGCGGCCACTGTGCCAGGTGAGGGCTGGTAGAGGGGCTGGGGAGGGGGTGGCTTGTGGGCCAGGCACTGGAAGCCTGGAGTTTCAGACCCCGAGACTCAGAGAATCCTGAGATTGTAGGGTGCTAGACTTAGAACTTAAAACCAGCCCACATCTTAACGTAGTGGACTCAGACTTACAAGGCTTGGAATCAGAATCCTGGATCGACCCATGGGTAGGCACTCTGACAGGGAGTGATGCTGGCGACTCTCTGGAAATGCCTTCTCCCCAGGAAAAGACAGATGCCTGGGTCATATGGCTCTTGCCTTTCCCCCCAAGATAGCCATTCTTCCCACAGGCTCAGCATGGCCAAGCAGAGATCCCCAGAGACCCTGACTCACACTTAGGTCCTCAGAACCATCATCAGCCCATCGGGGAACAGCCCCTGGGGTGGGGGACTTAGCAAGTCCCAGAGCACTCAGAGGCCTGTGGAGAAGGGTCTCCAACACACCTCCAACACACTTCCTCAAAGCTCCTCTAGACTTTCCCAGCACAGGCCCCAGGGTCCAGCAAACTAGCACTGTCGCCTTCCTCTTGTTGAGTCTGGGTGTAGGACAGAGCCCTGGCAGTACCTGGAGGGATTGGTTTCAAGCAGGGTGGCAGACAGCTCTGTCCAGGAGGGTTTGTGTCCCTGAGAGAACTTCCTGGCCCTGGCTGAGACCCTTGACAACCTCACCCCCAGCCCAAGCTCTCCGCTGTCACGTGTTCTCCAGTGCCACCAACTGTAAGAAGCCTCAGAGCTGCCCAGTCAACTCTCGCTACTGCAGGACCTTAACGAAGGGTGAGTGATCTTGGGTGCACTTAGGGTGGGGGACCATCCCAGGGAGGTTGGGGTGCTGTGGATGCAAGCCAGGTGGGGAGAGGGGTTCAGAGGTGGCCTTGGCCTGACCACACTCACCATTCCCAGTGGAGCCTCTGTCAGGGGACCTGGTGGCAAAGGACTGAGTGGAATTGTGCGTGCCCACCTACAACCTGCCCAGCCAGGTCAGCAGTGGCACAGGGGCCACCCTGTGCTGCCAGGGTGACCTGTGCAATGACAGACTGCTGAGCCCCACTCACCAGCACCACCCTGGACCTGCTGCTGGCTCTGGGCCTCCTTGCCTTCATCTTGGCCCCTAGCCTGTGACCCCAGGGCAAGGCCTCCATTCCTTTCCCAAGGACTTCCATGGCTCTCCCCAGCCATGATGGGGGTTCAGATGCTCTGGGCTTGCAGCTTCCTTGGAAGGTCTGGGGCCAGGTCCTTGGACAAGGAGAGCTTTCCTTCCCCCAAGATGAGAGGACCCAGCTCCCCAAGCAGAGGGAGGGCAGAGTCAAGCATTCTGACCCCTTCTGATCTCATATCCAGTTTGCTTGGTTTCCGTTTATTTTTCTATTAGAAACTCCATAGGAATAAATGATTGAAAACCAGTGTGGTTGAGTCTGTGCTGTTCCAGAAGTGGGGGAATGCACCCTGCCACACAGGACCCTGAGTCCTAGGGCCAATCATGGCAGCATGGTGATGCCTAAAATGCCACTATTCCTCCTTATCTTCAGAGGGGATGGGGCCCTCCCCAGGTACCTCCTCTAATGCCCCAGAAGAGAAGGGTGCTCCTGGGGAGGCCTAAGGAGGAATACAACCCACAGGTCTTTGGCGACAGCGGAGGGGGGGGGGGGGGCGGCAGGCCCCTCCCACAGGAAGTGGTCAGGGAGGAAAGGCTGCCCTTCTGCCCCAGGGGAACATCCTCCAGACCTGGGTCCAAGGTCTCCAGACAGGCTGTCTTGGGACACCCAGGCTCAGCTGAGCCTTGGAGCTGTGCAGACACTGACTGCCCAGCCATGGCCAAGGTAAGTTCCATTACCTCAGGTTGATTCCCGCAGGTGAGCCCAGCAGCCTCCTTGGCTACCCTAACCTGGGGTGGAGAGAGAGGTGTGTGTGTGCGTGTGTGCGCATGTATGTCCCCATTTGGTCTGGGTGCCAAGAAAGAGCACAGCCTCTGAGGGCCTTCTTCTGAGCCTCTCTGCCTGAGTTCTGAGTCCAGCTGCCTGGATCTGAGCCCCACTGCCTAGATTCTGAGCCCCATTGTCTAGGTTCTGAGCCTTGCTGTCTAGGTTCTGAGCCCCACTATCTAGATTCTGAGCCCCACTGTCTAGGTTTTTTGCCCAGCTCTCTAGGTTCTGGGCCTACTGCCTGGATATGAGCAGTTTGAATCACTGTATCTGTGTGAACACCCAGCACCCAACAGGTACCCAAGCCGACCTTCCCCTCCCAGGAGAACCACAGAGTTGGCAGGAGCACCCCACTTCCTGGGCAGCCTCAGGCCTCACTGTGGTCAGAGGCCTGACTCCCCCCAGGGCTCGCACCCTTGCAGGCCTGGCCTGAGAATCCCTGTAGTAGCCCCACCCCAGCAGACAGTGGAGGGGTGGCAGCTGCTAAGGAGGAGCCAGTGGCATTTCCTTGCCATGGGCCAAGCACTCACCCTTGATTTCCATACTTGGTGAGATGAGTAACTCTTCTGGGGCTCTAATGTTTGTGAGTGGAGTGGTGATGTGGGGCCTTCACTGCCTTGCCTGGACCAGCCACCATGGAACCCCTCCCTGGAGGGCTGCCCACCCCATGCTTTTGTGCTCTGCCCCACCCCTCTACATCCAAACCCCACCTGCTCAGGGTCACCTGGGTCCCACCTTGTCCTTACCAGTGACCTTCAACACAGCACTACACTCTCAGAGCTTCCGTTTCCTATGTGTGTCTTTGGTACCCACCTGGAAGCCAGTGCCCCTCAGTGTCTATCACCTATGGCTGAGGTTGGTGGCCCTGGAACCCTCTGCAAGGCTGAAGGTCTCTCCCCCAGTGCTCTCAGAGCCTGTGAGATCCTGCCCGGTGCTCCCACTGCAACAGGAACATTCTGAGGGGTAGGTCCTGGGGCCAGCATGCCCCTGGGTGGCCACTAGAGAGCAAGGCACTGGCAGCTGGCCAACAGGACTGGCTCCCCTACTCAGACTCTCTCTTCGTCCTCTGTGTCCACTCCCTACAGGTGTGTCTGAGGTGGCCCAGGGGTGCACAAACCACAGACCATCCTCATTTCTTCCAGTGGAAATCAAGCTGCTCGCTCAAGGCAGGCTGAGATTAGAGTCAATGGTGGGGGGTGAGGCAGGGGCTGCAACCTGGGGAAGGGGAGGGTGCTCTGGGCTGGTTCAGCTCAAGATGGGGCAAAAGTGCATCCAGGATACCGGACTCTAGAGAAGGCCCCACACAAGTGGGATGGAGGACATGCTCCATTCCACAGAGCATGGTCCCCACAGGGGCAACCTCGGCCACATGGGCCCCAGAAGGCTGCCTGCACATTCCAGGGAGACCAGTTGTCCCCTGTGGTCACAGCAGCATCTGTGATATGGCAGGACTCCAGGCTGAAGGTCACAGGTTGCAGGGTGACCTTCCAGGGACAACTTCAAGCCCAAGAACAACATGGCTCCCAGCCCATCACTGCCCTCTAACCTCCAGCCTCCAAGGGTCCCATCCCGCCTCCCATCCTCCTGGCTATTGTCTGTGACCCCACTGGGCAGCCCACTCACCACTTCAACCATCCTAGACCCAACTCAGACCCTAACCAGGTACCATCTCAAGATGAGGGATGGGCTACCTCTGACTGGGTGGCTGGACGGAGAGGCTGGCTAAAGGGGGTCACTTTGTTCATAATGTTTACAGCTGTGTTTATGAAGGTTGCTGGTCTGTAGTTGTTTCTCTTGCAATGGCTGCACTGGTTTGGGTATCAGGGTGATGCTGGCCTCCTAGGTAACTGGGCAATGTTCCCTAGTTTCTGGATGGGGTTGTATGAAATCGGTATTATTTTTTCTTTAAGTGCTTTGTAGATTCACTGGCGTGTTCTTTGTGGGAAGATTTTTAGCTACAATTTCAAATTCTTCAAAAGACAGAGGGATAATCAACTTATAGACGGGGAGGGGCAAAAGTAGGTTTACAGTTGTGCATATGGAAAATAGTACAATAATTAATAAATAATAATACAAGAACAAACTGTTTCGAGTACTCACAACTGCAGGCCTACTTTTGCCCCACCCTGCATTTCTTCTTGAGTGAGCATTGCTCCTTGAGTCTTTGAAGGAATTCGCCGTGTCATCTAGTTACAGCATGGATTGGCGTAATGTTAATAATGTTTCCTTATTACCCTTCCAACTTTGTGAAGACCTGTCATAATTCCTCTTTCTCCTCTCTGATGCTGGTGATTTGTCTCCTCTCTTTTCTTTCCCATCAATCTGGTGAGGGGGTTAAAAATCTTATGATATTCTCAGAGAATCAGATTTTGGTTTGATTGGTCTCTATTGTTTTTATTTCATTGATTTTTTTTGCTCTATTTTATTATTCTTTATTTTGCTTACTTTGGGTTTGATTTGCCTTTTCTGCTCCAGTTTCAGAAGTTGAAGCTTATTAGGTCATTGTGTTGAGACTGAAAAATGATTAAAAGAAGCCTTACTAAAATGTAGTCTGGAGTCCAGAAGGGGGCGCTCTCACACCAACCATGCGAGTCAGCTACAGGGTCAAGTACAGACCAGTGAGGAAGCGTCACCACAAAGAATCCTCAATTACTGGTCCAACAGCAAAAGAAGCGCATTGCATCTTCTACGACGAACCAACCACCCAGCAGCCCAGACCCTGACAAACTGCGAACTTTCGCTTTCCCCACATGGGCTTTCATGCAAAAAAAATCCCTCTCAACTTTTTCCTTTATCTTCATAAAATATCCCTCTCCTGTTTCTTGAACTTGCCCAGGGCTTTTGCTATAGATTGCTTGTCCGGAATAAACCCATTTTTTTGCTGCTAATTAATTGTTTTATTTTTAAAGTCAACAAGATTTTTTTTTTCCTAATACAAGCATTAGTGCTAAAACTTACCTTCTAAACACTGCTTTATTTAGCTGCATTCACACTGATATAGTTCTCATTTTCATTCCATTGGAACGACTTTCTAATTTCCTTTAAAATTTCTCCTTTGACCCACAAGTTATTTAGAAATGTGTTGTTAAGTTCCTAAGTATTTGGGGATCTTTTGGATATTTTCTGTTCTTGGTTTCTAATTTAATTTCACTGTAGCTCAAGAAAATAATTTGGTTTCAATCTTTATAAATTTATTGAGATTTGTTTCATGGCCCAGAATACAGTCTATGCTAGCAAACATTCTGTGTGTACTTGAAAAGAATGGTTTCTCCTTCTATTGGGGGGAATGTTCTTTACAAGTGACCCTTGAACAATGCTGGTTTGAACTTTTAGGGTCCACTAGTCAACTGTATTTTCAATCTGTAGTTGGGAACTCTCGTATGCAGAGGGCCAACTTAAGTTATACTCAGATTTTTGACTGCACAGTGGTCAGCCCCTAACCCCCAGCTGTACCTGCCAAGCAGGCCAAGTTGGATGGTAGTGTTCTCACATCTTCTTTATCCTGCTGTTCTGTGCACTTCTATCAGTTCTTTGGAAAGCAGTGTTGAGATCTCTGCCTGTAATCATGAATTTGACTTTTCTCCTTTCAATTCTAGCACGTTTTTTGCTTTGTGTGTTTTGAAGCTCAGTTGTTGGGTACATAGACAGTTAGGATTGTTATGACCCCTTAGTGAACCGACCCCTATGGCTATGTAGTGCTCCTCTTTATTCCTGGTTATATTCTTTGCTCTAAAACCCACTTTGCTTGATATCAATGTAGTCACTCCTGCTTTTTTAAAAAAATATATATCTTTATTGATTTCAGAGAGAGGAAGAGAGAGACAGAAACATCAATGACGAGAGAGTCATTGGCTGCCTCCTGCAGCCCCTCACAGGGACGGAGCCCACAACCTGGGCATGTGCCCTGACCAGGAATTGAACCTCGACCTCCTGTATCATAGGTCCATGCTCAACTGCTGAGCTACGCTGGCCAGGCTCCTGTTTTCTTTTTTTAAAAACTTTATTGATTGATTTTAGAGAGAGACAGAGAGAGAAAGAGGAACACCAATTTGTTGTTCCACTTATCTACGCACCCATTGGTTGATTCTTGTGTGTGCACTGACCCCGGCTCAAACCCGAGTCCTTGGCATATCAGGAGGATGCTCTAACCAACTTAGCTACCCAGCCACGGCCTGTATTTTATTTCTCACATTTTAAAAAATGAAAATTTTAGGGCCTGTGGAAATCTTAAATTTTGCCTAAAACAGAACAAAAGCTAAATGTTAGTAAAGTTATATCAAAAACCTTGTTTAATATTGATACTGTTATGGTGGAAGGGGCCCATGGAACAAGGGGGGCCTTTAACGGCTTGCTCTGAGGAGCAGGTGTGGGGACTGAGGCCCGGAGGCGCCGGGTGACCTGCCCGGGTCGCACGGCAGGCGAGGCGGGCGAGGCGCGCGCCGGGGGTCCGGAGGCGCCCGGAGGCCCCGCGGCCGCGCCAGCCCCGCCGGACGGCGCTGGAGGAGAAGGGGCGCTGCGGCCGGCGGCGGGCAGGGGGCGGGCGAGGAGCCCCGCGCACACGGCCCGCGAAGCGCGGGGGGCGGGCGTGCGTCTGAGGACCGCGCGGGTGTCACTGCGGCGCCGCGTGCGTGCGTGGGAGCGGCCGGCTGTCCGCGGAGTCCCGGCGTCCTGACGCCCGGCGGGGCCGCGGAGCCGGAGGCGGGGCGGGGGCGCGGCCAGGGGGGCCCGAGCCGGGGCTGGTCCGGTTCCGGTCGGATCCAGAAGCGGCGCCCGCAGCGTCCGCCCGGCCCGGCCCGGCCGCCGAGGTGAGTCCCGCGCCGCGCGGCGGCCGGCGAGCCGAGGGTCCCGGCGACACCCGGCTCGGCGCCGCGGCTTTGGGGTGGGGTCTCCCGAAAGGGTGGGAAGTGCTGGCGCCGGCCTGGCCTCGCGCGGGCCTCAGGCATCCGAGGCTGACAGCCCATAAATGGGGCGCGGCAGCGGGAATTGGGTGGGGTTTTTGCGGGGGGGGGGTCTGATTTAGTGCCCGGAGCTGGGACCTGGAGTCCAAATATCCGCGCGGGGGGAGGTTAACCGTAGTCCAGACCTCCCCACCCCCTCCCAGAAAGGGGCATCGCCTCCACTCCAGGCACCACACCCGGCCTGAGCTGTCCGTCCTGCGGTCTGGCCGAGTGTCCTCCTGGAAGGCGTTCAGAGCGCATGTCCCTGCAGGCTGCACGCAGCTCATCGCTCCTGGAAGCTTCCCGCAGTGGCAGGGACTCAGACCTGAGAGCCAGGGCAGGGCTCTGGAGGTCTTTCTGGGAGAGGGGACCCCCAGCTGGGCCTGGAAGTATCAGGAACTGGGGGACCCACTCAGGGGCACCCTGGGAGCAAAGGAGAATAGGGAATACTGAGGAGAGCCCCCCCCCCCCATGGGGCCCAGCCCTGCCCTGGCCAGTCACCCTGTAGCTAGGGCCCTGGGTGGGGAGAGGGCTGTGTGCCAAGCTCCCGTAGGACCCCTGCATGAACACCCTCTGTGTAGAGTGTGGGTTTTGGCCTGGCACTCAGGGCCCCTCCAGCCTCCCCTTTCCCTGCCCACCCCTTCAATCTGCACAGCTCTTCTGTTTTGTAGGCTCTGGGTCTGCGGTCACCTGTCTCACCCCTGCTTCTTTCTCAGCTCATAACCCTTCTTCCAGGAAACTTTCCCTGACACCCAGGCTGAGTTGGGTGGCTCCTCTGCCTGCTGGCACCCCTGCCCAGGCCCCCTGTCCTTGTCCCTTTTGTGCAGGGCTGCAGCACCACCAGTAGACCAGGAGCTCCCGGAGGGGTTGTCAAGCCGCATCTGTGCCCTGCCCCAGCCCCGTCTGAGTTGAATCGAGGACCACCTGCTGTCTACTCCCCACACACACTCTGCCCTCTGGCCTGCAGCCATGGCGCCCCTGCTCGCCCTGTTCCTGGTGGGCCTGGTGGGCCTACCTCTGGGTGAGACAGATGGAGGATGGAGGGCTGGGCAGACCATGTTTGGGCAGGTGGGCGGGAAGTGGGGAGGGAACCAGAATTTCTGCTGACCACCTCTTTGCCTACTCTTCTGCCCTGGGAAGGTGTTGGAACTGGGGGTCTGATGGGCCTGAGGAGGGGCTCTCCCTGTTTGGTGACCTCCCTCCCCCTCCTGCCCCATTCTTGGCCCCCAGCCCAGGCTCTGGACTGCCATGTGTGTGCCTACAATGGGGAGAACTGTTTCAACCCCATGCGCTGCCCATCCATGGTCACCTACTGCATGACCACACGTACCTGTGAGTCAGTGGGATGTCCCCACAGCCCTTCCTGGGGAGACTGAATGGGGAGGCTCCCACCTGCCCCTGGGAGTATGAGGGAGACTGAGGGAGGAGGCTCTCACCTGCCCTGGGATTCTTTCTGGGATCCCCCAGCTGAGAGGGAACCTGCCCTAATGGTCTGCATGCTGGGGTTGGGCCAACCTGGGGTCGTGGCCCTTCTCAGGGTCCCAGCCAGCCTCCTGCCCTTTGCACCTCTGCAGACTACACCCCAACCAGGATGAAGGTGAGCAAGTCCTGCGTGCCCAGCTGCTTTGAGACTGTGTATGATGGCTACTCCAAGCATGCCTCCACCACCTCCTGCTGCCAGTATGACCTCTGTAATGGTGCTGGCCTCACTGCCCCAGGGACCCTGGCCCTGGCCCCCATACTCCTGACCATCCTCTGGGGTCTGTTTTGAAACCCTGCCTGCCCCCCTTCCCCTGAAGACCCGCTCAAGGGTGAAGCTCTGAGAGGGACAGCCCCACCCTCTCACCTTGCACACCCCATCCACCCTCTGCCCTTCCCAGACCCCCTCAACCACACCCAGGATTGTCTGCCAGAGGACCCTTGACTTCTCTGAACCACCATGGGGCCTTGCTACCAGGTCATGACCTTTCTATTTCAAAAGGTGGGTGTGGGGCTGGGCCTTCTGAAGGTGTGTGGCACTTCTTGGTCCTAGGATGGGGCACCCAGCAATGTGTGCTATTTATGGGGGCCTTTGGTCGGCCAAGGAGCACTTGTTTGCAGGGAGATGTGCCCCACCTTCCTGGTAGCCCTGGGGGAAGTTGTGATGTGAGGGCTGTGCGGGAAGGCCTTTGTCCCCAGCTGTCCTAGGAAGGAGTGTTGGACTTTGTGTTAGCTAGGATGAGGATCTCAAGGTCTGGGGGTTCTTACTAAATGCTGTCCTTGCTAAATGTAAAGTGTAGCTCAGTATTTTGCACACACAGCTGTAACTGAATGAGCTTAACCAGAACCACACTGAATAAGTTTAGCCAACTGCAAAAAGGAAATCCATATGTAATTAACCAAATAGTGTATAAAAGCAATAACTGAGCCTTTCCTTCAGAAACCAGACTTTGGTTGTGAATCCCATCTCCTTTACTTGTAAGTAAATAAAACTACCTAGACAGCCAGGTCTCATTCTTGAATAGAGTACCCCCAAGTGGTCAGCGCCTTAAGTTCCATAGCATGGGGAGGAGGTGGTTCTGCCGCAAGAGGCCCCTCCAGACCCAGAAGCTGTGTCCTGGTCTGAGGAGGGATCTGTCCCTTCTTGCTTAGCCAGACTCTTGAGTTGCGCCACTCCCCACCCAAGGGCTTGGTTAATGTAACAGCCTGGGGCTATATTTGGTTGCTCCAAAGAGCTAACTCCAGGGCTATTTTGGGCTGGAATGGCAGGGAGCTGGGCAAGGGGCCACCCTAGGTCTGTTTTTCAGGCTCCACAGAGCCACCTGGACCTGACCCTGCTCCTTTAGGGGGAGACTGAACTATTACCCCGCCCTGGAGGGGACACATCCAACTAAGTCAGGCAGCCTTGGGGAGCAGGCTCGAATCATTATGGGAGAGCTGGGCAGGGGTGGGCTCGGCCTATCGAGGAGAGGAGGCCCTGTAGGATCATGCTCACGCCCGCCTGCCTGGCACTGCCCGGATTTCCTCTGCACCCTCACTCAGAGTGACCCCTGCCCCGGCTGGCCTGCTGCAGGATCCTGGCAGAACAAGTGCTGACCTTGACCCCAAGGCAATGGAGGCCACCTGAGGGTCCTGTGGGCCCAACTCTGCCCACTGGAAGGGCAGGAACTCCATCCCCCTGCTGAAGTTAGAGCCACTGTCCTCCACTCTCTTGAGGTTGGAGCATCTTTTGTAAGGCAGGTCTCCCAGTGTTGGGGCTTGGTGAGGGCTGGGGAAGGACCCTGATAAAGTACTTTAGGATTCTGAGGCAGGGTTTCTGAGCTGTGGGGGTAAACTGCCCTGTGATGGTTCCCATTGAAGAGCCGATGGGTCTTTGGTGAAGTGCCTGCAGTGAATGGTAGTCTTTGCCGAGTTACCCTTCTGGAAATCTGGAAGGGTGGAGTGGAGGTGATAGGGGAGGGGAGGTCAAAGCCCTGAGGACATGGATAAGGAGCCCCTCAGCACAAGGGGGAGACACTGGCCTCCTAGCATGCGTCTCCTAGCAGTGATGAAGTGTTTAGACTGTTTGGAAGGTGCTCAAACTGGGAGCAACTTAAGTGCAGGCTAGTCCAGAGGTGCTGGTCCAGGGGGGACAGCCCAACTGGGGTCCTTCTGGAAGGATGTGGAAGAACGGGGTTCAGCAGCTGCCTTGGGAAGCCTGCACAGCTGCAAACATTGGCATAGAGCAATTCTGCCTGGTGCCTCAGAGGGGGACAGTGAGCAGAGCCCAGGTGGGACAGCTCCCGCCTACTTGGGGTTCCCGAGACTACTGGGAGACCACCCCACAGGCAGGCTGGGGAAGAGTAACATAGGCTGAGCCCTGACCTGGTCACATGCTGAGTCCTGATCTTGGGCACAAGCTGTACACTGACCCAGAGGGAGGGTGCTGGCCTCTAAGCACACAGGCACCCTAGACAGAGTCAGCCCAGACCCTGGCTGGGCCACATCCCTCCCACCCTAAGTAGACAGTTGAACTTTGCAGAAAGTTTCAGCCCAGGTCTCCCCAGAGGGGCTCTACAGAAACTCTGGGAGGAGCAAATGTCCAGGGCCAGGTGTGTGCTCTGGGTGCAAAGCAAGGGCGGAGCCCCTGGGTCTGAGGACAGGAAGGAGTTGGGCTGGGCTGGACCAAGACAAAGGAATTGGCTAGACCTGAGGAGGAACCTAGGGTGTGTGGTAGGTGGGTGCCTAATCCAGTTAGCTCACCTGCATCAATGCCCTATTGCAGCGAGGTGAAGTGCAAAATCAGACAGGCCCATCCCAGCCTTGGCTCACCCAGCCCTCTCAGTGACTGCCTGTCAGACAGCTGCTAGTAGCCTCAGTCTCACATCCACAGTGCAGTCCTGAGGGCTGGTACCTCCGGAGCTGTAGTGCTGAGAGAGACCTAGGGCCCTATCCAGTGCCCATGAGACACAAGCCCTCCCAGTTGTAGGCGAAGAACAGATCCCAAATGAGCTGATCCGTGATCCCCCAGGAAAGCTGGGGAGGGGGGGTGTCCCAGGACAGTTAGAATTTCAACCGTGGGGGGAAGGGCACCTCTGCAGCAGGAACATTTGGAGTTTGAGTGGGGTGCAGTGGAGCCCTGAGTGAGTCTGAGCACAGCCCAGCAAGACCATGGCCTTGACCACTCTGCTAAAGGCCTCAGGGCTGCATCTACCACCCCATGCCAGGGTTTGCTCTGGCATCTGTGGTGCTTGAAGGTGGCAGTGGTGACAGGCAGTTACACCCTGGGAGGCTGAGGTGCAGGCATCCTAGGGATGTGTGTGTGTGTGGTGGGGAAGCAGTGGCTGGAGCCACCCATGAATCATCAGACCCAAATTCACCCGCTCCTG
Source organism: Miniopterus natalensis (assembly GCF_054644295.1). Lineage (NCBI taxonomy): Eukaryota > Metazoa > Chordata > Mammalia > Chiroptera > Miniopteridae > Miniopterus > Miniopterus natalensis. The sequence goes on along the minus strand of NC_142096.1, from coordinate 43,201,755 downwards.
CCTGAACCTTGGCCCAGGGACTTCCCATCAATTTCCTGACCTGCAATGGGGCCAGGTGAGCCCTGCCTGAGGGGCAGCCTCATTAGAGATCAAGGTGGACACCCGGATTAGTGTTCCCAAGGTGACCCTGGCCCGTCTTCACCTCCACCCTCCATCTAGGACCTTTCTGTTGATTCAGTACTTTTCCTCTTTGTCTCCTTAAGCCTCTGAGCCTCTGCAGCTGGTTACCCACAAAGCAACGTGCCCCCATCACTACAAACTGCCTTACCCGTAACCACCTCAAAGGGGCTGGGAGGTGGGACCCTGGAACCTGGGGGAACTTGGACCCAGAGCCACTAGACCAGGGATCTGCCCTGGAGATAGAAGTGGGGACCCAAGGCAGGAGGGTGCCTGAGAGAGGCAGGAGTCAGGGGGTGGCTGAGACCCCTACCCCCTGCCACTCTCTCCCAGGCAGCATGGGGGGCCTTCCAGGCACAGGTGTGTGTCCCAGGTGGAGGGAAGGAGGGAGGTGAAGGACTCCAGGGGGAATTACCAATGGAGTGAGGACTCCCAAACTCTAAGATGGGGGGGTGACAGGGAGCGGGGAGGCGGAGAAATGAGGAAGAGGGTGGAGAAGTCCCCACAGAGGACCGGGAAGCCCAGGTGGAGGCGGGAGGGCCCAAGTGGGGGCGGCTCTTCAAACCTCTACCACCCTCGGGAAACCAGATCGCGCTAATCTGTCAGCTGACTGGTCTGGTGGCTGTGCTGGGTGTCCACTATCCCTGCAGGCAGGCCAAGTACAAGCACCGAGTGGCTGTGTGGGGACTGGACCATGCAGGGGACATGGCTAGTGCTGCTGGCCCTGGTGCTGGCTTTTTGTGGAGAGCTCGGTGAGAGGCGAGGATGGTGTGAGGGGGACAGCCCAGCTGGGACAGGGAGAGGAAGAAAGCAGGGAGGTGCCTGGCTGGAGTGACTCGGTTGAGCATTGTTCTGTGCACCAAAAGGCTGCTGATTCAATTCCTGGTCAGGGCACATACCTGGGTTGCAGGTTTGATCCCTGGTTGGGGTGCGTGCAGAGGGCAGCCGATCGATGTTTCTCTCTTCTCCTCCCTCTCTCTGAGCACGTCCAGTGATGAGGGTTTAAAAAAGGAGCAGGGAGGCTGGGGAGTGGTGGTGGTGCTGCCTGGTTCAGGGAGAGGAAAGAGATGGAGGGGGGTGGGGCAGCACGGAGGGGGCGTGGGGGTGAGGAGGGGTGTGCTGTGAGGGGGTTGCCCCTCAGCGCTGAGGCTGGCTAGGTGGGCTTGGGTCACCAGCAAATGCCCTGGGTGCCAGCTGGGGAACTGCCCTTCACCAGGGGCCACAGGCAGCTCCACAGTTGGGGCCATGGTGCAGGGCAGGGTGTGCGGCAGGTCTCACAGGTGCCCTGGGCAGACAAGGTAGTTGCTGGTGGTGGCAGAGGACAGGCAGAGGGAAGCAAACACAGACATATGCGCAGGGGCGAGCATCTGAGAAAACAACTGAGGAGACATTCCAGCCACTCGGGGCCCCCACACCCAACCACAGGAGCTGGGTCCCAGCTAGATGACATGGTTCTGCCCATTTCTGAGGGAAACTGAGGTTAGCCAGAGAGACACAGTGACACCCTATAGGGGTGGAGAAGCCTGTGGCCTCAAAGTGTCAGTGGGCTGCTTGGGCTCCTGTGTAGGGGTAGGGCACTGTAGCAGGACGAGGAATGGCTGTGCCCCACCCCTGCTGCAGTGCAGCCTGACCTGCCTGAGTCTCCCTGGGTCCCTGCTTTGTTAGGACAGTCTCTGCAGGTACACCAGGCCCAGCTTAGCCCACCCTTACCCTGCAGACACTGGTGCCTCCCCCACATGGCCAAAGCCACTTCATCCCCACCTTGGGAGCCCACCTCCCCCAGGGCCACACACTGCCTTGGGACTTTTAGTTTTGCCTGGTGGGTAACTGGGCCCTGGGTGACACTGTCCCCTCAAGCCTGGGCCTCCAGGACAGAGGGCTTGGGAGGGGCAGGGCCTGCCTGAGTGCCTCCTTATCACTTCCCACCCAGCAGGGCTCTGCAATGCACCTATCAGGAGCCCACAGGGGTGTCCAGCTGTGTCATCATTGCCACCTGCAATGCCAATGAAACCATGCTCAAGACCACACTCTACTCCCTGCAGATAGGTCAGTGGCGCTGGGCTGGCTGGGCTGGCAGGGCTACAGTCCCAGGCCCCCCTCCCCTGCTAGTGAGGATCCCTGTGCTGGCTGCTGCGTGCGTAGTGGGCACTCAGTTGGTAGAAGGCATGGGGGCTGGACCACTCAGGGAATGAAATGGGATGGTGACCCCACAGTGGGTCCCAACACTGGTGCTCTCTGCCCACAGTGTACCCCTCCCTGGGGGATGCAAAGGTGACTAAGTCTTGCACCAACAACCCAGCAAGTGTGTGCCCTCAGATGTGGATGGCACTGGCCTAACTTGGCCTGTGTCATGCTGTTAACACTGAGCTATGCAATGTGGACGGGACGCCTGCCCTGGGTAGCCTCTGTGCTCTGGCCCCCACCCCCCTCCCAGCCCTGAATGCCCTTGAAGAAGCTTGCCCACCTGCATCAGGCATCCTGAGTCTCCTCTCTGGGGTGGGGAGGGTCTCCACCTGCATCTCTGGTGCCATCACTAGGCCTGTGTCCCCTCTACCCCTCCATCTCCCCATCTGCCTCTGCCCAGCCTTCCAGGCTCTGCAGCTCTCTCTCCTCACACATCATTGTTCCCACCTCTCTCCCTGAGGAAATGAGGATGGTCAGTAGGCCTGGGACATTCACATAGACCAGACAGGACTCTGCCCTCTGAACACTCGGGCATAGATGCCTGACTGGGGTGGGGCAGGAAATGGGGCTCCATGTGCAGGAGCACCACCACACCCACCAGAGCCAGGGCAGGGCCTCACATGATGGAGAAATTGGTTAGCTAGAGGAGGGCACACCATCCAGGTGGAGGGCAGGTCTAGGCCAGCCAGAAGTGGCCCAGGATCAGGTTATGGCTCCATGAAGCACCCCACTGCACGTTCCCCTGGCCTCATGGTCAGGCCTGTGAAGACATAGCAGAAGGTGCTGAGAGGTGGCTGGCAGGGGGAATCCCTGAGCGTCTACCTGCCTTCTCCAGAAAGTCCTCCTGGGCCCCACTTTGAGTATTCAGGGAAACCCAAGCTCCAGCGTGGAGGGGACAGTCACTTCACCTTGGACTTAGGCTAACACCAAATCCTCCAGACCATCTCCCCAGTCACCTAATAGGACTCTTGTCCCCAGAGGGCTGCCTGGGCCTATGTCTGGGTTGAGACCACACATACCACATACACACAAGGTTGTGTCCCTTCTCCTGGTGGCTTCTCCCACCTGGAGCACGCTCCCTCCACATGTGGCTGACTTTCGTTAACTACTGCCTCCCTCTTTGCAAATGCTTTCCTTTTGTTTCCTTGAAACCCTCCCTTAGCCCGTACAACTTGTCCCAGCCCACAGGCCAGGTCACTTCTGTCAGGCTGCCCAGGTAGGTGGAGAACCTGGGTTTCAGCAATACCCTAGCTATAAACCACCAACCTGCCACACAACCTTGGCCGGGCCACACTCTCTCCAGACCCCTTTCCCATTGCTGAATGCCTGTTGCAAATCCAACTGTTTCCAGCCACCCTTTCTGTCCCAGGCCCACAGAGCCAAGCGTTCCTGGGCAGTGCTCCCCATCACTCGCCTGCTTCATGTCCTGGGGGCTCCCACTTCCTTGCCCTTTTCAAGGGAACAGCCCTTATACTCAAGACTCCCCCTACCCCCACCAGGAGCCTGGGGGCATGGATCCAGAGTCTAGGGTACAACCTCCCAAGGCCCCTATAGGATCATGGGACTTGACCCTTAGAACAAACTGGAAACTGGGCTAGGCATCCTCAACTGGGAGCTGGGCAGGGGTTGGTACAACTCCTTTCTGACCTTAGTCCCATGTTCTGTGGAACGGGGACAAGTCCTGCCCTGCCAACTGGGTCCCTCAGCTCACAAGAGCCCTATAAGCCTGGACAGCCCCCCACACCAGAACACACCCCTGTAAGTGTCCCCTGCTTCTCCAGAGGGTCAGGGTTTCAAAATGAGGAACTTGCCCAGCATGCTCACAGTTTAAGGCCCTTTAATCTTAGGCTTTCTTTAAATAGAACAAACACTGAGGCTTTTCCATGGTGGCTTTAAGGCAGACAGTGTGGGGTCAGGTGTCGCTGTGCTCCTGGCTCTAGCTGGTGGTGGGCCTCCAGGATAGGGTGGAAAGAAGGCAGGTCCGGGCTCTAGCTGCTCTGGCCTGCCCCATGGGCCAGCGGGTGCACAGGCAGGTGGCCGCACAGGCAGGTAGCAGCAGTCACACTCCCAGGGCCCTGAGCCCAGTGTTCCCAGCCAGCCAGGGAGCCAAGGCCATCTTGCAGAGCCCGGGCTTGGGCTTTCTTGCTCGGTGATCTCAGCCAGTTCCTGCCTCTCCACACCTCCCTTTCCCCAGCTGCTGGGTGAGGCATTAGGCTGGAGTGGGTGGGCTTGGCCAGCATACCAGCAGGCTGTTGACTCCATCAGGAAGCCCTGAGAACAGCTGCCAGGGCAGGCCACTGTAGCAAAGCGGAGAAGACCCCTCCCCAGACCATCTAGGGAGGCAGGCCCCTCAGAGGAAGGAAAAAGGAGGCAGCAGGACAGGATGTGAGGCAAGGACAGCCCAGTGGGAGGCCAGAGAGGGCAGGGCCACCCGTGGTCACACAGCACGCCCCTACAGGACCGAGGAATGCAGACAGGCGAAGGTGGGATGTAGAGGGCACCCAGGCAGAATCCCACTCCCTGTTCCATTCTCTCCTGGGCAGCAGGTCCTGACTAGGACATTCCCCAGCTATAGGAAGCTCGCCACTTCCACAGGAGCCCCCATGCCGTCTGACCCCAGCTACAGGCCCTGTCCCTACCCAAGGGTAGCCCAGTTGGCCAGACCTCCCACATAAGGACCCTCCAGTCAGTCTGCCTGGCCTCTGACTGTTAAAGACTCTGCCCTAAGCCTGCTGCTCCCTCACCTGCAGCCAGAGGGATTTGCCTTGAGATGCTGGCAGTTTCTCACTACACCCAAATCAGGCACGGGCCCTACCTCCCCCACCCAGCTCCAACTGCAGGCTCTGGTGCTCAGTGTAGTTGCAGGTGGTCCCTGTGCTCAGAGCAGTCACTGGACTTGGGCCTACGGAAGCCTGGCTCCCCATACCACTCACAGTCCTAATGCCAAGGGCCTTGGGCCTCCCACTTTATCCATAGGCCTATGTCACCTCATCCCATGCTCAGTGTGGGAGGATCACAGAGGGGTGTCAATAATGGGGGAGGGGTCCGGCCGGGCATAGCTCAGCAGTTGAGCATGGACCTAGGTAGCATCCAGGAGATCACGGTTCGATTCCTGGTCAGGGTACATGCCTAGGTTGCGGGCTTGATCCCCAGTTGGGGGAGTGCAGGAGGCAGCCGATCAATGACTCTCTCATTGTTGATGTTTCTATCTCTCTCCCTCTCTCTGAAATCAATAAAGATATATTTTTAAAAATAAATAAATTAAATAACAGGGGAAGGGAAAGGAGGCTGAGAGGGTCAAGGGGGCTGGGTTGGTCACAAGGCTACTCCAAGCTCAGAGAGCCCAGCCTGGCCAGCCCATTCGGCACTCTCCGCTCCCTGGCAGGTGGGGGATGGGAGGACAACTGCCCCAGGTAAAGGCTGGCGAGGCAGGGAGTGGTCAATGGTCCTTGACAACATCCCTGAGCCCGCTCTCCACCCGCAGCAGCTGGCTGCTGGCTTCGTTGTAGGCAATCCAGTGCTGTACGTCTTCCGGCAGCTCAGGGGGCTTCACCTGCAGGGGGAGAGTAGGGTGAGGCTCCTAGGAGCCCTCCACTGCCACAGCAACAAACAGGGGTACAGGGAGGGTCATCCAGCTAGGCTTCTGCCTTCACACCTCTGGGCCTCTGCTGATACTGTCCCCAGCCCCAGATGGCTTCCTCCCCCCCACCCTCCTGGGCCCTCAGTGGTTAAACTTTCCTCATCCTAGCTCTCAAGACACTGCTCTCCTTTATCAGGCCTGCGTCTCCCAGAGCTATACCTGAGCTCTCCATGTGTCCCCAGAACTCAGGTAAAAACCTGAGGCCAGGTAGTTGGAGAGGGTGACAGGAGGTGGGAAACTCAGAGGAGCCAGAGGCCTTCAGAGTCAGAAAGAACAGGGGGCGGAGGGCGTGGGGGGGGGGGGAGTGCTGGCAAGGGCTTGTGGTGAGCCCCTCTTTCTTGAGGGCACCATGAGGAACGGAGCTTGTCCTCCCAGGTCCGCTCGGGCCTGACCACTGCATTTCCAGTTTTGCCCACTCGGCCTCTGTTTTGTGGTGGAGTGACAGGCAAAATGCTGGGCCAGGCCTGGTGGGTCAGAGGCTTCACCAACTGGCTTTGGGAGCTCCCAGGGATAAGGCAAGAGCCCCAGGTAAATGCCCACCCGTCTCAGGTAATCCAGAAGGCCAGGCAGAGCTGCTCAGAGCTGGAGCCCTAGCCTTCCCTGCAGGTAGGGGAGCTGCCCTTTTCACAGGACAAGTCTGGGCTCAGGCTCTACTCCAAGTCCAGGCCTGGCTCTTGGGAGCACTCTCCTCCTAGCCCAGCTGTCCCCCCAAGACCACGCCACCTCATGCCAGCCTTGCAGGACCTCTGGGCACTGGGCTCAGCCAGCCCCACACTAAACCCGAGATTCCACCTGGGACTCCCAGGGCTCAGGCTGGAAACTTGGCGACTCCTGGCCATCCCTTGGCCCTCCTGTCGCCAGCTGGGTGTCCTTAGCATGTCCCTGCCATGTTGTGTTGTCAGCCCTCTCACTTGGACCTCACCCATCAGCCCAAGTTAGCCTCCAGCCCACATAGCAGCCTCCCATATAGGAAAGTGGCCTTGACTCCCTTTCTCTGCCTTCTGGTCACAGCTCTCAGCCCATCGACTTACAGCCTTGATGGCCACCCCCTCCCGGCCTCCTGACACATGAAAGGACACACAGAACATCTCTGTGCCAATGGGGATGGGGGAGATCCAGGCCCTTTGGTTGTGTTCCTGGCTCAACAGAAACAGAAAACCAGGGAGCTGTGCCTGTGGCCTGCTGTGCAGCCTCTGGCAGTTCCCCTCCTTCTCTGAGCCTGTTTCCCCACATGGGGAAACACTGACTTCTCACAACTAAGGTGAGGCAGTGTCCCTCCTTTCTCAGAGAGGGCAGTGCCTTGCCTGAGGGTACCAGGGGCTGGGACAGGCCCAGCTTAGACATGGAAGTTCCAGGCAAGTTTTCAGGAACCCACGTGCAGCAGGAGCTGCCCTTGCAAACCTGGCTGCAGCAACACCCTGACTGTCCCCAGGCCCCGGGGTTGCCAGGCTGCAGGAGCCCAATCTGCTGTCCTGGGAGGAGCTGGCCCTGGGGGAGGGGCCTTGAGCCCCAGGCAGCACTGTGGCTTTTTCTCTCCAACAGGAAAAAGCAGAAAGGCCTGCAGCTCTCCAGGACTCAATCCTCCAATGCCAAACCCAGGGGACGGTGACCCAGTCCCTCAGCTCTAAGCTGGGTGAAAGGGGGAATCTCCAGTCTTGAGAACTCGCAGCAACGTCCTCTCACTGACTCCCTCTCTTCCCATACACACTATGTTCAGAACCAAGGACCAGAGAGGGTGGCTCCACATTCCAAGACACACAACACAGCCTGCTGGGAGAGGCCTGGTCTGGGCTTCCCTGTTCCGGAAAAGGTGGCAAATGGTCATGGAATCTTAAGGGGCCAGGTTAAGAAGTGGCAGGGGGAAACAAGCGCACTCCAGTTATGAAGAGATTATTTGGGACCCTGGGAGCTCCTAGGAAGAACATCAGTAAAGGAGGCCCTGGGCCCAAAGGAAAGGTCTGGAACGGTACGCGGCAGGTCCGGCACCCGAGGGAGTAGGCCTTCACCAGGGAAGGGGGCAAGGACCAGGAGTCCTGAGGGCCCCGCGGGGTCGTGCACGGGTTGGGGGTATCTCACCCTGCGCTTGCACAGATGCTGCACAACGCGCTCAGGCGAGGTGCCCAGAACGTGCTGGCGGGAGCGCAGAAGCGCGCACACGAAGCCGTCGCGCAGGCTGATGAAGCGCGCCTCCAGGTAGAAGGCGCGGTCGTCCCAGCCCAGCAGGCGGGTGCGCACCTCGAAGGGCTCGAGCAGGCGCAGCGAGCGGCGGTAGCGCGCGCACGAGGCAGCCAGCACGGCGCGCGCCCCGAGTGCTCGCAGCGCCCCGAGCACGCCGCAGCGGGCCAGGTGCGCGGCGCGCGCCACATCAGCCTCGCGTAGGTAGCGCGCGTTGTTCATGTGCAGCAGCAGGTCCAAGTCCGAGGGCAGCACGCGGCCCGCATAGCGCTGCTCCGCCAGCAGGTCTCGGACGCGCGGCTGCAGCAGGCGCGCGCGCAGCACGGCGCACGGCACACGCACCAGGTACCATCCGTCCAGCAGCGCGAAGTAGGCGAGCGCCAAGGCCAGCAAAGGCACAAGCAGCCCCAGCATCTCGTCGGAACCCCGCCAGTCCCGAAACCCGCGAGCGCCGCACTGCCGGAGCGAACCACCCTACTAAGGCTGCTGAGGGGAGAACGGGCCTGAGGCCGCTGGAGTTGTAGGCAAGAGCCCAGCCCCCCACTGCGGGCACCCCCTTGCCCTCAGTGGTCCGCCCCGCCCCGCCCCGCCCCGCCGCGCGCGCCGCTCTCGCTTTCCCTGGGCGGGCGGGGCACGGGACTGCGCACCCAGGGCCACAGCGGCGTCTGGCGGTTGCGCTCCGTGTTGCAGGGGAAGAAGCTCCCTGAGTCGCCCGGAGGGTCTCTACTGTGCCGGGAGCCCAAGCCCCTGGCGTCTCTCCTGGTCCTTGAAGACGCGGACTAGCCCTAGTGATTCGGCCCGTGATCTGAGCAGAGTCAAAGGGTCCAGCACTTATTCAGCCCAGGCTGCGGAACTTTGTAAGAGAAATGGACACAGCCAGCCCCCAAAGGTGCTGGTTGGAGACTCTACTGGAAGCCCACCCTCCTGTACTCCAGAACCACCAGGGGCTGCCCACTTCCGCAGGGAGACACCCCTAAAGTATAAGCGGCAGATTTAGGGCGCATCACAGTCTGACCACAATACACCTTTTCAGTCCCAGCCCACCCACCTTCACCCCCAAAGATCCTGATCATCCCAACTTTATTCCCAAGCATTCCCACCTTTTGTCTCTTTAGAATCGGGAGCAAGTAACGTCTGGGGTGGAGGAGGGGAGGCGAATGACTCAGCAATGGATTCAAAGGTATCTTGCACTTGGGACTCAGCCCAGCGGACTGTGGCATACATTTTGGTGCCTGTTTCTCTTCTCTGCAAGGCTGGGGAGGGACAGAACAGAGAAGGTCAGCCCAGCTCTTTCAGCTGTCTGGCCCCCAGGGCTCTCAAATCACAGTGTTTACCAGTGACGGGCGGGGGCGGGGGTGGGGGTGGGGTGGGGGGGGCGTGTCTTCAAGTCTTCGCTGGAGTCCTGGAGTAAGAGCTCCTGGGTGCTTGCTGTGCAATCATGTAGCTGTGAGAACACATCCAGCGGCAGCTGCGGTGGTAGAGCACCTGGGCTTTCATCTAGCCCACACCAGGCCTGTGCTCAGGTTGCAGGATTCTTAGCCTCCCTCTCAAAGGAGCAGCTTTCCTGGGCAGCCCCACTCCACAGTCCCACGCTGGGGCTGGGCAGCTTGCACACACCTCTGACCTGGAAGCCCTGCTTTGGAGTATCTGAGCCTGACAATTAAGTCTCCTCTGGTCAAAACAACGATGAAGCTGGGATCAAGTCACCCCAGTGCAAGCAAGCTTCATGCCGCCAGCCCTGTGCTGTGACCACACAACTCTGTGGTCCCCTGGTGGCCTTGGTGGCTATTGTCATGATCCCCATTTTCCAGAAGAGAAGCTGAGTCTCTGAAAAGGTTATTGACCACCCTGGGACCCTGAGTCAGGAGAGACATAGCTAGGCCTGGAGTCCAGACTGGAGCAGTACAGGCTGTACCCTCCCCGTGCTGCCTGAAGCAGAAGCCAGGGCCTGGGTCTTGGGAGCAGCACTCTGGTCCTCTGGGGACAGCCTCCCAGAGGTCCCCTCCACCCTCGGCCTTCTTCATTCTTCCTGCTTTCCGTCTGTGGCACTTCTTAACTTGCGGCTTTGTGCCCTGTGCTTCCTATCCACCCCGCAGGCTGTCTGTGCATCCGTCTACCCATCCAGGAGCCAGGCCCTGCCCCAGGACAGTAATGGGGAGAACCCCCAGGCTGCCGACCTGCCTTGGTCCCGGGAGACAGCTGGAGGCTAACCACTGCGTGAGTGGTTTCTGCATCGGGCCCCAGGGTCAGGCAGAACTGCAGCGGCAGGAGCCTCCCCAAATCTGACTCCAGCGACGTAGGATGAAGCTGCTGTCCCCCGTGGGTGTGGAGGGCAAAGCATAAAACAAACAGGACTCTCCTTGAGCCTGAGCAGCTAGTGAATGCTACCTGCCAAACTTGGGACCTGCCACCCTTCCTTCTGATGTCTTCCTTGTGGGATGCCTGGGATGCCCACCCTGCGCCTGTCTCACCGCTGTATTTGAAGCACACAACTTGTCTGGTTTCACAGTGTGGACAGAAAAGTGGCCACTGACAAAACCTGACAAAAGCTCAGGTGATGCCAGCATGGTGGGCCCTACAAACTCAGAGACAGAAAGGAACCACATGGGATGGTCTGAACATAAAACTTCCAAACTAAGAACGGATCATCGCAATAGCCCCATCCTAAGCCTTCAGCATCCTTGACAAAGTCAATTTTTACCTTAAGTGAGTCTGTCTATTGTGTTTTTGCAATTTAGGATAACATATCTTTGGAATGTCAGAGCAATCTTTGAAAGGTTAGAGGTCGGTGGTGATACGAGGTCAGCTAAATAAGCATCTCAGATGGTGAGTAAAAAAAAATTAAATTTATTAAAAGGTGGTGGGGATAGCCGAAGGGAAGGGCTACACTGAGCCAAAGGGTGCTGGGTCCATGATGTCAGCAAAAGCGTACTTGGGACAGTGAGACAAGGACGGGCATAGAAGAGGCAACAGGAGAGCCTGGGCCAGGCTGCTCTGGCTCCCTGAGAAGCTGGAGAGAAGGGGTCAGGTTCGGGGGCCTTGGAGACAGGTTCAGGGGGTAAGCCCAGGATGAGCTGCTGCTGCCCATTGCTCTCCTGGTTGCAAGCCTGGTGGGGTCCCCTCAGATGGATGGAGATGGCACTGGCGTGCTCCCCTGGTGGGAAGCATGCACTGGGTCCTTTGTCCTGAGCATATTTATCTCTTTCTTGCAGGCAGGAATCTTAGGGGAGGTCTCAGGGGAGGGTCTCAGTAGAATATTCACCAGCTTTACAGATGTACTTTTTCAAGGTCTTGGTCTCCACTGGTTGGTGCCAGGGCAGGGGGTTATTAGTCAATGTATCTGGTCCTGAGGCAGCCACTTGTCTGGTTTTGCTGCTTTTCTGGGCTTGGAGCTAAAATACAACTGAGCTCTAGATGTTACCTTTAGGGAAGAAATGCTCAGGGGTCTAAACTGCGTGACCAGTGATATGCTAGGGGAGGACAGGTTACCCTGGGGACCAGGTTCTTGTTTCCCCAGTTGTGCCCCTTGCTAGGCATCCGGGGCTTCCTGCCCTGCTGAGTCTCCGTACCCTGGTTTCTGTACCTGGACCATCTAACAATCTACTTTTCCAGACCCCTTAGTGTATACCCACAGCACCAGAGTGGAAGCCCACAGAACCCTCATGTTATCTTGGTCCCTGAGTACCATCTCTGTGTGCTGTAAATGTTAAATGTTAACTACAGTTAACATGTAGTTAACTGTAAAAGAAGTACCCATCTCTCTGGTTTACTTTTTATCCAATCCCAGAGGTTTCCCCCTCTTTGCTTTCTCCTGCCTCCCTAATCTGTGACCCATGGATTTCATGGAACCCCCCCCATGTCTCCTCCTTTGACTCTAACTTATGAAATAAGCTTCAAAACTGCCATTGTCCGGAGTGTTTTCTCAATCCATTGAGATTTTACTTCCTGGCAGTTGCCATCAGTTTGGTTCAAATAAATTCATAAAAACTTTCTATAGGGTTGGATGTTGTTTCTTGTTGGTTCGCAAATAGAGGGGAACCAGCCTCAGGAAGGAGTCTCACCCACATCTGAAGTAGACGGTATTTAGATAAGGCTCTAACAGGACTCACCCTTAGCCCCCTCCTTCCCTCTGCTCTGTGGTCACCTCCTGGGACTCCAGATTTTCCTGTGTCTCTCTTGATCTTCCAACTACCTGCCCAGTCTCCCTTGGGCCCAAACCAGCTGCAAATCTGGCAGGGGCAGCTCACATAGCCCTGGCTTCCCAGCTCTTGCCAGCAGCAGCACCAAGTCTGGGGGGAGACAGGCTCTGATGGGAGCACTCCATACCCCACGGGAAGTCATGGCCAACAGGCCACTGCGACCTGCCACACTGTTCCTACACGAGGTCCCCACTCTGCCAGCTGGAGGTGGGCTTCCCAAGCTCCCTCAGCCTGAACCCTTTCTTTGTTGGGAGAAACTCATCACCCGAAGGCCCGCCCCCAGGGGTTGGCTGGTGAGGTGTCCCCACTCTAGGCCTCCAGAACCTGGAGGAGGGGCTCGGCTGGGTCCAGTGCCGCCTCCAAGCCAAGGGTTGCAAGTGAGGGACAACAGTGCCTGGCCCCAGGGGACACTAGCAGGTGCTCGTCCTTGCCCTCTCTCTGACCTCTCCCTCTCTGCCAGAGTGGACTCAATCCTTAAGGCGAGGCCAGAGGGTTGCAGAGTGATGGTGGGGGAATCTTGGGGTGCCCCATGCATCTTGGGGGTGGGTGCAGGTGGTTCCATGTTCACAAGATGCCAGCAGACTGTTACACACAGGGATGGAGTCTGTTCCTGGGGACAATTTCGCTGTCCCATGTGGATGGAAAAGGGCCACATGCTAAACCTGACAAGTGTGGGGAAAGCCTGCATGGTGGCCTTGCAAACTCAAAGACCTAAAGTAACCACAAAAGATGGTCTGAAATTAATTTAGTACCAATGGATTCCATGTAACCCACTTCTCCATGTAACCTGTCTCCTCTTTTGATGGTAATGTATAAAACAAGGTGCAAAACTGCTATTCTACCGAACATTATCTCAATCCTTTGAGGTTCTGCTTTCTGGCATAAGTTGACAGTTTGGCTCAAATAAAGTCAAAAAATTCTTCACAGATTTGAATGTTTCTTATGTTAACACCCAAGACACCCACCAAGGAAGAGTCCTGGGTTCTAGTTCCCCTCACATGCCTGTTTCCTCTCTGCCAAGCACGTCTAACTGCAGCATGGCCAAATCCCTACACACGGAACCAGGAACACCCAGGTGGTTGCTGTTCCAAGCTATTAAGTTTTGGGGCGTGCTGGCACACAGCAGTCATGGCTAGTACAGGGGCTCAAGGGCAGAAGCAGAGATCAGGGAGGAGGCAACAGTGAGACCGAGTGGCTTGGACTGGGCGGGGGAGCATGTGACGACCGAGAATGTGGCAGCCATCACAGGGCTGTGGAAGGCAGAGCTCAGCACAACTCTTGGGCTACTGGGTGTGGGGTGTAAGGGACACAGAGCACCAGTGGTTACTCTGAGTGTTTTGCCTGAGCTGGTGGAGAGCAGCCACTCTGAGATGGGGAGTGCATAGATGGAGTGAGGCTGGCAGGAGGGTCCAGAGTTCAGGTTTAGGAATGCTGTTTGAGGTGCCTGTTAGAAAGCTCTGCGGAGATGTGGGTAAAACTGAAACGACACAGTGGGTCTGGGCTGCCAGTCGCTACTTCAGCCAATTAAGCAGAGACAAGGTTGAATCATATTTGAGGGTTTATTCCATTATTGCTGGCAAAATGGGAGAGCAGAGGGATTCATCCATATAAAACCTGCTCTGTCCTTCCCTTATTACCTGGCTGGTTATACAGGGCTGTATGCAAGGGGTAAAGGGTGGTGGTGGCTGCAAGGTCTGTGGTCTATTTGTGCCCTTCCAGGATCTTGGGAGTCTGATAACAATGTAGTTAATTTTCAATAGTGTTAAAACCCAGTTCCTGAGACCTGAGAATAGTCAGCATTCCTGAGGCAAACTCCTGGGGTGGGGTGTGGGGTGTGGGGTGTGGGGGGTGTCAGGCTCCAGGCACAGCAACCAAATCAAAGTGCGTCTGTCCTTTGTTATCGAAATGCATTTTCTTTTTGGAGCAATGGACTCATCCAAGCCCCAAAGTATCTCATCTTTTTACAGCTCTTTTTCTTCTTGGAGCACATCCTCCAGTTTCCAGGGTTTGTAGAAAAACTTCTTTACCTATAGTTAGTAAGGTGAGTAATTGTTAAACAACTATGGTCCTATTCCTATTAGGTGCCCTCCCCCTTTCACAATCATGATTAACAGAGTATGATCCCCATCTCTGCCCTCAACAATACTAAACCTGAAAAGCTCAGGGCAGGCCTCCGTGGCGGCCTTGCAAATTCAGAGACTTAAAATAACCACCAAGAATGGTCTGAGCCCAGCTGGGCATGGCTCAGTGGTTGAGCATCAACCTAGGATCCAGGAGATTGCAGTTTGATTCCCATTCAGGGATCAATCCCCAGTTAGCGGCGTGCAGGAGGCAGCCGATCAATGGCTCTCTCATCATTGATGTTTCTATCTCTCTCTCTCTCCCTTCCTCTCTCTGAAATCAATAAAGATATATAAAAAAAAGTATTAAAAAAAAGAATGGTCTGAAGTTAAAACTTTTTAAACATAAGCAGTTTATGGTTGGTAGTCAAGTCCTAAGGTAGTTTTGTCCTAACAAAGTTTAATTTTCACCTTAACTAAGCTTAACTAAGCCTCTCAAAGGTTGTCTTTTGCAGCTGAGATAACATACCTGATTAACACATGCTTTTGCAAAACAAGTAACTTCCCCTTTTTTCTGGGCCCTCTAGGCACCAGGGCCGGACCAGGAATCTTCTCATTGTTATTGATATCTTGACTGTTAAATAGCCTGCACCCACCTATGTAAAATAAGTGTGTGTCTACCCTTTTACTTTTCATCCAGTCCCAGAGGTTTCCCACTTTGCTTTCTCCCGCCTCCCTCATCTATCACCACTGGGTTTCATGTAGCCTCCTTGCATCTTCTCCTTTGATTGTATTCTATTCGGAGCATTATCTCAATCTGTTGAGATTCTGCTTCCAGGCAATTTTCATCAGTTTGGCTCAAATAAACTCACAAAAGTTCTTCACAGTTTGAATGTTTCTTATGTTATTAACCTCATGACCAGCAGTAAGCTAGGGGAGGATAGATCACCCTGGAGACAAGGTTCTTGTTTTCTCAGTTTTGCCCCTTGCTAGGCATCTGGGGCTTCCTGCCCTGCTGAGTCTCCATTCCCCGGTTTCTCTCCCTGACCCATCTAACAGGGTCCTGGGGTTACCAGGAAACCCCAGTAGGGTTTGGGCTGCCTGTCACTATATCCAACTCAACGGAGGCAGGCTTGAATCATATAAGGTGTTTATTGAGAAGACCAGCCAACCAAGAAGACAGGGGAATATGAGCATCCAAAACCTGTCTTAAGGAGTGGCCTGAGGAATAGTAATATATAGGGAAATGGGGTAAACTGAGGCTGGCAACAGAATGCAGCTATTGTGCAGCCCCGGAGGTCCACAGATGTTAGCTATGGTTCTTGGTCATCTGGTGATGTGTCTCTCTCTCTCTCTCTCTCTCTTCTTTTTTTAAAGACTTCTTATTTTATTATATCTTTATTGATTTTAGAGAGAGGAAGGGAGAGGGAGAGAGTTGAAACATTAATGATGAGAGAGTCATTGATCGGCTGTGAGCCCACAACCCAGGCATGCGCCCTGACGGGGAATCAAACCTCAATCTCCTGGATCCTAGGTCGATGCTCAACTGCTGAGCCATGCCCGGCTGGACTCTCTCTCTCTCTCTCTCTCTCTCTCTCTTTAAAGATATCTTTATTGATTTCAGAGAGAGGAAGGGAGAGGGAGAGAGAGAAATAGAAACATCAATGATGAGAGAGCCATTGATCGGCTGCCTCCTGCACGCCCCCAACTGGGGATTGAGCCCTCAACCTGGTCATGCGCCCTGACCGGGAATCAAACCCAAATCTCCTTGATCCTAGATTGATGCTCAACAGCTGAGCTATGCCTGGCAGGGCTGGCGATGTCTCTATAAGTTGATATCTTGACTCCTGGTTGGGTCGGCCTGACCATGCCTGTTGAAGGATACACTGCCCACTGCTGCATCACCTCCTTAATTGCTTCTTCTGTGATCAAGGGAAGTGTACAGGTGCAAAGGCACTGGAAGAAGAAACTTAAACCTCTGTTTACATGAGTATATGTGTTCTATAATTTATAAGTAATATAATCATATTTCAGGTTAATTCAGGTGCTCAATCTTTGGAAATTTTAAGTGCCCCTATCCCTGGCAGGAGACATGAATTGGGGAAAGGAATCAGCAGGAGAGTGTGAGGAAGGAGGACCGAGGGTGGAGGTGGGTAGGGTCCTGGGAGCCAAGGTAAAACCGGACAGCAATGGGTCAGGGCTGCCTGTCACCACTTGAGCCAATTAAGCAGAGATAAGGTTGAATCGTATATGAGCATTTATTCCAATATTGCCGCAATATGGGAGCACAGTAATGGTCATCCAAGAAAATCTGCTCTGCCTGCTCCCCCCTTCCCCCCATATGCCAGTTGCTTATATTGGGTAGAAGGACAAAGATCACATGGGAAAGTAGAAATTACTGGCATGGGAAGTAGGCAAGGTGGGCTGGGGGTTGCAATAGGCAGGTGCCTCTGGGATTCCATTGTTTTGGGAACAAGGTTCTTAATCTTTCCATGATGACGGGCGGTTCTCGGAAGAGGGGAAAGGATGGAATTCCAAGGGTAATTCTCATGTCCTGGGGCATACAACTCCCAGCCAGGTTAGAAAGTGTTTTTTCTAATTCAAACAGAACACAATATTTCTTTTTTTTTTTAAAAAAAATATATCTTTATTGATTTCAGAGAGAGGAAAGGAGAGGGAGAGAGAGAGAGATAGAAACATCAGTGATGAGAGAGTCATTGATCGGCTGCAGCCCACAACCCGGGCATGTGCCCTGACCGGGAATCGAACCCTGATCGCTTGGATCCTAGGTCGACGCTTAACTGCTGAGCCACGCTCGTCCGGGCAATATTTCTTATAACTATAAAAGGAGAAAATGAAGGAGGAGGAAGGTATCAAAGCCTCTCTTAGTTCCCTATTGCTGCTGTAACAAATGACCATAAACTTGGTGGGTTAAAACAACAGACATTTATTAATTTACAGTTCTGGAGGGCTGAAGTCTGAAGTGAGTCAATGAGCTAAAACCAAGGTGTCAGCAGGGCTTGTTCCTCCTGGAGGCTCCAGGGGAGAATCTGTTCCCCAGCCTTTTCCAGCTTCTGGAGGCATCTGCACTCCTTGGCTTGTGGCCGCTTCTTCCCCCTAAAAAAGCACACGCTGCAACTTGTGTCTGTTGTCATGTATCTCCCTTCTCCCTTGGCTTCCATTGTCACGTTGCCTCCCTGGGCTCTGGCTCTCCACCCTCCCTTTTACAGGGACCCTGAGATGGCCTAGGGCCTGCCCTGATTATCAGGATACTGCCCCCATCTCCAGAGCCTTAACTTAGTATCATCTGCAAAGTCTTGGTTCTGTGGGGAGGGAGGGCATTTGTTCCACAAGCAAAATAGTCACCCCATCCCAAGGTCATCCAAAGTCCCAACTCAATACAGCATCAACTCAAGTAGAAATCTCATCCAACTCTCCAGCTTAGAAATCTCAAATTTCATCATAGAAATCACCAAAATTAGGTATGGATGCGGTCTTAGTTAAGTAGGAGACCGGGTAGGAATAAAACAGTGTGGGCACTGGACGTCGCTAAGGGGAGGGGGCCCCGAACTCCCATGTCAAAGGCTGTCGTGGCCGGGCACAGAGCCTGGTCCGCCTCCTGCAGACCCTTGCCCGGGACTGCAAGGGCCCCAACTCCATCAGCACAGGGCGCCGCTCATCACAAAACCCGTGACTCCAGTCTCCCAGCGCCCATGCTACAGATGGACAAGTCGAGGCGCACAGTACCCCCGCGGCAAGGCCATTGAGGTCCATCCCTGGGAACCCACTTTCATCTGCACCCCACAGCTTTCTGAGGAGCCACCGAGGCACGAGTCCTCCGGGATGCCTAGAGCGTCCAGGAAGTGATGGGGTGGCGGATGGGGAGAGGGCCGGCGGAGGGCGGAGCGCGGCACTTCCGGCGGTGTGGCGGCCGCAGGTAAGTGGGCCGGCGAGGCGGGCGCGGGCGCCGCGCAGTTCCTGGTCCCCTTCGCCGAGCGGCGCTCTCGGGAGCCGCACGCCCGGCTCGAGCCGAGCCTCCGCCTCCGCCCCACAGGGGCCCGGGACGAGCTGCCAGCCCGAGCCTGGCTGTGGCGCGGGTTCTCGACTCCCGGGGCTCCGCCTGCGGAAGCCGCTAGCCCTGCCCCCGGGAGAAGCCACCTGGGACTTGACTTTTTGTCTTTCCTTTTGGTTTGCCCTTGCCCCAGACGTGGCCCCGGGATGGGAACGCTTTCCAAACCAGCCTCCGGTCGCCCGGGCGTCTCTCTGCCCCGGGGTCTCTTGGCCTGTGCTCCACGGAGACGGGGCTCTGTACCTACCGGCCTCCCCTGAGGACGCTTCTCAGCCCCCGGCGCCCTCCCTGCAAGATGTGCACCCCGATGTTCCTGTTTTTTACCCCCCTCCCCAATCCTCCTTGCTCCCAAGACTTCATCTCTTCCTCGTCTCCAGAACACTTCCTTCTGGAATATTCCTCTCTGCTAGCTCCCTCTACCCCTACAGACTGTTTTTCCCCTAAAGCCCTCAGGCTCTCTTGTAAGGACAGGGAGGGGTCTACTTGTGGATGAGGGCTCCCCCCCCCAGCTCTGTCCCCTTTTGCCCTCCCCCATTCTTTGGGCGGAAGAGGATATGTTTATGTCTCCCAGGGCCCCGTTGGCTTTGGTGGCAGTGCTTCCTTTGAGGTGGCAAGGCTGGGAACCCCGTGATTTCCCTGCTGTGTCATGGTACCTTTTGGTTTAAGAAATTGTTTTAGGAGTAATATCTGAATTCCATCTTTAAAGGAAATTTTTGCCTCATGAGCCAGGTCACCATGGTTTTTAGCTCTCATGTTCCCTTGCACACACCTGCATGAGGCGTTGTCCATCTTGAGTGTGGTTCTGGTGCTGAGCTTCCAGGACACCTTTTCTGGCTGTCCCAGCCCTTCCTCTGGGGCCTCATTTTTTTCCTGGTTTCTAAGCTGGTTTCATATTAAACATTTCCCTAAAAGTGGATAATGGCCTCTACTTGCTTCTGTTCCCCACAGGGCCACACAGCACTTTGAGCCCTGGAGAGAGGCACCCTGGCTCCGACAGCGCAGCCCTGGTTAGCTGGAGCCAGCTCCTGGGGCCCCTCTAATCTGGTCAGTGGTTGAGGGGAGAAGCTGCCACCGTACCACAGAGGCCACAGGCTTCAGTAGTCTGGAGAAGTTTAGGGGGCAGGGTGACTCTGGAGAGAGGTCCAGGAGCCGGCCACGTTATCAGGAGTGGAAGACGATGGACAGCTGAGGCTATAGGTTGCTTGATCGGGAGGGAGGCAGGGAGGAGGATCAGCAGACTGGCAGGCGGAAGGGGGAGGGGAGGCGGGAAGGCCTCTAGTGCAGGCACGTGTCCCCTGTCCGCCTGTGTCCACCTTTGGGATAAGCCACCCTTCACATGGCCTCCAAGCAGGCTGGTGGGAGGGGTCCGGGGGAGAAGCGCAAGAGGGTAGTCCTGACCCTGAGGGAGAAGATGGACATCTGTGCACGCCTGGAGAAGGGGGAGAGCAGGAAGGTGCTTATGCAGGAGTACAATGTGGGCATGTCCACGCTGTACGACATCAAGGCCCACAAGGCCCGGCTGCTGCGCTTCTTTGCCAGCTCTGAGTCCAACAAGGCCCTGGAGCAGCGGCGCACGCTGCATACGCCCAAGCTTGAGCACCTGGACCGGGTCCTGTACGAGTGGTTCCTGGGCAAGCGTGCTGAGGGCGTGCCTGTATCGGGCCCAATGCTCATCGAGAAGGCCAAGGACTTCTACGAGCAGATGCAGTTAACTGAGCCCTGTGTGTTTTCTGGTGGGTGGCTGTGGCGTTTTAAGGCCAGACACGGCATTAAGAAGCTGGATGCATCCAGTGAAAAGCAGGTGGCTGACCACCAAGCAGCGGAGCAGTTCTGTGGGTTTTTCCGGAGCTTGACAGTGGAGCATGGCCTGACGCCGGAGCAGGTGTACAATGCTGATGAGACTGGCCTCTTCTGGCAGTGCTTGCCCAGTCCCACCCATGAGGGGAGTCTGGTGCCCGGTGGCAGACAAAGCAAGGACAGGCTGACTGTCCTCATGTGTGCCAATGCCACAGGCTCCCACAAAATCAAGCCCTTGGTGATCGGGAAGTGTAGTGGCTCCCGGGCTTCCAGGGGCATCCAGCACTTGCCTGTGGCCTACCAGGCTCACGGGAACACTTGGGCAGACAGGGAAGTTTTTTCTGACTGGTTCCATCATATCTTCGCCCCCTCTGTGAGAGAGCACTTCCGAGCCCTGGGTTTGCCTGAAGACAGCAAAGCCATCCTCCTGCTGGATAGCTCCCGGGCCCACCCACAGGAGTCCGAGCTGGTGTCTGAGAACATTTTTACCATCTTTCTTCCTGCCAGTGTCACCTCCTTAATTCAACCCATGGACCAGGGCATTCGACGAGACTTTATGAGGAATTTCATCAACCCCCCCGTCGCGCTGCAGAGCTTGCACCCATGCTACAACGTGAGTGATGCCATCTGCAGTGTGGCCTGTGCGTGGAATGCCGTGCCAGGTGCCATATTCAGCCGGGCCTGGAGGAAGCTGTGGCCCACGGCTGCATTGGCCGAAGGCTCACCTGAGGAGGATGAGCACCTTAGAGCCAAGCCTCATGACCAGACCTTTGCGCATGTCCTGGAGCTCGGGCGAGAGGTCAAGTCCCTGCCGAGCAGCAGACTTCACGGGAGTGCAGCTGCTGAACAGGCTGGGCTGGGGCAGGAGGCCAGAGGTGGGTGTCCAGCTGAGGGTCACCCAGAGCAGGCTGAGAAGAATGGTGGGACTGAGGATGCCAGGGAGGGTGAGGAGGCTGCCTGGGAGCAGGCTGCTGTGGCCTTTGACGCTGTGCTCCGCTTTGCAGAGAGGCAGCCTTGCTTCACGGTGCAGGAGCTGGGGCAGTTGCGTGCACTGCGCTCTGTGTTCGTGCAGCAGCGGCAGGGGCGGTGGTGGCGCCCGGCCCTAAGGGCTGTGGTCAAGCTCGAAGCCCCCCAGGAGCGTGCGGGTGGCTACGCCACCTTGGCCTGCTCCCCGTCCACTGCAGGCCAAAACTGATGGTGCCCAGCAGTGTGGCTGCATGGTGCCCACTGGCGGGAGCTGTCCCAGAAGAGTAGGTGTGCTAAGACGTGTACTGCCCTTCCCATTCCGTTAACCTGTGTTACCTGTGATGTCACACGAGCATGAGGAGATATTCTGGAATGGCCCACCAAACCTAAAACCTCCCAGAGCCTCCCATGGCCAGAGCCCCGGACTGCGGGCAGTTTCTGGTCTAGTGTTCGCTGGCTGAGCCTTGCTCTGACTGAGCATAGAGATGTCTTCCTGTCCCAGAGGAGAAAAGCCAGCACTCTGGCAGTACCTGCTGTCACTTGACAGGCTGGCCGGTCCCAAGACCCACCTCTCCTGGCCCTCAAGGCTCAGTCTGCTGGTCTGTTAGCTATGCCTGTGTTAGGTAGACCCCAAGGGCAGGCCACCAAGGCTAGGATTCAGTTTATGGCCTCAAGTCAGCAAAATCCCTACTTGTGGCTTTATAGGCAACTTGTTTGTGTGTCCCCACTTTAGGTGTGATCTTATGTAGTTGAAAGAGGCTCCTAAAAGTTCCTCCATTGTTTCCAGCACCCCCTCCCCCCACCTTGAACCCAGACCCCAAGATATGGGCCGCATGCTAGCTTGATGTGGTTGAACTGCTTTGCCTAAAGCAAGCAGGAACATTAGGCCAACCTGCCCATTGCCCGATGGGGGACCATGGGGCCCTGTGCTGCTGCTAGTGTCTTGGCTCAGTCCAGTGGACTGATGGCTTACGGTCCCACATTCCCCAGAATTTCACATTTCATGGCCTTCACATGACCAAATCTTGATTAGGCCTTCAGAAATGAGTTTTAGGTTTGCACATACATAACAGATAGGAAGCAGCATGCTGCTCAGATTTCTAGCAATAGTGGAACTTCTATTGCAGCTGTTAACACCCTAGTAATACTTAGGGGACTGCTAGCTGTCTTGGCTGGTGTGGTCAGGTGGGACATGGAGAACATGGTGACTCCTGTGTCTCTTGGCTGACTTTGGGCTGTTTCATTGGTGCTGCCTCGTTGGCCCCAGACCTGCAACCACAAGAGGCTCCGGTGGCACTGCTTATCCTCTGCACACGAGTCAGGGTACTTTTCTGTATTCTTCTGTATTCTTTTGCCCCAGAATTCCAGCCCCTTCCTGAAGTCATGTCATGGCAGCTGAATGGACACATAGCTGTCATCTGTTTGCTGTTTTTCCCTCTGGGAGACCTTGGTTCCCGTGAGTTGAGGGAACTCAAGTGTGTGGTTTGCACTTGGGTTCTCATGTTTTTACAGCTTCCCAAACGCCAGGGTGACAGCCACGACCGGCATGGCATATGTGACCGTGGAGCGTGTGTCCTGCTTTGATGCCGTGTGTAAAGGTAGGGAAAGCAGTGTGGTGATTTAGTGTCTTGCCGGGCCTTTGGGCCTGTTCCGTGCTACGCTGCTGTCATCGCTTCCTTCACACCCTGTACTTGTGTTATTTGTGTCACTTCTGGACTTGTATCCCTGTGAGGCGCTGCTTGAGGTGTAACAGGAAGTTAAGTGAGTCAGGCGAGGCTGCCCTCACCGTCAGCAGTAGCCACATGGAGGCTGACTGACATGCCCAGTGGCTCTTCACTTTGCTGGGCAGGTGGAGCTGGGGGAAGGCCAGGCAGGTGGGGTTCCTGGCTGGAGCTGGGTCCTCATTAAGCCAGACCCCAGGCGTGGGCTCATGTCACACCCTCGCTATCTGCTCTGTCCTGGCGTATTGTGGCCAATCAATAAACGCTGTCAACAGACTGGCTGAGTGGTGTCTGTTCCTGGGGCTGTATTCAGGACCAGCCAGGTACAGGCTCTGGCTGAAACCCTACTGCTGCTAGGGGGTTGCTTCAGGGAGCAGGGCTGGGTCTTGCTTGCCTCCCTCTCCCCTCCTCCCCACAGGGGCTTCAGGCTGAGGGAGGGTTCTTGGGGTGCAGGTGCTGGCTGGCTAGAGCCCAGCAAGGCCATCCTGTGAGTTGTGCACCTAGCTCCGCCCTGCGCCTCCACCCTGTCCTGCTGCCCAGGACTCTCTTGGAGACTGCTGTGTCCTCTGAGTGTCTAGCCCTAGGTGCTTGCTCCACTCCCCGTCCAGTCTTAGGTGGAGCCCACTGGACTGGATGTGAAGCTGGAGCTGGTGGGAACATGTCTGTCGATCACCTGCCAGCCTGATGGCAGCTGGACACAATGGAGGGGAGAGGCTGGAGTCTGTGTGGGTTCAACTTGCACCCAAGGAGGAGAGCTCCCTCAGGCAACCCTCTGTGTCTTAGGGCATCTGTGGTAGCATCGGGCCACCCCCACACTCACAAAGCCTTATGGTAGCCCAGATGATTGCAGTGTGACCCTGGATTCAGGTCAGCAGATGGGCCATGTGGCTAGCTCAGCATGCAGCCCAGAGCACTGTCCTGGAGTTGAGTACAGCCAGTGGGTGCCACCCTGAGGACTTCTCCCAGAGGACTCCCTTCCTGACTGTTCCCACTGGGTCCCCTATCTTCCCTTCTCCCTCCCTGGCTCTCCTTTTCCAGAGTCTCAGCCTGAGCGCAGTGGCGGGACACCCCTCCCCAGCCTGGAGCAGCCCGATCTCCTGGGTCGTCACCAGCTGGCACTTTCCTTTCTGCCCTCCCACTTCTTGCAGAGGCCCTGCTGGGAGAGGGCAAGGTGGTGCTTCTAGGCACTGGGGCTGACAGAGGTGTCAGACATGCAGCCTCAGCCTCCAGTAGGGAGCTGCTGCCCCAGGGCCTAGATTCCTGGCTAGTGGGAGGTGGTGCCAGAACTGGGCCTGGGTGTCCAGAGGGAAGATGACCCAGGCAGGTGGCAGCCGGGACAGGTGTGGGAGGTGGGTCCTTGGGGCCACCCTGAGCCCACCTGCCTGCCTCACCACCTGCCCCTCTGCCAGGTGCCACAATACACTATCTTCCCTTTTCTGAATAAGTCATTTTACCCCTTTTGATGGGGCAATAAATTTTAATAAAAGCTAGCCAACAGCACAAGGCTTCCTCTCAGCTCAGGAACACTTCCATCACTGGCTGCTCTGATGAGGACACCCTGAAATCTCATTTGTGGCTCCAAAATGAGGCCACTGGCTCTCATTGGGCCTCATTATTTAATTAAACAGAGACTTAAGGGGTGGGGGTCAGGACACCAGGTCAGGGAAGGTGGTGGAGACTGAGGGGCCATGGCCGGTGTCGTGCAATGCGGGCAGGCGAGCATGTGAAATTCTGAGAGCCTTCCCTGCTAGGCCCTGCCCCCACTCTGCCAGACCCTGGGCTGGGGCCTCACTTCCACTACTAAGCCTACTTGCCCCCAGGTGCCAGCCTCATCTTAGTTTATCCCTCAAAAGGAAGAGACCCCTGCCCCTCCCTCTGGCCCTGGGAGCCCCACAGCATGCTCACAGCTGTTCTGTCGTCTGTGGGGGGCCACAGGCCCTACCACAAAGCCCTGTCCACTCAGAGGGCCTTGCCACCAACGGTGCTGGCCAAGTGTCCCCCACTCTCAAAGGACAAGTTCAAAGAAAAAACCCCACACACTTCACTGCAGCTAAACAAGTCAATGAAGCAGACTTTCTGTTTGTTGAACTCAAAATGTTGGAATTGCCTTCTCCAGCCTGACGTCTGCTGGGTAATAAGTGCACATGGCCTGTCTCTCATTCGTGTCCACGGTTCGTGTCCTGCTCTGAGTCATCTGAGGATGTGGGACACCTGCAAGTGCTGAAGTTGGGGACAGCCTGTGGCCCTGCCCAAGGCTGGTTGGGCCTTGCTGGAAGGCTGGGGTGAGGGGCGGGGAGGGGCCATGCAAGGCACAGGGCTCTGTGTGGAGTGGAGAAAAGCCCTGGGCTTAGTGGTGATGGTTGCACCACTGAATGTGTTCTGTGCCTCCAAACAGTCCATGCAAAATGGTGAAAGTAGTGAATTTTATATTATGTGTGTTTTCCCATAATAGTGAAACCAAGGGCTGGGTGATTGGGACCTGGTGACTCTGGGCTGAGGACGTGCAGAGGCTCAGAGGACAGTGAGGCCCCTCGAGACCACCTCTAGCAGGAAGGTGATGTCGCTCAGGGCTGGGGTGGGGGTGATACCCCGTCCCGCCCCTCTCCTCCCACCTCCACATTTACCTTCAGCAGCCCGGGCAGATATAGTTAACTGGCTGCCTGGGAAATTCAGTGGGGGTGGGGGCTCAGCCTGCACCTACTGTAGGCCAGGCATTGCCAGATCCCCTTGCCCAGTTCACGGTGGATTCATGCCTAGGGAAGTGGGGAGGAGCCAGGTGGTCAGACATCTGCTGGAGCAGGACTAGGCTTCTTGAGGGCCCAGGGGCCTGTGTCCTTGAGAGCTCGGTGCAGTGAGCCTGGAGTGTAGCCCCCAGGCTCCGGGAAGCCGTCCAGGCTGGGTCCACCTCTGACCCCACCATCCATCCTGTCCTTTTCATGACATTTATTGAGGTCCCCTCTCAGAGGCCTCACTGGCCACCCCAGTTCGGAAGTCTGGGCTGTCCACATCCCCCGCCAGCTGTTTGTTGACTCCAGCATGTACACAGTCATATGCTGGTGGTGGGTTTTAGTCTCTCTGAATGGGAATGGTGCAGGCACAGAGGGACCCCTGGGCCACCCTCAAGGCCCCACGACCTTGGGAGGAATCAAGAATCAGCTTCATTCTCTCTTGATTTGAACAAAACCAGTGGTAAAAGGACGATTTTTAGTCACTCAGGGGACTGAACATGGTCCAGCTCCAGCAGGAGGGACAGGATCCCATCATAGACTTTGTGAACATTTTGTTGGCGTAATAAGAGTATTTGGTTATATTTCCCAAAGACTTTGTTTCATAAATAACCAAGTCTCTGCAGGTGAAAGGGTGTGGTGTGTGGGGCTGGCTCAAAGATGCTCCAGGAGGAAGGGGGTGTCGGAACGTTTGGGGTCCTCTCCCATTTCCCTACTTGTGTGTGTTCCAAGTTTCCATAGTCAAATGTTTCTCCCCAGGCCCGGAGGAGGGGCCACACCACCGCCAGAACCTGGGGCTGAGCCTCACCAGCCCTCAGCCTTTGCTCTCCTCCCGCTGGGCAGGTGTGTCAGGGCCCTTGATGCTGGGTCCCTGACTTGCTTTGCTCTGAGACACAAAGCCCTCTTTCTGTTGCAGAGGACACTCTGAGATACCTGGGTGAGTCATCCGCTGCTAAGTGGGGAGTAAGTGGGGAGTAATGTGCTAGCTCACAGGCACTCCTGTCACTCTAGGGAAGGGAGGAGGGGAGGGAGGGGAGAAGCTGGACCCAGGCGCTAGGAGAGTCGGGCCAAGGAGGCCAGGACCCCAGGACCAACTGCAAGCCCCTCAGCTGCAGTGGGGGGTGAGGGTCTGTGCTGGGCCAAGGCTCTGGCAGCTGGCAACTACTGTTTGTATGGTGTGTGTGTTGGGGGCAGCCCTCAGACCAGCAGAGCCTGATTCTCCCTGATCAGGAGGAAACCTCCATGTCCTTGGGAAGCTCACAGGTGGAGTGTGCCAGCCCTCAGTGGCTGCCGTCCACTAGCTGTGGTGGGCATTGGCCTCCTCCACCATCCTGGAAGGTGGGCCCAGCCAGGAGGTGTGGGTAACCTCTGCATTGTAGCTCAGGCCAGGCATCTTGGGCCCCCCAGAGAAACGCTGCTGGTATCAGATAGAGCAGCTGGGAGGGGCAGCTGCTGCTACACCTGGACAAAGGTGAAGGGGACTGTGGTGGCCACCACCATGCTATCCAGGAGGTTCAGCCTCAGGGGGGCAGCCAGGTGTGGTGCGGAAGACACAAGGACAGATGACATCCTGGCATGATGGGTGTTCAGGGTGCCTGGAGGGACAACTCTTGGAGTTAGATGATGCCCTGTATCAGGGGACTTGGAGCCACTCTGGGTGGACAGGAGGTGGTGGGGGTGGCTCAGGGGTAGGTGTGGTCTACAGTGCCCCTAATTGTCCCCAGTGCCCCCATGCCCTCCGGCCAGCCTGCCTGTGCCACTTCTGGCCGTGGGCCATGGCCTGTTCTCCATAGGAGCCCCAACCCAGGGCCTGTGCTGCCTCACTGATGGTAATAACTCTCAGGCAGGCAGCTGACTGTTCTCTAGCACACTGTGCTAGGCCTGGGGGTTCAGCCCCACCGCCTCCTCTCAGGCCAGCATGTGGTCATCGCCGCAACTCTGGCTGCACTGGCAGGTTCTCGCTGCTTGGTGGTTTCATGTTGAGAGGATGGAGGGTTGGATGTCAGAGCACAAAATGGGTATTTCAGCAAGTGCTTCAAAATGCATTAGCGTCTCCAACCCAGTTCTCATGTGAAGAGAAACTTTCTTTTTAGGGACAGAAATGTCTTGGCTGGAAGCCAGGCTCCTACCAGGTGACATGGCGCCCCCCCACGCCCAGCCCTGGGGTCTGGGAGCTGCTCACCAGTTGCCGTGGCGTCTGATGGTTGCAATGAGGTAGAATCTTTTAGAGATGTGAGGACGGGATTAACCTGATCACCGGATCAGCCAGGCTGTCATTCTCTGAGTCACTCACTCCTGGGAGCCTCTCCATGGGGCTGGGACAGGGAACAGGGCACTTGGGCAGACACTGCTCTGGAGGGTCAGGTAGCCAGTGTGATGTGTTCAAAACTGTCATGTTACAGGAAACAAAGGTCTGGGCTGGACTTCTGACTCCTTTTCTCTGATTAGGAAAGTGAGTTCAGACCTTGCTGCAGGGACAGTAATGACGCAGCTGGATTTAAACCAGGTCTGCCCCTCAGACCCTCACTCTTCATGCAGTAGTCTGGTCAGGTGGCAGCAGTGGTGTGGTCATGATGAAGGTGCTGATGCTGGGAATCCTGGTGGGTGGCAATGGTGATGTTGGTGACACCTACGGGGAGGCCATGGTTAGTGGGAGTGGGGGTGGAGGTGGTGGTAGACAGTGACAGTGGTGGTGTGAAGCTGTCTTGTGGGTAGTAGAGGCAGTGGCTTTGATGGTGGTGACAGAAGTAATGGGGGGGTGACAGTGGGCATGGTGATGACAGTAATGGCAGTAGTGGGTAGAGATGCTGGTGATGGGTTTGCTGTGGTCTGAAAGTTTGTATCCCTCCTCAAATTCCCATATTGAAATCCTAATCCGTAAGGTGATGGATTAGGAGGTGGATCCTTTGGAGTCATTAGGTCATGAGGGTGGGGCCCTCATGAATGGAATTAGTGCCCTTAGAAAAGACCCCACAGAGCTCCCTTCCCCTTCTGCCATGTGAGGACTCAGCGAGTAGTGTGCAACCAGGATGAGGGCTCACTAGCACCCTGATCTTGGACTTCCAGTCTCCAGAACTGTGAGAGAGAAATGTCTGTTGTTTAAACTCTAAGTCCTGTGGTGCCTGGGACGGTGTGGAGGGTGCAGGTGGTGGTGTTAATAGGGGTGATGGTGGTTATGGAGGTGGTGACTGTGGCCATGGGGTTGGAGGAAGTGGTTGTGACAATAATTATGACAACTTGTCTGTGGGACACTTGGAATTCAGGCCAGAGCCTGAAGCATGGGCAGTGTTCTCATGTTAGTGCCTCCTGCTGGAGATGCGAAGGGTTAGGGACTCACCACTCCCCCCACAGGGGCACAGGAGCTGCAGGCCTGCCTGGAACCCCTGCCCAGGATCCACCTTCTGCATCTCCACCTCACAGTCAGCTCAGCAGGGGAGACACCAGGATCCTGTGGACTGCTGAAGTGGCCTTTTATTTGTATTACAATAATGCACAAAACAAGTATCTGAAACCAAGACTGCTCTACCCAGCAAGGCTGTCATTTAGCATAGATGGTGAAATAAGGAGCTTCCCAGACAAAAAGGCCAAAGGAGTTCATTGCCACCAAGCCAGCACTGTGGGAAGTGCTAAAGGGACTGCTGTAATAAGAACAGAGAGACACAGTCAGAAAGAATTAAAATGGCAATAGGTAAGTACCAATGAATAATAACCTTAAATATAAATGGATTAAATGCTCCAATCAAAGGACATAGGGTAGCTGAATGGATAAGAAAACATGAATCAAATATATGCTGTTTACAAGCTACCCAACCTCAGAACAAAAGAGTCACACAGGCTGGAAAAAAACACGCACACACACCAACACCCCCAGCCCCCCAACCTCAGGAGGACTTTAAAGGAGAGATTGACAGCAATATGGTCATAGTAGGGGACTTTAATACCCCACTGACTTCACTGGATAGATCTTTCAGGAAAAAAATCAACAAGGGAACAGTGACTCTAAATAACACACTAGATCAGGTGGATTTAATTGACATTTACAGAACATTTCACCCCAAAGCTGCAGAATAGGCATGTCCTCAAGTGCACATGGGACATTCTCTAAGATAGACCACATGTTAGGACACAAAACAAGTCTCTACAAGTTCAAGAAGATGGAGATCATATCAAAAATCTCGGACATTTACACCATGGAATACTATGCAGTTGTAAAAAAGAAGGACCCCTTACCCTTACCCTTTGAGACAGCATGGTGGGACCTGGAGAGTATTATGCTAAGCGAAATAAGCCAGTCAGAGAAAGAAGTGTCACATTATCTCACTCATATGTGGAATCTAATGAACAAAATAAGCCGATGAACAAAATAGATCCAGAGACATAAGCATGGAACAGACTGAGGGATCTCAGAGGGAAGGGGGTGGGTGGGTGAGAGGGGAGAGATTAACCTAAGAACTTATATGCATAACTCATGTACACAGACAATAGTGTGGTAAAGGCCTGGGGGGAAGGGATCAATGGGGGGAAAAAGGGGACTTTTGTAATACTTCCAACAATAAAGATAAATTTAAAAAATCAATAATGCAGTGCCCGCTGGGCCCAGGGACTGTGGTTTATTGTGTGGTGGTTGGGCTATGAACTGAGGGTCCATTTTCACTTGGCCTGGTGGAGGCTGAGGCCCAGGGGGTGCATGGCTGCCCAAGCTGCTCCTGCCACAAATCACTCAGCTGATGAATGTACTCTGGTGATGGGCCCACCTCCATTCATCTTGCCTCTGGTCTGGGTTGGTGAGGGAGGAGGGCCTGGCAGGAGGGCAGTGTCTAGAACCAGAACCCCTGCCTCAGGCATGGAAACCTGACTCTCCTGGATCATTGTGCTTATGCCTGGCTCCTGAGAGGCCCACAGCAGACAGTGAGGTGCCCACAGCCCTGAAACAGGGGCTTTGGAGGAAGTCACCAGCATGGGGCAGCTGGGTGTGTGCAGCTGGGCAGGGTGTTGGGGCCAGAGGTCGTGGGCTGTCCAGGTCAGGAGCCCAAGAAGGCTGCAGCTCGAACAGGTGGCCCACGGCCACGTTTAAGAGGGTGGAGCGGGGGAGGCAGCTGTGAAGTGCAGTCATCCAGGCCCCGCCCCAAGGGAGGGGAGGGAGTGGCCAGCAGTCAGGTGACCAGGGTTGAAAGCCTAGAGCGGGCTGGGGGGAATGGAGGGTGAGGGCAAGCCCTGTGGTGTCCACTGCTCCAACCCTGTGCCCCTCTCAACACACCCCTGCAAGCCCCTGGGGTTCACCTCCCTTGCTCGGACCAGTCCAGATGATGGTGGAGGCTGTGCCAACTCCTGGCACCCAGTAGATGCTGCATAAGCCACAATTGTCCCTATATTGTTGGCCCCACATTGTGCCCAGGCTCCCTCAGCTCTGGGGATTTGGGGGAGGCCAGGGGGCCGCTGGGCAGGGCTTGCACTACTCTAGGACAGTCCCCAGCCCACACAGCAAACCCTCTGGGCCCAGCGCTGTGGGGAGCGGAGGACAGGGAGGATAGCACTGTGCCAAGGTTGCATAGCTGGCCAGCAGCAGGGGTAGGGGGACCCAGGCCTCTGGCCGAGCCGGCCACTGCCATTTCCGGTAGGAGGGGTGCTGGGCAGGGGTCCTTCTAGGAGGGTTCCTTACAGGCGCAGAGTGTGCCTACGTGGGGAAGCTCTGCGTCACAGAGCTATTCTCAGCCTCTCTCCATTTATGGCTCCGGAAGCGGTGGCGGTGTGCTGGGGAGAGATTTCACCGGAGGAGCAGGAACAGCAGGAAAGTGCAGCCACCACCCCCTCCCTGGCACTGCATCTGAATCCCCAGTTCCGGGGGCAGCTGGCCAGGGCCAGCTGGCAGCCAGCCTCTTCCCTGGCTGAGGGGCTGGCCACATTTGGGTATCTGGCAGCAGGATCTGGGGTCCCTGGGCATACAGGGAGGTGGTGGGGATGCACACAGTCTGGCTGGGGGCCCAGTGGGGCAGAGAGGAGGGGGCAGCTAAATTTCACCCCCCCCCCCCAGGAGGCTCCCAGCTGCTCCGGGTGAGTCCACATCTCCTCCCATACCTGCCAGGGTCTCCAAGGGACGCAGACCCTGGCTCCCCCTCATACCTGAACCCTAAACAGCCCTAAGACTGGCCCTTCTCCCACCCATGACATCTGGCTGTCCAGCTGGGACACTGGCCTGAGCAGCTCCCCATCTGCCTGCACCTGTGACCCCTGTCCTCCCTCCAGGCTATAGACCCAGTGTTGGAGGCCAGAGTCCTGGCCACTGTGAGGAGGGCCTGGGAACCCCTTCCCAATCCCCCTTGCCATCCCAGCTCTGCTGCTGGAGACAGAACCCAGCTGCCCTATCCCCCTCCCTGACAGACCCCCTGTACCCAGTTCACCCCTGCTCACCCTCCAGCTGTTCCCACCCATCAGGGCCCCCTGGGCTGCTGGCCCCAGTACACTGGGGGTGTCGAGGGCATTTCTAACCAGAAGGAGTCTCATTGTCCACTTGATGTGCCCAGAGCAAGCTCAGGGCCTGGCACAACTCGGCTGGACAGAAAAGTTCAGGAAGGCACCATGCACACTCACACACATGTGCACACTCATGCTTATGCACACACACACACTTATACTCTTAAACTGGCACACACAGGAGGGGTCACATATAAGGGAGGACAAGGCTCACAGAAGACTGTTAACACTGCCCTGGGAGGCTCAGAAGCCTCCCTGGAGAGGGTGACACTGGACTCAGATTTAGACAACACATAAAGCCATATTGAGATTTTATACTTAGGTTTTAACACTGGGTGGGCCGTTTTCAGTTGAATACGGGGTGGCAGGAGGTGGGGTAGACAGTGCATTTCTGGTGGAGGGAGTGGCGTGGTTGCAGATGCAGTCGGCTCCTCATCACGCACTGATGCCATTGATCCTTAGGCCTGAGTGGAGAAGGGCCTCAGGGAGCACTCAGTCCAGTCTGCTCCTTGCATGTGGATGACCGGGCCAGATGGGTTCAGTGATTTGCAGAAGCTCACACAGCTCCTCCAGGAGAGGTGGGAGGAAAAGCAGGTCCTGACTCCTGTCCAGTGGTCTTTGGATACTCAGACCAGGCCAGAGGCACCTGCTGAGCTGAGGCCACATTTTATTTTATTTATTTTATTTTTAATTTTAATTTTTAAAAAATACATATTTTAATTGATTTCACAGAAAGGAAGGGAGAGGGAGAGAGAGAAACATCAATGATGAGTCACTGATTGGCTGCCTCCTGCATGCCCCCTACTGGGAATTGAGCCCGAAACCTGGGCATATGCTCTGACCGGGAATCGAACAGCAATCTCCTGGATCCTAGGTCGGCACTCAACCACTGAGCCACGCTGGCCAGGCCTGAGGGAACATTTTAGACGCACATCCCCTGTGGAGCTGTCCGCAGCCCCAGCCCTTCTCTGCGTTCCTGCCCCTGTACCTTGGTGTGACCCTTACTGTCCTGCTGCAGGGGCCTCTCTTCACTAGGTTCCCGGAAGCCGAGGGCGGCACCTTGAAGAGCTGGAGGCTCTGAGCAGAGGTTGCACCTGCTGCTGCTGGCACATGGCCCGGAGTCCTCCAGGACCTACCTGGGGTAGTGGGGTATTTTATGGGGTGATTTACACCTCCCTGCATCCTACCTTGCTCAGTGCCGGCCAAGTCTTGCTCAGGAACTGTTTGTTGATTGAATGACCCACTCCATGGCTGAGCTGGGCAGAAATGGTTGTGTACTCTTTACCTGTGAGGAAACTGAGGCAGGGAAGGGGCAAGGCCACTTCAGGAGCTGGCAGGTCTTTTCCCACTCCCTCTCCCACTCCTGCCTGGGCTCTAGCTTCCTTGCTGCAGGGCTGGGACAGCCCCTGGCCCTCTCTCAGCCTCAGTTTCCTCTTCCATAATAGCTGGGGAGGTGGTGAGGGTGGTGGGGCCCTTTGAGGGTGGGCTCTCCACCACCTGGGACTTTGGCTCCTGGGCTCAGCTTCCTGTTCAGGGGCGGGGGATGCCTGCAGGTTATGAGGAGCAGCTGGTTCAGGCACCACTGTGCCAGGATCATCGGAAAAATACAAAATGGAGTGGAAGGCACTGAGGCAGGAGGCAGGAGGCAGGAAGGAGGGAGGAGGGAGGAGGGCGGAGGGTCTGGTGTGTTGGGGCCCAGAAGGAACTGGCTGCCTGTTCCAGGAACAGGATGCAGCACACACCCTGCCAAACCAGAGAAGAGGAAGCAGGGAAGGGGGGATTGGAAAGAAAATATTCCCCCAGTTCCTCGATGCTTCCCCTGGGTCCCCAGGCCAGGGCTCAGCCCCCTGCTCTTGTCACCTCCTGTTTCAGGTCTCTTGAGACCCCTGGCCGGTCCTGCCCTGGCTCTGGGGGCCTCTCCCAGGCTGTTCTGCTGCAGGGGGCACATCGGTCAGGTGTGGCCTAGGAACCCTGTGAGCAGCTGGCTCAGTAGCCTGGGGCGGGTCCCCCCACCTCTCAGAATCTCTGTGAAAATGGGGTGAGGCCATCTCCTTCAGAAATGACAGCTGGAAACCCGAATCCTTGTCTCCCTTTCCTGGCATCTCTCTCTGCCCCTCCATCTTCCCCACCTCAACCCTTCTTTCCTCCTTGGTCTTCACCACCTCTCCAAGTCTCAGCTCTGACCTGATGTGTCCTGTGCCCTCCATCCGCTGTGGCACCCTCAGGGGAGGGACAGTGTCTGAGGCTGGACCAGTGGGAGGGCCCAGGTGTCCTTCCAGGTGCCTTTGCTCAGACTTCAGGCCCATCTGCCATCTGCTCACCCATGTCTCCAGGTCTGTGCAGCTGCCTGACACATGGCCTGGCCCTGGCCTGGAGAAGCAGAGAAGGTGGACAGAGCAAGAGAGCAGCAGAAGAGGGTGCCAAAGACCAGGGTCCCCACCTCATTCACCTCCCAGGTCCTAGAAATGACAATGTGACAAGAGGCTTGGGCTGGGACCAGGTGGGACAAGAGAAGAGGCCCTCAGCCTCAGGAACACAAGACCCTGTCACCCTATTTCACAGGTGGAAAGTTGAGGCTCAGGTGAGCCCAACATCTCCCAACCAGAAATGGATGAAGGGCCAGGTCCTCCATCTGTTCCTTGACTCACCCAAAGGCCTGCTCTGTGTCAGGTCTGCTCACTTGGCTGTGAGCCCATAAATCGATCCTGCCCTGTGAGAGGCAGCAGCGTTAGGAGTGTTGCATTCAGGCAGAAGGGAGGAGTAGCCTGGTGTGGGGAGCCCTAGCCTGGGAGTATGGAAACTGAGGTCACAGCAGGTCCGGGACACCTGGGCCTGGATGGAGGGAGGCTGCCCACCAGGAAGTTCTGGTCCAGGAGCTGGGCCTGCGGTGGGCACAGGGCTGCCTGGTCCTCTACCAGCTCCCTCAGTTGTGGTGGCAATGGAACGAGGCCATGTGACCCAGGATGTCCCCACAGAGTGGCAGGTTGAACAGTGGTTTGTGTGGAGGGTGGGCCAAGGCTGGGCAGGAAGGGGCAGGTGAGAGTGAGGGGCAGAACTCACCCCCCAGCAGCCCTAGATTTTCACCCACAAGGACGGGGCTGTGAAGCACCTGCTGTCATCAGATGGAGTGTATGCATGCATGTGTGTGTATATGCATGTGTGTGTGTGCACGCACATCTGTGTATGCATGTATGCAAGTGTGTGCATGTGTATGTGTAAGGTGGCCTGTGAGCTCTGCCTCCCAAAGGAGCTGGTGCTCACACCCAGGCACTGATTGCTGACACTGAACATTAGCAGGGAGGGAGCTGGTGCAAATACTTGGAGTCTGGAAAGCCAAGAGAGCAGGGAGGGAGGCCAGGTTGTGTGGCCCAGGAGCCTGCACTAAGGGGTCCCCAGAGGTGGGTGTGAGTATTATGGGTCAAGTACTTGGTCACAGAGCAAGGTACTGGGAGGCAGGTACTGTCTAGGGGCTGGACAGGAGTTCTGAGAGGCACAAGGCTCAATGTAGGGTGAGGTGGGGTAAGGCATGCTGAGGCTGTGGATTTGGGAGGGAGACCTATCTTGAGATAAGCATCTTAGCAGCTGGGGTATGGGAGCCTGGTGGCCTAGGGGCATAAGGTCAGAACCCTATAGGGGCTTGAGTGGGGGCAGCCTGGATCCTAGCATTGGGCAGACCCCTCTGTTGTCACACTGGCCTGCCCTCTGTCCCCTGCAGGGCACTCTCCTTCTAAGGCAGGCAAGGCCTCAGAAGTTGTAGGCCCAGGAGCAGCGGACCAGCTGGGCTCCAAGAGTGGGGAGTCTCCAGGCCCTCCTCCCTCCTTGCACAATCCAGCTCTCCCTCCACCTGCCCCTCCCCAGCCTGATTCATCCAGCTCTGGGTGGAGGTCTGCACTCTGTGTGTGGAGGGTGGGCAAGGACAGGCAGGGGCAGACCCCCATCCCAGGTGGGAAGGAAGCCACCTCTTTTCTTGAGGTGGAATGGAGCCCCAGGCTCCAGTGTGGGGGTTGCTGAGGCTTCTGGGCGATAATTGGGCAGCGAGTGCCTGTTCCCAGAGCAAGAAGAGCTGCAGCCCATCACCTGTCATTGCAGGCCCTGTGAACACAGCCTTTGTGCAGGTCCTGCCCTGCTCTGCCCCAGCATCTCCCCTTTCCCTGGACTCAGGCTGGACTGGCCATGGAAGGGGGACACCAAGGATCTGGGTCAAGCCCAACCCAACCTTGAGACCCCCTCTCAGGCCTGGCTCCCCCACAGAGGTGATGCGTTAACCCAGCCCCCTTTCAATCTCCTGCCTTTGCTCTCCCCTCCCCCAGCCCCTCTGGTACCCTATCAGCTTCCCTTGCCTAGTCAACCCCTCCCTGGCCCCCTAGGCCCTGGCTGGGCTCCCCAACATCCAAGAAGACCTGCCAGGCCACTGCTGCCTTGGGTATGGTGGGCTGGAGGTTAGAGACCACTGTGGGAGCAAGGACCATGGAGCCATGCCCTGGCCCAGGCTACCCAGCTGGTCAGGGGACCTGGGCCTGAGTACCACCCTCAGGGGCCACAAAGACTTTGTAAGAAACTGTTGGGGGAGGGGTGGCTCCTGGTCACTCAGGTGCTGGCTCTGGTACTTCCACTGCATAAGCGTGTGGGTGCGCACACCGGTGGGTGAGTGTAGTCCCTGCCCAGCTGGCTCAGGGGGTGCCTTTCCTGACAAGGGCCCTCAGACACAGGCCCACGCTCACCTCAGACATGGGCACAGGCTCCCCTCTCCATGCAGGCTCCTGGTGACCAGCCACACTTGCTGGTCTCCCACATTCACCCCTCAGACATCTCACACAGGCCTGTAGCCTCCTCTGACTCCTTCTGGGGAAACGCCTGGGCTGGGCGGCTCTGGGATCCCTGCTCTGGAAGCATCTCTGCCTGCCTTCTCCCCTCCTCTGCCCACCCACTCGCCTTTAATTAGAAATGCCAGGAGAGCCATTTGGGGGGCGGGTGTTTGCCAGAAAGACTTTCCTATCCAAAGCAGGGGCGGAAGCTTAGAGGAAAGGAGGAGACAGATTGGCTCTGGATGGGGAGGAGGGCTCCCCGAGCAGGGAGAAGGGGCCTGGGGGGAGTGGTGATTCCAGAGTGTGGGCACCTGAGCTGTGTGTCCTTGAGTGAGTGAACAAGACAGAGTGGGGCTGTGTGAGGGAGGTGGGGGTGAGCATGTCAGTGTGTGGGATGAGTGTGTATATGGGGGGATGCGTGTCTGTGTGGGGGGGTGAGTGTGTGGGGAGGCATGACTGGGGGATGAGTGTGCAGTGTGTGTGTTGGGGGGGGAATGGGCAGCAGGGGCTAAGCTCTCTTGACTGGCATTGGTGGTGCGCGCACTTCTGGCTGTGGGGAATGGTGTGTGTTACCTATGCCTAGGTAACTTCAGAGGACCTGGGACTCAGACCCATCCTCCACGGGGTTACCCAGGAAGGATGTCCCTCCCCTGCCACTGTTGCCAGGGAGGCAGAGGGGAATCTCAGCTTCCGGAGCCCCACTCCTTATATGGTGTTTTCTTTTCTCTGCCTCTGCTGACTCTGGAAGGCTGCCTGCATCCCTCCTCCTCCCCGCTCCCTCCTTCTCCCGGCTCCCTCCTCCTCTCTCCCTCTGCCAACCTCTTAGAGTCTTGGAGCTTCCGACCGGGTTCCTCCTGTGGCCTGGGGTCTTCAGGGTCCAGCCCCCTGCCGTGGGCTGCAGGACCCCTCCCCACCCCCACCCTAGGGACACGCTTCCAGATTTCCCTGGGGACACTAAATGGAGAAGTCACCAAAGCCCTGGGAGTGGGGCGTAGGGCAGTTCTGTTCAGTCATTGGACAGGTTGTCACACATCCACACCAATGCCAGGGTCCTGGCAGAGTCAAGGCCTGGGTGCATGTCCCTCACTCCTACGGCGTTGCGGTAGGAGCGGCCCAGGGCAGGAGCTCCAGGCCGCATCTGGAACTCACAGCTGACACTTGGAAGTGTGCGCGTGCCTCACCAGAGCACCTGAAGGCTCCTTGGAACTTTCGGCTCAAGGGAAGGAGGGCCTGAATATTGAGGTGGTTGTCAGGATTCAACCGCAGCTGGACTGGGCAGGGTCCGGGTCAGGGTTGCAGGCAAGGAGGACCCAGGAAGCAGAGTCCGGCGCCAGCACCCTCACCCTCACCCTTCCCAATAGGGAGATGGAGATGAGGGCGCAGTCCCCCGCGGACGCGGCCGTCTGACCGCCAGCCCGGCCTCTGCGGGCACACACCGGCCCCGCCCAGCGCCGGTGCGGGGTGGTCGCTGGTCCCCAACGCGAACCTCGGGCTTTGCGGGTGAATGAGCGGGAGGAGGCGGCGGAGTCAGAGGATTAGTCACCCGCCCGCGGTGCGTGCAGGGGGTGGGTCCTCCCTCTGCGCGGAGCACGAGTCGGCGCGGAGGAGGCCCGCAGGCGGCGCGGCCAATGGGAGCCCGGCTCGGCGGGGCCGCCCACGGGCGCCGGCCGCATAAAGAGCCCGCGGCGCGGGCCGGCGCCGAGCTCCGCGCTGCTGCTCCCGCGCCGCCGCCGCACCGGGTCCGACCGAGCCTCCGCCGCGCCGCCGCCGCACCCGGTCCGACCGAGCCTCCGCCGCGCCGCCGCCGCCCCCGGTCCGACCGAGCCTCCGCCGCGCCGCCGCCGGAGCCCCGGGCCGCCCGCCGCCTCCCTCCCGTGCGAGCATCGCGGCCACCTGCGCGCAGATGGAGCTGGACCGCAGGACCGCCGGCGGCCTCCACGCCTACTCCGGGCCCCGAGGCGGGCCGGCGGCCAAGCCCAACGTGATCCTGCAGATCGGTAAGTGCCGGGCCGAGATGCTGGAGCACGTGCGGAGGACCCACCGGCACCTGCTGGCGGAGGTATCCAAGCAGGTGGAGCGCGAGCTGAAAGGGCTGCACAGGTCGGTGGGCAAGCTGGAGAGCAACCTGGACGGCTATGTGCCCACGAGCGACTCCCAGCGCTGGAAAAAGTCCATCAAGGCCTGCTTGTGCCGCTGCCAGGAGACCATCGCCAACCTGGAGCGCTGGGTCAAGCGCGAGATGCACGTGTGGCGGGAGGTCTTCTACCGGCTGGAGAGGTGGGCAGATCGCCTGGAGGCCATGGGCGGCAAGTACCCGGTGGGCAGCGAGTCTGCCCGCCAGACTGTCTCCGTGGGTGTTGGGGGCCCCGAGGGCTGCTGCCAGGAGGCCGACGGCTACGACTACACGGTCAGCCCCTACGCCATCACCCCGCCGCCGGCCAGCGAGCTGCCCGGGCAGGAGCTGGAGGAGGCGCATCAGTACCCACCCTGGGGGTCCAGTGAGGATGGGCAGCCGAACCCTGGCGTGGACACGCAGATCTTCGACGACCCACATGAGTTCCTCAGCCACCTGGAAGAGTACCTGCGACAGGTGGGTGGCTCAGAGGAGTACTGGCTATCTCAAATCCAGAATCACATGAATGGGCCTGCCAAGAAGTGGTGGGAGTTCAAGCAGGGCTCGGTGAAGAACTGGGTGGAGTTCAAGAAGGAGTTCCTGCAGTACAGCGAGGGCACACTGTCCCGGGAGGCCCTGCAGCGTGAGCTGGACCTGCCACAGAAGCAGGGCGAGCCGCTGGACCAGTTCCTGTGGCGCAAGCGGGACCTGTACCAGACGCTCTATGTGGACGCTGATGAGGAGGAGATCATCCAGTACGTGGTGGGCACCCTGCAGCCCAAGCTCAAGCGCTTCCTGCGCCACCCCTTGCCCAAGACCCTGGAGCAGCTCATCCAGAGGGGCATGGAGGTGCAGGACGGCCTGGAGCAGGCCGTGGAGCCCGCTGGCCCCCAGCTCCCCGCCGAGGACGAGGCTGAGGTCGAGGCCCTCACACCGGCCCTTACCAGTGAGTCCGTGGCCAGTGATCGGACCCAGCCAGAATAGAGGGCATCCTGGGCCCAGCCTGCCCGCCACACCCCGCCTGTGGCCTTTGCCAACCAGAACTTTCAGACCGGGCTAACTCCCTCCTGGGGAAGCCTCGTCCTTACCCAGGCGGACACCCCCTAGCCTCCTGCCCGACGCACGCAGACACACGCCATCCAGTTATGGACAAGGTCCCTACACAGCCAAGGAGGCCCTCTCCCCTGGCGGCCTCCCTCCGTCTGTCTTCCGGGGCCCTGGGCCTGCCTGGCCCACCAGTCACCCCCTGCCACCCTCCCCCACTCTCAGGCATGACAGGAGTCCCAGTTCCCTCATTCTGCTCAGCGCCTGGCCCTCGTCCTGTAGTCCACCTCCAGATGGCACGGCCAGTGGACACCAAGCTCAGGGGACACCCCAGAGCAGAAACGGAAGCATAACCAGTGCCACAGGGACCTCAGCTTCGGGGCCGCAGCCCTCTCCCAGAAGTCACCTCGCAGGGCAGCCAGCCAGCCTCGGACAGCAGACAGCATGGCTCCCTGTCCTAGAGGACAGCTGAAGCTGAACTGCAGCCTCAGCAGTGGCGGACCTGCCGTCCTGTCTCCTGGCCCCTCAGGTGAGCCCCTGCATCAGGGCACTACCACCAGGAATCATTGTAGAGCTGGGAGAGCCCAGGGCCAAGTCCATGTTCGAGGCCAGCCCAGGAGGCTCAGAGGCACCCCAGTAAGTTAGCTGCAGGGCTGGGGTGGGGGTGGCATCCTGGAAAGCTGGGAAGCAGCAGAGTCTCCAGGGTTAGGGAGAGGGGGTTGGGTGGGAGGCAGGGCCGGGGGAGTTTGCTGAGCCAGCTCTCACACGGACCTGTGTTTTCTCTCCCCCAGCAGCATCTGATTCATGCCAGCCTGGAAAGACTCCAGCTCAGCAAAGTGACTCACCCATGGCAAGTGGAAGGTCCCATGGGGCCTGAGTCTTCAAACTGGCTGAGGCAGCAGCTGGTGTCCACAGAGCCAGGAGAGTGACAACAGGTAATGGACCCCGACCCTTCCACCCGACACCATGACCCTCAACTATCCTCACTAGGGACCTACGAGTCCCCTCCCCAGGGCCCCTTCACCAGTCCTCCGGACAAGCAGGGAGGCAGCCCACCAGGATCCTTGGGGCTTTGGCCCCCAGAGAGCAGCCCTGTATGTCCTTCCTATAGATACCGCCAGCCACCTGCCCTGTTCCTGACATCTGATGTCTTTCTTTCAGGTCTCAAGGCTCCCACAGAGCCCGTGCTGCTGTGCCTGGCACTGCCCTCTCCCCTCTCCTCCTGCAAGCTGCCTGCCCAAAAGGAGATGTCTGAGGCCAGCAAGAGAGGGGGCTGTAGAGAGGAGAGACCCTCAGAAAGCCAGCATAAAGGCCAGGGCCTACCATTATGTATGCCCTGCTGGCCCCCAGCCTCCCGGCCCCCAGTGCCACTGTGGCTGGAGTCTGGGTTCGCTACCCTGGACCCTGTCTCACTTCAGCCTAGGAAAACTTGCCCACTGTGTGGCCATCCTCTCCTCCCCTGCCAGAGCTTTCTGAGAGCCCTGGGGTTGAGGTTACAACCCTTGCCCCTCCCTGCGGCCCCAAGGCCCGCCCCAGGATATCCCAAAGCCTTTGCTCCTGGGTCTCAAGCTGGCTCTCTGCCAGGCCCCACTGTTGCCCAGGCCCGGACCGCCACCTCCCTGGCACCAACACCCTGGTGCTGGCCTGTGACTTGTGTCTGCAGAGCAGGTCCTGTTTGAGGGTTCTCCTTTCTGCCTGTCCGCTGAGGGTTCCCAGTTTTGGGGACCGACATCTGTAGGTGACTCTGCCAGTCATCCCTTGCCCCTGACACCCCTACAATTTTATTTTTGCACATGAACCATAACCCATACTCAGGCTGCAGGGAGGCCCTGGGTCCCCTGCCCCCACAGACCAAGTCTCAAGTGTCAGGCCAGGCTGTGGGCAGTC
Organism: Miniopterus natalensis; assembly: GCF_054644295.1. Taxonomy (NCBI): domain Eukaryota; kingdom Metazoa; phylum Chordata; class Mammalia; order Chiroptera; family Miniopteridae; genus Miniopterus; species Miniopterus natalensis. The sequence continues at coordinate 43,159,781 of NC_142096.1, read as the reverse complement.
GCACCACCTTCCCTGAAGACAGACTCTTTTGTAAGATTTTGTTAATAAAACACTGAAACGTGGTGGACTGTGTGTGCTGCTGTTTCTTGGCCAGGTTGGGCGTCAGAATGGAGCTGCAGAAGGATGCAGCTCGGTGGTGGGCCCCTACGTTCAGATTGAGGGGTCTCCAGGAACTCCGGGGAGCACAGTCCATTACCCCACAGGGCAGCTGGTCAGGGTCCTGCATCCTCAGGCTGGAAGGGCCTTAGGGACTCCCCTTATAGAAGCCAGCCCCCTGTAGCCCCTCCTGAGGCAGGCAGCAGATGGGAGGGACTGGGAGGAGGCTGATGCTGCTTCCTTTCCCCATGCCAGCTGGGGTGTGAGTAGTGGGGGGTCCTGGGAACTCTTCTACTACCAGGGCTCAGCCTGCACAGAAGCCTGCAGGCCCAGGGGGACTTCTCAGGCCTTGGAGCCCTGGGGACCAGGGCAAGGTAAATTCCCTTCTGGGAGGGGACTCTGGTGAGTCCTGGGAGCAGGATTATGAACTTGGTTTCTCTAAGCCTCAGTTTCCTCATTTGCAAAATGGAGGAACCATCACTAACACAGTCCACGCATGGGATCACGAACACAGAAATGAGGGCCATCTGATGCCTTGTGGGTGGGTGGCCTCACCTGCCTCCAAGGGGGATGCCAGGCCCCTGAGGGAGGGAGAGGTAGCCTGGAGGGGATGCAGTGTTTAATGAGAAGCAGGGCTAGTGGGAGATGGACAATGAGAGGTTTGTTACAAGGGGTTGGCTCACTCGACCATGGGGCTGGCTAGGCTACTCCAAAGTCCATAGGGCCAGCAGGACTCTCTTCCCTCAGGCGAAGGCTCAGCTCTGCTAGGAAAGCCTTTCAACTGATTGAGCTAGGCCCACCGAGACCATCTTCATGATTGTCTCTATTCAAGTGGCCTGATAATGAGCTTCAATTATGCCTACACAAGACCTCAGTGACACTCAGGTTAGGGTTTGATTGGATGCCTGGGGACAGTACCCTAATCAAGTACCATCACAACTGCTAATCATCTGCAGGTGCTTGTCACCTACTCAGCTCAGGTCCTTCCCTCTGAAGGTGCTGCTCTGCTCAGTGGGGTGCTGGGCTAGGTGGGGAGGGACGGCAGGGGAGGGTGGCTGTGGGAGTGCCAGCTCAACCTGGGTAGGGCTGCTCTGCTGAGAGCCTAGACACAGGACCTGAGGACAGAACCTGCTGGAACAGGGAGAGGGGACCACCTGGGGAGGCAGGAAATGTCAGAGCCCAGGGAACCACCTGTCACCAGAAGTGGGGAAGCGTTGTCAGCGTCTCTCTATGATGAAAGGGCCACATCTTTCCTATTCCTCCCTTTTCTTTCTTTTAAGTAATGACAGTGCTAACAAGAGAGGGAAGAGGAAAGGGGAGCCGCAGGTTGGCTCCATGGAGATGCCCGAGAGGCAGATTTCTCCCTGGAAGTACCCTCTGCTGTGTGGCGCTGGAAGGGGTGGGTGCTTTCCCTCCCACAAGAGGTTACCCCCTCTAAATGAGAGTTGTGAAGCAGGCTCCTCAGCTCAAGTACTTTGAGATGCAGCCCCAAGTCTTTGTGTCTCAAGAAAATAGGCTGCAGGTTGGAGCGGGTGTCTCTCTTCTAGGTCTCTGTCTGTCTCTCTATCCTTCATTGTCTCTGTCTCTCTGTGTGTCTGTCTGTCTGTCTCTGTCTCTTCTTCTTCCCTTCTCCCTCCTTTGGCACAGCAGAGCGAGGAGGGAACTGGGGGTCAGAGTGGGTGGGACTCACGGCCCTGGGGATGAGGGGCCTGTGAGGGGCAGTGAGGGTGCTTTGTAGAAGACAGGAAGGACAAAGGGGAGAAGGGCTGGCCTGGGGCAGGATTGAGGAGGACATGCCAGGAGGGGCTGGAGGGCACTGCCATCCCAGCCATTCCCCAAGGAGCCACCCCTGATTCTAGACAAGGCTGAATTAGGAGGCTCCCCACTATGCTCCTCCCCCTTCTTCTGTCCCCCCACCCAGACCTGCTCAGCACCACTCAGGGGCTCTCCCATGCTGCAGGCTCCCAGCTTGCCCCCTGCTTGCAGGCAGCCGGGTGGCGTACATTAGCCTGCTTCCTCCAGGATTGAGACCAGGCAGCCCAGCCCCAGCCCTTGGCTCTGGGGGGCCCAGGTGTGGGGCCGTAGGTGCAGGGGCCCTCTGGATCTCAGCCACAGTGCTACCTGTGAGGGAGCCTCAGGGGAGAATGGGAAAACTGAGGCCTGAGAGGCAGGGAGTCACCAGGTGAACCAGATGGCCTCCACATCCCTGTCAGCCTCAGGCTGAGTCTGTGGGCAGGGACCAGGCAGCAAGTGTCCCTTCCTTGCCTCATACCTGGGGTCTCACCTGTCATGTTTAGCCTGCCCTGCCCTTTATAGCCCTGAATGGGCATTGCTCTCCCCGGACAACCAGTCTGCCTCTCTTAGCCTTTCCTAGAGCCCTACCCAGACGACCTCAGACCTGTGTGAACCAACAGCTGGACCTGAAGCCAGACAATAAGGCTGAGGGGTGGCTGGGCCCAGGTGGCCTTGCCAGAGACAGGACCCTCAAGGTCAGTGGGATTTGGGCTCACCAAGACCCCGCCTGCTGGCCACTCTTGCTCTCTGCACCCACATGTCCACCTGGAGCTGCTCCAACGGAGCCTAGGAAAGGCCTGGCCTTCCCTGCACCCCAAACCTGTCCCCACTCAGCCTGACTCCCCAGGGCAGGCCAGCTACATGCTCCCTGTTTTCCTGTAACTGCCACCTCGATGCTGTCCTTTCCCAGCTTTGCGCAGCGGCGGTGATCCACTGGGGAGCCGGCCTTCTTGGTCCGGGAGGCCAGAGCACCATCGTTAATGTTCGGTGTTCAGTGATCACGACTCCGAATATGCTCCAGGGAAGCAGCCTGCGATTAGATTTCCTTGCATACGCATTTGTTTTTTCCTGGAATTTTAGGTTCTCATTTCCTGTGGCCTAGGCATCATCATCCCCACTCTCTCTTATCCCAGGCACTATCATGTCAGCTCCCCATGGGCCCTGCTTCCAGGAGGCTCCTTCCTGGAATAAAAAGATCTTTAAAAAAAATTTGCTGACCAGGCAGCTCCTACCTCTGGATAAAGCCCAAATTCTAAGCCAGCTTTCCAGGGCCCCACCCAGCCCCCTTGTCCCCGCCTCCTTGTGCTGTGCACGCCTCTGTCTCTACCTCCATCTCTTTCTTGCTCAGCCTCATCCTGCTAAGCACTGTCCTTCCAGAATCCCTCGAAAGCAAACCTCCGTCATCCTCTCCCAAGGGCCCTGCCTGCTGCCTGGCTCTCACCAGCTGTTTCCTGCCACCCACCTCTGTCCATGGGTCCTGCTCCAGACTGCCTCCTCCCTCTGACTTGCACTCCTTGCCAGAGCCCCAGACCTTGGACACAAGCCCCACCTCAGTGACCTCTGAGCACAGCCCCAGAAGAGGCTGGGGCTGCCACGTGTCCCTCTCTGAGTCCCTTCCCATGTCCATGGCTGGGCCCCAAGCTGGGCTCTGACTTGAGGGAGGAACCCCAAAGGCTTGGGGGGCTCAGCTGGAAAAGGCAGGGTCAATCCCGGCCACTTGGGCTCAGGGCACCCAAGGGAGGGAAGTCTTGCATAGAGGCTGTACCCCAATATAGCAGTTACCCAAAGAGGGAGTGAGTTCCTCATCCTGAGGGTAACCAAATGGCTCCGGAGGGATGGTCCATCAGGAACCTCTGAGACCTTTCCCGGACACCGCCTTTCCCTGCCTCTGGGAATCCCACTGGGGGTCACAAAGCTGCCTGTGATACTCCCACTTCTACCCCTTCCACAGGGAATGGCCGCCATCTGCCAAACTCCTATTCATCCTCCAAAGCTCTGCTCCTGTCCTCTCCTTGGACATCTTCGTGCACTGTGGTGTGACCTCTGTGGGCCCTCCCCTCCTCTCCCCTTCCTGGCACCTGTCTGGTGCTCCCTGAGGACAGAGACCCCCCCATGCCAGCTCTGGGCCCCCCTCCTCCTGCTGTGTGCTCACCTCGGTTCTTGGAGGGCCCTTGGTTCCTGGCTCCTGCTGCTGGCTTGTCTGGCATCTCCTGTGCCAGAAGTCTGAGTGTGAAGGAGGCTATTTTTAGCCTCTGTTATCCCCATAATTATCTTGTCTCTGTTTTGTCCTGGTGCTTGGTTCTGTTGGAAAATGTCCGCCTGTCTCTCTACACTCAGGGGAGATAGGGATGAGGGGATCCCACAGAACGGCCTCTGCTCACGGCCCCCGGGGGCTCTGCCTGTCCACTTAGCAGAGGCCAGGAGAACCTTACAGGAGGTTCTGACACCTCCCAGCCAGAGGGACTGGGCATGGGATAGTGGCTAGGGGCTCCAGACTGGGTCCCCCTAATGTCCCCACAGTCTCAGAAACGGGGCTGGGCTGGAGGAGGTGCCCTGGAACCAGCTGTGCAATGAATTCTTATGACAATTCAGACCAGGCCCTGGGGAGTGGAAACACTGCTTTCCCTGGATGAAGCAAGAGCTGTGGTCCACTTAGAGCCCTACATCTCCTGGAGTCCCGTCCTCAGTAAGGAGGGGCCCTGTGTGGAAACTGTGAGGAGACTCTAACTGTAGTTTGCTCCATTCAGCATGTGCAGTAGCCAGCCCATTGCCATGGGGCTTCCCCAGCAAGGACAAGATGGGCGTGGGTACCTGCACTGCAGGCTGAGCTTCTCAGTCTGTCATTTGCTGGAGGCAGGCATCTAAGGAATGGGGGGCCTGGAATGAGGCTTCTCAGCCAGGGGTGGACAGGTGATGTGCTTGAGGATCTGGGGCCAGGACCCACCCAGGACTCCAATTCCAGGCCCCCAGACCAGAGCACTTCCCTCAAATCTGCCTCGTGAAGCTGTCTGTTTTCCCTGCTCCCAAACCTCCTTTGGCTCTCCTTAGCCCGGCCTACAAGGCCCTTTGTCTGCTCCCCACCCACCCTGTGGCGGCCCACACAAGGGAATTCCAAAAGCTCTCCAAGCGGCTTTGCTTGGTCACACCTCCCCCTGACCAACCTCTTCCATTATCTGTAGATGGTTCATGGGCTGCCTCCTCCAAGAAGCCCCCGTTGATATATGCTGTCATCCGGGTGAGCCCTAGCCTGGACAAATTGCCTGCATCACAGCCCTGCTCCGATCCCTGTAAGTCTCCTCACCCCAAGAACAGGAGAAGGCCCCCCAGGCTGGCACTTGGACCCTTGGGACACTCCTCACAGATGCTGGCCTGGCCACCCCCACAATGGACTCAGTTACCCTGGATGGGCCTGTCCTTGGCCAGCAGTGCTGTTCTGCTGCGGGCACTGGCCAGTCCAGGGCTGGGCCAGGGCTGGGCCTTCCCTCTACCTTTACTTCACTTTGGATGCTCCTGTTTGAAGTGGTTGTTCTGTTTACTGCCTCCTTGCATTTTCACTCTTTTCCCTCCCCCTGCTATTCAGGTGTTGCTATGGGAACGAGGCTGTGGCACCCACAGCATCTTTGATGGGCAGGTTTCAGGGGCACCTGTGTGTCTCTGCTCTCGGACATGTGTGTGTCAGGATGTGTGTGTATGTGTTTGTGTGTGTGTGTGTGGGTGTGTGTATGTGTCAGGGTGTGTGTGTATGTGTGTTTGTGTGTGGCAGGATGGGTGGGAGCCCTGGGGTTTCATCATCGGGATCAGGAGGTCCAGAGAGGGAGGTGGTCATTAGAAAGCACATTCAAACATCCCCACTGGGGGCAGAGCCCTGTCACTGCCACCTCCCCTCTCTTCCTGGCTCCTGTTGACATCAGCCTGGTCATTGCTGTCCAGGAAGGCCACCGCAGCAGCCTCAGCCCAAGCCCCACCGACATAGCTGCTGCCCCTCCCCTTTGGCCTCTAGGGGGCTGGGCACCCCTCTTCCTTATGTAATTTCAGGAGCTCATTTCATGGCACTGGGGCTGGGCCTCAGTGTTCCCAGCAGTAAGAGGGTGAGCGTAGCTGCAGGCCATGGTCACTATCAGTCTCAGTGCAAATTCCCTGGCCCCTTGGTGCCCTTCCTCCCACCTCGGTCTCTCTATCTCTGCAGTGGCAGCACCCGGCCTTTTGTCAAATCGTCTGGGGACTGTGCAGAGGATGGGGGGAGCCAGGGAAGGGTCTCCCATGGTGGAAGGGAAAGGGCTCAGCTGCTCAGTGGTGGCTGCCCCAGGCTCCATGCCCCCACCTGTCTGCTGGCTTCCTGCCCATCTAGGAGCTCAGTGCCTGGAGTACCAATGAGCTGTGTGGGTGGGAAGGAAGTCTCAGGGAGGTTGGGCCTCCTGAAGCTGCCACACTCCTCCCTTCCCACCTCCCTGCACTTCCCAGCCCAGCCAGGAGGCAGGCCAGGGGACTGAGGGGCTCTGAAGAGGCAGAAAGTATAGGGGTCCCATCCACAACAGAGTCCTGGGCTCCACTAGATCAGGCTTCCAGGGCAGGGCCATGCCTCCCCTTAAACAGGGCAGGGTTGTGCCTCCCCCCCACAGATAGGGCAGGGCCATGTGTTCTTCACACCTGACAAGTGGCCATTCTGATCTCCTTGCCCAGAGGTTGGAATAATTCCTGTACTGGGTGATATTTTGGATATATTGGGTTAAATAAAATATATAACTAAAACCAATTTCATCTCTCTTTTTATTGTGGCCACTAAAAAGTTTAAGTTACATTCATTTTACTTCTGTTGTCTGATGCTGTCCACCATGCCCAGGGTAGAGAGGACAGGGCACCTCTGGGCTGAGCTTCCTTCCAAGGGTGGGGCTAGGGCCCTGAAGGGGAGGCCCAGGGAGGGCAGCAGCTGGTTTGCTGATCCTGACTACCCTAGGGGTTCTCTGGGGCTCTGGTTGCCCCAACTGTCAAACAGGAAACCATGGGGTCCCAGAGGGCTCTGTGGTCTGGAAAAGGCTCTGCCCAGGGTCCGAGATGGCCAGAGTCAGCACGGAGGTGCTGGTCCAGAGTTGAGGCCCAAGCAGTTATCGCCAGAGAGTGACTGAAGACACCCCAGGGAGGGGGGCCTGCAATCAAGTCCTGGCAGTGATGGCTTCTAGTGCCTGAGGCCAATTTCATGCTTATCCCCACACAGGATGACCCTCCAGAATCATGACTGGGCCTGTGCCCTGATTGGCCTCCTGGAGACACAGACCAGAGGCTGGGGCTTCCTCTTAAAGAGGCAGCAGGGAGAGGATCACCCCCACAGAGAGTGGTGACCCCAGGCGGGTGCCCTGGAGTGCGTGAACACCTGCACTCAGGCCAGGGAAGCCCCGCAGCCATGCACTTACTCGCATACCATCCCTGCGGGTCAGAGCCTTCTCTTTTGCTGTGGAACCTTTTCTTTCCTTACCAATTGGCCAACTCCTATGCATGCTTCAAGCCTGAAATCGAATGCCTCTTTCTCCGGGAGGCCTGCCCTGATTCTCTCAGGCAGAAATGGGCTGTTTCCATTGGGTACCAGCCTTTTTGAATGTCCATCTGATTGAGTGTGTGCCTACCAACTGTGTGCCTCCCAGGGGCACAGACTGCTTCTGTGACCTTTTTTCCCTTTCCCAAGCTCTGGTTGCTCAGTCACCATATTGTGACTAAATAATTGAGTCAGATGGTGACAGGCTGTCTTGGGGAGCCGTGGGCTACAATAAGACTTAGAAAAGCCTGTGTCATTCCCATCCTATCTCTCCCCTGCAAACAGGATCCATCAAAACTTGAGTTCTGGCCCGGCCGGGCGTGGCTCAGTGGTTGAGCATCCACCTAGGATCCAGGCGATCGGGGTTCGATTCCTGGTCAGGGCACATGCCCGGGTTGCAGGCTCGATCAATGACTCTCTCATCATCGATGTCTCTATCTCTCTCTCTCCCTCTCCTTTCCTCTCTCTGAAATCAATAAAGATATATTTAAAAAAACAACAAAACCCTTGAACTCTGTGCAGACTGTGGGCAAGGGAGCAAAGTTGTGGTGAAATGCACAACCCTGACCACAGCAGCGTGCAGAGAGCGGGTGGGACTCCCAGCAGCAGCATCTGTCAGACCAGGCTTGGTGACCGCTGCACCCAGGGAAAGATTTCTATGTACCCGATTCCAGGTCCCCTGACTCTAGTAATGACAGGTGCACACTGTGGGGTTAGGAAGAGTTCTGGGGACATAAGAACACCCAGTGGGCAGTGCCTCCTAGGCAGGAGCCCTTGAGAGATTCTCAGTGGGGAGTAGAGGTGGGGGTGGCCCTTCTTCAGGCCCCTCAACTCCTCCATCTTTGCCCCTTCCTATGGCTCTTGCTGCCCCAAGGGGTTGTTCCCTGGATGGAGCCTCTTCTCCGGTACACTTGGTCCACCCCACTTCTCCTTGGGGGGGGTGCCAGAGTCCCCCTCCCTGAGGTCCCTCTGCCTTGTTCACCCTGCCTTTCCCCCCACCAGGGCCTCTGGGTTCTACTAGTGCAGCAAAATCTCCCCATTCTGCCTGCTACCCCTACTCTTCTCTCCTTCCCTCTTATGTGAATTCCCCACCCCAACCCTCCTAATGCCCACCCCGCCCACCTTCAGCTCCCCCCGCCCATTCCTCTCACTTCACTTCCCCAGAGAACACTGGGTCCTCTGCCCCTTTCCAGCCTCCGGGAAGCCTTCCCAGGCTTTGCCCTGCTCTGTGCCCCACCCACCTCTATGGCAAGGGCTGTCACCAGCTTCCTCAGATCTCTGGATCACTTTTCCCTGGTCCCCAAACCAGAGTGAGTTGGCTACACCGTGGGCACCTGAGCTCCCTAAGACTTGCCCTTTAAGCTCTGGTCACCAACTAACATCTGAACTCAACCGTAATGGACCCTTTCATCTCCATCCCAGGGTCCCCTGAGCATTTGTCTCACACTGGGCCCTGTCTAGTACCTCCTCCTGGGACCCCTCCTTCCGGGCTGTGTTGATGACCTGGGGCAGAGCTTCTTCCCACCTCCCCTAATGGTCCGGACATGAAAAGGGCCATTCAGGGTCACATTGCCCAGTGTAGCCTGGGGAGGTCCTGTTCCATCCATTGGGATCTAGGGATGTTGTAGGTCTTCAACAAGTCCCCCATGATATTTCCTGGGGCCAATTCTGGCCCCTCTTCCAGGGCAAAGGGTCATGCTGCCAAGTCCAAGGGGTTTGTGGGGATTGGAAGAGCCCCTTGTGTCCCTATAGCACCTAGACCCTGGGCTGGGCTGCATGGGCACATCTGTCCCCATCTCATTTCACCCTCTCCCCAAATACCCTCTAGAGGTTAGAAGGCATCACGTCAGTCTTTGGGTGAGAGTGGAGAGCCCCCCACAGCCTCCAGGTGGGATCCTGCATCTTGTGACTTTTTCTCTGCACTCGGCTTTCTGGGGGCCTGGCCATAGCCACTGGCCACTGACCTGGCCTCAGGTGGCTGCCAGGTCCAGCCTTCCTGGCCTTCAGAGTCCTGGCTGCACCTTTCTGGGGCCCAGCATGGAGGCTCTTATGAGAGAAAGCACCAAAGTACCCTCTTGTGTGTGTCACCCCCTAGGTTCCTCGGGGACCAAATCCCTCACCCACCCCCTCCCTGGTGGCTGCAGTGGCCCCAAGGGTCCCCTTCATATTCTTCTCTGCTCCTTCCTTGCTCACCCCCCTCAAGCCTGAGCCCCCCTCCCCACTGTGCTAGGTTTAGCCTAGTCCAGTCTGTGTCCACTGGACGAAGGGACTTCTGCAACTCTGAGATCTTCTCTGCCTCAGGAATGGAAACCCACTGTGGGTCAGAGACTTGTTTCCTCGAAAGCATCCCCAATGCCAGTAAGGGCTCACAAGCCTCTCCCAACTGGTGGGCAGGAGTTTGTCAGAGGAGAAAATTCTTTAAAAACTAAGACTGGGCAGGGGAGTTACCTACCAACCCCAGCCTGTTATGAGGAAGATAGTGGGTCACAAACTTGGACAGATAGGAGTCTAAGGACCACCCCCAGCGACTTTGGCTCACGGAGCTCCCCTGTTGGGGTGAGTGTTGGATTTACAGCCGAGTTTTTAGACCCGTCCACCAGGGAGGGTGCAGTCCCCAGAGACCCCTATAGGTAAGGCTGGCAGTTGGCCCTTGCCCTCAGGGGAGCTGTGTCCCCTGGGTGTCCATACCCTGTTATGTTCTTGGGGCACTCAGGGGGGGAGTGGGGTGGGGTGGGGTCAGGAATACAAGGAACTGTGGTTCTGGAATGACCCAGTGAGCCCAAATCTGTAGAATGAACTGAGGCCAACAACACCCCAATGGTGGTGCTGGGGCCATGCCCTCTGAGGGTCTTCCTGGTGGCAGTTGGGAGCGCCTCAAAAGAGGAACCTCCAAACTGAGGCCTGGGTGGGGCCAAGGGAGCCTTAGGGGGGACAAGACCCATCTTCGGGGCCCTGCGACAGCCAAGGTGGCACCCCAGTCTGGGGCCCTGTCTGGTCAGGAGGCCATGTGGCAAACTGAAGACCATGCTCTTGAGAGGTCTCTCCTGCTGGCTTGTCCGTTGGAGGGCGGAACCCTGCGGCAGTGGCTGTTGGGACAGGGCCAGCTAGGCAGCCGGGATTTGTGGACTCGCTTTCTCAGGAGCCAAGTACCCAGGGAGCCCTGGGGATAGGACTCGCTCACAGAGGGGTCTCTCAGGAGGTACCCACCCCCATCTCCACCCCCACCTGCTGGCAGCTGAGCAACCCCCCGGGAGAGCTGGCACTGTGTTCCCAGTATTTCAGGGTCCCCTCCCACAAGCTGCCCTCCGCTCCTCCTTGACTGAGGACTGTGCTCAGGGAACGGCACCCTCCCCTCCCCTCAGGGGCCTCCCCAGCCAGCACTGGAGACTTTGACCATGGCCTCTAGTCCTGCTTGCTTTCTCCTCAGTCTCCCTGAAATTTACAGGCCTCTGGTGACCTCCAGACGACATTGAGAAAAACCCCATACAATTGGGCCTGTGGGGAGCCAGGCTGTCCTGGGTCCCACCCCTAAGAACTCATCCATGTCCTTAGAAGTCCCTCTGGCTGTGGCCATTCATTGCTGGGCTCAGAGAATAACTTTTTTGCTGTCCTGCATCCAGTGAGACTGTCCAGGGCCAGTGGGATCCAACCACCCTGCAGAGTTGCTGAGTGACCTTGGGGCCAGCACTGCCTCCTTGACCTCAGATGTCAAAAGGACACCCTCAAGTGTGCCCACAGGCCAGAGAGGCTAGTCCATAACCTCCCCCAACTTGAGCCCCTGCCAGGCCCCAAGGCCTGACCCCTTCCATCTTCCCCTGGGGTTCCCCAGGCAGCCAGGCCCTCTGGAGCTCAGAACTGGCAGGGCCCGCCACACCAGCTCCCCCCTCAAGGGTGTAAGGCAGGGCTCGCTGACTTCTTTTTTTCTTACCTTTCTTTTAAGCCTCATATCTTCTTTAATTTTAAATAAGGGACTTTTTTTCCCTGATAAGGGCAATCCATGCTCATTGCAGACAAGTTGGACATTTTTGAAAAGGGTACAGGAAGAAAAATCTCCTGGAACCCCAACACCTAGAGATTAGTCTTAATTTAAAATTAGAATCTCATGACCTTTCCATTCCCTGTAGGAGGGGCCCTGAGCAATGTCCACATCATTCAATAGTCTTCAGAAACAGCGTTCTTACCCTTCCTTCCTCTATTTTTGAATACCTATGGCTATTTTAAAGCCATGAAGAACCGTTGTGAATTTTTTATGCATTTCTCATTTTTTCCAAAGATTATATTTCTTGAAGTGGGATTCTTGGCCAACTAGTGTGCATTCCTGGGGGTCTGAGCCACATCCCCCAGAGGGAGACTGTTATCTTTATAACCTTTTCAAGGATCTTTTTAAAATGTTTTGGTTTTTTTTTAAATTATTGATTTTTAGAGAGGAAGAGAGAGGGAGAGATAGAAACATCGATGAGAGAGAAATATTGATTGGATGCCTTCCACATGGCCCCCACTGGAGACCAAGCCCACAATCAGGCCATGTGCCCTGACCAGGAATCAAACTGGCGACCTCTTGGTGCATGGTCAACACTCCACCACTGAGTAACACCAGCTGAGCTCAAAGATCTTGACATGAGTAATGCTTTTTGTGCAGGACTTCTGTGTGTAGCCTGGAGCTCCTTTTTGATTTGACTTAGGGCATATCTGAGTCATTCTCCAGGCACCTGGCCCTGTCTTTAGGAGGGCTCTCTTCCCTGGTGGAGCTTACAGTCCAGGGAACAGACAGCAGGCACTGCCAATACTGGGGCGTAAAGGGCACTCTAGGCAGGGGTGGGTGGGGAGGGCAGAGTGAGGTTAGGGGTGAAAAAGTGCAGGGGTGCAAGGGGCAGTGGGGAAGAGATGTCCAGGCAATAGGGCAGCTTGTCAAGGGTGGTGGAGGTGGTGGTGGGGGGGTCGGTGGAAGAACTGAAAAACCCTTGTGGCCCTGGGGTGGTGTTGGTGATGGCAGTGGACGAAGCTCCAGGGTCCTCGAGGCTGGGGCCAGGAGGGTGGGTCTCTCACCTGGTGGTGGTAGCAGGACAAGGGAGGTCATGGCAGGTAGAGGGACTGAGCATGCTGGGGACAGCGTCCAGTGAGAGAATAGCCCACACTTTCTATTCCCCCAGCAGCTTCCCCAGCTGGCGGCTGCTTTCTCTGGCCAAATTGTCCTCCATAGGGTCTGAGTACCCTGGGCCTCCTTAATGTCACCTCCTGGGGTTCTCTGTCCCTTTCTTTGACTTTGGATTTCCTGGAGTTTTACCTCACCTCCTCCAGGAAGTCCCCCTAGGCTTGTTCCTACTGTTATTTCCAACAGCCTGGCCTTATCCCAGGCTCAGAATGGATGACAATGACCTTTGCTTCTTCCATGAAAAGAGTTTTGGGGGGCTAGTTTGCAGAAGGGGTTCAACCTCCAGAGAAAACTGTCTCCTCCAAACACATCCACAGCCCCCCCAGCTGAAGCCAATAGCCAGAGTACAGGTCACGAGTGTCTCTGTGGAGGCAAATGCCCCTGCGTGGGTGCTGGGACGCTCTCAAGGAGGTGCTACCGAGGCACACAAGCCCTAGCTGGTTTTTCTTAGTGGTTAGTGCACCGGACGATGGACTGAAGGGTCCCAGATTCGATTCTGGCCAAGGGCATATACCTCAGTTGCAGGCTCCATGCTTGGCCCAGGTCGGGGCAGGTGCGGGAGGCAACCAATGTGTCTCTCACATTGATGTTTCTCCCTCCCTCCCTCCCTCCCTTCCTCCCTTCCGCTCTCTCTAAAAAGCAATGGAAAAAATATCCTTGAGGAGGGGGAGGGAAAAAAAAGTCACACAAGAGTGAGGCCACTGGGTGGGCAACAGGAAGCTGAGGGTGGAGCTCAGGAAAGAAGACTAGCGTGGTCAGGGCTGGCACGCGGTGGTGTGAGCCCTGAAGGGGCTGGATGGAGGGGAGACGGGGTTGGCCAAGCAGACAGCCTTGGGGAGTCGTTAGGACTTGGGTTCTGGGGGAAGGAGCAAGAGGGGTCACAGGGATGCCAGGACCCTGGTGCAGCTGATGGTTGAGGGGGTGCCATCCCCCAGGGAAGAAGCAGTGGGCTCAGGGACCTGAGGGGGCACACCTGCAAGCTGCCACCTGGCCCAGCCCCGAGAGGGGCCTGTGGCTTGTAAGAAGCACAGATCTGGCCTGTCTAATGGAAAGAGGCCCCACCATTCCCTCTGGTGAAAGCTGGGCAGGATGGAGGTTCTGGGAGTGCCGAGGGCAGTGGATGACCCAGGCTGCCCTGGTGTCAGCAACGGCCTCTCAGAGCACACAGCCTGCCCACTCTTTGACTGGTCCTCAGTGCCTCATGTGGCTGGCTGCCCCTCATGGTGGCCCTTTGCTTGAGTCGTGGATGTAGGGACAGTGGGAGGCAAGTGTGGTTGCTGCCATATGACTCAGGACAGGAAATCACAGATCTTCTGGGGCGGGGAGTCTGGAGGGATAGGCTGGGGCCGAGGGGATTTGGAGGTTGGCAATGCCTGAGGGGCCTCAAATGTGAACTCAAGTAAGGAGCCTTGTCCTTCCCTCCTTTCCTAGGTGACACAGAGAGCTCTTGGAGCTCGGTGACTTACCGTGGGGACTGGTAAGGTTTGGGGTGACTGACGGAGGTGGAGGGCCTGGTGTGGTCTGGCCCGTGCTTGAGCAGTGTGAGTGCTGCTGTCCTGGATCCCTGTCCCAGGAGGTGCCACTCTCCATGGTAGCCGAACACAGTGATGGCTTTCACCGTCCCTACTGGAAGTCTAACTGCTTGTCACCCCGAGGAGGAGGAGCTGGAGGAGGAAGAGCTAGACATCGGTGAGCGCCGTTGGGACCCCCACAGCCCATGGAGCGCCCTGGGCGGGCATGTCCCTGGCCCCTGGCTCTGAGATGAGCCTCCTCTCTGGCCTTTGTTTTCTGGTGGGAGGAAGGCACACCTTAAGTCTGCCTGGGCAGAGGGACAACTCCCCTCTGAGGTCTTCTCCTGATACTGTATGTGTGGGGCAGTGGGCAGACAGAAACTTCCAGAAGGGCTTCAATGAGAGAGAGACCGGTGGGGGGCGGAGGAGAGAATAAGCTGTCCCTCTGCAGCCTTACAAGACAGGTGAGGTTTGCTGCAGTGGCTCTCCCACACCCCACTTTCAGCACCATGAAGGTCACAGCCATCCCTGTACCCAAGAACTCAAGAACCAGAGCTGCCTGGGGTACCACCTGCACCACACATTGCCCATCCTGCTCTGGGGACGCAGGCCCCTCCTCGAGAATATTAACAACACAGGTGTTTTGTGGTATTTGGTCCCAGTGCTCAGTGCACAGTAGATCTTCTAAAAGTTTTGACCGAGTGATTGAGTAAATGAATGGCTCCAGCTGGTAACAAATGGGTCAGTGTCATCAGCGAGGTGGCCTGGCCTTGCACTCACTATGTGACGTGGCCCTGGCTGTGGATGTCAGCTGGGGGTTCCCAGAGCAGACACTCATCTCTGCTGTTGCTGGCTTGGGTGTAGGACATTCTAGGACATACAAGGCAGGCTCCTCTTTAAGACACCCACATACCCAAGGCAAGGGGCTGGACAGGGAGGGGCAGGGAGCGATAGGGTGGGGCCCACGCTGCTCCGGACACAATGGGATACTGGCTTCACAGTCTTTTTTTTTTTCTGATCAAAGGAGTATTGATTATTTTCACAAAGGTGTTGGAGAGTGTGGCACCCGTACTCACTGCTACCGTCATGAAGAGCCCGGGCTGGGCTCTGTGCAGCCCCGTTGCCGCCCTCAGCAGCATCTCGTTTGGTGCCCACCTTGTGCTGCATTCACAAAGCCCTTCCCTACCGGGGCTCACAGGCCGCAAAACCCACAGTTGGCTCGGGACGCTTCCAGTTGTTTGGAAATTCAAACATAACCACCTGGAATTTATTTGGGTGCAAGGAGTAGGTTAGGGACCCAGGTTGAGTTTTTGTCCCAAATGATTAGCAATTCCTTTGGCAGAGTTCTTGTGGGCTGAGGTTTCCCGTTGTCTTTCCTGGGCTACGTTCTGAGCTGTCCTGGGGCACTGCTCTGGCTGGTCACCATGCCTCTGGGCTCTCCAGCACCCCGTGAGGTGTCTGCCTTCTACATTTGCAGTTTCCTGGCTACTTTCACACCACTTTCCCTGCAAATGCCTTGTAAAAAAAAGCAGTTCAGGCTGGTGTGAATTAGGGGTCCAACTGCACTGGGAGCTGGGAGGTCTAGGGCTTCCCCTCGGCGCTCTCAGCACAGGCTGCAGGCCCTGCCTCTCTGCTTCTCTACTCTGCAGACCTCCCAGAAGGAGCGATCATGGGCGAGCCTCTGAGTGACAGCCCGCTTTGGGAGACAGTGCTTGTTGGCAAAATCAGGGCCATGTCAGTCATGGAGAAGAGCCTGGTGTTGGAGGCTGTCCATCAATGCCTCCAGGAGCAAAACCAGGTGGGACCTGGGGGACCCTCACCCCACTGCTCTCTGCTGCTCCAGGACTCACAGGGGGCTCCCACCAGCCTCTGAGTCCCTGAATCCCTGACCTTCAGCATGTGCGTGGAGGAGCCAGTGGGGCACACAGACCCTGACATTTGATGCTAAGACGCCACTGTCGGTGTCCATCAGCCAGGAGTGGGCCTGGTGCCACACGGAACCAGACACACCTTGCTCCTCCCTTGAGGCCTCCAGAGCTCCTGAGGACCTGGTGTGTCCAGCCCACTGCTGTGCCCCAGGAAGCCTGGACCCAAGAGGGACCTCCTGTGATTGCTCTATAACCAGCACTGGGGACCCAGCCCCGCTCCTCCCCAATGCCCCCCCTCTTACTGTGTGTTGTTCCCTCCCACTGTCCAGTGTGAAGGCGGCTGAGCTCCTGGGTGGGTCAGGGGCTGTATCGGCCCCTCTCCTCCACATTCCTGCCTCAGATTCTCTGGGAGTCTGAGGCTGACAGACAGGACTGAGGGGGAGAAATCACAGCAGAGCACGTGTGCTTACACAGGGAAATAGGCTTCAAGCAAATGCACACCTAGGCTCTGGGGGCCCTCTGCTGAGCCAGGCACAGGGAGAGCTGTCTAGTCAGTGGAGACAACCTGTGCAAAGGCCCTGAGGTCAACAAGACAGCAGCACAAAAGGGTGGGGATGCTTTCAGAGATGCTGGCAGGGCCAGTTGTCACCGGTTCACCAGACAGGTTAAGGGATTCAGCCTCTGTCTTACGGGTGGGCGGCTCCAGGGTCAAGCACAGGTGAGTGTGGCCAGAATTTCACCTAGAGTGAGCCCTGCAGGGCCCTGTCTGTCCTGTGCACTCTGGCTTAGACCCGCCAGCCGGGTGGAGCCCACAGGCTTGAGCACTATGCTCTCAGTCTGCCCGCAGTGCATCCTGGAGGAGGAGGTGTCAGATGCCGGCATCCGGGAGCTCCTGGCGTCCTTGAACCTGGACCTCCAGCAACCTTTGGAGAAAGTCAGTACCTGGGAGGGGCTGCCTGGGGCTGGAGAGCCTGGGGAGGCTGTGACTGCTCAGGTGCCACTCGTCCCCAAGTGACCGACATTACTTGAAGCTCCGTGTGCACGGAAAGTGCCAGAAAGGCATGAGGAGTGCCGTTGCCATGAAGAGGCTCTGCTCCTACCGTGGCTGCTTCAGGACACTCACCCCAATCAGATGGGCCAAGCTCAGTGGGAACAGTGGCCTTGGGGGCACCAGTTCCCTGTTCACCCACTTAGCACAGGTGTCCCGAGCACTGTCCACTAGCTGCTGGGCCCCAGGGATGTGGTAATGGCCAATGGCCAGGAGAGCAGTGCAGGCCCCACCCACGGGAGACCCATGAGAGGGTGACGTCAGCAAGGCAACTTGGGAAATGTGCCCCATCCGAGTTGTGTGGCCCAGTGTAGAAACTACACATTTTCATGAAGAGAAAATAAAGGGGAATTCTAGAATATTCTGAGTTGGCCTCCTGTACCCACGTGAAATGTGGTCATGGCCTGCCTCCTGGTGCCTGAAGGGAGTGGGCGGGAAGTCTGATGTGGCCAGAGGGCTCCATTCAGGCCAGGCTGCAGGCAGCACTTTGGGTGGCTTGAGTGGGCCTGGGGCCACAGGAGCAAGATGGGGCTCAGCCCCAGGGGCTGGGGGCTGGGGGCTGGGGAGGAAGACTGAGGCCCGGACAGCTGCTCCATCCCCCTCTAGACCTTCCTCTTCCACCTCTATGGGCTGATCCTCAGAGAGTGCTCCAGCGTGGACCTCGTGAAGAAGCACCTGGCCGGCCTCCTAGAGCTGTCCCACGAGTCCTCCAGCCAGAGGGCGGTAGGTCGGTGGACTTGGGTCCCCAGCCCCTAGGTCTAACACAGCCCCTCAGAAAGCAGCCATACTCTGTTTGTTGGCCCATGGACCTCCCACCCTTTGAGCCATAACTGCAACTCTCTCAGCACCCCTGCACTTTGTCCATAAACTGGGGCTGGTGCTGACCTACAGTGACCTGGGGACCTGCCTGTGCAGTGTCCCAGCTCCATCCTGCCTGGCAGCCCCTGGGTGCCTGCTTTTCAGGGCATGGTGGGCTCCCCTGCCTGCTTCTGCAGGGTCCTCAGGTAGGGTGGGCAAGAGAGAGCTGGCCACCTGGGGCATTGCTGCTCCAGATGCTCAGGGGTCCTCTGGCCCGCAGGGCATTGCGCTAGCTATCGGCATTACGGCCGCTTTGCACATGGAGGTGGTGTGGGCCATGCTGGAGCACTTGGGCCGCACCAGGTTCCTGAGGTCCTCCCACACAGCCCCAGACAGCCAGGTAGAACAGGTGAGCGGAGACAGGAGGGGCTGGAGACCTGGAGAGTGTGACTTGCCTGCTCTTAGCCTCAGTTTGCTCATTGGAAACAGGGTAGTCCTTGTCCAACCCCCCTCCTCGAGGGGCTGGAGTGTGGGACTCATACCTTCTCTGTTCTTGCCTTGGCCATGAAGACGTGGGCCTTGTCCCCAAGGCCCCAAGCCTATGGGCCAGAGCCTCCAGCTGGGCTAATGGTCCAGGCCATAGCCTTGTCCTTGAACCATGTATGTGGCCTGGGCCCCAGTTTCCCTACCTGTACACCTGGGATATGTTGAGTGGCTCCGTTTTGCCAGCCAGCCCATCCCAGGCCCCTTGCTGGGAAGAGCAGATAAGCTGCAGATGCTTAGAGGAGGGTGCTGCCTGGAGAAGCAGCGGTCAGCTAGAGGGCTGGGGATTGGGAGGAGAGGGCTTCCTGGAGGAGGGGCTGGCATTGGGCCTAGGACCACAGCCTGGGCCTAAGCGAAGGGCTGACACGCTCTGCTCCTCGCCACCCTCTTGCCCACAGCAGCTGGACCCCAACATGCACTGGAAATGGGTCAGCAGCACCTCCCTGCTCTGCTATGGGCAGATGGCCGTGCACGCTCGGGAGCAGATCCTGCCCTGGGTGGACAACATCGCCTCCAGGATGGTGTATTACTACTCGTGCAGCAGCTACGTGAGCCCTTCCCCGAGGAGTAGACATGTGTCTACTGTGCTGGGGTGGGCTCTGGGCTGTGTGGCAGGATGTCATGGAAGATCCATCTGCTCCTGCTGACTGTGTCCATTTGTCCATCTGTGCATGGACAGGACAACACCTTGAAGATGAGCTTCCTTTCGGCAGCATTCATGCTCATGAAAGCTCTCAAGGGGGAGAGCAGAGCCCAGAGCTACAAGTTTACTCAGATACCAGAGCTGATCCATTGTCTACTGGTGAGCGACCCCAGGGGCCCTGCCCACCCAGCAGGTGTTTGCAGGGACCACCAGGGGCACAGGAGGCTGAGCGGGCTGGGCCAGGCTCCACACCATGTTGGCTCCCACTCTGCCCTCCCAGTGCACCCTTCAGAAGGAGCCCAACTGCCTAGCCAACCTCTTCCGGCAGAAGACCATACTGGTCATCGCGGGACTCAGGTAACCCCTCTCGGGGTCCAGGAATGAAGACAGGCTAGGTCCTTTGAGTATGGTGTGAGGGTCAGTGTGTAAGGAGAGGATGTGCGTAAGGGTCATAGGGGGTGCGGCTGGCATCAGGGACTAAAACAGCACTGGGCAAGCTGAACCAGGGGCCACATTCTACAGGGACAGACTTACTTTATTTCTTGTCCAAGAAAGGTTAACGTTGCCACAGGCTGAGCCCTGACCCTGGCCACAGGCTGAGTCCTGATCTCATTCACAGCACTGACACTGACCCCAGAACTATCCTTAAAGTTTTCTCACAAATAAATATCAATGAACCCAAGAGAAGTGAGTGAATGAACTGGGTTGGCCCCTCCCAGCCCAAATGAGCTCTGTATCCCCCACCAGCATCCCGCCCTCACCTCAAGCCAGAGTCTAAGGTCTTTTTGTAATCCAGACCAGTGTCCCCATTTTAAGTTGTGCAAGCCTCTTCCTGCCGGGACTCTGCTTCAGCCAGGCCTTTCATTCCTAGGACACGGGCTGTGCAAAGATGTCCAGAGTCTTTCCTGTTTCTCCCAGCAGCCTGCGGCCCAGTCTCAAGCTCATGGTCAAGTCCAGGATCCTGAATACCTGCTTGCAGAGCCTGTACCAGCTCCCACCTACAGAGACACTGAAGAGATGCTTATCTCCACTGGAGTCAAACCCAGACGTCATGGTGACTGCCCTGTCCCTGGGACCATCCTGTCTTTCTGGGTGGTGGGTTCTGGGTGCTGGGCTAGTTTGTCAAGCCCTTGCCACATATGTGAGTGAGGGGAGCAAAGGATATAGCTCACAGAGACGTTCTCCTCTAGTTTAGAGTGTTAGGTTTCCCATGAGGCCCATCTTCTGCATTAAACCAGCCTAGTGGAATGAGTCCTCCAACCTTTCAAAATTAGGTCAGCTACTCTAGGTCCTTTGTGTTTCCATATGAACTGTGGAGTCAGCTGGTCAACTTCCACTCAACAGCACCCTGGGATTTCGATTGGGACCACGCTGACTCTATAGGTTGACTTGGGGATAATTGACAATGTACTATTGCTCTGGGCCCTGATCCGTGAACTCAGCATATGTGGCCAGGTACTTAGGCCTTCTTAGTCCCCTCAGCAGCGCTTCCCAGTTGTCTGGGTACATTCTTTACCCATCTCTTGTCAGACTCTTTCCTATGAATTTTGTATTTTTTATGATGTTGCCAACAATGTTAAACGTTTCAAGCCCCATCTGCTGCTGCTGGTGTGTGAGCACAACTGATTTTCCTACGTTGATCTCGCACCTTCCTGCACCTCACGAACCTCACTTAGCTTTTGTGCAGAGGGACTTATTCACGGTCCCTCCCACAATCTCCAGCACCACACAATTAACATATTTACTTATTCAACAGTCACTTAGTGACTCCTAGTGCCAAACGCTGTGCTGGTCTGCCACCTACCACCATGGTGAGTATGGGGCAGCAGGTCTGTGTGTGGCTTTGGGCCAGAATTCTGAATATCTGGGGACATCTGCCAAAAAATGTTCCTGGGAAGAACCAAGGTGAAAAGGAAAGAATGGAACTAACTAACCCTCAATGGAGGTGTTTAAGGCAAACAAAGCACATGAGCAGCAGAAGGGACCTGTGGGACAGAGGTGGCGGGAGAGACACGTGTCTAAGCAGCCTGACCTCCGCCCCCAGCACTGGGCCTGGGGGGTGCTATCATTAGCCACCCAGGGCCCTACAGGGAGGAGTGGCCAAGCCCTTACCTGGGACAGTTTCCCAGGCACCTAGTAAGGGATGAATGAGGTGTTGGCCACAGGACTGGCAGGCCAACCCCAGGCCATGCAACACCAGGCAGCTGTCTGCCCCAGTAGGTGCTGTACCAGAAGTCTATGCAGGCACTTAATCTGCTCCTCCAGACCTTCATCTCTCAGAACAAGAGCATGGATGAGGTCTGCTTCATCTTGCAGGTGAGGTCGGGGGTCAATGTGGGATGCAGAATCAGGGCTCCGAGTGCCTACTCAAGTCCTGGCTTTGGATTGTCCAGGGTCTGCTCAGGGTGGGTCCCAGGTTGGCAGGCTTGCCCTATACGCTGACCCAAGTGCCCTGGGACTCTCTCTTCTCCAAAGGGCTCTGCTGGATGTTTCAGAAGAGCCAAGGACCCTGCAAGGAGTAGGGTGGCCCACTGACCTTACCCTCCAATGCCCTTTAGGGCAAAAAGAGTCTCAGGAATGGTCTCAAATACCCTGGCTTCCCTCTCCACCCAGCCCCACAGCTGCCACAGTCCCAAGGCCACTGAGGCAAACCCAGAGATCCACCAGGCACTGCTTGTCTGCAGAGCTCCCCAAGCCCAGGGCAGTCTCCACATTCTGGAGGCTGTCACATGGCCCCAGACCCAGCCTCACCCGAGGGAGCTGAGCTGATGGACGGGGCAGGGAAGAGTAAAACATCTGGTGGGTCAGGACCAGCTATAGCCAGCCCTCCCATCGCTTATGTTCAAGCAGCCATACCCAGGGCCGAATCTGAGCTCAGTGGTGAGAGCAGGCCCGTGGGGCTGACCAGTACCTCGGGCTCTCCTCCCTCCTTTCCAGCACACAGAACCGTGGCTGAAGTCAGACAAGAGCCATGAGCGCAAGAGGGTGGTGCAGTCCATCTTCCTGTTTCTGAAGTGTGTGGTGGACTACATGAGACTCACTGTGAGTCCGCCGACAGCTCGCCGCTGGTGGGAGGGTGGCCAGGCCATGGGCCCAGGAAAAGGGAGGGGCAGGGAGGCCCCCACGACACTCTGCTTCTACTTGGGGTACACCTCCCAGCTGCAGTCAGTATTTACCGAGCATCTAGATGGCGATGTACAGTGCTGGAGATAAGACACAGGCCCCACCTGGGGAGCCCCTGGTCCTGGGGGGAAGGTCACAGTTCAGACAGGGTAGTCTGGGGAGAGCTTCGCGTGGCCACGTGGCCTGTGAATAAGACTTTAAGGGAGGAAGGGAGGGGAGCCAGATGGTTGGCGTTCAGCTGAGGCCCAGAGGTGAGCGCCACATGTGGAAGACCCAGAGCCACCAAAACCATCCTGAAAAAGGAACCAGTGAAGGACTGCTACTGCCAGACTTCAGGACTTAGGGGGAAGCTTTCGGAACCAAGACCATGTGGTGTTGAAAGAAAGATGGACAAATAGATTGACAGAAAAGAAGAGGGGTCAGAAACTAGGTCCCTCTGTGGGCAGTCCATTGATTTTCAGCAAAAGCAGTGAAGCTACTGAACAGGGAAAGGGAAGCACTTTCCACCAAGTACTGAAATGTGCAGAGGCCCAAGGGGAGAACCTCACCGGTCTCACCACTAACAAAACCATTCAGGATGGACCACAGAACTAAACGTGGAAGTGAAGACCATGAAGTTTCTAGAAGAAAACAGAATTTCTCTACAAATTTGGGGTAGGCAAAGATTTCCTAGACAGAATGTAGAAGGCAATAAATATAAATAAAATATGGATAACAGATTTCATCAAGATTAGAAATGTCTGTACCATCCAGACACTATTCAGGGAATCAAGAGCTGAGACACAGACTTGGCCAGCGTGGCTCAGCAGTTGAGCACTGTATGACCCAGGAAGTCAGGGTTCGAGTCCCGGTCAGGGCACAGGCCCGGCTGCGGGCTCGATCCCCAGTGGGGGGCGTGCAGGAGGCAGCCGACCAATGACTCTCATCATTGATGTTTCTCTCTCTCTCTCCCCCTCTCCCTTCCTCTCTCTGAAATAAAAAGGAAAAAAGAGAGTCGAGATGCAGATGGGAGACGATAACAAAAGATGTGTGTTAAGGATAAATAAATTTCTACAATGCAATCAAAGGATAAACAACCCAGTTAATTTATTTTTTTAATCCGCACCCGAGGATATTTTCTCCATTGCTTTTCAGAGAGAGTGGAAGGGGGGGAGAGAGACTTCAGTGAGAGAGACACATCGATTGGTTGCCTCCCGCTTGCCCACGGACCACCGGCCAGGACCAAGCCTGTGACTGAGGTACGTGCCCTTGGTCAGAATCGAACCTGGGACCCTTCAGTCCACATGTGATGCTCTAACTACTGAGCCAAACTGGCCAGGGCAACAACTCAGTTTTGTTTTGTTTTTTAAATATACCTGTATTGATTTCAAAGAGAGGAAGGGAGAGGGAGTTGAAACATCAATGATGGGAGTCATTGATCAGCTGCCTCCTGCATGCCCCCCACTGGGGACTGAGTCCTCAACCTGGGCATGTTCCCTGACCGGGAATTGAATCGTGATCTCCTGGATGCTCAGCCACTGAGCTACACCCAGCCAGGCTACAAGAACCCAGTTTTAAAACAGGTAAAAGCTAAACAAGCATTTTACAAAGCACATGAAAATGAATGTGCCCAACCTGATCTGTCCTAAGGTGATGCAGAGAAAGCCATGCTGGGGCATCACCACTTACCACTGGGAGGCTGAAATTAAAAGGACTGAGCAGACCAAAAGGGGATAGGAATGTGGGGCCACTAGGAATGTCACACATTGCTGGTGTGAGTTAGGAATGGTAAGGCCTCTTGGGACAACTTTCAGTAGTTCTTACCAAGCTAACCCCTGCCAATCCTGGCACCATGTGGTTCTATACCCAGCATTTACTCAAAAGAAAATTTTAAAAATCCATAAAAAATACTCTGAATGTGCCCTAACAAAAAACTTAAACCCAAGCTTCCAAAGGATCAATTAACTGCCTGTCAGAACAAAATTCAATAGAATACTCACAGTGTCCAGCATACAGTAAAAAATTATGTGATGTGGTGACGAAGCAGGAGTAGTCACCTGTGATTAGGAGAAAAGACAAAGATGATGGAATGAGACAAAACTTTAAGACAGCATTTATAAATATGTTCAAGAATTTAAAGGAAAATATGAATACAATAAAAGAATAGGCATGAAGTATCAAAAGATAAAAGGTAACTATAAAAAAACCAAATGGAAATTCTAGAAACTGCAAAATACAATATCTGAAATGAAAAATTCACTGCATTAATTTCACTGAAGCTCAAACACTGCAGAAGAAAGAACTTGATGGGACGATAGAACCTCTTGAAACTGAAGCATATAGAGAAAAAAGAAAGGTTAGAAGAAAAACAAAGTCTCCATGTCTTATGGAGCACTATCAGGTGTAACCAGAATCCCAGAAGGCGAGGTGAGAGGATTAGGACAGAAAGAAATAGTTGAAGATATAATGGCAGAAAATTTTCAGATTTGATGAAAAATATAAACCCATTTCTCCAAGAACTTCAATGAACCCAGAGAGATGAAGGGCTTTTCTAGGGCTGGAACAGGAGCCAGCGCCTTGCCCACCGGACCCTGAGCACAGGAATGGACTGAGAGAGTTGAAACACCGGGGGGAGAGTGGAAAGGGCGCCAAGAGGCCAGGCCTGGCTATGCTCGCTCCCACCCCCCGCAGGAGGAGGCCACACCCTCCGTGCTGGGCCATCAGCTGGGCCTGCTGATGCTGCTGTGGCAGGACGAGGACGAGGGCACCAGGAGCCGCTCCCGCCAGTGTGTCTGCCTCCTCCTGCAGCTTCTCACCCAGCGGAAGGGTGAGCTGTGAGCAGGCTGGGTGGGCGGCCGGCAGAGGCCCGTGCCCCACTCTTCCCTGGGAGCGGGCCAGGCTCCTGGTTTCTCAGGGCCTCACTGTGGTCTGTAGTGAGGGTGCCCCTTCCCAGGCTCCACAGGCCTCCTGACCGAGTGTCCCACACAGGGAGCATGATGGAGTTCATATATCTGAATAAAATGAAGAATTTTGAAGAGAGGGCCCACAGAGAATCAGATACGAAATTCTACCATTTGGTGCAGGTAGGGCCTATAAGAGCTGGGGGCTGGTTGCTCCCACAAAGCCCCGTAACTTCAAAAGCGTGGGATCTATCTGATCCACTCACCTCCCCCGCCCATTTTATGGCCAGGGCCAATGGAGGCCTCACACGACCTGGGCAAGGGAGCAAGTTAGGTATAGCCAAGACCCTGACACTCTTTCCAGGGAAAGTCTCTCTCCCCTTACAACCCTGTCCCTGCCTCACCCACCTCCAACTTGGAGGTGTGACTGGGTCCACTGGAAACTGCAGATTCCTTTCTCAGCACCCTCTCCCTTTCGGGCCTCTCCTTTGTAGTTCTTCACTAAGTGACAACTTGTCTTGGTTCGTCAGGACTGTCTTGATGGTAGCACTTCCCGTCAGTCCCAGGCACGCAGAGTAGCTGGCCTCCCATTCCTCTGCCCACCTTCCCCATGCATGCATGCTCTTCTCAGGCTCAGCCCTCCCTTCACGTTGCAGTAGGAGTTGAGGGTTTGGGTTTGAGTCTAAGCTCTGTGCCTAACTGACCAAGTAGCCTTGGATAGGTCAGTCAACCTATTTGTGCCTCAGTTTCCCCATTTTCCAAGTGAGGTCCCTGAGACTGACATCCAGCCCCGTGCTCAGGACAGGGTGTGATAGGAACGGCGACCCCTCAGAGCAGATGGACGTCCCCTGGGAGTACTTCCCAGGGAGCCTGGTTTTACAAGCCTGTTGTCTTAGGTGGCACCCCCAGAAACAGAACCTGGGACAAGAGCTCCAGTACAGTTGACCAAGGACAAGGACGTGTTCTCAGGAGGAGGGAGTGAGGGAAGCAGGACAGGGCAGGAGGAGCTGAGTAGGGCATGGGCTGAGTCTGACCATGGGGTGTGCTGTGGCATGAACGGCACCCCTGGGAGTTGGTCCCACCGTGAGGTTGGGGCTGGGCTTTTGTAGCCCGAGTCAGTCACTGGCTGTGCACTGCAGGCTGGGGGCAGAAGATGCTGGACTTGGGCAAAACTGCTTGCTCCCATCATCCCCAGAGCAATACTCCAGAGAAGGGGCAGCTGAGTCTGTAGTAGCTACACCTGTAGCCCCCAGGCAGTGGTCCGTGGCCTGCTGAGGCAAGCTAGGCAGGGCACCAACAGCCTGTTGGGGGTAGGGGTCCCTGCAAGGCTGTGACCTGGCATTTGTCCTACCTCTGGGTTAGGGCAGAGCCTCCAGTCCTGTCTCCAAGCCCACATGCAGGAGAGCCTGGATGGCTGCTGACCAGGGAGAGTCTCCTGCTGGCCGCTCAGCCCAGGCCTTTTGGCACAGGCCTTGGATGAGAACCTGACCGTGGCCCAGCACACGAAGCTCATCCTCACGCTCCTGCATGGGCTCTGTAACCATAACCACCTGTACTGCGAACTGGCCTCTCACCTCCTCCTGATGGTCTTCGAGGACCACAGCATCAAGCCAGAGCAGGTGGGTACTGGGCGCCAAGGCCTGGCAGGCATCCCCCTCCCCTCTGGCCAAGTGCCGTGGTGGGTCCCTGCAGGTACTGGACCTGTTATGGAAGGCATGGGGTTTCGGGGAGCAGGATTGCCACACGTCCAGGGCTGCCCATGTGTATGTGGGAGCGTACCCCGCCTCTTTCTGGAGACCCCCCTGAATCTGGGAAGCAGTAAGTCCTGCTCCTGACCATTGGCAGCAGATGCCCTACCTGCCAGCAGGGCCAAGCCTCAGAGATGCCTCAGGGGCTCTGTTCCACCCTCCTGTCCCACTGGACCGCAGGGTCCCTGGGCCCTCCTCACTCTCAGTCTTGTTCAGAAGGAGAGAGAAATTGGCCCCACCTGGGATTTCACTTTCCTCAGCCTGGCTTGGCCAACCTAGTCCCAGGCCCACAGGACATTAATGTTCCCCAGGGGCTGCCAGGTCCTGTCAATATCCCTGGCCCGTTGAGGTTGATTCCCATTTCAGCAGCTGTGAGATACAAGCTGCTCCCACCACCATGCCCATCGGGCCCTGCACATGCTGTGGAGATCGCACAGGGCCAGCTGTACAGAGGCCCACACGCAGCTGGAGGGGCTGCTCTGAGGCCCTTTCCTGCCACCCCTCCCTGGGTAGGTGGCCGAGGTCCTGCAGGGCTTGTTCTGGGAGATGCCTGGCATCATCTTCAAGAATACCCTACAGACTGTGATGAAGGCCGTGACCGTGCTGGGGACCCAGCACACGCAGGAGACAGTCGACGTGATGCTGTCCCTGTGCCACCCCTCAGAGAGGTAGGTCACCTGCATGCAGGACTCAAAGGCAAACACCTGGCCACCATCCATGGTCCACTCTCCAAGTCCATGGTCGCTGCCTGGACAGACTCTTGCTGGAAAGACGGACGTGCACACAGCTTCAGCCTGACAATACCCCCTTTCCTAGACTCCACAACCAGAGGTCCCCGAAGGTGTCCGGGGCCAAGGGGGCCATGGGGGCTGAGAGGGCTGAGGGGGAGACTCCAGCAGCATGGAAGTGTCCCTCAGACTCAGGGAGCCCCAGACACCAACCTGCAGAGGGGCCAGATGTTAGCTGGGTGACATGAGGATACTAGCCGGCCCCCAAACAGCCCCCACCAGCTACCCCGGGCCCCAAGCACATATGGTCCCAGCTGCCCCTCTGTGCTGGTGGGTTTCCAAGCTGCACGGTCTATGGACTGAGGACCAGCAACAGCATGGAGCAGGCTAGAAACGTGGTCTTGGCTGGCCAGCCCTGCTGAGTCAGAAGCGCATCCTAACCAGTCCCAAGTGGTGTGTGTATACTATTAAGGTTAGGAGGCGTGGGGACCTCGGTGCCTCTGGAAGCGTCTCAGGGGGCACCGGCTGTCTTGCACCACAGGGTGTTCTCAGGTTTGCAGACCCAGGAGCGCCTCTCAGGCTGCCTGAGGGGTGAGCTCTGCTGGGGTCCAAGTCCACTTTTGGAGTGAAGAGACAGCATGTAAAGGATGGATTTGCTCAAGTCGGGGTCGCATGGTGAGGGGGTGTGAGAGGGAGTGAGGCTCACGTCTGGGGAAGCTAGCCTGCACTCAGAGCTTTGATGAGGGGCCCAGCCCAGCTGGTCAGCTTCCTAGACCCCCAGATGGAGGACTCACCATGCCTGAGGGGCCTGGCCACTTCCCTTTAACATCCTGCTTACCTGGGGTCGTGTCCCGCTGGCCACTCTGCCCAGTGTGGCAGCCGGCTGGGGGAATGGACTCCCTGCTTCTCCAGGCAGGTGGCACCCCTGTGGAAGGCCCTGGCCACCAACAACCAGCTGGCCCGCAAGGTCGTTACCCTGCTCTACATAAAGCTGAAGCTGCGGCCGCCCCAGCTGCTGGTCAGGCTGTCGGAGCAGGCAGAGCTTGTTTCCATGCTGGTGAGAGGCCCCATCTGTGCCTGCACTGCTGCAACCGCCTCCTCACCCAAGGGCCCTGTGGGAGGCCAGGGTAACCCGGCTGAGGGTCTCATAAGTAGCCAAGGTCTCTTGATGCTGAGTCCCAGGGTGGGACCAGAGCCACTGGGACTCTCCCAGCCCAGCCAGGTGTAGGTAGCGGGGTCTGGGGACAGGACAGCACTGTGGCTGCTGCTCCCAGCTCCTCTCCTCACTGGTGCTAGGCCCCATGAGGGGACCAAGGCTCGTGCCCTGCCAGGGCCCTGCTCTGTCTCCCCCTGCAGGCCCTGGGCACTATTTACGAACTCCTCTACATCCAAGAGTATAAGGCCATAGTGCACTGGGCCTTTGCGGGGATTCTCCTGGGCCTGCTCACACAGCTGCACTACCTGTTTGAGCTGGGTGTGGTTGAGGACATCATAGACTCCCAGGAGGACATCCTGGAGATGAAGCCCCTTGGCCCCTGCAGGTGAGATGTGTGAAGGGCCTTGGCACCCAGCCCCCTCTCAGGACTCCAGCCCACCCTCACTCTCTGGTTCCTCCCACACATACACAGAATGCCTGGTGGGTACCAGGCCCTGGGCTAAGTGCTGGGAACCCAGAAAGGAATGAACTCTAGGGGCTTGCAGTCCAGAGTGGGGAGCAGGGGGCAGAGCCGTCTACAACTGTCAGGAGGGAAGATCCTGAGAGAGGGGGAGCTTAGAACGTGAAAGCTTGCCAGGCCCAGATGTGAGAGGGCAGGTTGAGGAAGCTGGTGCCACCCTATGCTCCAGGTGGAGAACTGAGCTCAAACACCCCCACTTGCCCCTAGCACATGCCTAGAGGCCCTAAAGGGTCTCTTCTGGACCACCAACCACTGGGAGGTGTTTGCCTACCTCAAGCTGCTGAGAGGCTGGGAGCTCTTTGAGCACCTGGAAACCTACACAGAGGGGGTGACCCTGTTGGCCAGGTAAGCACTAAGTCTGGGAGGGGCTTTGCCCCAGACTGCACCCCTGATGGGGTCCCCTCCTACACCCCACAATTGGGACTCTGCACTTCAGACTCAGTTGCCTGGGCCATCTCCCTGAGTGAGCAAGGTCTGTGGGGAGAGGAGGGTCCCCCTGGCCAAGGACAGAGCCCTCAGGGCTCCTGTGTTGGTCTCTTCCATCTGACAGGGCCATGGCCCACTATGACTGTGAGGTCAAGGCTGTTTTGGGACAGGCGGTCATCTCCCTGAAGAGCTCTGAGGAACGAGACAACATCGTGGCCATCCTCCTCATCACAGAGGTCAGCCCTCCCTCTGCTCCTCACAGTGCCCTCTGGCCCATAGGAAGAAGGCCAGAGAACTGGACTTCCATTCCTACCCTCCAACATAGAGGCAGCCTAGCCATGCCTTCCACGTCAGACCTACTGAAAGGTCATCTTACATCTCACCCCACTACCTCATGCTGTGCTGTATGCAGGCTGACTTGCCCTGGCAGCTGTAATTAACTTGTGGGCTGACTGTACCGACCCTACTCAGTTTCTCAACAGTCAAGAGCTCACCCAGTACATGTCTCGGAAAACCATGGACAACTTACTGAGCCTGGGCCTGAGCAACCCCAACAAGCTGGTGCGGGCCGCGAGCCTGACAGGGCTCAGCAGTGTCCTGATGCAGCCTAAGAAGGTGAGAGGAGGAGATGCCCACTCCCTTCCCGGGAAGGTTTCTGAAAGGAGGAGGCATTTGAAAAAAGCCTCCATGACAGGTGGGGTTGGAAGGGGTGGATGGGGAAGTCAGGCTGGGGGCAGGAGAGGGTTGAAGTGTTTGGGGGACCCTGCTGCACTGCACAGGGCTGGAGATCCTAGAATTTGAGTGGGAGGGAGCTCTGAGGTCACCGACTTTGGCCTCCTTTCCAGGTAGGAATCCCTTACCTGCGTCGTTCACGCTCCACCCAGTACAGGAAAGACTCAGAACTCTCTGGATGGGGCGTCCTTTCTTCGCCTGCCCCCGGGCCTCCCACTGTATGTTCTGCCCCAGGATGCTGCCCGAGGGCTGGGGCCGACGCCTCCTGTTGAGCATGAAGGGGAGGCGGCGGGCGGCGGCGAGGGAGCCTCAGCCAGAGGAAGCGGTGCTGGCGGGCGCGGGAGGGCGCTAGGAGGAAGGGCGCGCAGGCCAGGCGGCGCGTCTCCCCGCAGGTGGCCCTGCTGCGGCGCCGGCTGGCCGCGCTCCTGGACAGCTTCCTGCAGCCCGAGCCGGAGCACCTCCTGGGCCTGATGGAGGTCGCAGGCGACGTCCTGCACCGCCTGGGCCCGCGCGGCGGCGCCTCCAGCCTCAGGATCGCCCAGCACCTGCGGCTGCTGTTCGAGGCCGTGAGACCCCGCGCGCCTGCGCAGCAGCTCGCCCCAGCCGGCCAATCAGAGCAGCCAGATCTGCCCCCCCCCCCCCCCCCCCGGGATTGTGGGCAAAGTCTCCGGGGCAAAAGGCGTCAGTGGGAACCTGCGCGGGAAGGAAGGCTCTGCGAGGGCCCAGGCCGGCGCAAGCCATCCCGAGCCGCGTGCGCCCCTGGCGGAGGCCGTGGGCCGGCGAGGGGCAGCCGTGTCTTTAGAAAGACGTTTGGGAAGCTACGTGGACAGTGGGGGGATGGTGGCAAGTCAGAGGCTGGAGAAATGATTTCAGGGGCTCTGAGCAAATCAGGTGAGGTCAGGGTGGAGAAGCTTAAACCAAGGCAGGCAGGCAGGCTTCGAGATGGACCTCAGGGATTGCTGGCTCATTGTGGGGAGGGGGGGGACCTCATTTGGGGTGGCAGATGGGGGACTGATGCTGCCCTTCCTGGAGGTGAGGAAGAGGGAGGTGCGTCCTGGTGGGGGGCAGATGGTGCTGCCCTTCATGAAAGGGTCCTGGAGACCTGCGGTGCTGCTGTCCCCAAGGCTGTCTATCCATAAGGCTGAGGAGGTGGGGCCCGGAGTAGGACAGCCACACACAGTCTTCACCACAACCCAAGGACAGACACTGCTGGTGGCCCCTTTTTACAAAAGGTGAAACTGAGCCACACACTGAGGGAGCCTTGCCCAGGATCACAGAGCTAGAAAGTGACGGATCAGGCACCAGGGTCTGTGCTCTAACCCCCATGCTGGCTTGCCCCGAAGTGGCGGCGAGGCTGCTGTCAGCCTGAGGCCCCCAGAGAAATTGCAGAGGAGAGAAGCCAGGGAGAAGGGGCCAATCCTGGAGAAGGCCACAGCCATTGGAGGGGTTGGTGAGGGGAGCAGGGACAACCAGGAGAAAAGGCAGCCCGGCTGGTGTGACTGGCTGTGGTGTCAGGTGCTGGGGGTGTGACCTGGGCAGCAGGGTCCATGGGATAGAGGGGTGGAATCTGTTGGCCCTGAGATGAACAGGGGTGGATGTGAGGGCGAGTACTGGCCACTGCAGGTCACTGGGCCAGAAAGGAAGGGGAGAGATGAGGTGGTGGCTGGCAGGGCGTGTGGCCAGTGCCGGTGGGGCTGTTTTGGGGCTGAGGGCTCCAGTTTGCGACTTGGCTGAGGGGAGGCCTGTCTGTCTTCTGCAGGAGCAGGAAGATGTGCGCGGAGGAGCCATCCTCCTGTACGGAGATGTCATCTACAGCGGTGGCAGGAAGTATCAGCAGGCGCTCAAGAACCATGCCTTCCAGTCCCTGGTGCCGTTGCTCTTCCACCTGACCGACTCCTGTCCCGAAGTGGTCATGGTGAGTGGACAGCATCCTCCAGACAGTCCTGGGGTGGCCTGGGGCATGGCAGGCAGCTCTGAAGAACTCAGCCTCAGTAAGTGGAGACCAGGGTGAGGCTGTCATCCTGGAGAACCCGAGTTGCCTGACCTTGCAGGCAACCAACTGTGCAGGTGGAGAATGGGAGAGGACCTATCCAGGGCGGCAGTTTCCTTGGCTCCGCCTGCCTCCAGCTTCTCCTCTACCCATCCAGGACTCCGTGAATCTCCCCACTACACATATAAAATCAGCCTCAGGAGCCTGGCGTTCAGGGCTGGGGTGCACACCATGTTCTGCTGCAGGGTCCCCACCCCAGGGAGAGGCGCTGTTCAATTCCTGCAAAGATTTATGGGCGGCCCTGTTGCTACCAGCCACTTCCCAGGCCCCCAGGCCTCCTGGGCCATGTGTTTGTGAGGCGCCTGTTACCTGCTGGGATACCCCTTCCAGGTGCTCCTCTTGAGGGAAGCTTTACAGGGGGGCAGTGGCAATGGGGAGGGTGACCTACCTCTCTGGGCACCCACAGAAGACCAAGTTCACCTTCCTGCGCTGTGCCATCTTGCTCAAGTGGGAGTTTCGGAAGCAGCTGTTCAGCAAGTTGGCATGGGGCCATGGCCTGAGTGCCGAAAACGACATTTTTATGTGCATGGTATGAGGCTGAACCCTCCCAGAAGGGCAGGGGTGCTGCAAAGGTGGAGATGGGCTGTGTGCAGTCAGGGTCCTCTGGTTATCAGCTCACCCCCACGCTGGGGAGGGAAGCCCAGATGGGGGTGGAGCGATGCAGGCCTCCTTGGTGATGTCAGCTTGGGCCCTGCTCCATGCCTCTGGGAGGATGATCTCTCAGCAATGGGCTCAGGACTCCCAGGTGGACCACGTCGGAGATCACCCCCACTGTGCATCTTGGATGGGGAGTCCCACTTGGCTACTGGGCTTGTCTGGGGAGGCTGGGTGCCCACTGATGTCCCAATGCAGACATGGGGAAGGCCCTTAAGTTCCCGGAACCCCAAGTGGTCGAACCTCAACCCCACAGAGTCGTGGGCTCTCATCCCTGATGACGGGATGTGTGTGGAGGTGGAGTGAACAGCATGGGGAGAGTAAGACACACCACAGCTCTGTTTTCTGGCAGCCAATTGATTTCATCCCTGAGTGGAAAAGCAAGCTGACCCTCTACCCTTCCGTCAGAGCTCTTGGGGACTGCTGGGGACTTGGCCAGCACACCTGGTTCATACAGATCTCAGTGGGGGTTCTGAGGGCTTGGGGACCCCTGCTGAGGCTGGGAGGCTGCAGATGTTCCTTGAGAGGTAGGGAGGGTGTTCTCAAAGGTGGAGGGGGCACAGGTGCCCAGGGAGAGAGAGGCTAGCTTCTCAGGAACCCTGAGAGCTGATCTCATGGGACCCACCTTCCTGGGGGTCAGGAGCCAGCCAGCCAGGGCACCTTCTCAGACTCTCCCGGGGGTGCTTGGGTAGTTGGCATCAGCCTAAAACTGTATATGGATTAAGAGCTCCATTTGCGCTCTGCATGTGGGTCCTTGGCCAGTTTTTTGTATTGAGTTATTTTTGCCCCATTTGTGACTTGTCCTTTTACTTTGCTAATGGGGTCTTTGGCTGTGAAGAAGCTTTGGATTTTAATGTAGCCAAATGTATTACTTTCCCCTGGTTTGTGCTTTCGGGTCTGATGAAGAAACGCCTTCCTAGGAGCAGTACCTGCAGAGGTGGGACAGGGGGTCAATTCTTTTGAGCTCTCTGCCCATGGAAGTGGAATGCTGGTGACCCATGCACTGGTGGCACTGCAGGGAATCCAGCTGCCACTGGAGTTGATGACAGTGCTTCATCTGGAACTGACTGTGCACACGCTGTGACTGTGCAGTGTGTTGTCAGGATCTACCAGGAGACAGACAGATAGTGACTTGAGCGGGGAGGGGTTACTGTGAAGAAGTCACTGCAGCGGGATCGGAGGGAGCAGGGATAGGCCAACAGGAAGTAGAGAGAACTCTGGAGGTCACAGGAACAACAGGAATGACACGTGTACATGCTACAACAACAAGTGAGATGGGACGTACTGTCCTGGATTTATAGTAGCCACCACCTGAGGGTTGAGCAGTGCCCAGAACCCCTCTCCCCGGGCGACAGCAGGCCTTGAGAAGGCAGGGCCCTGACTCGCTCAGCAGCAGAGTAGTCTGTGGGGAGCAGAAATTGCTGGAAATGAGCTCCTCCCTGAGATGCCAGGAAGAGTGGCTCACAGGGAGGTGTTGCAGGAGATCCCATTGAAAAACTGTCCTGGGGGTCCAGGGGAAAGCTGCTGCCCACCTCCTGGGGCTGGCTACTGACCCTACAGGGTCTGGGTGCTTTTCAGAGAGAGTGGAAGAGAGGGAGGGAGGGGGAGGGACATCCACTGGTTGCCTCCTGCACTCAACGTGACTGGGAATTGAACCCTCAACCCTTTGGTGTGTGGGCTAGCGCTCTAACCACTGAGCAACACCAGCCAGGGCTCTAATTTGCTCTTAAAACACCTGCTGATCTTTTTCTATCGATGGCTATCATTTTCATCTGGTTCCTCTCTCTCATGTCTTTCACAAGCCTGCTTGTTGTCCCCCCTAGTGTCTTGTTCTCTTCTGACACATTCCCTTCATCCACAAATGTAAGTGAGAAAAAAAATCCTTTGTTCTCTCTAGCAGGTGGCCTGCTTATCTGAAATTCCTGAGGACCCAGCCTGGGTCCTATTGGTTAGGTTTTCTGATGCCTGGTCATGGTGGGCTTCCTGTCACTTACCTGGTCATTCTGGATTACAAGCTTTCTCTGTGTTTGTCTACACTAACTTCTTGGCTCTCAGGTAGCACAGGATTCGGGCAGTGTAAATTCAACTCCAGGTCCTCACGTTGCTCTGGGCCATGGTCACCGTGCCTCAAGAGACATTTCTGTTCTCTTGTTCTGTGGCCTCTCTCTGCCTGCTCTTGGCGTCTTTCCAGTCCAGGTTCTTGAGGTCCCTCCTTCCACCTCTGCCTTCCTGGGCCTGAGGGGTTGACCTTCTTCCTGACAGTGGTCCTTTGGGCGGCCAAAGTGGACACTTACCTCAACTTGGGGAGCTGGCCAGCACATCAGCTCACATGCTTGGGTCTGGTCTCATCCTATGCATGTCTGCCTTCGGTGATCTCCCCTAGGCTAGTTCAGGTAAAGACTTTAAAAACGGTGTTGTAAATCGATACTTTCATCTCAGAATATTTCTGTGCATGGAGAGGTACCTCTTCTACCACTTTATTTAATATCCAGTTTATTAATCTTGTTAGT
The DNA here is from genome assembly GCF_054644295.1 of Miniopterus natalensis. Classification (NCBI taxonomy): domain Eukaryota; kingdom Metazoa; phylum Chordata; class Mammalia; order Chiroptera; family Miniopteridae; genus Miniopterus; species Miniopterus natalensis. The sequence continues at coordinate 43,124,275 of NC_142096.1, read as the reverse complement.
TTATTAAACAGTCCACCTAGTAAAACATTAAATAGTCAACATTACTAACATCACATTTGCCCATTACTAAGGCAATTCATGGATTTAACAAAGTAAATTTCCCTGGGCATTTATTTACATATCACTTCCAAGCTTATTGAAACACCTCTGAACGCTTAATTAAAACCCTAAATTTAGCTGCGGGAGCCTCCCGGGCTGTGAATAAGATGGGCCTTGGTGCCGCCAGGCGGAGAAGGATGCCTGAGCGTTTCTGTTCCTGTTTCCTTCCCTCTCCTCTGGTTCTTCCTTCCCCACTGCAATTGCAAGTGGCAGACGAGCCAGTTCAAACAGGTGTGGACAGTGAAATAAACTGATTATAAGCCTGAAAACGCTTAGAGGACATAGTCATAGGAAAGCTTACCCCAGAAGTTCAAGTGAGGCAGCCAGCCCGCCCCTCCATACCCCTGTTCCCCTCCATAGTGCAGCTTTATCTAGGCCTCGAGGCTGTCCCTCTCCTGGATTGGCTCTCCCCTCTTAGAAATGGTAGTCACAGGTTCCCCGTTGCTGCGGATATGCACCCAGGAGAGTGAGCAAGGCGGGCAGTGGTGGTCCAGTCCTGCATGCTGAGAGCCCAGGGACCTTCCCTGCATCCTGGTGGCTCTGGACCTGTAGCTGAAACTGTGGGTGGAATGGGAACCAGCTGTGTGGGGGAGGGGCAGAGGCAGCTTCCTGGAGGACATTTGGGACAGTGTATGTGTGTGTGTGTATGGGGGTGAGGGTGACATATGAAAGGTCCTGGATCCCTTCGCCCAGGCCCCCACCCAGGATGGGGCAGAAGAAAGGACCAGTTCTGCAGAGTTCTCCCTACCTCACCCCTGCCAGAACCCCAGCTTCCAGGCCTTGGACCTAGACCCCTGTCATGGCTTTCCTCCTTTCAGGCCTTGGGACTGCTGGGCTGCAGTGGGGGCCTCAGGCAGAGCTGGGTCACAGAGGCCAGGAACTATGGGGGCTCCAGGCTGGCCACTGACTGCGTCTCCCCCTCCCCAGGTGGAGAGCAACTTTGGCAGGTGCCACCAGTTTCTCCTGCAGGCCTCCATCTACCTGAGGAGCCCCCACAAGAACCTGAAGCGAACGGCCATGAAGTTCATTGGTAGGTGCCTCTTCAGCGGACTTGCTCCCACCCAAGATGCCCATCAGGCCCCACCCACTCCCCAGTGGGCTGGCCTTCAGGGTGGCCCATGGGTTCCATCAGCCAGGCTCCGGTCTCCTGTCATCTCCCACCGCCTCCTGTGCAGGGGGCATTCTGCAGGACTACTTCACCAACCTCTGCTTCTACCTGAAGAAGGGCGACTTGAAACTCTTCAGGAAACGTGAGCGCAAGTCTGGCCTGTCTGGCCTGGGTTCTTCTTGTACCTACATGGGCTGCCCTGCCCCGGCCCCCCCCTTGTCCCCACCCCCTGCCCAAGCCTTGGCTGGAGTGGCGGTGCATTCAGACCCTTGATATCCGTTACAGATTTTGAGATCCTCAAGCAAGAGCAGGACTCTGTCAGCCGAAAATTCTACCAGAACTTCTTGAATGATGTCATTGAACTGTCCCAGTATGTGAGCCAGTGAGTCTGGCTCCCACCTGTGCTAGATGTTGTGTTATATTGTGTAATTCTCTCTCTATTAAACACGAAAGAGTTCCCCTAGCTCTCTGGGGTCTCCCTGCCCTGAGCCCTCCTGCTGTCCCCTCCATGGGAAGCCTGGGAGGCCTTCCCTCCTGACACAGACTCTAACCAGTCGCGGACCTGAAGGGTATCTCCTAACGCCAGCATGAGCCAAAAACTCACCCGCTGGCTGCAGCCCAGAGCCTTGTAGGACCTTGATGCCCTTCCCCCTCTCCCTGGCCTTACCAGATCTTGCAATCCCTCCTCCCCAGCATCTAGAACCTCCCATGTGCCTGCCCTAGTCCCGGGCCCCCAGCCTCCCCTCCTGTGCCCTCCCCTCTCTACCCCCTAGCCCAGAGCCCGAGCAGAGCTTTCTATCCCAGCCCACTCTGTCCCATCCTCAGATCATATTCAAATCTGGAACATGGCCCTGAGTCCCTCAGGGATCTGTCCTTGCCTTCCTCTGCCCCCCGCCCTGATGTCTCCTCTCCTCTAGGATGCCCAGCTGTGCAGTGCCCGGGCCTTTCCTGCCGAGGGCCCTCAGCCCCCTTGCTCCCTGTGGCTGTAAAGGGGATGGCATTTGTGGCCACGAGGAATGTTGGGGCATGTGGTAATCACTGTACACATGAACCAAGTGGAGGCTGATGGTGAGGCCCTGGCGCCGTTCTCGCCCTCACAAGGACCACTGGCCTCTCAGACTAAGAAGTGAGGTGCACCCACACAGCTATCCAGGGCATGTGTGATGGGCCATGTCAGAGGCCCAGAAGTCACCTGACTTTTGCCTCCAGCCAGGAGAAGGATATGCTGGAGCCCAGCCTGATGGGCATCACTGGGTGTGGGTCAGGATGGGCAGAGCTACAAGCCTGGCTGGGCAGAAGGTGCCATTTGAATGAAGGCGAGAGGCCTGATGCCTAGGGGTCCAAGAGGACAGATGAGGGGAGGGCTAGCTGGAAGGGTGGGGGTGCGGGGGGTCAGGCTGGGAGGCTGAGAATGCCTGCCTGGGTCTGGGCCTGTGTCTGCCCAGGACACAGAGCTAGTGGGGGTGCTGGGCAGGAGAGGAGCCCATGCTATCCTCAGGGGCCTCTCCCTGCAGGTGGTTGGGATGGGTGGGGGCAATCTGAGCTGTGGTGGGGCATCTACCACATAGGTGCAGCCGGCCAGGGGGAGAGGCAGGAGGGCTGCACTTGGGAGTCCCAGCAGAGGACACTCAGACTAAGCAGCTGGAGGGAGAGAGGGAAATGGGGGCTGCCTGGGAGGTTACAGGAGCCAAGAACAGAGTGGTAGTCAGAAAGAAGGGGTGGACAGCTGTGTGGGGCACTCTCCAGGTTGGGGTAATGAAGGTGGAAAGGATCAAATGTCTTTGCTAGAACACTTTGGGGGTTGGCAGGTGGGAACAGAGCCATCATGGAAGTTTGCCACCTCTGCAGGGGCAGACTGGATGCTCCCAGGTGCCTCCCACTAAAACACAACCAGATCTCCTGATGGTCGAGGAAGGAAAAGAAGCTGAAACTGTGAATATACATTTGTTTCATAATCACTAACTGCAAACCAGTAGTTCTTCAATTTATGGGCCTTCTTGATAAGACATATTGTGCAGTGCCTTGTCGTTATATCGACTGAGCTAGAAACACAGAATGTAGTTTCACGTTTTTAAATGCACTGCTGTGCTGGAATTTGAAAAAATTATTGACACTTCAAATAATAAAGTAAGCTTTGTTTATTAATAATTTAAAAGAAAATACAACTAGACCTGGGGAAAATTGCAATAAATGTGCTTTTTAAAAATAATTAAAAAAAAATTCCTCACCTGAGGATATTTTTTCCATTGCTTTTCAGAGAGAGAGAAAGGGGGGAGAGAGGGACTGCACATTGATGTGAGAGAAACACATCGATTGGTTGCCTCCTGTACTCACCCCCACTGGGGCTGGGGATCGAGCCTGCAGCCGAGGCATGTGACCCTAGCTGAAATGAGGACCTTTCAGTCTGTGGGCTGACATGCTAACCACTGAGCCAAACCAGCCAGGGTGTAAATGTGCTTTTTAATGCATTGCTGGCATGAGAAACAGTAGGCAATCTCCATAGTCTTAAAAACAAAAACAAAAAAATTAACCCAGAGTGATGAGCAGAAAACAACAGAGAAGCCCAGGGCCACCCAGGGTTGATGATGGAGCTGGGGCTGGTGTAGGGGTTAGGTTTGGGGTAGGGGCTGGGGTTGGGGTTGAGGCTGAGGTTGGGGTTGGGGTTGGGCATGGGGTAGGGGTTAGGTTTGGGGTAGGGGCTGGGGTTGGGGTTGAGGCTGAGGTTGGGGTTGGGGTTGGGCATGGGGTAGGGGTTAGGTTTGGGGTAGGGGTTGAGGTTGAGGCTGGGGCTGGGTTTGGGGCTGGGCATCAGGCCTTGCTCTCCCAATCCAGGGAGGAGGGAGTGTGGAAAAACCACTCCACTTCCAATGCCCAGCCTCTGCAGTGGACTCTGTTGACAGCATTCCCTTGACCTTTCCTCTCCTTTGTCCTCTGGCCTTGTGTGTGGTACCTACCTATTAGACCACATGTTCCGAACAGCAATTCTTTGCTGTTCCTGAATAAACCCATTTTGTTGGAGAAATATCTGGCTGTCTATTGGTTTAAGGTTCAACAGGGAAAAGGGGATTAAAAATAAATATTTAAAAAATGTAATCACTTAAAAAGATCAGGAAAGGATTTTTAAAAACTACAGTAGAAGCAAAAAGCAAGGAGAAACAAGATGGCGGCGTAGGTACCAGCTGCTCCCGCCGCCTCCCGCAACCACATCAAAATCACAACTAAAATACAGAACCACCAGCACTCAGAGCCTCCTGAGATCTGGCTGCACAGAAGCCCCACAACCAGGGAGCTGAAGCAGCCCCGAGACCGGGAGGAGAGGGGGAGACGCGGGCAGATCGGGGCTGAATGGAGACGTGCCTCGACCCACACCTGGTGCCCGCGGTTGAAACCTGGGAGGGAATCTCGGCGGGGGAGGTTTCCCAGAGGACTGAGGGTCCCAGCCCCACAGCAGGCCCCCTGCCCAGGGCTCCAAGGCTGGGAAGAGACGTCCCACACCTTCGGGCTGTGAAGCCAGCGGGGACTGTCCCTGAGAGCTGCGGAGGCTGCAGGAGCCGCAGCAGCTCCTCTTAAAGGGCCCGGCACGGACTCACTCGGACGTGCTCTCTCCGAGCCCAGCGCTGGGCAGCAGCCTGAAAGGACCTGGGACGCTCAGGGAGGAACTAACCTGCCTGGGACCCGGGACACTCGGGGAGGAACTAACCTGCCTGAGATCCGGCGAGAGCTGGAGGGGCGGCTTCCTCCCAGGCAGAAGGGCTGGTGGAGGCCATGGCTCCTGTGGCGAGTCCTCCCCGCACACAGCCGGCAGGCAGGCGCCATGTTTGAATCGCCAGCACCTGACTCACACCCTTGGCCCCGCCCCGTGACTCCCGGAGGCCCCGCCCCTCCCCACCTGCAGCTCATCCAGGCCATTTCCAGGGGCTTTTCTGTGCAAGTGGCCTCTCCAGCCTCATGCTTAGGACTTTCCTAAAATCTCTCAAACAAGCAGCAGCTGCCCCATACGGCTTGATAAGCGGCCCCAGGCCTGGCACTAGCCGCAGCCTGCATTGGTTGATAGCTTGGCCTCTCCTGGACACCCCAAAGCCCAGCACAAGTAGCAGCCAACTATGGTTTGCTGTGTAGCTCATGCTGGGTGGCCCTGGGCAAAAAACTGGCAGAGGCTGACTTTGCACCTCCCTGGAGGCCCCAGAGACAATGCACCTGGTAGTCAGACCTGACCATGCTGGATTACAACCCTACCACATCCACGAGTGACACACTCAAGGAGCGCACTTGGTAAACACCAAAGCTCCACTGAAGTAAATCCTGCTCCATAGGGGTGTCTCCAGCACAGCAGCTCTTTGGCTGTAGTTGCAGCTGGTCCTCACAGCTGATTGGCCTGGGGGGTGAATTCCTCCCAGGGACGCCAACAGCAACCAAGGCTCAACTACAACAGGACAGTGCACACAGCCCACACAGGGGAGCACCTACCTAGAAGGCCCAGCTCAGGTGACTGGGGAGGCTGAGCCTCTGGACCCTACAGGACACCTACTACACAAAGCCACTCTACAAATTCCAGGAGACATAGCAGCTCTACCTAATACATAGAAACAAACACCTGGAAGCAGCCAAAATGCAGAGGCAAAGAAACATGTCACAAAGGAAAGAACAGAAGAAATCTCAAGAAGAGGAACTAAATGAAATAGATCCAAGCAAACTAACAGATAGAGAGTTCAGAATTTTGTTTATAAGGATGTTTAAGCAGACTGTTAGAGAAATAACTGAGAAAATTGATAACATAATAAAGTACCAATTTGAAATGAAGGCTACAGGAACTGAAATGAAGACACTGAGAATCAAATCAGCAATTTGGAACATGAGGAAACAAAAAACACCCAACCAGAAGAGCAAAAAGAAAAAAGAATCCAGAAATATGAAGATAGTATAAGGAGCCTCTGGGACAACTTCAAGAGGCCCAACATTCATATTATTGGAGTGCCAGAAGGGGAAGAAAGAGACCAAGGAATTGAAAACCTATTTGAAAAAATAATGACAGAAAACTTCCCCGACCTGGGGAAAGAAATAGACTTACAAGTCCAGGAAGCACAGAGGGTCCCAAAGAAGAGGAAGCCAAAGAGGCCCACAGCAAGACACATCATAATTAAAATGCCAAAGGTTAAAGACAAAGAGAGAATCTTAAAAGCAGCAAGAGAAAAGCAATTAGCTACCTACAAGGGAGCACCCATATGACTGTCAGCTGATTTCTCAACAGAAACCTTGCAGGCCAGAAGAGAGTGGCAAGAAATATTGAAAGTGATGAAAAACATGGAACTACAACCAAGATTGCTCTACCTAGCAAAGCTATCAATTAGAATTGAAGGTCAAATAAAGAGCTTCACAGATAAGAAAAAACTAAAGGAGTTCATCACCACCAGACCAGCACTACAGGAAATGTTGAAGGGTCTTCTTTAAGAAGAAACTAATGGACAAAAGAATCTGACGAACTAAATAGATCCAGAGACACTGACGCATGCAACAGACGATCATATTTCAGAGGAAAGAGGGAAAGGGGGTGGAGGGTGGGAAGAGATTAACCAAAGAAGTTATATGCATATATGCATAACCCATGGGCACAGTCAATAACGGGGTGAAGGCCTGGGAAGGGGGTGGGGGCGAAGTGGAGGGGACCAATTGGGGGAAAAAATGGGACACCTGTAATACTCTCAACAATAAAGATAAATTAAAAAAACAAAACAAAAAACTACAGTAGAAGCAGAACAAATGTAGAGCACAAAGTAAGACAAGATGGAGAAACAGCACAAGGCTCTCAGAAATACAAACAGATACAGTGGTGCCTCGGTTTTCAAACCTCTCCGTTGACAAACATTTTGGTTTACCACCGCCGCAAACCCCGAAGGAAATGCTCGGGTTTGGAACACGCCTCGGAAGTCGCACATGCACAAGGCTTCCGCTGAGGGCACGATCCCGAGGCCCAGCTGTCCGCTGTGGACCCCTCAGTTTTCGAACGTTTCAGAACTCGAACGGTCTTCTGGAACGGATCCCATTAAAAACCGAGGCACCATTGTTATTAAAACCTGAGATTTTCTGATTGGAGTCAGGAAGCCCAGTTGTAGGGTTACATGAGACACACCTGAAATCTGAGAAGAGAACCATGGAAATGCTGTCTAAGGCTAGTTAGGGTGTTTACATTGATATCAAACAAGATAGGCACTCTGCTGTCCCCTCCACCGGTGACCTTGCCCCCTGACATACACCTGGAGGCAGGTGCGGCCAGTCTATGACTCTCCCAGCATGCTCTGGTGGATCTGCTTCCCCAGCGTCCCTCTCAGCCCACCCAGCTGTCAAAAGAGCAGACTCACGTGCGTGCCTGTCCTGAGCCAAGCCTGATGCAAGCCACGGTGACTCTGGACTCAGAGCCAGGAGAAGGGCAGGGTCAGGAGGTCAAGCAAGCCTGGAGCCAGCACAGACAGCATCTGGCAGCCATGGGGTGGGGGCTGGGAATCGGGGGGGGAGTGTCTCTAAGGCTGGCCCCACATCTCCTTCCTGGAGACTCGCTGGTGACTTAGGGTGGGCCAGAGCCTTCTCTGGGTCCAGAATTGCCTGCGTTTCTTTAGGGGTGGGGCTTGAGCAGAGCCTCCCCTCCTGCCAGCAGGGAGGCCTCCGCCAGCACTCTGCTGCACTGTTGCCCTCCCCAGCCCGCACGCATGCCAGCAGCAGCCGCCTCCAGCCTGTGCTCAGGCTGCCCGCCTGGCGCTCACATCCAGGGGAGCCCAGGCCTCTCCTCAGGAAGCCTTGGCGGACACGCTTCTACTCTGGCGCCCTGCCAGTTCTCAGTCCCATCACCAGGCCATGTCTCCTCCTCTCCTCCAAGGAAGCAGCCCCCAGCACCTCCTCTCTCCTCTCTCCTGTCCTGGTGTCACAGGCCCACACGCTCATCCACCCAACAGCCCCTCAGCTGCTCCCCCTCCAAGGAGCTCCCCCTCTGAGCCTGGGAAGGGTCTGGGAGGACAGAGGCGGCACCGGTCAGTGGAGGAGGAAACCATTGCGGGGACAGGGCCCCAGACGTCACAGGCAGCTGAGCTGTCCCAGAACCCCTACTTACAGGCCACCCCCACCACCATCTGCTTCTCAAGAAAGTCTGGGTGATGGAGTGGAGGGAGGGGATGCGGGTGCTGCCTCCTGCCTCCCGACCCCCTTCCTGGGCGGGATCCATATGGTGTTCCCAGGGAGCCATATTGAGCCCAGCAACACCTCCTCCGCCTTCCCGGATGGCTGGGATCCGCCCTCGCCACGCGGCTGGCTCCCACTCCCAGTCGGGTCCCTGCTCACTGGGAGACCAGGCTCAGGGTGCCAAGAGAGGGCATGCAGGAAGCTCACCCTTCCCTCCTGGGGAGGCCCTGCCCACATGTCCCCTGGGATTTGGGGAGGAGTCTGAAATTATCCTAAATTGCCACACATTAATCCAAGTTTCTAGGCTAATAAATCTTAGGTTTTATCATTCTAAATTCTGGGACCCTAGGTGCTCTTTGTCCAGGACCTGCTGTCCCCAGGTGGGCTCTGGGCATCTAGCCTGGGTCTGACTTACCAGGACTCTGACTTACCAGGACCCCGCCCCCGCCCCCACCCCAGGCTAGTGGCCCTCTGGGGGAGGCACAGCCCCCACCAAGAGGGAAGGTTCTGGAGCCACAGCTGGGCGGCTGGCATGAGCGGGATTGTCTCCTCGGAGCACTAGCTTCTGGCTCTGCCCAGGCCTTATTTGAGCCTGTTCCACTTGCGTGGGGCAGTGACTGGCACATTCACCCAATGCTCACAGACACCCCTCCCCTCCTGGTTATTTTTAGGACCTGAAAGAATACTCCTGGATCCTGCTGCTCCCCACACTTGGAGAAGTGTGGAGTCACTGCTGGCCCTGGAGGGGTCTCAGTCACCCAGTCCTGCTCCCACAGAGGGAAATTGAGGCCCAGAGGGGAGGGGCCTGACCAAGGTCAAGGACTTCTGCTTCCGGCCAGTCCCGCTGCCAAAAAAGTAGGGCCCAGAGGCCACAATCAGTTTGCCCTGTGCCAGAGTCTCACCTACCTTTGGGCCTCTCTGTGGCTACTCTGAACAGACCTGGCCATGGACACAGGGACAGCACAGTGGGCGCCTTGTACCAGGGGTCCTGCAGGGGCCAGAAACACCCCCACACCTCCACGGATCTGCAGGCAGGGGCCTGAGGGACCCCCACCATGTAAGGGGCCTGAGTCCTGCCTGGACCACTGTCAGGGAGTGTAGTAGGAATGTGGTGGGGGCCTGTGTGACCCCTGCCTGTGAACTGTGAGCTCCAGGTTTGGGGGCAGCTCCAGGCAGGGCCTTGGCACCCTCCCAGGGCCCGATGGTGGGGCCTTCTCAGAAGCATGCCTGCAGCGAAGATGAGGGCAGGGGTGAAGGGCCAGGGCCCCACACACTACATCTGTCAGAAAGAACTGCTTGGTCACCTTCCCGGGCAGGCGGATGGCTGAGGAGGGGTGGGGGCAGTTTCTGGGCTTTTTAGGAGGGACATCAGCTGCTCTGTCACCTCAGTGGAGCCACATGGGGAGCCCTCATTGGAGGACACTCAGGAAGCTATAGGAAGGTGGCAGACTCCAGGCCCGTGTGCCCTAGGCACAGCCCTGGTTTCAGGAGGTTACAGCAAGCTGGGGCTGGGTGGAGCCAGGCTGGGAAGAGCACGCCCAGCAATGGAAGTTTCTGGAACAAGCCCTGGAACAGGAAATATACTGTGGATTTGCTCTTCTCTGGGAAGAAGCCCCTGTGGGAAGCAGGGCTTGAGGAGCTAGGGGGAGCCTGGAGGTTCTGTCCAACATCTTGAATGAGGCCAGGAGAAGCCAGCAGAAGTGTGTGTGTGGGGTCACTGGGTGGTATGGAGCAGCCCAGGTGGCACTAGAAGAGTGGTCCTTCGGATGCAGGGGCCCGCACAGGCCTGAGAACAGTCTGCTGATTGGTCAGGAACCCCTCATACTGCAGCAGGAGGTGAGACTGGATGAGAGACTTCCTGACAGCAGCTGTATTTGCTGTTGGATGGGGCCAAGAAGTGGGGTCAACACAGCAGTGCAAAGGCCTTGCCAGAAAGAACCTCTGCCTGCCTAGAGGCAGGGCTGCTCCAGGCCGGGACTGGGGGACTTCCTGGGCCTCCCTTGTTTTTTGGCACTCTTTGCGTTGGTGACAAGAAAGGGAAAGAGCAGATGGAAGTCAGGTTAGGAGGAGCTGCCATCTCAGGACTGTGGATGCTGACAAAATGCATGGTACTGTCAGCTCCAACCCCCAGGTGACTCAGAGATTCTAGTCATCATCCTTATGCATCTTTCCTTCCTCCATCCATCGAGTCATCCACCCATCCTCCAGATGCTCCCAGTCTGTGGGAGTGAGGGACAGGGCGACCTGGTGAGATCCTCATTTTCAATCCAGAAGCACCACCGTCAGCAATGTAGATCGTGGTGGCTGCCGTTGTGGGCATCAAAAGGACCAAAATCATCACTACCACCATCTCTAGCTCTATCACCACCACCACCACCACCACCACCACCACCACCACCACCACCACCACCATCACTATCACCATCACCATCATATCATGATCATCACTACCATCATCATCATCACCATCATTATAGCATCACAATCACCATCATCATCACCATCACCACCATCACCATCATCATCACCATCACCATCATATCATCATCATCATCATCATCATCACCACCACCAAGATCTGCAGCTTCAGCTCCATCCACAAAACCATCACCACCACCTTTGGCCGCACATCTTTCTGCCCAGCATGGTGACCACCACCATCCCTCAGCCCCACACCTCTCAGTAGGGCATGGTGGTATTACTGATGGCAGATGAAGGTGGCAGAAGAGGTGGTCTTAGCGCCATTGGTCACAGGTTGCCAAGGAGGATGGCCATCTGTGACTTGTACAAAGATGCCAAGACAATTAAGGGAACGCAAGGTTGAGGAACATCTCTCTGGTGGTCTCGCCAGCTCCGGAAAGGAGTGGCTTCTGGTGGAGGGAACAGCAGATGGGGATGCCACATCTGCCCTTGGGTAACTTACCCACTGAGGGGAGGATCCAGGAATTAGAGCCAAGAGGGCTGGGTTCAGACTCACTACATGTGGGACACTGGCAGCATCATTTAACCTCTCTGTCTTGGTTTCCTCGACTGGATGGCATCAGGATCCCTGCTGGTCCAGCTGTCTGAACAGCTGGATGAATACAGAGGCAAACTTGCAGAACTCCTGCCATTGTTCTGAGCATCTCATGGCCTCTGGACCAAAGCACTGCCCTGAACAGGGCTCACCACAGGAAGGTGATGGAGGGCAGGCCCAGCCAGACAGGGCTTAAGGGTGCTGATGAATCTTGTGGGAACCTTGCTGGTAGGCTTCCTGTGCTGTGAGCTAGGGAGGAGACAGCATTTTCTGTAACTAGTCACTGAGCCGGGCAACCAGGGAGCACTGAACAGCTGTGAGCACAGGGCCCAGACAGGACAAAGGATTTGGTCTCTCGTGGAAAGACAGAGCCTTCTTGGAGGGAAGGACAAGGATCGAGGGGAAACTGGAGTCTGGTCACATTCTGAGCTCTAGCCCTGGTCACTCACACTCAGCCCTGACCCTGTTCAGATGCTGAGCCCTGACCCTGGTCACCCCTGCAGAAGCCCAGTCTCCCAGACGCTGGCCAGGAGCTCTGTGCTGCCTCCAGCAGGACTTGCTCCACCTGGCCCTCCTGTTCCTGGTGCCCTCCAGCTTTGGTCTGTAAGGGCTGGCGGGCGAGGAAGCCAGCACAGGCCACTGCCCTCACCAGGAACCCCGGGGCTAGAGCTAGAACAGAGCGTGTGTGAGACTGAACATCCCAGGAGGGCCACAGGAAATGTGCACACGTCACAGTGATTCAGATGAACCATAGCAAGCCTCAGCTGGGTCAGGGCTTGCTGGCAAATATCACCAACTATCATGGTTTTTTGACGTGTTCAGAATGGTGGCTTGAGACTGCTCCCTCGGAAAGCGCTAGTTCCTGGAGCTCCTCCTGCTGTGGCTGGAGGGCTTTGCACCAGCTCCTCTTGGCTGCTGCATGGCCACACTCCCCTCCCTCTCTATTGACATCTCATCTATGGTCACTGCCCTCACTCAGGCAGGAGGCAGCGCCCACCCCATCCCAGCTCCATCTGCTGGTGAAAACTCTAGGCAAGGTTCCCAGGAGCTGAATGCTGAACAGGGAGTGATGGGTAGGTCATCGTGGGAACCCCATGCCAGGTAGCCCCTTTCAGCTTGGCTTCATTGTTTTCATTCTGAATGAAATGGGGGGTGGGGCATAATCTCCAGGCACTGGGGCCTTCAAATGACCCACCTGCACACTCCTTCTTTGGCTTGGGGCTTTTGTCCACTGCCCTTGGCTGCCTGAGGCCGTGGGGGAGGGGCCTGACCAACCCTCTCTTCCAGCCTCTGGGCTCCCTGGCTGGGCTCCCTGCAGCAGCTCAGGCTACCCCCTGCTGGAAGCACGGAGAAGAGGCAGGACCAGTGTGCGTTTCTGCTCCCTGGCTGCTTTTGCTCAGAAACGGAGAGATCATGGGCTGTGAGCCAAGGTGGGATGCGGCAAAGGAACGAAGGATGGGTGGGACGGTGAAGGGGGTCTGGCATGTACCCTGCACCCAGGTGTAGGAGAGCAGCTCTGGGTGTGTTCACATTTGTCCCTCACACCTGCCTCTTTGACAGTGGGGACCACCAAGGCCTGGAGGCAGGAACCTCAATGATAGGGGGTGTCCTGGGACCTAAGAATGTGGCCCAAGTCCAGCCTGTCCTGGCCCTGCCCCAGGAACAAAGGAGGTGGTGGGGGGACCGCAGTGACACAGAGGAGGGCAGGGGCTCTGGAGAAGATGGTAGCGCCCCAAGGCCAGCCAAAAGGAGTCATCGTCCCAGGGCTCTGAGGATCCCTCCCTCTCCCCATGTCTGCCATTCTGCATTTCTTTTATTGTCTCAGATTGCCCTCCTGCAATGACTCAGGGCCCAGGGAGTCAAATGCCTGCCGCTTCGAGTCTTGAAGACTGAAGAGGGAGGTGTAGGGGGCCCCTCAGCACCCTAGATCCCCCATCAGGTTCCCTCACAGCCCTTCTAGGAGACTAGAGGCTGCCATGGCCCATGGGGGAGAGAGTGAGTCCTGACACTCAAGCAGGGTGCAGGGCAGAGTAAAGCTGAGGTGCCAACCAGGCCTCCCCAGCCCTCTCTACTGGCGGAGGGACCAAGGCTGGTAAGCAAAGCCCAGCCCCAGCCTGAGGGGCCCTGGCCTGCGTGCTGCCCAGAGGAAGGCCACACAGAGAGGACGTGGGTTTTTAATTCTTTTTATTGAAGAAAAGAAAAGGAGAGAAAAAATAGATTCCCTGCCCCTGCTTCACCCCGGGGTGGGCCTCTAGTCCTGGCCCTGGGGCAGGCAGAGAGAGGGCTATGCCCCCTGCCTGGGACCAGGAGGCCCAGGCCCTGGGAGGGAGTGGGGGCTGGCTGTTTCCCAAGGGATGGGGGTTTCTAAAAAATGGTGCCAGGCCGGCCAGGCCAAGCAGGCTGATCCTCTGTTGCAGAGGCTCAGGTGGGCATCCCGGGGGTGCTGGCCACATCCAGCCTGGCCATTGTCTGTGGCTGCCCATTCGACCACCAGACATTCGACCACCAGGCTGGGTCCGAGGAGGGCACAGTCTGAGGCACCTTCTGGCCTCTGGGGCCCTGTGCCACAGGGGCCACCGCTTCCTGTCCCGTCTGTGGTCCCAGCACTGCGAATCTCCGCCTGGCCACTGTCTGAGTGCCCTGAGGCGGGGCGCGGGCCTGGCCTGCTGCCCTTGAGTGTGTCTGTGCCCGTCCTGCGTCCTGCGGCAGAAGTGGGCAGAGCAGCATCCCTCCTCTGTGCCTGGTGTGTGGCCACCGCCTGCCCACTCAGACCTCAGTCTGGAGGTCGATGATGTCCTGGCCCACCAGTGGGATGGTGGCGCCTGACTTCTCCCACTCCACGCTCCGCAGCTCCAGTGGCGATGGTGGCAGTGGCTCCAGCTCCTTTTTCACCCACGCGGGTGGCCCATGGGCTTTCCGGAGGCTCTCCCAGGGCCGCTTGTTGGGCGTCTGCTGCTTTTCTGGCTGTCGGCCAGCAGGCAGTGGACGGGGTGGGGTGGAGAGAGATGGGGAGGGAGAAAAGCATGCAGACAGGAGTCGGAACCACAAGGAGGGACCAGAGAGGCATGGGCGGGGCAGCAGGAGGCCCAGCACTGGCGGGAAGGCCAGAGCAGAGCCTTCCCCAGGCTGCACAGGGGCTGTGGCACCGCTACCACGTTAGGGTCCGGGGCAGCCTGCAGGGAAGGGCAGCTGGAGGCCCTTGTCTGCTCAGCACCCCTGGCTTGGCTGTCCCCTCCTTTGAGAGGCAACGTTGCCCAGGCTGCCCCGGCTCCCCCTTCTAGATGAGCCTCAGTCCCTCCTGGGTGCATCGTGGGCTGGGCCAGGCCAGGCTAGCCAGGGAAAGTTTGGACGAATGGACAAATGAATGAAATGGGGTCAGACGAAGGAAGGAAAAGGGCTCTCTCTTGGCTGCCCTGCCCCACACCCACGGTCTCATTCCAGTGCCCCAAGACCCCACTGCCCCCAGACACCTCCTTGTCCTTGTCCGAATGCTGCAGCTTCCGGTTCAGGTCCTGGAACATGTCCTGGTGCCGCTTCCGCGTGTGCATGATTTTCTGCAGGGGGAGGAGGGCCAGAGAGTCCTGAGCCTGGAGGGGGCTGCCATGCCCCACCCCCGCCCACCTGTGCGCAGACTCCTGGTCCAGATGAGGGAGGGTCCTCTTCCCCCCCACTCCCGGCCTGCTGGACCAGCCTGAGCTGCCTGGTCAGGGACTCAGAACACACCTGCCCCAGGTGTTTGGGGGAAGGAACATGAGGACCCACCTCGAAGTCCAGTTCTGCATACCGCGATTTCCGCCTCTAAGGGGAGAAGGGGTTTGTGTGCATTTGTAATCAGTTCCCTAAAATCTCCCCAATTTCAAGTCCTGGCCTCTCTTTGCCTGAGGATGGGGTAGCAGGAACCTCCCTCATCCCATGCATATCCCTGGGGTGCTGCACCTGGCTGCTCCCCACCCCCCAGTCTCTGAGTACATGTCCTACAGGCTGAGAGAGGCTTGGGGGTCAACTTCAGGTTTCAGGCTGATCTAAGGAGCGACTTGCAGTGAACATCCAACCACAGAAGGGGCTAGACCCGAGCAGGTTCAAGTGCAGGCTGTGGGTCCTTGAGCCTCTCGCAAGGAGTGAGACCACTCTCTGGGGACCACCTGACCAGAGGTTGTAACACAGGCAGCAAACTCCCCATCACGAGGGTGCAGCAGGGCCAGGGGGTTTGCTGGGCAGCAGATGCCATTCCCTCTGGGCAGAGTAAGGACACCTTGGTTCTAGGCCAAGCCAATGGGACTCTTCCAGCAGGTGACGTCAGGATGCTGGCCCCCCTGATACTGGCTGCCAGCCCAAACCTGAGGAGCCCAGGATGTCACCCCACCTTTGCTGGCTACAGCCCCCAACCACCTGGCAGCCCTCACCTCCAGGGAGCTCACGGACAAGGTGGAGACGCTCTCATTCTTGGTCCCAGCCCCTGTGCCGGGCCCCAGGTGGGTGGTGGGCTCCCCCAGGCTGGAGGGCACCGGCTCCAAGGTGGGCGGTGGGGGCAGAGGCTGCTGGGGGGGTGGAGGGGGTGGAGGGGGTGGCGGTGGGGGCTGGGCAGGGGGTGCCTCAGGGGGCTGGCGGGAGGGTGGGCTGCGGGCAGGGAGGCTGGCGTCGGTTGCCATGCTGAGGTGGATGAGGCGCGTTTGTGGCATCTGGTCGATGTGGATGCTGTACTTGGGTTCTTCCTGGGGCTTGGGCCGCAGTGTGGCTGTGGCCGTGGGCAGGATCACGTAGCTTGTGTCCAGGGCCTTCTCCTGGGCCCGGCTCAGCTCCGAGTCCAGCTTCCTGAAGATGTCCCCATCACCCACGAAGGAGGACTTGGGTGCGCGGCCCTTCTTGAGGGTCAGTGAGTGGTTGGGGAAGTCTGGCAGGGGGCCGCCGGGGCAGCGGGGGGAGCTGTGTGTGTGTAGCTTGGACACGTTGGCTGGTAGGCTGTTGAAGTTGGGGGGTGGCACCTTGGTGTGGGCCAGCTTCAGCTTCTCCTCCTCGGGCAGTGAGGGCCGCTTGAGTGTGCCCGTGATGGTGGCTGTGCGGCAAGCTGCGATGTCCTTGTTCAGCACTGAGGGACAGGTGGGGGGTAAGAGTGGCCTGGCCAGGACCCCACTGGGCACATCCCCTCCTGTGTCTGGTGCTGCAGTAGCCAGGGTTCCTTTTGTACTTTCAAACAAGGCCGGGACACAGGGTGCCAGTGTGAACCCCCACAGCAAGACAGATGACCACCACCCACACACTGCTCTTCTAGGAGCTGGGTGGCCTCTGATGGTCCTGAGGTGACTAATGCTGCCCAGATGTGCAGGGACACAGCTCCTCAATGTGGGCAGGACAGCCTGTTCCAGGGGGCCCAGCGCCCCAATCTTCTGTTCAGCTGCAGGGGGGCCAGGCTGCCATGACCTCTGACCTGGGCTCTGGCATGCCCCCCCCCCCCCCTTTGATCCTACCAATCACTTCAGCCTTGGCTGGCCCTTGGAGAGCCCAAAGTTGCCAGGTCCGGCTGCCCACCCAGTCCCACTCAGGCCCATCCTCAGGAAGCCTCTCAGACCGCAGCCCTCCCCACTGACCAGGTGGCCTGGTTCCCATGCCACACCTCTAACCAGCCCCAGGACCAGAGCTTGTCAGCAGCCTCCCACATCCCATCTCATCAGCACACAGCCTCCGAATTGCAGGACAACGGTCACGCTCCTGCTACAAGTCCGAGCTTCTCAGGCCACCCTCCCTGCCCCTTCTCTTCTCCACACGCTGGACACCAACACTCTGCCCCCTCGCCTGCAGCCCTAACCTCCACTCCATGTGGCCCAACAGGGGACCTGCCATCTTCTCAGCCAAACCTGTGCCCCACCAGGGTCAGAAAGGGCCCCATGTTTGCTGCCTCCCTTGCTCCCCCCTCCCATCAAAGTCTCAAGCGCTGTGTACCAGGCTATGTGCCGCCCATGAACTCAGCATACAACCTAAACTCCTTCAGGGCGTGGCCCCTTGTTGGGATGCCTACCCCACCCTGTGCCTGCCCACACAAGGACCCTGCCTCCCACACGCTCAATGCTTGGTTCTGTTTGTGACACCCCTTCCTAACCATTCCCAACCTCACAGCCAATAGTCACTTGTTGTTCAGGAGACCTTGGGTCAGGCTGGGCTATCTTCCTAATGAGGAAGGAGATGGAAGCTCGGAGAGGCCAGTACCACCCAAACAAGGCCAGGCCAGGCCCCCAAAGCTCCCAAGTCTTGAGGCCACCTCTCAGGGAGGTTGGCTAGATAACATGACCTTAAGAGGGAGCGGCTGCTGTTCTTATTCAGTCCAATCCAGAGATCACCTCCTCCAGGAAGCCCTCCTGGGTTTATCTGGCAACAGCTGACACATCCCACCTGGGGCTGTCCCAGCAGCTCTCCAGGGCTGTCTCTAGAGACGGTGTTTCTCAAATATCTGACAGACAGAGGGTCACCCCCCAGAACAACTGCCAGTCAGTGCCTTAGACCCTTGGCTCACAGAACAATGGCACTTGGGTAGCTTCCTTTCACTGGGCAATTAATTCCCTTCTTGCCCTTCCTTCCAGGAAGCTCAGCACTAGCCTAGGGCTTAGCAGTGGGTCCTTCCTCTTTTCCTGTGCTCCCACTGATTTCCCACCACATGAAGATTCACCTTGCTCCTTCTCCACGGCTGGACTAACAATGAATGAAAGCAACACAGGACACGAACCCTCAAGGGAGAGCGGGCAGGGGTGAGAGAGGGGGAAGGTGGGGCGGGGGACAGAGCTTGCTCAGCCTCACTGCCACTACGAGGAGGAGGGTGGAGGCGGAGATGGGCAGTGTCTGGGGGTGCTGAGGACTGGGGCACAATGGGAAGAGGGTGGGGCTGGGCAGGGAGGCCCCAAGCGGTCCTCTCCAGGGCTGAGAACTCTACCAGCACAGATGTCCCCTGCCCCACAGACTGCCTGCAAACCAAGGTCTGTGTTAGGCCCAGACCCTGGGGAGGGCCCATGTCTGCCTGCTCAGGCCAGGGCTCCCAGGGCAGCATCTCCTTGGTCTGGGTGGGCTGCGGGAGGCAGGGGTAGGATGAGGACAGATGAATGAACAGATAAACGAAGAAAGAAAAAGAAGTGGGCCCAGGCGAGGGCCACCTGTCGCTCTCACCTGTCAGGCGCTCACCTGATCTACAGGCCAGATCCACATCCTTCTCAAAGTCCGTCTGCAAGACAGAGACAAGGCAGGTGAGGGCCTGTGGGCCAGTGGGCAGGGCTGGGCTGCTGCCCTGAGCACCACAATGCCTGATGGCTGGTGGGGAAGGGTCACACTGGAGCTTCAGCAACACCTTGGAGGAGCATGTGTGCCCGCGCGTGTCTGTGTGCACACTCCTGAGGGCTAAGGGGGTCCACACATTCAAGGGTGCCCATGTGTTGATGTGTTCACACAAAGTGAACTCCTGGAGAGTGGCCACGCCCTGAATGCTCGCACCATGTGTGCATGTTCACGTGTATACATGAGTGCACACGTGCATGCACAGGCATTATGATGTGTGCATACGTCTGCGCACATGTGCAAATGTATGCATGTGTAAGCAAGTGAGTGCATGTGTGCACACACACATGTGAACACATTCTCCCTCCAGGGTGTTCATGGATTGGCTGGGAAGTGGGAGGCCAGTCCCACCATAGCTCAAGCATGTTCTTGCCCCTCTGGCCTCAGTCTTCCTTGCCCCATTTCCCTGGACCTCCAGTACAAGAACCCCTTTGCTGTCCCTTACATCCCTCCAATGGGGCACATATGGCCCCCCACTAGAGGCCCCTGCTGCCCAGGTCACCACTTGCTAAGGTGTGGTGCCTAGGGACCTGCCCCATGTCACCCCTTCAGTCCTTGCCACAGCCCTGGGGAATGAGGAAACTGAGGCACAGCAGGGCTGTGATGCAGATGTCCAGTGCTGGGAAGGGCACCAGCTGCCCTTTGAGCAGTGGCCATGGTCCCTACCATTTACAGCACCTGCCCCACCCCAAACTAGGAGCTGGGGAATCCGACTGGGGCCACCCCCAGGCTGATGTGTGGCCTCCAGTGGGGGTAAGGACCCTTAATCTCAAACCTGCAAGTTCTTTCCCTGAAAATGCAGAGGCCAGGTTAGCAGGAAGACCACAAAGTCTGAGGTCAGAGGTCAGGCCAGGAGCAGTGTCAGGGGTCGAGGACGGGACTCCTCCACCTCAGGCTCCGCCCTTACCCCAAAGGTGGCCAGTAGCCTACCCAGGCTGCGGCCAGCATCTGCTGAGGCCCTGCCTGTGACCCTAACCACCACCACAAGGTGGCCAAGCACCCCAAAGACCGAATGAGCACCTCCTGCCTGCTAAGCTCACTGCCTACCGGGTGTGCACTGGTGGGCAGCAACCTTGAAATGACAGTGTAGAGAATTCACCTAGGGCACTGCTGGGGCCGGAACAGGCAATCTGACGGGGAGTCAGGGAGAGCTCCCTAGAGAAGGTGGCGTCTCAGTGAACACCTGCAAGGTGAGCAGCAGGAGACGGCGGGGTGTGCAGGACGGCATCTGGGGCTGGAGGATCTAAGGTCAGGCCTAAGGGGATCTGGCTGAGGACAGAACCACAGCAGGGTGGGGGGTGAGTGGACAAGGGAGAAGCCGAAGAGGACAAGGCTGAGACAAGGGCAGGGACACCCATAGGGTGGTGTCTGACCAAAGTACACTGCTGGTACTAGGGGGTGGACACGGGCTGGATACCAGCCCCACCCAGACTCTCATCAACTCTACCTGCCCATCCCCAAACCCTAGACCAGAGATTTTGCCCTGGGGAGCCCGTTTCCTCAACCTCAATCTGGGCTCAGAGTTCCTCCTGGAGGGGTTTTGAGGTCTAGAGAGCTCAGGCAGCCTGGGCCCCCAGCTCCGAGCCCTACCATGAGCTGGGCGTGGCCGTTCTGGAAGGAGCCCCCTGAATCCCCGTTGCCCTCTTCCTGGCGATCCACCACTCGGCACTTCACAGCATCCTGGACCTGGAGAGGGAGAGCACAGGCGGTCAGTGACAGCTCCTGCCCAACAAGGGCTAGACCTCTGGTGTGGTGCCCAGAGGGAAGTTGATTCACACAGGCCCAGAGCCTGGGCGCAGCCTCCGCCTGTCTGAGAGGCTCTGTGCCCTTTGTGGTGAGAACTCTAAACGTGGCATTCTGGGCCCCTGAGCACAAGCTGTGGGTGCTTCTGGTCAGACCTGCCCTCAGGCTGAGGAGGGTCACCTGGTGTCCAGACCTGTCCTTCACACCACGGCCTCCTGGCCCTCACTGACTCGGGGGATACCCAGCCTGAGTGTCCACAAGTGTCTTTGGCAAGACCATATGTCTGTGGGGGGTAAGGCTCCTGCTCCGGAGGACAGTCGTATGATCCATCCAAGGGGATGTGACCCACACTGGCCATACTCTTCAGAAGGGGACAGTCACCTTCTAATCGTTTTCCAATTTCCTCCTTCTCCTTGGTGGGCCACAGCCTTGAGGAACTGGCCACAACTTCTCAGTTCCTGCTCTCATGTTTTTAATTCCTACGAGCTCTCTTTCTGTTCTGTGATGTTCCTTTTCATGGCTTACTGTTCTTGTTGTACACAAGTCAAGCCACCGAGGGCCATGAGCATGGCCTTACAGCCTGGTCGGTGTGTGACCACCTGGGCTGATATCATCTGAGGCAATGCTCCCAGCTGCCAGTCTGCAGAAGGGACTGTTGTGAGATCAAGGGTATGAGCCAGCTGGGATCAGGATGTGGCACATGTGGGCCTTTCCTCTCTGAGGATGTCACTGTGGGGTCTGTGATGTTTCTTTCCACTGGGCCGTCTCTGTGGCCCACTAGGTAGATCTGTGGCTTTCCGTTGCAAGCTGTCTTCAGGTCCTTGGGTTTCAGGACCCACTGGAGCCACTTTGATGGCAGAAACTTCAGGTCTTCATCCTCTTGCTTTTCCCTGTGGTTGGAGCCTGAGGAGGGGGGGGTCCACATCTCCCCAGGCTGTATTATGAGCTTGTGAGGGGCCTCGGCTGGCAGGGTGACCGAGGTCGGCACACGTTTTCCCACATACGTTCTCAGTACAGCATCTGTATCTTCAGCTGCACAGGTGCCTCCAGGCCTGTGTGCAACCCCAGACAGTGAAGTTCCAGGAGGGGCTGCCAGTTCAGGGGGGATCAAAGCTGCTCCCTAAACAGAGAAACAGCAGCCCCACTCCTGGCCTTCCCTAGGCATCCAGAGGGCCCTGGTGGCCCCACCGCCTGAAGCTCTCTGGGTCTCAGTGGCGTGAGCCGGCAGCTCCCGTGTCTCCTGCTGCAGCTTCGAGCTGGGCTGAGTTCTGCTTCCCAGCCTCCCAGGTTTTGTCACTGTTGCCTCCTCTCCCTTTCTTTATCCGTTCACATCTGTGTGCTTTAACAAATCCCTCTGCCATCCTTCGAGGGGGTCCCAAGGGGGAGCGTAATCTGCCTGCCCACTCCCGCCCCTTCAGCCCCCGCTGACGTCCTGGTCCTGGGACTTGGTGCCCTGCCGTCAATGCTCTCATAAGACCCTGTGCCAGGCCTCACTGCTCTCCACGAGACCTTGAAGAAGCACAGAGTCCATCAATGTCACGAAGCATGTTTTTTCACATTTCAACTATTCCAAGAATGGGGACATCACCTTAACCGTTGCTACCAGTCAGGTGGCAATTGGGATGTCACTGGGTGAAAACCTTCTCTAGCTACCTCTGAAGAGATGCAGAAAATGCCAGAATAGGAGTCTCAGATGCCATGAAATCTGCTCACATCTCTGGTGGCTCCCACGGGCCCCAGGAGGACAGAGTACCTGCCCACCCCCGCACCCGGGGACTGAGCCAGCTCGGGGCACAGGAATGTCTTAGTTCCAGGGCCAGGCTGGCTGCTCAGCAGCCTGGGGTACCTGCAGGCCCACCGTGCCCACCACGATTGCTGACACCACCGTGCCCACCGCGCCCACCTCTCTCCGTAGGATGCAGTGCACCATCACTATGACGAAACCCTCCAGCGAGTCAAAGACGGCAAAGAGGATCTGGAAGAGGGTGGAGCGGCGGTCGGTGACGGCGAGCACGGCCGACATCCAGGTCAGTGCCAGCAGCGGCAGCACCACGCAGGAGCTCCACAGTGAGGCCCTGCAGACAGGGCCACGTCATGGCTGCCTGGCCTGAAGCCCAGGCCACACCTGGGAGGGGACACCCAGGCCCGGACCTGGCCTCAGCCCCCATCTCCCTCCCCCGGTCTGGGCTGTGTCTGCTCTTCCAGGGGCTCATCACCCCTCCCTGTCATCTGTAGGGACCCTTTCCCTGACCAATCTGGCCGAGTTCTGCCAGCAATAAGGGCTCCCAGGGGAGCCAGGGACTCAGGAGGTTGGTGCCCAGTGAGGGAGGGAGCTCTCTGGGACACCTGGCTTCCTGACTGTCCAGGAAGCCACAAGGAAGGGTGCTTGGTCAGGCCTCTGAGCTCTGGACAGAGAGGGAGGGAGAGAGGAGAGAGTCTGGGAGAGGAGATGACAGGACAGACAAGGCTAGGCAGGTAGGGGCAGAGACAGACAGGAACAGACGGACAGGCGCTTCCTCCTCTTGGTGAGCCCTTCTCTGTCCGTCCCAGGGAAGGGGCTGCCTCTGCCCCACAGCCCTCAGCTCCTCATCCAGGGAGTCCTCCAGGAGCACAGCCCCTTTAGTCATTGCCCTCCTTGCCCAGGCCCCTCCCTGCAACATTACAGGCTACTTGTGTGCCCACTCTGAGCCTGTCTCCTGGATCATGCAGTGGGGACACTATGCCACCTCAAGGGGCTGTTCTGAGTACAGAAAGTGTTAGCAGGGCACCTGGCATGCAACTAGTGCTTAGGAAACATGGCCCATCCTGGTCACTATTATGCTTCTCAGGGCCACTGCGGCCTGAGGACCCAACCAGGGTGAGCTCTGCCCTCATGGGTGAGTGACTGCCTGCAGGGATTTTGAGGGGTTGCTGGGGGCACTGTCACAATCACAAAGGGACCTGGCCTCGACCCCTTGCTCCCTCCTCCCTCACAGGACAAGCAGAGCAGGTGGGGCAGGAGATTAGAAGAGGGATCTAGGGCAGGGCCACCAGGAAGGAACTGGGGACTCAGGGCTGGGGGGAGAGAGGCTGAGAGGGCCTGGGGTCCAGCCGGGACAAGGTCCCCCAAACCAGAGGGCCTTGGGGGCCAGGGGGTCAGGGGCAGGACCTCTCCCAGGTTGCACACTCTGCCCTACGGCCCAGGACCTGCAAGGGGACCAACTGCAAAGGCTGGGGCATGTCCGTACTCACCTCCAGGCCTCCCTGAGACGGCAGAGTGGCCACGCCTGCCTCCTGGCCCCCCGTGGCCCTCCTTTACCCCCTCTTCCTCATTCTCTTCCACCCCCCGGCCAGTCGCTAAGACCAAGGTCCCCAATCCCAGGCCTAGTCCCGTTTCTTCTCCAGGATGGAGCTCCTGGTCCTGCCCCGACCCAAGGCCTTCCCAGCTCAAGGACAGCTCCTTGGCCACCCACCTGGTGGTTCAGGCCAGAGCCAGGGGTCCTCTGCTGTCTGCCCCTCCTGTCCAGGCACAGCATGCGCTCCAGGACTGGACGTCATGGATCCCAGTCTTCCCCTCCCCTCCCTAGACAACCTTGGCGTCTCCTTGCAGGACCCCCTCCCATGGGCCCTTCTCAAACAGCAGCCCTGACCACGGCACAAGACCCAAACCCATGGAGGTCCTTGGCTAACGAGCACATGGGGGAGCAGCAGGCTGGCGGGCCCCTGCTGGGGCTGCACCCACAGGCATTCCCTCCTCCTGGGATGGCCAGCCTGTGCCTCCTCCCACGCCTGCTGTGGCTGCACCTGGCACAGAGCCTGAACAAGTGGGCCCTCTGTGAAGACACACACAGCTGGTGATGTCTTTGCCCCTTCCTGGCTCTGGGCCTCAGCTTCCCCATCCTGGTGGGCAGGGCCCAGTAGTCTCTTTCCTCAGTTCAAAGCAGATCTTCCCTGGCCAGGACCCCTGGATGTGCCCTGCCCTCACGTTGGGAAAAGCACTGCCCAACTCCTCACCCTCTTTCCTCGGCCCAAGGCCTCACAGTCATCGCTGCTGCTTCTGTGCTGGCAGGTGGCTGAGCTTGGGGACCTGAAACCACTAATTCCCGTAGCCTCTGCAGAGGCCTCATGGAGCAGCAAGTTCCAGCGTGATCAGCGGAGAGGAGCCAGGGAGAGAGGCCCTCGGGCAGTCACCCCATCCACCCCCTTTGCAGTCAGGGTGGACTGGTACTGGGAGGGCCACTAGCTGCGTGACCTCACAGGTCACGGCCCCCCAGGCTTTTGGTATCGTTCCCCGCATCTCAGGGTGAGGTGCTGCCCTCCATGGAGATTGGCGTGTGAAACAGAAAGAGGGCCGTGCCTGAACCCAAAGGGCAGTGTATCCCCAAGTGTGGCCTACGCTTGCCACTGTGGGTCAGGCATGAAGGAGCAGCCCTCTCCCTCAAGCCCTGCGCCTTAAGAGGCTTCCGGCCCACCCAGACCCGTGCCCTGCACTGCGACCACGCCTGCTCCACTTCCCCAGCCGAGCCAGCACTGCCCTCTGCAGGGGCTCATCACATCCTGGGTCCCAGCGTGCAGCTCAGGGAGTGACCACAGGAGAGTCCAACGGTAGGGACGTGTGTGCCTGGTCAACTGAGCCACACTCCCTCCAGATTTAGCAGGCCCATGCCGTCTTCCCTGCTCATAGCCCTTGGTGGTGCAGGGCACAGTAAACCAGCCTGCTGGCCCTGAGCCTGCCCACCCACTTCCACTGCCATGACTGCCTGTCATGTTCACATACGGTCACACACTTCAACGCATGTACGCACATACTGGCCCAGGCACAGCACACCCACGGCCACCCTGTACACAGTACTCTGCCCAAGGGGAATCCCTGCTCTCTGGTCTCTCTGGCTCACGAGGCCTGGGGAGAGGGGAGGGGATGGTGGTGGTGGTAGTGGGGGAGGGCAGGCAGGGACTGCCTAGAACCCCAGCGAGCGGCAGAAATGATAAGAAAAGCTTAAAATAAGAAAAATGTGACTCAGAAGAGAGCAGAGCCTGGTGGGGCAGGTGGGCACTGAGAGGCACTAACACAGTATTACTGGTGGCTTTGGAGGTGCACTTGGCACATGTGGGGGTGCGCCCCAGGGAAGCATGGAGCAGCTACTACAAGTGGAATAGAAGGCTGAAACAGAGCAGACACGGTTCTTGCAGAAACCAATTGGAGAGCAGTGCAGCCCAAGCCTCCTGGAGTGGGGACAGGGTCCCGGGTGAGCAGAAGCACAGAGTTCTATGAGGATAGGGGGATGGGGTCCTGGGGAGGCAGAGGGACAGGGTCCTGGGACTGGAGGACTGAGGGATAAAAAGGATGGGGCCTGGGGGGCAGTGGGGATGGGTCCCAGAAGATGCGGGAAAGGGGTCTTGTGGGGATGAGGTCCTGGGAGGGAGTAGGGATAGGATACTGTGGGGACAAAGGGACAGGGCTCTGTGGGGGTGGGGTCCTGGGGGGACAGTAAGAATGGGTCTGAGGGGCAATGGGGATGAGGTCCTGGGGGGCAGGGGAGGAGAGGTGTCTTTGGGGCCTTTTTCCACCTGACACACCCAGAGCCTGGGAGCGGGAGGGCATGGCTGGTTCCTCTGTGCATAGGTGTTCAGTTATCCACCCACAATTGCACAAAAGCAGAACTCTTGGATGGAGGCTACTGCTACCTTCTTCTGGTCCCCCCATGTCTGGTCTATGTGCTGCTCCAGCTTGGAAGCAAGGGATCCATCTGATGGGGTGTCTGAGAGCTACTTGGGCGACGACCCTGTGGGTGTGCCCTGACCGTGTGTGAGTGGACGCAGGGGTGTGCAGGCTGCCTCCTCTGCACAGCCTGTGGCAAGTCTGGAGTGCTCCCAAGCCTAGAACCCAGTGCACAGGGGGAAGGGCCTCAAAAGGCAGGCAGCTGTCAGACATGCTGGGCTCTAGCATCCACCTGACTGGGCTCCAATCCCGCTCCACTCGCCACTCACCCTGCCTGAGTCTCAGTCTGCTCAGCTGCAAGATGGGAACATGACAGAGCCTGCCTGAAGACTGGCTGCAGGACGCCAACAGACAGTGCCCTGCACAGGGTGGGCGTGTTCGAGTTCCTCAGCCAGGCGGTGTGCAGCCTTGTGGCCTCCTTGCTGTGTGGTGCTATCCGGGGGGCACGTGTGAGTGGCTGTGCTGTGGGGATGGGCCTGAGCAGGCCTGCCAGCCTCCCCTTCCCAGGCCGCAGACCATGAGGCCAGGCTCCCTGGCTGGAGTGAGGTACTACAGGGTCACAGGCTTCCCCAAAGGCAGGTTCCTAACCAGGACCAGAACACACCAGGGACCCAAGGGGTTGGTTTCCTGAAGATTTTGTTCACCAGGGAGAGCAGGAGGAGCAGGAAGAGGGAGAAAGAGGAAGAGAGGAGACAGACAGACCAAACAAGAATAGCATGGAGTGGAGGGGGAGAGGGGATGGGTCTCCGACATAGACACCAGCCAGGGTGAGGGGCAGAGAGCAGATACAGGCAAGGTGAGAAGGGCTCAGAGGGCTGGGGCAGGACAGAGAGGGGGCCTGTCCCGGCCCGCTGTTGGCCCTGGCCATGACCGTGCTTCCGTGCCCTGGAGCTCCCAGGACTTGGGGGTCCTGTTCCCTGGCAGACTGGAGGGGCAGCACCCTCCCAAGCACACTCTCTCCCACTGTTGGGCATGGCCACCTGCAGTGCTGTGTGCCCTCTGGCCAGGCACCACCCTTTCTGGGCTTGTTTCCCAGGTAGGAGGACATCCGGGCCCATCCACTGCCCCTTTCTCCCATGTCAAGGGCACTATAGGATGGACACCCAACCCCAAGATGGGGAAGGGGAGGCCTGGCAAAGGTGAGGTCTCCAAAAGCAATCAGTTTCACTATTTTTTAGGACCTTATAGGACCCCCACCCTGTCATAGGCCAGATGGAGAAAATGGGCCAGAGCAAGGCAGGGGTTGGCTGTGGGCCTGCACAGATTGCTGTGCCTCAATTTCCCCAGCTGTGCTGGAGCTCAGGGTCCTACCCTGCCCGCTCTTTCAGCTTCTTGTCTGTGATGCCGTCCTTGGACACAAGCTTGTTGAATACCAGGATCCCGATGGCCATGTTCACCTGCAGGCAGAGGTGGGGTGTGGGGTGTCTGCGTGTGCATAGGTCAGCGCGGCACCGGCTCCACACGGGGACCTAACGTATGCTCTGCCCATGGCTGTGCTCCCCACGCCCCAGTCAGGGGACGGAGCTCCAGGAAGAGGCAAAGCCACCAGAGTGTACTCTGCCAACCTGGCCCCTACTTGTGCCCCCTTCACCCCGCTGTCTCCTCCTGCTGTTAGGTGGGGCCCTCCCTGCCTCACGGACCCTCCCGCCCGACTGGGTTGGGCACTGAAGCTCGAGCCTCCCACCTGACATGTTCTGCTACGACCTGGGAGCCCTGTCAGGTGGGGTGGACATGAGGAAGGAAAGGCTGACCCAGCTGGGGCTCAGGAGACGAAAGTCTTCCCACAAGCGGGGTGGGGTGGGCGCCCTGGGCTGGGGCTGGGGGTGGGCTGAGCTAATCAGCCCAGAGGCCTATCTGCCATCACCATGACCGGTTGCAGTGTGGGAAGTGGGGGTGAGTGGGGCTGACCGGGTGAGCATGGGAGCAGGCCGGCCCCCTGCACTGCCAGGGCACTTGCCTTGCTCAGAGCACAGAAGGTACCTTCAGTGACCTCCAGTCCAGCTGTCACCATGCCCAGACTTGCCCTGTGCTTCTCCACCTCTCAGCATCCCTGCTTTCGTAGCCCACCTACGATGGGGACCTCATCCCCACCCAAGGCCTCGGTCTGCCTCTGCCTGGGGCCATGCTGCTCCTGCACTCTGCCTGGGAGCTCGTCACAGACCTCAGTTCAGGACCACCCCAGCCACCAGGCGTCTCCCTGACTGCCCAGGGCTGGCACCTGCCCCCTAGAAAGTCTCTCATGCTGCTGCTTATCTACCTGAGACTACGAAAGTGTCCCCAGGGCGCCCCCTCAGACACCTCCATGGCCTTGGAGCTCCTGGGTCTCCCCTCTCCCCTGGTCTCTTGCTGGTGGAGGGTGGAGGTCCCAGCTCACATGCTTCCCCTGAATGCCTTCCTCTCTGCTCCCATCCTGCAGAGAGGTTGCCTGACCCTGGCTGAGTTCCTGTGGCCTGGGGACCCTCGGCCTCCGTAGATCTCTGGACCTGGGCCCCTGGGCCCAGAGGTCTGGGGAGGCTTATCCACACTCAGTGGGTGCCCAGGCCCTGTCTTCCACCATCCTGTGAACAGAAGGTCCCAGGCATGGCCACCAAATGCTCTGCAGTCTGGCTGGATGGAGGTGACTCTCCTGGGTGACCTCCTTCCTGCCATGGCCAGGACAGGAGGGCAAGACACCGGCTGCCACCAACCTGTCCAGCCTTTTACCTACATGTCCCCATGTCCAGAGGGACCCTGGGGCAGGGGTTCCACAGTGGGTCAGGATCAGCCCCTCCCCTCCAGATGCATCCTGAGAAGGGACATGGGTGGGAAGAGGCTCCTGCTTCCACCACCCACCCTTCCCACCCCTCCTGGGTGCCTGCCCTTAACAGCCTGCCATGGAATCGCTGCATTGGCAGGCCTGGCATGCAGCCTCTCCCTGCCCGTACCTTCAGGAATAAAGGAGCTGGTCCCCGAGAACTGGGCAAACTGATCACAGAAGTGAAAAACGGTTATCCTAGCCCAGGCTCTGCACCCCCAGGAGCCCAAGGGCAGGGCAGGGGATTGTGGACAAGGCCTACTCCCCAGTGACGGAGAGCAGCATGCGCAGTCCAAGGCCTGAGCCTGGGACCATGGGGCGGGATCCGTACCAGCACAACGGCGGCAGCTGGTCCCACGAAGGCATACAGCAGTCCCCCCTCCAGGGAGAGCCAGCAGCTGGGGAGGGAGACAGGCTGCTTATCCACCAGGCCTGGGCCCTGCGCTGTCACAGGGGGGACACCACAGCTTCCCAGGGGGGACACTTGAAATGCTGAGAGGGGCAGGAGGAACCCAGCAAGGCTGACGGGCCCCCTGAATGAAGGACTCACACTCATTCTCTAGCTTCAGCGCCCTTGGAAGCCCCAGGTGGCACCATAATCTCCCAGTTTACGAATGGAGGAGCAGGCCCAGAGCAGGGGCACACAGCAGAGGGCCACGTGCCCTGACTGACTCCCTTCCCCAACCTATCACCTCTCCCATCTCCTTGACCCTCCCTAATCTCACACGCAGACTCTCCTTTCTGACATGATGCCCAAATGCTGGGCTGGGTCCCTACCGGCCATTGCCTGCACATCTGGCCTGGCCCTTCCTCACCCCACACTGTCATGAGCCCATTTCCCCAAAGCTCCTGGATATCATCCAATGTGGTGCACAGGAGCCTGGAGCTCAGGGAAGGCACTGTATTTTTCATGTACTTTTTCCTCTGCTCCAAGCACTCTGCCCTATGCTGTCTGTCAAACAAACTCCTCTTCATCCTTCAGAATCCCACTTCAATGTCCCCATCTTCTCCTGATCCACCCCTGACCCCAGCAAGCTGGGTTTTCCTTCCTCTCAGCACTTACCCCACTGGAGCTTCCAGTAACTGGGTCCTCATTCATGTCCAATGCCCCCCACTGCCCAGATGGGGCTTTGTTCCAGGGACCGGCCACATTCTGTCCCCCTGGGCTCCTCCTGCCTCTTGCCATTCTCTTCTTTCCCATCCCTGCAGCCATGGCCCCTGCAGGCCTCAGTTCCTATCCCCCCACCCTGGGAAGCCACACTGGTTCTAGAGTAATCCCAAGCTTCCTGACTTGGCTTTCAAGGCCCCTGGACCTCACCCAGCTGATTCTTCAGGACCTCAATGACATCTTCTGTGAAACAGGCCCCCCACTGCCTACTCTGTCCTATCTAGGGCCTCCCTACAGTCCCACTGGTGCAGGGGTGGACGCCCCACCAGATGGTGAAACTGGGGTCAGAGAGGCTAATGGACCTGTTCAAGGAGGAGGCAGGAGGCCCCAATTGCTCCAGCACTATTTTTCTCGATCCTGCTGCCCACTGCTGGGGAGGAGCTGGCTGATGGAAGGAAGGCCTCCAGCTCCTGGGGCCCTCACTCTCTCTTAGTCTTGGCATTCTCATTTGTGAGATGGGGGTCCAGCCAGCCATTGCCTTCTAGGGCAGTGGGAGGGCCTGGGGGTGCTGTGTGGCCTCGCGCACATCCCCACCCTGCCCCGACTCACTAGTTCATGGTGCTGTACCCTCTGGCCTTGGTAAATCCCACGGAAATGGCCACGACCAGCGCAGGGAGCCCTGGAAAAGGACCAGAAAGAGGGAGTGGGTCCCCTGCCATCTAAGCTGTGCCGGCGGAGAGCAGGGCGCCAGGACTGTGACGGAAACCTCTGAGCAGAGGGTGACACTAAGCATGTGAGAGACAGGACAGGAGTGGACAGGGATGAGGGCCTGCAGCACTAGGGGGCAGGGCTGCCAGATTACCAACACAGGACACCTAGTCACGTTTGAGTGTCAGACGTAAAAGGAATCATTTTTTGGTGTAAGTATGTTTCAAATATTGAATGGGATATACTTATGCCAAAAAGTTATTTATTACCTGAAATTCAAGTTCAACTTGGTGTTAGTAATTTACCTGACGATTCTACGGCAGGGTGGATGTCTGGAAGGGGTCCATTTGGGGGAGCACTGGGACCGGGGAAGCTGGGGGGAGGGGACTGGTTACTCACCCCAACCCACACAGAGGAAGCGCTTGCGAATGAGGCGGTTTCGGAGGCGGCCTGTCACGGCCAGGTAGGACTGCCAGGCCTCGGTGAGCACCCAGCAGAAGGATGACAGGAAGAAGAAGTGCAGGAAGGCGGCCACCAGTGTGCAGGCCACCTGGGCGGGCAGGTGTGCGGGTGGGAGGCAGGGCTGGGCCTCATTCCCAGGCCCACACCCGCCTGGGTGGCCAGGGACCACATCGGTGACCAGGTCAAATCCCCAGGCAGGAAGTCATGGAGGGGTTGCCTGGTCAACCGCCCTGAGGTGGGCTGTGGAGCTCCTAAGCCCCCTGGGGGGTGACTGCAGGACCCTGCCCACAAACTGCCCCTCCCACCCTGTTTTCCTCCCCCACCCATTTGCAGATGCACCAAACGCTGGCCAGGTGCCCACTCAAGATCCCCGGTCCAAACCCATCTGTTCAGTAGGTGGTGACCCCAAGGCCCAGGGAGGGCAGGTAACCCAGGGCCACAGGACAAAGCACACACAAGCTCAGACAGAGCCTGATGCCCAGCAGTGAACTGGGGACAGGGCTTGGGCTGGCTCATCACAAAGCACCTGACCAGCTGGAGACTCTGGACACCAGGTCTCCATGCCCATCCTGGCCAGGTGACATCGACTCCCCACCCCCCGGGCCTGAGCCACATAGCTGCCGTGGCCAGAGGCAAGTAAGGACTCCAAGTGGCTCTGGTCCCCTCCTCCCTAAGCTTCCATTACCTACTGTCACCGCATCACCTATCTCATCTGGGGACACTGGGGTGTGCGTGGCAGAGCCGAGGCCACCTACCTTGTTGCGAGTCTGGGTCTGCCCGATGAGGATGAGGGCGTTGGAGGAGATGATGGACAGGCAGAAGTTGATGAGGATGACGGACCGCTCCGAGCGGATGTACCTGCGGGAGAGGATGGGAGCCTGTGGTCAGTGCCCAACAGGGCCTCATGTCGCGAGAACTGAGGTCCCGTAGCTGCACCAAGACCAGGCGTCACTTCCTTCCTACAAACGCTGCTGCTACCATTACCGTCACCACCCCGACCACCACCGTCACCACCACCATCACTCCCACTCCCATCATCACCATCACCACCATCACCACCATCACCACCACCATCACCCCACCATCACCATCACCACCATCCCCATCACCCCCATCACCACCACAACCATCACCCCCAACATCACCACCCCCACCCTCACTCCCACCTCCACAACTACGATCATTCCCACCACCATGACCACAACCACCATGACCACAACTGTGACCACCATCACTCCTATCACCACCACCGCCATCACTATCACTACCATCACCACCATACCCACCACCACCATCATAACTGCCACACCCACCACCATCACCATCACCACCACCACCACCACCACCACTTCCACTGTACCACATACTAAATTCCAGCACAGTCTGGTGTCAGGGAGAGCTGTGGGGAGCCAGGAGCACAGCTGCCCTCTCTGGCTGCAGATGGCTCATCCTTAAAAATGCTTCTCTTTGTCATGGAGGATTTCCTCCCTGTCACTCCATCCCTCAGAACAGCTCACTCTTAGGATCTGTCTGCCTGCTCCCAGTTTTCACCCGGGCAGCACCCCTATTCCCTCATCCCCACCCTGTCTGATCCTGACTTTGAGGCAAGAAGGTGGAGTGGCTCCTAGTGGGGGATGTGGAGCCCATGCCTACAGTGGCTGTGTAACCCTGGGCAAGTGATCCAACCTGTCTGTGCCTCAGTCTCTCCCTCTGTGAGATGGGCTATGAGTAATAGCACCCACTGCTCAAGGCTGTGGCCAAAATTAAAGAGGAAGGACACAAAGTTCAGGCCACCATCACTTCTGCTCCCATTTCCCAGCCCAGCTCCCTCAGCAGCCTGAGGCAAGCTGAGGGTACAGGGCAGAGCCTCAGGGGCCATGACATGGCCTGATGTGATACGTGACCTTGGGTGGGTCACGTTCCCTTGCTAAATCTCCACTTCCTGACAGACCATCAGGATGGGGCCTGGCTGTGGCTCACCAAGGCGGTGATGGCCAGCAGAGCTCAGGAGGAGGTACTTGGAAAGCCATGGGTACTTCAGAACTGCAGTGTGGCTGCCCCATGCCCCTTCCCCAGAGTCTGGAGAAACTGATACCTCAGGGGAGGGGCTGGGCAAAGCATGTCCACAGGGGATTCGGGGCCTGTGGGCCTGGTGGAAGAGCACTGGACGCTGACCCCCCTGGTGCCTCCTCCTTCACACACATCCCTCACCCCAGGCTGGTGACCAGCTCAGACAACAGTCCTCATGGCACACCTCTCCCCCCCACTGCCTGCATCCATGGGCCCAAACCGGACAGACAGCTCCAGGGCTTGGGGACTGTGAGGACCCCAGTGGTCAAGAGGCAGGGTGTTCAGCTGGGGAGCAGGTTCAGCTGGCACCAGCCATGAAAAGTGATCAGAAGGCAGGAGGAAGTGTGGGCCCAGGATGAGGCAGGAACAAGAAGGCATATCCAGGTCCTTCCCTGGCCTGAGCCTGGGTTTCCCCACCTGCCACGCTCCTGTCAGTGTCCCTGGAGCAGTGGCCAGTCAGGAACCTGATCAGGCACAGGTGGGGGGATGGGGCAGATGGAGGGGTGAGGGGTGCAGAGGTAGAGGTGGGGGTGCTATCCATCCATGATGGCAGTGGGCAGGGGAGGGGGTGGAGGTGATGGGTGCTGCTGGCTGGGAAGGAGAGGAGGGGGGCTCTGGGCCACCCCCACCCCATGGCTGTGCTCGAAGGAGAAGAAATGAGATGTGACCCTGGCGGAGCCCTTCCCAGGACCCCTGGCCACCCTAGCCCAGCGCCATGGGGACACCACCTCCACACGGAGACATAAATGATGATCAGCATGAGCAGGGTCAGGGACGACACGCCGCAGCCCACGATGAGCGTCACAGACGGCACCACCACCTTCTCCATGTTCTGGGGATTTGGGGAGAGAACAGAGTGAGGGGCAGGGGCTGGGCAGATATGCAGGTGGGCCCCGGCAGGGCCTCTGCCCTCCACCCCCTTATCTCGCCCCCTCAAGCTCTTCTCCAAGCAACAGCCAGAGTAGTTTATAAAAGGCCACTAGAGGCCCTCCCTGGGTCCCCGCCCCCGGGTCCCTCTGGCTCTGAAGGCCCTGGGCTGACCTGCCTTCTCATTCCCCCTGGGCCTGGCTTGTGCTCACCCACGTGCTCACCCCGTGTGACTGCATCACCTACAGCCCATGTCACGGGCCACACCATCCTGCAGTGCCCAGGGCCGGGGGCACACAGCAGGGCAGCGTGTACTAACACGGGAGATCAAGGCCTGAAGCGTCCAGAACCCAAACACTCAGGGACTGCAGACTGCTGTGGCCCTTCCCGGCTCTGGGAAAGATGGGGGGGCACCACATGGCTGGGAGTGGAAGGGCTTCCTAGGGTCCCCCACCCAGAAGCTGACACCTTTCTATCTGTAGGAACATGGCCCAGGGTGCAGCTCCAACACAAATGTCTGCACACAGGTTGCTGGTGGGCCCAGGGAAGGG
The DNA here is from genome assembly GCF_054644295.1 of Miniopterus natalensis. NCBI lineage: Eukaryota > Metazoa > Chordata > Mammalia > Chiroptera > Miniopteridae > Miniopterus > Miniopterus natalensis. The sequence continues at coordinate 43,089,570 of NC_142096.1, read as the reverse complement.
GGCTCAGGACCACGGCCAGCACCCCTGGCTCTGGGCTTAGCTGGCCCTGAACTTTCAGGGTAACCTAGGAGGCCCACCCTCTGGGCCCACTGGCTGTCCTAGCTGCCACTTCCCCAGGCAGGGAGCAGCAGGATACGGAGGGCAGGCAGAGCTCCTGAGGCACTCTGGTCAGTAGGTTCTGCCTTCCAGCACACCTGTCTCCTCTACCTCTGGCCCATTACAAGGCTGAGCCCTGGCCTCCCATGAGGCCTGGGCACCTGCTGGCCTCACAGCTGCTCCCAGCCTGTTGGGAGGCCTCAGGCCCTGGCCACCCTGGATGGGGCATGGGTGTGACTTCTGGGCACATCTGCTCCCACTGTCCTTCGGGGGAATGCCACAACTGCGGGCAGCGCTGCCCACCTATCAGGCTCAACCAGGAAGCCTCCTCCAAGCAAGCCTGATTACCTCTCGCACCTCAGCCATCCCCAACTGTATGCACTCTGCACCACCACAAAGCTCCCCTAAAGAGCTCAGACTCCAAAGTGGGGGTCCGAGGGACCAGAATCCCATTACCCCATAATTTACCCACGGATACCCTGAGGCCCACAGCTGGGAGGAGGCCAGTGGGGGGCAAGGTGACCCTAGCAAATGTTTCTAGGACACTGGGCTGGTCCACAGCCAGCCACATGGGTCACGGGTGGCCAAGTGGTTCATGCCTACTCCGTGGCTCGCTCCAGCTCCAACTTTTGTGGCCATCTGCTTCCACCTGTCCTCATTAGGTCTGGCAGCCACACACCCACCAGCTCGCTCACCTGCTCGCCTACTCCCTCCTCCTCTCTGCCTGGCTCATTTGTCACTCCTGAAAGCCCTGGCCTGGCAGGTTCTAGACCCTATAGAGAGGGGACAGGTGACAGAATGGGTGTGCAGGGGTATCAGGAAACTCCAGGCTTTATTGGGAGGGCTGGACTGGAGACCTCAAGGGTGAGAGGCTGACACAGAGAGCAGGCAGGAGCAAGTGGCCGTGTGCCGGAGACCAGCTCCCCAGGCAAGCTCGAGCTGCTCCAGGCCCTTTGCACATGCTGGGCCCTCTGCCTAGTGCTCTTCCCCTGACCTTCACATGGGTGGTTTCTCTTAGCTGAGCTGTCACCACCTCACAGGTGATATCTCAATACTCAATGTGAACAGCCCCTGGTCTCTCTACCCCATCACCTCGTACTGAGTCTCTTCAGGGTCCCCCCACCCAGGGCTTCTCTTTGTTCACATGGTTAGGTCAGTTCTACCACACAAACTCCCACTTCTGTTCTCCCAATGCTCTGCACTGATTTCCTTCCTCCAGCACCAGTTCTGCCTGTCCAGCACCATCCACTGCTAGCAACTTCCCTCACAAATAAGCCCTGACCACAGCATAGGCTGGGCCCTGACCCTGTCATGCACTGAACCCGGAGCTGGTCACTCACTGAGCCCAGACCCTGATCACTAGCTGAGCTCGACCCTGGTCACTCACTGAGCCTCAACCCTGGTCACTTGCTGAGCCCCAACCCTGATCACTCGCTGACCCTGACCCTGGTCAGATGGATAACACAGTTTATCACAGAAACAGCAACACCAACAATTGTGCTTACAGATGGTTTCCTACCCGCCAGGCTGTGTCGGGTGCTGTAAACACCTCACCTCATTCAACCTCCACCACAGCTCTGAAACAAGTGGCACCGTCCCCCTCACATATGTGACTCAGAGCAAGCTGGCAGCGTCACAGCTGGGATCTGAAGCTGGCTCCTCCGTCCTGTCCCCTACACTCCACTCCCTGCCTGGGATCTCATCCCTTTCTTGCTCCTGGGGTATGACTGCAGCACCCGCCTCCACCGTCATCTCTGGGGCCTTGCTCTGGACTGCAATCCCTCAGGCCACTTCATACCCTAGGATGCCTGTAGCCTCCGCCCTCCCGGACCTGAATCCCATGCCCAACGTATCCATCCAGCCCTTGTCGGAGGCAGGCAGCACCCCACCCCTCCCCACCCGGCTCGGCTCATCTCTGCCGCCAGCCCACCTGCTGCTGGGCTACTTTGCCTTCACTCTTACTGGGATCTCTCCAGGATCCCGATCCCACCAACATCCTCTCTCATCTCCCAGCCACCTAGCTTCTCACTGTCCTTGGGGTGCAAATCAAGCTCTCCTGGACTCCAGCCTAGCCACAGCAACTGCACCCCTGTCTTGTCCTGCCGTCCAAACCCCACCCTGTCTCCCACTTGCTTCCTGACTTTCTCACCCTCCCTGGGTGACCATCACTCCTCCCCACTAAGCTCGGCTGGTGAACTCCTGTTTACCTCTCAGGGCCCCACTCCAAATCTCCTCCTCCTGCACATCTCTCAAACTACCCCTAAGAGGAACAGGTGATCTGGGAGCACAGCAACTCCCTCCTCCTCAGCAGGGGCTGCCCCAGGCCTATCTGTGCTCAGATCAGTCTCCTCCATCATAGAATGAGGAGGGCTGACTATGATCCCATCTAACAGATGAGGGAACTGAGGCTCAGAGCGGCCAGGCAGCTTGCCCTCAGTTCCATGGCTTGTGGGTGGCCCTGAGGCCACTGGAAGCTCCTGTACCCTTGGCTTCGGCTGCCTCTTCTGGGGTTTGGGGATGGGGTGCCCGACCCACAGCCTGTATCCCATCTCCCTGTACACTGACAAGCCCCCTAAATGTGGCTGCTGACTCCCCTGCCAAACAAAGCTTCTCACCCCTCACCGAGCAGGCTCTGCATCTGCCCGCCCCTCTCCTGCGCAGCCAGGTCTTGCTGCGAACCCTTGCAGGCACCTGGCATAGGTTGGCTTTTCCTAGAAAGGCCCCCTTGGCATCAAGCCCCTTCACCCCCAGAGTTTCACAAGCACAACCACCCACACACCCGTCACCACCCTCACTGAGCCCACGCTCCATGCCAGGCCTGCCTGAACTCAGCCCTCGCCCCGAAGGAGGAAGGTGCTGCCTAAGGATGTTCAGGCCCTGCTCTAGGAGCTCCCCACCAGCTGGTTTACTGTTCACTGCCACCCTGAGTAGCAAGGACCACCTTCACTCTACAGGTGAGGAAACTGAGGCCAGTCCAGGGACACCATGTGTAAGGGAAAAGCTTGTTTTTCAAGATTCGACCAACAGTGACCTCTGAGCCAGGCCCTGGGCTAGGGGAGGGGGATATGGGGCACACATCCCACTGCAGAGCCCTCCCCTGCCCTGGGTCTTCCTTACACCCAGGGACCCATGGCTGGGCCCTGCCCTGTTTGCTCTGGCCTCTGAAGGGACCTAGGAAGCCCTTGGCCCCATTGGTTGCTCTCCTGTGCAGCGCAGCCTGCTGCTTTATTGCTGATGACCATCTATGCAGAAAGCCGCCTCTTCCAGGAAGGTCCCAGGGATGGCCCTTGGTGCTACCTCCAGGGACCTGCTCCCAGAACCAGCAAGACCAGCAGGGACATCCTCTCACAAGAATAGCCTGATGGGGGAGGGTGCACCTGGATCAGGGCCAAGACCACAGATTCCTGTCCATCCAGACTTGCCCTGAAACCTTGGGCAAAGAGGCCCCCTTTCCAGACCTCAGTTTCCTTGCCTATCATCAGAGGGGTTTAGTGGCAATGACCTCTAAGGTTCTGTCCAACTCTGACCCTGTGGAGGATGCCGGCTGACAACATTGACTTCCTTACCCATGTCCCAGAGGAGAAAGGGGTGGGTGGAACATTCTCAGAGAGGTCTGGAGCCACCTTTCACATTGAACCTGTGGTTCCATGAGGGGAGAGCTGTTCCACCCAGAGCATAAGCACCAGCCACCCCAAATACCCAGGAAAGCCATGTCCCCCTCCCTAGTCTGCCCTCCGTATCTGCTGCCTACACCAGGCCTGGGCCAAGGGGCTCAGTGAGCAAATACCCTGCCCCTTCCATCCTTGCGGTGCCCAGTGATCTGGGCTGGGCTTCCTGGGACCAATGATTGCAGCCTGGACCCGGTGAGAGCCCAGCAGCCCCAGCGGGATGGACTCAGCACCCAGGGCTCCAGCCAGCAAGCTGGCCCCAGATGCCGTTTCCATAGAAACTGGCAGCCCCCACAAGAATCTCAGAACAAAAAGGAGGCCCCTGAGAGGACGGGCCTTCCCGGGGAGGCTGTGGATCTGGGCCAGGTTCAGCATCCAGCCACCCCAGGACCCCTACCTGGGACCCAGCCTCCTGCACAGACCAGGTTTCATTTGGGTTGGGGGGTGGGGAAGGGCTCAGGAAAAGGTGGCAGTTTCTCTCTCCAGCTCCCAGACAGGGTGGGAACCCGCCCCGGCTGAAGGGACCCTGACAAAGTGAAGGGGTCTGCCCAGCTCCGCCAAGCCCTGCCCTCCCCCAGCCCGAGAGCCTGGGGCCAGTCCGCCCCTCCGAGGACAGGCCCCCAGAGAGCGGGGGAGACTCGCCACCAGTCACTCCCGGGGCCCAGCCCTGCTCCGCCCGCATCCCAGCCCCGCACTGCCCCCGCTCCGCTCCCACCACCCCCTCCGGGGCCCAGGCCGCGCCCCGCGCGCCCCCAGCCCGCCTCCGCCCGCCCGCCCGCGGCGCCCGCCCGGCGGAAGCCCCGCGCCCCGGCCCCGGCCCCGCCCGCCCGCCCGCCCGGGTCTCACCGCGTCGGCGCTGAGCTGGGCTAAGATGGCGAAGGTGGAGAGCCGGTCACAGAGGCAGCGCGTCCGGAGGGCGTCGAGGGGCACCGTGCGGCAGCCGCGCCACGACCAGGGCCCGAGCTGCGGGGGGGCGGGGGAGGAGGGTCTGGGGGAGACAGGGCGGCGTGAGCGGCGGCCCCGGCCCCCGCGCCCCGCGCCCGCGCGCGCGCCCCGCCGCCGGCCCCCGGAGCCCCGCGCCCCATGGCCGCCGCCGCGGAGCCGCGGGAGAGCGACTCGCGGGAGCGCGGGCCGAGCGAGCGCGCCCGCCCGCCGCAGCCGAGGGGGCGGCCGGCCGGCCGGCGGCGGGAGGGCGGGGGCCGGGCGCGGGGGCCGAGCGGGCGGGGCCGCCCCTGCCCCGCGCCCGGCGCTCGCTCCGGCGACCTTGGGCCGCCCCGGGCCCGGCCGCGAGCGGAGCCTCTTCCAGGCCCGGAGGGAGCGGGCGGCCAGCGCCCCTCCGCCTGGCCCCGGCGCCCGCTGTCCGCAGCGCGGCCGCCCCGTTTCCAGCCAGACGCCGGGGCCTCTGCGCGCCCCGCTCGCTGCCCCAAGGCCCGCGCACGGCCCGCCCGCACACCCCGGGCCTCGGCGTCTGTCCAGCCCTGGGCTGAGCCTGCCTTTCCCTGCAGAAGGTGCCCACGAAGGGTCCAGGCCCGTGGGCTGTGGGAGGCTCCAGGCTGCCTGGAGAGACAGGACTGAGGCGCAGCCATCAGGACCCGGGCGGGAGCCTACCGGAGGAGCCCGGCCCGCCCTCTCAGACCTCACGAAGCTCCCAGCACCGCGCCCGCTGTGTGTGGCGCATCTTTACGGATGGAGGTTTGGGCGTGAGCTCCAGGTATCCAGAGCCCCAGCATGGTCTCTGCTGAATTGGAGATGTTACACTCTTGGCTCTGAGCTCCCCCGCCCCCCCCGAAGGGACACGCTGGGTTGGGCCAGACACCCACACCTCTGCTTTTCTCCTTTGATTCTCCGGGGGAAGGACTTGCTCCCGTTTCACAGAGGAAAAAACTGAGGTCCAAGGGGGGCAAGACACACCCAAGGTGACAGCAAGGCAGAGCTGCACCAAGGCCCCGGGAGCCCCTCCACCCGCCAGAGTGTCTGCTCATTCCTGAAGGGCAGTGAGTAGGGGACTTCCCTCTTATGGGCACTGTTCCCTTAGTCCAAGGGACCAGGGTTTGGAGGGTTCAAAGCTCACTTATTTTAGGGACCCTCCATAAAAAAGAATGCAGAAGTAGGCACTGGCCATCGAGGGGCCCTGGAGTTTCCACCTCTGGCTCCCAGGGATGCCTGTCTGAGCCTTCCAGCCTCGGCTCACCTGCACCTCTGCTGGCCCAGGAGAAGACAAGGTGTGCCAGCTACACAGCTCAGCAGAGCCCAGCAGGGCCACTGGGATGGAGGCCAGGAACTCAGCTGCCTGTGTGGCCCCAGCTCCCCATTTGCCACCTGCAGGCTGCATGTACCCAGCACAGAGTGCAGTAAAGGTCAGAGCTTAGTAAGGTCCCAGCAGAGACCCCCTTCTCCCCATCCTTCCTCCTTTCCCTTCCTTCATTCCTCAGAAGGGGAAAACCCCACTAACCATAGAACCAGAAATGAGACCTGTGCGATGGAAGGAACAGGAAAGGAGTGTGGGGTCCTGGTGAGTCCTGGCATGCCCTCCCAGCGACAGCTCTCCAGCAGGGTCCTCCCACACCCTCAGCCAAAGTTTATCAAAGCCTCACCTGGCTGCCATCTCCATCCCCCAGCACCACACAGGGCACGAAGCACAAAACACTAAGCCCTGACTGACCCCAGCTCCCACCACCACCCTCAGTCCCTGACTCCCACTGGGAGTGCCCTGTCTTCACACCTGGGTGTGTCACCTGCAGCCCTGCAGGTGCAAGCCACTGACCAGACACCAAGACAGCCAGGAGACAGCAAAAACAGTGCGTTTCAAGAAAGAGTCCTTCTGGCCATTCCCGTCTGGAGACAGAGCACCTCCCTCTCTCAAGCTGACCAGCCTGTCGATGGCATTAGCTGTGTGGCTGCTCTTAAGAGCAGGACTCTATGGCCAGCCAGTCCTGGGTTCAAATACCAGCTCTGCTCACGACTTGACCCAGTCACTGACAGGTCAGGCCTCCACCACCCTCCTCTGAGTGGAGGGAGGAACCAAACCCAGGTCTGCCGGCTGCCTGAGGGCTGCTGGGAGGACCAGGAGGGGATAACAGCCTGAGGCCTGTGGTGAGGGGAGCAGGCTGGCTGGGACCAACAGCCTGGCAGGTTCCCAGCCGGTGTTGGCGGGTCTGCAGGGCGCCAGGCAGACAGCTGCCTGCCACCTCCTGGGAGAACGCCAGCCCAGGCTGGTGGCTGACCCTGCAGGACTCCTGCTGTGGGCACTAATTAGTTTATCAGCCTCCTAGAGGAAAGGAGAGAGAGGGGTGGTGCCCACTGCGCTGAGACGTGGGGCCAGGGTCTGCTTCTGCAGCCTCCAGCCAGGGAGGGCACGGGGACATGCCTGTCCCTATACCACAGAACAAGCTGGCCACTGGCAGCCCAGGAGGTGGGCAGCTGCTGGTCCCTCTGTAAGCTGCCTGGACCTGGAGGACTGCAGGGCAGACTCCCTGGCCTTGCGTCTCCCGACTCCAGCGTCCCTTGTTGGCCTGTATCAGAGAGCTGGCTTGGCTCTGGATATGCAGCACAGGCACAGGGACCCTCTTCTTGCCCCCTTCCCTACTTCGATATTAATGGCTTCTTTTGCATTTTATCAGCTTCTGCCATAACCCTCAGCTCAGCTGTGTGGATAAAGAAGCAGAGTCTCAGAGAGGTGGTACACGTGCCCAAGGTCACACAGCAAAACAGCAGGAGGACCAGGTTCCAGTTTTCATCTACTCCCAGATCCACAACATCTGAACCACTGGACTGAAGAACAGAACAGGGTAAGCTAACACCAGCCCAGATAGAGGGGTGGCCCCCTTTAGGTCCCTTCCCAAGCCTAAGGGGGGGCACTCAGTCAGCGGAGGTTTCCTGGGGAGTCACTGGCCTGAGGACCCTCACTTGCGTCAAGGCGCACCCTAACCTGGGAGAGGCCAGGAAATTCTCAGCTGTGTCCAACAAGACCTGTAGAATGCATCCTCTCCTACTCACAACAGCTGGAAGTTCTTCCTCATGTCTGACCATAGTTCTTCCTGCTTCAGGGACACCTGTTCCCATCTCTGTAGCACAGGCAGGTTGTTTCCTCCTTTTGCCCACAGCGACCACTCCGCACATGGGAGACCATTTGCCATCTCTTGTCTGAGCTTCACAAACTTGAACTATCTGGGTCACAGAGCAGCCCTCCCCTCCAGGCCTGAAGAATCTGGGTCAGTGACACCTGCTTCTCCCTTGCTAGGTCCAGGGTGAGAGAAGGAGCTAGGGTACTAGCACCTCCAGGGCCAGAAGGTCAGGGAGCCGGGGGTTAGACCAGGAGTCCCTTCTTGCCTGAGTTTAGGGGCGATTGAAGGGGGCCCTGGGCCCCTCAGACCAGGGCCCTAAGGGCAGGGCCATGCCTCCCCTGTCAGACCAGCTGACCTGCTGGGCCTGGCCTGGCTGGCTCCACCTCCACAGCCACAGGCATGGCTAGCTCCTAGACTCTTGCAGTGAGGCCTGTCCCTGACACACACCTCCATCCCGCAAAGAGCACTCCCACCTCCTGCGTGGTTCTCCCATGACAGTCAGGCTCTGCTCATGGCTTCCAGGTCTTCCCCTGGGAGGAAAGGACTGGGCTGGTCTTGCTCAACCTGCTGCCAGCACACCAGTGGGAGTAGGTGCCCAGGCAGGACTGAGCAGCAGCCCCTCTGCCCCTCTAACCTCCCACTGCCCACCAACAACCCTAAAGCCTCTGCCCCTCTAACCTCTCACTGCCCACCAGCAACCCCGAAGCCTCCTCTGTCCCACCCTGTCCTACCTACAGTGGGCCCATTGGCAAATTGACTGGCCTTCCTTTCTAAATGCACTGAGAGTCCAATCACTGCTCACCTATCCGAGGCCACCGTCATGGTGGGACCCTCTGCTGGTACTTCCCTGGCTACTGAGGCCGCTGCCCCGTTGGCCATCACTCATCCTTGACCTAGGCCAGCACCGTCACTGGCAAATGTCAGGCCATGTCATCTGCTCAAAACCCTCACACAGCTCCTCACTCAGAGCAAAGGCTACTCTGCCCTCAGGGACCCACAGGGTCCCTGGGGATTGGCCCATCCTCCCTCGCTCAACCTCCACACTCTCCCCAAGAGTGTTCCCTTCTGGTCACACACAGGCTATAAACTCCACCTCTCTGCAGCTCTCCTGCTCCCCCAACCTGGCAGGCCCCATCCTGTGCAGACCACCACCTCATTTCACCCTTGTCACCCACTGCAGGACCACAGCCTTGTCCCTATGTCCCAGGTGAGGGTGGCTCTGAGAAGGCAAGCTAGCTGTAGTCACTGGCTGGCCAGAGTGGAGTAGGCCTGGGCCCCCCTATCTCAGCAGCCCCGCCCCCCACCGAGGCACTGCCCAGAGGCCCAGGAAGGTGGGAGCCGAGGAGTGTTGGAGGCCCTGGAAAGAGGCTCAACCTGTGGCACCCCTGCCTTCCTGCCCCCTGGCCAGTGCCCAGATAATGCTTGTCCAGCCCAGCCCAGCCCAAGAAGGGGGAAGTGGACAGCCGAAGCCTGTACCACTCTTGGGAAAATACCTCCTGGCAACTCGGAGCTGAGCTGCCTCCCTGGTGTAGTAGACGCGAATGCTTGCTCCTCATGCTGGTCAGGGAGATCACAGGGACACAGTGCCCATTGCAGGGCCTGGCACACTCACGGGACATCGAGGCAGTAACACAGAAGGCCCACCAAAAGCCCTTGCCCCCCACCGAGCCAGGGCCTTCACTGTACTCATGATGCCTCCCACCAGCCCACGAGGCAGGTGCTCTGACTGGACTATGCCCATCAGGGTGCCCTGCAGTTTGAAGGCTAATTCACACTGGAGTGCGAGTGACTCAGAGGTGTCCTCCCACACAGCAGAAAGAAGCTGGAGTGGGCACAGCACCCTGCAGTGGGAGAACAGGGAGTGGGCAAGGAGTCTCTGTAGGCAGGGGCTGCTGGGAGGCCCTCCAAATATCTCAGGCTGGCCTTCAAGATCCTCAAGGGGTTGTGCTCCCTAAACCAACCATCCCAGGCCCAAGCCCTGCTAAATCATGCTTTCTTATCCGCAGTACCCACCTCTCACCTATTGCCTATTGCCTTCTGAGCTGTAGATCAAGACTTGTGCTGGTCTCCTCTTCCAGGGAGCCTGCCCAGAGAACCTGTGAATCCCTGAGCAATGCACCTGACCCATCTATCAGCTCATACCCTGTTGTTGCACTGGGCTCCCCACTCGGGGTCCTACCTTATGCAGCAGCCAGAGCTCATCATGACCCCCCAGCCCCTTTGGCCCTGGTGGCCCTGCCAGCACAGGCGAGCCCAGATGGAACCATAGGTGACCCAGAACATAGGTGCCTCTCCTGCTTCCAGGCCTTGATCTCTGGCCACATGCCCTCCTGTCCATCGGCTGACTCAGTCTCATCCTTCAGGGCTCCCCAGTCATTGCTACCTCCAGGAAGCCTCCTCAGCCTCCCCCTCCATGCCCAGCCCCATCTGGCCGCCAGCTCTTGAGAACCCTCAGAACAGGCCATGTCTGCTTCCCCAGGGCCTTGCCCAAATCAGCTCCATCTCCTCCTGGTTCAGGTTCTGGGAGCAATGCCTGTGACCAGGAATCTCTGGGGGGTGGGTACCTGCCTGGCCTGGGTCTTGCTGAGCGAGCTGCCAGGCAGGTACCCACCCAGAGACCCATGGCCTTTCAAGTCTGTGACTCTCTTGGAATTGACAGTGTCTGAACCTTGCTCAGCAACTCTGGGTCTGTGACCAGGACCTCCAGGGTTTCTCATGTCCCCACAATCCAAGATGCCAATCTCCTTGCTCCCGGCACCACCACACTCTGAGTCAGGGCTTCCAGCCTCAGGCCTGCCCCGGGCTGGAAACTGGGCCCTCCCTAGGGTCCAGCTCTTCTCCTGTCTCAGCCTGCTCAGCTGGGCAGGGCCACAGAGGCCCAGGGCAGCCTGCCAGGTAGACCAGGCTGCTGGAGAGGGTGGGACCCTGGGTTCCCCAGCCCCACAAGGAAGGGATGGGCCAGGGAGGGCTCGGGTCCTGCCGACACCACTCCATCTTCTGACTCCTCCAGTTCAGAGGCCCAGACCCAGGGATCTTACCTTAGCCCTTTGCCCTTGCTCAGAACGTCACCTGGCGCACCTCCAGCCCAGGTCTGCCTGGCCTGTCACTCACCCCTGCTAACTGAGAGGCCACTGCCCCAATACCCACACCCCTCACACTCCAGCCACTGGTACAGCTGGGGATCAAGCTGCTATGCTCACTCATTCATTCAGCAAGTGCCTCCCTGGCCTGCCTGTGCCAGCCCCTGTGCTGGGCACTGGGCACCCCTATGGGCACTGCACTAACTAGCAGATCCCCAAGCTCACCACCCATGACACCCAGCCCAGCCTTGCCTCCTCCAAGATCGCTGTGGGCTCTCCCCAGGTCCTCTCTGGCTCAGTGTGTGGTCTGGCTCATTGTCAGTGCCATGGGTGCATCCTGGTTCCCATGGGGAGGGACCTGAAACTCTCCTAAGAGCTGAGCCCACCACCTTAACTGTCACCACACCTCCACCTTCACTGCTATCACTGAAACTACCACCAACATCAAAACACCACCATCAACAACAATAATACAATCACTGCCATCACCATCATCACCACCACCACACAGTACCACCAGCATGACCACCAGCACCATCACGTCACACTACCAACAACATCGTTGACATCACCACCACCATTACACTATCAAGAGCACCACAGCATCACTACTATCATTAAGAATGACAGACATGTCCTACCACCATCACCACTGTCACCACCAACACTGCCGCTACCCCCACAACACACCCATTAATACCACCATCGCCGTCACCATCACATCATCATCGCCAATACCAGTATCACATCACCATCACTGCTGCCAACTCACCACACCAATACCTTCACATTATCAACACCACCACCACTACCACCCTCTTCATCAACAATCACAGCAGCAGCAGCACTGCCACCGTCACCATCGCCACTGCCATCAACATCACTGTCAACAGCATCGTCACCAGTGCTGTCACTCTCACCACCCCACCCATCAACAGCACCGACAGCACCATGCCCACTGCCGCTGTCACCATCACTCCTGTGTCTTGTGATCACCGGTATCACCTCCCCTATCAGCAGCATCACCATCACCACGACTGCCATCACCTCCTCAGAACCAGCACTGTGACTGTCACTAGGACCAACACTAGCTGGCAACCTTTATCACCAACATTCAAAAAGCATTTACTCGGCACCTGCCACATCTGGGAGACACTGTGTAGGCAGAGCAGGTCTCACCACCGTCCCCATCAACCATGAGATGGAGCTCGGGCAGCTAATCATCTTCGTTCATCACACCCCTGACCACCAGCCCACTCCCCAGGCATTTCCCAGTTCACCTGACTCCCAAATGCCCAGTCACCTCAAGGGCATTCCACCATCCCCCTGCTTCTGGATGCCCTTGCACCAAGGCCAAGAAAGGAGACTGGACACCCACAATCACTCTCCTTCCTGTCAACTTTGAAGTCCTTCCTGTGTCTACCCCATATGCAACCCTCCCACATCCAGAGTCGGCTCCCTATAGTTGAAGACAGCTAGTCACTGTCCTCCCAATACCACCAGCAAGGATGCAGACCTGGGGAGCTGGGTCTTGAAGCCCTTTCCACCACGCAGAACAAGTAATACGGAGTAGAGGGCAGCAAGTGTCAGGAGTGAGGAGGGCCACCCGCATGCCGCACAGGATTGTCCCTATGACACGGACCCTGCTGCCAACCCTGCCCTCCCAGGCCTCTTCGAGGTCACTGGGGCATCTATGTGAAGGAGTCTGGTGGGCACTGCAGGATCAAGACCCATAAGACCTCCTCTTGGGAGGATGAATGGGGAGTGGCTGAATGCTCAACGTGGTAGGCCTTTGTTACAAACTCACAGAACTCTAGCACATTGCAAATGGATGGACAGGTGAATGGATGGATGAAACCCCTGCCAGGAGCACCCTGAAGCACCTCTGTGTGCCGGTCAGGCTCAGGCCCTTCCCAAGTGTCCCCTCTTCTGTCCCCACATCAATCCCTTCCTGCATCAAAGTGGTCCTGGCGGACCCCTTCACCCCCCCTTCCTGGCACTGCCCCGTGAACTCAGCACAGACCCACTCACCCACTGGAGCACCTAGATGTGAGGGGCACAGAAGTTGGGAGGCCCAGGGGCCAGACAGCTGGAAGTGGCCCTGTGGGAAGATCATGTGCCTTGACCCCCTACACCAAGATGCCCCCTGCCACACTAACATGCCTAGACCTCAAGCACACTTCCGTGGCATTCCCACTGTGTTCCCGGCACAGGACCCCCTTTCACTGCTGAAGCCCCTCTGCAGACATGCCTCCCAGGCCAAGCAGCAGCTCTTCCCAGCAGCAAGAGCACAGGCAGGCGAGGGCTGGGCAGAGCTGGGCAGCCTCTCCCTCTGCCAGTGCCTGGGAGTTGCCTGGTGGGGGCCGGGTGAGGGTCAGGGCTGGGTGGCACCTTTCTGTACTGGGAGGTGGTGGACACTCATCTTGCCCATCACAGTCGAGGAAACTGAGGCTGGGGCTTCCACAGCCTCAGGTGAGGCCCCCACATTACTGGAAGTGGGGAATAGGGAGCAGAGACACGAATATATGGACTCCCCGAAAATGGGGTCTCACCTGAGAAGTGAATGAGTGGGGACGCAGGAAAATGGGCAGGACGGCCTCCCCGAGCAGGCGATGTTTGGGGCCGGAGAAGACTGAGGGCACAGGGACAGGCAGGGCTGAGACTGCCAGCTGGCACTGAGGAGGGGAGCAGCGAGGGCGCCGTGGGGTGGAGGGCAGGGCAGGGATGTTCACTGCCCCATCCCGGGTACAGAGCGCAGTGGTACCGTGACCTTGTGTCATGACCTGTGCTCCCTCCAGCTCCCAACCCTGCAAGGAGGCAGGTGGGCTGCCTCAGAAGCCCCTTGAGGAGAGCAGGCTCCTAGTGGGCCCCTGCCAGGCCCTGCTGCCCCCAGGGACAAAATGGGGGGAGAGAGAAGGGCGGAGGCTAGGCGGTTAGGTGACTTTGCCTAGAGCAGCACATTGCCCCTCTTCCACCCCAGCCCCCCCCTCAGGTGGGGGGAAGCAGAGCACATCCCCCACACTCACTGAAGGGGCTTCTGTGTTGGGCCTGTCCCCCTCCTGGTCCCTGCCTCCGTCAGGAGCCAGCTGGCCTGGGAGAAATTGGGCTGGGAACCGGCCGCTGACAACAACTTGAGGACCCTGCCAAGTCTCCCTTCCGCTCTCCAGCCTTGGCCGGCCCCCTCACTGCCCTCTCCAAGGAAACCAAGGATGGGGGGCAAGGTTCTTAAAGGGACCAGGACATGCACTTAGGCAGGGTCTACAGGGAGGGTTCCAGGGTTGGGTCCAGAGTATCCCCAGGATAGCTGCACCAGTCTGGGCCCTCTGTGCGCCCTGCAGTTCTGGGAGCCTGCGGCTGGGAAACAGCACAGACCACAGTGACCCACGGAGCACCCTTGGGCTTACTGGAGAGCACTCAGCCTCCGTCTCCTCAGCCAGGCTGAGAAGGCTTGTGGGAGCAAAGTAGGCGGATCTGGAGGTGCCTGGTGAGGGTGAGGCTTCTGGAAACGGGTCCACAGAGTGTGTGGGAACGTCATCCTTTATACATCACACCTTCTGTCCCAGTCTTAGAGAGTAAGGGTGCTGAAAGCCCCTTAGTCAGGGAAACCCCTAACCTGGTTGAACATGAGCCTGTTGCAGGACTTCTCAGAGCCTTTATGGTTGATGCGTGTGTGTGTGTGTGTGTGTGTGTGTGTGTGAACCAGGAGTACATGGTGTGCTGGATATGGAACCCTGTCCTTCTGAGATTCCTCATGGGGTTGGCCTCTGGCAGAATATCCACCCCCTGCAACCCTGTAAACCCTGGCAGAGCAGAGCACTGTAGAGGGCATCTGGCCTACACCAACATCCTTAGGCTAGGCCTCAGTTGCACCATGTTCAAGTGAGGCAGAGCAATGACTACTGAAGGTCATGCCAGCTCAGATTCTACATTCTACGTAACTGTGGATGACTTGTTTTTAAAAAGGAGGTTTGCAGTGCAAAGCGTCTGGGACTTCCTATAGTGCACGACTCAGGGAGCTGTCCTTTCAGGACCACAGACCTTAACTTCCAGGCTGTGCTCCTGAACTTCCTCACCCCCACCGTCACTCACCAGTCCACCCTTTCACCACCCATCCTCCACCCTCCCACCCTCCCCCACCCACCCATTCTCCACCTATTCACCTATCCATTCACTGACCATCCTTTATCCATCCATCACCCACCCATCCACTCTGCAAGGACTCCGCTTTCTCCCACTAATACCCGTGCTCCCCAGACCCTCACTGCACTGCCATGCTGGTTGGCAGTGTTGAGAGGCCCTGAGCCATGCTGTCAGCTAGGTTAAGGTGTGGGTGGCCTCAGTCTTCGGACTGAGAGGGTGGTATTTGATTACATAACACGGCTCCTGGGGCAAGGGGTCTCCAGGGGTCTGTCAGGGCCTGGTGTTTACAGAGCATGAGATGATGTCTCCAGTGTGGATGCAGAGTCCACGCGTGTGTGTGTGTGTGCGTGCGTGTGTGTGCGCCTGGGTGAGGCAGGTGCAGGGCCTGAACTGTGGGTGGAGTCCTCTGACTCATCCTTTCCAAGACGAGTGTGTCACATACTCAACTATCCCATGTGGTTGGGAGAGGAGACAGCCCTACAAGCTTATGACACACGTGTAATTATGTATGAACATGCAAAGTTTGTTCCAGATGAGACACAGGACCAAAACTCATGTGTGCCCAGGGTCAGGGCTCAATGTGTGCCCAGGTTTAGGACTCAGTGTGTGCCCAGGGCTAGGGCTCATGTGTGACCAGGATCAGGGCTCAGCATGTGAACAGGGTCAGACTCTGTCCATGTCTAGGGTCAGGGCTCAGCCTGTGACCTGGGTCAAGGTCAGTGAGATTGAGATCAAGGCTCCGTCTGTGATTAAGGTTCAGCTACAGGGGACAGTTGTGGATTAGGAGATCACTATTTCACCTGACGGGTACTGATGGATCTCACCCCCCACCCCACACACGTGACCCTGCAGACATGTGAGGCCTCTTCTCTCCTAAGCACATGCAAATACAGCTCTACTCCAGCACAGACCTGACTCCTGGGAGCACCAGGGGAAGCCAGGTCCTCCGATCACACTGGGTCACCCAGGAAGCCCTTGGTTTCCTGAGGAGCCAAGGGTGAGGAGTGGTCCCATCCAGCCATGGAAGGATGCGCGGTCCAGCATAGTGCCGGGGGTGGGGTGGGCTGAGTAGCTCTCCCTGTCCCTTACCCATTAGCCTCCCTCCCTTGTGGGCCTTGAGCTGCCCAGCTCTGGATCGGATGCCTCAGCCCCACTCCTGAGCTTGCAGCTGGACCACAGGCCTCTGAGAGCCTCACGGGCAACAGGCACAGTGCTATGTCACCTCTGCTCACACATCAGCTCCTCAGAGGCGCTTCCATGGGCCCCTCCTGCCACCAGGCCCACATGGCTCCTCTTGTGGCACATGGCATGACCTGACATTTTCACACGGCTCTATGTATACGTTCCTGCTTGATGTCCTTCCTCACTGAGGGCAGAGGAGGCCGAGGACCAGGGCTTCCTCAGCAGTGATCACTGAGGGGGGGACGGGTGAATGGGTGGGTGGATGATGGCCCCTGACAACTTCCAGAGCTCCTGACACAGCTCCCACAAAGCGCCCACACCCTTCAGCCTGCCTTCTGTATCCACCCCACCTGCTCTCTAGTTATCGTTCAGGCTCTGCCTCTGCCTCTGCCTCTGCCCTCCTCAATGCTGGCCACGCCCGGAGCCTTCCCCGACCTCCCAGGACACACTCGTCACTGTGCTGCCCAAAGCACAAGGAGGGACTCAGTGAACATACCCTAGGCCCAGGCCCAGCTGAACACACTCACCCTCCTGGCTTGGGACGGTGCCAGGGCTGAGTGGGGGTGGCAGTGACAATGACTCCTAGTTTCCCACTGACCACACCTCCCCAATGCACACCAAACCCCTTGGGGGGCAGAACCAACCCCCGCCACGCCCACCTGGCCCATCAGGATCTAGCACCAAGTTACTCCTGTACTTTCTCCCAAAATTCCGACCCTTTTCCACTCTAGTGGCTGCTCCCGCTTGGGGGTCTTTGCACAAACTTCCCTGTGGCTAAGTGAGGCTTCCCACCTCCCCCTTTGCCTCGCCATGTCTGGGGGGACATCGTGCTCTGGGGTGCCCACACAGGGCCCCGCGATCCCACCTCAAGCCCAGCCAGTCCAGCCCCATCCCTGCAGGGCACGGAGCAGGCACCCGGCTTGTTCTCTGTGCTGCAGCCCATGACACGGGAGGCATCAGTAGGGGCTGGACGGGGACCTGGGCCGGTGATCCGAGGAGCCCCTGCTGCTGCTTCTCATCTGATCACCTCAGATCTCTGATCCCACACCAGCTTCCCAGGGGTCTGCCCACTGCAGGTGGGTGGGCAGGCTTGTCACCTGGCCCAGGGCTGGAGCTTCACAGCCCTCTCCTTCCCGACTGTGGACATCCCTGGGAGGGGTAGGAGAGAGGCTAGTGGGTGCTGTGAGGCTTCAGAGCCAGACTTGGGCATGGACAAATCGTGGGAGACACAGATAGACCGGGGGACAGTGGCCAGAAGAGGAAGCTGCACTCCTGTTCCCGCTGGATCAGTTTCCCCAAAAGCCCACCCCGGGGCCCTGAGGTCACCAACCCAGATGAACTTACACGTCCGTTTCATCCCACAAGATACACGTCTGGTTGGTGGTGCCCTGGAGAGAGGGGGTAGGAGTCAGGGCCATCTGCCTGCCCCCTCAAGCCCCGCCCCAGGGTCACTGCAGGGTCCACCCACAGGTGGGCCAGTGTTCTGCTTACACTGTCCCTCCAACAGACCGGCATTCAAGGAGGAAACTGAGGCCCAGAGCAGGGAAGAGATCGGTGCAGACCCCTCACCCCACCCCCACTGTGGGCAGCGCCTGTCCCCTCTGAGCAGGGCTGGACAGCAGTGGCAGAAACCCATCTCTGGATGCCCAGGTGGCCAGTCAGCTTAATACAAAATGGGGTAGCAGAGAGGCCTCTCCTGGGGAGCCCTGAGGGGCGAGTAAGTGAAGGTCAGGCTGGCACAGGGAGGGCCTCAGCGAACACCCCCGTCCCGTGGGTCACAGCATACCCGCCCTGGGATGATAGGGGCGCGAAAGGTGGGATGTTCCAGGCATTTAGGGGGCAGCTGCTCTAAACACTGGTGGGAATTACTCAGTCCTCACCCAACACTGTCGTTCACAGTTGATAAAGGAGGGAGCCATGGCACAGAGAGGGTGAGCAACTCGCCCAGGGCACACAGCAGGAAGAGGCACAGCTGGTTCTTCCTACAACCCTAGCCTAGGGTTCGAGGTCTGGTGCTGCCCTGTCCTGGCTGGGTGACCCTTGGGCTCCTGGGCATCTCAGCCTAGCCTGATAGAGAGCTCCAAGGAACAGGGCATGGAGGAGCCTGAGACCGGGACAGACTGGCCTCGGAATGGGATGGCTCTCTCTCCTCCATGGGAGCAACCAGGTGGACAGGGACTGGGCTGCAGGGGCTGGGCTTAGGCAGAGGCGTCAGAGGTGGGTTAGACTTTGGCTCCCACATCACCCTGCTCTATGACCCTGAGCAAGTCATGCCACTCCCCGAGTCTCCGTTTCCCCACTCATTATTTGGGGACGAAAGCAGCTCTCTTATAAGGCTGAGGGTGACATCCCCACCCCCCACCCCACACACAGGGTCAGGGAGGAGGAGTCGCCCCCACGCAACCATGCACACACGGAGGGCACTCACGTTGTACATGTGGGCAAACTCAATCTCTAGGGGTGTGAGCAGGGAACGAGGGGGCGGCTTCACTGTTACAGAGATGACCTTGGAATTCAGGATGGTTGTGTTCCTGGGGAGAGTCAGCAAGCAGAGTCAGGGTGGCAGGGAACCCCCTTTGTTAGGGCCGTGGCCCCAACTGTGGAACCAGGCCCACTTCTGGCCCCCTTTCCTGAACGCCCACCCACGCCCCCCAGTCCCACCACCTTAGCTTCTCCTGGCTGGCCTCCCCCACACCTCAACCTCCCATGTGCCCCTTGGTGCCTACCTCTGAAGGGCCAGGAGGCTGCCCAGGTTCCGGTAGAGCACAGTGCCCACCACAAACACAGATGAGTCATCAGCCTCTGGAAGAAAGCGTGCCAGTCACCCTCCTCCCAACTGTCCCCAAGGCTGGACCCCAGGAGACCCAAGCCCCGTGGTTGGGTCCACTCCCACCATGGATAGTGCTGCGGTCAAAGAACTGGGGTGACTGCCTAAGTCGCCCTAAGTGACCCTGAGAGCTGAGGACAGGCAGAGCACATCTTCCCTTCCTGGGAACCAGAGTTGACTGCTGTGTCACTTCAGCTAAAACCCTGTCTCTGCCTACAATGAGGAGGTTCCTTCATCCATTCACCAAAGATTGCCTGGAGTGTCCCAACACAAGGAGGGCAAGGAGGGCAAGGAGGGCTTCCTGGAAGAAGGGGAGACCTTGGGAATACTGAGAAGAAACATGGATGCCACCCTGGACCTAGAGGCAACAGGCCAGATTCCAGAAAGACCTTCCCAGAGGCTGGATCCTCAGGCACTGGGGCCCAAGTCTCCAATGAGGGTCCTTCCGCATCATGGGGCCCTCACCTGCCAGCCCCGTGGAGAAGACACTCTTAGACACAGTGACCCTGTCCTCCGGCACCTTGGCCCAGTCGCCTGTGGCCCGCCAGCCCTTCATGGGGAAGCTGATGTCCGTGGCTCCACTGGCGGGGAGCTTATGGATGCTGAGGACTGTGGTGAGAGACAGGTGACAAGAAGCAACAGAGACAGAGGCAGGGAAACAGAGACAGGGAAGCAGTTACGTGACAAGGAGCCTTGGCCCTGAGGAGCTGGGAAGTGGGCCTGGGTGCTTAGGATCATCACACAGGCTCAGGGGGGGCATAGGGTACGTGGGGCCACCCAGCCAGGCTCCTGCCCATCGCCATCTCCCTGGGAAGCCCAGGGCCGGGGCACCTTCCCGGCCTCTCACCAAGGCTCCTGGTCCCAAGCTGCAGAGTGAGTCCCTCCCCATATGCACTGTCCCTACACAAGCTCCCTGGGTTGGCCGTGTCCGGAGCCAGTGGGGTTCACTTTGCCTTCCCAATGCTGGAGCCCAGATTCCCCTCCACAGTGGCTCTGGAAAAGGGACAGAGACAGACTCCACCTCCTGAGGACACTAAGGAGACAACAGATGGGCTTGTGGGAGGGGTAATGCATAGAAAGGTGTGGGGAGTGTGGAAGGCTCCTCTGTCAGGTGTAGGGAGACGTGCTGATGGAGACGCAGCAGTGTGGGGAGGCCCAGAGTGTCAAGAGCTGGTGGTGTCAGCAGTGGGAGTCTGGCCCCAGGGCCTGGCCAGCCTCTTGAAGACCTTTGGCCCCACCCGGGTCCAGCCAAGCTCACACCTAAAGACTCCAGTCCCATCAGGCTGTCTAGCCTTCTGATCCAGGAGTCCCAAGTGAGTGGCAGACACAGGCCTGGGAGGAGAGGACTGGGGGTGGGGGTGGCCTCACGAGGTCCCTTTATTCTCAGCCCACCCACCTGGGAAGACACTGTGCTTCCTTTACCCAGCCCCCCATGTGGTTTGCACCTGGCCTTTGCCCATCTCTGGGACCTCTCCCTAGGAGAAGCTGCCCACACTGGCCAAGGCCACTTCCCTGCACCTGTGATCAGCTCTGGGACCACAGCATCTTCCCTAGTAGAGGGCCTGGGGACAGGGACAGGCCCCTCCTCTCTGAGTGTCCAGCCCTTTGTGGTGAGTGCTCCACCAGTGAGGGAACCACGAGTAGTCATTCACTCCACAGGCACAGGGCACCTGCTGTACACCAGGGAGCTCTCATGCTGGGGGTGCGGCAGGGGACAAACGAAACCCCTTCTGGCCTTGACAATTTGATGGAGGAGACAGGCAGGCAGTGGTAATCCTGGGCAGGGGCAGGGAGGTTGGGGGTGCCGCACTTCCAAACAGGGTGGTCTGGGGTCCTCCTTGAGGAGGTGACTTTGGGTAAAGACCTGAAGGAGGTTGGGCTGCTTGGATCCCTAGTGTAAGTGTCCAGGAACAGAGTGTGTGGGTGTGGGGTGTGCAGTGTAGGAGGGGTGTGCAGAGAAGGGGGTGGCCGCACAGTCCTGCCTTCAAGTCCCCAAGACCATCCCAGCACAGAAAGGGCACTGGGGTGACCAAAGTGGGCCCTGGCCCTGGGGAGCTGTGGACTGGGGGTCCCGGTGTGTCCCTGGATATGAGGTCTCTAGGACCTTGTCTGGGCCTGAGACGCCCCAAGCTGACCCCTCCTAGGTCGTGTCAGGTTTGTGCACCTGAACACACAGGATTGACCTTAAATACTGGCCTAGAGGGAATGTGGCCCCGCCTGTGTACACAGATGAGGAAACTGAGGCAGGAAGGCGTGGCCCAGGGCTGCAGAGCAGGGGCATGGAGGGGGGATCAGTGGAGCATGGGGTGCGCTCACCCAGGTTGTCTGTCACTTGGTATGCATCCCGCAAGTCCTTCATGCGGAACCCTATGACATCCACGAAGTCCTCTACCAGCCGGAACAGCTCCTTGGCATTGGGGCCCATCTGGAGAGGGGGTGAGGTTAGGCAGCTTTGGAGATGATGGGAGCAGCCCCACCCAGAACACCAACCACTAGAGCTAAATGAGGGCATCATGGAGGGCCCCACACCCCCAGCCAGGGACACATCTTCTTGTTCCTCCGCCCCTCCCACCTCCTTTCCTCTGTCCCTTTGTTTCTGGGTCCTGTGGGTCACTCCCTAGCACCACAGGCTCCGTGACTTGGGAAGCAGTTAGGACCTTTGAGTGTCCATAGCCATTTGTAGACAAGCACACTGAGCCCCATGGCCAGGGATCCAGGCTGGGGAGGACAGCAGGGTCTCTGGGTCCTGCCGTCCTCATACTGGGTACTGCCCTGGGCACAGGTCCATTTGGGAGGAAGGGAGGCTGACCACTCTTTCCAGAAGAAAAAGAATCACCACATCCTAGTCACCTCATGAGCACCACACTGCCAACACATCCCGCCCCTCCTCATTGAGCCCCACGAGGGGAGCTGCTGTCCTCTGATGGATGGGGAAACTGAGGCTCAGAAAGTTAAGCAACTTCCTCAAAGTCACACGGCTGGCAGAGGCCGAGCTGGGGTTGGAACCCAGGTCCCATGCTAGGCTAGCCTGGGACTTAAGGAGGCACCAGCAATGCCTGGCCCATCCTGCTGCTCTGACCAGTGTCCTTACCAGCTGGGCCTCCTCCCACTTGTCCCGGTTGTCCTCCGCCAGCAGGTTGCTGATGATCTGGACAAAATTCTGGAAGGAAGAGGAAGAAGGGCCAGTAAGCAGAGAACAAGGCGCCAGAATCAGGGCTGAGCGCGTGACCAGGGTCAGGATCAGTGTGTGACCAGGGTCAGGGCTCAGCCTAGGCCCAGGGTGTGCTCCCCACCCACTTTCCCAGGTGCACTCTCCTGGGTGGCCCTTGGGGAAGCGCACCTGCACATCCCCAGGGGTGGGGCTGTAGTATGCTCTCCGGAAGATCTCGGTCATGTTCCGCAGGACGTCGATGGTAGAGAGCAGGTCCCCACTATAGCTGGTCCCATCCTGGGAGATCTCCACCAGCGTCTGGATGACTTCGGACACCCCCTCCCCGGGCAGCCCTCGCTGAGCCTTTGCCAGGTGCTCACGGGTCTGGAGAGATGGAGAGGATTGGGTGCCATGATTCTGCAGGACACATCAAGGCCAAGGACCTCCTATGCCTAGAGGACCCTCTGCAGCCCCCAGCCAGTGGCCATAACTGATGTGTATACATAGGGTGTGCCACTGGGGACACAGGGTTGTCTGAGGACACAGGGCAGAGGAGCGCCCTGGACTGGTGGGCAGGGCAGGAGACCCCAGCCCCGGCCCTCACCATCATCTGGATGTTTCGGTAGTCGATGGAGACGCAGCGGATGTAGGTAGGGGGCTCCCAGTAAGCAATGCCTTCTTCATCCAGCTCACAGCGCCGCAAGATGAGGCCTGGGGAGGTGGTGGGTCAACTCTGCCTCCCACTTTCAGCTAGGTGCCCACCTCCGGTGCAGCAAACCCACCCACAGCTCCTAGGCCCGGGCCCTCTCATTGGGACCCTTGGCTCCAGAAGCAGGGAGTCTCTGAGAGCAGAGCCAGCATGGGGGCCAGGCTACCTCGCTTTCTTTCATTCACAGAATTTCTGAGCAGCTGCTGCAGGGATCAGCAGGAGCTAAACTTTCAGGGACCCCACCTGCATGGGGCAGAGCCCTCAGCTGAGTGTGGGGGGGGGTTCAAGTTCATCCCAGGGTCACTCCTGTAGCTCCTCCCAATCCAGAGCCTGTAGCCCAGGCCCACTGCCCAGCTCCACACAAGAGGCAGACACTGGGAGCCTGTGGAGGTGTTTGGTGTCAGGAAGTGACAGCCTTAAACACGGGCACACTTGTGACCCAATGCCTAATGCCAGAAAACGGTCAAGGAACCAGGTACAGCTGTCTGCACACACTGGGGATGACCCTAGAGAACTACTGCAACCCTGTCACCCACTGGAGCCACGTGCTGCTCTGAGACCCCCTTGGCCAGGCCTGTAGGGCCACCTCACTGCTCCCCACACAGCCCTGTGAGGACAGAACAGGAGTCCCTCACACCCGCACCCGCTGCCTGCCAGCCCTCACCCGTGGCATTTCGGGGACACCGAACCGCAGCCACTTCTCCCGCTGGGGTCTCCTTCCAGATCACAGTGCCAGAGTTGTCCTCGTCACAGATCTCATGGGGCTCTGCAGGAGCCAGAGGCATGAGCGGGGGAAGGATATGGGAAGGAGTGCTGAGTGCTGGCAGCAGGGGCAGGGGGCCAGAGCCCTCCAGGACATCCACCATCACAAAGGGGAGTTAGTCCCCAGAGAGCCCAGCTCCAAGCCCACCTGGTCACTCAGGGTCTCCTCCCGGGGCCCAGCTGTGGGGGTGGTGAGGGGACACTCACCAGGACACCGCTGGGCACTGCATTGCCGGTGCTCCTCCTGCGGGCCCTGGCACATTGCTCCCCCGAAGAAGGGCCCTGAGCAGACACGCTCCCGTTGCTGTGTGCCGCCCCCACAGGTGACACTGCAGCCACCCCATGATGCCCAGGCTTCCCACTTCCCATCCACTGCAAGGCACGCCAGGCATGGAGACACAGGCCCAGGATGAGGAGGGCGCAGGTCCAGGAGTCACAGTGGTCAGAGACACAGGGCCATGGGGACAGGGAAAACGGGGAGGGCCAGACAACACAGGGATGGGAACAAAAGGAGGGCCAGACACGCAGACACCAGGTTGAGACCAGGAGAGGAGAAACCAGAGCTCAACTTGATAAAGAAAAAACAAGTGCCTCATCTGCACTGGTCCCCCTCCACCCCCCTCACTTCCCACTGTCCCCCCACGTCCCTATGGCCACATTCCAGCCCCACAGTTAGCCCCCAAGGGTCTCGCCCCTCCTCATGGTTCATGTCTGCATGCCGCCACCCGCAAGCCCTGGCCCGGCCCTGACCTGGGCACTGCTGCAGGAAGCAGTCTCTGGTCTCCACCCAGTGGCCCTGGCACTCGGCGCCCCCATAGGAAGGCCCGTTGCACTCCCGTGTGCGCTGCTGCCGGCCCTGGGAGCAGCTGGCGGAGCACGTGCTCCAGCTTGACCATTCGTTCCAGTTTCCATCCACTGCCCGGCCCGGGGGAGGAAGGGGACAGGAACCGTGTGAACACCCAGGATCCCATGACCCCAACACTGGGTCTGGGTCACAGGTGTAAACACCCCAGGGCCCACCCCAGGGCCCACCCGCCACCATGCAGCCTGGGACACAAGTGTGAACGCTTCCGAGGGCCACCACCCCAACACCAAGGGTACACGGATGAGAATGCCCCAGGGTCTCCAACCTCCAGCCTGATCACCACCTGAGGTTCCAACCTCTGAGCACCGGAGCAGGGGGGTCTGGGGTGGGCAAAGTCGGGCTCCTGGGGCTGGCCAGTGACTCACTGGGCCCTTCCCTCCCGCTCTCTGTCCCTCCCAGCGCCCTCCCTCTCACCTACCAGGGCACAGGGCAATGTTGCAGAACTTGGTTTGCTTCTCGGGTCCCTCACAGGGGTTGCCTCCAAATTGCGGAGGCCTGCAGGTGCGTGTGCGGTCCCGGAAGCCACGGCCACAAGTGCTGGAGCACAGGCTCCAGGGTGACCACTCATCCCAGGCGCCATGCACTGCAGAGAAACCCGAGGGCACTGCTGAGCTTTGCGACCACTGACCACTGCCGCCCCTACACCCCGCCACCCAGCTGTCAAGCCCTGAATCCCGATGACCACTTACCCTCCCCCACCCGGGCACCCGGCTGCCCCAACCCTGGACCCTGACGCCCCGCCCCCTGTCCGGTCCCCCAGTCACCCAGGCCTCAGATGCCCGGCCCTGCTCCTGCGGCGCGGTGCCCGGTGCCCGACCCCGTCCCTCGCGCGGCCGCCCGGCGCCCGCCCACCTGGACACACGGCCGAGTTGTTGCACAGCCGCTGCTCGCGCAGGGGCCCGCTGCACTGCGTGCTGTAGGAGGACGACACGCAGAAGCGCGTCCGTGTCTGCCAGCCCTCGCCGCACGTGCTGGAGCACACGCTCCACGGGGACCACTCCTCAGCCGCGGGGTCACCTGCGGGCCCGGGCCCAGGCATTACCCGCCTGCCGCTGCCCCTGTGCCAGGACTGCGTCAGAGCCTCAGGAGGAACCCGAAGGAGCAGGACCGCGCTGGGCAGCCGGCGGTGGTGCCGAGGCCTTTTAGCCCGAGGTGTTTGAAGCGGGCTGATTCCCCTGCAAGTCCGTGGGCTGGGCTTGTGCTATCTCCAGGTCCCTGGGGTCTGGGCTGGATGGGCCCGTTTGAACTGCACTAGCGCCCCCAAAGCCAGCTGGCCTGGAGAGGACAGCCTGGCACCTAAGAGGGTAGTCTAATTATGGTGACTATTTAAAGTTATGTCTTACAACTAGCAGCAGTTAATAACTTAAAATATTTGTACAAAGACCTAGTACCATGAAACCAACCTTCCCCGCTTTACAGCGTTTTTGTCTTCACATGGCCGCCCTAACCACCCCTGCAGCTCACCCGTGTGTGGCGATGAGAACCCGAACTGCTGCAGCTCATCCCCCAGCTCCTCCCGCCGTCGGGCATCCGTGGACCTTAGTGACTGGCTCCGGGAGTTGGTGCGCCCGGCTGCTGCAGGACGGGCTCAGGTAAGCATCCAGGCGGTGGCCCTCAGGAGCCTTGCTCTGGCCCTGGGTCCCTCAGTCCTCAGCCAGAGTGGGACTAGGCTTGGCAGCACCAGGTTGCTCGGCCTCCCTGGGCAGCTGGGAAACCTGGGACCAGGGCACCCAGGCCTGGCACCAACTCCTGTGGGTCTCATCTCCCCCGCCCTGCGTCCCTCCCTCCGTTCCTCCAAAGCCCCCAGGAGTCACCTGCAGGACAGCACGTTTGAGTGGCTGCTGCCCTTCCCTGCTCAGCATCCCACCAGCACCCCTGCTTCCTGTGGCCTGGACCCTGTCCCCCCCCCCCCCGCCCCGGGCCCTCTCCAGGCTTCTGAGATGAGCTTCTCTTCCCAGCAAAGTTCATCGAGGAAAAACCAACTCGAAGAATGACAGTCTCATTATAACTTGATTTAACTTTATGGAAGCAGCTAAAATATGTATGAGGTCATTAGATACTCTTATTAGAGACTTATGTTCTAGAGGCTGGATGAAACTGGGGCAGACAGGTCTGCCCAGGGCTGGGTGGCAGAGGGAGGCAGCACCCAAGCTCCCAGTCGACAGGTGAGAAGAGAGCCCCACCTAGTCCCAGCTACACCCCCCTCCTCCGGAGCCGCCCTTCTACTGGTGCCCTCTCCCCGCATCCACCTGGCTCCAGGCCAGGCTCCACACCTACGGCTCCGCCCCTTCCCTGCCTGGCCTGGTCCCAGGGCCCTCCTTCCTTTCTGCCTTCACCCTCCACCTGGCCTGGCCCAGCGCAGGGAGGGGGTGAGGGCACCAGTAGAAGTAAGCCCCTGGTTGGCCCCTCTATGCACTCACCCCCACAGGCTTTGCGGTTGCACAGGCGGCCCTCTTCCAGCACCCCCTCGCAGCCACCACCCTCGATGCCCCGGGAAGGCAGGCAGGTGCGTGTTCGAGTCTGCAGGCCTCCCCCGCAGTCCCGCGTGCACTCGCCCCACAGGGACCACAGCTTCCAGCCACCTGGAGAAAACCAGAGAGCAGGGATCATGTCTTTCAGAGAGTGACTTCTGGAGGTCACTCCAGACTTCAGGCACAGCAGCCAGTGGGGTGAGATCCACATGTGTGAGGCTCTGGTGTGGGAACCCACACAGCACCATGGAGGGTCAGCTAGGAGGCCTAGTGCAGGCCTGGATAAGGTGAGACACGGGGGTGTGAGGCAGGGGTGTCGGGGAAGGGTTGTCCCAGGGAGGGTCTTTGGGACAAGGTACATGCACACTCCCTGGGCACCCCCTTGGGGTCACAGTGCTCTCAGCTCTCTGTCTATAGGCACCTGTGCTAGGGCCTTCCCTGGCTCTGAATCTGGCCCTAGTGTGCGGTGGACAAAGCTGGAGTCCCATGGCGGTCTGAGGAATGAATGAATCACACCCCAGGCCATCCCAGCCGCTGTGTTATAAGGTCCTGGTGCTGGGGTGAGGGCAGGGGGGACCCTTTGACAAGGCTCTCAGTCCTGTGCACAGATCCTCCAGCCCTGCTGGAACCCCCTTCCCATGGTCCTCAGTCCGTTTCCTCTGAGCCTCAGTGTCCTCATTACCCCCCACTCACAGTCATGACCTGTGTGCTCTTTCCCCCACCCTCGCCGGAATGCCAGAGGTGACCAGTGTCCCACCCCTGATGGCCCCACACCCAGGGCCCAGGCAGACTGAGCCTCCCTCAGACCTGGCAAAACTGGCCACCTGCTGCTGAGAGAGCCGGAGAACACAGGCCTCCACCTGGGCCTCTGGGCCCCTCCAGCTGCCCCTGCTCTGACCCCAGCCATGTCCTTTTAGCCCCTCCTGGGTCTTCCTCCATCCTGGCCCTATCCTCCCTCAGTGGCTGTAGTTTTAGGACCCTGAACAGGACAGCCTTGAGGTACTGGGGAGCTGCTGAGGGAAGAGGAGCAGGGGCGTCACCCCCGTCTTGGGCCAGGGTCTGGAGGATGCACTGATGGGCTGAGGCTTGTCCAGGCCTTCTGTTCAAAATCCATGCTTGAGGCCACCCAGATGGCTCCACTGCAAAGAACTCCGGCTGCTGCCATCCTGTTTGTCCTCAGGGATGCCAGGGCCCCTGCACTGTCAGCAAAGCAGGCCAGGGTGGACTCAATCAGATCAGGGTGAGCAGCCTCCCCAGAGCCTAGGACGAGCCAGGTGCAGGCCAGGCGGGCACCCCGCACCAGCACCCTCACACTGCACCCACTTGTGAGGTGGCCAGGAGACAGCGGATGGCATTACTGAAGTCCAGCACGGAGACCTGTCCTGGAGCTGGGCCACTGCCCCGCAAGGCCTGCCCACCCAAGGCTGGAGCAGGGGAGCCAGGCTAGCCAAGGGCAGGTAATAGAGTGCCCATCAGAAGTGTCCCCTGTGCCTCTCAGAGCTCTGGCTTGTCTGTGGCCTGGGGGAATGGACCTCAACTCAGGGGGTGAGAATGAGGACTGCGAGAGATCCCAGAGGGTGCGCCCAAGAACAGGGCTTGGCCCGTTTGGCTCAGTGGCTAGAGCATCGGCCTCTGGACTGAAGGGTCTGGGGTTCAATTCTGACCAAGGCACAGGCACGTACCTCAGCTGCAGGCTTGATCCCTGGCCCTGGTTGGGGCGTGTGCGGGCAACCAATTGATGTGTCTCTCTCATATCGATTCTCTCTCTCCGTTTCTCCCTTCCACTCTCTCTGAAAAGCAACGTTAAAAATATCCTTGGGGGGGGGAACAGGGGCCGTGGTGGCCCACCACCCATGGGCCATCCTGCCTCAAGCCCCTCATCTGAAGATAATGGGGGCACTACTCCCCACTACTGACACATGAGGATAAATTGCAGGAAAGGGCTGGGAAAGGATGGGTGTGGGTGTTGTCATTGGGGTCAGAGTTGATGCCAGAGAACCAACTTTGATTTGCAGCAATATCAGTGTCCACGTGACTGGTCAGGCACAGTTCTGTTCTGTACGGGCCACTCAAAGGTGCCGGAGCCCCTTCTCACCGCTCCTGCGCCAGTTCTGGGAACCAGCCAGCAGGGGGCACCAGGGGCAAAAGAACGGGAGGCGAGGTTGGGAAGGAACCTCTCCAGCCAGTGTGGGCAGCGGGGCCTCATTCTCCATGCTGGGAACACAGGCGGGAAGGGGAGCCTTCTACCCCTCAAACCTACTGCAGAAGCCTTGTCTCCCTCCTCTCACAGAGCCTACCCTTCCCCTGGGCCCAGAGAGGCAGGGTACTTCTGCCGAGGGCACACAGCAGCCAGGCTTCCTGTCCTCTGTGTCCAGCCAGGTGGGACACAGCAGGAGGATGGGGCAGGTGGGCAGGCTTACACACCTAGAAATGACCAGGGAGGAGGGGCTTGGACCTTAGTGGCTGCTCCTTGGTGGGTGGGCATAGACCCTGCTCAGCCCTTCTTTGCACAGTCACGGGCAGCTCCCTGGTGTGTGACAAGGCCCAGGGAGGGGCTTGCCAGCACCACAATGAGGGCTCAAGGCTGAGCTTTGCATGGACCCTTGCTCTGGGAACAGAGGGACCTGGTTCTAAGCCCCTTCCTGGGTCTGGGTGTGATGCTCTCACCCATCAGCCACTGTGCAGGGAGGCCTCTCTGCTCCCATTGAGCAGGCCGAGGCAGCCCAAGTGAAGGGTTACCTGTGTTCCCTGAGCTAGGAAGAGTCTCAGCAGAATCACACCAGGCTGTTGGCCCAGCCCCGCACCCTCCAAGGAAGGTTGCTCCTCCTGTGGCCAGCTCTCCTAGGGTACCCTGGGCAGGTTCCTTCCACTTCCAGTGGGCTCTGCTTTGTGCCAGGCACCTCAGTACACAGGAAACTTAAGTCCCATCCACCTTAAAGAGGCAGCATTTTCACCCCATTTGCAGCAGAGGAAACAGGCTCAAAGAGGGATGGTCTGGACACCCAGGAGGACCTGCCCTGGAGTTGGCACAGAGGGGTGCAGTCAGAACTACCAACCTGGAGTATACTACACAAATGTCACTTTGTCTTACACCACAGTTATCTCGGAAGCACCCCAGGGAGGCGAGCAGACCAGGGCCCCTGCTACACCTCCGAGTGTCCACATGCATGGGGCAGGGAACTGTGACGACTGAGGCTGCCCAGAGAGGGGCCTTTGCTGCTCCCACTTCAGGTGCCCTCACTCGGGTGACTCAGCCCAGAACCACAGCTGCTTGTCAAATGCAGATGGGAGCCCAAGTTATCCACTGGGCTGACAGGGAGAGGAGCAGGGACTGGAACCACAGTCAGATTCCAGATGCCCGTCCCTCCAGACGAAGGCCACCTGCTATGACCAACCACAGGCCCCAGTCCGGTGTTCCAGGCCATCCCATCCTGTGACACTGAGACAAAGGAGCAGAGAGAGTCAGAGTCCAGGGAGATGGGCCTGGCAGTGGGGTCAGGCTGGGCACGTCCTGCCAGTTACCCCTTGCTGCCCCAGCCCAGCCCCCACATGGGAGCCTGTGTGACGTGAAAACCAGCAGTTGGTGGGAGAGAGAGGGTGTCCAAGCCAAGCTAATCAGAGGATGCCACTTGGTTCCCATGGCAACTGCTGCAGAGCTCGTCTTTCAGGATAGACTCAGGTTAGGCCTCAGCTGCCAAAACACCCACTATTTCAGGGCTGGTTACCTTGGTGACCCAGGTGGCAAGGATGTGGTGGGGGAAGGGGGAAGAGGGTGCCCAAGGCTCAGAGGACAGACAGGCCCCTGGTCACACCCTGGCCTAGATGCTGGTCCCAGGCTGAGTCCCCTTGATCACATACTGAGCCTGGATCCTCACCATAGACTGTCTTCTGATCCTGGGCACAGGATTCCTCGTCCCCCATCATATATTGAGCCCTGATCCCAGTCACAGACTGATCTCTGACCTTGGCCACACTCCTGCTTCTGATGAACACTCAGGAAATGAAAACAACTATTTTTGTTGGTGGTTTTCTTTTCCAAGTGTGTCCCCACACATAGCTGACACTTGATAAATGTGTCTACGACAGGGGGGTCGCCCACAATGCTGGTGTAGAGGCACTCAAGCCGCCCTTTGCTGGGTGGCTAAGGTGCTCCTGGGCTGAGTGAGCTTCCAGGGGCAGCAGAGGAGTGGGCAAGGCTGGGGGGCGGTCTGCCCCTCCAGGCCTAGAAAGAGGAGCCATTCTTCCCCAGCTCAATGCCCCCTCTGTCTGGAAGCCTCATTTCCATCTCATTACAGGATGAATAGGACCAATTAATGGCCTCTAGGCAGCATGGCCACCCAGGAGAGAAGGCACCGAAAAGGGGGCTTCGGGCCTTCTTCCTGCCCTGGCGTTCCAGCCTCAAGGCTGTGACCTCCCTGTTCCTACGTCCCAAGTTGGCTGGGGTGGGGGCCATGGGGGAGGCCTTCTCCCTGCTGGGCCTTCTGGGTGCGTGGGGTGTCTCCCTTTGGAGAAAGGGAACTGTACACTTCCCTTCTCCTCCAGCAGAGGTCTCCCCAGTCCAGCAGGTTGTGCAGCACCTGCCCACTCACTCCCACCTGCCAGGCTGTGTCCCCAGACACCCACGGCCTAGTCCAGCTCCCACAAAGACCCTGCCCCACCCCACCCCACGTTAGGGTCTATCCTGGGGCACCCAAGCTTCTCTGAGCTCCCTGCATGGATGTGCCAAAGGGGATATCAGGGGATAGGGCAGCTCCCTGAAACTCCTCCTCAACCGGCCCCCCAGTGCACAGCCCCCACCCCCCCCAAGACATTGCCACAGTTTATTCTCCGTGAGGCCTGCAGCTCCTGCTCTCAGGGCCCGAGTGGCCAGCAGCCTGCCCAGCTGCAGCAGGTACCGCGGGACCTCAGTATGGGGCCAAGAGAGCCATGCTCCCTGCCAGGCCCATTTCCAGGTAAGAAGGACCAGAAGGGCTCCTCCAAGCACCTGTGTTAGAGGTGCCGCCTCCTTCAGCCTCACACAGACCCTGTGAGCAGGCCTGTCCTGTCCCCATTTCACAGAAAAGGAACCGACACTTGCTGAGCTGACCAACCTGGCCCAGTCTGCAGGGTCACTGCTTTCTAGCCTCTACTTTCCCTCAGCAGCAGTCCTAAGAAAGCCTGCTTCCACCAGCTCTGCCCTTGGGCCCTGGGTGACCCAGGCAAATCCCTTCCCTCCCTGGGCTTTGGGCTGTACGGCTGACAGCCCTCCTTCCATCTTTCTGGGACATGGAACCCAAGCAGGGCCACTGGTAGCTGGCACACAGGGTCTCTGACCTCACGTGGGAACTTCTCCATGGGTGACGGCACACATGCGTGCGTTGTGGTCATGCCCCCCTCCCCCCATCGGGAGTGGGCCTTGTCTCCAGAGGAGACTGAACCTTGTTTTCCAAAGTTTTCTAACTTGGTCTCTGTGAAAGAGCAGTGTCTTGGCCGAGATGAAGTCTCCGCAGAGACGCCCTCAGGTCTTCCCATGCCCTTCACCTTCTCCTGGTGCCCCCTCAACCGGCTCAGTGACACCTGGAAACCCCCCACACCCACACCCACTCTAGGCTCAGCCTCTCTCCACAGCCCACAGACCTGAGAGGAGAGGGGCTCCAGGCGTTCTTCCTGAGGGAAGCTGGGGGACTTGGCCGGTTGGGCCTTGTCCAAAGCCCTGCAGGGGGTGTTTCAGGGCAGGAGCCCCCCACCACTTGGTGACAGGCCTGGAGGCAGGGGCGGGACTCAGCCCCTCCCTCTGTCTGGGTGGTCCTGGGTGGGTCTTGGTCCCTCAGCCCAGCATCACAGAGTCACAGCCCTCCAGACCCGCATGACCAGACGTTACGCACACACCCCGTGCAGGCACAGGGGACACACACACAGGGACAGGGACACATACACAGGGACACATACAGGGACACATACACACAGGGACACATTCACACAGGGACAAGGACACATACACAGGGACACATACAGGGACACACATAGGGACACAAACACACAGGGATAGAGACACATACACACAAAGACAGGGACACACACAGAATCACGGTCACACATAGACACACACTCCCAGCCCCCAGGACACTGCTTTTTCATTGTCTTACATGTTGCTTCTGCAATAAAATTCTTTAATTAAAACATGAATATTTAAAACAACCCTTGAGAGAAATGGCTCCATCTCACCAGAGGCAGAACATAGAGAGAGACTGTGGGGGAGAGACAGAGGGACCAGGGACACATGAGAGACCCCTGGTGGGAGTGTGCCTCAGAGGCGGCGGCCAGGTGGGAGGCGAGCGGAGAGGGAACATTTGCTGTGGCCGGAGGACCACCGGCCGAGTCAGACACGTGACGTGGCCATGTGGTATCTGGACAGGCTGGGCGGGGGGCAGGGCTGAAAATGGGCCACTGGCTGGCCTGGGCTGCCTGTCCGCTCCCTGGCTGCGCACAGCCTTCTCTGGGAGATAAAGGACGTGCCTGTCCCAGCCTCCCCCAGCCTGCATGAGGGGGCGAAGCTCCCTGAGCACGGGGCTCAGGGGACAGATCTGGGGTCTGGCACCTGGCCTGGCTCAGCTGTGTGTCTTCGGAATGATTGCGGGACCACTCTGGTCCACGTGCCACCCCAACCCCACACACACATGAGCACCCACACGCACCTGACTCTCCCAGCAGAGCTCCGCGCAGCAGAAGCCCAGGAGCCCGGGACCACCCAGAGGCTAAGAGCTGGCTCTGCCGTCAGTGGGCCCTTCCCAGCTGCGTGACGCTGCCACCGCCTAATCCCTGTGCCTCGTTCCACTCAGCAAGCATTTATGAGCAAGCGCCTGCCGTATGCCAGGTACTGTCCAGGTAGCTACCTGTATACCAGGAAGCTCACTGGGAGCTACGTCAGTGAGCGAGCAAACACCCCTGCCCTGGGGTGCTTACATGCTAGCAGGGGTGGAGAATAAGGGGGGGACCCCACAAACATGGGTAATTATCCAGGACGCTCACAGGTCACATTTGGGTGGAACTGCGACGGAATTCAGGGTAGAGACTGGGTCTGGGGCTGCTGCCATTTTAAACAGCACGGCTGGGTAGGCCTCGCTGAGAAGAAATGACTGAGCAAGGACTCGAGGGAGGGAGCCTTCTGGGTGCCTGGGGAAAAGCCTTTCTTGGTGAGGGTGGGGGTGGGGAACAGCCCAAGCAAAGGCCCTGTGGAAAGAGGGTGCCTCGGTGGGGAGCCAATTTCATGGGCTGCTGGGAAGAGTAAACTAGTTCAAATGTGGATACTCCAGGCACAAAATTCAGAACATGGCTGCGGTCACGACCGCTAAGACCATGTCTGTCTCCAGCTCCTAGACGCATTCTTGGTCCAGGGGGTGGGCACTGGACACCATGTTCCACCCCCTCCGCCCAGGACAGATCAGCTTCCCCTTCATTGCCTCTATACTGTGCTTTGTCCAAATCGCCGAAAATGGCCCTGCACAGAGCCCAGCCTCAAAGCATACGTGTTAATGCATGTGTGCACACTATGCACACTCATATGCACATGCTCACACAGGAACACTATGTACTGTACACATACACACAGATGTGCACACATGTACATACCACCATGGACATGTGCACATAATGGCACATATGAACACACATACACACTCTCAGCACATGGATACATGGACACACATGCACCCACACACACCTGCCTACCCTCCTCCAAGC
This sequence comes from Miniopterus natalensis, assembly GCF_054644295.1. NCBI lineage: Eukaryota > Metazoa > Chordata > Mammalia > Chiroptera > Miniopteridae > Miniopterus > Miniopterus natalensis. The sequence continues at coordinate 43,054,836 of NC_142096.1, read as the reverse complement.
ATGGCCGCCAGCCATTCCCCTCAGAACCTCCATGGGAGCCCCGCCTGCCCACCCCCGCCTCCAGCACCCCTCATCCTCTGCCCCTGCCCCAGACCTCTAGCTCCTGTGCCTCTTAGTAAACAGGCATTAATGGGCTCTCACTGACATCACTTCTGTTCAGAAACACTTTCACCCCAGTTCTCACTCCCCATGGCAACCCAGGAAAGAAGGTGCTTTTATTCTTTCCATTTTCAAGGTGAGGGGCCTGAGGGGATAAAGGAGCGGATGGATTGGCTGGGGGTGGGGGAGGGTAGGGCCTGGGGGGGCACGAGTGCAGTCCTGCCCTGGCACTCCACGCCCCAGAGCACCCTGCTCACAGGACACCCTGCTTGCATGAACCATGAGCATCTCACACTCGAGTCCCACTCTGACCTCCAGACCTTCCTCCCCACCCTGGGAGTGGTCTGGCCACCTCCTCCCTCTGCACCCACATCCTTTGCGTCAGCAAGTCCATCAGCTCCACCCCCTTCCACCGCCAGACCCTCTTCCCCAGTCCAGATGCTGCTGAGTCCCAAGCAGGCCAACATCGGGTCACTCTTGAACGACTGCAGTGGCCCTTCCCTGTCGGGGACCCCACTCTGGGCTGGGACACTCACAGCTTGAGCATCGAGAGTGTCAGCCCCTGTCGCTCTTCTGCTGAAAGCCCTCCTGTAACCCTTCTGTTTTCACGATAACAAGTCAACCCACTGCACCCCTACTCCTGCCTCAGAACACAAAGTAGGTGCTCAGTGAGAAGTAGAGCTCTGGCTGCCTCCAGCACACAAACTCCTGCCACTGGTCCTCATGCTTGGACCACACCAGCCCAGCCTCTTGACCTCCTCCTCAGGACACCTCCATGCAGCTCTGAGCAGCACTGGACAGTTCCCAGCAGTCAGAGTCTCCAGCTCCTGTGTATCTGGGCCTGTGGGCCAGGCCCTGGGCCATCATCTCTTGCATGACCCCGCAGTCCTGCATAGCAGTCACCACTTTGCAGATGAAGAAACTAAGGCTCAGAAGGCAGGTGGCTGCAGGGGAGTGGCCGAGCGACGACTGCTCCGTGCTCTCCTCCCCCCAACCGGCGCCCTCCACGTCTCTGCTCCTTAGCAGCTGCCCAAGCCAAGGTCACAGTGTCTTCCATCTTGCCCAGCCTCAAGGTCAGTCCTCCCAGCCTCCTACCCCACTGCTGGGGAGCTGCATGAAGCAGCTGATGTATACCCCCATCTTGATGGAGCATTTTCTGCTGGTTTCCTGGATACCCCCCCCTTCCTTGGGGCTCTGCCCACCTCTCCCTTTCTCACCTGCTCCTCTCCAGCTACCTTCACAGCTCATGGAGGTGTCTAATCTAGGATCCAGGGCCCAGGGGGCCATGAACAGAGTCGGGTGCCAGAACAACTGGGGTCTTTTGTGCCCCACATGCTTATTTTATGCCTTTAAAAACTATTCTGAGAAGCAGTCCATTGGCCTCACTGGCTCAGGGGGAGCTAAGAGCCCTGGACAGTGTCACCCACCTAGCATGAAACACCTAGCCTGGCCTGGCCCCTGGATGCCCAGCACCCGTGTTCAGCTGCCTGCCTGGCATCTCAAACTCAAGAGTATGAGATAAGCTGTCCCCTGCCCCCCTCCCCATCCCAGCCACCACCCCAGCCTCCCAGATGCTCTCAGGAAATCCTGGGCATCCTGTAAGGAAGACTCTGACTCCTGCCCTGCGTCCTGTCCCATCCACTAACCATACCTCTTTCACTGGCTCTCGTCACCAAGCAGGACCAGCCCAGCCTCTCTCTGCTGGGCAGACGAGCATGTGCCCGGCCTTCGCCCAGCTCTTGGCCTGCAGTGCTATTCCTAACACCCCCCAGGGCTCACCCGCATGTCTCTAAAAACCCTGAACTTGGCCCCTGGACCAGGAGACCCCTGACCTCGCACCAGCAACCTTTCCCCATGTTGTACTTAAGATGCTGTGGTAGGGGCCCTGGCTGTGCTCGTCTGGCCTTCCTTCCCGCCACCCTCATGAGGGTGGGGCTGGGCTGTGGGTTGTCTCTGTGTGTCCCTGATGCCTGGAACACCTCGAAGGCACTCAGTAACTGACTGCAGTGTAAGTGATTTGTTCAGCCACACCACACTGCCCCCAGATCTCACCTCCTGACCACATCTCCAAACAGTCTGCTCTGGTCATTTTCTCCACGCAGCCCACATCCCAAGAGGCCCCTGCAGACCCCGGCCACCAGCCACAGCAGCCTGCTGGCCCATTAGACCATCTTGCTCTCAAAAAAGGAAGGATATTCCCAGTCAGAAATTTAAAACTCTCTCAGCTGGAGAAATCAGACCCGCTGTTCCTTCCTTCACTCATTCACTGAACTCAGCGAGCATCTCCCTTGCACCAGGCACTGTGTGCTGGCTTCCCTGAGCCTCTGCTAAGAGGGTGGGCAGGCAGGACAACTCTGCAGAAAAGACCTGATGCCCTCTGCCCAGGGATCCACCCCGGGTCCTCTCCTGTCTGGTCACTCACCTGGAGCACCATCCCTGCCCCGGTCCTGGGTCAGGCTGGTGAGGCAGTTCTCAGGGCCACCAGCCACTCCATCCCTCAGGCAGACGTCACCGCGGGGAACCAAGGGGCCAGAGGCAGGGTCACCGGTGTCCCCACCCAGGCAGGCACAAGGGGTCTGCATGATGCCGCAGGGGTGTGAGCTGCGGCTGCCAGCCAGACAGGCGTCTAGCCAGCGGCACAGCATCTGGCAGGCAGCCCGGCTGGGGTTTCGGTTGCCCACGACCAGGTACTCCACTGAGAAGTCATTGCCCGGGGGCCCGGGGTCATCATTAGGAGGTGGCTGCTGGCGCTGCATCTGCAGGAACTGCTTGCCAGCCTGCAGGAAGGCCAGGGGTGCCGAGGGGTCACAGAGCCGCAGCACCTCGTCGAAGCTCTCCATTCCCAGGTAGGTGCGCGTGGACTCCAGGAAGGAGTCGAACTGGTAGGTGCGGATGCGGCCAGGGCCGCTGCAGGATGCGGGAGCCTTGGCCACCTTCATGTAGAGTGTGTAGCGCCGCGGGTCCGGGTTGCGCAGGGTCCAAGAGCAGCGTGAGGCATTGGCTGGGAACACTGCAGCCCCTGAGAAGTACCCGAAGAACTTGCCCTGCACTAGAGTGGTGCATGGCTCAGGCCCTGGCCCCACATTGGCCCCCATGGCTGCCCTAGCCTGGCGCCCCAGGAACAGCAGAAGCAGCAGCAGCCGGGGGCCAAGGATCCAGCAGGGGCCTGGGGCGGTGGCCTGGCCCCTCATCCTAGCTCACGGGGCCACTGGGGTTCCTCGGGCTGGGCAGGCAGGCGCGGGCCAGGCCTGAACATGCCAGGGTCCAGCAGCAAGCAGACCAGGCCAGGGGCCAGGGCCAGGGCTGGGGCCAGGGGCTCCAAGCGAGGGCAGGAGGAGAGGCCTTCAGGTGATGGAGAGGGCTGTAGTGGCTCCTAACACACAGGGTCCTGCTGCCTGCCTGTGGCTGTAGGCAGCACCTGGAAGAGAAGGAGCAGAATGGGGGTTGCTGTGAGCCCCCTGGGGAGACTGAGGCTGAGGGCATGGTGGGGTCAGTGCCCACCTGAGCTTTAGGCAGCTGACACAGGTCTGGTGCTGCTGCCAGGCACCTGATCGGTCCACCTATCTATCTGCCACTCACCAGTGTGTCCATCTGCAGGGGGAGGGGCCTAGCCAGGGGCACAGGAGACCTCGTTCACCCAGGTCTAAGCAGAACATGGTGGGCAGTGCCAGGCCAGGGCTGAGTGCCACAGGGGCCCTGGCTGTGTCCATCTGGCCAGCAGCCTGGTGCGGCTCCCAAGGGCTCTGGGCCTGCTGCCTGCCCACTCATCCCGTCACGGCCACAGTGGCCATCCATCCACCTGGGCCTCCACGGAGACCCTGGCAAATTCCTTCTGTCTCCAAACATCAGTTTCCTCACAGTCCCCAAAGCCCCTGGCTGGGCTATTGGTCCCACACAGCAGCTGAGAGAGTGTCGGCCAGCCTCCCAGAGTCTGCCTGGCCTGGTGCCGGTGCCTCCACTCTGCTGAGCGTGCACAGGCCGGCAGCCTGCCCACAGGGACTTGCCACTTCCTTCTGCCTGGGCCCAGTTGGCCGGTGACACAAGGTCAGTCACTGCTCAGCAGTCCCCTCCTGGTGTCCTTCCTGCATGGGCCTTGGAGACAGAGCAGGCAGCGGGCACAGGCCTGCAGTCTGGCTGCCCCCTCATGCCTGCATGGTCTCGGGCAAGTCCCGTGCCTCCCAGCCTCAGTTTCCCCATCTGTAAAATGGGGGGTGAAGCCTCACTCTCGGCGGGGGGGTAAGCACTGGACCTGGGGTTTACCCAGAGATGCGTCAGGACTCCAGCAGGAAGGAGGCGGGGCAGGGTTCTGGGTCACCGTAGGCAGTGTGGCCCGACCTGGCCCTCTGGTGGCTCTTTAGTGGCAAAGTTTCGGGTCCCTTGATAAGGGAACTTGCAAACATCTCATCCTGGAGTGTCTGGGCAGAGCTGGGAAGACTCTGCACTTGGCTCCTACCTCTGGGAAGCACCTTGTCCCTTCTATCTCTAGACCACTCAAGGGGCAACCTTGGACATTGTTGTAGCAAAGAGGCCTACCCTGGGTGCCCACTCCCATGGTATGGGGATCACGAGGCCTTGGCCAGAGTCCCACAGCCCATCCCAGACCCGAGAGGCTGCCGCCCAGCCTCTCCACAGAGGTAGTAATGCGTTCCGAACCTCACCTGAGCCAGTATGGCTGCAGTGCCCTCCCTTAGTCCAGGCTGGGATCCAGCATGCCATGAGACCCCCCCGGAGCCCCAGCTCCAGGGTAGGCTCTCCCCAATGCCCCAGAGGGGTCCACAGACTCCACCCAGTCCCAGGTGGATATCAGCCCAGCCCAGTGGAGACTGATCACAACTAGATCCTGCTGAACCGGACACACCTCCGGGAACCAAGGCTCTGGAGTGACCCTTCAACAGACTCCTGGGGCCAGAAGACAGCCTAAAAGTGTCCACTCATGGGTTCTCATACAGGGTTCCTTGGAGCCCTGGGGTCCCACAGAGGGACCACCCAGACCACTAGGAAGCCAGGATGGGGATGGAAGCAGCAGGGCTGAAGTCACTTACTGAGGTCACTTCCTGGCACCCTGACGTCGTCTGGGACATTTCTGACTTGAGCGGTTACACGCCCTGACTTCTGGCCAGTGGCTGGCCAAGCCATGAGTCTGAGTATTTGGCCTGGCCCTATGTCCTCTCCTGGCTGGGTCACAGGGCAGAGCTGGGCAAGAGGCCCAGGCTGCCAGTACGGATGGCTCCTGTACCTGCCAGCGGTCACTCAACCTCCACTTGCCCACCACCCACCTTCCCTGTCCCCAACACAACCACGGTCCTCTCCAGTGGGCTGAGGCATCTTCATCTACAGCAACCACCTGCCTGATACCCTCCAGCAAGGCTTGGGATCAGCGGCTCAGGGCCCCTCTGAGCCTTCTCGCCTCCAAAGCAGCCCAGGTCGGCAGAGAGCTGGGTGGGTGGGGGGCATCTCAGTGTCAGGCCCCAGGTCATGTAGCCCTGGGGCAGACCAGCCAGTCGAGTCCATCCCACGTCTAGGCAGTAGAATCTGAGATAGGGGAGGGGCATGCTGGGGAGGTCCTGACCCAGGGTGGTGTCCTGGAGGGGGCAGTGTGTGGGCGGGGCCCTGGGATAAATGGGGTCAGGGTCTCTCTGACTACGGGGGGTGCGAGCAGGCAGAGCAGGGGTGGTGGTGTCTGGGCCAGGAGGGGAGACGGGGTGGGAGGGGAGACGGGGTCAGGGAGATGGCTAGGCTTCCAGCTTGGACAAGGGGGTGGTGGGAGCCCTCACTGATGGGCGGAGCAGATGTGTGCACATGTACAAGCACTTATATGTTGATGCATGTGCCTTTGTGTATGCACATGCATGTGTGGGCACACATGTCTGGGTGTGCATACATGTGCCCATGTGCATGTGTGTGTGAATGCATGCAGCATGCTTGTCCATGGTCACGAGGCAGGAAGGAGAGCTGAGCTCAGTGTGGGCTGGGATGTGTGGGCAGTAGGATGGAGACCAGGGCTGGACGGGAGGTCCTATCAGAGGGGACCTGTAATGGAGAGCCCAGTGGCCAGGCTGGAGCCCTGAGGAGCCCAAAGTAGGGCCCCATAAGAGGAGGTCCGCCGAGCAGAAGGAAGGTTGGCTCCACACCAAGAGCCTCCTGTGCTGGGCTCCCAGGCTGGCTCACACCCCTCCCCTTGGCCACACCCAGTGCCCAGGTCCCCACTGGGGTCAGAGCTCTCCAAGCCTGCTGGATAAAGGTGAAGGGCTGGAAGACGTTGGAGGGTGCTGACCCCAGTGCTGGGGGTTCATGTGGTCACTGGTCACTTCTCTCTGTAGTTCTCACATGGTGACTGTCTCCTCCCCGAACCACAGGCCGCTTGTTGGTGACTGGTTCCCCACATCCCAGCCTGGATCTCTGAGGCCTGCAGCAGCACTCCCCTCCTAGAGTCCCAAGGACAGTGCTCAATTAGCCCTCAAGCTGTGGGGACCCCACCTCTCCCGTCACCTTCTCAGGGCCAAACTGCCCTCACTGCCAGGAAGTTCTTCCTGGTGTCCAGCCTCCATCCCTTTGGCCAGCTCGGCCCCGTCCCTGTTGCACGGCCTCCCAGGGCCTGCAAGGTATCTTGGGTGGAGAGAGGAGAGCACTGGGCAGGGAGCTGTGGGGAGGCCACCAGAGACAGAGAAGGGATGACAGTGGAGGTGGCGACTTGAGAGAGCAGCCACACCAGGTGGGGACAAGGAGCTGGAACTGAAATCAAGGAGAAAGAATGACGATGATGCCGTTTACCGAGCGCCAACCATACGCCAGGTCTGAGATCTTTCGGGATTCTCCCTCCCTTGTTAATCTTACGGCCTCATCTCAAGGTAGGAGTTGACCCCACATCAAGGCTCTCGGGGTCACCATCAGCCAAGGGACTCTGTGACCACCTCCCACCCTGACCTGGCGTATCCCCACATGTGCGAAGAGCTGCAACCCACGCCCCACAGTTAGAAGCCCTGGTGCCTCGGTTTTCCTGACGACAAGGGCAGGGGCTGGGTGCCGCCCCTCGTGCTCTAGCCTCACCTCATCCATCCCGTCCGACCCTCCTCCCCAGGCCCAGCCTCCACTTCTCCTCCCCACCCACCCCAGGCTGCCAATGGCATCCCCAGACACCAGCCCACAAAAGGCGCTCTGTCGTCCTGCCTGGCCTCCGAACAGTGCCTGCCTGTGTGTCCTGGGAAGAGGCTGTGCTGGGGGAGGGGCGGGGTGGGCACCAAGGCATCAAGGACAGTTCAGGGGCTGGTGGTGGGCAGGGGCTGGGAGAGCAAGCAGGAGGGGCCACCTAGGGGCGCTCAACCACCCCAGCCCAGGGCAGCCTCTCCTCCACGCCCCTGTTTGAGGTGCCCCATAGGCCACACTGATACCTCCCGGGCCGTGGCAGGTCAGGCAGCCTGGTCACCTGGGAGGCAGAGGCAGGCCCAGGACTACCAGTCTGAGTGTCTCAGGGGCTTGGGGCCACAAGGAGGGATCAGGAGATCCCTGCAGGCCTCCTTCCATAAGCACAGAGCCAGGTGGGCCCTGGAAGAGACTGCCTCCCCTCCCCAAGGCCACTACTGCCCCACCTTCAGCCCGTGCCAACAAGGCCCCAGTGACCACCCTGGCTGACCTAAGGGGAGTCCTGAGCTAGCCTTAAGGAGTCCACTCACAGTAAAGACATGGGCAGACCAGTGAGGCATCCCCCAGAGCTGGGAGGGGATGCCAGGGCTGGGCTGGGTTGCCATCAGGGCCCAGCTTGCGCACCACATCTGCCAGGCCTAGCCCCATGGGAGGTCTCCTTTGCCTGCCTGCCTGGGCTCAGGGGCCACTGGGGGAATCTGTCAGAACTGCCCAGGAGGAGACCCCTGGAAGGCCCACTCCTGGGGCTGCCCATACACACCTTCACCTGCCCCCCGACCCAGGGAGGCCCAGATGGGCATTGCCTCCATTTTACAAGGAGGCAGACAGATCCCAGGTAACGGTGGAGTGACACTGTCACCCTTCATCCCACCTTACTGCCCCGGGCCACCTAGCCCTGGAGTCAATGGTTAGCTCTTTGATGGGCCTTGGAGGCCTCAGGCCTCGTTATACTTCCTCTCCCTCAGGACCCTGTCACCCCAAACCAGCTGTAGGCCTTGAAGACACTCCGTGAACTCAAGCTCCTGAGCCTTGGCGCATACCACGCCCCCATCTTAGGCTGCCCCTGCCCCTGCCCCCGCCCGGTGCTCCTCCTTCAACACACGGGGTAAGGTGACTGCCTGAGAAAGTCTTACTTGAGCCTGCAGAGCCTCCCAAGAGTGAACGTGACCCCTCCCTGTGCTCCCACTGCACCCTCCAAGCATGCACACACATGCACAAGCGCGTGAATGCATGTCCATACGTGCATACACATGCAAAAGCACAAATAAGCATGTGTACATAGACATGCTCTCCTGGAGAGAGCCCAAGCGAGGATGGTGACAGCATCTGTCCCATGGGCTGGGGCCTCCTCGCAGGGTGGAGGTGGGGGACTCTTATGAGGAGGGGAGGCTCCTAGAACCTGGGCGTGACATGCCATTGTCCTCTCCTCTCACTGTGCCCCTGCTCGGTACCTAGAGTAAGCCCCTAAGCCCTGAGGCAGAGGCTCTGCTGCTGTGCCTGCCCAGCTGTTGCCCCACAACTACACCCCCACCCACACTCCATGCCATGCCAGGATCTGAGGTCCCCAGCAGAAGGGGCTCACCCAAGGTCACCTGCCCAAGGTCACAGCGTCAAGATCGGAAGAGGCAGTTAGGATGGGCAGGCTGCACAGCCAGGTCCTGGGGCTGCCCAGGGCAGGAGGCGCTGAGATCCCAGGGGTGTGCTGTGCAGGCCTGGCACGTGCAGGGATGGGAGTAGACACGCACTTACATAGGCCAGGTCCCTGGCTCCCAATGACTCCCAACCTGCCTCTACACGGCTATAGCAGGACTGGCCTGTCCAAGAAGGAGGCAGGGTAGGCATGCTGTCCCAGTGGTCAGAGGAGCCAGGCTCCTCAGCTGGAGGCTGCACCCAGGGGAGCAGGTCCTAACCTGGGCCCAATGCCCATTGGGTGCCTGCTGCCCTCTGTCAGGGACAGCTGAAGCGAAGGGGATCAACAGAGGGCACCTCTCAGCTCTGGGCCAGGTGTAGATGGGATGAGTGACCTGCAACCCAGAGCTGGACTGTAGGGCCCTCAGCAGGGACAGCCGGGTACTGAGGACCATGTGTGTGCACGTGTGAGTGCCCCAGTATGTGTGTGGGGTGTGGGTGAGTGCGTGGTGCAGAGGAAGGCAGGGTGGGCCTGGTCAGAGTGGCCTTGCAAGGTGGGAGGCGGTTCTTGTTATGACTCCCTGGGGCTCAGGGCCCTGGAGAGTGAGGGGGGGGGCACAGACTCTAGGGGGTGGGCCTGGGCTTTGTGCTCCCTCCATCCCCACTTGGGTTTGGATTAGTGACAGGCCAGGCCACCTCTGTGTCACCCTCCAGACCTCCGAGGCCCTGCTCACCAGCACCTGGGGTGTCAACCTCCTCGCCACTCCTTTGCCTCCTCACCATTTCAGGGACCCTTAGCCCACGTCCAGCCATGTCAGCATCCCCAAATCTGCCTGTGAGTGCCCAGGGAACTGCCTGGGCTCGAGCCTGACTCTGGCCACTTGCCCTGGGGGCCTCTCCCGGTCTCTGGCGGTGCTGTGGCTGGGATCCCACAGTCAATGAGCAGGGCCCAGGGGCCTCAGGGTCCCTGTCTGCATCCCTCTGAGCCAGCCCTCAAGGATGCCCATAGACTTCCAAGGCCAGGAAGATGGTGGTGGGACCAGCATGAAAATGAAGATGACAGAGGTGCCAAAAGGGCAGGGAGGGTTCTGGGGGCTGTAGGGAGTGGGGTGAGATGGGGTGGGGGCAATGGTGGGGGTGTGGGAAAGATGACAGGGGTGGGTGGGCTGAGGGTGGGTGAGCCAGGTGTGCCTGGGAACACAGAACACTTCCATCTGTTGAAACCATTCATGGGACAGACGCACAGGGCTGGGCTTGTGGAGGCACAGAACATTCTGGAAGGACAATGGAGCCATTAACAGAGTTCCACAGGATGGGAGGACCTGGGGTCTGGGGTGGAAGGAGACTCGATTTGCACTCTAGTCCTTTGGTGCTGTTCCCACCACTTGCCACTTGTCACTAGAAATTGAGTTAACATGAGAAAGGAGGGTGGGGACACACAGCAGGACATATGGAGCCCCTCCTAGCGTTCTGTGTGCTATCCCAGGGCTCTGGTCCTGACTCATCCCGAGACAGGAGACTGTGACCCTACCATACAGCCTAGGAGACTGAGCTGCAGGGGAAGCCACGGAGGGATCCGGATCTAGCTTCAGTCCTGGGTCTCCTGGGCGGAGGATGGTTCCTGCCCCTGTCACCTGCACTGTGGAGGCGGGGGTGTCATACTTCCAACTGAAGCTCTTGCCCTCTCAGGCCTCACTTTCCCCGGTAACTGTCATGGGCAGCGGTGGGAGGAGGGGCTCTCCTGTGCCCTGCCAGCCTTGATGTCCCCACAATGGGAACATTCTCAGGGGGGCCAGATTCCAGACAGTGGAGCCTGGATGCTGTGCCTCCCTTTTCTATGGGATGGTGTGCTGCACTGTGTTTGCTTACAGGCTATGCTGATGGGGTGGGGGTAGGGGCGGGGTATCAAGACGGTGACCATTGGTTGGGATGAATGAAGTGTGTGTGGGCGAAAAGGGGCCACATGCTAATCAGACAGGCTCAGGGAGGCCTGAATGGCAACCTTGCAAACTCAGAGACCTAAAGTAACCATAAAAGATGGTCTGAAATTAAAACTTTTTAAACTGAAAGCAGTTTACGGTGGGTAGTCGTGTCCCAGGTTGTTATCTTCCCTGACAAAGGTCAATCTTTACCTTAACTGAGCCTGTCTGTTCGTCTTTTGCATCTTCGATATCGTACCCGATTAACATGCCTTTGCAAAACAAAGTAATTTTCCTTCAAAGCACAAGCTCCGCAAATCCCCTCCTTGTTATTGAGTTAATTGCTGACTGTTAACTGTCCTGCACCCGCCTAAGTCAAAGACCTGTGTGTCCATCATTTTACTTCCTATCCAATCCCAGAGCTTCCCCCCTTCTCCTTCTCCCACCTCCCTGATCTTTCACCCATGGATTTCACGTAACCCATTTAGGTCTCCTCTTTTGATTATAATGTATAAAACTGCAAAACTGCCATTCTCCAGAGCATCATCTCAAACTGTTGAGATACTGCTTCCTGGCATGTGTCGACAGTTTGACTCAATAAACTCACAATTCTTCACAGGTTTAAGTGTTTCTTAGGTTAACATGTGCATACAGTGTAGGGGTGGGCGGGGCGGACCCCTGTGTATTCTGCCTCCCCTGACACTGCTGCTCCTGAGAGCCATCTCTTTGGCATGTCCATCTGGCCAAATTACCATCCCTGTTTAAGACCCTCCCAGGTCACCTGCCCCCAGGACATAGCCTGAGGCCTACAGGGCTCTGAGTTCTGGTCCTGCTTCCTCTGAAGCTCCCCCACTCTCACCCCCATCCCCTTCCTGCCAGTCACTCTCTTCTCAAACTCCTGTCTGGTCCTCACACCTGCACACTCACCTTCCACAGGCCCTTTGCGTGACTCTTCCCTCCATGGAGAACCTTCTGACCCTTTACCACCACTCGCCCACCCCTCTGTGGAAGCCTCTTGGGGAGCTCCACCTCTGGACTCCTGCATGTGGCTGTCCTCCACCCTAGAACCCACTCATGGAGCTTGTCAGGGCCTCTGTCCTCCCATATTCCCACCAGCCTTGTGGCGGGAGACCATGCCCTTAGCCTTGTACGCGGTTCACCCCCAGTGTGAGTGTGTATATGTGGGCACCCACACATTTAGTATGTGTGTGCATGTGGTCTCTGCACGATGCTCCTGGGGCCCTCTGTGTTCACCCAGAAAACAGGGCTCTGCCCACAGCACAGCTGCAGCAGGGAGGCTGGGGCTGGGCGTCCAGAGGACAGTGGGAAAGTGGGTTTGCTGGCACTTAGGAGGTTAACAACCCTCCAGGCTCCGGGTGAGAGCTTTACTCCCAGGGCTTCCAGACACAGGACCTACCACAGGGAGAACAGGGTTCCACTGAACATTGCCATCCAGGGGACACACAAGACCCGCACTGCTCAAGGCACACGTGGCAGCTTCATGTCTACACACATGCCGCGGGACAAGCACGTGCGCGAGCGGCACACACGTGCCCATGCACCCATCTACACGCACACGCCGCTCCCGCCTGTGCACAGCTGCACCGGGCCAGGCGAGTTTGGGGAGAGAGGAGTGACTGGGGCCCGGGCTGAGCCGCGAGCGAGCCGCCTTAGCGGGAGAGGGAGGCGCGAGCGAGCCCGGGGGCTGCCCAGGATGTGGCCGGCGCCCCCCGCGGCCGAGGAGGCGGAAGGGGCGGGCAAGGCGCCGGGTGGGAGCGTGCGCCCTCTCCCGGCCGTCGGAGGCAGCGCGCCGCCCTCTTCTGTCCGCTACCGCAGCCCGGCGCCCGGCGCCCGGGGCCCGGGGCCCAGAGCCCGAGGGATCCCCAGGGAGCGAGCTCAGGGCCAGGAGGCGGGCCGGCCCATGCTGGCCAGCTAGGGGGCAAGAGAGCCCGAGAGGCTGCCGCGCCGCAGCCACGCGCCCGGCCCTGCCGGGGCCGCCTCCCTCCAGGCCCGAGGCCGTGTCCGCAAGCGCCGACCTGCCTCCCACCCGGCCGGCCAGAGCGCTGCAGACCCAGCACATTGCGGGCCCGGCACGTTGGATCCCGGGTCGGGGCCTGGGCCGGAAGGGCTCCCAGAGCATAACCTGAACCCCCATTTCACAGACGCGACCGCCGAGGCCCGCGAGGGAGCAGAGCCTGCGGACAAGGGAAGGGCCCGGCAACTTGGCTGCTTCCCCTCCCGGGCCCATGATTCGGGGGAGTTCGGCATGATGCCCAGGGCGACGAATCGCATTTTCCACCCCCGCGCAGGAGCGCGAAGGGGACAAACACCTTTCTCTAGAATAGGAGGCGTCAAACTCCCCGCTCGAGACCCCAGCGCCGCGCCCGCCCGCGCAGCCGCGCGCTGCCTGGGCGCATCCCGCGGGCCTCGAGGCCCGGCCCGCGTCCCCGGGTTCCGGGGCGCCCCGGCCGGCACCCGCCTCTCAGCCCCGCGCGCAACAAGTCTGAAAGCGGCAGGGAGGCGCTGCGGGCGAGGGGGCGGGAGGGAGCCGGGTCTGGGCACCGCGCTCCGGGACTGCCGAACGCGCGCCGTCCGCCTCCCGGGACCCGCGCGGTGGCGGGAGCTGGGAGCCGTCCCGGGGGCCGCTCGCACTGGCTCCCGAGGCTCCGGCCCAACGCGACAGGACGTGCCCGGGAGCCCCCGCCCCCTCCTTTGCTTGCTTGACCTTGCTAGGGTCCTCAAAGGCGGACCCGGCGGCACCCGGGCGTCCGGGCTCGGAGTTTCGCCGCCGCGCGCGGCTGGGAGGGGGCGGCTCCCTCCCTCCACCCGCCTCGCCGCCCCCGCGGCTGCGGAGATCGCAGAAGAATGTGAAGGCTTCGGGGTCCTAGAAGACATAGCTATGGCCACCTCCCCAGACCTCACACACCTCGGAGGTGTTCAAAGGGGCCGCAACTTCGCACCCGCTCCCCCCACCCCCGCCTCTCAACCGCCCGGCCGCTGCCCATCCCCCTCAGGGGCTCCTGCTCCGAGGGGGGAGGGTTTGAGTCGGTGGGGGAGGGCGCCAGGGGTCCCCTAGGGTCCCGAGGGAGCGTGGACCTCCCAGCACCCTCCCCAACACGCATGCCCAGGGGGCTCCTCGGAGATGGGGGTGCTCGCCCCTTGCCCACCTACACCCCTTCACGCCTTTCAGCTCGCCAGGAGTTGCCGCTAAGGAATCCTCCCCCGAAGCTCGGGGGAATGGGACGCGGTGGGGAGCGCGCAGGGGGAAGGGGTGCTGGGGGACGGGTGGGTTCGGGCCTGCCCGTCCCAGCCTGGGTCCCTGTGCTCCTGGAAACTTGGAAGCCCAGAATGAAAGTGAAAAGGGCTAGGTGCCCGCAGCCCGGGGTCTGGGCTCCGGGCTGCCTGCGAAGCGACCCAGCAGGAGCCGCCGCGGCCGGCGGAGGGGCCCCGCTCAGAGCCGCAGCCGCGGACCCGCAATTTCCAGCTACGCCGCCCCCTCGCGAGGCTCAAGACCCGCTCTGCGCGGCCCGGGGGCGGCGGAACCAGGGGAGAGGGCGCCTTCCAGACCCGAGCCCGGCTTCCCCGGGAGGCGCGGGGCCATGCCCGCTCCTCCAGGCGGCTCCGGGCCGCTCCGAGCCAGCGCGGTGGCCTCGGGGGCCGGCGGGCGCTGCCCGCCGAGGACGGGCCCGCTGACGCCGGCGCCTGGCCTCGCGCACCGCGCGCGGAGGGCGCAGCGCCGACCCAAAGTTCGAAGCGGCTTACCCGTGCGGCCTGTCCGACCGAGTGGAAGGAGAAGACAAGGTAACAGCCAGGGCGATTGTGCGTGTTTGGGGCTGGGGGCGCTATTCGGGGGAGAACCCCGGGGAGTCTCCGCCGTCAATGTCGGGTCTAGCGGTGAGGGCTTCGAGGGAGACCCGGAGCTTCTTGCGCAAGCCCCCAGGCTCTGCGAGTGGGGGAAAGACATTTCGGGCCCCAAAATGTCTGTAGGGGTCTCCGGGTATGATTAGGAGAAGGGGGGCAGCCTGGGCTATCTCTCCCCAGCCTACCTGGGTCTAAGTGTGGCTGTGCGGCTCACATTTGGGGCTCTCAAAGGTCCCATACTGCTAGCGTCTGTTGGTGCTGGGGACACAACGGGAACGCCTTCCCCAGCCTGCCCTGGGTTGTGCATGTGATGGGAGGGGGCACCTCCCCCAGCCCAGCTAGCCAGCACGACCAGTCTTCGTGCGTGCGGACTGGGGGGTGGTGAGCAGCTCGGAAAGGCTCTCCCACGCCCGGGGTCGCCCCCTCCTCAGCTGGCCCGGTGCGGGAGCTCGGAAACCTGCCAGATTCCGTCGCTGCCGTTGGAGGAGGCAAGGGGGTAGGGGGTGGGGGTGGGGGTCCAAACTCGCGAGCTCTCAAGGCAAACCTAGGAGCTTTGAAGCCCCAAACGCGGCGAAGTTAGGAAGTCCGGGCTCCTGCCCCTCCCCCGCCCCCCTCGCTGCGCCCCTTCTCGCCGCGCCCCCAGCCCGCAGCCCGCACCTTCCTTACCTTCCCCAGCAGCGGCGGACCCGCTGGCGAAGACTTGATCCGGCGAGTTGCAAATCCCCAGGAGCGCCCTGGTCGCCGGCGGCCGAGGCGCGCGCCCGACCGGAGGGGGTGCTCCTCCCGCCGCCGCCGCCCCCGGCCGGCTCCGGGCCTAGCCGGACGCTCCCCGGAGCGCGCGGGCCGGCGCGCGCGGGTCCCTCCCCTCCCCTCCCCTCCCCTCCCCCCGCCTGCGGGAGCCCCGCGGACGCCGGGAGGTCCGGATGCCCGGGCTGCAGGCGACGCGGGGCGCGCGGGCCCGGGCCCGGTCAGGACGCAGCGCAGCCTCTGCGCTCCCGGCTCGCCGGTTCCGCGCTTGCTCGCCCGGCCGCCGCCAACGCCGCGCCCGCCGCCGCTGCCGCCTTCGCCCGCCGCTCCCTCTCCGGCCGCCGCCGCCGCTCCTGTCGCCGGCCCCGCTCTTCTCGCCTTTTTCCCCCTTCCTGGGGCGGGGGAGCAGAGCCGAGCCGGGGGCGGGGCGGCGCGGGCAGGAGGAGGCCGCGGAGCAGGAGGAGGGAGGAGAGAGGCGAGCCGCTTCCCCCACCGGGCTGCCGGCGCTCCCCAATCTCTCGCTCTCTGAAACTGGATCCCGAATTGGGAGCTAGAGACCGCATTACGGATTACATCAGGCTTTATAGAGCTTCCAGATCACACGTTAGAGGGGAGCGCGAGCAGGGGGGCGGGGTGTGGGGGAGGGGAGCGAGATAACGGGGGGGGGGGGCAAATAAAATGCACACACGAGCGCACGGGGAGGAAAGCCCGGCCCCTGCCCCAGGCAGCAGGAGAGCCAGGAGTTGGGGCTCTGCTCTCTGCGTCTTCCAGGAGCCAAGGAGAGGCCGGCTGCTGGCTGGATGGTGGATGGTGGACTGACGGAGGAATGGGTGGGTGGATGGGTGGACGGACAAACAGCAGATGAATGGAGGGAAGTTACAAGGGGTTGTGCTTAAGCAATATAGGTGCAGGGGAGGATGGGATGCGTGGAAGGATGAGTGAGGTAAGTGGTTGTGGACGGAAGAGCTGTGTGGGAGGACGGATGGACAGATGGGTGGAGCACTGGATGGAGGGTGGGAGGATGGAAGGATGGACAGTCGGATGGATGGGTGGAGCATTGGATGGAGGGTGGGAGGACCGATGGAGGAATGAGGCAGTGAGGATGGACAGGGTAGGTGGCTGTGTAAATGGATGGGTGGCGTACGAGTGGAGGGCTGAGGACACCGGTGGGCTGTGCAGATGGAAGGATGGTGCCTGGATAGGTGGATGAGTGGGCTGAAGGTGGAATGGGTGATGGGCAGGTGAGTCAGAGGCACAGACTGCAGAACTCATCCAAGAGGGTCGGGTTGGTGGGGGTGGGGAGGGCCAGTCTGAGCTACCCAGGTTGCCTTTGTCCAGTCTTGCTTCAGGGGGACTCCTGAGAGATGCTGAGGGAGGAGCTTGGCAGAGGAGTCACAAGGAGGTGGGTCTGAAAGTGAGGTGTAGCCCACCATTTGCCCTGTGTGACTGTCCTCAGCCACCCTCTCCCCATTCTCACCCTCTGGCTACCCTGTTTACTTGGGGACAGTGGGGACATCCATTCCCATGTTTGGATTTGATTTTCCATAAGCTACTTCATCCCCCATCTTAAAGATCCATAGCCCCTCTTCTGAGAGACTCTAGAGTGAAATTCCAAATCTTGGAGGAATGGCCTCAGGGAGGTTACTTCAGATCCCTCTCTACTAGGATGCTTCTGCCTCCAGCCTCTTGCTCTTTTCATAACTTGTGGTCCACTCTGAATGTGAAATCCCCCTTCCTCTGCCTGAATATCCAATACCTTACACACTCATCATGTTAGCAGTCCACCAATCCCTTTGCTGCCCAAGCCCAACATCTGGTCCAACTGTCGGCTTTTCTCAGCAGACCCAGCAGGAAGCTCCATCCGGGTGTCATCAGCGTCACCATCAAACATTAATTCACATTATTGTCACCATCCTCAGCCTGAATGTCAGTACTCATCCCCATTCTGTTCTTCTCATGACCATCACCATAACCCGCAACCAGTGGCACTCCACCACCATCACGGTCACCACCATCACCATCAGCAGCAGCCCCACCACCAGCACCAACCACCTTGGGGGTGGGGCAGGGGGAGGGCAACTCAAATCAACCCAGCGCCCAGGCACATGGGTCATCAGGTGGAGTTCTGTCCAAACCAGTCCCTCTTGCAAGCCAACTTGTGGCCCGTACCTCTGGGGGTGTCCTGAGGGGCTGGTCAGAAGGGCCACAGAGGCACATACCATGAGGCAGTCAGGAGGGAGGGGAGGGCCCCCTTCCCAGCCCAACCCCCTGGGAAGCCTTCTTTTTGCCCCCTCCCTCTAGGAGAAGGGCTGTCTTCTCCAAGTCCGGAGGAAGGTGGCAAGGTGGTGCCTGGGGGCTGCCCCTGAGAACCCGCAGCTGAGCCCTCCCATCCTTCTGTGCCCAGGTCCTCACTGCAGCTGCCCTGGAGGCCGGATCTCGCGGCACTAGCAGCCTGTGGCCACCAGGGGGCCTCTGATATTAGGCCCGGAGCAGCGGCGAGGGTGCCTGCCTGCCGCCCGCAGCCAGGATCCCGGCGGCTCTGCCGTGGGGGAGGGAGCCGCCCTCCCGGCTGCTCTGCGCTGGAGCCGGTGGGGCTGGGGCTCCTCCAGACAGGCCATCCAGGGCAGGTAGTGTCCCCAGCAACCGGGGCTTCTCAGCAGGGCTGTGCCTTCCTCTTCCCTGTTCTGGGGACTCCTTGCTTCCCTCTCTGATTTGCCTCTTTTAGAAAATTGTGCCCTTGCCCCAGTTCCTGATCCAGATCCCGCTCTAGGAGGGGCAGAGAGGACCCCCCCCCATGTTCCTCCCTAGGGAGGGAGAAGAGTCAGCTGGGCCTGGGATCAGATGTACGGAATTCTGCTGATGACCCCACACTCAGCTCCCAACTGACTGTCTGGAAACGATGAAGGTCACCTGTACCTGCTGCAGCCTCAGTTTCCCTCTTGGTTCATGAGTATCTCGCCTTAAAGGTTTTCAAGGTTTCTTACAGCCAAGACACTCCAGGATTCTCGAAACTTGAACCAATGCCCACTTTTCCTGAGATTTTCTACAGATTTACATCCAGCTCCGCGCCCCGCCCACGACACTTGCTCATACTGCTGACCCTCACCACTGTGCCATCTTCCACCCAGACCTGGGGACCTGGCCACAGCTTGAGGAAACCCGGGGCAGGTTCAATGCAGGCAGTGGAGTTCGAAGGGCATCTACTGGGCCAATCCTGTCCAGCAGGACATCAGCTCCGAGGACCTCCTCACTCAGCCCCAGAAGAGCATGGCCCTTGTCACCTTGAAAGCCCCATTCATGACCATAAACCAATCCCTGACCATAGTCATCAACTCAGCTGTGACCTCTAAGTGACTTTGAACCCATTAATCACTGACTCTGGTCACTCTAAGTCTTGATCCTGCTCACACTCTGAGCCCTGATCCTGCTCACACTCTGAGCCCTGACCCTGGTTACTCTGTGAGTCCTGACCCTGGTCATACTCTGAGCCCTGACCCCATGGCAGTTTTACAAATCCAGCTCTTAGTCCCAAGGCTGCGTAGACTCTAAGGCATCCCAAAGGAATGGAAAACAGAGGAACATGGGGGTCTGGGAGAACCCCAGGGTGGAGCAGCCCAAAGTGTACCTCAAACTTCTATGTATTTCCAACCATTTCCACATGGGACCATCTCTTCCTCATAGGGAGAAGTGAGGGCTCCGGGAGGGGTTATTTGAGATCATGTGAGGAGCCGGCTGGACCAAGCTCCCTGACTTCCAGGCTCTGGGACAGAGTAGGGTCCTTAGCATCCTCAACCCTTCCTAGGCCCTTCAGCCTCCTGGAGCTGGGGAGGAAGGGACATCCTAGGTTCTCTCCAACCACTCAGTGAACTTTGCATGCCGGAGGCAGAAAGGGGGTGGGCCTGAGCCCAGTGAGGAAGTAGCTGATTCACAAGCAGGATAACTAACTGTGGATGTGCCCTGCCGCACCGAACTTTCCAGTCAGGAATACAGCACTTAGCAGAAGTGAGGCCCTCGCTGTGCTGGCTCTGCCCTCAGGTACCCCATGCCCCCCTTAAGTCCTGTGGAAATGGGACCCAAGGGAAAAGAGGAGGGCGGGTTGGGAAGGAAGGACCACCCTCTCAGCTCCTCTGGTTAACCACGAGGGTCTAAAGGGTGAGGCTCAGCCTTGGCAGGTTTTCTCAGTGGTTAGAGTGTCGGCTCACGCACTGAAGGGCTCTGCGTTCAATTCCAGTCAAGGTTACGTACCTCAGTTGCAGGCTCGATCCCTGGCCCCCATCAAAGCGCACACAGGAGGCAACCAATCAGTGTGTCTCTCACATCAGTGTTTCTCTCTCCCCCCCCTTCCACTCGCTCTGAAAACAATAGAAAAAATATCCTTGGGTGAGGATTAGAAAAAAAAGGTGAGGCTCAGAAGTGCCCCTTCCTCCAGGAAGTCCTCCCTCCTATCTCCCTGTTGGCAAGCATGGCCCCTTCCTGTGTCCCAGGCACATCACAGGCACCTCTTTCAGCCCATCCATGAAGTCAGACACTCTGGGACCCCCTAGTCCTAGGGTGATGCCTCACCTCACAGATTGAGGGGGGTCATTTGGGGGACACCAGGCCTGGAAAGACTGAACTCCCTTTAACCAGGTAGGGTGCTTGCTTCCGTGGATTGTGTCGCAGCCCGCGGGGGCCCTGGGGGGTGGGCCCCCAGGAGCTGCCTGATGGATCAGAAGCGAGGGAGAGAGCTTAGTAGTAGCTGGTGGCGGGGGGAGAGCGGCCAGTCCTACTTTGGACTCTGTGAGCCCACATCTGTGGCTGTGTCTGCCCTTGTCGAGACCAGGCATCATTACTGTGCTCTACGAAAAAGGCTCATAGGTGAAGGCACTGGCCGAGGCCACATAGCAGGTCCTCATCGGTGGGACCCCAGGCAGGCTGTGGGAGGAGGAGGGGGATTCAGGACCAAGCTCTTTGAAGAGTTTCTCCCATCCCGTCCTTGGGCCCCAGAGAAGTCTGGGAGGCCCGGGAAAGACCGCCTTTCACAGGTCCTACCAGGCCCCACAGACCAGGGCCTGTCTGACAGAGCCGTATGGGCCTTCGCCCAGGCTCTCTCCTGGCTGTGGTACTGACTCTGAGTGCTCAGCCTTCTCAGAGGAGCACTGGCTGCTGAGCTTATGTGACCCGAGTGGCCCTGCCCGCCCCTGGAGAGCGGGAGGTTGGGGTAGTTTCAGGCTATTTTCATCTATTCTTCTCACAAGTCTTGGGGTGAGAACCAGGCATCAGTGGCGGGTTTTCCTAACACCCCCTGGGGGGCCGGGCAGAGGGAATGCAGATCAGGGTTATGCGAGGTGACACCAGGCAGTTCTGCTGGTGCTTCCCGGGCTGGGGAACCCCTGGGGCCTTCCAGGCCCCTGCAGATGTGAAGCAGGCCCTGCAGTCTCCTGACACTTCCGCAGCAGCTGTCCCGGCCAAATTGACTTCATTCCCTATCTTCATTGGCCCTCGTGGAAACTACCAGAGGCTGAGGGTATGGTGACATCCCAGAACTGCAACACAGGCTCAGAGAAGTGCTGTGACTTTCCCAAGGCCACACAGCCAGGGACTAGGATTAACACCAAAGCTTTCCCTCTGACCAGAGTGGGACCCAGAGTCATGGGCTTGTCCTCTAAGGGTGGTCTTCAAGATTGACAGGGCAGGAAGGGAAGGGAGTCTGTCATGTGTAGAGTCCCTGCCTTGGGCCGGGAACTGCACTGGACACTTCCAAAGCACTGCTTCCAGTCCTCACGGCATCCTGACAGAGCCCTGACTCTGGTCACATGCTGGCCCAGATCCCTGGTCACTGACTGATCCTGATTCCTGGTCACTGACTGAGCCCTGATCTTGGTCATGTACTGATGCCGATTCCTGATCTGACTCAACTCTGATCCATTGTCACAGACTGAGCCCTGACCCTTGTCACACCCTGGTCATACTCTGAGGATGAACATCATTTGACCAGTTTCCTTTAGCCCATCTTATGGGGCCTGGTACCCTGCTCACACCAGGCCAATCCCCACCCTCACCCCCACCCACCCCCACTGCCCTGGTTCCCAAGGCAGAGGCCGTGTGGACTTCAGGCTGGTGCAAAAGCTGCCCTAGCATCCCCATCAGGCCTTCCCTCTGGGCTTAGCACAATGCCAAGCAAGCTCTGGGAGCTTTCAGTGGCAGGAAATTAAGCATTTAATAATCAGCATGGTGAAAGTCAATACAATCAGAGAGATCAGGGAGCCAACAGGAGCAGAGGCTCAAGGTGGCCTCGCAGGCCCCACATGCTTCTGCCATATTCGATACAGTAGCTCCAAGTGGCCCTCTTGTCCTCTCAGGTGCTCTTGTGCCCCACCCAGTGCCCTGCCCAGGCCCCCGGCTAAGACAGGTGTGTGTGCCTTACACAGTAACAGCCTCTGTGTGCTCACCATGGTCTGCCCCAAAGAGGCCCTAGTTGTCCACAGGGACCCTGGACATGGCCTGGGCCTCCGTGGGCCTCCCCACACTCCAGGTCCTGATGTCCCACCCCCATAGCCCCACCAGGAGGCCTCACTGTCTCTAGCTATCATTAGGTGGGGTCCTGATTTGGGCACCCCAGGACACAGCCCAGCCTTGGTGTGGGGGTGGCCAAACAGACATGCAGAAGACAATAGACACACCACCTCCACATCAGGGGTCCTCAAATGTGGTCTCAGTCCCCTGGGGCCCATAGAGGTGACATTCTGGGGGTGGGCCCCAGGGGTCCTCACAGCCCTGAGGTCTGAGATCCACCTGGGGGAGAAAGGTTGGGTCCTGAGCCCTCCCTGCCATCTGGTGGTCATCGGTTCCCATCAGCCTGCCCCAGTAGGGCCGCAGCCAAGGCAGCCCTGTGCACTGGGGCCACTCAGTGTGCTAAGGCTGCAATGCCCCTTCAGGGTGCCCCTTACATGAGCTGTGGCCCCTACAGGATGGGTTCCAGTCATGGAGTTCCAGCCCATTGGGCCAGGCTCTTGGAAGCCCCCAAACCTGTTCTGTGCTCTGGCCCTGCTGGATGAGGCTGATGACAGGCTTGGGGCCTAGGCGATGTGGGGCCAGCAGTGACCTCTTTGCTCCAGTACCAGCCAGCGAGGAGGGTATCAGAGTGGGGCATGAGGCCTGTGCCTGTGGCATACACACCAAACCCTGCCACAGTGGGGGACAGAGTATGTGACTGACCCATAGGCAGCTCGAGACGGCCCTCGAATCCCTCTCTTTGTGGATGAATCCCCACAGTCAACCCACCTGCCCACTTGCAGGTGGTGTCCTCTGCCTGAGGAGGGGCAGAGAGCACGCGGGACCTGGGCGTCCTGAAACCTGGTATGGGCCAGTGCCTTCCCTGCCTGGGCCTCAGTTCCCTTCTATGTTCACTGAGAGTTGGGTCAAATCATCAGGGCTGTTAAGATGAACTCTGTCCTCCACAAGCCTGGCCTCCCAGGGCTGAGATCCTTCTCAATGGCAGGTGTGACTGATTCTGTCCTGGGCTTCGCAGCCCTCAGAGGTTCCCCGTTTCCTCCCAAAGAAACCCCAACCCAGTCCCAGCCCCAGGCCTGTCCTGGTCCCCTGGGCACTACCTGCCTCATCCCTAGCACAGACAGGCCTATCCTTCTCCTCTTTTAATCTCTCCTGCCCATCCCTACCTCAGCCAGGTTCTTTCTTGTTCAGGGAAGCCCCTGTCTGCTGTGTCCTCTGCCTGGGACACCCTCTCCCTTTGGGCTTCCTGGACCATGTTACATTTGAGAAGGACTCCTGTCTTTCCTGGAGGCGAGAGCAGGATAGGGACTGTGAGGGTCACCTCTTGTTTGTCTCTCCCTGAAGCCCATGTGCCATTGGTGGAGACAGAATCCAGGGACTGCAGGGGCACCCAGGAGAGAGGAGGAAGGGAGGAGAGAGAGGGAGGAGTGATGAGACAGATGCTGACATTTGAGACAATGAAGGAAAGCTCACACCTCTATAAAGACATGTTGACATTTTGTGTGAGAATATTAAGTCAAGGGCTGATGTTTCCACACCTTTTCCTTCCTCTTCTGACCCCCACAGCCCTGTCCCTTCACCATCCATCTGTTCTGAACCAGAAGTGTGGAAGGGCAGCCCTGCACCAGCCTGGGATCTCCTGAAGGAACAGAGGGAATCTGCATGTCATTTGCATATTATTTGCATTCCAGTCACAGGTGGAATCAATCTTCCAGCTCCTGGGGTTGCTTCCTGGAACCGCAGCCTCCTAAGACCTGGCAAATGTATGGTTGCTGGGACAGGGGGCCAAGAGGGGGACTGACTGGGAATGGGCTTTACCTGGTGATAATAATGCATAACATTTTCTCAGCACTTTACAATTTACATAACAAAATCAAGTATTTCAAATTATTTTACTCTCAAAATAACATTGAAAAGTAGAGAGGTCAGGGAGTATAATTTCTTTCTTAAAGGTGGGGAAAGTGAGGCTTAGCCATAGCAAGTCAATTTGCAAGGTGACATGACAAGCAAGTAGCCTGGCAAGGATCTGGGTCCTGAAAATCCTCTCCTGCTCTTCTCAGCTGACTCCCCAGTAGGTTTGGTTCTTCAGTCACCAGCCTCAATTTGACTTAGACAGTCCTTTGCCCAGACCTAACAAAGGAAGATGGTGGTAATGATTGAGGTGATGGTGGTGGTGGTGATGATGGTGATGGTGATGATGGTAGTGGTGGTGGTGGTGGTGATGATGAGTGATGATGGTGGTGATGGTGGTGATGGTGTTGGTGATGGTGTTGGTGGTGGTGACGGTGGTGATGGTGATGATGATGTGGTGGTGATGGTGTTGGTGTTGGTGGTGATGATGATGTGGTGGTGATGGTGGTGATGGTGTTGGTGGTGGTGGTGATGATGATGTGGTGGTGATGGTGGTGATGGTGTTGGTGGTGGTGGTGATGATGATGTGGTGGTGATGGTGGTGGTGACTGTGGTGGTGGTGATGGTGATTGAGATGATGGTGGTGGTGGTGGTGGTGGTGGTAATGAAGGTGATAATGACAGTAGTGGTGGTGATGGTGATGACAATGGTGATTTTGATGATGTTGAAGAGACTAGCTCTGCCTGATTTGGATGGCTTACAGCTCCAGGAACAAGAATCTGTGTGGCTTTTTCTTGATACTTCCAGAGCCAGTGACTGGCTGACTTAGTGCCATGTCCTTCTGCAGTGGTTACTCCGCTCCCCTTCTCCAGTCTGGAGCTCTGGGAGGGTGGGGAGGTGTTCCCTTCTCAGCGCTGTCCCATATCCTGTTTTCCAGACAGCCCCTTCTGGGGTGCTGTTTGTTCCCCAGTTCTCAGGGCATGGCCTATGGCATCCTTATTTTGGCATCGATTTCAGCCCCTAGCTCAGGGCTGGGCCCAGGGGCTGCCTTACTCAGTACTGTCTGATGAGTGATGCCTGAATGACTCCAGATGTGGAGATACAGTAAGCCATGGGGTACAGCTCCTTCACTCTGCAGCCCTCTTCCCTACCTCCCATCACCCTGTCCCTAGCCAGGCTGGCATCTGCTCTCGCCTCCTCTGTCCTCATGCTAGCACCAGGTTCACCGTTGGGCTGTGAATCCCACAGGTTCTCAGCCTCTGGGTGAGCACACGTGTGTACACACAAACGTACAAACACCAGCCCTCCTACATACACACAAGCACACACATTCACACATGTGCACAACCTGGTACACGGCCTGGATCACACAGCCAGGCAGAGTGGGGCCAGCCCACAGGTCTGTTCTCCTGAACCTAGGATTCTGCTCACCCTGCTGCATTCCACATGACCTTGAATGCCATCCCCAAGCCTCTGCAGGAACCCCTGATGGCTTCACTCCCAGGGAGGGAGCTGTGGCTGCACAAGGACCCTTTCTGAGAGTCAACTGTCTCAGTGCTGCCCACTTGCTCTCCACTGGGCTGCTCCCTGGGTGCACCTGGTGATAACTGTCATGACACTAGTCACTGGGCCCGTCCTGCAGGGGGCGTGATGGGTGTTCCATTTTGGTTTCCATTTGTTTTCCTCTGTTCCTTAGATATTCCCACTGGCCTTGGAGGCTGAGAGGTAAAGGGACAAAAGATGGGCAAGCTGGGACAGGCCAGAGGAAAGGGCCAGAGGCAGTGGCCGTGGAGGCCAGGCTCTCATCTGGGCATGACCCGGTTCAGGACCTCGTCATGAGCACCAGTGGGAGAGACCCCACTGCCGCCAGCCCTTGCTGATGTTGGAACTCGTCTCCTAATGCACCTCATTTCTGAGTCCCTGGACTCCCTCGTACCTGGCCAGGCAAGGGTGCTCTGGATAAGATAAATGAACAAGCAAATGCTCAAATGAATGAGTGAATGAATGAGTGAATGAATGAATGAGTGAATGAATGAGTGAGTGAGTGAATGAGTGAGTGAGTGAATGAGTGAGTGAGTGAATGAGTGAGTGAGTGAATGAGTGAATGAGTGAGTGAGTGAGTGAATGAGTGAGTGAGTGAATGAGTGAGTGAGTGAATGAGTGAGTGATAAGTGAGTGAGTGAGTGAGTGAATGAGTGAGTGAGTGAATGAGTGAGTGAGTGAATGAGTGAGTGAGTGAGTGAATGAGTGAGTGATAAGTGAGTGAGTGAGTGAGTGAATGAGTGAGTGAGTGAGTGAGTGAATGAGTGAGTGAGTGAATGAGTGAATGAATGAGTGAGTGAATGAATGAGTGAATGAGTGAATGAGTGAGTGAGCTAATGAATGAGTGAGTGAATGAATGAGTGAGTGAGTGAATGAGTGAGTGAATGAATGAGTGAATGAGTGAGTGAATGAATGAGTGAGTGAGTGAATGAGTGAATGAATGAATGAGTGAGTGAATGAGTGAATGAGTGAGTGAGTGAGTGAATGAGTGAGTGAGTGAGTGAATGAGTGAGTGAGTGAGTGAATGAGTGAGTGAGTGAGTGAATGAGTGAGCGAGTGAGTGAGCGAGTGAATGAAAAACTAGTTGGGGAAGACCTCATGAAGCAAGATGTTCACTAATTTAGGGATGTTAAAATCACTTCCAACCAATAAGTTAGAGGTAACCGGCTCTAACAAACAGGGCTTTGGGTGAGGCCTAGCCAGGGGACACAAAGTACCCTTGCCCCAAGCAGAACAGGTGACGGGCCTGGTGCAGCCCCATTACCTGTGGAGCTCATGGCCAGGGACTGGTGTTAGGGGCAGGGGAGAGGGCAGAGTGACAGGCCCAGGTCAGTGCAAGGACGGTGATGCCGTGGGGGGCTGTGATGCAGAGGTGACAACAACCTCTGAGAGGGACAGCGGGACGAGGGTCCGCTGTGCTGACCAAGCCCAACAGAGGACATGAGGGGTAGAAATATGCCCCATGTTGATCGGGAAGGGGCAACTGCTATGTGCCAGGGGCCTCCATCCCCTCACCTGTCAGCAGGCCCTCCCTGGAACACTGGCCTTCCTCCTCCCGACCCAGGTGCTGGACAGGAGGGTGGGTGGCACTGGAAGGCTCAAGTGGACTTTTGAGTCCCGATGCTCAGGGCCCGGAGCCTCCTGCAGGATCCCATGGCAGTGTTCCGTGGCCTCTCCAGAAAGGACACCATCGGGTCCAGGACCCTGTCCACCCATCCTAGGCCTGCCTCCCAGGGTGCAGGCCCCAGAGCCCCTCCCACACAGCAGGCTGGCAGGGCAGGCAGGCGGCCAGTGTACTTGGTTACCCAGAATGCCACTCAGACCAAGATGTGTGCCACTGACTGGCTGAACATTGCCTGCCAGATTAAATTGGGTACCTCAAAATTAAAAATACATATTTACTTTAACTGGTTGGGGTGTTCAAGGAAAGATGAAAGGAAGGGGAGATGAAATATTACAAATTAGATAATTAAGGCAGCAGAGAGGAGAGTGTGCTGAAATGGGAACCAGGAGAGCGAGTGGTGAATTCCCACGTTGGGCTAATTTAGAGGGGAAAAAAGAAGTTACACTCGAAGAGGGAAAAAATAAATAGGCAACAAAAACCAGCCCAACAAGCCACCAGGTTCTATTAGCATGCATTCAGGGACTTGGCAGAGGGGATGGCTTGGGACCACGAGCCATGCAGGTTTTGGGGCAGCGGAGCCCACACAGGCCTGGGCATGGGGTGGGGACCAGAGCAGGGCTGGCTAGGTGCAGGGTGAGGCCCACATGGCCTCTGACACAGGTCCCAGAGTGTGACTGTAGCTGAGACCCGCTCTTAGAGGCAGCTGATGGCAGCCTAGGCACAGTGGTGCCGCTGATGGAGCATGAAATGGAGAGCTGGCTGCTGCATGGCGACCTCCCGGGGCCACGAGTGTGATGTGCTGGGGTGAAGGTATGGTGGCGGTACTGGGGCTGGTGGGGGTGCTGTGCTGGGTGGGAGGAGGGTGACATGGCGTTGGGAAGATGGTGACTGTGGTGCTGAAGGCGGCTGGGGTGATGCTGATGTCAGTGGGTGATGGGAGTTCCTGGCGTATCTTCTGCCAGGTGGGGCAGGCTCAGACCCCAGCGTTGGTCCCTGAAAGCCATGGCGCCAGTGGCCAACCTCTTTACTTCTCCAGGTCATGTTTACACAGCTGGAACATTCCCCCAAGGCCTGGGGGTGGAGAGACCTTGTTGAGGGCAGAGTGTTACTGGTGGAGTTGATGGACAGAGGCGACAGAGGTATGACTGGAGAAGATCCTGTGCTGGGTGGGCACCCGGGGCCTTGCACGCAGAGGCTGCCTTGTGGGCTCCTGCCTGCCACAAGTCTAGGGCCCAGAGCCCAGCTTCTCAGATGGGGTGTGGGGAGGGAGGGTGTCTGGGGCATGCCCCGAGGGTGGCTATGAGGACAGCATACCAGGATGTAGGTGCGTAGGTGAAAGGAGGTGAGTCTTAGCACCCACCCATGCCCACCCACACTCCCAGGGTTGCACCAGCACACCCTCCTGCAATGCCCAGAGTGGGGCAGGCCAGTGACACGGGTCACTAACAGGGCCCTGGTTGTGGAGCTCGTCCCCCCTGGGCTGACCTCTTAAGTGCCCACGGCCGCTGGCACCTGTGGCCCCAGATTTAGACGGAGTGAAGAACAGCAGCTCCCAAAACCCTGAGAAGGGGGGAAAGGCTACTTCCCAACAACCCAGAGGAGAAAAGACGCAGGACTGCTCCCCTGACCCTCCCTGGCTCAGGATGGTGGTCACAGCCCAGAGCTGATCCGTAGGTACTGGGCACTTCCCCACCCCCAGTCACATGTGGTCCTTGTAGTCCGGTGTCCTCACGTTCCAGTGCAGCCAGTGTGGTCCGGACCCAACCTGTCAAAAGGCAGAATCTGGGGAGGCCTCTGCTCACTTGACCCCCACTGGTGCTGAGTGCTGGGAAGGGACCTCCTGCTCTCTCCCAGAGCTGAGATCCGGGCCAGGGAGCCTCTGGGGCTTCAGCACCACCAGGTCCCGAGATGTCTACATGCCAACCTCCCAGCCTCTGGAGCCTCATTTCAGAAATTGAGGGGGTAGGCAGCTTCCCAGCACTGGTGAGGTGGGGCAGGAAGGGCTCCTGTGTCCCCTGCCTGGTGCCTCCTCCTGCTTCCAAAGGGTCAGAAAGGTGGGATGCCCATTTCTCAGACCAAGTGCCATGAGGCCTGGCTGAGGGGCTGGTCTGAGCTTCGGCACTGCCTGGCAAGTAGCAAAAGCTGGATCCCTGACCTCCCCCCGCTCTGGTCAGACCCCTACAGCTCTGCCACAGTGGGGCCCAAGGGACAGGCAGGGCAGTGGTCTGGCTGGGCCCTGGCTCACCCTGAGCCCTCCAATGCTTGGTTCACTGCTAAATCTTGGAGAGTAGATGTATTGGCACTTGCCTATGTGTGCAATCCATGTTTACATGTATGTGTGCTGGTGTATACACACACATGCTCATGTGCATGTGCATCTCATGTGTACACACTAAGGGCAGTATTTCCTGCATGTTTATATTTGTACACATAGATGTATACATGCCCATGCACACCGCACATGTGCATGCATGTGCATTTATCTACACGTATGCACACATGGTCACGGACATTTGTATAAGAGAATTGCACTTATACACACCCGGTGTGCACACACATGGATACGTGGGGTGCACACATGCATGTGCATAAAAACATGCAAGCTATGTGCACACCTCATGGGTATAAGTGCACATGCACCTGTTTGTCACATGTGTGTCTGCTTGTCACTGCATGTGGCTGGAGGGGGATGAGTGGCCATCTCTCTGCTGGTGCCATGAATAAACCTCAGGATTGCATAAAGGTCATGCTGCGCTTTTCACACTCCCAGTGAAGGTGTGAGGTGCTACCTGTGAATTAAATTGGGCCAAGTGGAGACTGGCTAAGTATCCTGGGCTTGGCAACCAGGGGCTGCCAGGTTCTCGGAGGTTCCACGCCCTCTGTGTCCAGGAGACACCATGCCCAGCCCCGCATGCCCTCACCCCATGATCTGGAGTGTCCTCACCCCTCCCTCCCTGTTGCCCCAGGCTCCTATCCTTCCTCTGGACCCTGATCCCATGGGACACTGAGCCCCACCCTTTCACAGCTCATGTCTCCCCCACAGTATGCTTTGGGAACATTTTAGGGCCTGTAACAGAAAACCCAGTTGGGCTGGCTGCACCTGTAAGGGGAGCAGATTGACTCTTGTTGATGGAACGTCTGGACCTTGTGGTTTTAGGCTCCCAGCTCTGCTTCCCTGAAAGCCTCCTGCTTTGCCTCATCCTCGCGTGGTAAATTTGTCCTTGGGTGGCTCACCTCATAGAGCCGGGCAACCCAGCATCCTCGGCCCTCATCTGCACCCACACAGCCCTTCCTCATCCTCTGTCTTGTCCCTCACAGTCCCAGGTGACTGCTTGAGCTGGAAGTGGCCACGTGGCTAGCCGAGAGGGCCCGGCCTCCTAGCCTGACCCTCCGCCCACACTGCCCTCCTTGCCTTGCCCCAGATCCTCAACTCCAGGGGTGGGGGCGGGCGCCATTCTCACTCACTGGCTATGCAGGGAGCCAAAGTGTCACTTAATCAATTAGCAAGTCCTTCTCTGTAGCAGGAGGGAGTGTTAGCACAGCCCAGCTGTACTGCTGCACATGAGTAGTTGGCAAACAGGTGCCAGAGTCTGGGCCCCTCTGCAGTCACCCCCATCCTGAGGCCTGACTGCTGGGACCCAGGAAAATTCCTGCCCTGGTTTCACTCCCACCCAGGCTCCAAGGCGCCCTCTGATGGTGCAGAGTTGGTGCAGACCTGACCTGAGGGCAAGGCAGAGACAGAGGAAGGACAGCGGGGTGTCGGAGGGGTGGCCACCAGCTCAGGCCATCCTGGGTTCAAATCCCATCACTGCCTCGAGCTGGCCTCACCTGTGAAGTGGGCAAATGTCTCCACTTTAAGGGTGTGGTGTGTGCAGCACCAAGCAGAGATCAGAACACAGTAGGTGCTCAGTAAATACCAGTCTCCATCGATTGTGTGCTTTGGAGAGCTGTCAGTCTAATGGGGGGAGGGGGACTCTGCCCTCAGAGAGCCTGATGGAGGACAGGGAATAGCCAGAGGGAGGAGGTGCGAAAGTGGGAGCCCAGGGAAGCAATAGGTTTAAATGCCAGAGAGAGGGAGCGGTGTAGGGGGCTCGAGCGTCACCATCTGCCATGTCATCATAAGAATACCAGTGCCGACGTGGCCTGTGTGGCTCTGTGGTTAGTGTCAGCCCACGCACTGAAAGGTTGTGGGTTCAATTCCCAGTCAAGGGCATGTACCTGGGTTGCAGGTTCATTCTCCAGCCTGGCCCCCAGTCGGGGTGCGTGTGGGAGGCAGCCAATTAATGTGTCTCTCTCATATTGATGTTTTTTTCTCTCTCTCCCCCCTTCCCTCTCTCCCTTCCACTCTCTCTAAAAAAAGCAATGGAAAAATATCTTTGGGTGAGGATTTAAAAAAAAAAAGAACAACACCTGTGTCTCTGAGGGCACCGCTGCCCACACCCAGAACCAGGCCACCTCTGAGCCTGAGGCCCTCATACCAGATACCACATGGAGCCCCATGGGTGTTAGCATGTTTTTGTACTTGTTTAACCACCACCGCAATCAAGATAGGAGCAGTTTCTCCATCCCCAAGGCTCCCCCATGTTACCGGTCTGTGGTTACACTTTTCCCCACCCCTAACCTTGGCCCCCACCCTGTGTCTAAAACTATGGTTTTGTCTTTTGGGGACTGTCATGTCAGTGGAGTCCCATAGCATCCCACCTTTTCTTTTTTAACCCTCACCTGAGGATACTTTTTCTGTTGCTTTTAAGAGAGAGTGGAAGGGGGAGAGAGAGAAACATTGATGTGAGAGACACATCGGCTGGTCGCCTCCTGCATGCACCGACTAGGGCTGGGGATGGAGCCTGCAGCCGACGTATGTGCCCTTGACCGGGAGTTGAACACGAGACCCTTCAGTCCCTGGGTTGACACTCTAACCGCTGAGCAAAACCGGCTAGAGCCTTAAAATTTTTTTTGATTTTAGAAAAAGAGAGGAAGAGAGAGAGAAACATTGATTGGTTGCTCCATTTATTGATGCGCTCATTGGTTGTTTCTTGTATGTGCCCTGACCGGAGATCAAACCCACAGCCTTGGCGCATCAGGACGAGGCTCCAACCAGCTGAACCACCCGGCTGGCCTGCAGCTGCCTTTGAGGCTGGCTTCTTCCCCCAGTGTGGCGCTGCCGAGCTCCACCTGAGTGGCTGTGTGGGTCAGGTTTGCGCTTTTTCCTGCTGGGTCCCAGTCCGAGGCACAGGTGTACCCAGTGAACTGTCATCTGTTGAAGGACGTAGGCTAGTTTCCAATTTGGGGCTATTACAGAGAAGGATGCTTTGAACATGTGCATAGGTTTCTGTGAACATAAATTCTGTTTCACTCTGATGGGGACCCACTGGGTCCTAGGGGTTCCAGCCTCTGCAGCCAGCGCACATCAGCCACTGCCAGGGTGTGGGCTGCCTGCCGGTGACAGGGGAGCTTCTTCGCCATGGCCAGTTCCAAGGATGGAGCTGGTAGGGAATGGGGTGCCAAGGCATGAAGGAGAATTCAGGGGTCTTATGGAAGCCACTGCAGGCGTCACAGGGGAGGGGCCGGCGTGGCCACCAAGCGCTTGCTCCTGAGCCTTCTCCGCAGGTGAGGAGGCTGCTCCTCTGCCTCCATAGGCCACGACCTGAGCTCCAAGCAGAAATAGACCACCAATTGAAAAGTGATGGGGAGGCCGGATTCTCCAGAGGACAGGGCTGGGGAGACCTGCACTGGGTACCCATCTTCTGTACAGCACTGCCTCAGTAGCTTGCAAGACACTCAGACAGCCTGGCGACATGGAGGGGATCCAACCCTGGGTGCCCGATGGGGACACTGTCAATAGTGCAGGTTCCCAGACAGGACTTGAGCACGGGTCCTGCCTGGGGTTTCAGGACTGCAGGAGACGTCTTACCTGTGGGTGCAGGCTGAGCCCTGACCGTGGTCACACACTGTCCCTGATTCTGGGCACACTGAGCCCTGAGCTTGGTCACCCTGAACCCTGACCCTGGCCACACTCTGAGCCCTGACCCTGGTCGCAGGCTGAACCCTGACCTCACTGGACATCCGTCTGGCTTCAGCCACAGGGAGGTCTGGGAAGGAGGCACAGAGGGCAGCGGTGGGAGGACCCTGCTCCTGTATTCAGGCAGGAGAGGGAGAGAGCCCACACTGTGAAAGGCTCAGTGACTCACGCGGCTCCTCCTCACTTTATTTTTATCCCCATCAAGCCTTATAAATACAGCAATGATCACCAAATACAGTCAATATGCCCAACGCTTCCCGCCCCCAGTGCTGGCCCTTGGTCACCAGGGAGAGGCCTGTGAGCAGCACACAGGCCTGTGACTGGGGACCCAGGGCAGAGAGACAGTGCCGTTGGGGAGGGGCTGAAGATCCTCAGCCCAGACCCCAGGGACAGACCCCATGTCCCCTCCCCATTTGGAGGGCTGGCACCCCCTTCTTTCTTTTTGGTTATGGTGCAAATGAAACTGTATTTCCTACACTGGAGCCTCTGGATTTGTTTTCCCTGCAGAGAAATGGTTGCTCCAGGTGGAGGCTGTGTGGTCTTCCTACCCCAACACCCGCCCTGGGAGGCGGCAGGCTTCACTGGTTTCAGCCATTGCTGCCCCAGTGCCTGGGTCAAGATAATCTGTGGTGGGTCACGAGATAATGGCTCTAAAGTGGTCAACGGTGGTGGGTGGGGCGATGCCGTCATGCTTTGGTGTCCTGCTTCTTTGTCTGAGGAACTGAGGCCCAGAGAGGTGGAGTGGTACGCTCAGGGTCACACATCGAGGAGGAGGAAGAGCTGGTTTGGGCCAGGACAAACGCTCTTTCTTCGAAAAACCTTTCCAAAATTCCAGGAATAATGTGCTGTATTCCCAGGGCCTAGCACGCTGTGACACTGGAAGAAAAGATTGTTGAACGGACAAGTGATGGTGGACAGGATGAGATCCAATTTGTCAAGAGAGGAGAGGGCACACTGCCAGGCAGCAAGCCTAGGTGGTCGGGGTGGCATACAGATGCTGCTCCTTGGGGTGTAAAGCTGCCAACTCCCTCTGGGACAGAGGACCAGCAGGTTGTGCCATTTCCCAGGACCGCAGCAAACTACTCCACTGAGGACGTGATTAGCAGAGAATACTGCACGCTCCTGTCAGATTTTCTTTTACTTTTTTTTTTTCTTGCTGCTCCTGCTTGGTGTTAAATACCTGGGGAGGCGGTTACAAGCTCATGCTACCATTGGTTCTCTAAGAGCCTAGCGGTGTGACACTGCTGGTCTTGAACTGTTGGGGGCCAGGCGCCTGCTTGGGTCAGAGCCCCATGTGTGCCAAGCCTGTGCCAGCCCCTAACCAGCATGCACCCCCCTTTGACTTCACCCTCGTGCAGTGATGAGCCACCAGTGGGCCACCCTCCCGCATGCCCTTGCGGGGCTGGGGCTTGGGCAGGTTTTTGTCAACTCCCCGATCAAAGCTTTGGATGGTCCCCAGAACAGGTGTGTCACGTGTCAGCATCACGCAGCAAAACGGGCAGGTTTGTTGCTGGAACAAAGACTAGGTTCCAGGAGGGAAACGTGAAGAGGTAGCCCGGAGTCAGCCTACCTGCCCCCTCCCTCCCTCCTCACCGGTCCTGGCCACACCGACCGCCAGGCACCCCATAGGAGCCGGTGCCGACGAAATACACCGCCTGCTCCCAAGGAGCCCGTCCTCCGGGGGCAGGACCCACACCTGCAGGGCCCGCGTGCCGTCCTGATGCCCCCATTCCCTGGGAGTGAAGGAGGCAGGGCTGGCTTTCCCGCGATGGCCAGTCTGGGCGCCCTCAGTTCCGGCGGGAGGCTGCCGGCTCAGCCCTCCGTGGACGCGGTTTGCCGCGTGGGGACAGCCCGCTCCATCCCTCCGGCCCCGCAGGGTGAGCGGGTCGACCTGGGGCGCTCCGCCGGCCCCGCCGCGGGAGCGGGCGCTGCGGGAAGGCTGCCCTCGACCTGGGCGGGGGAGCAGGGCAACGGCGGCCGGCGGCGGGGCCTGTCCCAGCGGCGGCGCTCGGTTCACCCGCGGGAGACGGGCTCGCACGTGGCCGAGCGGGGTGCGGGCCCTGGCTCCCAGCCCGGCTCCCAGGTGTGTCGCCGGAGGGCGAGGGGCACAGTCCTGGAGGAGGGTGGCCCGGGGCTGGCCGCCCCGCGTCCGCAGGCAGAGCGGGGAGGGGCGCCCGGAAGGAGAGCGCAGTGTCGGGGCGACGGCCGCCTCGGGGCAGCCCAGCGGCGGCCCCGCCCCCCCCGCACTCCTCCACTCGGACCTGCGGGGTGGGCCTCCGCCCGGGCAGGGGCCAGCTCCGGAAGAGAACGCGAGGTCTAGCCCTGCGGGCGCCTCGTCTAACTTCGCCTTCAGCGTCACTTAGAATATCGACGGGGAGAGACCGAGGCTTGGCCGACAGAGCGACCAGCCGTCTCCCGCGGCCCGGGCGGGGGCTGCAGCGCCCTGACAACAGGGCTTCGCGGTCCAGCCCGCCGTCTCCCGCCGTCAGCGCGGGGCATTCTGGGACTTGTAGTTCCGGGCGCACGCCGTCCCCCGTCCGCAGCGCGCGCAACCATTGGCTGACGCCTGGCGCCCACGCCCACCTGCCGGGCGGGGCGTGGCCTCTCCGCATTCGGCAGCCCGGGAGGGGCCGTAGCAGGAGCTTCGGCGTCGGCCCCGCCCCTTGCCCCGCCCCTTGCCCGCCCTCGCCCCGCCCCTCCAGCCGAGAGCGCGCGGGGCGCGCCCAGCCTCGGGGGTCCAGGTGAGGCCGCGGCGCGCCGGGAGGGCGGCTGGGGCGGGCTAGCGGAGAGCGCGCGCTGCCCCACGCGGGGCCCGCGCGGCGGGCGGTGTGGGCGGGGCCACCGTGGGAGGGGCGGCTCTGCCTCGGCTCCGCCTCTCCGAGGGCGCGCGAGCCGCGGGGGCCCAGCCCAGGCCGCGCGCTCCCGGTTGCCCTCAGGAGCGGGCTTTGAGCGCGCAGGGTGCCAGGACGGCGGGCGCGCGCTTTCCCTGAGGCCTCGGCGCCCACTCGTTGGGCGCGAGGGTCGGTCCCCAGCCCCCAGCGCATGGGAGCCAGACTTCGAGGGAAAGCCGAACCCTGGCGCTTCTCTCTGCGCCTTCCTGCCCTTCCTCCAAGTTTGGCATGAAAGGTGCCTCCTGGTACTGAGAGGGGCCGACCCTCGCGCCCACAGAGCTTCCAGGTGACCCTCATTT
Source organism: Miniopterus natalensis (assembly GCF_054644295.1). Classification (NCBI taxonomy): domain Eukaryota; kingdom Metazoa; phylum Chordata; class Mammalia; order Chiroptera; family Miniopteridae; genus Miniopterus; species Miniopterus natalensis. The sequence continues at coordinate 43,018,723 of NC_142096.1, read as the reverse complement.
GTGCTTCCACCCGGACATCCTCGAGGGTCTCCTCTTGGTAGACCAACGTCACACTCTGTTCGGGCCCTGGGACTGCGCGCCGGCCCCACGTGGCACAGGCATGGAACACTGTTGCCCCCACAGAAAGCTGTGTGTGCCAGGCCGCTGCACGGTGGCCTGCAGCCACCCCAGCCACACCTGGCGCCCTTTTCTTCCTCACCTGCCCACTCCGGGTCCTCTGAGCGGTTCTGGCTCGCTTTTCCTACCAGCCTCTCCCTGCATTGTTTCCTGTCTCAGCTTCAGGCTCCTTTCCCTTCTAGCGTTTCATGTCCTGTCTCTGTTGCTTGTTGCTTCTGTTCTGCTTTATTTTTAGTCCCTGTGAAGCAGATTTGGGGTTGTTCCTTGCTGCACCCCAGCGTGGACAAAGTATGAGGGTGAAGGATACAGATGAAGTTTGTTACTGGAGTGTTTTGTCCTATTTTAACAGTGCTTTCCCGTGGTACAGCCTCACAGATTGTAGGTCCTTGGTAGGAATCTGGTGGGGCAAATGCCTGCCACGTCCAGCACAGGTCAGGAGGTAAGTTGTGATTGCAAATGGCTGTGGGAGATTGGCAAATCCCAGAAGGCTTCCTGGAGGAGGTGGAGCTTTAGTCAGACGAACACATCTCTCTTCCTCTGTTGGCCTGGCTGCCCTGACTGTGTCCAGGCAACTCAGCTGCGCACTTGCTCCTCTGCAGGCCCTGAGGTGGGTGCCTAGGCGCAGGATCTCAGGGCTTTGTGGGTGGGCAGGGATCCATAAGTCCTTCCCTGGCTCTCCTGCAGGGTGAAGGTCAGGGTCTGGCTCCTGCCCGTCACTCCAGCCACATCTTCTATGATTTGCTTCATGCGCCCCAACAGCACAGAAGTCTTTTTTCCTGCACCTCCCACGTGTTTCCTCACCAGTATGAGCATGACGATGCCAGGTCCTCTGCTTGTAATGCCCTTGTACTCCCAAGTCTCTTTGGAAGCCTTCCTGTCTCCCGCCTCCCCTGGGGTAGGTTCACCCACATTTATGCCCATGGCCCACAGCACTGTGTGCTTACCTTGCCTTTCTGCGCTATGTGACATGATCTGTGTCTGTCTCCCACCACGACTGGGAGCCCCTGGGGTGTAGGGACCTCTGTCTTGGTCACCCTTGTATCTTGTGCACCTGGTCCAGTGTATGGAGCCTGTGGGCACGCAGCAGATTTTGATAAGTGAGTAGACTACATATGAGCCAGGGAGGAGGATGTGGGGAGACATGCCCTTGTGGCAAGGGGTTTGCTCACAATGTGGACAGCTTGACACAGGGAGATGGGACTTATCTTCCAGCTGGGGAGAAAAGACTCAAATTGTGAGCAGGGGTCTGCTGGGCCATTAATGACAAGGACCGACCAGGTACATGCTGTGGGGTCCCGAAGAAGGCCTTCCCAGGATGTGGGATCTGAGCCCAATAGCAAGGCAAAGTTTGGTCTGTCAGAAAGGGTGTTCTGGGGGTGATGACACTGATCAGACTTGCCATGCTCATGCAGCTCCCTGGGTGCTGGGCTCTGTCCCAGATGATTAGATTAGGCTTAGTGACTCGGGTCACCCTCAGAGTGAGCCCAGGAGGAGGGTCTGCTATTACCCCATATCACAGCTGAAGAAACTGAGGCACAGAAAAGAGCTTGCCAGAGTCCCCTGACTGCGGAGTTCTAAGATGCCATCCACTCCACTCTTAATGTGTGGATTGCATCCCAGGTGGTTGGACATGTGCTGCTCTGGCTGGTGTTGGGTGCCTGACGAGGTGGCCAGGGCTTGGGCTGTCTTGTTTTTCTTCCTGTGCACAGGCCTGTTGGGGCCGCAGGATTTGTTTTGGCTGTGCTGTCTGCTACCAGTGGGATTTCCCTGTGAGGCTCAGTCGGCTGTAATTCATTATGTTCTTTAAAGTGTGCTTCATGCAACGTCAGTAATGACAGCCTTGCTGGCGCTCTGAAGGCAGCCCTCCTCTTGGATTCGTCTGTTTTCCACCAGACCGCCCAGCACTGCCTGACTCCTGAGTGTCTGGTGGGCCCGTGAATGGAGGGTGATGGGGAAGACTAAAGGGAAGAGAGGACGAGCAGAGCTGAAGAATGAGTGGGCCTGTCCTGACTCCCCTGGGGACGCTACCTCCAGTTGTTCAGTGTTAATTCTTGCAGGTGTTTAGGCACTCTGCCTGGAGTGTCCCTGTCCCGCTGTCCCGCTTTGTGTGCTGAGGCTGGCCTGGGACTAGTAATGCACTAGTCCCATTTTTAGGCAAGGAATTGGGGCTCAGTGAAGGCTCCTCCTGTGTCCTGAGCTGGGGTTCCCGGGCAGTGCCACAGACACCCATGCCCCCGTCTGCCTCCCCACCTGCTCGGGAGCCACATTTCTGAATGTGGGGGGCCTGAATCAGTAGGCACCCAGTGCCTGCTTGTTGAAGTGAGAGGGACTGTGACAGTGCTGACTTGAATTCGTGTTCTTACTCTGTCACGCTTCCTGTTAGCCCTGCCCATGTTTTGGCCCAAGTCCTGGTGGACAAGACTGGACCGACCAACAGGCAAGCCAGATGCCTTGCAGGTGCCCGAGCTGCAGAGCTGCTGGTGATGGTGACATCTCCTGGGGGGCTGGGGCTGGGTCAGAGTGTCCTCCCTGTCTGCTGTCCTCAGAAGTCTGTCACAGCTGTTCTACCTGGCCTTATCCCAGCTATGGGATTGTCCCTATCAGGCCGAGTCTTGCTGGGGCCGGGACAGGTGTGAAGTGGATGAAGGCGTACCATACCGGATGGAGCCCTTCCCTGCTTTAGGTGCATCCTGGGCTTGGTTAGGTTCTGTTGGGACTTGAGCCATCTTGGTGGGCTGTAGGTAGGTGCCATTGCAGGCAAGCAGGGTGGCCTGCTGGGGCGGGTGCCTGTCCTTAACAGGGTCATTGGCAGGGCCCAGCCATGGCCTTTGTAATCAGGCTACCCTCCGAGATGTGGATGTTCCGTGAGAAATTCCTGAGGTCAGCCCTTGCCCAGAGGATCAGGGTGCTTGTTGAGCAGGGTGGAGCTGCCCCGTAGGCTTTCCTGGTCCCAACAGGGACACAGCTGTGCCTGTGCCAGAGGCGGTCACAGCGAGCAGCCAGTGAGAGGTGTGGAGAGGGGCCCCCACTGTGTGTGTGGCTGAGGTTGGGTCCAGAGGCCTGAGTGGATGTCAGGAAGGGTCCTGGATGCTGGTGAGGCCTGAACTGAGTCTTGAAAACTGAGCATTAGCCTGGGAGGATGGGAAGAAGGCCACTCTGGGTAGCAGGAGACCAGAGGAGGGCACAGGGTACCGGGCTCCCCGCAGGACTGTCTGACTGGGCCAGGCTGCGAGGGCCTTGGGAGGTAGGTGAGGCCTGGACTTTGGTCCTGAGCAGGGAAGGGCCAGCATGAGCGGTGCTGAGGGTCCCTTGAAGAGGGCTAGAGACAGGGCTGCAGAAGCTGGGACCAAGTGTCTGGGTGGGATGGCACCCAGGGCCTGTGGCTAGAGGCTGCCTTTGGCCTTGAGAGGCATGCCGCCTCCCCTACCCCCTAGCCTGCAGGGTCCAGGCCTGTCAGCCCTATGGCTCAGTATCGGGTGGCTGGGTCTGTGTTGGTGGCAGCAGTGCTGCAGACCCCTCCATGGACAACTGGGTCTTTCTGGGGATTGGGGCTGCTCATCACCTAGATGCCCTGGGCTTCCACCTCTGGGAGAGAGCAGCTGTCCCAGTGGGGGACATGGGAGAGCAGAGCCAGGCAGTCATGCTGACCCTGGGAGCCCATCCCTGAGCTCCAGCCCCATAAGCCTTTCTTGTTTTCTTTAACTGGATCGATGGAAGACTGTCTTGTTTTGTGCCTCTGATTTCTCCTGAGAGAAGGATGGGGCCCTGGCCCGCACTGTGTTAGTGCCCTGGTACAGAAAGAGTGAGCTCCCCTGACACAGCATTGCAGCATCTTAGCCATAGGATCCTGACCGATTTCCCTCATCAGCCCTGACCTTTCTGATCCTGCCATCCTAGAGGTGGCATCAGCGCCAGTGCAGAGACATGGACACTGTGGTTCAGGGCCTTTTGGAGACATTGCTCTTGGGGTGTGGGAGGACTGCCCAGGGCACAGCTGCCCCTCTGCTGAGTGACCCTTTGGGCTGCCTCACCACTGCCTCCACTCCCACTTGCTCTGCCTGGGTGGTGAGGCATGGCCTGCTTCTGAGGTGGGTTAGCAGGAATGTAGGAGAACTGACCATCATCACCATCTGTACTATTACCATGATAGTCACCACTGTTTATTGACATCGGATATCTGCCAGGTACCTGCCAGTTTCTGTATATTCCTCAGGTGAGGGATGTGTAACTTAATAGCGTCCTGGACCCATAGGGACCTGGCAGGATTTGAACCCAGCACTTCAGCTCTGGCACTCCTGCTCCCTGGAGGACCAGCTTGGAAGAGCTTGCACAGCAGAAGATGCCTGTGAGTTAGAGGATGTCATTATGCTAATAAAGATTTAACTCAGGACCTTTCTCCCTTACTGGGCCGACCTCATAGAGAGCTGGGCCAAGGCTGAAGGTTTAAGGAGTCCAGATTTGGAAGTGTAATGTTTCTTACAGAGAGGGTAGGGTTGGCCCTGGCTGAGCTCGGAATTCCTGTCCCTGTAAGGCTGGGTGACAGGTGGGTAGAACATGCTCACCTTTGGGCTGTGGCTGGCTCCCTCTGACCTGTGAAAAGGTGTCTGGTCATCAAGTCAAGCATTTTGGGTGTTTTGGGGCTAGATGCCATGCTCAGATATTCATCTGTCCGTGTCTCTCTGTCCTCCTGTCTCCCAAGCCAGACCCTGGGTATGGTCTGAGGGGTGCAGACTGAGCTTACACTGGCTAGGAAGCTGAACATTGGGGGTGTGGGGTGGTGAATGAGGGGTAGGATGTCGTCTGGGGAAGATAGGGGCATCAAAGCTCTGTTCAGGGGACTGGTGCTGGCCAGAGCTGGCCAGAAGGAGGCGGGGTGCAACCCCACACCCTGTGCCTCAGCCACCTTTGGCTGCCCTCCAATGGGATCTATAATCCGTTCTAGCCAAGTGTTTGGCAAGGGAGTCAGAATCCATCTTTCCCTTAACAGCACAGCAGCCTCTTCCTGGCTTGGCTGCTAATAAGGAGCTGGGCACATCACTCTAGGGGGGCTCCTTCCTCACCCTCCCATTGCCCCTAGCCAGGGCGCTAATGAACTTAAGGGCTTTGAGGGTGGGCATGGGGAGGAGGGGTCTGCTGCTGCCTGGTGCGGGGTCCGGATGGCCTTCAGTTGCTGGGATGGATGCTCTGGCCCCTTTTCTTACCCTTCATGGCCCGGCTCCTTGCTAAGAGGTAGCTCCGGGGTCCCTCCTGCTGACCCTGGAGCTCAGGGCGCTGCCTCCCTCACTTGGCATTTGCAGCTACTTGAGATTCACGCTGATTGTTTTTCCAGCCTCTGGTTGACCTGCTGGTCCTGTCTCTGTTGCCTGAGCCAGCCCTTGGGTGTCAGCTCTCTGCCTTTGGCCTGGAATGGCCAGGTGTCAGCCCCACCTGGCCAGGGCTGCCCTGAGGAAGCCTGCTGTGCATACAGGGCCTGGCACCTGGGCCTGCCTCTCCTGTTTGCTCGAGTCCTTCGGCTGTCAGGGCACTGGGAGGACTGCAGACTCATGCAGTCTTGTGGCAGGTTCCTCATCGCCTTGTGGTCATTTGTCTGTGTAAGGCTCCCATGTGTCTTTTCTGTCCCTATGGGCCCAGGACAGGAAGAGCATACAATAGGTGCTCCATAAACACTCGTGCAAGCTCAAGCTTACAATTGGAAAGAACTGTTGCTCAGCCAGCAGCACTGTCCGCTGGGCTTCTGAGGTGCTGGGGCCACCTCCAAATCCCCAGGTGGCCGGCAGAGGTTAGGGGCACCGAAGGCATTGGGTAACCGGCCCCGAGCAGGTACTTCACAAATGTGGCACCCACTGCTCAGAGCGGAAGGGAGACAGTTGCTCAGAGAGGCCGGCGGCATGCCTTGGGACTCTGCTGCCAGGATGGGGAGCCTCCCAGGGCCTGCAGCTCACTGCTTCAGGGTACAGGTTAGAGAGCCGACTGGACAGGCTTTTGGCAGGTGGGGGCATGTGGGGAATGCTGCAGGGACCCTGGGGAGCATTGCCACATGGCCACTGATCAGAGCAGGGAAGGGGGGTCATTGCCTTTTGGAGCACTGGGGGTGCCTGTGTTGCCCCAAGAACTCAAAGCGAGCCCAGAGCGGGGCCGGGAGCAGAGCCGTGAGTCGCACGTAGAACCCAGGCTCTGTCTCTCCCACGCTGCCACCACACTGTGGACCCTGGATTGGGGAGAGCTACTAAACCAGTGGACTTAGGTGGTTCCTGGGAACGGGGGCTCTAGTCCCCCACCCCCTCCACCAGGTGTTGCACCCTTCCTCCCCCACCGCAGCTCTAGTTTCGTCTGTGTACCTGAGCCTTCTGAGTGCCGTTGTGTTTGAGGAAGGGATTCTGTAGCTAGGAACAGCCCTAAAATTGGCTCAGCCCTCACTTTACACGTGGGGACCCAGAGGCCAGAGCGGCTTGCTTCTGGTGGGTGCTGCCTTGGCCTGCCTCGTTTGGTCTGATAGTACAACAGGGCAGAGCGCCCGCCACCTCTTGGGCCTCTGCCCACCTGCAGGAGGGGTTTGGAGGCCAGTGGAAGGGAGCGCCCAATGGGCAGCATGCGGGTTGCTGTCTTACGGGGCAGGCGTGAAGTCAGGCAGCCAGATGGGAGCACCGCTGTGATCGGAGGGCTGAGGTCCTAATGGTGTAGGCCCACCACGTACAGGTTAACCAGCTGCACCCCACCACATGCAGATCAGCCAGATGCAAATGTATACTTTTGTTTTAACTTTTTCTTTCACAAGTCAGGTTATAACACATTTCTGCACCTTGGTGTTTATTTCTCCCTACTAAAACCAAAACACCCTGGAGATCTTTCCACATCAGCATAGAGAGCTGCTCTTTTTCTTTTGATAGTTACAGGATATTTCAAGTGTGGATATTGCAGAATCAGTTTTGTCCTTTGTTGGTGGAAATTTAGGTTATTTTGCATGTTTGCCAATTATGGGATGAATAACCTTGTTGGTATGTCATTTGGTGCATTTAAGTAGGGTAAGTGCTCCCTAGGGCAAGGCTGGGTCAGAAGAGACACGCTTTCCTGATTATGACGCACATGCCAACTGCCCTTGAGGGGACACACCAGTCACGCACCGTGGGAGGTGTGAGTGCCAGCCCCAGCCATCCCCACACGGGGTGTGGTCAAGCTTCAGACCGGGACACACTTGCCTCTCCTTTGCCATGAATGAGTTTGGTGTTGTTAATATATCGGAGAGCCGTTTTGCATTTCCTTCTCTTTGTGCTTTCTGCTCCTCTGTTCATTTTTAAAACCTGCATTCCTGATCTTTCTCCTGTGGATTATGCAAATCAGCTCTTTAGTGCCAGATGAATTCAGATCATGGGCCCCTCACTTTGTTCCTGTCCTGTTCTGCCATGTAGCAGATTTACGGAGTCCAGTTTGTCGGTGCATATATTGTGGTTTCTGGATTTTGAGTCATAGCAAGAGCTTCTTTTCTTCGAGTTTAAAAAGAAATCTAGTATTTTCGTGAAGTTTTTGCTGTTTCACTTTTAAAGTTTTGATCCATTTGTCTTTTATCCTGGCATGTGCATGTGAGGTACGGGTCTACTTTAATATTTTCCAGATGTCCAGAGGTCCTGTGTGCTCTCCCCCAGTGTTTTTGGGGTCTCATTTAGTCATGCCTTAAATTCCCATTTGTATTTAGATTTTTAAAACATGCATTTTATTGCGATGAAAACAGCGTGAGATCTCTCTCTTATCACGTTGTAAGTGTACAATGCAGCACCATGGACCGTAGGTGCCCCATTGAACAGCAGGTCTTTAGAATTTATTCATCACGTGTGTGGGGTTCTCCTGAGTGTCCCCTACCGAGCTCCCCACGCGAGCTCCCCGTCAGCTTGTCAGCACTACGAAAATGCTGGTTGCCTTTCATTGGGGCAGGAGACGGACACCTTTGTGAAACAGGGTCCCCTGTCCAGAGCAGGGATGTCATTCTATTGATCACTCCACCTCTGTCTTCCTGGGGGTTTTTAAAGTGTCTTAGAAGTTTCCGCCATTTCCTGTTAAACTTATTCCAAAGTCTGTCATCTTCTTTAGCCTCCTTTAATCTTTAGGGACAGCTCAGCAGTCTTTTTCTGCTTCCCGATGCTGACGTCTGTAGTAGACTGTCCCGTGCGGGTGTTTCTGATGTTTCTCACGGGCACATGTTTTGCAGGAGCGTCACAGCTGCGCATCGTGTTCTCCGTCCGCTGCTTCGGGAGGCGTGATGTTGGCTTGTCCATCGCTGATGCTGCTGACTCAGGTCTATCGGTTAAGGTAATGTCTGCCAAGTTTCTCCTCTGCAAAGTTACTATTTTTCCATTTTTAATGAATAAGTATCTTGGGGAAGATACTTTGAGGCTGTGAATATCCTGCTACTCACAGATTCACCCACTACCGCCAACGCCATTGGACGTTCTTGCCTGAATCGGTTACTGTTGTGATGATTGCTGACTCCATCCTTCCTCCCACAGTGATCAGTTTCTGCTCTGAGGAAGGAATTTCCCCCCTTTCCCTTATTTATTCATGTATAACACTGTGGACTCATGGATTTTTATTTTGTTCGATGGGTTGTAATTCTTTGTTACTGTTACGTGTTATCATGTTCAAATTGTCCCAGATTTGGCCAGTGGAAGCCTCTTCCAGCTGGTCCCTGTGTGCGTCTGAGATACATCCCTTCCCTTGAGCACTTCCTTACTCTTTTACATAAAAAGATGTCTTAGGTTTACCTTTTACATTCTCTGACCCCCACCCTGGAATCAGCTGTTACTCCAAGCAATTGTAATTCTTTTGAGTGAAGAATGCTGGTTTGTAACCCAAATCTGTGTGCTGGGGGTGCCCACTGCTGTGGCGTGTCGTAGTGTCTCAGTGGACAAAGCTAGCAGGTAGTGAATGTCACCCACGTGCACAGCTGTGTGAGCAAGTGTGCTTGTATGTGGTCAGGTCTGACCGCGTGTAGTTCTGTCTGCCCCTGTCGGTAGGTGATGAAACAGAACTCACACTGATGCCTCCAGGCTCTAATGAGGGGTGCCACCTGGGGAAGGAGGAGGGGAAGGGGTAGGGCGATACGGGAGTGAGGAACATGTGCTCCTGGTCCAGTGGGGAGGACCAGAGTGAGGCAGACCTGAGGCTGTAGTGCCTGGTGCAGAGTGTTGGGGAAGGAGGCCAGGAGGAAGGGACTGCAGCCAAGGGCGGGTCAGCTGCTGCCCTAGGTCTGGTCTGTCTCTCTAACTTTGGTTCAGTCAGTTTCCATTTCTGAATTTCCTTTTAAAAACTGGGGTTTGAGCTGGATAAGGGAATACCTGGCACTGGTGTGTCTGCCCACATGCCCCCCCCCCCCAGACCCATGGCAGATGTTTGTCATCTACCCTGTGACCCCAAATAGATCCCAGACATCTTTTCCACATGATACTCCTGTCTTGGTGCTAAGTATGACCAGACGCGGGACCCAGTCTGTCAGGCGGCCTGGTCTTGAGCAATGTGGTCACCTTCATCCAGGGTTTCCAAGGCACCCACCCCAAGGTCACATTCATGTGGCTGAAGCATTCTGGTGGACACGTGGGTAGCTGCCAGTGGAGGGAACTCTGGGTCCCGATGGCATCATTCCAGCTTGAGGGCTTCTGAATAACTGACTCATGGTGTCCATGGCCTCGGGGGCAGGTGCCTAGCGGGGGGGAATCACCTGGAATAGCTCCGGTGGCGGGAGCACCACTGCCGCCTTTCCTGTCCTCCGCCCTCCTAGGGAACTACCATCTCTAAGCAACACAGCCCAGGGCCTCCTGCCTCCTTGGGGCCTCCTGCCTCCCTGGAGCCTCCGAGGTGGGGTTGGTGGCTGGGCCCAGGGTGGAGCAGAGCTCTGGGTAGGGGCAGTGTCACTGCAGGTCATTTCCCAGCAGGCCTCCAGGTGAGCTGAGGCCGCCACAGCAGGAGGCTCAGGCAGTGTGTGAGGCCCTGGCTCCTTCCTTCTGCAACACCTAGCAGGAGCCTCTTCTTCCCCCAGCCTGCCTCCTTCAGGAAGCCTCCTGGGTTGCCTCCCTCCTCCCTTTTTCCTGTACCATTCCTCACACAGGGAAGGCATTAGGAATGCAGGATGTGAGGCCTGTCACTGGCCTCAGTCTTTGGCACATTCCTGGGCATGGCCCAGTTTAGGTGTTTGGGCATGACCCCCTTAAAGTCCCCTTGCTTGTTTTGGTCCAGGGGACAGGGAGGGGATAAGAAAGGACAGGGATTCCAGAGAGACAGACTAAATATCATCCCTGGAGTCAGGCCTGATGTACATGAGATCTCAGCCCATGGCCCAGCCGCTGCGTACTCCTGGCCTGGCAGTGTGACCTGGAGAGGGCTCACCGTGCATCTGGTGAGGGGACTGGGGCTGTGATGGTGAGCATGCTGTAGCCCACAGCACCTGCCTGGGCCCTGGGATGGTGGATGGGCTGCCCAGCAGCACAATTTTACCGGAGAGCCAGTTACCCAGCATTGTGGTTGTGCAGGGGTTGGGGCAGGACTGAGGAGGGGCACCTGGGGTTGACAGCATGGAGAGGACAGAGGACACGGAAGGCTGAAGGACAGAGACCCAGAGGAGGCCCCAGTGCTGGCCAGAATGTGGGGAGAGTGTGAGGTCCTGAGGGCTGTCAGCAGTGACAGGTGTGTGTGGGAAGGGGGGTGTGGGTAGGGATGAGGGTAGTGTGGGACTCAGAGGTTCCCATGATGGTGCATTGGCCTCCCTCATAGGACTGGGGTGTAGGTGGCCTGCTATGGGTGCCTCTGTACGTGTTGGACTGAGGTCCCTCCTGGAGGACACCAGACGCAGATGAATCCGTCTCACCTGGAGCAAGGCTGGGCACTTTCACTGCAGCCCAGGGTTTAGCAGCTCCCCCTCACCAGGCCCCCACATTTCCTTTGGATGGGTTGTCTCTGGGGCCCCCTGTGGGGCCATCTAGGCATGTAGCAGGGTCTAGGGGCCATTTGGAGGGAGGGTAGGAGGGTCCTGAGGGTGGCTGGAGCCCAGGAGCCCTTTGGGACTTATAGGTATTAATGTGGGAGCAGGGCTGTTGCAGAGGGGCCTGGAAGTGAGGTGACATATGGTTTGAGGGGCCAGCACCTGTTTCTAGTAAGCACCTGTTCAGGATCCCAGTGCCCTCCCCTGGGGCTGCCCTCCCTGGTACCTGTTACGGGGGGGAGACTAGGGTTGGGCTCTAGACTGGTGGGGACACAGGCCAGCTTGGGCAGGCTGGGACTGGACCATGTACTCTGTCATCAGAGAAGTCTGCAGAGCCAAGCAGGGGACACCTGCCCTTGTCACATTGATCTCTGAGGTTTGGAGCACCTTGCAGTGGAGCCTGGTCTGCCTGGGGGCGAGAACCTGGGCAGGGTGCAGCCTCCTGAGCTGTCCTCTAGCTCTAACCTGTAGAGGGGCTGCAAGGTCACACACTGAGTGGCAGGTGGAGGGCTGGCAGGGTGGGCCTCTGTCCTGGACATGCTTGGGGAGGTGCCGCGTGTTGGGGGTGAGGGTCTGTGGGCGGCTGGCCTTGGTGGGCACCCCACCAGCTCCCGCAGCCACAGGCATGGGGGCTCATTTTCTCCTCTAACTTGGCAGTTTCGTTTTGCCCTAGAAAACATTTCCCCAAGGGCAGGCTTTGGTGAGCAGTGGTTCACATACTCCTTAGTCTGTCCCTGTCCCAGGGGTGGGGTTGGGCCACCATAGGCCACGAGCTGGGGTCTGTCGTGGGGCTGAGGCCATTGTCAGGCCAACACTGACTTGAGTTGTCCAGCCTCACGTGTCTGCCTGTGGCCTGGTTAGGATGTGAGTGAACACAGTGGCCCCAGCCTGGCTACAGTGGCCCAGGCCTCCCAGAAGGAGCAAACTCAGCCATGTCACCATCCTAGTCCCTGAAGGACAGGACGGCTATACTCCCAGAACCCTGTCCTAGCCTTGCCCTGGCCCTGGAGCCAGGTCAGCAGGGCGCAGCCTGGAGCCGTATCCGGGTACTCCCTTCTTGTGGCCTGGGGGCTTTGTTCTGGGGCTGGCTGTGTTGCTGGGGCATTCCCTGGCACCCTCGCTTCCTCTGCTGCCCTGTGAACAGGATCTGGGCAGCACAAGGACAGATGGCTCTCTTCAGGCTGCTGGGGGTGGTGCCCAGGGAAGAGCCAGGCGCCAGCCCAGGGCACAAGGCTGGAGCAGGCTGGCAGCCCCGGTGGGCGGTCACGGAAGCCGCTCAGTAGGAGGTTTCCTAGGAAGCGGACATTGTTCCTGTGACCTCTGTCTGGCAGCTTTGGGGCAGTCTGGGGCCATTCCTGGGCACCACAGCCGATCAGCGTCTGCCCAGCCCTGTGGCCTGGTCCTACTGTGGCTTCCGCCTGCCAGGCTGCCAGCTGCCCTCTCCTTTGTCCAGCTGCCCCCTCCTCCTTCCCCTCTGGCCCCGCTATAGCCTGCAGCCTGCCCTTGCCAGTGGGGACAGCTCAGTTGTGAAGTCAGGGCATGACCTGGCTGCAGGTGGAGAGTGGGAGCAGCAGGAGAGAGCAGAGGGCACAGCCTGGGCACAGGACACGGGGAACATGGAGTCTGGTTTGGCAGCTGAGTGCCCCATGGCCCCTGGCTTCTGGATTCTAGTGTGCTGAGCAGGTGGGCAGTGAGCCTCAGGCAGGAGACACGTGTTGGCGTTTCCTCTTCCCGATAGTGCCCTCTGGCTGGGGCAACTCTGGGGCTTCCATGTGCTGAACAGACACGGGCTATCCACATGTTCCAGGCAGCGAAGTGAGATTGCAAGTCCGAGGGGGCAGCGGGCTGGGATCCCCCTTCGCTCCCACCCTCTAGGACTGAGTATGCTCATTACCCTTCACTTGCCACTTTTGCCCCTCGGTCCCTTCTGGCTACTCCGCCTGTGGCCAGGCGAATTGTGGGTACTTGGGCTGGGAAGGTCCCTAGTTTTGCCTACCCAGCCTCTGTCACTTCCTCCAGTTGGCCCTGGTCTCTCCTTTGCCCTTGCTGTTCCTCCTGTCTTTCCAGAGTGCCCCTGCCCCTCTCGTGTCAGACCCAGCTGGGCCACCTACTTCCTGCCCCTGCTCAGATCCTGCAGCCTCCTCTGGGAGCTGCCTAAGCCCCCCCCACCCCCCCCAGTCTGGGGCTCCTGCTGCACCCCCAGGTCTCTGTAAGCTCCTGTCAGAGCCCTCGTCCCTGTATATTGCAGCTGACTCTGAGAAGTATTCAGGTCTCCAAGGCCAGGCCCAGGCCCACCTCGCCCACATTGGACACAGTGCCTGGTCCACAGCGGGTATGCAGGTGTGTCTATGGAACTGGACCCAGTCCTCTTGGGTCCCTGTGCCTGCCTGAGGTCCACCTGAACCTGGACAAAGTTGGTGGTTCTCCAGGGCCACCCTCTGGAGATTGGAGGATGGTGCTGGGTCTTGTCCGCTTGGGGAGACACCCATAGCTGCCACCCTGCTTTCAGACTGATTATTTATTTATTTAAAAAATATCTTTATTGATTTTAGAGAGAGGAAGGGAAAGGGAGAGAGAGATCGAAACATCAATGATGAGAGAGTCATTGATCTGCTGCCTCGTGCACGCCCCCTGCTGGGGATCGAGCCCACAGCCCAGGCATGTGCCCTGACCTGGAATCGAAACACAATCTCCTGGATCCTAGGTCGATGCCCTTTCTGTAGAATCCATCAGGATCCCCAGCTTGTGCTCTGAGGATCCCCGTGGGTCCCTGAGGTCCTCCCTCTGCCAGCTCCCCCATGGGGCCAGATTTCTTCACATGCTCCACCCAGAACAGTGTTGCATGGGAGGGGTTTGAGAGCACAGCCTGTTTGCTCAGCCTGCCTATGGACTTACAGAGGGTAAGAACTCGCTGTTTGCACTGTGTGGTTTGTTTGGGAAAATGGAGTTATTTTTCATGAAGAGATGTTATATATGTTAACAGATAATGAGCTTACTGTTATTTTTCTTTTCTTTATTTCCTAAAATTTGTCTTTATTGATTTCAGAGAGAGAAAGGGAGAGGGAGAGAGAGAGATAGAAACATCAATGATGAGAGTCATTGATTGGCTGCTTCCTACATGCCACTGACAGGATCGAGCCCACAACCTGGGCATGTGCCCTGACCGGGAATCGAACCTCCATCTCCCGGATCCTAGGTCGATGCTGAACCTCTGAGCCATGCCCGGCCAGGCACTGTTGTTATTTTTAAATGAATTAAGTATTTTTTAAAAACTTCATTTTCATTTCTAGTGTGATAAATAGCGATGGATGTAATCCCCATAAACCACAGCTCTTTGAGATCCTTGATAATTCCTAGCTGGGGACTGAGATAGCTGGGGCCCACCACGCAGATGGCCTCCTGCCCTGTTCTGGATGGCCAGCAGCACGGGCTATGCAGGAATAGGTCAGGGCCAGGGTCCTGGTGGCCCAGCTGGACCCAGAGCTTGGGTCTGCTCCTGGTGCTCACTGTGGCCGCAAGCCTTCCTTCTGCCGAGGATTCTGTGAGGGCAAGTTGAGCAGGGGCTATAAAGTGCTGAGAGCCCAGCCTGGCCTGCACGGGGCTCCGCTGAAGTTGTTAGCAGGTGGCAGAGCAGACCAGTGCCAGAAAGGCCTCACATGCACTAGGTCGTGGGCCTGGGTGTCCCCTGCGGTGCGTGCATAGGCACATCAAGAAAACTGGTGACACTGGAAGGTCACAGGTGATAGTTTTCAGGCTGGAGAGGTCCCCCCCCCCACTTCCCTGGAGCTGCAGTTCATGGGGGTGCAGGCCGGGCAGGCACATGCCTGGCAGCAAGCTCAGGATCCTGCCTGTCACCCTGTTCTGAGCACCATGTCAGCTCCCTTCCACAGCCGCTTGGAGGGGCCAGCCTTCCGTCCCTCATTTACAGAGGAGGGAGCTGAGCCCAGAGGGCCAGTGGCTGGTCCAGGCTGTGCAGGCAGCAAGTAGCTGAGGTGGGTTCAGCCCCAGGCAGCTTGCCCCCTGCCCTCCTGCCATCCTGTGTGGCTCAGGCTCTCAGAGCTGCAGACAGAGGTTCGGCAGGTGGCATGAGCCTGGTGCAGCGCTCAGCTCTAGCGGTGCCATGGGGACCAGTGTATAGGGAGGGACCCAGCGGTCTCAGGCGCCAGGCAGGGCGGGCTTGCTCAGGGGAGAGCAGGGGAGCTGGGGCTCCAGTGGGGTCTGCTGTGGTCTTTGAGAGGGGACCTGCGGGAGCATTGTTCTCAGTGTCTCCACACCAGACATTGGACAGGAGTTTCACCTGAAAGGGGCTCACTGAGCTGAGATGTGGGCATGGACCGGCTGGGGTGAAGAAGCAGAGGGGTCGGCTCCGGGCCCGGTGTGCACTCGGTGCGCACCCAGAATCTGAGCACTAACCATTCTCCCTCCCTAACCTGGTGTCTATGTTTCCTCCAGCTCCATGAGAAGGCGGCGGCCCTCCCCTCTGTAAGAAGATGTCATATGGATCCATCACTGGCAGCAGCGGGCTGGAGAGCTGTGGCCCTTTTGGGGGACCCTCGAGACAAGACTATCAGCCCCTAGGTAATGACAGCGCTGGCAGTGTGGGTTAGGAGGAGGGGGGGCAGCAGTGGGCAGGTCTCCGCCATGTCACGTGTATTGGTGGCCGTAGCTGGGTCCTGTCCCTTTGAGCAGTGCTGCCTGTGACCAGGGTGACACTGGCCCTGGTGGGGGTGGGCTGTAGGTGTTGGGCGGAGTCAGCCTTTTCTGCCTGGTTTTGCTCCGTGTGTCTGACCCTCCACAGCACCTGCTGAGGTTGTGGCTCTTGGAACCTTGTTTAATGGAACTGCATGGTTTGCTTTTTTCTGTAGCTGGTTTTGCTCCTGAGTCACAGAGGGCATGGCTTTGAGGAGGAGCAGATCACTGGGACAGAAACGCCCCCTCTGTTTCTCTGCTCTGTGTGAGTGAAACATGGTTTCTGTACCTGGTCCCGGTGCGAGGGTCGGTCATGGTGGCCTGTTTGGGCCCTGCTGCAGGGCAGTGCTGGGGCCTGTGGGTGTGGACTGGTCTCTTCTGGTTAAAACTTGCATTTCTCTTGAAACTAATGGGATGGATCATTTTTTTCTGTTTAGTAGGCATTCGGACCTCTCCTACAGTTAACTCTTTGGTTCTCTCTTGAGTTTGTCTTGTTAGTGATTTGCATGCTGTCCTGTGTGTCCTGGCAGTCAGAGCCATGTCAGCTTTGCCGCAAACATCTCCCCCTGTTGGGTTTGCTCTGCAGGAGGGTGCCTGCCGGGGACAGGAGCCTCAGTGTAACACCTGCAGTGGCCAGTCACTGCTGCCATGGTTTGTGTTTCTCTGTCTAGTTTTAAATTCTTTGGCAAGATGATAATGATTTTACCTGTACTTTCCTCTAAAGCTGACACAGTTTTCCTATTTCAATCTTCCAGTCAGCTGGTGTCCCTGAGAGAGGGACCCCTTTGCAGATGACCAGAACTCCATTCTCACACTTCCAATCCAGCAGCAGTCAGGGTCCCATTGCACCACAGAGCACCATGCCCACAGGTCCCAGTGAGATCCATACCCAGTCCATTGCTACACCCTGTAAGTCCCTGTGGATTCTCCTTCATCTCCCCCCCTCCAAAGTTTATTTCTGGAAGAAACCAGGTTTTTCCTTGGAGTGTAATGGATTTTGTCCGAAGACTTTATGTCCTGGCATTTTGCTATAAACTTTTTTATAATGCAATAATTTATAGAATCTTGAGTTTTATTGTCGACATGATGGTATCATTTGTGGATAAGGACAGTTTTTTCTTCTTTTCCACTGCTTTCACCATTATTTCTTGTTCCTCCTTCCTGTGCTAGCTGGGACCTCTGTACCATGTCGAGTGGGAGTGGTGATTATATTCTGTATCAGTTTTTGGAAGAACTGGACCTAGTTTTCTCTGTGGTAAGATTTTCAATTGCCAGTTAATTTTTCTAGTTGTGAAAAACAGTCAGGTTCTCTGTTTCCTCTTGGGTCAGCTTTGTTACATTGCGTTTTTCTGGTCACTTGTCCGCTCACCTCAGTGATCAAGTTTA
Organism: Miniopterus natalensis; assembly: GCF_054644295.1. NCBI lineage: Eukaryota > Metazoa > Chordata > Mammalia > Chiroptera > Miniopteridae > Miniopterus > Miniopterus natalensis. The sequence continues at coordinate 43,001,568 of NC_142096.1, read as the reverse complement.
CTGAAATCAGATTGTACAGAGTAGCTGACTATAAGGCGGGGCAGCCATTTGCTGGCTGTGCCCCGACCACCTGGATGGGCTGTACTCGCAGTCAGGGCTGCACTGGGGGCCTTGGGGGGCTGCTGTTCTTACATCGTCACAACCTGTTTATTTCCTGATACCATTTATTTTACCTCCCTCTTTTTTTCTTTTGTAATCATTGTGTACAGAGACATGGCCATTTATAAGCTTCTCCAAAGAACTGACTTTGGGTCCTTGAGTCCCTCCTGTTCTGTGCTAGTTTTAAAGTTTGGTTCCTGTTCATATTCTTATTTCCCTCCTTTCTTTGCATTGAGCTGCTTTATTTTCCTAACTCCTGAGTTGGATGTTTATTTACCTCATTCATATTTACTTTTTATTTTATTCTAATAACAGTATTTAAGGTTATTTAAAAAATTACTGCTCTAGGTGAATGTCAAACATTTGAAAATATGTGTAGTAGTCTTATTAATGATGAGCTGCAAGTATTTTCTTATTTCCATTATGAGTTTTTGACCCAGGGTTTGTTTAGAATTGTGTTGGTCATTTTCAAACATGCTGTTTTCCTGGTTGTCTTTTCAAAATGGTTTCTGACTTTACCAAGTTTCTCTCAGAAAAGCATCTGCGTTGTCCCAATTTTTGGACAGTTGTTCAGATGGGGCTGCTTCTGGGATGTTGGGTGTGGTCCCGGTCCCTGATACTCCTCTCTGCGGGTGACCCAGGAAGGCTGCCGGGAGGCGGGGCTGGGAGGGACGTTCTGGGTGCAGAAGCAGCTGCCATCACCTGTGCCTGCTGTGCCCCAAGCAGGGCTGGGCGCACGGGACCCGAGGTAATGATGCAGAGCTGCGGGGAGCTCTTCACAGTAAATCTGGGCACAGATGCGACAAAAAGACAACTGGCAGATTATTGACACATAAAGAACTCATAAATGGGAGGAAACACTCCAGATCTCCTGGAAATGGGCCAGCGCTGTGAGGAGATAGGAAATGGGGATGTCTCAGGGCCTGAGAAGTCCAGCCTCCCTGGGACCCAGGAAGGGGGAGTGACATCAGTGCCGTGTGGGGCCGGGTTGTGTGGGCTGCTTCTGGCCCTGCCGTGGACTGTGAGGAAACCCCATCGGAAACGTTGCCGAGGTGCTGGCTGTAGCATGATTTACAAGAGAAAATTCAGAAATGCTGCCAGTAGGAGTGAGCCTCACTTATGATGGGAGGCGAGGCAGTGGTCAGGGTTGGTTGTAGAAGAATGTGGGGCGACTTCTGTACTATCCAGCATAGTGACAGACATGGGAGCAGACGTGGGGAATGACAGTGGAGCCACGTCCATAGTCTTCCCATTGGGCAGTGTCCCTGCCCCCAGTGTCAACCCTGCTCACCTTGGATGCTGTGGCTGCAAATGGTCTTTATTGTTTTCTTGGTGATTGTCTGCATTGAAGGGTTTTCCTGCAATTGTGTGTATTATTCTAATAATCAGAAACAAACAGTAATTGTCTCTGGGCAAGTTCCCCCCCAAACTCAAGGGTCATGTGATTCCAGAGCACAGATCAGATGGCCCCTCCACAGATGTCTGGCGGCTATGTGGAGTAACCAGGGGGAGGCGAACAGGGCCTGGATTTCTGGTGACCAGATGCTGCTTTGGTGAAGTCACAGGGCAGCAATGTGGGCTGCCAGTCAGGCCTGTGGCCTCCCTGCACCTGCAGGAGAGGCTCTGAGGTGACCTGAGCAGATGCTGTCAGAGAGAGAGACAGAAACATCGATGTGAGAGAGAAACATCTATTTTATGCGCTCTAACCAGACATTGAACTCACAACATAGGTATGTGCTTTGATGAGGAATTGAACCCGCAACCTTTTTAGTGTATGGGACGGTGCTGCAACCAACTGAGCCACCTGGCCGGGGCGGGGCCTCCTTTTTACACACTGATGTCTGGGCATCAGTCACTAGGCTTGGGTTTTGGACCAGGAGTGTATGCCTGCAGGGAGCCTTGCCTGGCGTCGGGGAAGGAGGCCCTTCCTGGAGGCTCCCACAGAGCCCTTCAGAAAGAGGGAGAGCAGTGGGCCCTGCCCTCTTGGGAGATGGGCCCTTTCCTGAGGCTTAGGGTTGGACACTCAGACCTGCAGAGCCGATTCTTCGCACAGCTGTTTGGAGACCTGAGGTGCCTGCTGCTCTGCGTGGGCCTTGCTCTGCCAGTGGTGCCCTGAGCCACCATGTGGGCAGGCTGGGCATAACTGTGATGTCCCTTGCTGTCTGTAGAGTACGCTAAATGTTGGATGGAGTATGGAATCTGCCATTTCCCCTGCTCGTCGCCAGAGAGCAACCTGCAGGACCCCTGTGTGGGCAAGGACAAGACTTGTGATCTAGGACCATCAGGCCCAAGGGCCAGGAAGCAAGGTACTTCCACTGGGATGCTGGGTCTGGGGTCCCAGGGAAGGCCGTTGGAGATACTGAGCAGTGAGGAGTGAAGATCAGTGGGTGGGAAGCCAGGGGCTCAGGCCAGGGGAGCCTGGGTAGAAGCTGTGGCGTGGCCCAGCCCATCTCCACAGCCCCACTAGTCTCAAGGACTGCGAATGTTGGAATGGGGCAGGACCTGTGCCAGGAGGGTTGTCACCTGCTGTGACATCCAGGCCCAGGCCCAGGCCCAGCCCCTGGACCTGCTCATCTGGCCCCTTCACACCCCACAGCCTGGGTGAGGGAGGTTGGGTCCTGGGATGTACTTTAGGACAAGGGGGAGTGGGCATCTGAGACCAGGCTGTCGCCACCTGCCCGCCCTCCTGCTCTGAGGCCAGGACTCACGCCGAGGACAGAAGGCACATGTCAGCAGCACCCTCAGGGTTCTTGGCCAGGGCATCTGGAGTGTCATTGGTGAGGGCCACCCCCAGGCAAGCGATGTCTTAGAAGCAGCCTCAGCCCTGGCCCCAGGGACAGCTGCCTGGCCTGTCTTGCTCCTTTGTCCCTTACAGTGGCTCTGGGATACAGGCAGGGCCAGTGTAGCCCCCTTTGGAGATGGAAGTGAAGTGTTCTGCTGAATGGCACCCAGCCAGGCAGTGGTGGTCTAGGACTTGGACTCAGACCTCTCGACACCCAGCAGGGAGGGGTGGTGGCCTATGTTCGAGAGTGGGCAGCAGTGTCCTGGAGCTGCCACCCCACTCTCATGGCCCAGGCCTTAAACATCTGCCTTTTAGTGCCTTTCCAGGGCCAGGGGCTGTCCCTGAAGGCTGAGGGATGCCGGAGCCCACCTTGTTACCCACTGCCAGCCTGAGGAAGGATTCGGTAGCCAGGGCCCATGGCCAGATGGTGGGGCCCAGCACCTCCTGGGCCAAGAAGAGGAAGCCCAACTTTTGTCCGCAGGAGACAGAGGTGCTGGTGTCCAAAGTCAGCAAGCACCACTAGCTGCTGCTCAGCTCAGGGCTGCTGAAGGCTGAGCCGACCCGCAGGTACCGCGTGTGGAGCCACGTTCTGCAGGCTGTGAATGCGCTGGGCTACTGCCAGTGCGACCTCATGGATCTCAAGCACAAGTGGACCCGCTTGCCATTGTGCAAACTGGCTGACCTGTAGGACAGCCCCAGGCCCTGGCCTCATGCCTTGGAGCAGATGGTGGCCAAGACCTTTTGCTAGGCCCTGCCCTCCGGGGGCTTTGTCTTGGAGCCACCCAGAGGTGAGTCCCTGCCCCAGGTCACCTGTAAATGGAGGGCAGAGACCCGGCTCCAGGTCTAGGCTGCTGCAGGCTCCTCCTCCTGCAGAGGACTCCCCCTGCTCCCCTCCCACGGCCATCTGAATTTTTCCTGTGGGTTCATTCTCTGTCCCCAACCCTGTATCCGTCCCTCCGTCCATCTGTCCATCCGTCCATCCGTCCATCTGTCCATCCATCCATCTGTCCATCCACCCACGCACCCAACCGCTTCACTGAGTTTGTCTTCCTCCTCAGTTCTGCCTCAGGTCCATCCCTCACCCGCTGCAGAGCGAGAGCTGGCTGGACAGACGGGGCACAGCTTCTCTCAGAGCACCTCGTCCTACCTTAGGACCGTGGCTGCAGTGAAGAAATAGTTTCTTTTGCTGCCAGTGTGACACATAGTTTTCAAAATGGGACTAACCCTCTGTCATCCCATCATCCTGACATTTCTCTGCCCTGTCCCCCCTCCTTCCCCACTCTGTGCTGTCCTATCCCCTGTTCTCCCTGCCCTGTGCTCTCCTGTCCTTTCTGTTAAATAAAGTACTCGTGCTGACTTTCTGAGCTTCTCTCACGACCTGGGTGTCAGACCTGTGGTTTGGAATGCCTGGCCTGTTGCTAGTGTGATGCACTTGGTCCCAGTAGCACTAGGGGCTGCAGCAGCCGTGGCGCTGAAGGATGAGGGTTTTGCAGTCCCCACATTGTGTCCACTGCTCAGGCATCAGTCCTCTGCATGTGGAAGCTGCCCAGATAGGTCACAGCACCTGGGACTGGCCAAGAGCCTTGGCTGCAACAGATGGAATTTGCTCCCTTCCAGAAACGGCCCAGATCTGTTCTCGCCCAGCCAGTGTGCAGCAAGAGCTGAGATGTGCTGGGCACCACAAAACCTACGGTGCCTGGGAGGTGGTGAGCGTCTGAGCAGGCCCCCCCACTGGCCGAGGGTGTCTGTGTTTGCAGGCTGCAGCCTCCCGTGCGGCCCCAGGAGAGACGGGCACAGTGGCAGCCCCAGGCCATGCAGGCTGCCCTCCTGCAGGAGTGTGCTGGCTGTCTAGACCCAGGAGTCTTTGCTGGGAGAGCCTCTCCTCTTGGCAGTTGGGGTGGAGTTGGGGGGAGGTGAGGGGAATACGAGGGGTGTGTGTGGGTCACTTTCTTTTGAGCCCTCTGGTCTCAGGTGGGTGCTGGAGTTAGGTCCCAGGGGCGTTTCTAATTCCTCCCATAGCCTTTGACCTTGAAACAGGGCCAGAACTTTAAAACAAAGCTAGCAGCGAGCACCGGCTCTGTCCCCTTTTGATGCCAGGCGAGTGGGGTACACTGCGCCCGGGCAAGGGCAGTGATCAGCATGCCTCCTCGGGCCCTGCCCTCTGCCTTTTCCTTCCGGCCATTGTCACCTGTGGGAACTTATGTCCCTGGGCCCTCATGCAGCATGGGGGGGGGGGGGGCGTCTGTGGCCTGTCCACGGGGCTGCTCCTCACCGGCCCAGGCAGAGCCCAGGCCCCGACCTCGTGGTTATCCAGATACCTGCTCTCCACGTGGCCTGTGGAGGCTACCTCTTCCCGCGACCGCAGTGCACTCAGGCTCCTCAGATCACTGAGCTCGGGGGAAGGTCACAGGGTGCTGTAGGCTCTGTGCCGACCAGGGAGTGCTCTGTGGGTTCTGCCAGGTCCCCTCCTGCAGGTGACCCAGCCTGTCATTGCTGCAGGTGCCTTTGGGACCTGGTGAAGTGCAGGGCAGCTCACAGAGCAGGCGGACATGGAGCCTGTGACCTGATATAACCGCCACCAGCATCGGCTGCAGTGCAGTGTGGGAGCAACGGTGCCAGGTGGAGGCTGGTTGTCTGTCCTGTGCTTGTAGAAGTCCCATCATCTGTGTGCACAGTGGATGCAAAGGGCAGGCTGGGCCCCTGAGAAAAACCCTGACAAGCTCTGCTGATTTTTGTTCTACCTATAGTGCGAGCGGAGTCGTTGAGGGGAGGAGACGAATCTCTGAAGTGGATTTTCCTCCTTTTGTGGTGTGTTGGGGGCACTGGAGAATGAGGGTTCTCCTCTGTGCCCTCCTTTGGGGGTGCTGCTTTGTCAGTAGACTCAGTGAGGGGTGCCTGGCCGCACTGTCCCCCACCGAGTTGAGTGAAGAGCACCCGGTCCCTTCCTGGCACTTGTGTCCTCCACTCCCTTAGCCCAGCTGCTAACTTGCTTTTGGCTGCCGTGGGTGAGGTGTCTCCTGCAGTGTCCCGAGTGGCGGTCCGCAGTCTGCTCTCGAGATCAGACTGGTCCTCAGCCCTTGGTGAGGACCGCCCATATCTGGTCCATGTGTCAGTAGTTCGTCCTTTCCTGCTCAGGGGAGGATGCTCACAGTCTGTGTCCCGTCCACCGTGACGACGGTTCCCTTGTCACCTGTGTAAAACCTCTGTATAGAAACATATGTTGGTTGTTAGGGGCTTTGATAAATACCTGAGTCAAATTGCTAGTCATTTGCTGAGAGTAAGTGTAATGTTTTAGGAAAATGCCAAACCCTTTCCAAAGTGGTGGTGCCTGGTCAGCCCTGACCCCACACTGGCTCCGTGGGCTCTGCTCCTACCTGCACTCAGATGGGTGTCACTATGACCATGGCCGCCCAGAGGGTGCTGAGCTGGTGGACCTCATCACGGTTCAGCTTGCGGGTCCTGGCTCAGAGCGCTTTGTCGTGACCTTACAGCTGCATGTCCGTCTTGGGTGTGGTGTCTGTTCACATCTACCGTCTGATCTGTATCCACTGTGCTCACTGAGTGAGCTCTGGCTCGATTCCTGACACGGGGCTGGCCAGACACCTGTCTGGTAACTCTTTTCACTCAGGCTCTGCTTGTGTTTGATCTGCTTAACTGTATCTTTTTGGAAGGTCAGAAGTTGTACATGTTGCTGTTGTTGTTTTCTTTGGTGGTTTTGGTCCTCGCAGCCTGGTTCCAGTCATGGTTTCAGCCTTTATGTTTCGGTCTGTGGTCTGCGTCAGGTTAGTTTTGAGTTAGGCTACTTTTGGGGTCGCACCAGCGGGTAGCGTTGTTCAGCAGTGCGCTGAAGACTGCCCCTTCCCACTGAGTTACCCTCGCACTCGGCCCGTTCCCCAGGCCCTTTGTTCAGAGGGAGCATGTGCAGAGCAGAATTCAGGATGCAGCCCTCAGCCTGGCGCTTTCACTGTGGGAAGGTTTTACACTGCAGCTTTGCTTATGTTAGGCCGCGCTGCGTGCTTCTGTTTCTTCTCAAGGGTTTTTCAGGGAACTGACCCATTTCATCGAAGTTGTTCATGATACTCCTGTCGCGTTGTCTGAGTGTCTGTAGGCTCAGTAGTGAGAGCTCCTCTCCTGTCCCAAGATGGCTCGTCTGTCTTCTGTTCTGTCCTTGATTAGTCTGACTGTAAGCCTATCAATTTTATTGATTGTTCAGAAAACCAGGTTTGATTTCATTACTCTCGTGCTTACCTAACCTTGATGTAATTGATTTCTGCTCATCTGTTATTCCCTCCCTCTTACGTCCGGGTTAATCTGTTCTTGTTAGATCATTGACTTGAGATCTTTTTAATATAAGTGTTTATTGCTATACGTTTTCTGCATGCACTGCTTCACTTAAACAAATTCACATGCATTGTGCTTTCGCTGTTAAAAATATTTTCTAGCTTTAATTGTGATTTCTTCTTTTGCTATTTAGAAGTATGAATTTGCAAATAATTCTATTTCTGGATAGCTTTCTGTTACTGATCTGTAGTTGGAGTCTGTGGTGGTTAGAGACTGTCTCTTGTGTGGTTTCAGCTCTTGTTTTGTCTAGAGAGGGGCTTTACGCCTGGCATACCACGTAACCCCGGCGTGTTCCATGTGCAGTTGACAAGTGTGCGTTTATGGTTGTTGGGTGGGGTGCCCTGTGAATGTCGTCCAGGTTGAGGTGGTGGATAGTGTTGTTAGAGTCCTCACATCCTCACTGATTTTCTGTCAACTTGTTCTGTTAACCTCCCAGGGAGATGTTGACAGCTCGCTGTGATTGTGGAGTTGCCTGTTTCTCCTTCTGGCTCTGTTTCTGTGTCGTGTGTTCAAGCTGTGATATGAGGGGCGTGCTTGTTTAGGAGTGGTTTGTCTTCTTGACCCATTGACCCCTTTATCATTGTAAAATGTCCCTTCTCTCCACCGTTATGTGCATTCTTCTGAGTTCTCTCTTTGATGTTAGTGTGGCCACCCCAGCTTTCTCGTGGTTACTGTTGTCATGATACAGTTCCCAATCCTTTTACTTACATGTGCTGCCTGATTTTATGAGGTAGGTGTCCTGTATTCAGTGTTAATGGAGTTTGCTCTCAATCGCACCTGACCCCTCCCTTCTGATTGGAAAGGGTGCACCGTGCCTTCCACCAGGACTTTGGGTGATGGGAACGGCCAGTGTGATCGCCACTGGCCACGTGTGGACAGGTTCGGATGACTCGGGTTTAGATCATTTACCTTTAGTGTAAATACCAGTGCTTTTAGGTTTAAATCTCCCACCTTGACATTTGCTATTTATATTTCCTTTTGTTCTCGTTTTCTCTCTTTCTTCCTCTTTTGGAGTTATTGGATGCTGTTTAATGTTCCTTTGCCTCTGCTGTTGGCTTATGAACTGTACCTGTTTGTGTTGCTATTTACTGCTTGCTTTACAGTTTACAATATACATATTTAGCTTTTCAAGCCTACCTGCAAATGCATTGTTATTTTGTTGTGATGTGCAAATCCCGCAGCCCCTGGTTCCTGTGTCCCTCCTGCCCTTGGGGTTGTTCTCATGCACTTACCGCAGGTGTGTCAGTAGCAGCGCATGTTGCTGTCACCATCATCTCTTAGGTAAGTTAGGAGCGAGACACAGTGTCCTTTTCATTGGCCTCCGCACTCACCGTCCGGGCTCCTCGGTTCCTCTATAGATCTGAGTTTCCTTTTACTGTTTCTTCGACCCAACGGACTTTTTTGAAGCATGCCCTTGGGTGCACATCTGGTTGGAACAGATTCTCTTAGCTCTTTTGTCTAAAATAAATCTGTATTTTGCCTCTATTTTTGAAATATTTCTCCACTGGGTATAGAATTCTGTCTGAAAGTTTCTCTTTCTCTTGCTACTTTATGAAGATGTCACTGCGTAGTCTTTGCTTCCATCGACTCTGACGGAGGGACGGAGCCCTTCTCATACCTTGTTCTTCTGCGTGGTGACGTGTGTTTTATTCTGGGCCCCTTTAAAGCTGCTTTTTTATCACAGGTTTTCTGCAACATTGACTATAATGTGCCTGGGCTTTTTATTTTTAATATGTATTCTGCTTGGGACTTAGAACTCAGTTTATAATTGTGTAAAATTTGGGTACTTGTGGCCCTTATTTCTTGTTCTTTTCGCTCTGCTTGTGTGATGGTTGCTGCCACACTGAGAGTCCCACGGCTCTGTCACCTTTGTGGTCTTTTCCTGTTTCCTTTTGTTTAGCTTCTGTCACTCGTCCTCAAGTCCACTGCTCCTTCCTTCTCAGTGTCCAATCTGCTGCTGACCCCAAGCAGGAAGTTTCAGGTCCCATGTTCCACTTTATCTTCAGAGGCACTGTTGGGTCTTTTGTGTCCTCACTTGGCAGGTGTGTCCTCTGCATCCTTGGGCACTTTCCTGACTGTGGTACATGCTCCTCCGTACATACTCTGTCATCTCTTTGTGTTTCTGGGTCAGGTTTTCTGTTGATGGATTTGTCTCATGGTTAGGGGTCCCATTTCCCTGCTTTTCCGTGTGTCCAGTGAGTTTTAATTGTGAATGTTATATCATTTGTGCTGGATTTTTTTCCTTTGAAGAGAAATGTACTTTGTTCCGGAGCACTTAAGTTACTTGTGGGTCACTTTGATCTTTTCGAGGCTTGTTTTAAAATCTTTTAGGGTACTAGAGTAGCCTACCCCTAACACAAATTTAGCTTGTTAGACGTGGCCCTTTGTGATCACTGCTCAATGCCCTGGGCACTCAGGTGGCTTGCCTTGGAGCCTTGGCATCTGCCCACTGGCCAGGGACCAGACTGGATGTCTCAGAGGCTCCATCTCCGCAGGTCCCCAGGGAGCGATCCCTGCAAGCTCCAGAGCCCTGCATGGCCACTGAGGGCACGGTGTCACTTGGGGTGGGGGTTTGACTAATGTGTGTATTTGGTGACCCGCACCCTGTCCTGGTGTAGAGACGATTACCCTGGAGCCCCTGCAGCCCCTGGGGCACCTTCGGTTCCTGCTGTCTGTTCTGGAGCGTCATATAAATCAGACCCTATTGCCTGATTGTGTGCCCTGGTGTCTGGCTGCTTTCCTTGGCATGAGGCTCCTGAGTTCTGCCTGTGTTACATGTCACTCCTCTGGCAGCTCCATCACAGGAAGGGCCCTGTGCCTGTGTGTCTGTCCGTGAGCCGTGGTGCCTTCCCAGGCTTTGAGGACGAGGCCACGGTGTATGTTTCACATAGCTTCTTGTGGACATGTTTGCCTCTCAGCGTAATACTCACTGTAGCACTGCTGGGCCACGGGCAGGTAGATATCTGGTCTCTTTGGGGGCAGCAGGTCTCTCTGTAGTGACCCTGCTGTTTTATACTCGCCCAGCCATGTGTGAGTGTTCTGTCCTTGCCAGGACTTGGTGGTGTCCACAAGACGTTCGGAATGGTGGTTGAATTGAGACAAAATTCGCGCAATGTGAAATTCACCATTTTACCCATCCTAGTTAAATTCAGTGGTTTTTAGTGCATTCACAGTGTTGTGCAATCATCACCATTATCTGATTCCAGAACATTTTGTCACCCCAAAAAGAAACCCCGCATACATTAGCGGTCACCCTCATGCCCCCCCCCCCCTCGTGACCACAGGTCCGCTTTCTGGACTGTTGGCTGCCTCTGTGGGTCTGGACACTTCGTGTGCGTGGCCTGTGTGTTGCGCTTCCCTTGCTGGCGGTGTGCGTGAGGCTCAGCTGCGCTGTAGCAATGCTGGTGACTTTCCATGTCTGAGTGACATTCCGTGGTTGGGACAGACCTCACCTTGTCGTGACTGATGGATGTGGTGTTTCTGCTTTGTGGTGGGTGAACATGTGTGTGCAGGTGGGGACCTGGGTTCTTGTTTCTCGTGAGTGTGCCTGGCAGTGGGATTGCCTAGACGGGTGGTACTGGCCGCTTGGCCTTTCTGTTTGCTTTTCTCTCTCCTGCAGCTGAGTGCTGCATGGGCAGGCGGGCGCTGGCTCCATCTTGGATGCTCTGTCCCACCTGAGGGCGCCTGCCAGGATGGTAGCGACTGCAGACTCCTGCCTCTGGAAACGCCCCTGTGCTCTGTGGTGCTGGGCTCCGCAGACACCATTGATGTGTGCCCTTCCCTCCCTGTCTTCTTGTGGCCACCCAAGTGGACCTGAGGGACCTGCAGGAGCTGTTCCAGGAGACGGTAGCCAGTGTCTTCCGCATTAACTCCAATGGTGAGTCTGCATTCCAGCCCTGCCCTGGCCTGGCTGTCCTGGGCCACCCAGCGTGCCATTCAGGGTCGAAGTGACACAGAGTGGTTGCTGTGCCCTTGGCCTTCCCCCCGACTAGACCGCCCTGCAGTCTAGGCTCAGGTGTCTCAGGACAGGAGGGCAGGTGGGTGACTATTTCCCTGGCTGCCCTGTCCCCCTCACCCCAGCCTCTATTCCTGACCCCAGTGCTTCTCTGTGACTGGGCTCCTGCAGCAGGTATTTCCCTCAGCTCTGCCTCCTGGGCCCCTCGATATCCTGGCCCTCTGTGATTGGGACAAGTCCCCAGGGGGAAGGAGCGAGTCAGAAGCTTCCCTCAGGCTGGCTGGCTGGTTGATTCACTGATCACCAAGGCTGGGGGTTGGGGCGAGAGTCACAGTCCACAAGGCTAGCTCCTGCAGACCTGGGACATGTGGGTGAGGGTGGGTGTTTGCCTCTGCTCCCTGAGATCAGTCAGTAAGAGCGCTGACCAGGAGAGGAAGAAAAGTGGGAGAGGAGAGATGCCCCCTCCACAGACTAAGGGTGGGGCCCCCTGGAAGAGCACTCAGGAGCCCATGCACCCCACATGGGCCTTGGCCTGTCCTGAGACAGCTGGGGAGGGACCTGCCCAGGGCCTCTGCTGGAGGCATGACTGAACAGACATGGGACTGTGCTGTGCCAGCAGTGAAGACCCCAGCACTGCTCCAGAGCACTGCCCAGCTCTGGTGTCCTGGCAGGTGCACAGTCACACAGATGGTCTCCCAGGCCTGGGCCACCTGTCCTTGGGCTCCCTGCCTGCCTTTGTTGGGGGTGGGGCATGCACCTTGGGACATCTCCTTGAGGAGGGACTTCTGCTTCTTATACCTGTCCCCCTTCTCTCACTTTTATTTATTTATATATCTTTAGTGATTTCAGAGAGAGGAAAGGAGAGGGAGAGAGAGGTAGAAACATCAATGATGAGAGTCATTGATTGGCTGCCTAGCCCGCAATCTGGGCACGTGCCCTGACTGGGAATCAAACCCCGATCTCCTGGATCCTAGGTCGATGCTCAACCACTGAGCCACGCTTGGCTGGGCTGTCCCCCTTCTCTCTGCAGTGATCTCTTTGTAGCAGAGCCTCTGGTCCCTGGGGAGGCCAAGTGACACACAGGAGCTGCGGGACAGCCTGTGAGTGTGCACCTGTGTGCAGTGCATGTGGGTATGCACAGCTCTGCGCTTTGCCCACTGCCATACCAGCCTGTCCACATACCATCCTGGCAGCCACTTAACCACATGCACATATCACATACCTGAGGGCCACACAGCTGGGCTTGTGCTTGGAGCCTGAGGCTGAGCTCACAGATGGGTACACAGGTGTACTGTGTCCCCATGTGGAAGCCCAGATGTACCTGCTGTGCTGTATTGACACATCTGCACACAGGTGTGCACTCATGTGGCAAGCCATGTGTCTACTTGCACAGTTTTTGCCCCACCAACTGTCCTCAACATGTCTGCCACATTCCTGAGCTCAACAGTAGGGTCTGCACACTTGTGAGCACACCTGCAAATGCAGGATGCGAGCCAGGTGTACTGTTTGCATAGTAGGTTGCAGGTGGTGGACATAGAGTCTGAGCAGAGTGGGGCTTTATGGTTTGACTCCGCTCCTGCGGTTTCCCACTGGGCATTCCTTTCAAGGTCCCCAGAGGCCTGTCCTGGGTCAGGCCAGTGAGGCCAGCTGGTCAGAGGTTCAGCTGCTGACAGAAAGACTCCTTGGGGGCTGGGTCCCTGGGAGGAGAAAGGAGATCCCTGCAGGAAGCCAACCTTGTGGGCTTGCATGGGGCAAGGGACAGCTCTGTGTTCAGGCCACCCTGGGCCTGGTATGGGATTGGTGGGTGCTCTGAGGGGGAGCCTGAGGCTGTGTCCAAGCCCTATTCCCTTGGCCACTTCCTTGCCATGGACCCTGGGCTGCTCATGCCAATTCTCTGAGCCTGGGGCAAGGGCTGGCGGGCTGGCAGACTAGACGTTCTCCGAAGGGCATGGGCTGCAGTCAAGACTGTGTGTTCCTTCCTGCCATCGACATCTGTTGGAGAGGTCTAGACCCTCTCCTAGGTAGCCTGCCATCCTAAGCCTCACCAGCCCAGAGGAGGCTCCAGGCACCGCTGGGTTCCCAGGGAGGCCTGTGGTGCTTGGGCAGGGCTGAGCCTGGTGCTTGGTGTGGAGTCCCACTGAGCACTATGCTTGGACCCGAGGACCTTCCCTGTATCACCCCACTGTAACCAGCCTTGCCTTCCTCTTCCCTGCCTTACCCACTCTGGTGACCTGTGGGTGTCCCTGCTTGGAGGAGACCATGCAGGTCGTGGCAAGGGGCTCTGTTGAACCCACCCCTAGCCCTCTCCCCCCACCTTTGCTGTAAGCAAACTAGCAGTTGTCCCAGTTGTTCTGTGGGTAACAGGCATTTGATGGCCAGTCCCATGGGCAGGAACCCTTGGGGGCCAGTGCCTGCTGCTGCTGGGCCTGCACCTTTCCCTTGTTAGATATCAGTAAGTGCCGAACCATCGTGGCCTTCCTGACCCACCTGTGGCCTTGTAGGCACCTGGCTGGCCTACCCAGCAGGAGCCTCGTGGTTTGGGAACTGTGCCAGGTGCTGGCTATACCTCTGAGGTCTGGGCCAGTCATACATGGGTTTAACGTTTCCTGCCCTGATGATTTCCGATGCTTTGGAGTTAGTGATACTGGAAGCATTGTGCCCACAGCTTCCTTTTGGGGACTCAGCTCTGCCCTCAGCTCCCTGCATCCTGCCAGTGACCTGTCACTCCCATTTTACAGATGAAGACACTGAGGCTCCAAGGGTGGTTGGATGTGTGGCTGAGGCTACACCTCTCTGAATTGACAGACGAAACCCATCTACTCAGCCACCTACCCACCTATTCATTTGTTTATCCATCCACCCACCCACACCATCCATCCATCCATCCATCCACCCATCCACCCATCCACCCATCCATCCATCCATCCATCCATCCATCCATCCATCCATCCATCCATCCACCCACCCACCCCCCCACCCACCCACCCATCCACCCATCCATCCATCCATCCATCCATCCATCCATCCATCCATCCATCCATCCACCCATCCACCCATCCACCCATCCACCCATCCACCCATCCACCCATCCACCCATCCACCCATCCACCCATCCACCCATCCACCCATCCACCCATCCATCCATCCATCCATCCATCCATCCATCCATCCATCCATCCATCCATCCATCTTCCCATCCATCTGTCCATCTATTTGTCCATCTATGCAGTCATCCATTCATCTGCCCATCCACCCTTCCATTCTTCCATCCATTTATCCATCTGACTGCTTATCAGTCTGTTCATTCATCTGTCTGTCCACTTATTGATTTGTCCCCTCATTCATCCATTCACCTACCCACCTGTCCACCCACCCATCCATCTCTCACCCACCCACCCACGCTCTGTCCATTCCCTGAGACCAGCTAAGACAAGCCCTGCCAAGTCTGGGCTTCTAGAGCTTGAGGTAACAGAGGGCCTTTGCATATTTGATGTGCAATTTTGTTTTTAATTATTTTTATTTCCTTTTTTAAAAGTATGTATTGTGTTCTGATTATGAAAGTAACATACTCATTAGAAGAAATCTAAACATGCAGGATGTCTGAGGAGTGCTGTTAACATTTTGGTATTTTCTGCCAGCTCCTCCTCAAATCCATGCGCTCTTTATAGAATTGGATTTCAGCAAATAACATTCTGGACCCTCCTTTTACCCTGAGTAAAAGGCCCTCATCACACACTGCAAACATGGCCTCAAGGTGTGGGGACGCTGGTGACCTGCCTAGTCACTGTGCTAAGGTTGGGCTAGTCCTCCGCTTCTCAATGTTGTGAGCAGAGTTCTCTGGAACGGTATTTTGGTGAATCTTAGTATTGCTGCCTATTTCCAGTTTAGAGCCCTGGAGGGATGTGTCCCGTGGGCCAAGCAGGTGACACTTTCAGGGCCCTTGCCCACCCAGGTTTCCTGGGCTGCCTTGCCTGGCTGATGGAAGGATGACTTCACAACATGGGTTTGGAGAGACCTGTCTCCTGGACCTTCTCTGACACAGGCCTTGGCATCCCCGGGGCCACCCCCTCTCCCCGCCCCACCCCCATCAGCCTCGCCCTTCAGGTCCAGAAACTCTCACTTTAGCCCCTTCCTGTCTCCCCTCCCTGCAGGGCAGCTCCTAACCAGCTTGTTGTGGCCTCTGGAGTGTCCATGACCCAGTCTGTGGTGGAGTTTGTGCACAGCTGGACTGTTAGCATTTTTAAATGACTTGAGATGAATGTGCGGTTAGTTGCCAATTCTGTGTTTTCTGCACACTAATAGTTGCCAGCTTTTTTATTTTGCCAAGTAAGGACATGAAAAAAAAAAGCATACCGCCATTTGTTATTGCCATCATTTCATGAAAGAAGACAGGCCGTGCCCACAGAAGGCAGGCTTAGAGCTCAGGAGAGGACAGCTCTTCACGTTGAATAAATTCAGTTTCGTAAGAACCTCACAGGGTTGAACCTGCTGTTCTCTTCTTCATGAGATAGGTGTGGGCTCTGTCATTTCTGTCAGCCACCCCAAGGGGACCCGCCTGGCCCACAGCACAAGCTCCTAGTTTGGCCCAGGTTTTGTTGGTGATCTCTCCTCGCTTGTCTGGGTTCTGGGGGTGCTTTCCAGGGTGCTGCTGGGCCAATCACAGTAGGAGCTGAATGAATGGATGAAGTTCCAGGAGCCCCAATAGGAAGTGGCCTGTGGACAGGGCCCCGTGTCCTCAGCTTGTAACTGTGCTGCCTGCAGCCCTGCTTGCTCGGAGGTCTGAAGGGAACCAGCACCCAGCACGAAGCAATGATGCCCAGCCTTGGTGGACCCTGGTTCCTGCATGTTTCTGCACTGGTGGGGACCACTCCTGCCTCCTCTTCTGGTGGGGATCTCTGTTGCTGTTTCCATGGAAATAGCATCAGAGCTGAGAGTGGCACTTCCTGGTACTCCAAAGGGCAAATGCCTGAGTAGGGGTGGGCTTATTGCACTTTTGAGCTCTACCTTCCCCCCCACAGGTGTGTTCTCAGCTTGGCCCTTGGCCCACCCCAGCTCCTCAAGAGGCCTTTCTTTCTCCCACCCTCCATCCTTGCCTTTCCCTATCTCACCCTTGCTGCCTGTCAGCAGCTTAATGCTGCCTGATTGGGATGAGCCCTTTCAGGAGGTCTGTGTGGTTTTGGGTCCTGGGTCCTGGCACAGGTTTGGGGCCCAGAGGGAGTTTTGGGGAGCAAGCACACTGTGTTGGTAGCACCTTATGGGGAGCATGGAGGGCCTGAGGTGTGGCTTGGGGCTATAGTGAGCTCCCCTCTCTGGCCTGATCTACTGCTGGGACCAGGGCCACAGTTTCAGGTGGGTGCCAGTGTAGGGCCAAACTCATAAAGAAGCTGAGCAGAAGCCACCTAGCAGGTGGGAGGACTGGGGGGTGGGCATGCTCTGAGATCAAGCATGGGGCTTCAAGGAGGAGGTGACAGTGTTGCAGCGCTCAGGAAAAGCTGGCAGCCCACAGCAGGGCTGGCCAGGGGCCAGGCACTCCCAGGGAGCAGCACTGGGTCCTGGCTCTGTGAGCAGCACTCCCTCCCTGGGCATCAGGTTTACATGTTGGATTGGGCATCAGAGAGGATCAGGGGCTGGGATCAGGCTAATCCAGCACAGTGCTGCCTGGCCTGCCCACGGCTCTTTGAGGGGCTTAGTGCTCACAGCCTAGCTTTGTGCAGGCACTGGCGGCCTTGTTTCTCTTTCCCCTCCCCAAGCTTAGACAGCAGGATCCTGAGCCATGACTGCACACAAAGACTTTCTGGGGGTTTGCTGAAGAGCAGGAGTGGGGTGGAGGTGCTCCTTCAGCCACTCCTCTGTTATCTGGAATTAGCTCTGATCACTGGGCTGACCACGGTCCATTTCATCTGATCTGACACTCACTTCTCAGAGCTGCCTCTGGGGCCCAGAGACTCACTGACCAAGGGCCCGGCCCCAAAGGCCCTTCCAGTTGACTGAACCCAGTCCCTCCTTTAACACATAGGGAAACTGAGGCCAAGAGGCAGTTTTCCTGGGGCCACAGAATGAGTGAAGAGCTGCAAAGGGCCGCTTCTCCAGAACTCAGGGCTGGTGCCTACATGTCACCTTGGGCCTGGGGGATGCTACATGAAGCTCAGTTCCCTTTCTGCAGGGAAACCTTATAGCAGCCTAGGACCAGACCCTCTTGAGGCCAGTGGGATCTAAATCCTAGTGCCGTGGGGAGGCTCGTGGGGCTCCAGGGTGTCTGCAGTCTCAGCTGGGATCACTTAGCCTGGGGTGGGGGGCAGTGCCCCACAGCTGGGGCCAGAGCATGTGGAAGCTGCTTCACTCTCACAATCGGCAGTGCTGATGCTGACCTCGGCTGGGGCATCACCTGGAGCGTCTGCACCCCGTATTTGTGGTAGCTGATGTCTTGTGTATTGGCTTAGCTCCAGTGCCAGTGTTCATGAAAGGAAGGCAATGATCACCATTGCAGCTGATGACAGTGTCACTTCTGGTGCCCTCTGTGGTCAGAGTAACCTCGGCCTGTCCAAGTTCAGGAAGGGGCTTGGCCCTACCTCTCCTTGGGAGGGAAAATGGCTACGTCTCCTAAAGTGGCAGCAGACACGGCATGTTTGAGGCTCCAGAAGGAGAGGGGCTGCCACCAAGCGAGGAGGGCCTCGTGTGCCTGAGAGGTTTGGGTTTTATATTTAGAGCAGCGGGAAGCCGATGGGACGTTCTAGAAGGCAGTGACATGTTGGATGGTGCTGAAGACACACCCTGAGTTAGGCAGGGACTCTGGGAGGGAGCACTGGCTGTCTCCCAGGTGGCAGTCTCCACCCTCCACCTGTCCCCTGCTTGCTCTTGCTCACAACCCCATGGGGTCCCGCACAGGGGGTGCCTCAGACCCTTTGGCTGTCCTGAGGGTTCACGGAAGCCCATGTGGCAGACAGGCGGCCCGAAGATGGGGTGTGAAGCATGGACTGGGCCTGGCCTGGTCGGCCGCCTCCTCAAGCTGGCTCAGGTCCCTTCTGTCCCACCCCTGCCCTCCCCACTGTGAAAGCCATTTCTGTGTTTCGTGCTCACGTGCTCTGTGACTTGGGTGTTAGGGACCTGGGCTGCGGTACCTGAGGGGTGTCCCTCCTTGTCAGCCATATGTGTTGCATGTGGGGGTCCTGCAGGGAGCAGAGGGGGCATCCAGCTGCAGCTTACAGGGTCTGGAGGCTTCTCTGGTATGCACTGGGGCCAAAGCCAGGCCAGGCCCCTTCGCTGGCCTGCTGTGTGTGCCCGTAGGAAGCCTGAGGGCAGGGTTTGCCCTTTGTGCCACTTGGTCGGAGGGGTAGTGATCAGTTGCAAGTAGACGAGGGCGGGTCTCCCCAGTTCCTTCCAGGTTATACAGAATCAGGAACTGTGTGGCTGAGGGGACCCTGGCCCCTGTCTCCCATGTTCCTGAGTGTGGTGGTAGGGGTCTCACCTAAGACTTGCAGGGCCAGCTGAGTGGGCCCAGGTTCCTTCTGAGGTTCTCACCCCAGGTTCCTGATGAGTGCTGACCCCCAGTGGGGCCTTGCCACAGGGAGGGCTCAAGACTGGGGCCTCCTTGGTGGGTGGGTGGGGGTTGCAGGCGCAGACTCAGGCCAGAGGTCATCTGCAGGGTCTGTGGTGGCCATGGCGGGGTGAGGGTCCTGGTGGTGGCGAGCCGGTGTGCATGGGCTCCCCTCACCTGGAGTCGCCAGTCCTTCTTTCCTTTCCCAGCCCCGCCCTCTGCTTTTTGCTCTCTGTTTCCATCTGTCTGTCCCTTTGGCCCTGACTCTAGCTCTCCCCATCCTCCTCTGTCCCTCGGCCACTCCTCGTTCGGTTTCCTTGTCTTCTCTCTGCCTCTTGCCTTCCTGCTGGTTTTCCCCTCTCCCCTCTTCTCTCTCCGCGTCTCCTGCCCTCTCAGTGTTGCCCTCCCTTCTGCTTCCGCCATTCCTCCCTGTCCCCCTGCCCGGGTTCCCCACTCCCGCCTCCACCCCTGCCCGCCTCAGGCACACGGCACAGCAGGAAACTGACCACACCATCACGGCCCGCACCAGTGCCATGGAGCAGATGTTGGAGCTGCTGCGGGGCTGCTCTGGGGTATGTTCCCCTGGAGGCCAGGAGGGGACGGGAGGGCGGCATCCTGTAGCTGGGTGGGAACAAGTGACAGGAGGGGTGGCGTGGGGCAGATCTGTCTGTGCAAGAGGCTCAGGCTGTGGTGCCAATGACGAGAACCTCAGCTGGACTCTGAACCAGGCTGCATGTGCACAGAGCTGCAGCCACATGGGGACCATTAGGCCCGCAAGCCCAGGACCTTGGAAAGGCGTCCACTCAAAGTTGGTTTCACCTCAGTGGCTCTTTCTCATCATGGGCTTGCATGGCAGTGCGGGGTGGCAGTGGAGGGGTGAGGGGCCAAGGTCAAATTGGATCTACACAGAAGCCCCCATGCTGGGGTGGGCTTAGTCTGTGACTTGAGACACAGGGTCTGGGTAATGGCCAGGGCTCTCGGGAGATGACAGGAGGTGCTGGGAGCAGAAGCGGGCCTGGAGCTCGTGTCTGCATCTTGGTCATGAGAATACTGGGACCAGTGTGGCTTTATGTTGTTGTGTGTGGTGAGAGATGAGGGTTGGGGCTGCCGGTGGCCTGGTAGAGCTCACAGCTGACCAGAGTGGGCAGTGCCAGGCTCAGTGCTGGCTGGTCCATTCCCATATTTGGTGGTATGTCTGGAGCACCCGCTCTGTGCCCGGCATTGTTCTGGTCACCTGAGGTGCGGGGGTGAACAGGACAGATGAGGCCTGCTCCCCTGGGAGGCCAGAGGCCGTGTGTAAGGGCTGAGGCTCTGGTGGCAGAAGGCATGGTTTTATGGCTGCAGTGCTGACGCTGGTGATGAGACACAGCTTTGAGTGCTGGGTGCGTGGGCCCTGTGGTGGCCCTGAATAGGCCACTTAGAACTCAGGCTGAGGTCTCCTGAGCTTTTAGATGGGGATTACCACAGTCCTGTGAGGGTTGTTTCAGGGACCAGACAAGTGTATTGTGTTGGAGCAGTGCTGGCTCTGTGGTCAGTGCTGAAGTCGTGTGCAGGATTGGGTGGTGCTGGTGTCCATGGCGACGCTGGCCGTGTCTTGGAGCCTGTGCTGGCATCTGAGGGGATGGTGTGAATGGGGATGAGCCGATTCTAACGGCAGAGGTGGGATTATGACAGCAAGTCTGGGGATAGGCATAGAAGGGGGGCTATGCGGCTGCTGCCAGGAGAGCACAGGAGTGTGGGACATGAAGCCTGCTGGGAGGAGGGGCTGTGGGGCAGGCCAGGCCTTGCACCTAAGATCCAGTCCCTCTGCAGTGGAAGTGGCTTCAGTTGGACTGCCTAAAAACTCGGCTCTCTGACGCCATTTGATACAATGGAGTGGCGCAGAAGGGGAGGCTGGGAGGACAAGACCGCCAGCTGGGTGGGTGGGCCTCACTCTGTTGGGCACCCACTCTGGCTGTCTTGTCCCTAGTTTGGGCTGGTATGGTCCCAGCCCCCACAGCAGAGGGTGGGCCAGCTGTGGGCATTTGACAGTCACCAGGATCCAGCTGGTGTGACCGCAGGGCGTGTGTAGGGAAGGATAGTGAGCTTTTGGTGCCGCCCAGGAGATGGCTGCATAACAGCTTCCCAAGAGGTGGGAAGCCAGGTGTCACTCCTTCTGATGGGTGGGGAAATAGACCTAGGGAGTTAGGTGCCTGGATGAGGCTGTCCCGCAGGTCGCTGGCAGGGCCCAGCCACATGCTCAGTTTTCCCAAGACCCTGAGGGCTGCACTGTCCGGGGTGAGTGTGCTCTGCTGGCCATCATCATCCAATGTGTAATGTCTGTCTGACTGTTTCTCCTCTCCTTCTGCCTTTTCTGTTCTTCCCACATCCCTCCTGTGCTGTTTCCAACAGAAAATTGTGGAAAAGGCCTGAGCTCTTCTTCCCACGGCGAGAGGGATGGCAGATAGCAGGTGGGTGCCAGAGACTCTCTATGGCCTGTGGGTGTGAGAGGACAGCACAGGGTCAAGCTGTTGCTCCAGGCAAGAGCAGGAGGAGCTGAGGGCAGGGCCTCAGTCTGAGGGGTTGGTCTGGACAAATGATCTTTTAAAACATTGACATTTGACCTTAGGCCTGTGTCCTGGGCTTGGTACGGGGTAATGGTTAGCAGTTCCGCTTGTTGAGCATGGCTACCTTGTATCAGACCAATCCTCCCATGAGTAAAAAACCTAGAAAAGAGCATAATTGGAGTCCTCGATGAATGAGGGCAAGGGGAGAGGGAGATGGGAAAGAGACAATATTTGAAGAGGTGATGGAGAATTTTCTAAAACTGTCCAAATGCTTCAGGTCATAGATTGAAGAAGCTCTATGACAAATAGGATAAATTTATCCTCTTTCTTAAAAACCACCCTCAGTCACATCATAATAAAATTTTGATTAAGAAAGGGAAAAATAAAATCTTAAAAGCTGATTAAAGCCTGAGAAAAAAGTCACATTATTTAAAAAAGGAGCAATAAGACTTACATTTAACTTCTTAAAAGAAACAATGGAAGCCAGAAAACAGTGGAAAGGCCCTGTTAAAACTCTTAAAGAAATTACCTTCACCTACCTCTTTGTGGTGTGCTAACATTTGTTACCCAGGTGAAAAAGCCCGGACCATAAAGAAATAGGTTGCTGAACTTGACTTTGTTAAAGTCAACATACCTTTAAGAGAGTGAAGAGGAAGCCCATAGAGTAAGCAAAGGTATTTGCACAACACATCTGAAAAGGACTTACAGCCATAATATATAAAGATCTCTCACAAGTCAATAAGAAAACAGTAGCTCAATTCAGAAACCAAAAAGGGGAAAAGCCTCAGGCAGACACATGGCTGGAGGGGACGTGCTCTCAGCATGTGTCATGGGAAGAGGGCAAAGTGAACCCACCACACCTCACACCCAGCAAAATAACGAAGACGGTGCTGCGCGGTGAGGGCGGGGGCCCCTGGAAATCTCACACTGCTCATGGGAGCGGAAGTGGTACCCCCACTGGAACACTATTTGAAAACATCTTACGGTACACTGTTTTTCACCCCTGACCTTGCAATCCCACCACAGGTGCATCCCCAGCAGAAAGGCCCTTATTTCTCCACCAGAAGTCATGTCGAACACTCACAGCAACACAACACCCAGTGAAACGGCAGATTTATGTTTCAGTAGAATTTTTTTAAAAAGGAGAATGGTTAGTAGTACTTCTGAGAACTTATGAAAGATGAGCTAATTTTCAGGAATTATGGTAGCTGTGCACAGTGGGGTCGCTACCACCCTGCTCCACACAGCGATTGTTGCTGCGCTGATGCTCCCCACTTCGGGGCCACTGTCCACGGACTGGCAGTCCCGGCAGGAGCCAGGGTGCCCACCACCTGCCTCTCTCATCAGCCAGTGCTGGGGTGGCAGTGAGCAGCAAACCTCCCTGGAGTGGGCCACCTTAGCTAAGGTTGGCCACAACCTCAGCCGGGTCCTGCGTTCATCTGGGGCTGGCTCCTGCCCTGTGCTCTCAAGCAGCAGTAAAGGTGAACCCCACCCCCTGGGCCAGCTGGACCTTCCCTGCTGGGGTCTCCCTGCAGGGCACAGGGGTAGAGTTGCCCCTTGCTGTGTGCCCCTTTCATACAGGGCTGGGGGATGGCTATAGTCATGCCAGCTCTGGTGGTCTGGGCTTTGACAAGTCTCCAGAAACTTCCATCAGCTAGCAAGTAGAGTTGTTGCTGTTCAGAGAAGTTGACCGGCCTTGGCTGCTAAACAGAGCTGTTTCCCAAGTGTGTGACTGGCCCATGCCCTGCACCCTGGCCCTGCCCTCCTACAGGGTTATGGATGTTCCTGCATGGAGCCCAGGTTGGAGCACTGAGAGAAGTGGCCTCTTTCCCAGAATCCCCAAGGCCCCTGGATGCTCCTCATTGGCCCTGGGGTGGGGCTGTCCTCCCAGCCTCCTGGAACAACCCTCAGGGCTTCATCTTTCTCACGGGAAACCACTCAGCCCTGCTCTCCAGCAGTTACGTTGGGCTATGGCTCTTTTCGTACGTGTCAGAATGGGACCCAGACCCTTGGCCCTGGAGGGAGGAGAAAGCCGCCTTTGTTGACGCTTGGAGCTGGAAAAGCATCACAGGCGGCCCCTCCGTCCGGCCTAGTGCAGTGCCAGCAACTCCTGATCCCAGCTTCGGAGCTGAAGACCCAAATTGGGCCTTTGTACAGAGAATAAAGGGGTGCTTTCTGGTCCTTTCAGAAAAGGGAAGGACTGTGGTGGGGTCAGCAGCTAAACTATGTCTTCCTGGCCTGTCTCTTGTCCCGAGCCACTGGGGAGGGAAGCCTGGTACCTGTGGAGGGGAGGGCACGCGGGGTCCCAGCCACCACACCTCTGCACAGCAGCTGGCAACCTTGGCCTTGGGGTGAGGACCAGTATTCCCAGTCTAAAGGTGAGGACATGGAGGCCATGAGACTGTGAGACTTGACCGGGGCCTCCCATGGGGCTGAGTGCTTCAGCTTCCGGAGGGGCTGGAGTTGCAGAAAGGGAGGCCGTGAGGCTGGGCCAGCCCCCTCCTGCTCCCACCCACCGGCCAGGCACTGCTCACTTCCTCCCGCCCACACCCGGAAGGGAGGTGATAATTGCTGCCTTGGCCCAGTAGCGCTTGTCAACAGATTTTTTAGATCTTTAATTTTATATGCATCTATCCACAAATTTATTTAAAGGCTTCTGCTGACTGGGGGAAGAGGTGTCTCCTGTAGTAGCATGTACGTAGGGAGAAGGCAGGCTTGGGAGGGAGGACTGGGTTAGCAGGGCTTCACCACTCCATTGTGGGACTGGGCAGCCGTCCTGTGACTGAGAATGGGTGTAACCAATGGTGGAGCCTGGCACAGTTACAGAAGGAGCTCCTGGCATCACACCTGTCCTTCCAATGGCCCTGGTGCCCCTGGTGCCATTACCCCCTGGCCTCCTGCAGGTGGCCGCTCCTGCCCTCCTGGCATTTGTCACAATGGTGCTGAAGTTCTTATTTGTGGATTTCTCGGTTTCTGTGCCCAGCAAGTATGGCTGCGCACTGGGTTCTCGCTGTCTGTGGCTCTGTCCCCAGGCCTGGCACTGGGCAGGCGATCACACCCCTGAATGCGTGTGGGAAGAATTTGAGACTTGAGGTTGTGTTCTCCTGGTTGTGTTCTCGGCAAGGGGTCGGATCTGCCGGAGGACAAGCATAGCCCTGTAACTGCTGCCTATGAGAGACGTGTTCACGGGGTCTGCAGGGCCACCCACCTCATTGGGTCCCCTGAAGCCCCCTGGAATCAATCTGGGAGGGCCAGGAACATGGAGCCTTCTCTGTAGGGTCTTTTGTGTGACGCTGGTTGAGACTGGACTGCGGGTCCTGCCGAGTGCTCAGTGTAGCCAGGCCTGGGGTGGCTGGAGGTGAGCACATGTGCCAAGGGGCAGGGGCCCCATGTCCACCTGTCTCTGATCCTTGCCCACTATTTACAGAGCCCCAGCACCTGGCAGTCTTGTGGGAATGTCCCCCAAGAAACAGGGTGGGACATTCCTCCATCCACCCCCAAGCCAAGAAAGGGACTCAGGAGCTGCCTCCCTGACTACGGGGCGAGGCATGGGATGGGCGCTATGGCTGCAGAGGGCAGAGTGGTCGACCTGTGAGCAGGAGGTGGCCAGCCTGGGGCACATGCCTCTGACACACACTTGCATCCTGTAGAGCCCAGGCTGGGGCCTTTCCCCTTCCCAGGAGGCTGATGGAGTGGAGGGTGGGGAGCACAAACTCCTGGAGGCTCCTGGTGCCCTTGCGCTGAGGCTTAGCCTCAAGGTGGAGCTGCCTGCTGCTAGCTGGAAAGAAGACTTAGCCTGGGTCTGGTGGCAGCAAGGTGTACCCATGGTAACGGTCTGTCTGTCATCAGTAGATTCCCCGGGACCCTTCTGCTGAGCTGGCTGACGACAAGATCTTCAGTGGGGGTGGCAGCACATGGCAGGGCCAGGAGCAGGCGCTACTTTCACCAAGGAGGACCTGGAGGCCAAGCTGCAGATCGAGGGGAGGGCCTAGCATGCGTGTGTATGTGCATGTACACATGTGCCCTTGGATCCCCTGGTACTGTGACTCTTGGCTGTCCAGGAAGAGCTGGGCCAGCCCTGTTTTGGCAACACTCACCATGTGGTCAACAGACTGAGGCTGTCTCCTGCCTGAGCCATGCGGATGGCCCCTCCTTGCCCTCTGTGTTAAGTGTGGAGAGGTCAGAGTCCAGGGAACCCGTCAGAATTCATCTGATGTCTCTTGCTGCCTCCCTGGGTTTCTCAGTAGGGCACAGCCATCTGGCGGAGCTAGGGCCTGCCCTGGGAGGTGAGTCTCAGTCCCTGTGACTGTTTCCTTTGCTGCACTGAGACTTCCAGGAGTCTGCTTCGCTCTGGCCCAAGGGTTCTGAACCTGCAATTCATGGTGCTGCCAGCACGTGGTGGTTCTTTGTCTTCTCAAGTTCCCACGTGTGCAGTCCAGCCTGCCAAATGTGCCTATAGCCACGGATAGTCTGTGACAACTGCCAGAGGCCTGTGGCCCTGACCGGTGTGTGGGTATCCGGTGTGCTTGCAGTGCATTGAGAGTGCGGCACTCTGGGTGGAACTGAGCCCTGTACCTGGTGTGACACAGTCCTCCTCCCTTGCCCTCAGGCCCTCACCTGCAGCAGGAGGGGTTGGAGCAGTGCTTCCTGAGGGCCTGCCCACCCTGAAGCTTCCAGGGGCTTGGCTTCTGGAACAAAGGTCCCTGAAAGCAATAGCTTCTAAAAAAACAGGGACCTGGCAGGTCAACAGCTCAGGACCTGTCACGTGTCTGCCCCCAGCAGGTCTCACACTCTGAGGGCCCCCTCCCTGGGTCAGCCTGGTGAGGCACCCCGCCCTCCTCAGACCCTGTGCTGACACCCCACCCTGTGTGGGAAGACAGGCTCCCTCCTGCGGAGACGACCAGAGCAGGATCAAATGCAGAGACGGTTCCATCTTTTGCTTGGCTCAGTAAGTCTCTCTGACTACGGGGTGAGGGATGGGAAGGGCGCTGCAGCTGCAGAGGGCAGAGTGGTTGACCTATGAGCAGGAGGCTGGCCCACGCTTGCGTCCAGGCAGGACATCATTATCGGCTTGGAGGCCACAGGATGGGCCATGCCATCTGACCCCCAACTTGGGCACTGCTGGCAGCCCTGGCATTTGACCAGGCATTGCTGGCTCCTCCTGAGTGAGGTACGTCAGGAGGGCCATGCCCAGCTGAGCTGAGGCCTGCACATGCAGGGTCAAGTCTGGGGTGGGGTGTCCCAGCAGTGGGAGCGCACTCTTTCTCCTTGCCCCTGATCCAGAGGCCAGCTGGTCTCCGGCCTCCCAGCCGAGGGCACCTCCCTGACACTGTCTCAGGTGGGCCAGGCCTTGGGGGCCCCAGACCTTCTAGGACCCCAAGGGCCAGGTGTTAGTGCCACTGGGGCAAGTGCAGGCAGCTTGCTGCCTCCTGCCTGAGCCCTGTCTAGAGTGGAGAAGAGGGGAGGCATATTCCATCCTGTGACAGGGCTCCAGCTCTAACTGAATTTGAGCAGTGGCACCAGGCTGGGTGTGGGTAGAAGATGCAGGGTCGACATGCCAGGTGGTATCTGGCCCCCAATTAAGTCATGCCCAGGCCTGGTTACACTTCCCACTGTGGGCCAGCAGGCAGCCAGGTGGCCGGCAGCTCCGCCCCCAGGCCTGTTTGCTGCCCTTTGGTAACCTGTTCGCCCACTGCAGCTGTGCTAGAGCCCTAGCCCTCCCCTGCCTGGGGCCTGGCTGCAGGGTGGAGTTCCCACTGCCTGTCCCAGGCTGCATGCCCTCCATCCCGTGCCCTCTGCAGCTGAGCCTGTGGGCCCGAGAGGGGATCTGGGGTCTCTGTGGCCACGCAGCAAGACTTCAGTCTCCTTCTGCTTTGTCTGACATACTGTTTAGTTAATTATCTTGTTGTTTATCTCAGTCCTCAAGCATGTAAGCCCACGGAGGGAGGGGTTTTACCTGTCATTGCTGTGTTCCCAGCACCTGAAAGGACGCATGACACTGGGCACTCAGTGACTGTTTTTTAAAAAAATATGTTTTTATTGATTTTAGAGAGAGGAAGGGGGAGGGGGAGAGCGAAACAAACATTGATCGTCTGCCTCCTGCATGCCCCCTACTGGGGTTCGAGCCCACAACCCAGGTATGTGCCCTGGTCAGAATCGCTACGTTTTGGTGGATAGGGTGAAGCTCAACTACTGAGCCAGGCCGGTTGGGGCATCAGTGACTGTTTCTTGAACAAAGGTTGCATGGTGGATGGATGGGGAGGGTGGGGTGGATGAGTTCTCTGTTGATGAAAGACCCTGCAGTTTTTATCTCTACGCATCTTCTTGTCAGCCCCCACGAAAGCCCTGTGAGAGGGAGACCCCTATGTTCCAATTTTATTGAAGGCTTGGAGAAGTCATGCCTTGACTCAGGCCATGCAGCTCCTGTGGAGCAGAGCTGGCCTTGTGTCCAGGCCGCCTGCCTGGAGAGCAGGACTGTCCTAACTGCGGTGCTCTGACACCTGCCCCTGCTCTGGCCTCTTTCCCAGATGAGAAGAATGTAGGTCACTGAGGTCACCTACCAGGTAGTGGCAGAGCCAGTTTTGTCCCCATGGCAGTTCCTTTACCCTGGTTGAGTCTGGCTCTTCCTGTCTGCAGGGTAATGCAGTGCCCCATCTCCCTGGGGTAGCAGAGATCGGATGAGATGGGCACATGCCCCAAGCTACTGCTGTCACATAGTAGGCTTGCCAGGCACTGGTCTGGTCCATGGAGCTCTGCCAGGCTCCCCCTGCAAGGCCCGTGTCACCTGACCTCACCTGTGAGTGCCAGTGCTCCCTGTTTGCCTCCAGAGCATTGTGTCACCTGACCCAGGTGCAGAGCTCAGAGCACCAGCTGCTCTGTTGCCATGGCTGCCTGGCAGGCTTAGGAGGGAGGAGGCTAAGGATAAGGAGTGGGCCAGGAGGCAGCCTCCAGGCTGAGCAGAGCCCCAGGCCCAGCCCCCTCCCAAAGTCGGTGTGGCTCCCCTCCTGTCGTTGGCGTGCACTGGAGTGCGGGGTGGTTGATCTGGCTAGTATCGAACTATAAATACCTAATAAGCCAACACAAAGTTTGGTTGTTCCATTAACTGGAACCAGCGTCTGTAGGTGGATGGTTGCCAAGATCCTAATTATAAGAAGAGACTGTTTGATAGAGAAAATGCAGTGGTATTTTCAGAGGGCGCACACGCATGCACCAAGGTTTTATCATGTCCCATGCAAGGTTGTTATTCCGCGGTACCAGTGAAAGAAGAGAAAGAAGGTTCTGTGAGAGTTTTTAATGAGTTCTAGTTTTAGAAGCAATCAAGAAATAATTGCATGATTTAAACATTTACTAGCTAAGGTGTTTTTCAGTCTCGCCTCCTCACACTCGCTGTCCCACCCTCTCTCTGGTGCCCACACCTGGCACATGGCTCCCAGTACCTGTCACCCTTGGACACCACAGTTGGGGCTGCTTGGTGCTGTAGGAGGACTCCATTCTGGACTCTATCCCAGTCAGCTCCAAGGCTACCTCGCCCCCCAGTGCAGGCCCCGTTCCTTCAGGCCCCTGACCAGCCTCGCCTTGAGCTCACAGCCCAGCAATGAGGACTGGACTTCTGCTTGGAACTGGGTTCCCATCCTTGCTCCTGGTAGGATCTAGACCTCTGGTGTATCCCCCAGGCTGCCTGGGGAGTCAGGCCCCACCTGCCTTTGGTGTGAGGAGCTGAGGCCGGCCCGCCCCAGGGGCCCAGCTCAGTGGCTGGAGGGACACAGCTTCAAGCTAGCTGCCTGTGCCCAGACACTCCCACTCTGTGCTGCTCCCTCACACTGTGGCTGCCTGTCTGTGCCCCTTTCTCGGGTGCCTCCTTCTCCTGACCAGCCTCTCATGAGAGAGGCCCCATCCACTGCAGGCCCAAGTGCACTCACTGACCCAGGTCAAGATTGGTGTGTGGCGGGTTGGGGCAGGAACATGGAAGTCCATGGAGGTGGGATCAGTATGCGGACCTGGTGAGCCTGCAGCCTTTGTCTTGTGAGCTTGATGCCTGGACCGTAGGGCAGAACCTAAGCTTGGCTTCCCAGCCCCCGGCCTCACCTAGGAAAGGCTGTAGTGAGGCAGATCCCATAATATGGCCCAGGTTTGGGGCCACTGAGCATCCACCCATCTGCTGCAGATCCCAGAGCCTACACTGGTAGACTGCACACTAGCCAGCACCTTCCTGGCCATGGGCCCCATTCCCAAAGAGTTAAGCCTAGTAATTGAATTACAATTGATAGTATGTGTCCCTTTAAGATCAGCTAATTGCTTCACTTCCCAGAACACTCCTAGAAAAGAGAATGAATTTCCCTGTAATACTCTGCAGTGGGCTGAAGTGACCCTTCTGGAAATTGATCCAGGCTCCAGAATGAATTGCAAAGTCCGTGAGGGAGGGTGTGCTGGGGTGGGGTTCCCAGACGTGAGTGGTGTGGCCATGTCTCTTACGAGCATTATTGCTACTCCACTGGGCAAAAGGAGTTAATGTGGATTGGACTGCATGGAAGATGCCAGAGTCCAGTATGACCTGCTGGGTGGTGGATGCCCCAAAGTCCTCCTGGTCCAAGGTTCTGCTCCTCACCCCATTCACCATCTTCATGAAGCCACTCAATGTTAGGATAGTGGGGCTACCATCCATCGGCCACCCATCCATCCATCCATCCACCCATCCATCCACCCACCCATTCACCTACCTACCCACCCATTCATCCATCTATCCACCCACCCATCCACCCACCTATCCATCCATCCATCCATCCATCCATCCATCCATCCATCCATCCATCCATCCATCCATCCCCATCCATCCATCCTTCACCCACCCATCCACCCATTCATCCACCCACTACCTACCCATCCATCCATCTATTCACCTATCCATCCACCCACCCACCCACCCACCCACCAGTTCATTCACCACCCACCCGTCCATCCATCCACTACCGATCCATCCATCCATCCATCCATCCGTCCATCCATCCATCCACTACCGATCCATCCATCCATCTATTCACCTATCCATCCACCCACCCTCCCATCCATCCATTCACCCACTACCTACCCATCCATCCATCCATCCATCCATCCATCCATCCATCCATCCATCCACCATCTACCACCCCCCCCATCCATCTATCCACCCATCCATCCACCCATCCATCCACCACCCACCCATCCATACACCATGACATGGGGGACATAGGGTGACATGCCTGCTGTCTGTGCTGTTGGTGGGCACTGACTTGGGTCGGGTGTGTGGAGCCTGCAGGCTCTTGGTCCTGGGACTGTGCTCACTGGCTCTGGGTGGCTTGGATGACATAAGCCTTCATTCTAGCTCCCTCCCAGGCCAAGAGAGGACCTCAGCCTTTCCCAGGCAGGGCCCCTGTTGCCTTCTCTTTATCCAAGAACAGGTCTCTGCTCAGACGGAGAAGGGGGCCTTCCCTTGGGAGTAGTCGTGGAGCCCCAGGGCTGACCCCTTATCCTGGTGCGTCTTCATGCACATGGCGCTCACCTTGGGTGCTGGGAGTGCTCTGCGGGGGGGTGGGGATGGTGGCTTGGGGTCTCCAAGACATTTCTATTTTATGGACCAGGGTTAGGGGTGTTCTTGAGGCCCAGGAGAAATTGCCACATCTACCATCTACCACCCACTGTAATTAATGGCTAATTACACTCCAGCACTGGGCCAGGCCAGGGTGGAGGAGACATCAACAAGGTCTGGTTCGACTTGGAAAGGCCTCTGAGAGGGGGGATGGAAGCGGTCTTGAGAGGCCGACAGGATCATTGTGGAGCTCGAAGTCCCCGCGTTCCTGAGTGTTCAGACTCACCAGGCCAGCTGTGCAGGGGCCCTGGGCTCACAGTGAGCTCTGCCCAGCATACCCCATGTCCCCAGCTCTGTCTGCTATAACCCCTGGCTGCTCCAGAAAGAGGTGACGAGGGGACACCACCCCATGGCAGGGTGACTTGGGGATGGGTGTTTGCGTGGGATGGTCCCTTTCAAGGCAGAAACAATGCGGTTTTAAAGTGGTGGGGAATTTGGGCTCATTTTCAGCAGCTGTATGCAAATAGTATGCAAATGAGATATTTTCCTTCAAGTTCAGAAAAACAGTGTTCTTGAGGCCCCAGTTGGCCCAGCATCTTGTCCTCACTCAGAGCAGGAGCCCCTTTTTCAGAAGCTGCACTGAACAGGGGCAGCCACTGCTGTTTGCTTCACAGATGAGCTCGGCCCAGAGTCCCGATCCCAACTCTCAGTAGCAACTCGGTGTGACCTTGAGCACATTGCTTAATCTCTCTGATCATTTTTAAAAAAAATATATATCTTTATTGATTTCAGAGAGAGGAAAGGAGAGAGAGAGAGAGAGACAGAAACATCAATGATGAGAGAGTCATTGATCGAGCCCACAACTCGGGCATGTGCCCCGACTGGGAACTGAACCCTGATTGCCTGGATCCTAGGTCAATGCTCAACCACTGAGCCACGCCCGGCTGGGCTCTCTGATCACCCCCCCCCCCCATGTCATAGGCGCAGTCCAGCAGGCTCAGATAAGGGGGCCACTCCCCAAAGTCACAATGAAGTTGGCCACGGCAGCACAGACCTCGAACCCAGGCCCGCCTGCTCTGTGGGGTGGGAAGTGGGGTACAGGAGCCCCTTCTTGTCCAGAGTACTCAACACCAGCACCACCTCTACCCTCAGTCCCCATCTGCACATGAGGAGAAGAAGCCCAGAGAGGCTTGGCACCTTGTCTGGGTCACACAACCTGTTGGGGACACAGCCAGGATGAAGACCCCAGTGCCCGGTGCCCAACCAGCGCCCCCTCCTTCCTGCTGCTCATGAGTTATTAATCTGGCCTCTCTAGGAACCAGAACAGCATGTCTGTTTACCTCACGACAGCAGAAAAGAAAAACAACAAAATTAAACCAAACACACCGCCCAGACATCAAACAGGGTCGCTCACAAGTGCGTGCTCTGCAGATAGAAGGGTGTGGCGTGGAGTGTGGCGTGTGGCGTGTGGCGGTGCCTGCCCGAGGAGGCACCACAGATGTGAGCTGCTCCTCTAATGAGCCGTGGGGCCTGTCTCCTGGGTGAGCACTCTCAGGGCCTCATTGATGCTTCCAGGAGGCAGGGCTCAAGGCAGCCCTGCCGGGGATGAGAGATGTGCGGCCGGCGAGCTGCTCACAGCCCATGCACAGGTGGGACGGTCGAGCAGGAGAACCTTAGTCCCTCTCAACCTCCTTGTCTTTTCTTGATTGTGATTTTGGGTAGTCTGGCTTCTTCTTTTGAGCCCCAACTGCAGGGAATCGCCAGCTCCGAGAGAAGCCCCGAGCAGGCGTCCTTGGATGAGGTCCCTGCGATGGCTCAGTGCGTGAAGGACAGAGGTCTGGCCACAGGTGGGGGTGGGAAGCTGGGCTTGACCTGTCACTCACCTTCTGTGTGATCCTGGGCCTCAGCCTACCCATCATTTAAATGGGCACCCTTATCCACGGATGGGTTCTAGGCCTGAGCGTCGGCACCACAGATAGCCCCATGGGTTACTGCTCTCCAGGAGGGTGGCTGGCCACCCTTCAGAGTCCCCTGTGCCCTCTTTCGTTGGACACAGACCCCAGACCTGGCCGCTCTGCGAGGGGCATGGGAGGGAAGGACAGTTGCTGAGGATGGTCTCTGTGAGGTCTCTGCATGGTTCCCACCAGAGTCCCCTGATGTGCATGTGGCGGAGGCGTAGGTGGTGGCCGTTTCTAGGCCTGTGCAGCATGGCTTGTGGCCTTTCCTGGCCACGCTGATGCCGTGGTCTCCATCCCCCTGATACGCAGGTGCTGCCGCAGTGACGCTGTCAACAAGACAGATGAAAAGCTTCTAAAGAAAAAACAAAAGCAAAGGGGACAAGGGGACGTGTGTGACCCTGGGATTGTTAGATTGTCCCCAGTGCTGTCCCGGAGAGCCAGGCTCCTGCACACTCACAAGGCCCATGACGAACGGCTGTGTCCCTTTCTTCTGGCCCAGCCTGGAGTGGGTCTAGGGAGGCTGCCTGAGTGAGGCCAAGGCCCTGGCCCCCGCCGCTCTCCACCTTAGGGCCACGAGCGGCTCTGCCTTGCTTCTGCCCTAGGGGAGGGAGGCTCATTTCAGCTCCGTTTTTAGCATGGTGAAGAGCTCCCTCATGCCTCCCAAATTTGCATTTTTCCCTCAAAATGCTCTTGCCACTGGCAGGAGAATGGATGTGAAATTAGGAGGCATGTGGCTGTAAATGTGAGAGTTGCGGTGTGGGTCTCAGTGGCTCAGGACCTGCTCGGATCAATGACTGGCAGACATAGCCCACCCTTGGTACCAGCTTCCCTTGTGGGAATGGCCACCTGAGTCTCGCTGTCCACTCCACTTTGAAGAAGAGATGAGAGGCCTCAGCGGCCTTGCTGCTGGGGACCGCACAGTGGATTTGTGTGGGCTTTAGCATCCCATCTGCTGAACTGAGCATGTCACAGCCCCTACTGTAACAGTCAGCTCACGCTGTTTGGCTGCAGTAACAAATGACACTGTCTCAGGCTGCTTTTTGCTTGTCTCCTGTCCATAGTGTGTTGGAGGTGGCTTTGTGCCTGTGCTTTGGCTTCAGGACCCAGACTAACAGGGCAGCCCCCTTTTCGGCATCACCCAGCTCCCAGTGGAGACCAGAGTGGTGGAGGAATCTCACCGGGGCTCTGTAAGTGTCTGTCTGGATAATGCAATGACACTTCTGCCCCACAGCCTTGACCAAAGCGTCTCCCGGACCCTCATGGTCCTGCAGGGACATGGGGGGGCAGGGGGGCGCAAGGAGGGCAGTGAGGACCATCTGAATCGCTCCCGTCTTCAACATGCTCCTCGGCTCCCAATCATCCCCTTCTACCCTGGCCTCAGTCCAGGCTTTGCCTTTCTTGGGGGTCTTGGGAATCTCCACTCTGCTCCTCCTTTCCCGGAGTTTTGTGTGGGGGGGTTGGTTCCGCTTCCTAGAAGCAGCCTGCTCCTGGGTCAGGGCTGGGCCCAGTCCTCCCCCCCCCCCGCAGCGACCCTCCAGGTTTGGACCGTCACTCCACACTCCACTGGGCCTGCCCTCCCCAGCTGTCCAGTCCACCCCTAGGGAAGGGACACCCAACTTAGGGCCTCAGTGCCCTGCCCCTTCCTTGAGGCCCAGGTTTCCTTTCGCTGGGGTCGAGCACACCCAGCACTGCAGCCTCCCTGCATCCCATCCTGGAGCCTGCTCCTGACCGCTCTCAAGTCTCAGCGTCTGCCTCTGGTCTGAGTGGGGCCTCTGCCTCCCGAGGAGCCCTGTCTCTGCCCTCCTTCCAGGCCCTTCACAAGGGGTGGAGGAGGGTGTGCCCTGTGCTGGGCGGAGCCTGCTTGTCCTCAGTGCCAGCAAGGACAGGCCAGGTGGCCTGGACATGAGGGTGGGGACTGGGACCTGGCAGTGGGGGCACACCCTGTCAGGATATCAGCATCTTACGCTGGACTTGGGCCTGCAGCTCACTGCGTGAAAAACACTGTGGAGCTGTTAGCCTGTGAGGACCTCAGTGCAGTGGGATTCTAGGACGGTGCTGCGGTGGTTACAGGAAACCGAGCCTCAGAAGTCATTTTGATGGTCTTTTCCTAGCACAGCATTCGGTACTTACTCAAGGTCGCATATGCCCTGTGTTTGTTGTGTAAAGTGTGATGCTGTGAGGAGCTTCCCTTAACCGTCTCCTCACCTGACAGCGGAAAGTCCCTGCTCTGTCCGTGCGGGAGCTCAGCCAGCCCCCCGCTTCCACCGCAGCGGACTCTCTTCCCTAAATTACGTGTACGAGCACCTTCCCTTATAGAGTTCAAAACAGTTTGGTATCGTTTTATACAGACCCTGTTGGTAAAATGTGTCGGTTGCTAAACAATATATTGTTTGGTTTTGCTGGTTTTAGGCCATAAAGTTGAGGCACACTATCTGCATCCTTCCGAGACTTGCCTCTCCTTCCACTTCCTTCCCAGGCCCACCCATGTGCTTGTGCAACACTGTGGCTTAGAGTTTCACTGACGCCTAAGATGCACTCTCTTCTCAACAGGACGGAGAGCGTTGCCAGCTTGTTGGTGCCAGATGGCACTGACCTTGGCACTGTCTGTGTGGGCAGCGTCTCCCGTGGGCACTGTCGGCCTCAGAGTGGGAGGGAGGGTCTCTCTAATCCACACTCAGCACTGGGGTTATGGGGTATGGTGTGGACGGTTCGACTTCATCAGGGGACACTGAATTGATTTCCACAGTGCTGTGAGTTGTTGCGTTCTCACCAGCGACACCTGAGTGCTGTCCAATATTTGCTGTCTTCAGAGTCCGAAACATTTGCTGATCTGGCAGATGGAAAATAGCATCTAATTGTGGCCTTCATTTACAGCTCCCTGGTTACTGATGAGGTGGAATCCTTCATATGTTTATACGGGTTTTCTTTGCTGTGAAGTCTGTTCATGCCTTTTGCCCATTTTAAAAATTGGACTGTCTATTTCCTTCTAATGTACATACACACACACATGCACACACATGAGTGTGCTCTTGTCCAGATGCGGGCACTAGGTTGGTCATCGGGGTTGTAGACATCACCCTGGGGTTGCTTTCCCTGTGACTTCCCTCAGGGGGTCCCTGGATGGCGGGGGTTTTATGAGCTCCCCACACCCCTAGTCTGGTTTTCGTCTAAGGGCTTCAGCCCTGCTGGCTGTGTCTGAGGTTGGCTCCCACCCCAGGCTCTGTCGGGTCTCTGCCCCTCCTACGTGGAACCCTCACTGTCTCGGTCGCCCCCCGCTGGGTACTAATGACCCTATCTTCTAGGTAGACTCTGGCACCCTATTTTCTGGGAGTGCCTGACCTTTCCTGGCCCTTTGTCCTTCCGTGTATATTTGAGAACCGCCTTGCCAGGTTCCAGAAACAAACCGTTAGCGTTTTTGTTGCAGGGGCGTTGGCCTGTGGGCCCGCTGGCTGAGACCTGCCGTCTTTGCGACGCTGGGCCTCCTTTGCTGTGAACAGTGCATCTCCCAGCTCGCTTATGTCTACTTCAGTGTGTTACATATGCTCAAACCATGATTTCCCCCAGCTATAGTCTTCATATCTTTTAAAAGACTTATCCTAAGCATGGATATTTTTGGTCCCTATAAATGGCATATAGAACAGCAGTTGGTGGATGGAAATGTGGGTGATTTCTGCAAAGTGAGTGTTCAGGCAGCCAAATGTTAAAGTCTCATTTCTGATACTTTGTCTGAGAGTTCTCTTGTTTCCTCCGATGGCGACCCTGCTGTTCCCGATAATAGCGGTTTCATTTCCCCCTCCACACTTCTGCCTCCCGCTCCTGTTCCTGGCTCCCGGAGCCCTGGCAGGTGTCACGTGGCAGGGACAGGGACGTCCTTGCTTGGTTCCTCATAGGGACACTGCAGTGTTACCCCTCGAAGAGCATCGGGTCCGAGTCCACAGTCCGTGCTCCTCATCCGACAGGTTTGCTGAGGGTGCGCCGAGAGCTTTGCTCTGTTTTTCTAAATCCTGGGTGGATGTTCAGTTTCATCAATTGTTTTACCTGTTGGATGATTATTTAGTATTTCTGCTTTAATTTGTTCATGGGCTGAGCTCCAGTTAGAGATTCCCTAACAGTAAAGCCCTTGAGAGACGGGACTCAGCTTGGCCAGAGCGGTAACAGTAACAGTAACTATCGCTCAGAGTCGATGGCTCCCATGCACTGAAGGGCCTGCTGCGCTCACATTCGCCTAGGGCTTTGGCATCTCTGTTGGCCCCGCGTTTCCTTCCTTTCCTGACCCTGTCTGGCTGTGACACTGAGTTCACAGCAGCCTCATGGAGGGGCTGGCCTCATTCTCCCGTGCAGTTTGTAGTCACATCCTGTGTGCGCAGACACGCGGCCCTGACCCAGTGTGAGGGTGGTGGCGATTCCCACAGCCGGAAAGGGGTGGGGGTGACAGGTGCCAGCATCCTGGTGCCTATAAAGACCAGCGGGGCACAAGTGCCATGAATGAGCCACTTGGGTTGTCACCTCATGAGATAAAATGGATGGGCTTCCTCAGACAGGCAGGACAGGCACACGGCCACCCTCAGTAAGACACATGAAGACCCAGGCGAATGACAGGACAGGAGAGAAGGGACAAGTAAGCAAATGATTGTCTGAAGTGGACCAGCCTTCCGCCCTGACTCAGACACTTGCCCTGGGAAGGACGCGGGGAAAAGCCACTGGGCACACGCACCAGAGCAGCAGCCTCGCCCGCTGCGCAGGTGCGGCCTCGCCCTGGGTGTTGCCAGAAAGAAGTGTCTGCAAAGTTTTCTCCTCCTGCTCCCGTTGGAGTCGACTGGTGGGGTCCCCGAGAGGGACACTATTCAGCACGATGCCCGACTTTGGGGAAGTTTAATAAGAATGAGCTCATGAGCGTTCACAGCATGAAGTCACTAAGGAGCACAGGCGTCACCTCCTTGATCCCACAAGACCTGATTGTTACCCTTTTTTGTGGATAAAGAAACAGGCTCAGAGGGGCCAGGTTGCCCAGAGGTGCTCAGTGGCAGAGCAGGGCACTTGCATGTTCTTTGGGAACCACCTTCATGCCATACCACATAGATGGGGCAGCTCCAGGAACACCTTACATGCTGGATCCTTACATGCTGGTCCCACCACAGCCTGCCCACCAGAAGGCGTGAGTGGTCTTGGAGGAAAGCTCATCCGTCCTGATCAAAGAGGCTGCCCCCCTTCCCTCGAAGTGCCAGGACATGCGCAAGTCTTCAGGCTGGACTTGAGTGGGTGAAGGGTGGCGTTGGCAGTTCAGGCAACCCCTGGGGGACAGGCCCCGAGTTTTGCACTGGACCCTGCGGCTTGGCATAGGCGAGGTGCTCAGGGACCTTTGCATCACTTTGGAGGGCTCCCTGCTGCCTCCATTCCCCATCCTTGGGGTGGGTGCCCAGCTCCTGCCTCAGGACACAGAGCCCTGAAGTCAGCTCACAATTCTATAACTTTCCCAGTGCCTGTTTCCATAATTCTGGCATTTGTAATCCACTTAGAAAACATGGCATTTTCGATGTGAACACTTAAAAAACAATCCATTCCACACCCATCTACCCAAATGCTCTGATTTTGAATAATTCTTTTGAAGTGGAGTCTAAATATATACAAATAGATGTTTCTGAAATGTCGTGTGTTCTGAATATATTTACATGAGAAATAGCTACTGAGGACGGGGTCGGCCGGGAGGTTTCTGCAGAATGAGGGTCCCAGTGGGCCAGAGGCTCCCAGTGGGTCAGAGGGTCAGAGTCCAGTGCCCATGTGCCCACGCAGTCCCCGCCCTGGGAGCTCCTGGGGGAGTCCCTGCCCATCTCTGAGCTGTGGGGACCTTGCCAGGACCTCAGGGACCAGCAGGTGTGGGGAGAGAGCCTCAGCCCCACCTCCCTCTCACCCTGCCCCCCCTTATCTCTGTTCCGTCATCCTCAAGCCTCCTCTTGGAGCCCCTGCTGCTGAGCCCCAGGGTCCCATTTGGGTTTCTTTCTGTTTGTTCCCCACCTTTGTGGGAGGGTCTTCCTCACCTGCTTGGGTCCCTGCATGGCTGCTTATATTTAAGGCCGGAGCCTAAGAGGTTGAAGTTGGCTGGATGGTGTGTTCTTGTCTTTGGAGGCTCCGCAGCTGTGCTGTGAGCCTGGCTGGTGTCGCTGCCCCCCCGAAACTCTGACACCCCAGGCTCTCCCTGAGGGTAGGTGAATTCCTGGAAAACAGCCTTTGTCCTAGGGGAGTGACTCCCTTGTCCTCCCGTTTGGGGCGATGGGGGTGTAGGCCAAGATTCTCTCAGCCAGGCTTTCTGTGGGCCTGGGGTCATGCCTCTGCCCTGCTCCTCCCTGCCCTCCTCGCCTGGCTAGGTCTCAGACACCGTGCACCCTTATCTTAGTGGAAGGGGACCAGGCAGAGGTGGCACCTGTGTGTGGGCCTATTGGACTGACAGCCCAGTGTCTATCCTTCCTCGCTGTGGACACTGAGCCCGCAGAGACCTGAGGGCAGCGTCTGCAGAGCCCTTCTCTGGACCCCACTATTGGGACAGCTGGTTCACTCCTCTTGGTCACCTTGTTTCCATTAAGCCTCACCAAGTTCAGGGCAGTGGTCGGCCAAACACAGCCCCATCTTCAAGAGTACTAGTGGGAAGGAAGCAGAAGCTGAGCTGGGTGACAGAGGCAAGTTTTATGTAGAGGGAAGCAGGGGGCTGGGGGAGCCTAATGCAGTGGGGAGCATCTGGGAAGCCATCCTGGAGGCAGTGGCACTGGAGTTGGTTTTGGAGAGAGAGTGAGAGTTCTCTAAGTGAAGAGCTCAGAAGGCAGCAGGAGCACAAGAAAGGGTCCCACAGGGCTGGGATGGGCTGAGCAAGCTGGGGAGGCCTGTAGCCTCTTTGGAGCAGCTGGGAACAAGCCTGGGTTCTGGGCTTGGAAGGTGGAGCTCTTCCTCAGCCAGTGAATTAACTCAAGAAGTACTGCGCAGGGAGGCTTCTGGACCACACGGATGACACTAATTGGGCCCCAATCAAGAGCATAACTTAGGTTAATTGGCTCCCCACCAGCAACCCCCACCAGCCTTCTTCAATGAGGGGCTGTCATTTGTGAATAATTAGTCACAGCAGACTGCTGGGGGGGGGGGCACCCAGGGTGTGGGGAGCCAGGCTGGGTCAGACAGAGAGCCACTCCTAGGTGTGGAAGCAAGGCTGATGTCCTCCCACAATGGCCTTCACCCCACTCTGTCCCCTGTCCCTGTGGTATCTTCTCCCTGCTTGCTCCCTCCTGTCTGGTCCCTGAGCAGCTTTGTCCCAGTGCCACTGAGGAGCTGTGGGCTAACTGCACTTTCTAACGCTGGGATTGTGGCCAGCGTGTTGGGACCAGGACTGGCAGCCATCAGGACAGTCCCAGGGGCCTCGTGACAGCCTCTTGGTAGCAGGCCCCGGGCAGAGGTCTGGGGGCTTGGCTATCCACCCAGCCTTGCTCCCAGAGAGTGAACTGTGGCTCTTTGCTGCCCCAACATGCCCAGTGCAGGGGCTCACCACCTTGGAGGCATCACTCCCCAGAGTCAGCGGAAGAGATGGACTGGGCTGGATCTGTTATCTTGGGCTGCTGTGATCAGGACCAGGGACATTGAGGGCTTCACAAATCTGGGGCTGGGAGTCTGAGATCAAGATGGCAGCAGGGTTGGCTCCTGAGGCCCCCTGGTGAGGGAGAGTCTGTTCCAGGCCCCTGTTCTCCACCTATAGACTGCCATCCGCATGTTCACATGGTGCTCTCCCTGTGTCCTGGTGTCCAAGCGTCCCCCTCTCATAAGGACGCCAGTCAGATGGGGCCAGGGCCCACCCTAGTGACCCTGCTATCACTAGATCTCCTCTGTAAAGGCCCCTCAAAAGTAAGGTCCCACTCTGGGGTCCCCAGGGTTAGGACTTTAACATATTTTTGGGGGAACAATATTCAACCCACAGCACCAATCAGATGGGCATCCTGATGTCCCTGCAGCACTGTCCCTGCCCGGCACAGGGTGTGAAGCATGATGTGGACATGGGCGCATCCATCCATCCATCCATCCATCCATCCATCCATCCATCCATCCATCCATCCAGTGGCCCCGCTTGGGTCCCCTGCCCCCCTACCTTCAGAAACCGAGGCCAACCTCCTGTAAACGGGCTGGACTGGGGCAGCTCTCAGCAGTTCCAGGGGCCTTTCCAAGCCCCTCCCTGTCAGACATGGGGTATTCAATAGGAAAACTCCCACTGCCACCTGAAGGAAGACTCCCCAGCAGTTCCCCAGGTCACCAGTGTAGCCAGTACATTTCCATCAGGGAGTTGGAACGGTCAGCCTCAGTCCAGGCTGCGTCCAGGGACGTGCCTGCTGGAGCTTGGGAAGGGGGCTCGAACTCACTGGGTGCTCCTGGTGGAGTGAGGTGTGGTCTCTGCCCCCTCAGGCCAAGTGAGGGGCCTGGGCCCCTCCTTCTCTGCCTCCCCTGCTGGGGGCTGACCAGGGATGAAGTCTGCAGGGGTGGGGTGGGAGGACAGCAGGAGCTCCCTCCCTTGGGGAGGGTGCAGATGCTGGGGGCTGGAGCAGAGATGCTGGGGAGTGCTCTGCCTTGTGCCAGGAGGGGAGCTGGCAGGGCCGGGGCTGCAAGCACCTCATTAAAACCTGTCTCCGCCTCCACCATGTGTCCCAGCTGAGCATCTGGCAGCCCTGGGCCCTGCCTGTCATCGCCCTCCCTCCTCTTCCCTTGAAGTCCCTGGAGAGGCCCAGTGAGGTTTGCTGGTAGGGTGAGGAGGGGGCTGGAAGGAGCTGCTTGGTGGTAGCTGATCATAGGCTTGGAAGTGCCCTCTCCCCTCTTCTCCAGGTGACCTGTCCTGCTTCTCTTAGGATCACCGTCCACTCCAGCTGAGGCCCTGTGGCTGCTCCTTGGCTCCCAGCTTCCCCATCTCTGTTCAGCTTAGGGTGGGGGTGGAGGATAGACCAGAGGGACTAGGAAGGGAAGGCCTGAGTGTGGATCACACACCCAAGCAGGAGCTCGCCGCTGCTGTCCATCGCAGGGCCAATGCCATGGTGCCAGGAAGGGAGATCTGGGCCACGCTGGGAAGGTGTGGGCACAACTCTGACAGATGGCGAGGCAAAGCCAGCGTGCAGCCCTGTCGGCTGGGCTCTGCCTGAGCCACACTGATGGGAGAGCCAGGGCAGCATGCCCAAGTCACTTGGTCAGGCCTTGATATATGACCGGTTTGAAGCCAGACCCACCTGATC
The DNA here is from genome assembly GCF_054644295.1 of Miniopterus natalensis. Lineage (NCBI taxonomy): Eukaryota > Metazoa > Chordata > Mammalia > Chiroptera > Miniopteridae > Miniopterus > Miniopterus natalensis. The sequence goes on along the minus strand of NC_142096.1, from coordinate 42,959,546 downwards.
CTTTTAGCCTGTTGACTCCCTTGGGCACTCAGATGCATGCAGATGGCTCATCAGGGCTCAGTTTGCATTAGCCTTTGTTTAGGGAACTGGAGTGCAGGAGGGCAAGGACATGCAGGGCACACCCTTCTGTGAGGGGCGGGGAGTGGCTGAGAGCAGGCTTTGCTGCTGGATTCCAGTTCTGCTCTACAATGCTGGTGGTTTTGGGCTGGTCACTTTATCTCTCTGAGCCCTCACCTGCATTTGGGTGTGCATAAGACCTGCCTCTCAAGGCTGGGTGGGGGTGAGCGAATCCACACAGCCTGGTGCTCGGCACCCAGCAAGGGCTGGGGAAGAGTGCTGTCCTGCTGATGGGATGACAGTGGTGGGCATGCCATAAGGACAGGGACCAGGCCCGCAGCCCCAGCACATGGACTGTGGGTGCTGTCTGGGTCCTGAAGTGCTCCCAGGCTCAGAGCCCCTTTCCTGTGGCCTGACCCCCAAGCCCTCTCCCTCCCAGGAGGGCTGTGGGTTTCTGGCTACCTGCCTACCCCCATCTGTGAGCTCCTGGATGGAGCAGATTCACTCTGGGCCTCCCATCCTGACCCCTCCATGCCCCACTCCTGCACATGGCTGGCATGTCTGCTCAGGAGTGTGGTTCAGATTTGCCTACACCATCTGTGAAGCCATGGGCAGGTCACATAACTTTTCCAAGCCCAGTGTTTTGGCCTGGAGCACAGGACTGGGAAGCCAGGCTGGTGTGTGGGTCCCTCCTAAAGTGGAAAAACACTGAAGCAGCTGGATGGGGCCAGTCATCCAACCAGTGCCCAACAGATGAGACCCTGCTCTAGAGCAAGACCTGGATCTGCACATCAAAACACACTTGGATGCCAACCCCCAAACCCAAGTTCAGTCCCACCTACTCCAGGAACAACAACTCTCCAGTATCCCCTGTCACCAGCAATCTCTTCTTTTCCCCATGGTTGCCTTGCTGTGCTTTACTACCAACATCCACTTTATGGCCACCTTGAGAAAGTGGATAGATAGGAGGATGGATGGGTAGATGGATGGAGGATGGGTGGATGGAAGATGGGTGGATAAGTGGAGGATGGATGGATGGAGAATGGGTGGATAGGTGGAGGATGGATGGATGGATGGATGGATGGATGGATGGATGGAGGATGCATGGATGGGTGGAGGATGGATGGGTGGAGGATGGGTGGATAGGTGGAGGATGGATGGATGGATGGAGGATGGATGGGGAATGGATGGAGGATGTATGGAGGATGTATGGATGGGTAGAGGATGGGTGGAGGATGGATGGATGGGTGGGGGATGGATGGATGGGTGGGTGGATGGAGGATGGATGGGTGGGTGGAGGATGGGTGAGTGGAGGATAGATAAATGGAAGATGGGTGGATGCATGGAGGATAGATGGATGGAAATGGGTGGATGGATGGGTGGAGGATGGGTGAATGGAGGATGGGTGGATAGATGGGGATGGATGGATGGGTGGACGATGGTTGTATGGATGGATGGGTGGGTAGAAGGATGATGGTTGGGTGGGTGGAAGATGAGTGGATGGATGGATGGATGAATGGATGGGTGGGTGGATGGATGGAGGATGAGTGGGTAGATAGATGGGTGGATGGGGGGAGTGTGGGTGAATGGATGGATGGATGGGTGGAATAATGGATGGATGAATGAATGACAAGCCTCAACATTCACCTAATGACTCCGATGGGCAACCTGGGTACTCATCTTTGACATTGCTACTCCACTCCCTCGCATATCTAGTCACAGTCGGGTTCTGAAGATTCCCCTCCTGGTCTTGCCTCTGTTCCCCTAACCCTCTCTCTTCTGCTCTGGGCTCCACCCTTCCATGGGTCAGTCTTCCTCCTAACCATTCACTCTGTTTCTTCTCCCTTTTCTTACCCATCCTCCCATTTGTTTTCAAGTGGCCTCTTCACCAACACTCTCTTGAACATTTCACTCTGGCTTACAGTTTCTCAGTCTTACATGGTATCTCAGGGGTGCTGTCCAAACCCCTCCATATCCTGCAGGCCAGTCTCGCCCATCTACTTTTCCCTTCCCTATCCTTCCCTACCCTTCCCTACCCCCACTCCAGCCACTCGGTGACTTACCCGATTATTTTAAGCTCCATTTTGCCTGGTTTCTCCCTTGATACCTGGCCTCCCACCTCCTGGCCTGCCTGTGAGTCCTTGATGCCCACTCAGGACTTATATGAGGCATCACTTTCTTCACATGGTCTCTCAACCCCTCCCTAATGAGTCCCTAGCACAAATCTATGTCTTTTTTTTTTTTTTTTTTATGAGACCTTTGATGGTAGACCTCAGAACTTGCTAAATTAGTAATAATCCAACAATGTACAGGAATAATAAGAATATCTGATGAAGTCTACATGTCTGGTATTTGCCAGACCTCAGGCTATGTAACCTCCATGCATAATCTTTTTTTTTTTTTTTTTAAATGTATCTTTATTAATTTCAGAGAGAGGATAGGAGAGAGAGAGAGACAGACAGAAACATCAATGATGAGAGAGTCATTGGGGATTGAGCCCACAACCTGGGCATGTGCCCTGACTGGGAATCGAACCCCGATCTCCTGGATCCTAGGTCAATGCTCAACTGCTGAGCCATGCCTGGCCGGGCCATGCATAATCTTAATTAAGGCTTTCAGATGTTTCCCCCTGGAGTCTGGCATCATTCTCTGCCTCTGGAGCCGGGGCAGTCTCCTCCCTGTGGCCTGGCTGCAAGGCTAGCCCAGAGCAGTTCTTGAATGAGCTTGTGTGCCAGCTCAGGGCAGAGCCCTTTCCAAGGGACAGATTCTGCCCGGACCCTGCCTCCAGGGTGGGCCCAGTCCCCTGCATGCCAGAGTCCTCAGCAGGCATGAGCCAAGTGCTCCCCATTCCCACCCCTGGGATAAGAGGCTGGCAGCTGAGATACATCAACAACCTTGTTCTCTCTCCTAGCTCCAGAGACACAAGTACTACTTCCTGTTGGCTGGAGTCACCATTCTGCTGGTCATCATCCTCATCATCACCACTCTATCTGAAAGCGATGCCACCTGTGGTAAGTGCCCCCACCTTCCCCTTACACCATCTGTCTCTCCATCATCCACTCGTTAGTCTTTCCATCCTTCCTCATTTCATCCATCACCCACTCTCCTTAATCCATCACCCACCTGTCCATCATCCATCCATCATCCATCCATCATCCATCCATCTATCCATCCATCCATTATCCATCCATCATCCATCTATCCATCCATCCATCCATTATCCATCCATCCATCCATCCATCCATCCATCCATCCATCCATCCATCCTCCATCCATCATCCATCCATCCATCCATCCATCCTCCATCCATCATCCATCCATCCATCCATCCATCCATCCATCCATCCATCCATCATCCATGTATCCATCCATCCTTCATCCATCCATTCATCTCTCCATCCGTCACCCACTCATCCATCATTCACCCATTATCCATCCATCATTCACCCATTATCCATCCACCATCCTTCCATCATCCATCCATCCATCCATCCATCCATCCATCCATCCATCCATCATCCATCCATCCCTCCATCCCTCCATGCATCACCCACCCATCCATCATCCATCCATCCATCCATCCATCCATCCATCCATCCTCTGTGTCAGGCCCAGGTTAGGCCCAGGTGACTCAGCAGGGAATGTGGCAGATGGGGGCCTTCTTTTTCTGGAACTCACAGCCATGGGACAGGCCAATCTGAAGCTCCCTGTATGTGCTCACTGTAAGGTCACAACTGGCCATTCCCCTGGGCAGTCAAGGAGCAGAGCTGGCTGGGTTGTGTGGTGGGTGTGTTCCTGGAGCCCCAGCAAGAAAGTGAGGCCCTGGTTGGGAGACTTAGGCAGGGAGCCTCACTGAGGCACATTGGGAGCTGGGAAGTGGGGTGTTCCCTGAGCATGGGGCCCTGGGTGGGAGCTGAAGTGGGACTCAATTGGGACAGAGCAGGTAATGTGCCTTGAGTGTCAGTGCAGAGTCTCCTCCGCATGTTAGGCAGGCGTCTGAGTTATTTATTGCTGAGCAACAATTAGCTTAAAACTTAGTGTCCTGGAAGAATTAATATCATTAAAATGTCCATACTACCCAAAGCAATTTATAAATTCAGTGCAATTTCTATTAAAATATCAGCAGCATATTTCACAGACCTAGAACAAAAATTTCAAAAATTTTATGGAACCAAAAAAGACCCCAAATAGCTGCAGCCATCTTGAGAAAAAAGAACAGAGTGGGAGGGATCACATTACCGGATTTCAAACTGTATTACAAAGCCATTGTAATCAAAACGGCCCGGTATTGGTACAACAGGCATATAGATCAATGGAACAGAACAGAGACCCCAGAAATAGACCCACACCATTATGGTCAGTTAATATTTGACAAAGGAGGCAAGAGCATCCAGTGGAGTAAAGACAGTCTCTTCAATAAGTGGTGCTGGGAAAATTGGACAGGTACATGCAAAAAAATGAAACTAGACCACCAACTTTCACCACACACAAAAATAAACTCAAAATGGATAAAAGACTTGAATGTAAGTCACGAAACCATAAAAATCCTGGAAGAAAACATAGGCAGTAAAGTCACAGACACCCCACGTAGTGGACTTTTCACTGATACATCTCCTAGGGCAAGAGAAACAAAGGAAAAAATAAACATGGGACTACATCAAACTCAAAAGCTTCTGCACAGCAAAAGAAAACAGCCTCAAAATACAAAGGAACCCCACGGTCTGGGAAAACATATTTGCCAAGGATGCATCTGATAAGGGGCTAATTTCCAAAGTGTACAAAGAACTCACAGCACTCAGCAAGAGGAAGACAAACAACCCAATTAAGAAATGGGCAAAGGACTTAAATAGGCACTTCTCCAAAGGGGACACACAGATGCCAAGAGACACAGAGAGAGATGCAAATTAAAACCACAATGAGGTGTCACCTCACACCTGTCAGAATGGCTCCATCTACAAATCAGCAAACGCCATGTACTGGTGAGGGTGTGGGGAAGGGGAACCTGGTGCACTGCTGGTGGGAATGCAGACTGGTGCAGCCACTATGGAAAATAGTACAGAGGTTCCTCAAAAAATTAAAAATGGAGCTGCCTTTTGACCCAGTGATCCCACTCCTGGGAATGTATCCTAAGAATCCTGAAACATTCATCAGAAAGGATATATGTACCCCGATGTTCACAGCAGCGCAGTTTACAATAGCTAAGATCTGGAAACAGCCCAAGTGCCCATCAGTAGATGAGTGGATAAAAAGCTGTGGGACATTCACACCGTGGAATACTACGCAGCTGTAAAGAAGAAGGATCTGGTACCCTTTGGGACAGTATGGATGGACCTGGGGAATATTATGTTAAGCGAAATAATCCAGGCAGAGAAAGACAAACATCGCATGATCTCGCTTATATGTGGAATCTAAAGAACTTAATAAACTGATGAACAGAATAGATTCAATGACATGGAAGCATGGATGAGACTGACGAATGTCAGAGGGATGGAGGAGGGCGGGTGGGTGGAGGGGGAGAGAGTAACCAAAGAATGTATATGCAGATATGCACAACCCAAGGACACGGACAATGGTGGGGAGAGGGACTGGGAAGGGGGATGGGATGGGGTGGAATGGGTCATTGGGGAGAAAAAGGGACATCTGTAATATTTTAAACAAAAATAAAATTTAAAAATAAAGACAAAACAAAACAAAAGTTTAGTGTCCAAAAACAATAGACACTTATTCCCTCACAGTTTCCGTGGGTCAGGAATTCAGAAGCGACTTTCCTGGGCAGCTCTGTCCCCGAGGCTGGGCTGGGGTGCCCCTGGGAGAATAAGTAGCCAGCTCTGGTTTGCACTGAGCATAGGCTATGGGGGACAAGCTTGGGGAGGACTCAGTTATTGTCAGCCTGCTGTGTAGGTGTTGCACGTGTATTACCTGGGCTGCTCATCCAGCCTCCAGAGGTGGGCAGGTCCCTGCCTGGCTGAGCCGTTGGGCTAGACAGATGCGGAACGTCTTTGATTTCCCTAGAATGCGAGGCAGTGTGGCCCCCAGCCTGGCACCCTCACGTGCTGAGGTCAGAAGAAAGGACAGAAGAGGCTGGCAGGGAAGGATAGAGGGCCCCAGGGAGGGGCCATGGGGTGGAAGATGGGCCTGGGAAGGTGTGTTTGGGGGCCCAGCAGACAAGAGCTCCTGCGGGTCCAGACGACAGGTGAAGGGTCCTCCTCTGTCCCTGCAATCTAGGGTGGGGACAGCTTCCAGTTGCAGGCCCAGCTGTGGGAGGGATTTCCCAACTCCTCCAGCCTGAACCCTCTCCCCTTCAGGTTCCCCAACTCCCTCCTCTTTCCTGAGATTGGGGCCACCAGCCGCTTCCCACTTCTCTGCTCTGCTCAGGCTCATCCCCAAGTCCCTGCACATTCAGGTCAGACCCCACCCCAGGACCAGGCAGATCTGAGACCCCTTCCATGTGCAAGAGGGAACCCAAGGATGCGTTCTGGGCCCAGGGGTCCCTCCCCAGCTCCTGCAGACCCAGTGGGGACAGCTGTTCCCTTCTAGCAAGTCCCCCAGCTGGAGCAGTCTGGTCATAAGCAATGGCCCCTGTCCCTTTGGGGAGACAGCAAGGCTAAGGTCACAGATGGCAAGAGAGGCGAACTCTGGCCCCGGCAGCTTAGAGAGCAGTGGTGGAGGAAGCGGGCAGCAGGGCAGCTCGGACCCTGTACAAACCAGGAGGTCCTGCTCCTATGCCAGACCCCAGGCCGCCTGGTGGGGTCCGTAGGTGTGGGTGTCCCCGGGCTCTGTGGGGCTGGTGGAGTCCTGAGCCCAGGAAGGGACTCACTGTCTCTGGCATGTGACCTGAAAGAGAGACACCGGCCCCAGCACCCCAGCACCTTCTCCCAGGAGCTCTGTGGGAGCCTGGAGCCCTGCGCCCGGGACTTTGTTTCCTGCAGAGAAGCGGAGCCAGGAGGCTGTCCTCTCCGTCTCCGCTGAGTTGCTCTGAGGACAAAGGCAGATGGCGCTTGGAGGGCGGAAAGGCTCTGTTTAAGCGTACGGGATTATTATTTTTGCAGAGAAAAGCGGCCTCTGAGGGGGAGCTCAGGCTCCCTGACTTGAAGAGTGGGGTGCACGTGTGGGAGGGTGCGGCCACCCCCAAGAACCTGCCGAGCTCACAGGGCTGTGACCCTGCACAGGACAGGCGCCCACTCAGGTGGGGCAGCATTGTTGCCTCGGAGGCCCTGAGTCTCCAGAGTGGGCAGGATGGTGCCAGCGAGCCTCACTCCCCCTCGAGGCCCTGGAGTCGATTTACAGCGACTGTGAAAGCTACTCTGGGATCAGGGTCAGAGCCCAGCCCTGGTGTGATCGACAGGGACAGCTGGATTCTCGGGGGTCCTTCGGGGTCCCCCATTCCTCCTCTCTCTTCTCCTCTGACAAGGCCTACCTGGCCTCCTGACCCCATGGACTCCTCAGCCCTTCTCCAGCTACCACCGCCCACGGCCAGGAGTGGGCATCGTGTCCTGGCTGGACTTTTACAAGGCCTTCAGTTTTCTCTTTTGAAAGTATATTTATTGTTTGTCCAAAAATGATGCATGTCCCCTCAAACAAATGGAAAAAGACAGAGAAGGTGACAGAGCCACCCCATGTCCGTGGCCACATGCTACAGGGCCACATGCAGAGCCACGTGGCAGCCTGTAGTTGGAGGGGACCTGTGAATGGGGGCCGCAGGAGGTGCACCTGGAGGAGGGCACTCAGTGAGCCCGAGTTTGCGCAGTTCACTGACAGTGAGAGATGGGGGTCGGGTCAGGGAAGGACGGGAGGAGCTAAGGGCAGCTCCCGGGTGTGTGGCTGTGAAGGCAGGTGGAAGGTGGTGCCCCTACTAAGAGCAGAAGAGAATGGAGTGGCCCAGGCAGGGCTTTGGGGCAAGGACAGGCTGGCAGGGCCAGAGTGCAGGGCAGGGGCAGGTGTTTAGGGATGGCAGGGAGGCGGCCACTTCCCTCTTAGGCCCTGTTTTCTCATCTGTGAAATGGGCCCACCTCCCTGGGGCCCATTCAAATTGGCACGTGGAAAGGGCACCAAGGACGGGCTGCCTGGCCTGGCCCAGCCCCAGGTGAGCAGGGCGGCTGCTCTGAGCCTCCCTTTTCTCAGTGGGACTTGATGGAGCTTATTGTTTTGCAGATTGATGCTGTCACCTGGCCTGCATGGACCCAGGAGAGCTTTGCATCTGCCTGTCCCCAACCTGGGTGCTGACTCCCACCTCTGCACCGGCCCCTGGCTGTGTTGCCCTAATAAATTGCCTCTGCTTTGCCCGCTGCTGTGTCTGTCTCCTTCTGTGGCCTGGGAGGCATCTTTCTGGCTCTGGGGCCTCTGAGATGGAACCTGGCTGTGGGGGTGGGAGGGAGGTGGCAAGTGTGTGAGTGTGACAGTGTGTGTGCATGTGAGCCTCAGTGCTCCCTGTGTGTGTGTGAATGTGAATATGTGTATGTTTGAGCATTAGTGCTCCGTGTGTGTGTGTGTGAGAGCCTCAGTGTCCCTGTGTGTGTGTGTGTGTGTGTGTGTGTGTGTGTGAGCCTCAGCGCTCCGTGTCTGTGAGTGTGTGTGTGCGAGCATGCTGGCTGAGCTTGGAGGTGAGTGTGAATCGTGCGATGGGGGTAGTCTAGGGCAGTAACCTGCCATGGGGCCCAGCCCACCCCTCCCATGGGAGATCTGCGGCATTGATGGATACGGGGACCTTGCCCTTTCCTCCCTGAGACCAAGTACAAGCCCTGGCCTTCTGGAAACAAAGCAGGGGTTGGAGGCAGCTCTGAGGCCCCTGCAGCTCCTGAGATCCTATTTTCTCTGCCTCCTGACGCCCAGCCTGGGACGGGCAGGACTAAACGGGTCCTGGCTGTGGCAGGAATAAAGACACCTTGTCCTATAGGGGTGAGGGGTAGTGGATGAGATGCCCCTAAACAAGAGGGGGGCAGAGAAGCTGCTGCGGGTGGAGAGGGCTGGAGGCAGCCCCTCTCGCTATGGGGAGTGGGTGCCTGGCAGGCCGACTGAGGTCCCCATCAGTACAGCACTAGGGTCAGCATTGTCCTTCCCAGGTCCCCAACACAGCCAGGGGCCGGTGCAGAGCTCAAGACCTCACAGGGGCGGGGAGAGAGTGAGCCCATCTGGGAGGCACATCCCCAGAAGAGTCCGCAGGCTGCTGCTTCCCGCTCAGGTGGGCGGGAGCAGGCGGCCACCCCCTCCTGCAGCCGAGGCCCCAGTCCTCTGCTGGGGCACGGTTCTAAAATGTTTGGAATTGCTGATGCTTTTCCCAGACATGGCTTCAGGGTTTTGAAGATTCTGCAAAGCTCTTTCTTCCCCAGGGACCAGTAAGGTGTGTGCAGTGCAGCCTAGCAGCCTGAACTGGGGGGGAGTTGGGGGGAGGGGGTGTCGGGGGCAGGCCCCCAGCGGAGCTGCAGCCACAGCTTTGCTGCAATGGCCACTGGCTCACTAGCTGCCCGGGCCCCAGGGGCTGTCTGCAGGAGGTTCAAGGAGCAAATTGGATTTTACACCTCCGGGCCTCAGGTATGAGGGACAGTCAGAGGACCAGGCACTGGCGGCTCAGCGTCTGAGCCCACAGGCTGGCAGGTGCAGGCCAGGCTCAGGAGGGTCTCGGAGAGGGGGCTGTGCGGAGGCCGGCCCTGGATTTGGAGATGGAAGGGCCAGTTCTCTCCCCCGACCTGGGAAACCCAAGTGGTGGAGGCACTGGTTGGAGTCCTGTAAATTGAGGTCCCTGCTCTGGGGCTGTGGCCCCCATTTTATAGATGAGGACACTGAGCCCAGAGAATGGGTTTACCTGCCGGGAGGTGCTGCTGGGAGGACACAGGCCTGGCTCTGCCTTGCTTCCCTCTGAGCTGCATGACCTTGGAGATCCTGGGGGGCCAGCCAACCCTCCTGTGGGACACACAAGACCCAAGCACCCCTGCTGGCCCGTCAGCACTTCTCTGGTGGCCCTGGTGGGAGCAGCTGTTGGGGGTGAGGAGTTCAGGCTGGCAGACTCAGGGCAGTGTGGGGCCAGTGCGGGGCCAGAAGGCAGGTGCCCAGAGCAGTGCTGATGTCAGCGGTAGCTGCCACTGCCTGGCTGACTCAAGCCTCCCACTCAAGGTGTCTGGTGACTTTCAGCTGCACTGTGTGTAGCGCGTGAGGCCGAGAGCCACGGGGGCTGTCCCCGCTGAGCCAGCCCCGGCCAGAGAGGCCTGCCCAGCGAGTGCCCAGCGGTTAGGGTCACAGGAAGGGATAGGGTTTGGTATGACCAGCTGTAACCACGGTATCCGCTCCCAGAGCCAGCAGGACTGGTGGGAGGACCCACCTGTTGCTCCTCCTGGGAACACCCAGACAGAAATCCGGTTTCCCTGTCACACACTGTGTTGGGCAGAGTGGCAATTAGAAGCATCTCCTTGTTCTCAGGCCAGATATGATTTATGGGAACCCAGAGGTTGGTTGGAATTGTTGAACTTTCCTTTCGGGGAGGTTGGGGTGATGGAAAGACTGGGTTTTGGCACATAACTGGTGCTCAGAGGTATTTGTTCGGTGGAGATTGCATCTGAAGCATCCAAGTCAATTCTCTTCTATTTCTCCCCAGTCCACACCTCTCTTACCTCTCTCTCGCTGTCTTCTCAGCCACCTCAGGTGCCCTGGAGAAAGCATCCATTCCTCATCTACTTGTCCTTCCATCCATCCACCCATCCACCCATTCATCCCTCATCTATCCACCTATCCACCTGTCCTGTACCCATTCCCCATCCACCCATCCTGCATCTATCATCTATCATCTATCTATCTATCTATCTATCTATCTATCTATCTATCTATCTATCTATCTATCATCTATCTATCTATCTATCTATCTATCTATCTATCTATCTATCTATCTATCATCTATCTATCTATCATCTAATCATCTATCTATTATCTATCTATATCTATCTATCTATCTATCTATCTATCTATCTATCTATCTATCTATCTATCTATCTATCATCTATCTATCTATCATCTAATCATCTATCTATTATCTATATCTATCTATCTATCTATCTATCTATCTATCTATCTATCTATCTATCTATCTATCTATCTATCTATCTATCTATCTATTATCTATCTATTATCTATCTATCTATCTATCATCTATCTATCTATCTATCTATCTATCTATCTATCTATCTATCTATCTATCTATCTATCTATCTATCTATCTATCTATCTATCATCTATCCATCCTGCACCCATTGCCTATCTATTCATCCATCCATCCATCCATCCATCCATCCACCCACCCATCCATTCCCTATCCATCCATCCATCCATCCATCCTGCACTTATCCATCCCCATCCACCCATCCATTCCCCATCCACCCATCCATCCATCCATCCATCCATCCATCCACCCATCCATCCATCCTGCACTTATCCATCCCCACCCATCCATCCACCCATCCATCCATCCTGCACTTATCCATCCCCATCCACCCATCCATCCATTCATCCATCCATCCATCCTGCACTTATCCATCCCCACCCATCCATCCACCCATCCATCCATCCTGCACTTATCCATCCCCATCCACCCATCCATCCATTCATCCATCCATCCATCCTGCACTTATCCATCCCCACCCATCCATCCACCCCTCATTCATCCATTTGCACCCATCTCCCATCCACTCATCCATCCATCTCCCTACCATCTACCAATCCATCCACCCACCCAACCATCCCCCATTTACTCATCCATTCAACCATCCATCTCCCCTCTCATTCACCCATTCATTTATTCCAACAGCTGCATGTTCTAAGCGCCCCCTCTCACCTGGGCTTTGTTCAGGAAGTAAACAAGGACCCTGCTCACCAGAAGCTCCCAGTGTGGTGGGGAGTCACGCGTGTAAACAGAGGAGCCACAACCTGCTGTGGGAGGCACATAGGAACAAAGGTGACACAGAGCAGGCAGCCAGGTGCTCTGGGTGGGGTCCAGGATGGCTTCCTGAGGAGGCTACCCTGAGCTGCAGGCAGGGCAGGAACATGTGACCTCCTTCCAGCCCAGAATCCCGTGCTTCCCAGCATCATCAGAGGTCCAGAGCCAAATTTTGGCCAGAAGTTTTCAGTTCTCCCTTTAACCAAATCTCTGCTCCCTTCCCTTGGTGAGTTTCCAATTTAAATACCCACATTGTTTACTCACTGAAATCAATCGACAAGGGACCATCTTGTATTTGCAATTCAATTGACTATGATACACTGTATCACAATTACAGCTTCAATGGATTTCTTTTTAATTTATTTTTCTCTTAACACTCTCCTCCGAGGTGATTCTGAGACTAATTGTCCTCCAGCTCACCCTCGTTGAGGAGAGAGGGATGGTGGGCCGCTGCAGCTCCCGGGGCCACAGCTGGCCCTCACTGCTGCTGAGCCTCAGGGCTCTGCTCCACTTCTCTTTGTCCTGCATCCAGCCGCCCACACCCTGTGATCTGAAGTCCCCACAAAGTGTATCCCCAGAGGAGGTTCCACTGTGGGTGCTCTGATCTGTGGGCTCGGATAGGACTGGTCCCTGCCCCTGCCCAGCCCTGCCCTGGACTTCCCACCCAGAAGGGAGGGGGCAGGAGGCCCCTTCCAGCTCTGAGGGCCTGCGCCTCTGCCGGGGATTCCTGAACGTACCTCTTCCACTCTGGGCCTCAGTTTCCTCATCTGTGAAGTGGCCCTGAGAGTCTCTGGGCCTCTGCGGCTGTGACATTCTGTGAATCTGTGTACAGTTTGGGGTGGCATCCTGGCAGGGAGATGAGCAGCTTCCCAGGGGCTCTGGGCAGATTTACCTGGCATCCCAGGAATAGATGTAGCCATATATTAGGCACCTGCAGAAACAGCCGATAACTCCTTCCTGCATTGCCCTTGCCTGAAAAATTCTCTCACAATGGGGACTTTTTTGCTATTTTGGGACATAGATCCTCACGGAAGCTGAGATGCTATTTCCATTACGGTGTCGCATCTGTGAAAAGAATAAATAACAGAGGTGCCGGAAAGGGGGTGGGGACGAGGGAGGGGAGCCCCGTGCTGAGTCCAGCACTGCAAGACCAGCCCACAGGCTTCCAGAAATGTCCAGGGTGGAGAACGACGTCCAGCCGCGGCTGCTGGCCTCACTGCATTGGCCCCAGGTGAGCTCAGCTGGGACATTGGAGCCACTGGGCTGGGAAACATGCTGACCCCATGGGCTGAAGGAGGCAAAAGCCCCAAGAGGGCATGGCCACAGTGGGCATGGGGCAGCCCCTTGTGCAGTCACTCGGTGGTCCCCCTACCCAATATGCAGGAGACAGCACCCCATCGCATGCAAACCCCAGTGAGAGCCTTAGTCTCCACAGTTTCACTTTGCTGGTGTCCACCGCGGGCCCTCGGCCTGCTGACTTCTGTGGCAGATGGTCAGGGTCAGCTCAGTGCAGTGGCTGCAGATGGCCCTGGGTCCTAATGCTGTCATTAGGCCCAGCTCTGTCATTTTTGTGACAGTTCAACTTGGGAAAGTCAGGTTCTCAACTTCAGGTTTCTGACCTGTACAATGGGAACTTTTCCCTAAGGCTTCGAGGAAATGCCATTTGCTCTTTAGGTAGGTAATTAATGTCTGTTAGTGTCTGTCAGTGCCTGCCTGCCATGGGCACCCAGCACGGTGAGGGCCTGTCCATGGAGCAGGTGAGTGCCCATGTTCCCTCAGGCATGGCAGACTGGCTGAGAAGGCCTCGGAGGCCTTCCAAGTGGGGATTGCAACAGAACTGCAAGGACCCGAGGGGGCTGAAGTGACCCCCGGAAGTCCTCCTTGAGATCACACCTCCTGCCCTCATGCTGCAGCCAGGAGGCACCTTCTCTGCACTTCTGCTCCAAGCTGGGCAGTGGGCCCGAGGGGTTCCCAAGTGGGGCTTCGAGCAATGAGATGCTAGGGAGCCAGATTCAATTATGCACCAGGTGTTATGTATGGGACACGCCAGGAACACATTGATCCCTCAGGGAGACAGATTGGCTATGAATCGGGTAATGGACTAGCTTGTAAGTAAAATATATTGGATTGTGCAGACAGCCTGGCTGGGTATTGGCTTGAGGGGATGGGGCAGAATTACGAGCCTGGGAGGACAGCTTTCCAGCGGGTGGCAAGACATCAGCGTTCACCCAGCACCTGGGCCTGGGGAGGCGGGGAAATCCCACTTCATGAGGGCTGTGTGTTCCAGGGACTCATCCTGGGTTACCTGTGTCCCCTGTGATGATCCTCACACCCAAGAGTCTGATGACCAGGGTCAGGGTCAGTGTGAGGCCAGGATCAGGGCTGAGAGTGTGACCAGAGTCAGGGCTCAGAGTGTGATCAGATCAGAGTCGGGGCTCAGAGTGTAACCAGGGTCAGCGCTGAGAGTGTGACCAAGGTCAGGGCTGGGAATGTGACCAAGATCAGGACTCAGAGCACAGCACTGAGACACAATGAGATGCCCTCCGCCACATGGATCAAATTTCTAATCTCTGTGGCTTTTGCTCCATTCCTTAGCCAAATATTTGACCAAGATACCACCGGATGGAGAGCGATTCTGGACAGGTCCAGGACCCTCTGAGCCAAGAGCTGTCCAGGTGCACCTGTCCCTACTGAGGGTCTCTGTTTCGAGGGCGGCCCCATGAACCTCACTCACCCCCTTTGGCAGGGGCCAACTGGTGTCTGTTCAGGACTCCTTACACCAGGGCAGCTTCTCAGTAAGCTTTATGGGGTTCAATGATTATGTCTTCAATAAATATGACTGATCTCAATGGTTCTTAATGCTCCGTGTCAAACTCTCTTGTAAAATAGCTTAAACATTCAGCATAAACACCTGTCACTGCTGGTAATGCTGCCACCAAGACCTTGACAAGAGCCTCAACTGGTTCGGGGAGGACAGGAGGTGTCCTTGACCCTGGGCCCAGGGTCAGCTGGGACAGGGGTCCCTCCCCAAATCCCACAGCAGGAGGATTTTATGATGAGAACTGAGATTTCAAGGAAAACAATGAAACGAAGTGTGAGGTTGGATGCAAAACCATCATATTTGTTTTCTTGTTTCTGCTGTAACAAATCACCACCAATTTAGTGGCTTAAAACACTATATATTTGTTTCTTACTTTTCTAGAGGTCAGAAATCCAAAACGAGTGTCAGGGGCTAAAAACCAGGTGTCAGCAGAGCCGATTCCTTCTAGAAGCTCCAGGAGAGAATGGCTCCCTGCCTCCTCCACCTTCTCCAGGCACCTGCATTCCTTGGCTCGTGGTCGTGTCACTCGGAGCTCTGTTTCTACCGTCACCTCTACTCCTCACTTTGACTCTCTGTCTCTCCCATGAAAAGACCCTGGTGGTTACATTTAGGTGCACCAGGATGATCCAAGATAACCACCCACTGAATAGCCTGGACGTACCACAGCCTGAGAGTTGCTGCTGGGACAGGACACCAGGAAGGCACGCAGAGGGACAGGGCCCAGCTCCAGGTCACGGGTCTGCAGTGCAAGGTCACCCAGGCAGCATGTGGGGAGTCATGTCCTCTGTGTGAGGAAGGCCTGGGCTACTTTCTCCTTGAGTTGAGGGAGGCACCAGGGCTCCCGGTCATGGGCTGGGGGCACTCCCCCTTCCCTGGGCCCAGTGCCTATGATTAATACCAACCCCCCTCCTGAGACTCCTGAAGCCCCTAAGTGACTCCAAAATGCACATCAAGGACTTTACCTCTGCATCCAGGCCCTGTGCAAGCTCTGGTTTCCACTGGACTCCCAATATGCCACATATTCAGTCACCGCAAGAGCTCTCGGGCAGCCCCTGATCTCTGGCACATGGCTTTGCGTGCTCACTGTTCCTCTGGTGTGCAATTCCCTCTCCCGACTTTTCCATGGACAAACTCCTGCTCATGCTTTAAGATGTAATTCTGGTGTCTCCTCTTTCAGGAAGACTTTCCTGATCACACACATCCTCTGAAGCTTCTCTCACCCCCTGCATGCGCCCTGTGAGTTGCTTCCCTGGCCCATGGCCTTCCCCCTGCCCAGAGCAGCTGCCTAACCTTTTCTACGAGGGGTTTCCCCACTGGGCATGGTGCTGCTGGCACAGGGCATCCTGCCTGCCTGGCCCCATTTTCTCACGTGTAATTGATGCTTCCTATCAATCTCTTGCTTCTTGGAACAACTTCAGGTTTATTGAATCTGGAAGGAACGAAGAGAGCGAGCGAGAGAGCCATGTATATTGCACAGATCAGTTGTTCTGACAGTTTTATTAAAGACTGGGGTGGTTCGGTCATGTTGTAAGTGAGGCTCTGTGGGGGGAGGCTGGGCAAAGGCTGGAAGGCAGAAGGATCTGGCCTCTTCCAGAATCACTCCTGGGGGCTCCTTCAAGCTGTGGAAGGTGGGGTTCAAATCCAGTTCTCCCACTTAGCAGCTGATGACTGTGAACAACGGCCCAGTCCCCAGTGGACTGGCACCTCCCTTGCTCGCCTCCTGAGCTGGGCAGGCTGCGGGGCTCCTGGGTTGAAGTCACTGAGAAGTGCCAGGCGGAGCCAGTGGGGAGGACAAGGACAGGCTGAGGGGAGATGGAGAAGGGAGCAGACAGTGTTTATGCAGGAGCCACCCATGCTGGCACTTGTGACTGAGGGCCCCGGTGGGAAGGGGCCGGCCCAGCTCCTTGGCAGGAAAGCTGGCTGCGTCCAGGCCAGGCAGCCCTGCTAAGGTGGACGCTGGTGCTGGGGCCAGCCGTGTGGCCTGCCAAGGGATGACAACAGCAAGCCTGGGGTGCAGTGCTGTGAGCCCAGTGATGCCCTCCTGCCCCTCAGCCCCCTGCTGCCTGGGGAAGTCAAGGCTCAGAGGCCTGTGGGGTCTCAGCCTGAGTCCACAGTGTGGTCTTGTACCTGGCATCTGGGCAAACAGAAGCAACGCCCCACCCCGTGAGCATGGAGGGCACAGGCGTGGCAAGTTCTGGTCAAATACCCTGCTCCGCAGAGCACCTGCGGCAACGGTGATGTTTAGACATTTTCATGACAGTTCTCACCTCAAGCCAGTGAGGCAGAGGAGTAGTCACAGTTAGTGGCCCAGGGAGGTTAGGACACTTTTCCAGGGCCACACAGCTCATGAGAGTCAAAGTCTGTGCAGAGGCAGGGCCCATGCCTGTTCACCTGCAATGTCCCGCCTCATGCCCCGGGGCCCGCAGACAACGGAATGCACTTTCCCCGGGGGGGGGGGGGGGGGGCGGGGGGGGGGATCATTCGCGTCCTGCCCTCGCCAGCACCGTTAGTCAGGGGACTGCAGGCTCTGCGGACGCTGGTCCTGGTGCGGCGGAGCAGAGGCAAACCAACGGGGTGCCACGGCTTCAGCAGCGTCCTGGGCAGGTTGTCCATAAACCGGAAAGAATTGTCCATAAACCAGAAATAATACAGGCTGGCAGGACCCCAACAGAACATGCCGACATTTACGGCTTTTTTGCTGAACAGCCCTTACCTCTTCGGGGAGCTGATGGTGCCTGGCTCTGGCTCTCTTTTCCAGACCAGAAGTCCCAGGGCCCCAGGGTGGCCCTTCTTCTGGGAGCCCTGAATCTCCAAGAGGCCACCGCGATGTTTCCTGGCTGCTGGCTGCGGATTAGCGCTTGTGTTTGGGAGACTGAGGTCACAGTCACCTCACGCCGTCCATGGGCAGTGTACACAAGATTCCACTGAATCACAACCAAAAAAATTAGAACAAAATAATGGTCCGTTTCTCAGCGATTCCCTGATTTCTCTGACACACGGGCAGTCCTCAGTGTGCAAGTGGTCCCGGAGGCTGTCAGGTTCTGAGTGTGTGCCAAGCCCTATGGAGGGAGCTGGCCCCCCAGGGTAACTTGCCGTCTGTCTCCTGCAGACCGATTCTGAAATGTGTCCTCCCTCTCCCCGGCCCACACTGGCCCGGGCCTGGGGAAAGGCGGGCTCTGCATTTGAGGTTGCTGGGGGGCCGGGCTGACCGTCCATCCCTGACTCCTGACCTGCGGGGCTTCCCCAGATGGGCAGGCTGCCTGTGCCGCAGAGGCTGGGAAAAAGTAAGTTAAAGAAATCGTCAGAGAAAGCAGCCCCCTCCCATCCTGCTCCCTCCTTCAGGCTTTCTCCTCTAAATAGACCAAAAACATGGCAATTTTATGAACAAATCAAGCCATGCATTATACAATTTTACGTTCCTAAGCTGACAAAGTGACTTTGAATCTATAAAAGGCACCACAAATAAGCATTCCATTTAATTTTGCCCCCTGAATGGCCCTCTTCTCCATTGCTTCCTCTCGAGTGCCCTGGCTGGGCCCAGGCTTCACCTCGTCTGAGAGGACCGCTTCATCCTGGTAAAGACGGGGATGACCCTGACTCCGGCCTTCTCCAGGCCTGCAGAGTCCCTGCTGGCCAGCAGAGATCTGTTCACCTCCCGTGGTCCCATTCCTGACTCTCCATATGAGTCTTGCTGATCTCCCTCCCTTCCCCAAATTTCTACAAATGCTCTCACTTGCCCTCTGATCAACTGGTGAACTCCTACACATCCTTTGAAACCCAGCTTGAATGCCCCCTCCTCTGTGAAAACTCCCATCAGTATAGTGACAAGTGCGCATTGTTAGCCCAGAATTTATGTTTTCCCTCTCTCAAAGCTAAAGGACAGCTTGGACTGGCAGACTAGCAGAAGCTCCGAGCTGGGAGGAGGCACAGAGGGACTGGGAAGAGGGGAGTGGGGGGTTTTATGGGGAGTCAGCATGAAGAGATGTGGAGGGAGAGGCTACTGCTGGGTAGGAGGGGCTGCCCGGTTTGAGGGGTTGGAGTGTCCAGGCAGGGCTGGAATCCTGGCATGGTCAGCAAAGATGGGATCACAGAGGCCCAAGTGCCCTGCTGACGGCATCCTGTCACCATTGAACAGGTCCTGTCCTTGTCTCCAAGCACCTGTGTCCTGGAGGCCACACAGTCCCCGATGCTGACCTGCAGCCCTGCCCCTGCGGCCCTGGCAAGAGAGCGCGTGTGGTTCCAGGTGCAGGGCCAGCTGCTCCCTGCTGCCTTTTGGGGTAGTGATGGTTCATCCTGGGTGCCCAGGCCCCGCTCCAGGCTGACACCGGGCAGGCTGCAGATGCCACCTGTCTCGGTCTCTTCTGTTTCCTGCCTGAAAAGTGAAGATGTGCACAGATGTCATCCCAGGGTGCCTCCAGCTCAGCATCTGTGCCTCTGGGGCACGAGTTATTCTTTTGCCCTCTGAGTGGAGAAACGTTCTCGTTAACAGTGGGCATGTTGATCGCAGGCGGCATCAGGAGAGGAGGCCAGGTGAGCCCAGGCTGGCATCTGGCAGGTCTGGGATCGGGCCTGTGTGCAGGGTGAACCGAAGGTCAGGAGGTGGCCGGCGCACGCTGCCCCATGCGAGCCTGAGGCTGTGAGGACAGCAGAATCCCGGCCCCTCCCTCCCCAGGCTCCGGGAACCCCCAGGCCAGGGGCGGGCCGGCCAGTGGGAAGGGGCACTGTGCGCAGGACGGGGCGGGCAGGGCTGCCAGCTCTCTTGCTAGCACCGTGTCCTTTCGCCTGGCACACGGGACTGCCTGTATGTGTACATGTACATATGTTTGCACAAACGTTCTAGAGAACGTGTGTGCACGTGTGTGTGTGTGTACACATACGAATGCACATGTGAGTGAGCCTGGGTGTGTGAGTGTGTGGTTCCCTGTGCCTGGCTGGGGGACTCTCATTGGCTGGGACAGCACCTCCTGACCACAGTCCTGGGATTCCGATGAGTGTCCAGCGTCCTTCACAACCTCCTCCGGCCACAGCGATTGCTCAGGGGAGGGGCAGTCCTGACCTGACCCTCAAGTCAGCCTGCCTGGGCTTTGGCCTTGCCACTTCTCCTGGAGCAAGGTTGGGGCCACCTTGGGGACCTACCTGGGAGGGGCAGTCAGTACTCAGAGTGCGAGGGTTGGGTGGGCACACCACCCCTGCTCTGTGTGCCCTGTGAGCCACAAAGCCCCTTCAGACCACTCAGTTGGGGGAGTCTCTGTGGCCTTCCCCCAGGACCCCGGCCCAGCACGAGCATCTGTTGGTCCTACTCAAGTCCCCTTGGTCACCTGTGGCTGTGAAGGGGGCAGGCAGTGTCGTATAGCTGGACGATCGGCTTGGGTGTGTGGTGCTCCTACAGAAAGAGAACAAAACTGAGAGCCAGGGAGCCACTCTGTCCCCCACCAGAGGAAGGCAATCAGTGTGGCCAGAAACCCAGGCCTCAGCGCGCCCTGTCCCTGCGGGTCAGCCTTGTGCCTCTTGGTCCCGCTTCTTGCTGCAGTGGCCCTGGGCTCACACACCTGGGAAAATCCCAGCCACACCCCAAGTCCCTCTGCAGCTTTGCTTTCTGGTGGCTGTCCCTGTGTCTCTCATTTTGAGGTGGTCACTTCTGCTCTCGACCCTGCCCGACACTTCCTTCCTCTTCCCTGGCCATGACCTTTCAGTTAGTCTGAGTGCCCTTCAGACGGAATGGCTGGGTCCTCGAGGGGCACAATGAGTCTTCTCCAGGTGGCATTTCTCACCATCTGCATCACAAAGGCTCAGAGTATGGACATTGGGGGCCCTCCCGGGGACCCCATCCTCCTGCTCCCCATCCCTAGCCCCCCCCATCGGGAGAGGAAGGCCAGCTGGACTTAGTCTGTTTCAGGACAGAGAGGAGCCTTGTTTCTCGTGGCTAAGTGTGCACGCGGGTGAGTGGAGGGCGGCTGGATTGCTTCTCTCCACTTGTGTCCTTGTCGGATGCCTGGCCGCTGATGAGGCGGCTGGGGTTTGTCCAGACCCTGCGTATTGGGCTGAGGGGCAGGGAGAGGCCTCTGGGTCTCCAGCTGGGCCTACTGACCAGCCCTGGGTCCTGAGCTGGAGGTCCCGCACAAACCTGATGGAGTGTAACTGGACCGTTTGTTCCCCTGGGCTCAGGGGTACATCCCTCAGTGAGCCTCATGGGAGGAGGGACTGGGTTTGGTACGCCTGGCTATTCCTAGGTCCTTTGCCCAAACACTGGTGCCCAGCACATCACCCCTGCCATCTTTCCCAGCAGTGCATCTGATGGAGCAGTTGTCCAGTGAATGATTGAGTGTCTGATTGAATGGGCATGTGACGGCTAGCTGGGTTTAGTGGGGGTTCCTCGTTAACATTTACATGGTTCCCACACAGGTGGGCTCTGCTCCGGGCCCCTGCTGACTGCCAGCCTTACCTCCTTCCTGGAGGAACCCCTGGGAGGAGCACAGGTAGAACCACATGTGTCTGCCTGCCTTTTGGGCACTGAGCCTGGCTGGTCTCTGGTTCCTGGGTCTCTATCCCAACTTTGGTATTTTTCTCCATAAATGATAGTATTTATGTGTTAAAAATGTTATTCCTCCCCCATTGCTTCTAAGAGACCTGGTAAACAAGCCCCCCACACCTCCCAACAGGAGGCTGACCCCCAGCTGCCTGGGAGATGCAGTGGGCCTGAGTCAGCCCCTGGGGAACCAAAAGCTGGCAAAGGAAAGACACAGGTGGAAGCTGGAGAGAGGTTTCGAGCAGGGGGCCTGAGCTGGCAGAAGGACCCAGTGCTGTGTGGGCCTCAGCAGCCCAGTTGGGTCAGACTCCAGGGGTGGAGGGACTGTGAATGTGCCCACTCATGTCCCATCCAATGCTGGAATCCTGCTCCAAGTCACAGCCAAGCTGTTTGAGCTCCCCTGTAATGGAGAGCTCCAGGCTCAGGCAGCCTGTTGCACTAATCCTGTGGTCCCACTGTGCACGCCGATGCTTGTGTGAGGACTCTGTCTTCCTGGGATGGCAGGACCACAGGTCACCTCTGCCCTGGCCAGCAGTCCCCTGAGGGCCTATACCACTGAAGGTAAGAGCTGTATGGTCCTTGGACATGACCCCTGCCCCATTCCTAGGATGCAGGAGAACCCAGCTCCAACCCCAGTGGACCCAAACTGCATGCAGCTTGCCCTTCTGAGTGTCTGGTGTGCGGTGACATGCTGCCCTGCTCAGCCAGAGACCAAGCCTTACTAGTCTGTGTGGTCGTGCCCCAGAGGCAGCTGCCCAACCTGGGTGTTTGCTCCTCAGCAGATGGTGAGACTGGGATCTGTGCAGTCACATGTCCTGGGGTCAAAGGAACATAATACTTGAGCAGTTCCTCGTCTTCCCAGAGCTAATGGTCTTGTGGGCAACTGTCAGGGAACAGATGGTCACAATCTAGGGGCTCAGGGAACCCCAGAAGCTCCTCACTCTGTACCCCAGGAAAGATCATCCCATCCCTGCCTCTGGATAGTGTCTCAGTGATGGGCTCACCATGGGTGAAGGGTGAGGAGGTGCTGGTATGTGGGCAGCAGCAGACTCTGCTGACATGGGGTCTCTGCTCCTTCCTTCCCAGGTAGGAAAGGGGCAGGGCGTCAGTGCAAGCCTTCAGCTTTGTTTCTTCATTCATCCAATCATCCATTCATACTGTCATTAGTGAGCTCACTTAAAAATCTTTATTGAAGATTTCTGCCTGTGGTACAGTGTTCTAGGTCCTGGAGACACTCACTCTCCTGGGAGAGAAGAAAGAAGACAGACGAAAGCACACCACCAGGCAGATGCTGTGAATACGCCGAAGCAGGCTGGAGATGGCTGGTGGCGGTGGGCTCTGCCACTCGAGGCCATAGCAGGCCTCTTTGAGGAAGGGACAGTTGAGCTGAGTCATGAACCCAGGCTTGTGAGGACCTGGTGGGCCAGGCAGCTGAAGGATCATGGGGACCCTGTGAGGACCCACTGGGCGGTGATGATGGCAATGTCTTAGGTGGTGGAGATGATGATGATGGTGCTGGTGATGGTTATGTTGATGGTAATGATGATGATGGTGATGATGATGGTGAAGATGGTGATAGTGATGATGATGGTGATGGTGATGATGGTGATGATGGTGACGATGGTGCTGGTGATGATGATGGTGATGATGGTGATGGTGAAGATGGTGATGGTGCTGCTGATGGTGATGATGATGGTGATGATGATGGTGATGATGATGGTGAAGATGGTGATGGTGATGATGATGGTGATGATGGTGCTGGTGATGATGATGGTGATGGTGATGGTGATGATGGTGCTGGTGGTGATGATGGTGATGATGATGATGATGCTGGTGATGATGGTGATGATGGTGATGGTGAAGATGGTGCTGGTGCTGCTGATGGTGATGATAGTGGTGATAGTGGTGATAATGGTATGATGATGGTGGTGATGAAGGGAATGATGAAAGCCAGCATTTATTGACCTTAAATAAATGGTGGCTATAATACTTTTCCATATGTTAAGTCATTAATCCTCACAATAAGACATGCCAGTATCTACCAATATTATAGATGAAGACACTGGGGTCCAGAAGGGACAGTAGGTTGCACAATGTCCCATGGCTGTTAGTGTTGGAGTCAGAATTTGAACTCAGGAAGCCCGACCTTGGAGTGCCTGCTTTTAACCAAATCTGATAAAACACAGCTGGTTTGGTTGTCTACCAGGCTTGCTTTCCCAAGGATGACACCCCAGCAGCTGGCCAGCGCTGCCCTAATCGTCACTGAGAGGGGCTGGGCTCATCTTTGCCAAGTTTGCACTTTCTCCTAAAGTTTGAATTAACCTCAACATTAATTTGGAGATAGGGCTCCCGCAGTAGGTCACATAGCAGGAGCACCTGTGATATCTAATACATTTCCAAGGAAATTATTGTAATGTGCTAAATGGGAGATTTAAAGGTTACTTGTTC
This sequence comes from Miniopterus natalensis, assembly GCF_054644295.1. NCBI lineage: Eukaryota > Metazoa > Chordata > Mammalia > Chiroptera > Miniopteridae > Miniopterus > Miniopterus natalensis. Next base: position 42,935,777 of record NC_142096.1, on the reverse strand, counting down.
TCCTGCATTCTATGAACTATTTCATGAAAAAGTCATAACTGAAAGAACTAAAGTGTCAGAAAGAAAAAAAGGCTAAGAACACTAACCAACAACTTTCTTGCCATCTGCCCATTGTCCTGATTTTATTCGGTATTTTGGCAATCCACCAAGTCTTGACTATTGCTCTGGGCAGAGGGAAAAAGGAGGAGGGAGAAAAATCACAGAATCACAGATGTCACAGCCGGGGAGCCTCAGGTATCTGTGCTGAGCCTCTGGCTTTGTTCAGGTCCTGGGCTCCCCATTCCCAGGAGCATTTCTGCATCCTGTGGGTGGCCTCCTGAACTGGGCACTGTTGAGAGGGCCAATGCCTTCTGTGGTTGGCTATTCAGGAGAGTCCCAAGGTTTTTACCAACCCTGAGCTCCTAGGAGTCTCAGAGCTTAGGTCTGGCCCAGGGAAGCAAAACGACTGCCCCATGACCACACAGCAAAGTCAAAATCAGAGTCCAGACATTGGACTGTCTGTTCCCAGCTCCTTCTGGACTGAGTTCAAGGGAGAGAAGCTGGGAAGAATTGTGGAGGGGTGAGGGCCAGATGTGGTGGAGATGGGGAGAGACTGGGGACCAAACCTGATTCCTTGGTGAGGGAGTGTGTGTGCATGTCTGGGAGCTTTGAAGAGTTAGGTCTGCAATTCACAGGGATGAATAATACATTGAAGGAACATTAAGGGGCATCAAAGCCAGAAGTGATATCTTGCCAGGAGCCCGGACTCCATCAGCAGCCCGGCTTGGCCTGAAGGCTGGGCAGCCTGAGGGAGAATCCGGGCCTGGGTTGAGCATGTCTGGCCTGAGGCTCCCCCTCCAAGCCAGCCAGCTTGACAGGCTGCTGGAGGTGGGGGCCACCAGCAGGGTGGAATTAGCTGATTGTGGCAATCGCCCTGAATTCCCCAGTTTTTCCCACCAGTGCCTGACATGGCACCACTTGTGAGGGTTTTGGGGGGAAGGAGGGATAGTCGGCAGGGGCAGGCATGGTTCCTTGCAGCTTTGTCTGGGATACCTTCTAACCACAGGGCTCAGAATCCCTGAGGATCTAGGTAACCTGCAGTTTTCCACGGGGCAGGTCTGGGCCGGTGCCTGAAACTTTGCATTTCTAACCACCTCCCTGGTGCTGCTGGCCTACTGGTCCTTGGACCACACTGCCTAGCAAGCTAGGTGAGGGATCCAGCAGGTGATGGGTTTTCTTGGCTCTCTGCTGAGAGCTTGGACAGTTTCTAAAGCCACTGGTGCTGAGGTTCTGTGAGAAACAAGACCACAGACCCAAAATGGAGTGTCTTAAGCTAAGATCCGCATCACCAAACCTAGACTCACCTAGAATTTCTGCTCTCCCGAAAACAGAATCTTAAACCAGCCAACCAGGAGTCACCTGAGCACTCGGTAGGAAGGTTACCTGCCTGAGGGGCCCTGCGAGAGAAAGTGACAGAAACCACAAACTTTTCATAAACTGATCTTAGAAGTGAGGTCCCATCACTTCTACATGTTCCATTCCTTAGAATCAGGTGGTGAGTCTCGGTCCAGCCACACCGAGGGGAAGCCATGACCAGGCCTGCACAGCAGGGTGCGGCTCCAAGGAGGCGCCACTGCAGGGGACCTACCTCACAGGTCAGCCTCGGTGATTAAAGGGGGCGAGTCAGTCATTTTGCAGCGCACACACCCCTCCTTCCACATCACAGCTTAATTCTTAAAGGCAATTTCCTGGCACCCTGACAGCACAGGCTCCCCCTGGTGTGGGGGAGACAGATGAATGAGATGTGGCCAATGACCCAGAGGATGGTGCAATGAAAATATGGCCCGGTCAGCACGTTGATGGGGCGTGAGGCCCGGGAGGAGAGCGGAGCTCAGCTGCGCCCAGTGGTGGCTTTGTGCTTCTTCCCTCGTGCCCCAGGGGCCATTTGCCAGCCAGTCCAGGCTCAATGGGGCGATTAACCCGGAGCTCAGAGCCACGGAGCCACTGCGGATGCGGGTGTGCAGGAGGGCGTGCACTGCCTTTAAATAAGCCTTACGTAACCGGCCGTCGGGACAGCTGACTCCCCGCACACAGACCTCTTTTAAAATAGATCCTTGTCTTTATATAGCCCACTGCTTCTTTCTTCTGGCTCCGCCGTCTTCCCAAGGCGCTGATGTAGGTCAGATATTGCTTGGTGACAATTAATTAATCTATAATTGTATTGAATGAAGGGGAAAAAAACAGGTTGGTGCTAGCCCTGGCCTGGGAACCAGCATTCCAGACTGAAGCTTTGGGGAAGACCTGCAGCCAGGGGCCTCTCCTCCTAAGATGGGCCTCAGCCCTAGCCCCACCCACCCTGTGCCAGTGGGGAGAGCACAGGCTTGGAGTCCAGTCGAGCTCGGATCTGGCCTCCTGAGCTGCTGCAGACTCAGCGGTGCCAGGCCTGTGGGACGGTCACTCAGGGTCAGCTGTGGCCAGAGGCCTAGCTCCCCTGCCAGCACCGGATCCTTCTTTCTCTCGCCCCTGAGTGCACCCTGGCTCCCCAGTGTCCATGTCCAGCCAGGACCCCTGTATCTGCTCTGTTGGCAGAGCCTGCTGATGGTGTCTGCTTGGAGACAACTGCCTGCCCCTTCCCATCCATCCCACCACCCATGTCTCCCACACCTGAAGGGTCTCCTTTGAGTCCACTGTTTGAAGACCCTCCAGTCAGACCATGCCTCTCTGTCTAAACTGCTCTGTGGCCCCCAAGGTCCTGATGGTGACCGTGAGGCCCTGCAGAGCCTGGCCACACCTCCTCACTGCCCCTCCTCAAATGTCCCTGCTGCTTCTCAAATGTGCTGTCACGGGCAGGTGACAGTGGGGATCTGGAGCAAGAGGCACTGTCCCCTTCTTCACAAAATGCCTCCAACCCATCCACACTTGGCACTGAAGATCTCCCTTCCCCAGCTTCTTACCTGAGGGTCACTCTCCCTGAAACTTGGTCCTCAACAGTCACTGACTGAGCTCTGAGGATGTACCTGGGGCACAAAGCACAGGTGAGTCCAGGCTGGACACAGGACCTCCAGACACCAGCAGGGAAGTCCACAAGTGGCCAAGCCAGGCCCTGGGTCACCGTCTTGGCACGAGGCTCTCCCTCCAGCCACAGCATTGCTGCTCCCCAAGACCCTCCTTGGCAGTCCACTTCCTCAGAGCTTGGACCAAACACAGAGCTAATATCTGTGAGGGGCCCAGCCAGGATGTGGATCGGTCCAGTGACTTTCCAGCATGGCCTGGCTGAGGGTCATGGGTCTTTGTCTGGTTGGGGTGCTACTGCTCACCCCAGGCCCTGACCTTCAGTGAAGCATGGATGCTTAGAAGAGCCTCCCCCTCCTCCCGGACTCCCTCCTCCAAGTCCAGGCCAAGCTCCAGGGTCACTCTGAGAGCCCCACTGGCTGCCTGAGGCCTGTGACCTCCCATAAGAGCACCTGGCTAGATCCCACTCCTTCCGCAGCTGTGCGCCCTGGGCCAACACACTGACCCCCTGAGCCTCAGTTTTCCCTTCTGTAAAATGGACATGGTAGTGCCCACCTCCTGGGGCTCTGGGAGGATGGGGCAAGAGCCTGCATGGAGCCCAGGGCTGCCCTGTGTTGTGCGGGTCCCATTCTGCAGTGGGTGGACCAGGGCCCTTCTTCCCTTCCTCCTCTTTCCCGGGACAAGGAGACCCTGGCTCCCCAGACCTCTGCTCCCTCTCAGCTGCTTTGTTCCGTTCCCGGCCATGCCAATGTCAAGAAAGAATTTAAGTGAGGGGAAAACGGCCTCAGAGGTTGTGTTCCTGGTAGGGTTCAGGACACTTGTAATTAGGGGTGCAGTGAGGGCCTGTCCTGGCTTTGGAGGCAACAGCCCAACGGGTCAGGCACGGCCATCCACATGCTGTGGGGAGAGCAGGACGGGCTGGCCCTGAGTGCCTTCTGAGGGTGTCCTGGTTGTCAGTGATCAGAGCCCTGGGTCTGTGGCCACTGCCCTCTGTGCTCTGGACGTGGGGGTGAGGCCTGACCAAGACTGGCACTCCCACCCTGCCCTGGCCCACAGCCTCCTTCGGTGCCCTCCCCACCCCCACCCCTCACTGATGTCTCCAGACCCTCAGGATGGATCTGGGTGACAGAGAGGATGATTGTGTTTTATCTCCTGGCTGCTGGTCCTCATACATGCCATCTGGCCTCGGGGTGTCCGCTCCTGTTATTGATTCAAGAAGACATGTTCCATTGTGAGCACCCCAGTCTTCACTGAGAGCCCCCCTTTGTTTGGGGTCAGGCCCTTTAACTGCAGTGCCCTGATCCTCCCCCAGGTCCAGGACTGGATTGGCCACTGGCATTGAGACCAGCTTGAGAAACCCCTGTGCTTGGTGAGTGTGACCTCATTAATCCTCACGGCCTTATAAGGTGGCGATGATAGTCACTCCTATCTCCCAGGTGAGAAATTAGGCCCAGAGAGGCCGAAGAAACTGGTCCAAGGCCACTCGAGAGGTTGGGCAGGATAGGTGATCGCTGGCTGAGTGCCCACTGTGTATGAGACCCTCCTATCCCGATGCCTCACTTAATCCAGACTCTGTACTGGGGTTCAGGCATGTGCAGATACTGTGCAGGTGCTGTGGGTGCAGGGGTGGCCAGATGCTGGCCTCACTCTCCAGAGGGTGACTGGCACCTACAATACCCTGTTTGGCGAACAGTTAGGCCTACAGCACTAGTGGAGCAGAGAGGAGGGCCCCAGCAGACTGCCTGGAGGAGGTGACCTCTGAGCAGACTCCTGGAAAACAGACAGTGGTTAGGTGGGTGAAATGTATGTGCACACTGGAGGCAGCAAGGGGCATGAGAGAACAATAGAGAGCCGGAGTGGGCAGGACCAGACCAAACTTCCACAGTGAGCAGCACTATGGGAGCCTGGATCTCAACCTGGACTGTTCGATTGGGAAGGCCCTGTGGCCAGCAGTCTCACCTTACACAAGACGAAAGGGAGGTTCTGAGAGGTGCAGAGATTTGCCCAGATGGGAGCCGATCTGACCCTGTCGCTGGGCCAGGCTCCTGGGTTGAGGCTCTGCCTGTGAGAATGAAATCAGAGTGAACCAACTCAGCATTATAAAAGCAAAGCGAGGACTGCCGGCTGTCCGCAGCCAGCTGGGGAGAGCCAGAGCCAGTCGCCAGGAGACGGGGCTCCGTGAATGTAATTAATCACTTTTCAATTAGTATTCCGGCGCTTAGCTGAGGACGTGAAGCAGGTCAGCTCCAGATCGCTGCGCGGGCCAGTGGGTGCGTTTTTATAAACGCTGTGAGCCCAAATAGCACACTGGCAGCCAAGCCAGGGCCCGGCCAGGGGGCCGAAGGAAACGCAGGAGGGTGGACATGGAGGGAACCAGGCGTCGCGGATCAAGGCAGTGGGGCCCTGGGCCTGTGGCCGGGGAAGGTCGGGTACGTGGCCGGAGCTGCATGACCACTTAGACCCGGAAGGCTCCCCGGCAGGGCCGGGGTTTCTCTGGGGTTCTCAGGGCTGTTCGGGGGGAGCTGGCCAGGCTGCCGGGACAGCGGCCAGATGTTGTGTGCGCTGCTCGGGGTATCTCTCAGGTTTTCACACCAACCCAGTGAGGTGGGTCCCGTGATTCCACTTTACAGGTGGCATGTCAGTCAGAGCCAGGCCACTTCAGGGAGGGTGGCAGGCTGTCTGGCCTGGCTAGCTGTGTGACCTTGGAAGCATCCCTCAGCCTTTCTGGGCCTGTTTATAAAAAGGCACAAGGCCTCCCTAGTTGATGAAGAGCAACTGGGGGTCCTCCTGTAGTCACCAGGCACAGAGCAGGTTCTCCGGCACATGTCACACCTCTCCCCACAGGGGAGGGCCCTGTCCCGTGTCTCCACAGTGCTGGAGAACCGATCGCTACTCAGGTGGGATTTTGCACTGGGCCCTCTCAAGGATCCTTCTTTGTTCTGAGGCTCTCCCCTTCTGGTCAATAAGACAAAAGCAAACAAATGAGTGAGCACCCCTGGCCGCTGCCCATGGCTTGGGGTTGGGGGTTGAGCCTCTTTGCCTGGAAGCCACATCCACACAGGAGCAGAGGGCATGTAGCACCTGGACATCCAGCCCTGCCCAGTGCAGCCCGGTGGCCTCCGTGTACCCTGGGATTGCCAGCCTCGGACTTCTGTCACTGTGACCACTGGGGAGCTTTGCCCTGGGGGGTAGATTATGGACTGAATTGAGTCCCTTTCCAAAATTCCTATGTTGGGCTCCTCACCCGCAGCACCTCAGAATGGGGCTGTATTTGCAAATAGGGTCATTGCAGAGGGAGTTGGTTAAGATGAGCTCCTGCTGGAGCAGGGAGGCTCCTATCCAATAGGACTAGTGTCTTAAGAAAAAGGAAATTTGGACACAGACCTGCTCACTGGGAGGGCACCCTGTGACCATGAAGAGGTCAGTGATGCTTCTACAAGTTGGGGATGCCAGCAGCCACCAGAGCTGGGGGCAGGGCCAGGGACAGATCCTCCTGTGGCCCTAATGACCTCAGAAGGAGCGGACGCTGCCCACACCTTGATGTTGGACTCAGGCCTCCAGGACTGTGGGACAGTAAATGTTGTTTTAAGCCATCCAGTTGGGAAACTTTGTTCTGGCAACCCCAGGACACTATACATGTGGAAGTGGGTGAGCTGGCCCAGGAGACCGGTGAGGGCCTGTGGCACAGAGAAACCAGGCACTCCAGCACAGAGTCCTTGATTGGGGCAATACTGAGCTCTGGCTTGTCTCTGACCTGGCCAGCAGAGGTAAACTGAGGCACCACTACTAGAAACAGGGGCCAGCATGGGAGGGCAGCTCCAGGAAAGCAGGCCCCATAGATTAGCCAAGTTTCAGTGCACTGAGGCCCTGCAGGGAGGCCCGTGTACTCCTGTTCTCAAGGTGGTGTTTGACCTTTTGGTTTAATAACTCATTTAATTCTTCACATTCAAGAACCACCAAGGAGCTCAGTGTGGCTCTGCCCAGGCCCAGACGCCAAGGTCAGACCCATCTCCTGCCTTCCTGGTCACCAGCCCAGTCTGACTCCATGCTAATTTCTTCATTACCAGGAATTGGTTTGTAAATAGCTCAGGAAGCCTCAAGGTCTTTGTCTTCTTAAGAGAATGCATTCTCCGCCAGAGAAATTCTGCTGGGGGACCTGGGCAGTGTCCCTGCAGAATGCTCACCCAGCGGCACACTCGAGTCTTGATTATTAATTATTTTATAAATAACTTGATCTTCATCATGGCTGCATATTATTTATGATAACTGTGCTATTATTTAGATGTCAACAGCTCAGTGCTAATTGCAGATGCTGGCAGAGCTGTCAGCTCAGAGCGCGCCGGACTCTGCTCTTCACTTTGGGTGGGAGCGGCTCTGGTTCGTTCTTGTCGTCTGTTCCTCTCCTGGCACTCTGCCCTGTCACCCACTGTTGGCTGGGCCGGCTGACCCCGAGCAGCTGAGTGTCCCACGGGGATGGGCCTTTCTGTGCTGGGTGGGCTGGCTGGGGCTTGATGACTCTGATGGTCTCGGACATAAGATCTTTCCACTCAGGTCTGTGGAAATGGGGTATCCTCTTGTTACAAGGACAGCTGTTGTGCACATGGGGCTTGGCGTGCAGGCTAGAGGGTGTCTCCACCACAGGCCTCCAGCTGGGTGGGTGGACTACCTGCCCTTGTCATACGCAGGTCCTAACTGGTCCCTGGCTCCATCCCTTTGTCCCCATGCCATCCTCCCCAAAAAGTCCCCAGAGGGACCTGACTAGAATGGCATTGTCCAGGGGGCCAGCCACTAGCCACACATGTCTCCTTAAATTGAGATTAATTCATTGTAAAATGAAATTAAAAAGTGTGGTCTGCATCCTGGCTGCCTCATCCCAATGCATGGCTGCTCTGCCAGTCAGCTTCTCTTCTGTTGTTTCCTGTAACACAGGCCCAGGCCCTGAGCATTGGTGGGCTTGGGGCTGCTGTCACAGGCACCACAGAGAGCGGCTTACCCAGCAAGACACTTCTTTCTCACCGCTGGAGGCTGAAGTCCAAGATCAAGGTGCCAGCAGGCTGAGGCCACTCTCCTTGGCATGTGGACGGTGCCTCTTCCCTGGGTGTCATGTGGCCTCTTCTCTGTGAGTCTCTATGTCTTAATCACCTCTTCCAATAAGGACACCAGTGAAGGGATCAGGGTCCATCTTAGTGACCTTATTTAACCTAACCACCTCTTTAAAGACCCATCTACAAATCCAGTCACATTCTGAGGCCTCAGGGTTAGGACTTCAATGTAGGGACTTCGATGAACACAACTCAGCCCACGGCCGCCACACTGCCATCGACAGAGGAGGGTGGCCTTGGGGGAGAGTGAGGGAAACCCGCAGGTTTAAGAGAAAAGACTGGACATGGGAGTGCCTGCCTCCCCGACACATTCCTGCAAAGCTCCGAGCCTCAGTTTCCCCACCTGTATGTGGCACGTCACGAACTCTGCCACGAGCTTGTTTTGGAGATTAACTGAGTGACTCACGTGTCAGTTCACGGAGCGTTATTGGAGGGTGAGTGAGCAGCGTGTCCATTTCTCCCTCTCGTGTTTGTTGCCTCCCTCCCTGTGCTGCGCAGGCTTCGTCCTGGGTGCCGGGTCCCCTGGGGGCAAGGCAGTCAGGGCTCAGTGGGTAAGTAACAGCGTGGAAGCGTGGGCTTCGCACTGGCAACCCTGTCTTCCTAGGAGCTGGCACACAAAACAGGAGAGGGCTTCCCGGCGGAGGCAACCTTTATGCTGACCCGTGAACTCAGGCCTCCCTCTGCCTGTTGGACCTGAAGTGTTGGCAGTCACTCTGTGGGCCTAAGGTGAGGTCCCACCCAAGGGATGCAGAGGGCATCCCAAGGAGAAGGAGGAATGGGCCACCCTCTGTCCCCTCTGGGTCCCCTCCAGCCAGTGTGATCCAAGTCCAGGTCGCTAGCCTCCCCCCTGCACAGCCTCCCAAGCGTTGGCCCCTCCCCCACCTACCAAGTCACCTAAATGAATTTGCATACATTGTTTCCCATGAACCTTGATTGTTCAGGAGCCTGACAACTTGACTCATAAATATATGCACCCTCCCCAGGCTTTTATAGAAGAATTCCATAAATATCCCACCTGTCACCTCCCAGCTACCTTTGTCCTGACCACCCCCTTGCCTTTTAATTTCTCAATATCATACCACCAGGGAGGGTGCGATTTCTATTTTATTTTTTTATTTTTCACTTAGCAGCTTTCTTTCTGGGTGAACCCTGGTGGCCTGCCAGCCTTCCATGGCCCCTGGAAAAAACAGGACTTTGATTGTGGGTGGTGACATCTCAATGTCCCCTCTGGTGGCAGGTGTCTGTCTAGGCAGTGGGGAAGCCAATCTGAGCCCCTGTGGGGCAGGCTGGACAGGGCTGTGAGGGAGAGCAGGGCTACTGGCTTCTACCAGGCTGTCTGCCAGTGCATGCTACCCCCGATGAACCCTAAGACTTGAAGAAGCTCCAGAGAGGGGAACACAGGGCTGTTCACCCCCACCTTGGAAAGAAGGGGCTGCAGGTGGCATAGTACTGGGGCTATGTCAAGTGAAAATATCCACAGGACATGCCCACGGGGGCTGTAGCCATTGGGGAGGGTTTGGGAAGAGGCTGCTTGGGTCACTCCATAGCTCCAGCACCCTGCATGGCTCCCTATTGCTCAGATCCCTGGGCCCTGCACACACCTTATTGCACCTAGCCTTCCCTCATCTGATGCCCTTGAATTCTCCCCCGGAGTCTACAGCGTGTGTGCTGTCACCCCCAATTTACAGAGATGGAAACTGAGGCTCAGAGAGGCAATGGGGATGGGAGGTCACATTTCTTGGCCTGTGCTGTGGAGACCCTGGGCTGAGCACACAGTGGGTGCTCAGTTCATACTTACTCATACATGCATTTGCCATGTGCAGTGGTCAAAGGGCTGGAGGCCTGGGTGGGCTGGCCAGGGCAGAACTGTGGGCCTGGGCCCCTCCTTCTGTTTGAGGGGCCTGTCCTGCGTACTCCGGAGACTGCACCGTCTGACTCCCCGTGCTGGTGCGGTGGTGCCGTCCTCCATTTGCTCATCCATTTGTGCTCCATCCTGCAGCGCCCATTGGGCCTTTGCTCTGGGGATGCGCTGAGTGGAGAGGGGAGGCTGCAAGGCCCGGACTCTGTCCTTGCAGGGGCCAGATTCAGGCCTGGACAGCTGTCACCAGACAGTGGACAGGGTAGCAAGCAAGGTAGTGGAGAGGGAGGAAGTATTAATTAAGTGATGGATTCCATGCGCCAATCCCTGGGCTTCTGAAGGAATTACAAACCACCCCCTCAAGTGTGGCCATTGACTGAGGCCAGACCCAGACCCACTCAATCCCACATTTGACAGTAGAGGGATTTGCATAAATTTGGGGTTGGGGAGAGGCAGCTGGGGAAAAATCAACCAAACAGGGAAGGGAGCTGGGGGGAGGGGGCTGTTCCACCAGGACCTTCCTTCCCTCAGGGGATGCAGGGGTGGGGAGACTGGGCATCCCTGGGTCATCTAGAGATGGGGCAGGGGTGGGGGTGGAGGTAGGGGCAGGTGGGGTGGGGACTCAACAACAAGCTGGGCAGTCAGGTCTCCACCTGCCAGGGCTCTGGGGAGAGAGATGGGGCCCATAGAGCCCTCCCGGTCCCCTGTTTCGGGCAGATGGCTCACTCACAGCCTTCACCAATTTCCAAAAATGTGTCTGCTCTGTCCCCACCTGCCACCTAGATTGGGGCTGCTGGAGGTGGACAGCCTGTCTTCCCTGCACCTGCAAGCCAAGCTGGTGCTGTCCACTGCTCCACGGATGTAGTGGAGCGACACAGTGAGGTGATACTATGTTCCCGAGAACTTCTGGCAGTTACCAACACAAACCATGTGGCCACTTAATGAAGCAGGTGGCCCAAGGGCCGCAGTCAGCAGACGAAAGCCTACTACGAGCCAGACCGGGGCTGTGTGTGGGGCTGCAGGGCTGAGGCTCCTGTCCCCATTGTCCACCCACTGTCTACCCAGCAAAGATGAGAGAGCTAGGGTCCTGCAGACTTCATCTCCCCAAGTCCTGTCCCACCCGCTGAGGACTGGGGAGCTGGCCCTCTAATGCCCTCAGCACAGAGAATCACCTCCTGCTGGGAGTCCCAGTGAGGGAGGTGAGGCTGGGGTGGGCTTAGTGGGGGGGGGAGGGCAGCTGGTAGCAAAGGAGAATACAGCCCTTGGAGGCTTCCTGGACTGGCATCTCCTGTTTGTCCTAAGATCTGCTCCTAATTCATAATGCAGTCAGGTTTGTGCCAATCCAGGCATCATGTTCTGACTCACTCACCAGTTAAATGTCTTCATTTCCACCTTCACATCTTCAAGTGTTCTCAACGCCCCCAGAAGAGGAGCCAGAAGAGGGCAGCGGCCAGAGAGACTGGCTCTGGGCAGGGGCCCTGCTCCATAGGCAGCAAGTGGCACTCAGGGCCCAGGGTGGGGCTGCAGTGCAGGGCAGGGCAGCGGCCAGAGAGACTGTGGACGCTGGTGGCAGGCCTCAGGCGCGGATCCTGACTCTGGCCACCTCCCCAACCAAGTGCTGGCCTGGAATCCCTGGGCGTCCTGAGCGGTAATAGATGGGAGGTGCTGAGCACACAGCAAGTGCCAAGTAGATGCTAACTGATCGTGAGTTCTTACAGCCTGCTAGCAGGCCTTGTCCAGACTGTGCCTCAGTTTCCTCATTGGCTGAATGGTGACTAGCTTGAGCCTCATGAAACCGCCCTGGGTATAGATGCCCCCGGGGATCACAGCCGCCATCCCCCCTGGCTTGGGGGGTTAAACACCTTCCTCAAGAGGGGAAGGAGGGAAGCCACCTCCCTTGCCTGTGTTGTTGCCTCTGGCTCATGAATCACTGCCCACTGCCCACAGCTGGCTGGGCAGGCCCATTGATCGCACACTTGCTTCCCAGCACATTGTGGGCACAGATGGGCCTGTGTCCCCAAGGCTGGCCCCCTAAATCCATGCTCTGGTCAGCAGGGAGTGGAGGAGGCAGAGGCCACCGCCTGAATCCCCCCCACTCAGGGTGAAAACAATACCCCAAAAAATGAGCAAATGAAGGAAACAGCCACTGTTCCAGTGACAGTTTCATGTTGCCTGCTGAAGACGAAGGGCCGTCATCATTCAGGGATCACATCCTTCCCAGAACAGGTCTCTCCCACAGCTAATACCTGCACAGCTAATACCCGGCTGCTCCCAAGGCCAGGAGATGTCTCATTTTTGCCTCATGCCTTTTCACTGCTCTGTGTCCCTGGGAAGCTGGGCAGGGAAGGCCCCCTGGTGCCCACTCCTTCCTGGACTTTGGTCTTAGAGCGCATTTGAGTCCTGCCTGGTGATCAGAGGCAGAACCAGCCAACTCAGATTGGGTCTTGGGCACCCAGGCTCCCTCCCCAAGTGGTGTCCAGTGGCCTTCACTAGCACCATGTCTGTGACCATCAGTGTCACTTGGTGTCCACCATCCCATCTTACCGAGGGCACTGTCATATTGGTGGTGCCCGGAGCCTGCCCTCATCACCCCTACCCCATCTACCAGTCAACTCTGTCATCTTCATGGCACTTACCAACCAAGACACGGCCACCCTACGTGGTCACATGACTGTCACCTCTGCTCACAGCTCTGCTTTCCCCGACCTGGCCGGGTGCTTCATGCTTCTGGGAGCAGAGCTGGGATAGCTGATTCACTATGGGCCACACTGGGTGGCCTATACTAACAATGCGATTTACAGTGGGGCTCTGAGCCACGAGGGGTCAGCTGTACCTCTGGAGGGGCTGGAGATGAAGGACTGACCTCCAACAAAATACTCTGGACACCAAGGCCTGGGGGACTGTCCTTGGTTGGCCACACGTTACTGCTGGTGGCCAGCTTCATAAACTAGAAATCCTTAGACGTACCCTCTTTTAAGCTAATGGCAGCCAGCCTGGGCCTGGGGAGCAGGGCTGCTTGCAGCTCGACTCAGCTTGACCCATTCAAGTCACTCTAACCCATTTGGGCTGAGCTCAGTTCCAGCCCAGCCAGCCCCTGCCATTCTGGCTGGTCCCCAGGGACAGGCAGGGCTCACTCAGGTCAGAGCAGTGTGAACTCATCCCAGCTTCGTCTTGTGTGGCTCCTGGGATGAGCAGGGAGGGCTGCTGCCCACAGAGGAGGTCCCAGGCCCTGTCTTGGAGAGAGGAGGTGCATAGAGGGCTGCCCCTGGCTTGGGGTCATGGCCGCGGGGAGACTGCTGTGGCCCCCACACGTGGAATGGCTGCTATTGGTCACCCACAGGTTTATAGTGTGCTGCCATGCCCAGGGTGCTCGGGTTGGGAGGGAGGCCAGCAGGGCCCAGAGCCTGGCCTGGGTTTCTGTCCCCGAGCACTCTGTCCCTCTCTGACCCTGGTTTGAGCTGGAGGTAGCGGCAGGCTCAGAGGAGCCGGGGCCAAGGCCCCTTTTCTGCTGCCAACACGGTTCAGTGCCCTGAGGACCAATTAGACTGAAAGGGCCTCTCACCTCTGGGGAGTTAAAGTGCTTTTAAGAGGCGATTATTCAAAATTTGTAATCTCCGCTTTCTAAGTGCTCTCCCCTTTCCTGCCCTGACTTAAATGCAATTATTTCCATTCGCCAGGTTTGAAAGAGGGGCTATGCCTTTCCACTATTCAGACACCTATAGCCCTGGCCTTCTGACCTGGGGCTACTGCACCCAGACGCCCAGGACAGCGGGGCACTGCTGCAGCCCCAGGATTTCTCCCTTGGGGAGACTGCGCCCCTTCCTGGTCACTCAAAGGTGGAACTTCTCCACCCCTGAGCTGCAACATTAGCTCCCTGACTTCCCGGCCAGTGTGTTCCCATGTCACATGTCTTCCTGTTCAGGTGCTGAGGATACTGGAGGGGATGGATAACACGGCCAGCTCGGCCTGGTCAGCGTATCTTGGCTGCCCAGTGTGAAGGCCCCAAGGTGCCACTGTGGGGGTGGGCAGGGGTCCCCTGAGGCTCCTCCTGACTGCTGCCACCCTGATCTCTGCCAGAGCCCCCCAGGGCAGGAGGGGTCTCCACAGTGGTGGATATCCAGGACTGGGCTTCAGGATGAGAGCACCTCTTGGAGTAAACTCAGGCCAAATTAAATTGAGCTGATCTGGTGTGAATTATGTTGAACGTAATCGCTAACCAGTTGTGCTAACTTGAGCTGAGCCGATGTAATAAGCAGTACGGAGGCATGGGCGGGTTGCTTGGGAGGGGAGGGCTTCCTGGAGGAGGGGGCTCACAGCTGACCTGGGAAGTGATGGAAGACCTGAGAAATGGACTTGCTCAGAGCCTGGACAGGACTGTGCCTTCTCTCGGGGCCCAGGATGTGTGCTCAGTGGCGCAGCTCCTCGCCAGCTCCTCCTCGCCTGCTGCCTCCATCCTTCTGAGGTCTCAGCCCTGGCGGCGGCTCTTCCCCCGCCACTCGCTCCTGGGTGAGTGACGCACATCTCTGGCTCCTAATGAATGCTGTGACAAGGGACAGCTTGCCACCTGGTCTGTGCAGCCTGGACCTCACCCAGAGGCCGTTACCGTTGTTTCTACCGTCAGTTCCAGCTCCCTCTGGTGCTCAACCAACCCCTCACGCTCAGTGTTTCTGAAATAGCCCGGACTTCACACAGCTCCAGTCCCAACGCTCTGCCCCCCTCAGGTGATGGTCAGGACCTCAACTCATCCGTTCAGCCACTCTTTCTCTTGTGACCCACATCTGATCCTCCAGCTCATCCCATGGACTATGTCCTGAGCCTCCCACCCCTACCCTGGTCGAAGTCACCATCTCCCCTCTGGGTTATTACTGAGGCCTCTGGCGGAACCCTTGGACACCTTGTCTGAAGGAGGAGCTGCTCTCCAAGAGCTGGTCTTGCCGAAACAGTCAGACCCTCCCCTCTCAGGACTCTGCAGTGGTGCCCCTCTCTCTGTGGACAACACATCCACTCCAGGCCTGTCCCATCTGAGCCCATCACCCATGTCCTGCCCTGTCTTCCTCCTGCTCCCTCACAGCATTGGGCAGAGGGCAGGGCAGAGGAGCCCTGCAGGGCGTGGGAGCCCCAGGGCACTCTGCAGGGCGACACACCTCTCTCCCTCCTTTGTGAGTGTGCGGGATGTTCTCCACTGTCCCCTGACTGCCTGTGTGTGACAGTAAACATTGTTTGGATCCGAAGGAAATTGGCTCTAATTAGCCAGCCGCCAGATTAAAGCTTTGAGGAGCCTGTGGAAGGGAGGATCCTTCCTGAAGGAGGGGTGGGGACCTAATTAGCAAGGCAGTCAGGCCCTTCTTTCCTCCAGGCACCCACCGGCTTCCTCTCCGTGGCCCCTCCACAGGAGCATTTGCTCAAACTGAAGACCCATCTCCATAACCTGTTCGACTTGGCTTGGACCAGGCTCTCCAAGTTGATGTTCAGGATCTTGAGCGGAAAGCACAGGGCTACTCACTGCTGGGTGTGTTTTGGGGCTGGAAGGAGACAGCATCTCCATCACTATAAAGGCCATCAATGTCCCCTTGACTGCTGCCTCGAGAGCCATCAACCCTGGAAACATCTTCATTGCTGCTTCACCATAGTTACTGTCACCACTATTATCACCATGGTTCCTGTTACCACAACTATCGCCATGGTTACCACCACCTCCACCATCGTCACTACCACCACCTATGGGCTAGAGAGTCTCCATCTGGCCCTCTAGGTCCACTCTTCTTTGATCCTGTACCTTGGGAGGCTGAGTTTTATGGAATGTGTCAGTGAGCCACTTCCCTCTCATCCTGGTGGGTCCTGCAAGTGGGAGGCTGAAGGGGAGCAGGGGGAGAGGGAGGAGGGGGTGGAAGGAGAGGGGGAGGAGGTGGGGGGAGGGGGAGTGTGAAGGTGGGAAGAGGCAGAGGGCACAGATTTCTGTTGGAAGCTTGAAATAATTGCGGCTTCACATGAACTTGTAGGAAATAATGCAGAGCGACCCGCACCCCCTTCCCGTCTCCCCACTGGTAACATCTTACAAAATGTAATGCAGCCACCTAGGCCTGGAGCCGATGCCATGGCGATGCATTGAGGATTTTGTCCCTACTGCAGCCTGGGGGTGGACCTCAAGGACGAGCGGCAAGTGGGGTGGGTGGAGGCCCCCTCTGGCTCCCTGCCCAGTCCTCCTGCCTCCTGGAGGAAAGGGCCCAGACAGTTCAGGTGGTCAGAGGGCAGAAGCCACCCTGGAGGTGGCACCTCTGCACCAGGCCTCACCATTGCTCTTGGTGTCTCGTAATTGAAGGAATTCGTTCAGGAGGCTGAGTCCAGCAGCCCTGTGGCCTTAGACGCCGTTTTCGGGACATGGAGCATGGAGGTGCTCAGGCTCGCGCTGCCTCGGTGATCAGGGCCAGCTGCCTCCCCACTTCCCTTCTGTGCCCACAGCTCCCGTGCCGTGGGGTCCTCACTCTATTGCTTTCTCTGCAATATGAGCTTGTGCACTGGTGACATCACCTGGCTTCTTTTACTCTGGCCGCAGCACGCATAAACGAGTCACACCTCCTTGGCTGTGCATGAGCCTGTCCCGGGGGGAAACAAAGAATAAACGTGGCTGGGGGCTGTGCTGCCCACTGAACGATGCACCAGAGAATTAAAATCACTTTCCTGGCAGCAGCTGTCCCTCCTCCTGCCTATTGCCCAGTGCTGGCAGGCTGGGCCCTGGGTGGGCATGGGGGTCTGCAGGGGCTTCCCTCCAGCCTGAGGGAGATCAGGAGAGAAGTCCTCACCATGGGGACAGCCCCTCCCCCCTCAGTCTCTCCTGTCGCATTCGCTTTCTCTCTACTTGTTCCATTTTCCAGCCTGAAGGACAAGAAGCTGAGATGTCTTCCAGGGTGTTTCCTAAACTTTTCCAGGGTCCTGTGCCTGCAGGTCTGTGGTGGCCTTCAGCCTGTTTTGTCCCAAGCCAGTCTCTCTCCCTGTGGTCAGTTCATGATCTAGATTTGCAGCTCTGTCCTGGGGAACTTGAGACCCCCTCACCAGGCTGACCCTCAGATTCTCTAAGAAGGGCCTGTGTCTGCACCTTTTACAAAGCATCCCAGGTGATTCTCAGGTGCACCTGTGGTAGGGATCCTGACACAGTTGGGTTCGGGAGGGTCTGGCCATGAGGGAAGGCGAGACTCTGGGGTCAGTGAGGGCACAGACTTCGCAGAGGGTCCCGAGCCTCCTGGGACCCTCAGATGGAGGCTGGTAGGACTTCATGGCCCAAGGCCATCCTGCCCACCAGAGTGGAGGTTAGCTATTGGAGCTTGGCTCCAAGTGGGCCTTGCATCCCCTGACCAGAGTGTTCATTTCTGAAAGGGGAGAACAGAAGGGCACGTGTCCAGACTGCCTGGGACCTCCTTTGACAGTTCCTGCATCCCTCCCTTGTTGGGGCTCATAGTGGGTTGGAAAATCCCAGTTCACTCAAAACTTTGAGACATGAACTTATTTGGAATAAAAGCCTTTGCAGATGTTAGATGTCCAGATGGGCTCATCTTGGATTAGGGTATCCAATGATGAGTCTCCTTAGGGGAGAGAAAAGGAGGGATCAGAGACACAGAGGAGCAGCCACATGAAGACCGGACTGGGTGATGCAGCACAGAAGGAAAGCCTTCTGGGACTGCTGGGGACACTGGAGCCGGGAGAGCAGCCTGGAATCTCCCTGGAGCCTTCAGGAGGAACAGGTCCCTCCCTGAGCTTGATTTCAGACTCCAGTCTCCAGAACTAAGAGATGACAACTGTCTGAGGATTAGGCCTAGGAAACAAACTGCTACTGCCTGGTCTTGCTGACTCATCTGTGACCTCACCTGTGGCTGGCACCCTGGATGGCGTCCCCATTCCTCCACATTCCAGCTCCCAAAGCCAATAAGTGTGTGGGTCCTTCAGGTCCCCTGGATTCCCTGCTAATGGGGTCATTCATTTCTTCTGGAATGAATTCATTTCTCATCAGGAATACTGAGACTCTGGTCAGCTTCCTAGAGGAGGGGCTGGGGCATTTTGGCTTTTATGGGGACAGATAGTGACATGGTGTTTGGTGAGCTTCACCTTGGGGATGGAAGAACCATTTCAGGGCTGTCATAGGCTCAGGGCAGACTGAAACACCTCATAAAGGAAAGGACATTTGGGGTGAGCCTCCCTAAACTTTGGAAGGATCCTGACCAGCAGAGAAGTGAACAATACACATTCAGGAAATGACCATTCATTCACTTACTAATTCATCTCAAGGACAATAAATAACATTTCAGGCCTCTGAAATCTGAGTATTTCGTTGTTCCCAATGCTGAAGATGCTGGACGCTGGACAGAAAACAAGGGCTCTGCCTTCAGAGAGGCCGGTGCCACGAAGGTGAAGTCACTCATCACTGGGTGCTGAACGCTGTGAGCAGCCCCCCCACCGAGACCCCCCGTCACCCATGTTTGTGCGCATGGCAGAAGCAGCAACATCCACAGGACAGCCTGTGTGGTTCCCACCTTGAAAACCCCTCTCATTCATGGGATGCCACACTGGTGGCCCCTCCCTGGGCCAGAGGCAGCCTCAGTCCACATGACAGTGTGCCCCAGGCAGGAGGCCCCGGGACAAGCCTCCGCATGGCCCAGCGCCCTTAGTGAACCTCACCTGGGAACACAGTCCTGTTAGGTTCACTCATCTGACCCCACATGTCCTCAGTTATTGCGGCCAGAGACAGACAGACAAGTTGGAGCAGGAGGGAACCAGGACGGGCAGAAAACACTGGCAGGTAACAAGCTCTAATTACCAGAGATTGTTAATTATGAGGTGGCTTGTCACCAACTCAGTGTGACAGTTGGCATTATATATAGAATGCCATTCATAATATAATGCCTGTCAACCCCGTCCTCACATTACCATCATCTCAGAGAGCCCAAGTTTTCGCCACCATCATTGTGACCAACGCTGCCAGCATCACCACGACCCTTTCCACGTTATCATCACCACCACAATAGCATGTCTACTGCTATTTTTGAAACTCCAGGTCCACGAATCCTGTGAAGTTTAAGCTCTAATTACCAGAGATTGTTAATTAGGCAGAACCGTCAGCAATTTGTTTTTGTTGAGCCAGATGAGCCCAGAACCGCAGGCCACCCTGAGCTCTGCTCTGTTATCTGCACGAGCACACCCAAGGCTGTGACTGCCTTCTCATTTCGCTTCCACCTCTGGCAGGTCTAGTAAATCCATGAGCATTTGCTGAGCCTCTGGAGGCACAGCTTCCCCTGTGCAAGCAGGAGGAGGGGTGCGGACCCTGAGAGCTGGCAGTCCGGTAGTGGAGCCAAGACTGGGCGGGTGCGGGCCATCTCCATGGTTCCCGGCCCTGAGGGCCTCCTCCCCACTCCTGAAGATGCCCAGTCACAGGGCTCCTGCGCTTCTGTGCCCTTGGCCCGATGCTCTTCCTGCAGGATGTCTGGTGACTGATAGCTGTGAAATCGCGCCCGCCCTGCTCATCCGGGCCCTGCCTGGCCTCAGCCCCGCGGCGTAACTGCCGGACTCCCTGGCCACCTCTTTCCCCTGCCAGACACCAGGCCCACGGAGGCGGGCATCTGTCTGTTGCGTGCTGGTCAATGAACAAGTTTCGAACTATACAGCTGACTGAGTCCTGCTTGGCGACAGAACTCGAAGACATTGTAGTTCCGGCTGTTTTGTGCATCCAAATGGCCACACACTTCTTGAAGCTCCACTGTATCTTGGACCCTGGGCAGATGAGGGGAGAGGGCAGGCTGGGCGTGGGTGTGGGGGCCTGAGCATGCTTGGCATCCTCATCATCCTCTGAGGGAGGCCAGAGCCACTCCCGCCTGGGTCCCTGTCCCCACGTGGCAGAGGGAGAAGCCAGTGTTCTGGAAACTTCTGGCATGTAGGGCTGGGGTCCCACACTCCAAGGCTTGTGATGCTGTGTGGTGTGCAGGTCCTTTGACGAATTTAAACTGTCTTAAGAAAGCATTTAGCTTCAGGTCAATTACACGGTCAGGTTCCCTGGTTACCTGCCTCTGCAGTCACGGCTCTCAGCAGAGGCTCGAACCCGGGCCTTTCCCGGGAGGGGCTGGGATGAGGGGCTGCAGCTATTAGCTCCCATTCCACAAATGGGAGAACTGAGGCTCAGCAGCTGGTTGAAGGTGCTCAGCTCTGGTTCCCTAACAGTTGGTGGCCGCCCGTGATGGCCAGGCTCCCCGAACACTGGGTTTTGCATGGGCCATGTGGCTTTCAAAGCCCAGTCACCACGGTGGATGTGTTCGACTGTGCCCACTGCCGTGGAGGGAGGGTTGCCTCTCCAACATAGAGTGACTTATGTGCTATGTCAACACGCCACCTCGGAGAATAGAGAAACACCAGCCACGCCATGTTAATTACTCTTCTCAGATGAGGTAATGATCGCTAATGTGCACTGGATCTCCATTAATTATCTCTCTGACTTTAATTAACTTCTTCCCTGTTTCACCTGACATAATATATTATCACAAATGTCAACTTTGCAGAGTGTTTCCCTCTCGAAACAAAATAAGATGAGCCACACAAACGTTGCATTTTTGACACTGTAGACAGAAGTTCTTGGTCAGGGTGGATGTGCTACGGGTGGGACACAACAATGTCTCAATAGAATGCAGAGTTCTCTAAACAGCTGCAAAGAATTCATAATCATAATCAAGTGTGTTCCTCATCACACTTCTGTGACTTCTTTATATCCTTCAAACACACTGCTACCGATAAACATAACAATAGGACACCTGAAAACACAGCAGTATAATTTTTGGGGGATAAGAAAGCACTTTATTCCCACGTGGTGGCTCGAGGGCCCTGTCAGAGCATTCCAGGTATGAGAATCACCACCACCATCACCACCATCATCCCTATCATCATACTACCATAATCACCACCACCATCACCATCACCACCATCACCATCACCACCACCACCATCACCATCACCACCATCACCATCACCACCACCACCATCACCACCATCACCATCACCACCATCACCATCACCACCATCACCACCACCACCATCACCACCATCATCCCTATCATCATACTACCATAATCACTACCACCATCACCATCACCATCACCACCACCACCACCATCACCACCACCACCATCACCACCACCACCTTCACCACCACCATCACCACCACCATCACCATCACCATCACCATCACCATCACCATCACCATCACCATCACCACCATCACCATCACCATCACCACAATCACCATCACCACCTCACCATCACCACCATCACCACCATCACCACCATCACCACCACCATCACCACCACCACCGCCACCACACCAGCACCAGCACCAGCACCATCACCACCATCACCATCACCACCACCATCACCACCATCACCACCATCACCATCACCATCACCACCATCACCATCACCACCACCATCACCATCACCACCATCACCACCATCACCACCATCACCACCATCACCATCACCACCATCACCACCACCACCACCACCATCACCACCATCACCACCATCACCACCATCACCACCATCACCATCACCACCACCACCACCATCACCATCACCACCACCACCACCACCACCACCATCACCACCATCATCCCTATCATCATACTACCATAATCACTACCACCTTCACCACCACCATCACCATCACCATCACCATCACCACCACCACCATCAACACTGCCACCACCACCACCACCACCACCACCACCACCACCACCACCATCACCACCAACACCATAACCACCATCATCCCTATCATCATACTACCATAATCACTACTACCTTCACCACCACCATCACCATCACCATCACCATTATCACTACCACCACCACCACCATCACCACCACCACACCACCACCACCATCACCACCACCACCTTCACCACCACCATCACTATCACCACCTCACCACCACCACCACCATCACCACCACCACCACCACCATCACCATCTCACCACCATCACCATCAACACCACCACCATCACCATCACCGTCACCACCACCACCACCATCACCACCACCACCACCACCACCATCACCACCATCATCCCTATCATCATACTACCATAATCACTACTACCTTCACCACCACCATCACCATCACCATCACCATTATCACCACCACCACCACCACCATCACCACCACCACACCACCACCACCATCACCACCACCACCTTCACCACCACCATCACCATCACCACCTCACCACCACCACCACCATCACCACCACCACCACCACCATCACCACCACCACCATCACCATCACCATCACCACCACCACCATCACCACCACCACCATCACCACCACCACCATCACCACCATCACCATCACCATCTCACCACCACCACCACCACCACCACCACCACCATCACCATCACCATCATCATCACCATCACCACCATCATCCCTATCATCATCACTACCACCTTCACCACCACTATCACTACCACCACCACCACTATCACTACCACCTTCACCACCACTATCACTACCATCATCACCATCATCACCATCACCATCACCACCACCACCACCACCACCATCACCATCATCATGACGAGCAACCCCGTCAGCATGGCCTCACCCTCCATCACCATCTTTATACATCATCACTGCCATTCATAATATAATGCCCATCAACCTCATCTTCACATTACCATCATCTCAGAGAGCCCAAGTTTTCACCATCACCTTTGTGACCAACGCTGCCAGCATCACCATGACCCTTTCCACCACTATCGTCACCATCATTCTCACCTCTCATTATCAGTGTCATGACTGCCAATGCCCTCAGCGTATCACCACCATCTCAGCATGAGCCAGGGTGCTTTGTGGGCACTAAGGTGGAGAGGGGAGAAACTTGTCATCATGATGACAGCTAGGGAACCCAGAGCCCCCAAGTTCACCACCACTGCCACATCCTCACTGCCAACACATACTGCCAGGGTCACATGGGATGAGTGGGTGACAAGTGCACACGGCAGAAGTGCTTCTCATCCTGGGGTCTTGCGGAGTCAGTGTTTCCTGCCTGTCCTGGTTTCCTCCTGCTCCAACTTCTGTCTGTCTGTCTCTGGCCGCAATAACTGAGGACATGTGGAGTCAGACGGGTGAACTTAACAGGACTGTGTTCCCAGGTGAGGTTCACTAAGGGCACTGGGCCATGCGGAGGTTCGTCCCTGGCCTCCTGCCTGGGGCACACTGTCATGTGGGCTGAGGCTGCCTTTGGCCCAGGGAGGGGCCACCAGTGTGGCATCCCATGAATGAGAGGGGTTTTCAAGGTGGGAACCACACAGACTGTTCTGTGGATGTTGCTGCTTCTGCTTTCGCTGTCCCTTGTGGTCTCTGGCCATGGCCACCAACAGTTTCCACTCCCACTGTTCAGTTCAATCAGCCACAGAGGGTGAAGTCAGGGTGCTGTGAGGCTGATGGATGAGCCGGATGGACTGGTTGTTTGGATGGCGTCCAGGGTGGATAAGTCTCACACAGAG
This sequence comes from Miniopterus natalensis, assembly GCF_054644295.1. Taxonomy (NCBI): domain Eukaryota; kingdom Metazoa; phylum Chordata; class Mammalia; order Chiroptera; family Miniopteridae; genus Miniopterus; species Miniopterus natalensis. The sequence goes on along the minus strand of NC_142096.1, from coordinate 42,912,288 downwards.
GGCTCAGCTAGCTTAGTGCTTGTCACCACCTCCGTGTGACAGTTGGGTTCCATGGACTGTCTTTCCCCTTGTCGCCTTTAATGTCCACCTGCGGTGTGCTGGCCACCATACTAGGGACAAACAGGTCACTGCCTCCCAGAGCTCAATGTCTGGGGTGGGGTGGCCTTAAGTGTTGGCAATGCCACAAAGCAGGTACAAAGGGGATATTCAGGACAGTGGAATGGGCAGCGGGTCAGCTCAACAAACTGTGGTCACTGAGTGTCCCCTGAGGGCTGTCGTCAGCTGGCCAGAGCTGGAGTTTGGCAGGTGAGTGAGGCTGGGAACTGTCCTTCCTGAGCTCAGGGACTGGGGGAGCAGGGGTGGTGTGCATCATCACAGGTGGACGTGGACTCCGGTGGGGCTCCCCATGGGAGCTGTGGTGTGATGAGGACTGGGCAATGATGAGAGGGGTCAAGGTTCAGCTGAGCCTGAGACATGCAGGGGCCATATGCTGCCCTGGCCTCCTCTGCCTTTGGTCACTTTGACCAGCAGGACCACTGCCACTGCTACAGGTCTAACCCCGTCACGGCTGTCACTCATGGTGACTGTAGCTCTGCTCTGTCCTGAGCTGGGGAGGTTTGCACCTCAGGTGATCTCCATGGCAGCGTCTGAGAAAGGGGTGGTGGCCTGCATTTCCTGCCATCATTTGGCTGTCAAGAGGCACCATGGGGCTTCGTCTGAATGGCCATATGGAAGTACTCAGGCCCTCTAGTCCCCTGTTTGTCACCTCTCCTGGATGAGACCTGGTCCCTGGGCTGGGACTGCTGCTGACTGGCAAGGAGTTGCCATGTGTGTGGGCGCTGGGTGTTGGCTGCCCGTGGGGAATTGGCGCCCTTTGTTGGGGGAGATACACCCCCAGATGTGACAGCACAGTGTCATCTCCTGGGACAGCTCCCTCTGATCCCCAGATAAGCTGTCTGTCGATTGGACAGCTCCTCCTGTCACTTGCTATCTGGCTTTATTTCGCCGGAATAGGGGAAGATGCAGTTGGTAACGACCCGTGACAGCTGCTATATTGATATTACCAGTCTTGTGGGGAGAAAGAGAGAAAATAAACACTAGATGAAAGTATGATTGAGGATTAATAGTTGTCTGGTGAGGATTCGCAAAGAAACGGGCCTGAAGAGATGGCTTTTCTGCAGCGCCCCATTGCTCCTGGCAGCAGGCTGAGGTGAAGCCGCTGGCACCGCGGGACCTGCAGGGATGGCATCCTCTGTGCTGTTAGGGGACAGCCCTGGGGCTGGTGGCAATTTCCTGAGCCCTTAGCCATGGGCTTGGAAGCTGCCCAGTTTGGGGAGGGCAGATAGAAATTGCATTTATTTATTTATACTATACAGTGTTCCAGAAAGAATTGAAAAAGGCTTAGAAATTGCCTTGTATCAGAAGCTCCTGGTAATCCTCGGGCTTCCACTTAGGCAGGTGCAGTGGCTACTGCCACATCAGTGTCCAGTGGAGGCTGAGCCAGGGTCAGATACCAGCTGTTATGTTGACAACAAGAAACCTGGGTCCCTTTGAAGTGTCTTTGCCAAAGTCACCTGGGAAGGCTGCTCAGCATCGCAGAGGATGTAATGACGTCTCTTTCATCGGCAAAAACAACCAATTGGAAATGAAGGGTACCTTGTTGGGGAGCAGGCGACCGGAACATGGGAGACAATAGAGTCATACTCTGTGCCCAGCTCTGTGCTGCTGGGGGTTACGGGTGCTTATCACAATTTACAAATTGCAGGCCCAGTAAGTGTGTGAGTTCCCTGGGGCTACCGCAACAAATTGTCACCAATAAGCGGCTCAAAACTGCAGAAACCCATTCTCTCCCAGTTCTGGGGACCACAGTTTGAAATCAAGGTGTCTGGTCCAGGGAGGATCCTTCTTGCCTCTTCCAGACTCTAGTGGCTCCAGCCTGTGTTTTTGTCATCACAGGGCATTCCTGGCTTGTATCCTCTTCTGTTCTATGTCCTACGAGGACAGCAGCCATTGTCTTTAGGGCCCACGCTAAGTTTTTTATTTATTTATCTTTATTGTTGAAAGTATTACAGGTGTCCCATTTTCCCCCCCATTGACCTCCACCTCGCTCCCACCACCTCCCCAGGCCTTCAGCCCATTACTGTCTGTGTCCGTGGGTTATACATATATGCATGTAACTTATTTGGTTAATCTCTTCCCATCTTCCACCCCTTCCCTCTTCTCTCTGAGATATAACTGTCTGGTGCATGCTTCAGTGTCTCTGGGCCTATTTTGTTCATCAGATTCTTTTGTTCATTAGCTTCTTCTTAAAGAAGACCCTTCAACATTTCCTGTAGTGATGGTCTGGGGGTGATGAATTCCTTTAGCTTTTTCTTATCTGTAAAGCTCTTTATCTGACCTTCAGTTCTAAATGATAGCTTTGCCTGGTAGAACAATCTTGTTGTAGGTTCTTGTTTTCATCACTTTGAATATTTCTTGCCACTCCCTTCTGGCCTGCAAGGTTTCTGTTGAGAATCAGCTGACAGTCATATGGGTGCTCCCTTGTAGGTAACTAATGGCTTTTCTCTTGCTGCTTTTAAGATTCTCTCTGTCTTTAACCTTTGGCATTTTAATTATGATGTGTCTTGCTGTGGGCCTCTTTGAGTTCCTCTTGTTTGGGACTTTCTGTGCTTCCTGGACTTGTAAGTCTATTTCTTTCCCCAGGTAGGAAAAATTTTCTGTCATTTTTTCAAATAGGTTTTCAATTATTGCTCTCTTTCTTCTCCTTCTGACATCCCCATAATGTGAATGTTGGGCCACTTGAAGTTGTCCCAGAGACTCCTTACACTATCTTCATATTTCTGGATTCTTTTTTCTTTTTGCTCTTCTGGTTGGATGTTTTTTGCTTCCTCATGTTCCAAATTGCTGATTTGATTCTCAGAGTCCTCTACTCTACTGTTGATTCCCTGTAAATTATTCTTCATTTCAGTTTGTGTAGCCTTCATTTCTGACTGACTCTTTATTATGTCATCGATGGTCTCACTAGTTTCCTTAGTAGTCTTACTAATATCCTTGAGCATCCTTATAACCATCATTCTTAACTCTGTATCTAGTAGTTTGCTTGGTTCCACTTAATTTCATTTTTTTCCTGGAGATTTCTTCTCTTCTTTGTTTGTGACATATTTCTTTGCCTCCATATTTTGGCTGCTTCCTGGTGTTTGTTTCTATGTATTAGGTAGAGCTACTATGTCTCCAGGAATTTGTAGAGTGGCTTTGTGTAGTAGGTGTCCTGTAGGGCCCAGTGGCTCAGCCTCCCCAGTCACCTGAGCTGGGCCTTCTAGGTGCTCCCCTATGTGCACTATCCTGTTGTAGTTGAGCCTTGGTTGCTATTGGCATCACTGGGAGGAACTGACCCCCAGGCCAATCAGCTGTCAGGACCAGCTGCAACTACAGCCAAAGAGCTGTTTTGCAGGAGATGCTCCCATGGAGTAGGATTTACTTCAGTGGAGCTTTGGTGTTCACCAAGTGTGCCCCTGAGTGTGTCACTTGTGGATGTGGGCTGAATTCCTGAGTGGTCGAAGCTGACCACCGGGTGCACTGTCTCTGGGGCCTCCCAGGAGGTGCAAAGTCAGCCTTCTGCCTATTCCCTGGGCAACCCAGGATGAACTACACAGCAATCTGTAGGTAGCTTCTACTTGTGCAGGGCTTGGCAGTGTCCAGGAGACCCCAAGCTATGAACCAATGCAGGCTGCTACTAGTGCCAGGCCTGGGGTCACTTATCAAGAGGTATGGGGCATGCTGAAGCCGGCTGCTGCTTGTTTGAGAGATTTTAGGCAAGTCCTTAGCCTGAGGTTAGAGAGGCCACTTGCATAGAAAAGCCACTGGAAATGGCTTGGATGAGCTTGCAAGTAGGGAGGAGTGGGGTCCCCAGGAATCACCAAGGTGGGGCTGAAGGTGTGAGTCAGGTTGATGGAGATTCAAAAAAGGCTCCTGTTTGCCGGCTCTGTAGGGGGAGGGCTAGTCAAAAGAGTAATGGCCTCTGCCAGGTCTTCTGTCTGTGAGAAAGCTGCCCCTCCAGCTCTTTCCCCAATTCCAGGAAAGTTAGTTCCTTCCTGAATGTCCCAGGTTCCTTTCGAGCTGCTGTCCAGTGTTGGAGCTCAGAGGGAGCACATCTGAGTGAGTCCATATGCGGGCCCTTTAAGAGGAACTGCCTGGGACTCCCGCAGCCTCCGTGTCCCTCAGCCACAGTCCCCGCTGGTTTTCACAGCCCAAAGGTGTGGGAACTTCTCTTCCCAGCCCTGGAACCTTGGGCTGGGGGCCTGATGGGGGCTGGGACCCCTGCTCCTCCAGGAAACCACCACAGCCGAGATGTCCCTCCCAGGTTTAAACCGTGGCACCAGATGTGAGCCCGCGGCTGAGTCTCTGGGATTCAGCCCTGATCTCCCAGCGTCTCCGCCCCTCCTATCGGTCTCGATGCTGCTTCAGTTCCCTGGTTCTAGGGCTTCTGTCCAGCCAGATTTCAGGGGGTTCTGAGTGATGGTGTTTCTGTATTTTAGTTGTAATTTTGATGTGGTTGCTGGAGGCGGCAGGTACCCAGTTACCTATGGGTTGTCCCTCCCCACCCTAAGTTTTTGTGTATCCTACTTTGAGATCCTTAACTGAATTACAGCTGTAAAGACTCTTTTTCTGAATGAGGTCACACCCACAGTTTTTGAGGTTTACGTCATGGACACATCTTGTGGGGCCCCATTCAGCCCACTCCAGTGAGTAGGTGAGAAATGAAAGTGGGCTGGGCATGGATAGGGGTGAAAATGAGTCACGTGCTGAACTTGGATTAATCCCAGGGTCCTTTAAATAAAAACAACCATGAACTGCAGGCTGTTTACCTGCTCAGAGCTGCCTCACCTGGTGTGGCCATGGGGGGAGGAGCTGCGAGGGGATCACATCATTCTCCTGAGGGTCAACAACCAAATTTTCCAGGACAAGACCACCCTTAGCCAGAGTGTGGCTGAGACTGGAAGCCAGGTCCACAGGACCCCAAATCTCAGGGCCTTTCTACTGGGCCAGGGAGCCTCTGCCTGGGAGGCCCTCTCCTTCAGTGGGTGTGTGCATGTATGTACTGTGTGTGTGTGTGCCTGTGTGTGTGGGGGGGAGGGAGGAGGTTCACTGAAGGAGATCTTAGCTGGAGACAGAAGAGTCCCCTGGCAGCAGTTCGAGAAAGCTAAGGCTCAGACAAGCTGAGCATGGCTCTGGGCCCTGGGCAGGCTCACTGGACAGCCCTGCCCCCTGCTAAGCCTCGGCACCTCCTCCTCATTTATATTTCTTTCCTGTATTTCTTCCTAAGCTGCCTTAAATCCTTTTTGAATGAGGCGAGGCATAAATAGATAAATAAATAAAAAACCCATGCTGCCAATTTTAAAACATCTTCCCCAGGGCCCTATTCGTTCCTGGAGAGCTCCATTTGTAACCCTCTGACAACTCCCCATCAGGCCCCCAGGCACTCTGGGCTCAGAAGAATGAGCTGGTTCATGAACCAGGTTCTTCCTGCCAGCACTTACAAAGTGTCTTCAAGGTCCCCTCCCCACACTGCCATGGGAGGCAGTCTATGGACACCACCCCCTCACCTGTGGAGCCTGGGACTGGCTCGGGCCTGGGGTCTCAGGTGACCAGCATCTCACCACCACCTACTTTGCCTGAGCTGAAGTGCCTGGGGCTTGGAAGGCATCTGGCAGCTTGAATATTCATTGGAGGTTCCAGGCACATATTTCCTACCCCCAACAAATAATTAGCATTTATTGAGAACCTACTATGTGCAGCATACTGGGACAGGTACACTAGAAAGACCATATCACAGAAAAATATGCTCAATTGTGCCCTGAATTCAAGTAGTCACCTGCCCTCAGCTTCCCCAACTTGGAGATAGTAAGAATGGACACTCAGTGGTGTGTGCCGGGGCCGACAGGGCTCCTGTGCAGACAGGCACCAATGAGTGCTTGTTGATCAATGGGTCAATCAATGCATTATGAAGCCAAGAAAGTCACACTGCTGAGTAGAAGTTGGAGTCTAAGATGTGCAAGTTTGCTTCTTCATCAAGTAGACCAGGGTGTGTGTGTGCGTGGGTGTGTGTGCATGAGTGTGTGCATGCATGTGTGCATGCATGTGTGTGTACACACGTGTGTGTGGGAGGCAGCACAGTGCAGTGTTGGATCAACACCAAGACAGGGTCCTTTTTGCCTTTACCTTGAAGCTCTTTGTGGGGCCCAGACATAAAACAACAGCCAGCTCCTTTCATTGTGAAAAGAGCACAAGTGTGTTTGTGCTGAAGGTGGGTATGCAATGGCATCTCAGTTCCACCATGATTAGGGCTGATTCTGACTTTTCCTCTCTCTGTCCTCCCCCCAGTTTATCCAATTGTATTTCAGAACTAGGAAGGACCCTGACACAAATCACGGTGCCCAAGGTTCTTTCCTGTGATGGATGACACCTCTTTTGTATGGGCCTGTGCCCCCCTCACTTCCCTGACCTGAGCTTTCACAGTTTGACATCAGAATTAGGACATTCCTGCTTCAGGTGAGTGATAGAGAAGACATCAGGGGCGCAGAACAGCTGGAGCTCGGCCGCCGTATTTCACAGGCAGCCACAGAATTTATTTCAGGGGACGCACATATTTTAGCTGTATGAGCTTCTATTTCATGAGACAGAGCCATGGCTGTCGGCCACGTTGGGCTGGACCTTCCCACAGTTGTGCCTGGCTGAAGGTGTTGAGGTTGAAGAGATTAGATCTTGAACATTCTGGGTTTTGCCAGAGCACAAGCTCAATGAAGGTCCACTGGTGGAATGATTGAGAAGACGGATGTGTGGGCTGTGGATGGATATGGGTTTTGGTCAGCTGTGCTGTCCATGGGGTTGACCTTGGCTAGTGGTCCAAGTGCTGTGGGAAGAACACGAGGCGTGGGTCAGGCCCAGGGCTCAGGATGCTGGTCTAGCCTGGCTCTGTGCCCAGGACATTTTATCAGGCTCTCGACCCTCAGTTTCCTCACCTGTGGAATGGGTTGTGACAGTGACTCCTGCTTTGTCTCCTTAATGCTCCAAGGACTCAATGTTTAAGTATTGCAAAGCACACAGTGCTATAGAAATTTAAGGCTTTCACATGAGGTCAATCTCTCCAAAGACATGTCTAACCATTGTTTATGTGGGATGAGGAATGATCGATGCTGATTAAAACCCAAGTTTTATCATATTAGTCATATTAGTGCATGAAACCAACTAATGCACTTGCTAATATGGGGCCTGGGGTTTGGGGGAGTGGGGTCCCATGCTTGCCCTGCCAGTTATTGAGTGGACAAATCTTAAAACACCTGTGGATCCAGCTTTCCTCACCTGCGAAGGGAGTGGATAAGCTCAGTGGTATCAGCCTCACTTGGGGAAAGTGCATTCTTGCACCCAAATGGAGACTCAGGAACTCTGGCCTCAGGCACCTTTCCAGCTTCACTTCCAATTCCTCCCCATACTTACCTTCCCCAGGGGACCTGGTAGACTGGCCAGCCCTCTCAAGCTACCTTGTGAGGTGAACTGTGGATAATAAATGGGCAGGTGGGACATTCGCTCAGACTTCAAATGCAAGGAGAGTTACTGCTGCAGTTGGGGCTTCCATGCCTTAATTATCAGCAAGGACACCACTGACAAGCAGTGGAGATGCACAGACCGTGGCTGTCCCCAGGGAAACTGGGGTTACAGGTCTAGAGACATCAGTTGCTGGCCGAGCTGTGTTCCTTGGCTCGCATCCCCAGCCCCTGGCTTCTGTGCTCACATCCTGCCCCCCTCTTATGAGGATCCTGGGATGATGCTGGGCACCATCTCCCTGCCCTGGGTCACTGCCTGCTGCAGGCCATCCCAGCCATGCAAGAGTTTTGGCAGCACCCCTGATCCCCCTCACCACCAAGGTGCCAGCAGCAGCCTCCCCCTGGTGTGATACCCAGTGTCTTCAGACCTTATCAAATGTCACCGGGGGCCAAAGTCAACCCCAGGTCAAAGAAGATGGACTGAGACCACTGATTCAGCTGTCAGGACACGGATGGTTGCACCAGGTCTTGTGTGAGCACTAACACATGTCTCAAAGACAACTGTCACAAACACGCTGACACCCCTCCCAGGAGAGGGCGCATCTCTGGCTCACAGGCCTGTCCTGATTGGGAATGAAAGGTTCTGCTCGGGTCTGGGAAAGCCACAGCCTCAGAATGTTCCCCAGGATAGGAAGAGATCCTCCCAGATCCCCCATAGGGCCACCCCCGTGTCCTAATGTGTCCTCCTGACTTTTTTCTTTATTGTCAAACTTTTGACTTTTGTCTAGAAGTCTGTCTCTCATGACGTGACTTTGCTGCCACTGTGACCCTGGGATAAATGGACAGAAGTGGCCTTGGAAAAGCCCGGAAGCCAAGGGTAATGCTCAGACCTTGAGCCTGGTCTGGGGGTGGCAGCAGGACAGACGGGTCCAAACCCAGGACACTGTTTCCTAGTCACTGGGCCCAGGCCTGTGAGGCCTCTGGGAAGGGACTGGCGGGACAGTTGGAAGTTTCCTGTATGAGACAGACGCCAGTCCTTGGGCGCCAGGGTCACAGTATGGATTTGGGAAAACTGCCTCCAGGGAATTCTTTTTTCCACTCCCTAAGCTGAAGGTAACATGTGCTCATTCTGCTCAGGTTAAATTTCCACATTAATTATTCAGGAGACTTAATGCGATCAAACTAGGATCTGTGCACCGGATCCGAGAGGGAACCAAAAACAAAATCGATGGGTCCAAAGGCCTCAGCGGCAAATGAATAATTAACTTTCCCCCTGGAAGTTTCACTGGGAAAGAACAAATAGTTTACAAGATACGCAGACCAGACAGATGAGAAAGAGAGAGAGAGAGATGGACAGACAGACAGATACACAATAGATAGAGGGGTGGTAGACATTAGAATGTCAGGCAGAGACCGATGATAGACGGTTAGATGATACACACACAGAGGATACACACACAGAGGATACACACAGAGGGTACACACAGAGGATATGCACACAGAGAATACACACAGAGGATACAGACACAGAGGATACACACAGAGGATACGCACAGAGGATACACACAGAGGATATGCACACAGAGGATACATACAGAGGATACGCACACAGAGGATACGCACACAGAGGATACACACAGAGGATACACACAGAGGATACGCACACAGAGGATACGCACACAGAGGATACACACAGAGGATACACACAGAGGATACGCACACAGAGGATATGCACACAGAGGATACAGACAGAGGATATGCACACAGAGGATACACACAGAGGATACACACACAGAGGATACACACACAGAGGATACACACAGAGGATACACACAGAGGATACGCACACAGAGGATACGCACACAGAGGATACGCACACAGAGGATACACACAGAGGATACGCACAGAGGATACGCACACAGAGGATACACACACAGAGGATACACACAGAGGATACACACAGAGGATGCACACAGAGGATGCACACAGAGGATACACACACAGAGGATACACACACAGAGGATACACACAGAGGGTACACACAGAGGATACGCACACAGAGGATACACACAGAGGATACACACAGAGGATACACACACAGAGGGTACACACACAGAGGATACACACAGAGGGTACACACAGAGGATACAGACACAGAGGATACAGACACAGAGGATACAGACAGAGGATATGCACACAGAGGATACACACAGAGGATACACACACAGAGGATACACACACAGAGGATACACACAGAGGATACACACAGAGGATACACACAGAGGATACACACACAGAGGATACGCACACAGAGGATACACACAGAGGGTACACACAGAGGATACACACAGAGGATACACACAGAGGATACGCACACAGAGGATACACACAGAGGATACGCACACAGAGGATACACACAGAGGATACACACAGAGGATGCACACAGAGGATACACACAGAGGATACGCACACAGAGGATACACACAGAGGATACACACAGAGGATACGCACACAGAGGATACACACAGAGGATACACATACAGAGGATACACACAGAGGATACACACAGAGGATACGCACACAGAGGATACACACAGAGGATATACACAGAGGATGCACACAGAGGATACACACAGAGGGTACACACAGAGGATACACACAGAGGATACACACAGAGGATACACACACAGATGAGAGAGAGAGAGGACTGGGAACCAAGTCCAGCTGCATCTGTCTTTGTCCAGAGACCCAGCTCAGCTGCGGCTATTGGTGCCAGAAGTCACAGCACTGATTGGTTTAGTGTCCACAATTTCATGTGTCTTTCATTGTGACCCCGGGGGAGCTGCAGGGCCCCTGTAGGTGCCAGGATGGGTTCTATGCCATCTATTTATATCCAAATCAATTCTAAGTCCATTGCAGAACTCTGCTTAATCGAATCTGTTGTCCTTCACACACCAAGATGAGACACCTGACCCTGTCCTCCTGGGGGAGTCCAGATCCCGTCCTTGTGCCCAAGGAGCAAATGGCAGTGTGCATGGCCGGTGCTGCTGGGCCTGGGTGGGTTTGTCACTGCATTCAATATACTCTCCTGGCAGCCTGACACATTTATTAATTGACAATAGTGCCAAGAGCCCCAGGCTGACTGGATGCCAGAGAGACCCCAGGGTGCCCCACCAGCTGTGTGACATCCAGCTGGTCACCAGGCCTCTTGGAGGAACCTGGGTGTCCTTTGTAGAGGGTGGAGGGGTCCTAACACTCATGGTTCATCCTTGGTGCTGGGACGGGAGAGCTCGCACAGGCTGGTCCTGTCTGCTCAGGGGCTGGACCAGACTCGGCTCCCGGGCAGGCTGGCCTTGCTCTGGGTCACAGTGGCTGCTCTAGGAGCCTCTCAGGGATACTCGTCCCCTCCCGGGGTTCTGCAGGCCTGGGAAATCTGTCTGCAGCTCAGCCAAACTATAGGGGTCTGGGGTCCCTTCTGGGTGGCAGGGGCTCTGTTTCTCCCTTTGTCAAACCTTCCAAGTGTGAGCCCCCACCAAGCTCACCACAGCGGAGGGACACCATGAAACACCCCCCACCTCCCCTGGACACCTTGGCATCAAGGGGCCAACCACAGGCCACGGCGGCAGACTGGATGTCTAGAGGCGGGGTCCCTGCCGGAGGAGGCGTCCCCACGCCCTCGGGCCTTCTGGCTCCTGCCCTCCTCTTTTCTCCCCATCGCATCTCCCTGAGCCGTCCCAGGGGCACGGCTTTGGCCTCTGCAGAGACAGGGGTCTGAGTCTCTGGAATCCTTAGGAACGTGGCCTGGGATCAGCGGCCCTGGGTTTGATCTTGTGTCCGTGTGGACTGTTGACTTCCCTTTTCTAACCCTGAATCTCCTCTGTAAATGGGATCGTGGACGCGCTCACTTGGGAGAGCCCGGGGCATGAGCTGCTCACAGAAATAGTAATAATAAAAACAACAACAAAACCATGAGGTCTTAGTGCAACAGCCAGCATAGAGGACCTGTTCCGTAAGAGGTGACAATTATCAGTCTTTCTCACAAATATTAATGTGTATTTATTCAGGCTCAAGAATGCACATATTTACAGCAAATTGGCACCTGCTATGTGTCCCCTGTGAGAGCCCCTGGGGACATTAGCACACACAGGCATAGGGGTGCAACTGGATCGTGGCCCAGGACAGCAGGAGCCCAGGCCCAGAACCCCTGAGCAGCAGGGGGGGTCACGGAATCACGAGGAAGTGTTGAAAGGCAGAGACGACTTCTCCTTCCTCCCTAGCCGCAGGGGACACTGCCGAGCAGCCATGGTGAGCCTGGGCGTTCAGTCCCCACACCTGTGACCTCAGTCTGTGGGGGGCGTTAACCTACCCAGGTGACGATGCTGTGGGTGGCACAGCTGGGGTTTGAGTCCAGTGGTTACACTCGACACCCTTTTCTTTAAGGCCCTGGGGGTGAAACCTGGTCAATGGGGGCTGACAAACTGGCCCAGGATGGGCACCCAGGGGATGGTGGCCAATCCCGTGGGCGGACCCAGGTCAGGGAGTATCTCACGGGAGGGGACACCCTGAGTCTGAAGGTTGTCTGTTGGGAACCATGAGTCAGAGAGTCTATCTTTCCAATTCTGGATTACACAGTGTAGCCTTCAGACATACTGAAGCCTGCAGAACTCACCCACCATCCACGGTAAAGTTCTGTATTATTTCCATTTTAATTAGAAACAATTGATTACGCTTTCGCTCATGCATCCTCCCACCCTTAGCTTAGCACTTCAGTCCCTGGGGGACTGCTGAAGAGTCACTTCTCACCCACACACAGTTCCTGCTGCTTCAGAGCAGCAGGGACAAAGGTGAGCAGCAGGGGTGCTGGGAGCACCCAGCAACCCTGGGAGGAAGCAGGAAGCAGTAGGTGGGAAGTTTACACTGTGTGGTCCTTGGAAGATGGACTGTGGTTCCCCATTGTCCTGGACCTCACTGAGTTCCTGCAAAATGTTCCATGGGGGATTTCAAGAGGCAAGGACATGCTTATTCTCACTAGTACTTTCCTTGAATCCCTGACTTCAGGAGACTCTATACAACTTAGAAGCAAATGTTGACCCCGTTGTTTGAATCTTTTCCCCAGTATTGCCATACGCAGCCAGTAAGACACCCCTGTGGCAGAGACTGCCACCCCTTCAGAGACTGGTGTCCTCACCTTCTGGCCTATGACTAGGGCACATTCCCAGCCTCTTTGCAGTCAGGTGAGGCCAGGTGACTGTGCCTTGGGGCCCAGGATCTCCCTTCTGCAGCTGGATGCAGACCAGACAGGCCTTAGGTAAAGCAGAGCCACAAGATGGAAGGTCCCTGGGGGACCGTCTCCAAATCCCTCTGAGGGCTGCTTGCCAAGCCAGCCTCGAAGAGCTATGCAAGCAGCCCTGGCTGGGCTGGCTCAGTGGTTAGAGCATTGGCCCCAGACTGAAGGGTCCCGGGTTCCATTCCCAGTCAAGTGCACATACCTCAGTTGCAGGTTCCCCTTCCAGGTCCAGGAGCTTCTGGGAGACAACCAGTCGATGTGTCTCTCTCACATCAATGTTTCTCTCTCTCTCTCTCTCTCCCTCTCTTTCTCTCCTCCCCTTCTCCCTCCCCCCACTCTCTCTAGAAAATTGATGGAGAAAATGTCCTTGGGTGAAGATTTAGAAGAACAACCTCACTGTGGCTGAGCACCACACATCGTGCTCTGCCTGTAGTCTTGGCATCTTCGGAGCCACCCCATGTGCTTGATGCGGGCCAGGTGCTGGAGAAACGTGATAAGAGCAAAGTGGGCCCTGTCCTCCTGGGGATTAGCATGAGAGACAGACAATCAAAAATCACGCCTGACAAGTAAACTGTCTGAAGGAAGCACACAGGATGAGGTGATGAGTGACAGAAGACTTGGGAGGCAGGGTGTGCAGGAAAGGCAGTCAGGAGAGGGACATTTCAACTGAGGCCCGGGTGGAGAGGGGCAGGCACCTGGAGGGTGGGTGGCAAAGCATCCCTGCAGAAGGAACAACACACGCAGTGGCCTAGAGGTGGGAATGAGCTTGGCAGGATCTCATGGGTCAGAGAGGACGGCAGCTTGGCTGTGGTGGGAGGGACAGTGGGGAGACAAACGGGTCATGGTGGCCACAATGTGATCCTCCCCTCAGTCCCATTGACTGTCCATCCGAGTGCCAAGCTCTGACCCCCTAACAGGAGCGTTGGGGAGCAGAGCCAGCTGTGAGCATGGGAGGAAGCCCTTGAGACCTCTGCTGTCTCTTCTACCTTCACCAGGAGCAGGCCCTTGGGTGTGGCCCAACCTGCCCAGCCCTGCCCACGGACTAAGTGCTGTTTGGCTGCAGGAGCGCCAGGCACACAGTCTGAGGTCAGCTTCGCTTCTTGCTGTGCTGGACAAGCTCTAGATCTCCCAGCCCTGTTGATTTCCCCTTTCATTCCCTGCAGGGCTGTGGCTGGGGTCCCATGGGTTGTCCTGTGATGCACATAACAGTGTGTGGCACAAAATAGCTCTCCAACCAGTGACACCCCCTTCGCTCAGCTCCTGGCCCCTGGGTGGCACTCTGGATGCCTGTGGTGTGTGTCCTGCCTGGAGCAGTGGCCTGAGGACAGTCAGTGACTCCAGTAATTGCATCCTCCCCAGCCCCAGGCAATGATGAATGAACCCAGACCTGTGTCCTTTCAGGAATCGATACTGTGATATCTTTATACTAGTGGGGAAAGATGAGATGAGGAACAGAACATGCCCTTTGAAGCCTCTCCCACACCTATGGAGGCAGAATGTGTGGGGTATGGAGGGAGAGCGTGACCTCAGGGGCAAAGACCTGGCCTCTCCGCTGCCCCCATCGGTGACCTTCAGCTTGCCAATAGGGCTCTCTTGTCCCTGGTTCTCATATTGGGGAAGTGGAGAGCTCTGTGAAGCGCCAGACAGGCACAGAGCTGGAGCTGGAGGACCCCGAGCCCCGGGGACATGTTCTGCAGCATCTGGGCAGCTGCAGTGATGAGACTTCAGGCATCTAACCTGGCCCCACTCTGACAGGCGACATCACTGATCCCAAGAGATTAAGTTCCCTGCTCGAGGTTGCCCTTACGTGGAGGAGGTCAGGGTCATCTTCCAGGACGGTGGCTCTGAGCTTCACTTTTGCCACCCAGAGGATTAAGGAGAAAGTAGCTCAGCCTGTGGGGTGGAGGAGGAGCGGGGCAGGGGCCCAGCGCACCCTGGGCCTTCGAGAGGGAAACGGCATTCTCCCGCCAAGCAGCATCCCTCCCTCTCTCTTCCCCAGAGCACCTCTGCTATGAAACCGCTTGCTCACCATCTCACCAAGACCAAAATTTGAAAAGATATGTCACTGTCTCCTCCTGTCTGCTCAGCTGCCTGGGTTACTCATCTGTCCTGTTAAGTCCCCCAAGATCAGGGCTCTTTTGGCCAGTAGAGTTATCAGAGGGCAGGCCTGTCACATGTCAGCCCTGTCACCCTCTGTGGGGAGGCCAGCATGTGCAGTCCCCTCTATTGGGAAGGCAGTACCTGTCCGGACCACAAAGACATAGACAAAGACATGACCTCAGGGCTTCCTGTAAGTCTGATGGGGGAGGCAGTTTCTGGCCTGCTGGTTAGATGGAGGAGACATTGCACCTGACCTGGTCAGGTGGGGGAGACGTAGCATCAGGCAGGTAGAGTCACTGCTCCAAAGACAACCAGCAATGCCAGGGCAGAGGGGTGGTGGCTGATTTGCTTTATTGACTCTAGAAGGAGCTGGGAGGCACTTAGCCAACTGGTTGAAAGGGGACCAGGAGGCACCATGAAGTGAGAGATAAGAGAAGCTGGGATTGGGGGTTGGGGGGACACCACTGTTATATCTTCAATGAGAATTGAGGTCCAACCTGTGCGGGCTTGCCTGGGGAATCCCAGAACCAAAACCCCCAACCAGCCCTTTAGAGACCCCCAGAAGACTGCTTCCAGGGCACTGATGTCCCCCCATGACTCGGATGTGAACCGTGATCTCCTCTCTATCCTGAAGCCTGGGACCCTTACAGGCTCCTGGGTCAGCCTCATCAGAACCTCCGTGGTTCCTGGACTTTCACGAGCAGGAGAAACCCAGATTGCTGGAGCGAAGGTTAGCCTCCCTCCCAGAGGCAAGCTGTCGAGCTCTGTGTGGTGCTGAAGCCATCCACACTGGGTTCCCTGGCACTGGGTCTCTGCGGTGCCACTTTTCTTCAGTCTAGGGTCACCATGGGTCCCAAACAGAGCAGTCAGCTGTGCACTGTGGTTGTAGGGCAGCCAGCTTGTAAGACCTCCTGCCAAGTACCTTCTCTGCCATCCTGTCAGCAGCCTGCACGTATCTGAATGAGAGATCCTTGGGTCAAAGACTCTGCTCTCTTCTCTCTGTACCTGCACAGACCCTTACACAGTGTCCCAAGCCTGCAATGCCTTGTCACAGTTTTGGGTGAGTGGAGAGAGCTTCTCTAGATCCCACCTGGGCCTTGGGCTCAGTCACTGCCCAGTCCAGCAGGAGGGGATGGAGAGGAACCACAGCATGAAACAATCCAAAAAAAGGCTGGCAAAGAATTGTCCACAATCTTCTTCCATTATACAGTGGTACCTCGGTTTTGGAATGTCTCCGTTGAGGAACATTTTGGTTTACCAACGCCATAAACCTGGAAGGAAATGCTTTGGTTTTCGAACACGCCTCGGAAGGCGAACACGCCCCACGGCTCCCGCTGAGCGCAAAATCCTGAGGCCCAGCTGCCGGCTGTTGATCTCTCGGTTTTATGAACGTTTCAGAACTCGAACGGTCCTCCAGAGCGGATCACATTAAAAACCGAGGCACCACTGTAATTCATTTTCCTCCCCTATTAGAACCTTTAATCTTTGCCTTCATGACTGTCCGAGTCCCTCCCTTCCATACTTGGTGAAGCGGTTGCCAGCCTACTTCTGAAGATTGGGCATGCAGCCGGGGTCGCTGTCAACAAGCCCCGAGGCCTACATCAGCGGGCAGAGTGGCAAGAGCCAGCTTCAGCGTCCAAATGCTCTGTCGAAACTCAGGCTCAGCAAGCCCCAGGACGCCTTCCCCTGTCAGCTGAGCCAGCATGGACCGTCTTCCCGGAGCGCCAGCGGTGGCTCATTTTCTGAAGCATATGTGCGGGGGCGGTGTTTTCATATTTATTTTGTTCTCTAATTTTCTGAGTATTCGTTGTTCTGCGGGGTCGACGAGTGATTCATCTTCGTGCCCTTGATGACCTAGCCCACAGCCTTGACCTTTGAGGAAGCGATTGAGCAAATGAGCAACTCCCGGGACTTCTGCTCCTAATCACACTGGTAGTGATAGTGTCCGTAAGGCTTTGTTTCAAATTCTTTGTAGCTATTAACTGTCCTATTTGTCCTCTAGATAAGACTAAGGGATCCATTAGGCTTATTCTCCTCTCACTTGTGGAGCACAGAGAACTTCAGGGACTGCCCGAGGTCACACAGCCCAGGTAGTTTGCTCCTAGAGCCTGTGCTTACTGGCAGGAAACAAGCAGAACCCAACCACAGCGGGTGGGTTTAGTAAGCTTAGGAGCGGGCAACGGGAGAAAGGAAGTCAGACGTGCTCTTTGTAGAATAATAGGCGTTCACAGAGAGGGAAGGCCTGAGGGAGCATCGAGCCCAACAGAATCAGTTTAGAGTGAGCCACCCGACGCCTTGCACCTGTGGGGCGTGAGGGTCTCCACTGTATTGGCCACGTGCAGATTGGGTTATGAGCAGGACAGTGGACACCTGTCACCCGGGGACCTGCAGGCTGTGGCACACAGCTGTTTTGAGAACTAGAAGAATCTCCCAGTTTATAAAGCCTCGCACTGAACCTGGGCCCCGCTGTGCTTGTGTCTGTAAAATGAGGTGGACACACTAGGTGGTGGGCTAGATTTGCGTAATGTGGCTGGATTTCTATAATTCGGAGAAAAAATTATGATCAGCAGGTGTATTTGTTAGGCTGAGTTCCTTTGTGTGTGATGGGAACCTAAATTTCGAGTGCCTTCCTTGCGTGTAACAGGCAGGTGTAGGCCAGGTGGCAAGAGCAGCCCACGGAGCAGAGGCCCACACCCCTTCTGCGGGCACTGTCCTCAGATGCGGCTTCTGCCCAGCGTGTCTGCCCTTCAGCGTGTGGGGGGAGGGGAGAGGGACAGGCATGCAGCGTCTTCTACGGGCTCAGCGCACGTCACCTTTGCTCTCATCCTGAGGGCCTGAGCTTGGTCACATGGACTCTCCTAGACACAGAGGGGAGACACACTAGGTTCTTCTTGGGTGGCAGGTGCCCTGCAGCAAACTGGGGAAACAGATGGATACCATGCACCAGTCTCCCCAAGCGTCAGCCAGCAGGGCGACTGACAAGGCTGATGCCACACGCAGGGCTTTACGGAGGGGCTTGCATGGTTTCCCACCTCCGTCATTCTCATCTGCTCCATCTGTACCCCTTGCTTATCCATGTCATTTTATTAAATCCTCACAGCAACCCAGTGATCCCAGCAGGCCCTGGGCTTATCTTCACTGGACAGACGAGGAAGTGGACATCCTGGGGCTCTCGCCTGTCCAAGGCCCAGCTATGGGGCTGGGAGCAGGCATGAGGCTCCCAGCTCTGCTAGGCGATGTGCTCCTGGGCACGTATATTCACCACAAGGTCTCACATCTCACATATGACCTGGAAAGCCCTTGCTGAACTGCTGGCTCAAAGCAGAGCTTGTACCCTGACTGTGGCCTTGCTGTTGTAGTCTAGCCTGCAGCCGCGGGGCTGGGCAGTTCCTGGGCAGCCCCCCTCCCACTTGGCTGGCCTTGATGCCAGAGGCACAGCTGTCTTGCCTCAGGTATTGCTTTATTATCAACCACCCCTCTTGTCCCTTAATCTCAGCACCTTCTTCCCAGAGCTGGTCCCGGGCTCTGCCTGTGAGGGAAAGGGGAGAGAACATCAGAGGTCCTGCCTCACTCTCTGCCCCCTTGGCCAGGAGCCCCCGGTCACAGACCACTTGCTATGGCAAATGTGGGTGGATTTGGCCTCCCTGATTGATGCTGTATCTTGAGGTCCAGCTCTCATACCCCTAGAACATCTTTCTTATCCCACTTGTGGGAGTAATTTCAGCTACCCCCGTTCTCTGTCACCCTGCCCCGCACAGCACAAAACCTGGCGCAGAGGCTGTTTCTGTGAGTGAGCAAATGATCTTTAAGTTTTTAATGATCAGCCTGGCCTCTGGGGACCCTGCTGGGGGTGGTGATGGGGCCTCGTTGACAGAGCCCACTGTTCTGTGTCCCTGCAGAGACTGCCCACTGTGGCCTCAGGCGCCAGCTTTGGAGTGGGAGCTCCTCTGTGTGCCCCACATGCCCTTCCCAAAATGGCCCTTCCCCAAATGTGTCCACTTAACCTCCCAAGAACGCTGGAAGGTGGAAATCAGAGGTTAGTGTCCATGGCCGTGGCTTTACTCTGATGAAATGGTCTTGAAGTCAGGAGAGTGGGTTGGAGTCCTGAGTGGAGGGCTCTCCTGGTCCCGCCTGCCCCACCCCACAGCCCCCAGGTTGCTCTAGGAATCAGCCCCTGGCTTGTTCTCATTGTTTTGAGGGAGGCCCTGCAGGACCTCGAGTGTGCCGCCCTGCATTGCAGACACTGCCCCCTCGTGGGGCAGCAGGCCCCGAGCTGCCCCTGGCAGGGAGCAGGAGCTCAGCATATGTGTGACTTGCACCTGCTGTATGTGCCTCCCCGAGTCCCATCCAACATTTGCACTTGAGAATTACCCACACGATTAGAGTGGGACAGTTGAAAATAAACTCAGAGTTGGTGGGAAGTGTTCCAAAAAGCAAGTGCGGACTGAGTTCTCACGGAAGCAGTTCAGTTGCAGCAAAGCTGCTACCACCTCTGTTCAGAAGCTCCTCTCCGGTGCCCACTGCATGCCAGGTAGGGCCTCCTGATGGTCCTCAAAGAGGGAAGAGCTCAGTGAGAGTCCCTTCCCCAAGATCCACGGAGCATGGCCTTGCTTAGACAGGGACCTGGGTATGAGGACAGTGTCTATGTCCACAGAGACTCTCTTCCCCAGAACTCACTCGTTTTGTAACTGGAAGTCTGTCCCTTTGACCACTGTGTCCCCATCTCCCCTCCAGCCCCTGGTGACCCCTGTTCTTGCAGTATTTGCCTTTCTGTTCGACTTATCCCACTTTGCATAATGTCCTTCAGGTCCGTCTGTGTTGTTGCAAACAGGAGGATTTCCTTCTTGTTTAAGGAGTTGAATAATATTCCACTCTGTGGACCACATCTTTTTACTCGGTTGCCCGAGAAAGACACCCAGGTTGATTTCTTATCTTGGCTGCAATGAACATCCTGTCTCTCTCTTTTCTCTCCTCTCTCTCTCCATAGTCCCTTCCCTGTCTCTCCCCTCTCTCTCCTTCCCACCCACGCTTCCCCTTTGCTGTCTGTCTCTGTCTATCTGTCTGCCTTCCCCACACAGGCACCTGTGTAGTGGTGATGGAGTGTGGCTCCGTTGTCCCCTTGGACACCTAATGTTGGTCTGACCTTGAAGCCCTGTGGTATCAAGCAGGGGGTGGAGGGCTCGTGGGAGCTCTGGCACTCTGATGGAATGACTAAACACTCCCACTGATCCTGGGATTGCAGTCACCCTCTCCTCCTTGTAAAGTCCACTTTGTCAAGATGTAATTTACATACCAAAAAAGCCAGCATTTCAAGTGCCAGTTTGATAGGTTTTGTCAAATACTTAATCACCAGTAAAATCAAAATCAAGAGCATTCCGTCACCTGCAAAGGTTCTCCCGGGGGTGGGTGAGGTCACTCTCCCAACCCAGCCCTGGATGGCACCGAGCTGCTGCGGCCACTGTGTGGACCTGTGTGTACACAGCACCATGTGGCATGTGATGTGGTCTGTGGGTCTGGGGTTCATGCATGAGGTCACGCTGCAGTCCATGTGTCTATAGGGTCCCTGCACCGGTTGCAGGTCCCTGGGGCAGTCCCTGTAGTGTTCGAGGTCTGTCATGCTGCCGTCTGTCTGTCCGTCCTGGGGATGGGTATTTGGGAAGCTCCCATTTTGACTGTACTCTGTTGGGGGGAGGCTGGGATGTGAACCAGGGACCCAGGCAGGGGAGGGGCCTGATCAGTCTCGCAGGCAGAAGGTGGCGAGCTGTGGGTTCAGAGCTCTGCACTCCCTGAATCAGCCCGGGGTCCTGGGGCACCACAGCTCAGCCCCAAAGTGGACACCAGCCGGCTTCTGGTCTCCTGCAAGGGTTTGAGGGAGGAGAACCCGGGACACAGGCGGAGGGATTTCCAGGTGGAAAAGGCACCCAATGCATTTCTAACCGACTTGATGGTCCTTAGACACACCCCAGGGAGCCCGATCAGCACACATGTGCCCGAGTGGACAAGGGGTGGAAAGGAAAAAGGTCCTGCAGGTCTGTGTGTGGTTCTTCTGGGGCCTGTCCTCTCTCACACATCCAGGGCAGGAGGAAGACACCGTCGGTCAAGGTCAAGGGTAGCACCTGTGCTCAGATGGCACCAACACCATCTCAGAGAGAATGACAGTGTGTCTCAGAAGCTGTTGCCAACTGGGGGCTGGCAGGATGGCTGCTCGAACTAGGTCAGAGGCCTGGCTGCCTCCCTCCGGGGTTCAGACTGTGACTGCAGGAAGGAGTTAAGCCTGCCTGTGATTATTTACTAATATTGGCTAATTAGATTTTAATAAACAGTTTCTCGCTGCGGTTCGCAGTATTGTGAGAGGAATTTCAATGGGCTTTGCCAGGAAGCCGTGTTGGCGTGGGAGACTGACCTGAGGCTGTGCAGGGATGGGAAGCTGGGTGGGGGAACAGGGCCTCCCTTGCCCCTGGGCAGGTGTCCTCCCTTCACTGGGTACTGTGGGCACCGCCTCTGGGGCTGTGGTGAGGAGGCCGCCTGGACCCGGGCCTCACGGCTTACAGTCCACTGTGGAGGAAGTCACTAGTGGCAAGGCCAAGGTGCCTACTGGGGGCTCCTGGACCAGGGCTGTCAGAGCACTTTACACGTGACTCATTAGTTATGCCAGGAGTGACAGTCCCCAATGCTGTGCCTCACCCCCCTTGGGCTTCAGAAGGGCAGGGATGAGGTCTCTCCTCTTCTCCGTGAAGTCCATCCAGGTCTCTCCCTTTTCAGGAGAGGGGCAGATAGTCAGCCAAGGTGGCCGTTGGAAGGCTTTGTCCCAGCTCCTCTGACTCCCTAGGCATCACCCTGATATTCTGGATGGAGTGCAGGTCTGGTGGGAATCAGGCCCCGCCCCTTTGCTGTGTGTCTCAGAGCAGGGGACTCAGCCTCTCTATAAGCCTCAGGCTCCCAATCTGCAGCGGGAGGGTTCATGCAGCCCAGCTGGAAGGGCTTGTTCAGACCCCAGAACACATGCTCAATAACGAGACGCCTGCTCCGCCTGCGCGCTGCCTGAGTTACGGCTCCAGGCCTGCTCCTGGGCCTCCCTCCGAGTGGGAATCCGAGAACAGTGGAGTGCTTGGCGGCCCGCCCGGGCCCCCGTGGGCTGAGGGCAGCCGGGCAGGCCCTCTCACAAGGCCCAGGCCCCTCCCCATTTTTCTCACTCTGGACGGGGGTGGGGGGGGGGTGACAGCCCCTTGACCTCAGCCCCACCCCCGTCAGCCTTTCTCGAGTCTCCTGTACGGTGAGGACAAAACCCTTTTGTGCAGTTGCTCTTAGCACAGCTGAAATGCCTTGGCCTTGTCGAAAAGAACGTTCCAATTAGAACCAAAGGCCAAGCGAGAACAAAGAAATAACTACATTCAAGAACAAACGCTAGTCCTGACTTTACAGCCTGGGTGTTGGATCCCAGAAGCCTGGGGCTTTGGGAAGGACAGGGCTTCATTCCCTTCGGGTGGGGGCTGAGGAGCCAGGCCAGGTCCTAGAAGCCCTGACAGAACCTATTTCATTCTGTCCTCAAAACAACCCCTGAGTGAGGTATTCTGTGGAATGTGAACCAAGCACAGAAAGGTTCAGACACCTGTTCAAGGTGGCACAGCATTAGAGCCTTGATAAGGGATAATCACAATTTTGCCCCAAATGACTTCTCACACCCCTTGTCTAATGAGCTCTCCCAGCCCAGAGCTGCACCCTGCCCCTTTCACACCTTGCACCAGGTTTCCTCCACGGCCCAGGTCCCACTGGGGGCACGGGCAGGCTGGCAAGGCTGGTGGGGAGGGTACTGGGAGCAACCTTCGCGTTTGAGGCTCTGGTTCCAGCAGCCTCCCCGGGACATTCCCCACCTCACCCTGAGGAACCTGGACAGATACAGGGCCTTCCTCCTGTCACACTCTGCGCGGCTCCCCGCCAGTCAGGGACCGGGTGTCGAGGCCCTGATGGACCGTCACCTCAGGCCCCGCCCTGGGGGGGCAGAGCAGGGATGACTTCCTGGAAGGTGTGGCCCTGGAGGGGCTCTGCAGGAGGACCAGAGCCTGCAGACACCGGCGTCTACCAGTCCAGCAGACAGGGCAGCGAGGGGCGGGGCCTGTGGTGTGGGGGGCTATGGTGGGGAGGCTGTGGTGTAGGGGGCCCGTGGTGTGGGGGGGGTGGTGTGTGGGCTTGTGTTGGGGGGCTGTGGTGTGGGGGGGCTGTTGTGTGAGTGGGGCTGTGGTATGGGGGAGGCTAGGGAGTGGGGGACTGTGGTGTGGGGAGCTGTGATGTGGGGGAGGCTGTGGTGTGGGGGGCTATGGTGGGGAGGCTGTGGTGTAGGGGGCCCGTGTTGGGGAGCCGTGGTGTGGGGAGCTGTGATGTGGGGGAGGCTGTGGTGTGGGGGAGGCTGTGGTGTGGGGCTGTGTTGTGGGGGAGGCTGTGTTGTGGGGTGTCTGTGTTGTGGGGGGTCTGTGTTGTGGGGGCTGTGTTGTGGGGGGGCTGTGTTGTGGGGGGTCTGTGTTGTGGGGGCTGTGTTGTGGGGGGGCTATGTTGTGGGGGGGCTGTTGTGTGAGTGGGGCTGTGGTATGGGGGAGGCTAGGGAGTGGGGGACTGTGGTGTGGGGGGCTATGGTGGGGAGGCTGTGGTGTGGGGGGCCCGTGTTGGGGAGCCGTGGTGTGGGGAGCTGTGATGTGGGGGAGGCTGTGCTGTGGGGGAGGCTGTGGTGTGGGGGAGGCTGTGGTGTGCGGGGGGCTACGGTGTGGGTCTGTGGCGTGGGTCTGTGATGTGGGGTCTGTGTTGTGGGGGGTCTGTGTTGTGGTTTTGGGGGACATGCAAGGCCTGCTGGGGCATTCTGGGAACTTGGGCTTCCTTCGAGGGCAGCAGGGACCCCTGTGAGAGGCTCCTCGGCCTTTTCCCTACACATTAGCACCTGAATCATCCTGGAGAAAGGAGGAACCACCTTCACAGGGTCACCCCTGGAGGGTCTCGCCGAAGGAGCCAGCTGGGCTGGTGAGGGTTTAATAACCCAGGCTGCAGCGCCCCCCATCCCTCTGATGCAAATACTCCCACTGTGGCCAATTTCAAGCAGCAACATGACATCACTGAATGTGGTCTTGGGCAGAGCTGACCTCATTGGACTCCCATAGGCTGGGGTGGTTGGCTGCCTCCAGCTCGGCTCTGACGGGCCAGGAAGCCCATAGTTCAGGCTGGAGACGTCGGGGGAGCAGGGGTGCTTTTATCTGTAAACAGAGTAGACCACCGGTCCTAGCCCAGGGGCTTGCTGGGGGGGCCCTGGCGTGAGTAATCTGAAGGGGTCTTAGCCAGCCTCACATTGATTACTGCATCAGCAGCATAGTCGGACCACAGCCACAGGTCGCCAGGCCCACAGAGGTCCACCAGGCGCCTCGGGCCTCTCCTGCCCCTGCCCCCCCAGAGCAGGTGAGGCCCAGGTTTGTCTTTCCCCAGGATGAAAAATTCCCAGTTCTTTCCAGAGCAGTGATAAGAAAATGGGCTTTTCCATGGGGCATGAAGATCGTCCACAGGACCCAGCCATCACTGTCATTACAAAGCTGAGACCCTGAAGGAGGGCCTAACCCCCTGGAAGCACAGAGCTGTCTCCATCCCGGGAAGAAGCGCAGGGCACTTCTGCTGGCCCTGAAACTGTGGTTGCATCCAGAACAAGGCTTGGGGTCCTCGGAGTCCTTGGGAGATGTCCTGCCCCATACAGGCTCCTCTCACCACTTCGAGCTTACAATAAATTCGGATGGGCTGGCATAACCTGGGGACTTAACGGGCCTTCATCTCCTGCTGCACCTTCCACAAACCTCACAACTGTCGTCTGCAGGCACGTGAGGCGGCCCTGTCACTTGGCTCAGGTGTCAGGCTGCCAGCACTGCCCGCTTCCTGCCCTGTGCCCACTCCCAGGCCAGGGCCTGACCCAGGATGCTCTATGGGGACCGGCCAAAAACTCCACAGCCCTGCAGGGTGGACTTGCTGGCTTTGATTTCTAGTGGAATTCCATTATGACCCGAGAGCCTATTCTGCATGATTTCTAATCTTTTAAATCTGTCAAGGTTGGTTTTATGGCCCAGAGTCCGGTCTGTCAGAGACGGTTCCGTGGGCGCATAAGAAGCAGGCTCTGCTGCCGCTGGAGTGCGGCCCGAGCCCATTAGGCCTCGTTGGTGGGTGTATTGTTCAGGCTCATATACCCTCACTGATTCCTGTCCCGCGGGCCCATCAGTCAGAGTGAGGGGTGCTGCCGGCCACGACTTCTCCGCTCAGTTCTGTCCGCCTCACCCCCGGTTCCTGGAAGTGCTCCGTTAGGTGTGCACACATTTGAGTGGGGCCTGGTTGTAACATAAGGTCCCTCTATTTCTGATGATCGACTTGGACGTTAAATCAGTGACTTCTGCTCTCTTTTGTTCACACGGTATCTTTCTCCGCCCTTTTTCTTTTAAGGATCTGTCTTTATACTTAAACTTGGCCTCATGTAGACAGAACATAGTTGGTTGTTGCTTTTTTTAAAGATCCACTCTGACAATCTCTGTCTTTTAACTGGTGAATTGAGACTATTCACTTTTAAAGTGATTATTGAGCCCTGGCCAGGTAGCTCAGTTGGTCAGTGTCCTGACAGGCCAAGGTTGCAGGTTCGATCCCCAGCTGAGGCACATACAAAAGAAGCAGACAATGATGCATAAATAAGTGGAACAACAAATCTCTCTCTCTCAGATCAATAAAAAACAGAGTGATTATCGAGATGGATTAAAATCTTCCACCTCGTTAGCTACTTTCTATTTGTTCTGCTTGTCCTCTGTTTCTTTCTCCCGTTCTGTCCACTGTTTCTGTATTTCACTGAACACATGTTGGTTCCATTTTATGCTCCCTGTTGACTTATTATTTATATCTCTCTAAAAAATAGTAGTGGTTTCCCCAGGATTTACACTGTACATTTTAAAGTAATCTGAGTCTGTCTTCAAATCCTATCATACCACTTCACAAGCAATGTGAGGACCTGGAAACAAGATATTCCCAGTCACTCCCTCCCAGCTTTTCTCTATAGTTGTCCTACAGTTTGCTTTTGAATAGTTGGTAAATACAAATGCATTGTTGCTACTTTTTCTTAGGCAGTTATCTTTTAGTGCAAGGGCCTGCAAAAAAGCCTTCCGATTTTGCATGTTGTATACCTTTTTCATTAGAAAGTTTAACATATTAATCATAGTTATTTCAATTCCCTTAATTGGAAGTTTTGAGTCTGTCATATTTGAGTCTGGTTCTAATAATTGCTGTGTCTCTTGTGAGTCTGTTTTATTTTGCCTTTTTGTGAACGCTGAATGTTTGTTTAGGACACATGACACAGAGGTAGATGTGTTTTATACTTGGAGGTGAGCATGCCTTAGCTCCTGCCAGGCCTTTAGTGTGAGAGTCGGTGTTAATCTGGGCTGGAACTGGGCTGCTGTGCGCCTTGCTGTTGCCATGATTGTCCTCAGAGGAACACAGGCTGTAGGTTAGGCGGGGAGGGGGGGCGCCTTTGCCGGGTCCTCCAGCTGAGGTTCTGGCCACAGCACACATTCCTGCACTACCCCCAGGGCCGGAGAGTTTATTTTTGTGTTTTCTCTTAGCTGCCAATGGTCTCCACCAGTCCCCCAGGTGACACAGGTTTTGGCTCTTCCTCCTGCACATGAAGGCTTTTTTCTTCTTTTTCTGTAGGGAGGTAGGAGGGACATATCTGAGCAGAGTTTCAGCAGTGGCTGGTGCCGTCTCTCTGGCCAGACCGTGGGGGAGATGTCTCAGGAAAGTCTCAGACCTTCTCTGTAAGCACTTGGTGGGGTTTATGGAAGAAAACTATGCAAGAAGGTGCCACCTGCCGTACACCCGCAGCTCGCAGGGGCTCGTGCGTTTCTGGTAGCCCGCACGTGCTCTGTAGCAATGTATCACGATCTCAGCTAAACCCTCTCCCCGGCTCACCTGGTGCCCGCCCAGGTAGGCAACTCCCCGAGTCCCGCTTCTCCTGGAGCCACCTGCCTGCCCAGATTTCAAGTTACTTGATTGTCTTGTGACATCTGTTCTCTGTTCAACAGAAGTCATTGATTTCCAGTTTTCTGGCATTTTCTTTGTAAGAATAAGAACGAGGCACTTGACTGCTCCCCACATCGCCATTCTGAAGCCCGGAGTCCTGGAGTGCCACTCAACGAAGAAATGACCTGGAAAATGGAGAGACCAGCACAAAAAGTTATGATCCAGAGCTGTGGCAATGTCTCCTAGAAGCATGAAACCCGAGAGCTTGAACATGGCTGTCTCAGGGGACATGTCTGGTGAGTCTGGGTGGGGATGCCCATTTCCATTTTTCGTCCCTCTATGCTCTTCAATCTATAGCGAGTCATCAGTGGATCAGGGTGGTCCATACAGTGGTCATTAAAGAAAGAAGGGACTTTGTGGAAGGAAGGGCAGAGTCAGAGTGGAGACTCGCCCATGAGCTCTGCGGGCCTGGAAGTCTGCAAGTCACTGGTGGCTCTCTTGATGAGTATTTTCCAAGAGATGATATACATTCAAAAAGGAATCCATGGTTCTGGATCTTCCCGCAGCCCATGGAGCACGAATAGGTAACTCTATAGCTTCGTTGCTTGACATTAAGGTTTAGGACAGGGTTAACCAGAGCCTAGTCCTGTGGGTGTCAACTGTGTTACTAAAAAGAGCAATTCTGTGGCCAGTCAAGTTTAAGGGCCTGCTAAAATAAAGGTAACTAGGATTCTTGACTGCAGGACTTCTCAGAGCCCTGAATTGGCTCTATCCATAGTCACTCCAGAGGGGACCACACAGAATACTCGGGTTATCACACCTTTTTAGTCTGGAATTCCCTTTTTTGTGTGTTTTGTGGAATTACTGCTTCATCAGAGACTCACTTTGAGAAAGCTGATGAAGAGAAAAGATTATGTGTTTGTGTGAGAACCCTGGTTTCCCCTAATTCAGTCACTCTGAACCTCAGTCTTGTCTTCTATAAAATGGGCTTAAAATGCCTTCTGTGATTGTTGTAGGGATGAAGGGTAGTTAAAAGGGGGGAGCCTGGTGGGTGAAGTTGGGACTGCACATTCCCCAGTCCTGGCCCCTGGACCCGCTGTCTCCAGGTCAGCAGGGATGTGGGTGAGAGCCCACAAAGGCCAATGTCTCTGCCACTGCATCTGATCATAAAGGCTGCTGGCAGCCTCCCGCAGGCTGCTGGAAGGTACTGAGTCTGTAGCCACAGGCAGATGGCCATCATGGGTACCGGGTCTGCGTGAACCATCGATTTTCTGGCCCACGCCTGCCCTCCTGGGCTCACACTTGGAGGCGGGGCACAGAAATCCGTGTGGAGGAGGTGGGCCGTGGAAGCTCAGTAGCTGATTCTGCCCTTGCTCTTAGGATCGGGCAGGCCTGTTCTGTCCCACTGTTCCCACTGGGCCTCTGTCCACATTTAGTGAGGAACGGGGCCTGGGGTACCAAGCCTGCCGGTCACACCTGCCTTGCCACGTGCCCTCGGGACCTGTGGCATAGATACTGTCTGCTCAGGAGCCAGGCCTCGGTGGCTAGGGGCGGGGAGTGAGGGCTGTGAGAGACACAAGGTGGTGCAGCGGGAGGCTCTCAGGACTCAGAGGCCAGAGACCTGTGCCCCTGGCCGGCTGCCCCTGGGAGAGCAGCTTCATCCACACGCAGAGAGGAAGGGGAGGCAGGGCAGCCAAGAAAAACTGCAGGGTGGGCTCAGCCGCAGACCCTGGAACATTCTCCTGCTCATTGAGTCCCCCAGAGCGGCGTCACCCCGTTCTGACAGAGGGGAGCTTCTGGAAGGTCTTATAACTTATCTAAGGCCTGGCTATGGAATGGGAAGCTTGGGAACTGCCTTTCACTTAGGACACCCCACGCTGCTTCCAGACCACGGAGGTATCCTCCGGAGGACATTCATGATCCCTCCTGTCCTCACCGGAGGAGGGGGTTGACGTGGGTGGTGGAATTCCAGGACACCGTGTGGGGGTGGGGGTCAGGAGGGAGGACATGAGCAAGGGGCAGCTTAGAGGGTAAGTCGGCTGCTTCTCAGCAGCTCACCTGCCTCTGGTGCTGTCAGTCAGCTGAGGGCTCATCTCCTTAGGCGATAGGACTCAGGACTCAGCATCCAGTATGAACACAGACCATGCGGGTGAGGCCACAGGCCTTCCCGGGGTTCCCCTGACATCCCAGAGCCCCGACTTGGAGTTTAGGGTCAAAGTCTCTGACATAGTGACATCGCATTGCTTTGCTCAGCACCCAGACCCGGCCCACATACTGCTTCCTGAAGAGGATGCTGCCTGAGGGAACAGGACCGGGCTGGGTGGCCCAAACACAGCCCAGGGTTCCCTAGTGCTCTCATGAGCTGCGGGTGAACGTGACCCTCAAAGGGCCACGTGGGACATATTTTCGCTCTGCAGGTTGTCCAGTCCCTGTTGACACTATCAGCTCAGCCCTTGTCACCTGCCGACATCCACTGAGAAAGTGTGGACACGTGGGCTGGCCGTGTTCCAACAGAACTATTTACCAAAACTGGTGGCCCGCAGGATATGGTGCAAAGGCTGTCACTTACTGATCTCTGCCCCAGTGCTGATATCTTCTTACATTTCCTTGTCAAAACTAAAGCATTGGAACCCTGGCCGGTGTGGCTCAGTGGTTAGACAATCAGCCTGTGCACTGAAGGGTCTCGGGTTCGACTCCCGGTCAAGGGCACCTACCTTGGTTTCGGTTTCCCCCCCTGCCATCAGTCAGGGCGAGTGTGGGAGGCAACTAGTCAAGGTCTCTCTCACATCGATGTTTCCTTCCCTCCCTCCCTCCCTCTACTCTCTCTGAAAAAGCAAAGGGAAAAACATCCTCAGGCGAGGATTAAAAAACCTACAGCGTTGGAATAGCAACATTCGCTGAATGGGCTGCATGCGGTCCGGAGCTCAGCAGTCTCCCCACGAAGGCCCTCCACAGCTGCGGGGCCGGGCCAGGCGCCTGCTGCGTGTAGTCCTGCGTTTTCCTTAGCGCCTCCGTCCCGGACAGGCTCCCAGTCTGTCCTGCTTCTCACGACTTTGACATCGAAGTCCAGCCCCGTTCAAAGGGAGCGAGTTAACCGCAGCTCCTGGAGGACATGTGTTAAATTAGCTGCAGTAATTAATAAATATTCTGGGAGAGTTAAGATATGCCAGTATCTCCCTTCTTCACGTTGCCTTCTAATTTTAGTGCTCATTGTGAGCTCGCCTCAAGCAATCATTCCTTTGGCACTTTAGTGCTTTCCAGTCTCTCCTTCCTATTTATATTGGGGATGCTTCTCCAAGAAAGACTTGTTCCTTCTCACTTATTTGTTTATTCAACCATTTATTTATCAGTATGGACTTATGGGAAGTTAGTTCATACTTTGGGCTTTAACCCGACACCTGGCTAGTTATTTTTCCCTGAAATCACTCCCACTTTGGCTGCTGGGAGGGACTTCAGGCTGCTCATTTGGTGTCCACTTGTCTTAGCCCATCTCTTTTTTTCTTTTTTGAGCTCTTAATTTCTGGCACTACAGCAAGCCCCAGGCTCACCTTATGTTTCCCTTGCTCCTGCTCTGGAAGGAACCACGTAGGGATGCTGGCAAGGGTGTTTAGAAACCAAGACCTGGGCACTGGGTGTGCTCACTCTGCGGGAGCGCTCAGTGGGCAGTGCTGCGGAGTCCGTGTCTGCATGGTAGCCCATGTACAGGTGCATTTCTGTAGCTGGTCTTGTAGGCTCTATCTGTATGTCTAAGCAAATAAATAGGAGCTGGGCCTGCTGTCTCTGGCTCTGCACCAGCCCCCTGGCATTTCCGCTCCTCTTCCTCTCTTGCCTATTGGTAGCTTTCATCGCTCACAGTGGGAAACCTGGCTTCCATTGCTACATTGATTGATTTATTTGTTCAACTCTTGTTCACACAGAGGTTCAGAATTGTTAACCTATGGTATGCCTGTGAGAAACAATTTATCCCCTGGAGTCTGGAGTTTATATATGGTTATTTTTTCTTCAATCTTCCGGATCTGTCTTCCAAATCACATGCTGAAGCTTCTTTTTACCAACCTTTTCACTGAGATTATATTGTCCATTTGTAACAAACAGTGTGATAGTCTCACCATACACCACACCCCATCCTGGGGATCCTGACATCCTCAATAATTTATTTTTAATTTGGATGCCATATAGTTCACATGTGATACATGTTTCTATGGGGTTTGCCAAATGCAGTCCTGGTACCATCAAAACAATTCTGCCATCCACCCAAATATTGCCATGGCTGGCTCCTTCATCATCAACCCCTTCCCCACCCCAGTCCCTACCAACCACTTCACTCCTCTAGTTTCTGTCTTTTTAGAATGTCCTATAAATGGAATCACAAGTTATGTCGACTTTGTGGTCTGACTTCTTTCATTTAGCAAAGTGCATGTGAGAGTCGTCCATCCGGCCGCACAAATCGGCCCTCAGTTCCTCTCACTCCCCCCGGCTCCCACTGCACAGCCCTGCAATCTGCTCAGGCTCAGTTGGTGAAGGCACCTTGCTCCACTCCAGTTGGGGTGGTGTGAATACAGCCATCATGAGTGTTCCTGTGCCTATTTTTGTGGGGACACATTTTTAATTCACACTGGTAACCATGCTAGGATGTAATGTAGGGAGGGATTGCTTGGTTTTATAGTGAGTGTGTGTTTAGGTGGGTAAGAAACTGCCGTCCTGTCCTCCAAAGCAGCCCCCCGGCCTGTGTGCCCACCCAAGGTGAATGGCAGTGCCTGCTGCTCCCCAGCCTCCCCAGCATTTGCCGTAGGTTTTAGCCACTCCAGTAGGTGTGATGTTATCTCGCCAAAGTTTTGAGTCACACTTCTGTGACTGAGGTGTGGGGCACCTTTCAGGTGCTGAGAGCCATCAACGGGTCTTCATGGGTGAAGTGTCTGTTCTCATGTTTTGCCCACTTTGTCCATCCAGGTTGGACTTAGTTTTCCCATTGCCAAGGCTGACCCACATCCGGCTACATGTGAGCAGGGTACGGCTTTGCCTCAGGGCCTCTGGGTGGCTCTTTCACTGGCCTGGCTAGGTCTGCACCTGTGCTCCTGGCTGTGAGTTCCTGGGGAGCCTCTGCAAGTGGCTGTGTTCTCTCTCTGCGGCCCCTTCCTGTTCTGTGAACCACTTCTGTCTCCTTGGACCCTCAGCTCCGTCATCTCACCTCAGGGTGTCCTACACTCTGCCTGGGTCTCCCTCCCTGAGCCACAGCCTGGACACTCACTCAGGACGGTGGGCCAGCAAGTCACAGCGCCCACCTCCCATCTCTCAGGGATCACCGTCCCTCAGTCTCTGGTGTCCTGTACCTTGAAAACCACATGTTGTGTCTGTTTTTGTGTTGTTTCAGGCAGGAGGGTGAATCTGACCTCGCTACACACGGTGGCCAGTCCTGGGCTGGTTTACACGGTGCTTACACTTCTAAACTATTTCACACACAGCGTCCCCAATAAGCCTTGCAACCAGGAGGTCAGCACCATTCCCCCAGGCTGCAATTGCAGGCATTTGGGGCTGAGAACACCTTGGTGTCTAGAAGTCAGGGTTCATGCCTGAGGTAGGAAGGGCCAGAGCTGGGGTGATAAGACGGGTGGGGCAGGGCACGAGTGGTCAGGAAACGGTCCCGGAAGACAAGGGACTTGACCTAAGGCCAGAACCAGTGACCCTTGGGGATAAGAGAAGGCCAAGAGAAGGGGACTTTGGAGGCCAAGCCAGCCAGGCGGAGGTGTGAGGTCAGGAGCAGGAGATGTGGGAACTCGTTGCGAGGTGACATCACTCATCTCTGGTCTTTACTGTGCCTTCCACCTGAGAGGACATAGGGCTAAGTTCTCTCTCCACATCTGAGCACAGTGATCTTGAGATCGCGGAGCTGGAAAGAACCCTGACATCCTCTGGTTCTGTGTGACAGGTGGGGAAACTGAGTTGCAGAATGGCTGGCCTCGTGCGTCACAGGCAGGGTTAGAATGGATGCGGTCCTTCCTTCACACCTTGAATGGTTTACATTCCTTCCCTTTGCACTTATTTAATTTAATTTAATTTTTTTAATTTTAATTTTTAAAAAAATATATCTTTATTGATTTCAGAGAGAGGAAAAGAGAGGGAGAGAGAGAGAGAGAAACATCAATGATGAGAGAGTCGTTGATCGGCTGCTTCCTGCACGCCCCTGACTGGGGATCGAGCCCACAACCTGGGCATGTGCCCTGACCGGGAATCTAACCCCGATCACCTGGATCCTTGGTCGACGCTCAATTGCTGAGCCATGCCCAGTCTGGCTACTTAATTTAAAAAAAATCCTCACCTGGGGATATTTTTCCATTGGTTTTTAGAGAGAGTGGAAAGGAGGGAGAGGGGGAGAGAGAGAGAGGAACATTGATGTGAGAGAGACACATCAATTGGTTGTCTCCCCGATGCACCCCAACCAGGGCTGGGGGTCGAGCCTGCAACCGAGGTACGTGCCCTTGACTGGGAACTGAACCTGGGACCCTTTGAGGTGAGGGCCGACGTTCTAACCACTGGGCGCACTGGTCAGGGACAACACTTATTTATTTTTATTTTTGCCCCCAGCCTGTGCGTTCTGGTGCTTTTAATACACCATTAGACACAGCTTTGAATTTCTTCCTTTATCTTTAGGGCACATCTTCAGGGCAGCAGAGAGGGAATGTCTGAGCTGTGGGAAGACTGAGGAGAGTGGCCACAGGGCCGAGGAGTCCATTAGGCATCAAATCTGGAGATGCTAAACCATGTGAATTTCCACTGGCCTGTGGTGCCTGGGGCTCTAGTGCCCCTGAAGCCGTCCGGACTTTCGCAGTGGCTGGGCTGTGTCATTTACCTTTGTCTGAGCACCTCCCTTCCTTGTCCCCCTCCCCTGTCCCCTGCCCCGATCTTAGCATGTGCTGTAACATGCTGGCGCTGAGGAAACAATCCCAGAGCTGTAGTTTCTCCATCAGCACCAGAACCTCACTCTCCCCTCCAGACCGAAGCTCGAGCGTCCCTCTGTCTGTTGCCAGCTGCCAGCGCTCCGTGCTGCGTGCCAGACACCACACCTCGTGGCTCTCAGCAGCAGGCTCGTTTCCTGCTCACAGGTCTGGGGGCATCTGTGCTCTGCTGGGTTTGGCCAGGACCGTACAGGCTTGGTTCCAGGCTGCAGGTAGGGCTCAGGTCTGCCCCACGAGTCCCCCACTCCAGAGACGGCAGCCACCCAGGGCCAGGGGCAGACACACAAGCGGCCACACCAAACTTCGTAAACGCTTCTAATGCCTCTCCTCACATCACGTCCACTACATTCCACAGGCACATCAATCCCCGTGGCCCGGCCTGACATCAGCGAGTAGGGATGGACACTCCAAGTCCTCAGTGCTGGACGCCACAGAGGTGCATGGCTGAGGGAGGGAGCCACTGGGGACAGCGCCCAGTCTGCCACACTCCTCAAAGCCCATCCAAACCTGCACCCTGCCCAGCTTAGAACCATGGCCTCTCTTATGAGACTGCAGGCTCTCCCTGGGAGCTAGGTCCTCCTTCCTGGACCCGGGGAAGCCCTGCTTCAGAGCTTGTCATTGTTTTTCACTGTGTGCTTCTGGATGACTTTCTCCAGACACTTAGCCTGGGGTAGAACCACCTGGGTGGAAGAGCGTGTGAACTTTGAGATCACTGAATCTCAGCCGTGGCTCGCCAGCGTGGCTGCACCCGGTCGCCCGCTGCCTGGCAGGGTGCATCTCTTCACTGACTGCTGACGTTGTCAGCCGTACAGCTGTTGCTCAGTTCGTGGGTATTAGAGAGTGAGTTACTCTTGTTTGTTTGTTGTTAACCCTCACCCGAGGATATATTTTTCCCCCCAATGATTTTTAGAGAGTGGAGGGAGGGGAAGGGGGAGAGAGGGAGAGAGTGAAAAACATAAACATCGATGTGAGAGCGACACATCGGTTGGTTGCCTCCCACACTCACCCCACCGGAGCCGGGGATCGAGCCTGCGACCGAGGCATGTGCCCTTGACCAGGGATCCAACCCATGACCCTTTGGTGTGGGGGCCAACACCCTAACCGCTGAGCACACGGCCGGGCAAGCTACGCTGTGTCCGTTGCACTTCCCTGCTGAACAGTGAGGCTGCCAGCTAGGCCTGCGCCTGCTGGCCGCGTTCCCCTCGTGGGGGGCGCTAGCGTGGCCCCTGCGCCTCTGCGCCTGGCTGACGGGGCTGCACCACACCCTCTCCCTGCTAATCCCTCCTCAGCTCTGCGCACACGCCGCACGTATCTCAGCTTGTATTTTCCCTTTGTTTGTGCAGTTTTTGTTGTAAGAGATGTTTTAATTTTAATCGAATCCAAATAACCCTTCATTGAAGGTCATGGGCTTTTTCTGTCTCGTTTAATTAATCCTTTGCTATCTCGAGTCTATGGAGATACAATCGAACATTTTCTCCTTAAAGTCTTGTTCTTCACATCAGGGATTAGGTCCACCTGGGACTGCTTTCTGTGGGTGGCAGGAAGTATGGGTTTAATTTTGCTTCATCACAGAGAACACTTCCTTTCAGGGCTAGTTAAAGCCTGAATCACCACCCCCCCAACATTTACCAATGTCCCCTTGCAAACAGACCTGCTGCTGGGGTCCCTCCATGCATTGCTCAGCTTCCTGTCTCAGGACCAGGGACATCTTAGCACCGGGGACACAGGGACTCAGCTATTGCCACTCCCTACACGTTGCCTTCAAACCACAAGTCGACCTTCTGAATCTCAGCTATTCTAGACCCTTTCTTGTTGCTGTTAGTCTTCACTGGAGGATATTTTTGCCATTGATTTTTAGAGAGAGTGGAAGGGAGGAGGGAGGGCGAGAGAGATAGATAAACATGGGCCCTGACCGGGGCTGGGGATTGAGCCTGCAATCCAGGTATGTGCCCTTTGGTGTGCTGACTGACGCTCTAACCACTGAGCCCACCGACCAGGGCCCTTTATTCTCTTTACCTTTCTGATTTGTTAGTAAGTTCTATGAAACATCCTTGACATCTGGTGGGAATGTGATGAGCAGTTTTCACCGGTGCTGTGCACCCTGGTTCTGCTCTCCATCTCCCAGGGATCAGCCTTATGGCACCGTGACATGTTCCCATATTTTCTGAATTTCATGCAAGAAGCACTAATAGTTTCTCTAACAAAAAACATGAAATAAAGCAACAAAAGGAGCCATTAAATAACATTATTGCTTAATAGTTAGCTTCCTCCAACTAATTAAGGTTTTTCACTTTATTGCCCGCTCACACACCAGGTGGAGTGGCAATGAATGAGTGACAGAGACTTAGGGACAAAAGGATAACCATGCCACTGGGAGACAGGAAAAGAACCATTTCATTGAAAACTGCACAACTGACTCTTGACACTCTAAGCCTAACACTTGTACAATCAGCAAATACTCATTTTTAACCAAATAGCTTCTAATGTAGTATTAGAGCGATTTACTTGTTTTTTGGACAAATTATATTTGGCCACTTCTTCTCGACCAAATTGGTTTTGGCCCAATTATTTCTCCTCGAGGTTTCCTGTTCTGCAGGAAAGCGATAATCGCATGCAGTCAGAGAATCGACGAGAGTAACGTCCAAGTGCTTAATCTGGCTCTGGCACGCAGCCGGCCCCAGCTACTCGAGCTCCCTCCCCCTGGGGAGGGTCAGCTCCTGCCTGGCCCATGATCCTGTGAGCAGCACAGACGAAAGTCACCTGCCCCCGAGTCCATGTGGCTCCCAGTCCTCAAGTGCTGAGAAATCCTGGGGCCAGCCTGGGACATGCATGAATTTGAGGGGGAAACTATTCAACCCATACATCGTCTCCCACCGGCCTCTGGGGTCTGCATCTTCACCCTGGGTGAGCCCCTGCACTCCCCTGCCAGGCTCTGCCTGGTAGGGAGCATCCCGGTGGGGTCAGCGCATTGCCATGCAGGGCGCTCCCGGGAGGACAGGTCCTGGCAGGTGCATGTGGGAGCTCACACAGCACAGAGCTGAGCCTCCTCAGTGCCCATAAAAGATAAGGGCTGGGAGAGAACTGCAGTTTAGACATCAGAGAAGTGATTTTTTGCTAATAAAAAGAAAAGTCCCCATAAAGCCCCATAATGATTCTCCTGCTGGTCCTTATGTGCACGGCTGGGAAAGCAGTCCAGGGGACAGTCCTGTCCCTGTGGACCAGCTCAGGGTTCAAGCCTGTCGGAGCCGGGTGGGCACCGTCCCAGGCCCAGTGGGTGCTGGTACTTGGCAGTGGTGTGGGAGGTGCTATCGTTGTGACAAACCTGTGTACATTGAGAATCGCATTTCACTCACCACCTAATTCATTGGCTCACTGGACAGTGTCCAGGCCTTTGCAGGCACCTGCGGATACTGGCTGGACAGTCAGGAATCCTGGCCCCACGGAGATCACTGTCTCGAGGGAGTCTGGGCTTTTACGAAGCGACAGCCGAGCGCCTGGGGGATTGTGCCTTGTGGTGGGGGTGGAAACATTTGTGTGAGCTCCGCCTGTGCGTCAGGCAGCGAGCCGGATCGGGCATTACCCCCGTCTTCACCATCGGCTTCAGCAGCGCCATTCCTGCCGCAGTGACCTTTCCTGCCTGGCGTTCTTGGAAGCCCGGGACAAAAGCGCAGCTGGCCTTGGGCCTTTGGGGCAGGGAAAGGAGCCTTGGGAGTCACTGCCCTGTGGGCTCCTCCAGGCCATGGCTCACACATTGTCCGGCTTCTGCCTGTCACCTCATCCTCACCACAGCACTGCAGCCGGAAATATTGTGCCCACTGCCCCTATGGACAAAGCGGGCCTCTCTGGTCGTAGAGTGAGTGGTCAGGCCTTGAACTCTGGTGCCCTGTGCCGGGTGCCCTGCCTCACTCACAGCCCCTTCCCGTGGTGGAGAGGGGGAAGCCGTCTGTCCTGGTTCATAAGCCCCGTTCCTCCTGCAGGGCAGCACGGCCATGCCTCAGGGGGGTTGCTGACTGCCGTGGGGTCCTTTGCAGAGATCTGCTGCCCGGCAGCTTGGAGCAGACCCAGGTCCTGATGTCTTGAGTGGCTTCTTCTGGTGCCTGCCCAAGGCAGGCTGCGGGCACCCAGTGGCCAGGCTGGAGATGAGGCCTGGGGTGAGCCCCAGGCTGCTAAAGCTGCCCAGGCACCCGTCCTCCCGGGTTGGATTCCTCAGCAGAAAAGCTTGTTTCCCTGGACACAAAGGGGCATTTCATATGTTTGGCAAAGTGACATTTTGACAGGACATGTTTCAGCCGAATGGGGTGAAATGAAATGAATTGTTGCCCCACGTCTGGTGGCAGCTTGCTCCTGTTCCGAGATGCTCGCTGTAATTGTGTGTGCTTCCTCCCGTGGTCCTGGCTGCTGCTGTTGAATCCAGCTCTGTGGTCGACAAAGCATGCCACTGTTTGTCAAGCTGACCTCTGGCCCCAGTGGAGATTTAGCAGCCAGGTGGAGCCCCGTGCACTGAGCATGTGTTCTCAAGGTCCTCAGTGAGTGTCCTGGGGCGACCTCCCAAAGGCCCAGAGCTGGGCTTCCAGATCCAGAGTCTCACAGCTGAGGGCTGGCAAGGGGGGGGGGGGGGGAGCTCTGTGGGAACAAGCGCACTGATGACCAGCAGTGGAGTCTTGGCCCTCCCCAAGCAAACCGACCCTTTGGGGGGCGGAACTTCCCTCCAGTCTGCACCCCAAACCTCAGCATCTCTCTCTGGACTGGGCCACTTCTTATCAGCCTCTCCAGGCCACTGCCCACTGCCCTTCTGGACCCTCCCTCCTGTCGGGCCCGTGGTGGATAAAGCCTCCAGCTGTGGAATCTCACCTCCACTCACGGGCCTTGTCCTTCTGGCCTCGAGGGTCTGTATGTTGAGGCCTGGATGATCCCAGAGACACGGATGGGCCCCAGAGTGGCCGGCGCTCTTGGCAGAGACCATCAAAACCCTTGCTGAGAACCATGGGAGGAAGAAAGCCCCTTAGTGTGGAGGTTTCCGGACCTGGGGCCTGCTGAGAGCTGCCTTTTTTCCTGTTTGTGGAAAGGCCTACGAGTAAGGCCAACACACAAAGTCAGTGACACAGGCAGACAGGGAGGCAGAGGGGGGCCCCATATGTGCCCACTGGGTCCTCGGAGCCCAGCCTGGTGGTGGAGGGGATGCATCACAAGTGCTCGGGAAGCGCCGGCTCCTGGGGTGCTCATGCCAGCATCAGCCTCTCCCTGCAGCTGCGCCACATGGCCAGTGCCTGTCACAGGGTGTCTGTGATGGGGACTCCAAGTGGGAAGTCTGAAGGGCATGGCTGTGGAGTTTGTTTTCTTTAGAGAGCCCTGGAGTCTGGAGGGAGAGGGCTGTCCCATCTCACGAGAGACCCGTGTGGTGTGGTGGTCACATCACCTGTGCATGGATGTTTAGTTGCTCCTTATGTGAGTGATTCCATGGGCATGTTTGTTCAAAGCTCCGTCTGCATTTTAGACCATATCCTTGGACAGGCTCTTTGGAGTGGAACCACTGGGTCAGCCCTTTTAATCCAAAAGCTTTCACCCGAACTGTCAGGTTGCTTAGAGGAGCTGGAGCCCACCTCCCGCTGGTGCCTGGAGCAGCCCTTCACCTGCACAGAGGTGACTGGCAGGGGGCTTCTCTCTCTGTTTGCATTTTAATTTCCTGACCTGGGAGGGCACATGATGCATGAGTTTGTCATTCCTATTTTCTGGAGTGTCTTTTCATGTATTTTGCTCAGTTTTCCACACATGGCTTGTATTTTCCTTATAGATTTGTAGGAGCTCCTCACGCAATTAGAAGCAAGTGCTATAACTGCCACGGATGTTTCCTGTCTGCCTTTGCCAGGGAGCTCTCGGTTCTGAGTGTGGCATATAAAAATGTAATTTGTGTTATGGGATCGTTTGCTTTCTGTTTCTTTCTTCATCCGCAGGAAGACTTGTCCATGCAGGGGCCAGGTAACCTCCATCTGAGTCTCTTTCTGGTTAATCCAAAGGGAACCTGGGCTGGAAGTAGACACTAAGCAGGGAACCCTTCCCGGCTCCGGTGGCAGGCAGCAGCTCAGGGTCTTGTGTGACATTCAGGGGCTCCATCTGCAGCAGTCCCATCCCTGTGTCCCTGCAATCTGGAAGCTTCCGGATCCTCAGGCTGTGTCCTGACCTCAGGAAACCTGTTCAACCCTCCCAGACACAGAACCTGCCCACCCGCCCTGCAGACCGTCCTGTCCCCTGGGCTAGTGCTGGTTTGTCTCGGCTGCCATCCTTAAACTTCAGCCTCACCTCTTATGTACTGGCCTGTCCTGGCTGGGTTGTCTGGAGCCCCCAGACAGGGTCCCCGTGCCTGTCACTGGCCTTAGCACACAGCAGGTGCTCAGAAGGAACTGGCCAAAGTGATGCCTGGTGAGGGCTGGACACTCTTCACAGCCTCAATAATCAGGCAGGCGGGGATCCGTCATCACTGCTGCACTGGAGCCAGGGTCCCAGGTTCTCACCAGACACACACCTGATGGGGCATTGGGGTCGCGCCCCCTTTTGGTGTCCAGTGTCTGAAGAGTGGGGAGGGTCTTCCTTCATCAATGCCCCCGGAAAGCTCTCATATTAATGTTCAAACGGTGACTCTGAACACAGTGCCCACCCTGGGCAACTGCATCCACATCACTGGTCCTCTCCATCCAGGTGGCTGGCGAGCGTGGTCAGACTCCAACCTGTACCCAGCACTACCCCTGCCCTGTCCTACCCCCGGGGCAGGGCCAAGACATGGCAGGGGGCCTCCTGGCTGCCCCTCTGAGCTCCTGTCCAGAAGCCTTTTCTGTCTCAGATCTTGGCTGACCCGGACGTCCCAGCTGTTGCTGGCTTCTCTGCCGTCATCACTGGCCAACCTCTGCCCCGCCGGCCTCACCGGCCTTTCTGTCCAAGCTTCAGTCACACTTGCCTGGATTCCTTTCTGTATCTCTTCAAGCTCCTGTGGGTGAGAGGCCATTAGTCACTCATGGATCGCTGACCCAGGTCAGGGATCTATCCTGTGGCTACTGGCACCAGGTCACATGTGTGCGGCCCTCCTGGGTTTTTAGGACAGCTGGGCTGGGGGTGTGGCCGGAGACTCCAGGCAAGGGCATTGCCCCAGCCTCCACACAAGTGTGCTTGTGCTTAAGTTTCCTGGTGTACCTGTCGGCCTCCCGGCCTGTGGTC
This sequence comes from Miniopterus natalensis, assembly GCF_054644295.1. Lineage (NCBI taxonomy): Eukaryota > Metazoa > Chordata > Mammalia > Chiroptera > Miniopteridae > Miniopterus > Miniopterus natalensis. The sequence continues at coordinate 42,871,189 of NC_142096.1, read as the reverse complement.
TCTCCGCCCTGGAACTTTCCCTCAGCCCTCGAGTCAGCCCTCCTCTTCCATGACGTGGATCTTCAGAGGCTGCCTTCTCCATGTGGTCCTCGCGTCCGGAGTCTCTGGCTCTCATGGCTCTGTGGCCCATGAGATGTTTCCAGACACAGTGAAGCATCTAACATATTTTCTCCAATCCTTGCCCCATAGTAAAAGAAAACCTTAATGTACCCATTTGCCAGAAACCCAATTTGGATAAAAATATAAATTTTGTATCCTGTGTTTCCCAGACTCAAGGCTAAAATTTTGGAATGAAAGCTACCAGGCCTCTGTGTGCGCCTGTCTGTATATATGTACATGTATTATGTATATGTGACACTTTCTTACCTTCGATGGTATTACCAAGTTAATTCAGAAAATCCCACAAAAGAGCTCTTTTTCAATTGACTTAGGTATGTAAGCATTTCCATATAAATTAAATATATATAAATTAAATATTTCTAAAACTCCCAGAAGTATAGAAATGAACCCAAATGCTTTTCTGGTTTATGTGACTGGGGGAATTCTTTGGTAAATAGGATTAGTTTGATCTTGCTGGTTTAGTAAAAATTAAATTGTCTTCTGAATTATTAGCATTAATATCAGCATGGTTTCATTCCACTTGTGTTTACTGGTCAAAATAAGGTAATATTATATATGCTAGATGTTAACATTAGAAAAATTACAAATTCAAACGAAGAACAAATGTATAAGTGAAGATGTTCTCAAGACGAGTTGCCTGACACCCATGCCTGCATGTGCGCCGCCGGCAGGGCAGGAACAGCAAACGGAGCGAAGGCCCGGGTGCCGGCCGTGCGGCTCCCTGCGGCCCGACACTTGCCGGGGCACAGGCTGGAGAAACAGCTGCGGGAGGGAACTTTCTTCCCTGCTGCTCATTCTCAGTGAGAGAGACTATAGACACATTCCTCGCTGAGGTAAGTCTAAGTTTACACGGTTCTGGGTTTGTTCCCACGCTCTTTCTGCCGCCCTGATAAACTGCGCTGTAAGGGAGCGCCTGCGGGCACTGCGTGTGGGCCGCCCACTCCCTAGTTCTCTCTGTAAAAGAAACATCCTGATGGTTAAAAATTATAACCAATGTATGTAAATGAAACTATTAGAAATAACAAAGGAGGCAACTTTGTATGCAGAATAGGCAAGGAAAGTTGGATGTTTTAAAAATATATTTCTATTGATTTTCGAGAGACAGGAAGGGAGAGGGAGAGAGAGAAACATCAGGTGAGAGTGAAACATTGATCGGCTGCCTCCCGCTCGCCCCTTACCAGGGACGGAGCCCACAGCCTGGGCTTGCGCCCTGACTGGGAATCGAACCAGCGACCTTTCTGCACAGGACAAGGCCCAACCCGCTGAGCCACACTGGCCAGGGCAGTCTGATGTGGTTTTGATTAGGAAGAGCATACAAGGCATGAAGGATGCGCTTTTGTTAAGGGAAAGAGAGCAATGTTGTCCCAGTGCAAGATGCCTGGTTGTTTCAGAAAGAGGAGGAACGTAGGACAAGACCTGAATGGCCAGAGAGAGCGGAAGAAGGTTTGCAGGGAAGGAGCGGATGTGTGGTCAGGCTGCTGAGACCGATGCGCTTGCTTAAGAGGTTTTTAAAGATGGGCTCAACAGTGTAAGGATGCAAAACTAAAATTTGGTTTCCTTTCTCTGCTAAAAAGATGTTCTCCTGGGCTATTGGTCTGCTCTTCCTAAGAGACTGTGAAGGGCTTTCCTTGACCTTCTGATTAAACTCCCCAAGGAAAGAAATATTCAGTCTAATCAGAATTGCTTCCCGTGCTCACGTTAACCTCCCCATGTCCTGGGTTATTTGAGGAAACCTAAGTATCGTTTCGTAGCGATCTGTGGTCTTATTTAATCGAGTGTGCAAACCTTTTGGCATTTTTGACAACTTCCCCAAATCAAATCCTAAATGAAATTTTCATCTCTGACTGACCTTCAGATTTCCCGGAGGGCCCCTGGAAAATCCCAAAGGCTTTGTTCTTTCACCTTGTGCAGAGAGAAAGGTTAGGAGATAATTCAGTCCATTGAGTCCGTGGAATGGCATGAAGGGGCGAAGTAAGGAGAGATGCTTAACCGTCGCTGGGTTACATTTGTGTGGGCGGCTGCTCTCCAGCTAGCTGTTTCAGAAATTATATGAACTTCATAGAGCTTTGTCAGTACCCTTGCTGTTCATAATATATCCAATCTTATGTTATCAGTTATAATGCAGGTATTACTGTAAAATGTTGATGCCACAGAAATAAGCAAAGTTCTCTGTCAAATGAGCTCTAACAGATCTTTTCCAGCCCTTTGAAGTCTTTTTTTTCCCACCACAGAGACAGTTTTTGTTTTATTGTAGTTCTTCTCTGAGAACCTCTGCAACCAGCAACACCTTCAGTAAAAAGGACCTGTCTGCAGGTCCGAGGGAAGGACTGTGACAAGTGCCTGAGGTGCAAATTTGATGGTGTTACCTGATAACTTTGAGACCCTGCCACTGGGCTGAGTCAGAAGTTCTAGGACTCCGTGGAGAAGCTGATAGGTCATAAAACGGCTAATCGACATGGAAGTGAGGACCGATGAAGGACGATTGTGGCTGTGTTTTGGGACATTGCTGGGTCTTCCGTGTTCTATTTTCTGGAACCCTTTCTCTCTTATCTATACTTGGAACAATTAGTAGATTATACTTTTGCAAACAGAAATGCGACATTTATCTTTTCTCCCTGCCTGACCCTCAACAACTCTAAAAGTGTTATTGAATATTCTTATTTTCTTGGCAAGGTAATCATTTGCATAAGTTCAGAAAGAATCTGTCCTCCTCATAATAGGACATCATTGGAAAAAGTTTGTTATGTAACCAAGGCTTAGACGGGAAGGTCATATTTGGAAATGATGAACTGAAGATGACTCTATGAGGCCGATACTTGCAAAGCCCTCCTGGAAAAACCAGCCTGGTACTTGGCTTGTAGAATTACCAACCTCACAAGTAAGGAAGGTAGTGTCTTGGTGGGCCCAGGAACCTTGGGACATTTTGGGGACCTTGAGAAGAGAGGAATTCACCCAAGTTTATAGGCATACAGTGATCCCTTTAGCTACTGCCCAGCTCTGGTTCTCTCTGACACAAGGAACTGTGCTGGGAAGGGCAGGCCTGAGCCTGGTGCTGGGGAAGAGACAGCTCTGTGCTGGGAGCCCCAAGCAGGCCCCAGACACCCCGTGGGGCCACTCAGTGCCACTGCCTCAGCAGGCCGTGCAGGCTTGTCACCTTTAGAGGAGACCTCCTTGGCACCCTGCAGGCCGCATCACCTCAAGACGGCTTCCCCTGCCCTACGGTGTTGAGACTGACTCCAGAGAGCTGCGTCCCTCTGAAGCTGGGACTGAGCCAGAAGCCCGACTGGTGGCTCCTCTGGGCAGAAGCTCCATGGCTTTGTGCCTCCCTCATCGTATCTCAGTTCGGTTTTCTTGTGCCCCCAGAGGCTAACATGTGGATCACTGTCTCTCCTGGAGAGTGCTTCTCGAAAATCAGGGACCTCTAGCATCTTGTCCACTGCTGTGTGCTCTGCTGTTCCCCGAGGGCTCTAGCCAGCAGACGAGCAGTCCTGCCCCTAGTGATCTGGCCTGTCCCAAGTAAGGGTTATGGTTATGGTTAAAGTTAGGGATTAGGGGTTAAGGTTAGAATTATAGTTTTATGGTTATGGTTATGATTATGGGTTATGGTTATGGTTATTGTTAGGGTTAGTGGTTAGGGGTAGGGCTCACCACAAAGGAGGAGACAGCTATTGTTGCTCCAGGAACAGGTTAAGGATCAGGGTTAGCTTTATGATTGTGGTTATGGTTAGGTTTATGGTTGTAGTTATGGTTACGGTTAGGGGTTAGGGTTATGTTTATGGTTATGATTATGGTAAGGGTTAGAGTTAAGGTTAGGGGTTAGGGTTAGGTTTATGGTTAGGGTTATGCTTAGGGTTAGGGTTAGAGTTGACCACTGAGGAGGAGACAGCTGGCGTTGCTCTGGGAGCACCATCTGCACATAGCGATGTGCGGATCCGGAGTGGTTCTGACCTATTTGTTACAGCAGCTCCAGCAGCACCACTGCCTAATGAGAACTATTTTCTTGGTTTGCAGAACTTTCCTGTTTGTGCAAAATAACAAGGCTTTTAAAATTCCACCATTTCAGCTGGGCTTACACTCAGTTATCTTTAGAAAATGAATGTCAATTCATTAGTTTTGATAAATTCTCCTAAAGAACAGGAGAGGCTGATGTGAGTTGAGGGGGAGGAGTGTGAAGGTTCGTGTCCTCACAAAGTCTCTCAACAGCACACCTCTTCTCTTATTTATTCACCTGTGAAACAATGAGAATCCAGGTGGGACCGTCCCAGCACCAGGTTTTGGGAAAATAATCAGAAAAATAAGAGATGGCCTTACCTCGTGGGAGTTTGCCTGGAGAGCAGGGAGGAGAGCTGTAGAGGGAGGAAGTTGGAACAAGCTGTGGTTAGCTCGGCCTCGTGGGAAATTCACACCACCCAAGCACACGTGTTGAGGGATGGGAGGGGTTTCAGGGTAACGGAAGGGGCAAATCAGGGTTGGCAGCCACAGCAACCGTGAAGGCCAGGATGCTTTCAAAATAAATGGGCAAATAAGCCCAGCGCTCTGGGTCCAGTGGCAGCATCTGCCCGGCGTTACCTGTCATGCACAGGTACTGCCTGCTGGATCCCCGGGTGGCTTCAGGTTTTTACGAATGTGCTGTATGAGTTGTGTTCAATTGGGAAGCTGCTATGTGTCCCCTCCCCAACTCCAGATGTTCAAGTCCTAACCCTCAGCGTGACTGTACTTGGAGATGGGGCTTTTAAATTAAGGTTAAATTACATCTTCAGAATAGGGTCATAATCCGATGGGGCTGGTGGCCTCATAAGAGGAAGAGAGAAATCTCTCTCCCCCGCAGTGAGAAGGTGGCCGTCTGCAGGCCAAGAAGAGGGGCCTCTCCAGGACTTCAGCTTCCAGGACTGTGAGAAATAAATGTCTGTCTTTTAAGCTGCCGGGTCTGGTGTGGTCTTTTATGGTGCCTCCGAGACCAGGACCGAAGGATTCTCGGGATTATGAATTTACCACTTGGCTCCTTTCAATCCAGTCCAGCTTTCCTAATTTTGTCAATCAGGATTTACTTAGCATTTTATGTAAACTAGACACCATGCTTCTTAGGGGAGAAAAAGATGTGAAAATGGCCCTGACCTGAGCTAGCCCTTGACAGACTGTCAGATATGTATCACTATTGTCACTGTGTCGTCATCACTGGTGCCCCATGTCCTCCTTGCTCACACGGCCCCTCTATCATCGTTACGTTGAGTCCCAGCACCTGGGAGGCAGGAAGGCATCGTTTCGAAGGAGCTGAGGTGCAGGTGGAGGACACGGCTCCCTGGGGTCAGGAGGCTGCATGGACTTGGCCTGCACTCCTCCCTGGACACTGCAAGGAATATTTATTCTCAGGAGCAGAGCATGACCTTGAGGAGTTCTGGTCCTGCTTCAGAGAAGCTGCAGGGCAGTCAGGGTCAGCTCCCTGCCAGGAGTCATGCTGGCACCTCAGCACAGCCAGGTCTGCCTCGGACAGGTAGGCAGGGGGAGCACTGGCCGGCTCAGGCAACACTGTTTGTGGGGACCGCTATGTGAGCCACGCACCAGGAGCTGAGTGCGTGGCTTCACCACGAGCACACGGGTCTGGTGCCCCCAGGGCCTGCCGTCTTATGCAGCCAGTGGGTGCCCACGATGCTCTCCGCTCTTCCCAGGAACAAGCTGGGCAGAGGCACCTGACTTGCTCTCAGAGTCTGGCTGGGGTAGCTGGATGACATGACTGGATATCATTCGTGGTGTGATCCTGTGGGGCCCACTGGACGGGCCACGCAAAAGAACCCATGTCCATTGTTTGGGTTGCGTGGGCCGATGCTGCTGTGAAAACCTCAAGCACTCCGGCGAAGCAGCTGTCCTGAGTTGCTCAGCAGGTGAACACTGAGGCTGATGTGCCTCGGGCCTGTTCATTCTTCCAGGCCTTCCTGAAAGATGTCATCCTAGAGAAAGCCCAGGCAGCGGAGCCGGAGGAGAGGAGAGATGTCACTCACCAGTGGCCCTCTCATGAGCTTATTCAAATCTAAAGGCTTGGGAACGAGACCTGATGGGTTTTGAAGGGCTCCTGCTGTGTTCATTTGCCACCAAAATGAGGTTCACATCCAAGGCTAAGCGATGCAAATAGTTCTCTCACTCTCGCTCTCTATCTCTCTGGTTAAGGTGAAAGAAGAGAGTCTATAGCTGTGGGTCTGTGTTCACACTGATGGTTCCAAAGCCACATGCAGACTGTGCACGTTGCCCCCAGAGCATGTCCACACGCTGGTAAGCACAAGCGTGCACACACATGCACACAGGGATGTTCACTTGAGCACATATGCACAAATAGGCTTGTGGTACAGTGAGCATGAGCACACACATTGCACACAAGCACAGTATAGGTTCACATGCCACACGCAGGCAGACGAATGCACTCCTAGATGCCAGCTCTGATGGGCATCAGGCCAGGTGCATGCTCCTGCAGAGAGAAACATATGGCTGCCCACAAAAGCATGCGCTCACACCATAGACACAGGCGTGCTCTGTGTAAAGTCCCTAGTGGTTAAAAGTCAGACATTAAAAGCATTAATAAAAGACACTGCCAGGAGTTCAGTTGCAACATTGATTTCTGTGGTTGTCAGAGCTGAGTAAATAAATCCCAAATGGCATTTTATATTGAGTCTGCCCACAAAGGGCCAGCACCGGGGAGGAGCAGGAGCCAGTAAATGTTTACAACTTTCTTTAGAGTGGCGTGGCCTGCAGTGAGGGGCAGGTGTCGGGATGCTCTGGGGAAGCCTTGAGGGCTCCTGGCCCATTTGTTGACTTATCTGCAGGAGAAGATGTCTTATTCTGGGACATGTGGGAAGCTGGCCAACACCAGCGGAGGGCACTTGAGACCACACAAGTACAGGCAGCTACTGTCCTTTCTCACAGTCAGCTCAGGGTGGCTTCTGTGCAGGACTGGAAAGCTTCCTCTCACCCCAAACGCTCTTAGAGTCAAAGGTCATTCTTTGGTCCTGATCACCAACTGCTAGGGCTAAACAGTGTCCCCCAAAGTTCACATGTCCTTACTCCCAGGACCTCAGAATGGGACTGTATTTGGAGATGGGGACTTTAAAGAGGCGATCAAGGTAAAATGAGGTCATGAGGTGGGCCCTAATCCATTGTGACTAGTGTCCTTATAAGAAGAGGAGATTAAGATGCAGACATGCACAGAAGGACACACCATGTGAGGACACAGGGACAAGACAGCCATCCACATGCCAAGGAGAGAGGCCTCAGGAGGAACCGCCCTGCTGACATCCTGATCTTGGACTCCAGCCTCCAGAACTGTGAGAAATACATTTCTATTGTCTGAGCCATCCTGTCTGTCGTGTAGAAAACTCATACACCAAACAATCCTCAACTCTAACACTGACTGACCCCCTAACTCAACCTTATCCTGACCCCAAACACTGGCTCTGGACGGAGACCTGATGCTGGTCACAGCTGAGTTCCTACCCCCAGCCACACATGGCCATACCACTATATCTTTGAAAGAGATTTAAATAATAGAAAGAAATCCTGTCCATTTCCCATTTCTGGTGCCTTTGTTTCTTTGTCTGAATTGATGTTTCTTTGTGGCACCTGCAGGACTTCCATTAGCATTTCTTGTAGTGTGAGGCACCAGGTGGTCAAATTTTAGCTTTTCGTGTATGAAAAGGTCTTTGTTTTGCTTTTGTTTCTGAAACATATTTTTGCTGGGTATAGAATTTTCGGTAGACAGGTTTTTCTGTCAGTACTTCAGAGGCACTGTTCCATGCCTTTCTTGTATGCATGGTTTCCAATAAGAATTCTGCTGTTATCTTTATCTTTGTTCTTTTATATGAAACATCTTTTTCTTCTTCCAGGTTTTCTCTTTATCACTGGTTTTGAGCAATTTGATTATGATGTGTCATGGTGCATGTTTCTTCATGTTTCTTGTACTTGGGGTTCTTCAAACTCCTTGGATCTGTGGGTTTATAATTTCCATTAAATTTGGAAAATTTTGAGCCATTACTTCTTTAAATATATTTTTCTCTTTTTTCTCTTCTTCTCCCTTCTCTGCCTCTCTCTTCTAAGTACTTTACTTATTAAATTTCTTTTTTTATCTTCCCCCGAGGATATTTTCTTCATTGCTTTTCAGAGAGAGAAGGAGGGAGAGAGAGGGAGAGAGAGAGAGAAAGAAACATCAATGTGGGAGAGACACATCAATTGGTTGCCTCCTGCATGTGCCCAGACCAGGGTGGGGGATTGAGCCTGAAACTGAGGTATGTGCCCTTGGCCAGAATCCAACCTGGGGCCCTTCTGTCTGAGGGCCAATGCTCTAACCACTGAGCTAAACTGGCTAGGACTCTTTTAAGTACTTTAGATACATGGATTAGGCTTCTGTAATGGTCCCATGGCTCACTAGTGTTCTGCTATGTTTTTTTTTACTCTCTGTATTTCACTTTGGATGGTCTCTATTACTCTGCCTTCAAGGTCACTAATCTTTTCTTCCAAAGTGTCTAACCTGACATCAACTCTGCTCAGTGCATTGTTCATCTCAGACATGGTAGTTTTTAGCTCTGGGAGTTTAATTTGGGCTGCTGCCTTGCATTGCCTGTTGTCTAGCCCAAAAAGAGCTGCCCTGTGCTCAGCCCAGTGTTGTAGTTGTGTGGGGAGAAGGCTGAGTTTCAGGTGGGTGGCTCTGACTTTGTTTCAGCAGGACCCCTCTGACTGCATGTTCAGAGCAATGTCAGGGGTGATGGCAGGATTGGGGAACCAGTCAGGGGGCTGCTGCAGGGCTCTAGGTGAGAGACATAGCAGTAAAGATGGTGAGATACACTCTGGCTTTCTATTTTAAAGTAGAGCCACAGGACTCTGGACAGAGGGGAAAGTGGGGTGAGAGAGAAAGGAAGAAGTCTTGCAGGATCCCAGACTGGGCTAGAATATCGGGAAGACTGAGATGGGCAGCCACTGGGCACCAGCGTCTATGACTCAATTCATCCTGAGGCCATCAGTGTGGCTGGGTTCTAAGTGGGCACTTGGCAGCTGTCACTCTTGGTTATTTTGTAAGGACACAGGCATGCACGCTGCACGCTCACTGCTTTTAGGTTCAGAAATTGAATGGTGATGAAATAGAAAGTACCTTTTTAGCTGGGCCCAGGGTTGGAGACTGGCCCTGGGCTATGGCCTGAGCTCTCTGAGCCTTCCTTCTTCCCTGGTGCTGTGGAGATAGCACTGACCCCCACGGAGGGTGTGAGGCTCAGAGTAGGCCATGCACAAGAACCGAGGTGCTCTTTGCAAACCAGCCTTGCAATTGTTCATCAGCAGAGGCAAAGTAAGGGTGATGAGGTCCCTGGGCAGCACATGGCTGATGGCCACTGCGGGGTGGGGACAGTGTTCTCAGACCATCAGGTGGCCCTGGGGCCCTGGCTCTCCCAGCAGCTTCTTCCTGGCTCCGCAGGTACAAAGCACCCTCATGGCCTGGCTTCCTCGCAGCTGCCCCAGACCCTGTCCTCCTCCGGGCTGCCCTCTGTCAAGTCTGTCTTGTTACTGTGAACCTGCGCTCAGCTTCCTTTTCTGGTGTCTTCAGGTACTGTTTCCCTCGGTTACACATGAGGCTCTACTTCCCTTGGTCTGCACCTTGCAGACCGGCTGTCCTCCCTTGCTCTGGTCCTTGCTCTTCAGAAGCCCCAGACCAGCACCAGGACCTTCCAGCTCTGCTTGTCTGCAGGTCCCCTGAAAAGTTTATCTCCTGGGCTCTCTCATCAATAATCATAATGATAAATAATAAGAGGCACCATTTCTCTCTCCTTTTTTAAAAAAATATATCTTTATTGATTTCAGAGTGAGGAAAGGAGAGGGAGAGAGAGAGATAGAAACATCAATGATGAGAGAGGCATTGATCGAGCCCACAACCCGGGCATGTGCCCTGACCGGGAATCGAACCCTGACGCCTGGATCCCAGGTCGCTGCTTAACCGCTGAGCCACGCCCGGCCGGGCACGAGCCACCATTCCTCAAACTCTGACCACGTGCCAGGAACCACCCTCAGCAAGCTGTATACAACATTTGTGTAGCCCTCAAGGCAGGAGCTATCAGGACCCCGGCACCAAGGAGGAGGAAACTGAGGCGCAGGCAGCGGAGTGAGAAGCTGGCAGCAGGCCGTGGCAGTGGGCTCGCCTGCACCTGGACTCGGGCGCCCCTCTTGGTGCCTGGCTAAGAGCACGTCTTTGCAGTCTCCTTGTTGTCAGTGTGGAGGGTGCCACACCACCGGGCAGCGGCTGAGCGGCGCGTCGGCACAGGTGCGAGAGCCTGGTGGGTGGCGGAGGGCTTCACCTTGCTCCTGCCGTCCCTTCGAACACGCAGCAGCGCGCCCCCGTGGCTGGGTCCTGCCAGTCTCCTCAGCTCTGGCTCTGGCCCCAGGCTGGGCCATGGCTGGAGGTTTCTCGAGACAGAGCAGAAAGGGAATAATTGTCATGTCAAACCCCAGGTCTCTGACAGCCGACAGAAGTCACACCCAGGGAGGCCTTTCCCGGACATCGTCCTCATTTCCTCACGGGGACCTGGAGCGGAAGGATGGCAGCGCTGGCAGCTCAGGACAGGCTGTAGATTGCGGGCGGGCACGGCAGGCTCCTCGAGAAAGTGGGCCGGCAGCTGCCGGTGGAGTGTCACCTTAGCCCCATGCTCTCCTAGCCCTGCAGCAGACCTGCCCCCTCCAGCGAGGTGGCCCTCTCCAGTGTCTTTGGGGGGAGACTCCAAGTTCATTTCCTGTGCAGGAGGCTGTGGGGAGCCTGGTGGTGATGTGTGGCCATGGGGAGCCTGGAGTTCTGGAGGTGGCTTTTCCGAAGCTGGGTTGTGTGCTTCCACAATAGCCTCACTGCACGCAAGAGTGGGGAGGGGGGCTCACATCGGTGGGCTGGGGGCTGGGGGCTGGGGGCTGGGTAGAGGCAGGAATTCTGTAGCTCTGCCTCTCAGGTTCCCCCGAAGAAGCCCGTGCCAGCCTGTGCACATGCATAAGCACACATGACACACACACACACACACACACACACACACACACACAGGCCATACCACTCTGGACTCCTGAAGGGCACTACTTTGCCCTTCATGTGGGGTCTCCAACCCAGGAGGGTCCAGTCAGCACAGGCATGTTTTTGGCTGATGCTTCAGCCCAGTTCCCCGGTCCCTTCCCAGATCCCACAACAGATTGTCAACGCAGGTCTCAGAGTGTCATCCTAGGTCCTGACCTTTACTTTCCCTTTTGCTTACAGTCAGGCACCAGCTGGTGGCAGCTGTCTTGGGGGCTGAATTGCCCCCAAGACAGTGATGTGTCAGGTGCTGTGCCATGGACTGACCATAAGCGAGGGGTCAGCCACGCTGACAAGTTCCCTCTGCTCAGGAGAAGGGACATCCCTGATCCACTGAGAAGCCTCATCGCAGATGTTGAGACCCGGCTTGAGTCCCCACCAGCTGCCCGTGACCTCTCATAATTTCCTGGTTGCTCCTGAGGCTCCCACGTGTCCCACAAGTCACCTCTCCTTCGAAGATGCATGGACCTCACCACTGAAACTTTTCTCCTTTTAATCAAAGGTGACACATCACCTCTCACCTAAAGGACAGGTGGTTTGATTGTCACTTTGGTTTTCAGCATACCCCTGAGGAGAAATGTCAGTCCACATGGTCTGTAGCAGAGGAACGAGGTACCCCTAGGCCAGGACCAACCGCCTGGCAGGCCACCTGCCTGAGTTGGAAGGGGAGATCTGGGCAGAGGGACTGGAGACTCTCAGGGCAGGTTTCAGGGAGGGGTCAGAAAGCCTTGTCCTCTGGGTCACCTCAATGATAGAGAGGAGGAAGAAAGGACAGTCAGGAGCAACAGGGAGAGGCAGACGCATATTACATTAACCACTGTCCTCAGGGCTAAGCAGGTGCCTGACAATGCCGCCTTCCAGGGCCACTGGGCCAGGTGGTGGCTGCTCCCAGGCCACAGGAAATCAGTGGGCAGGCTGGGCAGGGAACACCAAGAGGGGTACCATCAGGGAATTTGCATCTCAAAGAGATAAATGGAAGCTGGCTATCCGCAGTTCCTTCTGCATCAGAAGGGTTTTTTGCAGAATCCAGCAGCCACAAATGTCAGGCGAAGAGCAGAAATTGTCATCGTCCAGGGAATGTTTGGAGGGCTTTTTTGGGGGGACTCGCCTCCTGTGGGCAGACCCACCATGCAGGCAAACCCCTGGGGGCAGAGCAGAGCCTGCAACAGCAGTCTGCATGAGGGCAGCTGGTGAGGACTGATTCCAGCGAGCAGGCATTGGGGAGGGAGGAGAGAGGCGAGAGGAAGGAGAGCTCACATAGGACCAGTCACCCAGATGGCTCTGCTGTGGCAACAGCAGCTCCTGGCCCTGGGCCCCAAGGAGCTAAGTGGCAGGCAGGTGCCTCAGAATTACTCACCCGGGGATGGAAGATCCGCCAGCTCTTGGTCCTCGTAGTTGAGGGCTCCCAGCATCCCACTTGTGTGGTGAGCACCAGGCAAAGATCCTTGGGCACCCCCACTGCCCGTCAAGGCAAAGTGAAATGGAGGATTTGAGATGTGGGGCGCTGCCAGTGACACTGGCTTGTGGCTGGGTCAGATGTGGTCTCAGCTTCTCCAGGACCCGACCTCTCCCAGTCCAGCCCCAGTCCAGAGTACCCAGGTTCCCACCTGCTCCTCAAGCTGGACAAGGTGCCCAGGCCAGGGAGGCAGCAGTGAGCTGAGCTGTCACTTCTCACTTACCCTGGATTCAGGGCCAGAGCCTGCTGTCCTGAAGGGGCTCTCTCCCGAGTGTCCCAGGGTGCACCGTGGGAACAGTTTGAGTGCTGTGGTTAAATGCTCACTTAAGGGGTGTCTGTGATTGTAATTAATGAGATGCTCCTTAGTTGGCATGGTGAGTGTTTTGGAAATGCCAACTCAGGCATCACAACACTCTTGATGTGCTGAAAGGTGGCCTAGACTGGGCATTGGAGACCTGGACTGGCGATGATCACTAGGTGACAGGGTAGGACACTCAACTAGACAAGTTCCTGAGCTGTGGCCTGAGTGGGGTTGCAGAGGGTGGGCTCCAGCACCCTGCCAACTCCTGCCTCAAGCTCCTGGCCCTCTTAGGGAGCCGGCTCGGTGGCCATCGTGGGAGAGCACCAGGGTGGCTGCTTCGTTCTGGGTGCCAATGGTCTTGAGAGCTTCTCCCTTGCAGTTCGTGTGTGGCCAGGAGAGTGGGATCCAGAACCGAGGTCCCAGGAGCCTGAGCATGGGGCTCGTACCTGGGGCAGGCGAGGAGCAGAGGTGAATACAATCAGACTCTTTAGGGAGCTCTGCCTTCCTTGAAGTCCATCCCCAGCAACAGGACAGGGAGGACCAGAGCGATGTGAAGGTGGGGGCACTTGTTAAAGGTCTTTGGCTGTTCTGGTGAATTGTCACAGCTTCCTCCTCAAACCCTTAGTGGACCAGGTAAGTGATGCAAGTCAGGTGTTGGGAACAAAGTCAGCAAGTCAGGTGATAGTCCAAACCACGGATGGTGGGGCAGGACCCAGAGTAGGTGGGAGACCCAGCAGGTCCCCGGGCAAGGATGGAGATGGAGGGAGGTTGGGGAGGGAGAGCCCAGGGCTGGGGCAAGAAGAGGGGGTCTGCGGGGCCACCTGAGGTCCGTGCTCAGAGCAGGGGAAGGCCGGGGGGTGAGGTGGGCCCTGAGGTCAGTAAGGCAGGAATGAGCTGGTGTGGCTTCCAGGAACCCAGACTTCCGGCACCTGGTGCTGCCCAGGTTAATTCCTGACCATCGTTAGTCTAGTGTCTGCTGGCCCTAGAGGAGCTGTGTGGGACCAGGGGAGGCCAAGACCAAGGTCGTGACTATGAACCCAAGAAGTGTCTGCGATTCCCTGACTCAGTGCTCCTAAGAGTCCAGTACTGGGGGGCAGGGGGGTGTCCAGACCCTTCCTGGTTATCCCACTGTCCTCTCAGCATGGGGCCATGGTCAAGGTGGTCTCTGCTTAAAGGCCAGGGAAGACCCTGAACACCCTGGTCCCTTGCTCTCCACCCCACCCCTACCCTCAGCCCCACCCAGCCCAGAGAGAACACGATCGTGCTGCTCCGCCCCAGGCTGCACAGAGGCCAGAAGCCTCGCCTGCCTCCAGAGACGATGGGCTGACGGTGGGAGCCCCGTGTCCAGATGGGGAGGGGCAGTCTGTGGGCTGGCTTCTGGGAGGGTGGACTTTGTCTCAGTCTCCCCACAACACTCAGGTCACAAGTGTTATTGGGAGAAGATGAGGGGTGCCCCTGTGTTCAGTGAAGGCCTGCAGAGTGTACCTCAGAAGCTGGGAGCAAGAGGCAGCTTCACCCTTGTCTGCACCCTGCAGTCCCAGGCAGGGCCTCACGTGTCTCTGCTGGTACAGGGCAAACAAGCTGGATGTCTGTGTCAGCACAGGTTGTGGGGACCAGGGACCCAACTCTGTGAGGCCCAGAGAGAGGGGACTTGCCTGCACCGTCACTGAGCAAAGATTTGGCCGAATCCATAACAGGCCTGGGGCGGTCAGACAGACCCGCAAGGGGATAGAACAGATACCTGGGATGGAGCAGGATGGGGACAGGGCTTTGGGTTCTGCTTCCCCATCACCAGCTCCTGACGGGTCCTGGCTGGTGGGATGAGAGGCTGGGTGAGCATATGGCTGCCACAGCATGCGACAGCTGTCAGCCATCCAGAGCTGGCACAGCCAGGCTGGGGGGCATGAGGGCCTCAGCCAGTTGCCATTTATGCTTGGAAATCGGAGGCCTGCTCCCTGCCAAAGGCCCTGGGCGCAGGAGGAGGCAGTGCAAGCTCTGGATGTAGGGATACGGGGACATGCGTCAGCCTGGACGCCGACTGCAGCCGATGGGGGATCTTCCCTTGATGGGGGAACAAGAGTGGCCCTGAGGGTGGGGCTCCCTGGTTTCAGCAGAGGCAGAAGGCGGCATCTCAGGGAGACAGTGCGTTGGGCGTGTGCGGGGGCGTGTGCGGGGCAGCCCGCCGGGGGCTAGCTCCAGGGCGGCCTGCCCTTCTCCTGGGCGGCCATGCTGAGCCCTGAGCCCAGGTCTCCCTGCTTCCCTCCTCTTCAGCCTTCACATCTACTGCTTCATCTTCAGCCTGTGGCCCTGAGGGGCAAAGGGGTCTCTCCAGGGTCACACAACAAGTGGCTTGGCCCTGGACCAGAAGCACAGCCTCCTGACCCTGACCCACATCTACCCTGAAGTGGGGAGGAGCCAGGCTCTGTCTGGTGCAAACCCCCAAGACGCTGAGCTGCCCTGTGGCCCCAAAACATGGTGAGCAGGGCTTCCTGGTGACTGGGGTGAAATGAGCCTGGCTTTTGGGGACACTTGACTTAGATATGAGCTTTGCCTCTTGCTCTGTGCTTGTTAGAAGCCCCTGCATGTTGAGTGCTGGGTTTTCTTACCCAGGAGACAGAATTGAGGCACCCTTCCTTCTGGTTGGTGATTCCAGGACACCCAGGATTCGGAAGCCTGCACTTTATCCTGCTTTGGAGATGCGGGCCCTGTCCCTTGTCCCTTCTCAGAGGGTGCTGCAGGGTAATCCAGGTAGGGAGGGACAGAAATGGGGGCCTGCTGAGCCCTTGCCTCTGCTCCCTGGTGCGTGACGAGCCTCAAGGAAGACACTCACAGCCTTGGCCAAATGTCAGGGACTTGTAGCATTCATAATGAGCCTCGTGGGTACAGCCTCCCAGCCCAGAGGGACAGCAGGAGTGGACAGGAGAGGGAGCCTGGTCCCAGTGCAAGGCCACACCTCCCCGAAGCTCCACTCTGGCTGCCCACACACAGCACTGGACCTGCCCTTGCTGTCCACGACCCCCACCCAGGGCAGCCATGCTCATTTGCAGCTGGTTAACTGAAGGCTTAAATGCCCCTATTTAAGGTGTCCTGGGCGAGACGGGGCAGCCACCCAGGCTCCGGTAGCTGGAAGGCAGGGGCTGCTCCCGCCAGGAGAGTGTGCAAAGAAGCCTGGGAAGTGAAAGCTGAGGACCAGGGACTGTCCTGCCAGAGCTTGGAAAGGTGGACATGAGGCCCGGCGCTGACCATGGCCCCTGGGCTGGCACTCCTGCTGAGCCTCAGTGCTCCCTTGGGTAGGTGGGGAGGACAGTGACCACACCGAGAGCAACCCCAGTCTCCTAGAGATGAGCAGATGCCAGCTCCCATGCAGCCTGCAGCACCATGGGATGTTTGCTCTAAGTCGTCAGACCAAGCTGGATGGGGGGAAGGGACCAGTTAGTGTCAGGGACACTCAGAGTATGTCAAGGAAGGAATTAGGCTGGAAAGGGTAGCCTGTGGCCAGTGGGCAATGGGATGGAGCGAAGGGCATGGGTGAGGCTGGAGAGGTCTGGGAAGGGTATGGTGATTGACAGGGGGGACATTAAAGAGGAGGCCTTTCGGGAGACTTGGATTTTGAGTTTGGTGTCACTGAGCGAAGCAGGGAAGGAGTGGGAAGCGGTGCGGGTTTGCGGGAGACATAATGAACTCCGCATTGGAACCAGCTGGGACGGGAGCAATTAATCTACTTGGAGAGGGAGGGCGGCCGCTTTGCTGGCTCAGTACCTGCCTGTGCCCTCTGAACAGTCCTCTAATCGGCTTACTGGTTCATGTAAATCCCAGTGTGCGGGGCCCTGATTGGGCTGCAAAGGAATTACCCTGATGAAATCCCCCAGCCGGGACTGGGCTTTAAAACATCATTAGGACCGGAGCCAGAGGGGTTTCTACAGGAGCAAGTGCTCAGCCCAGAGGCCAGGCCACCCCGGGGCCAGAGTATGACACAAAAGGTCGTTCTCAGGGTGCTGAGCAGGGGCCACAGCAGGGAGGAGAGCCCGGCCTGGGCTGAGACTGAACACTGAGCATGACCACACATGTGCCCCTGACCCTGGACCCTGGGTGGGCTGTGAGCTCCTTTACAGACTGAGCCCAAGTCCTGCTCACAGATAGAGAGTGGCCTGGTTCAAGACTGAGCCTTCATCTTGGCCACTTACTGAGTCTCACATAGTGGTTTTCCGACCCTGGTCACATGCTGAGCCTGGACAAGCTGAGTCCTGATGCTCCAAAAGGACATTGCCATGGGTGCCACAGTGCCCCTTGCTTGGGCCCTCTGTGGCCCTCCAGTTCTGTGAGAGGGGCTACTTAGGAGAAGTATTTCCCACCACCGCCTAAATGGATGAGTCTGTGTCGTCGAGATTATCACTACGCTTTCTCACACTGCTGTGTGGCTGTGTGTCCTGCTGGGTAAGGAGCCAGAGGGCAGGCTCCGTGCCCACCTTCTCACGGGCGCCCCAAAGTTCTGACCTGGGCGCCTGCTCAGTGCAAGCTTGTGCGATGAGTGAATGAATGTTTAATGAGTCGGTCAACTCCACACCATGATTCTTTTGATAAAGAAGTTTTGTCGGGTGACAGGCGAAGCGGGTACTCTCTGAGCATCGGGAGTAAGGACGGGCTCTGGGCGTGGGGGTTCGTGTGGGCGGTGATGCCGTGGTTGGAGGGTTTCCTGGTGAGTGAGCCGTCCAGTCCACAGTCAGTGGGGTTGGACCCGGGGTGTACGTGCGTGTGCATGTGTGTGTGTACATGTGTGCATGTGTGTCCGTGTGCACATGTGTGCACACGTGTGGATGTGTGTGTGTGAGTGCCGGCTGCTGAGGGCTACCAGCCGGGCCTGGAGCCTGTGTTACCAGCGTTACCAGTGCATACACACAAGTGTTGATCTTAAAGCGTCTTCACCCACAGCGAGTGTCAGGAATTGGTGACTTAAACGTTGGAATCAGCATCTTGTTTAAAAGCATATTCATCTGAGGAGTAGAGTCTGGTCTTCTTTTCATGAATTTCCAGTCCTGAGACCTTTGAAAGAGCTCATCGAGACCTAGCCTTCTGGGGTCCTGGGCTTGAGAAGAGAGGGAAGGGCATGGGAGGGAGAAGCAGGTGGGGCTGTTGGGCGTGGAGCATCTTGGGCTTGGAATGGGAGGGTCTGGGGTACAGAGTGTCTGCCAGGTTCCGTCTGCTCTCCCTCACCCCCGCGCCCAGCTTCACCGCACCCTGACCGTGATGCTCTGCACCTCAGTGGATCCCAGACCTCTAGGAGCTGTGCATGGGTCCCTGTGTCACCAGGGTGATGGGCCTGCAGAGACCGCGCGGGCCAGAAGCAGACTGAGGGCTCGGTAGCCATTTGTTGTCGTTTTTCAGCTGTTGATTTAAAGAATGAATGGGCCGGGCTTATAAGTGTCCCATAGTAGGGGCTCAATAAACCCATTGCCCACCCCTTCCCCTGTCATCTCACAGCTCTGTTTGCTGTTAGGGTGGCAGAAAGAACTGGGTCAGCTCCTACAATATCCTCTAACTGACTCTGACCACTCAAGCAATTGCCGCACCGTTAACCCAGATCATCACAGGCTTTAATCAACTATGAAGAACAGCGACACTCGGGCACTCAGCAGGGAGCCAGTAGCAAACTGACAGTGATCCCGCTTCTGCCAAAAGCCCACCCGAGACAGGTGGTGTTTGAGAGACAGACAGTCCAAGGCAGGTGCTGACTGCGATCATCCAGGCCGCTCGCTGCCCATGTTCCTATTAGCCCCGAAGCAAGACTGCAACAGCCTCTGGTTCCCGCACTTAGTTCAAATCATGGGTGGGGGGTGGGGGGGGGTGCTCGTGTGTGTGTGCTTGTGCATGGCACACACAGAGAGAAAGTTCTGGCTACTTTAAATAACTATAAACTTGTTATGAAGGAAAAGAGAGATTCCAGAGGCCAAGGATCCCCTGAGGGTAGGCTCTGTTATTCATGTGACACATGACCTTGGAGTGTCCTTGGCATGTCCATGCTCCGTGTCCCTTCCAGGACTCACCTGAGGCTGTTGCCAAGATAGGACATGCAGGGGAGATGCTGGCTGTGGGGCAGGAGTTCCTCCGTGTTTGCTGTGGTCCTCCCCACTCTTTTTACAATTTCACCAGTTCCTAATCACACACGACATCCAAGAACATTCTCACTGCAAACAACTCAAAGTGTCCAGATGAAGGTAGACCCGTTGGCCTCGCCCTCACTCCCGTCTGCCAGAATGCTTTCTGTGCCTGGTGCCCGGATGGCAAAGTGTGGTGGCGTGAGCTGGAGTCACACCGTGGCTCATCCCTGAGTTTTCCCAGCGGAGCCCACCGTTTCTGTCGGAAGCACTGCTGACCCCTGCAGTGGCCTGGCGGTGGCCCGGTGAGCACCAGTCCAGCATGGACACTGAGGTTGTTGCTGATGCTGTGGTTACGGCCTTGTCTCTCGGACACGCACATGGGCACACACAGTGGACACTGCACAGACTCCTCATGTCACAGGGACATGTTTTCGGAGTGGCAACTGCTGACCAGTCACCTCCACAGTTGCTGTTGTCACGTGTGTCCAGCACCACGTGAGGGCTGAGTGGTGTCCACCGGAGGTGTCACTATCCCAGGCACCCACACAGCGTTCAGCTATACGGACTGAACGAGTGAAGGGATGAGCAAATGGATGGAAGAGCAGTTTTCCTTTTCTTTCTATAGCAATGTGTCCCACACCCCCATCCAGTGCTGAGCATGCAGCACAGGTCATGGAAAATGTCGTGGACACCTGCTCGAGGTGCTGCCAGGCGCGGGACCCCACAGCAGACTTGGGTCTGGAAAAAGCTTTTCTTTCATTTCCATGTGAAAGAAATAAGGCACTTAGTAAACACAAGATAAGCCCCTTACCTCTTAGTAAATGTTTTATAACATAACATGACCGTGTTTACTTCAGATCCGGGACATTAAACACGGCGCTGACGATGAGATGCCGGGTGGGGCTAAACCAGCTGATGGTGCCACTGGCCTGTATCACCATGCTCCTCCCCGCAGTCTCCCTCCCAGGGCTGTGATTTAAGGTTATACTGACTTTTAGGGAGGGATTAAGTAAGACTGGCCTGAAGGAAGTCCTCCTGTCTTGCAAAACTGTAATCTAAATCATGGTCCTTCTGCTGGACAGAGTTCAGCTAAATTCCTCCTAATCGCTTTGTCCTCGTGGTGTGTGTATTGGACCTGCTGATGTGGCAGAACACAGGCCCCAGGCCCTCCTCCCCTGCCCTACCCTGGACAGGGCCATCTGCTGGAGGGGAGGGAGGGGATGGGCTACTGCTTCGGCCTCAGGCAGTTCAGATCAATGACTCCCAAGGCTCCCCTAGGAAGGGGCCTGGGGGCAAGGCCGAGATGCAGTTGTTTGAATGTCATGCATCATCGCCTCTGGAGGACCCTCTTGGAAGCAATCTATTCTCTGACCGTTTATGAGAATCTAATAACTTCGGGGATCAATGAGGAGTGAAGCACCATCGGATGTAATTTGGACCAGACTCCATGTCCTGCCATTTCCAAGTGTCTGGGTGGTGGACAGTCCTGGGCAGTCCTCAGCCCCATTTCTGGGTCACTGCTGGCTGGGCTTCTCGGTCAAGGCCTTGTCTCCATCTGGTCTCTGAGCTACTTGGATTATATGTGGTTGACCAGGCAGTGATCGAGGAGGAAAAGGCATGGTTAGGGGGCCTCAGGAGCCGAAAACATGGTCTGATTTGGAAAAAGGGTCTTTGCAGATATAATTAGGTCAAGGAAATCTTGAGGATATCATTCTGGATTACTCACTGGAGTCCTAAGTCCGATGACAATTGTCCATGTAAGAGACAGTGGAGGAACAAGCAGAGGCCCCATGAAAATGGGGGCAGAAGATGTGGTCGTAGGTCCAGGGTTGCCTGGGCCACAGAAGCTGGACGACATAGGAAGGACTGTCTCCTAGAGTCCTCAGAGGGCACACAGCCCTGGGACACCCAGACTTCAGACTTCTGGACTCAGGAACCTTGAGAGAACACACCTTTGTTGTTTGAGTCCCTGTTTGTGGGCATTGGTTTTGGAAGCCACGGTCACTAACACAGGGCAGCTCTTGCCTGGGAATCTACATGGAGGCTTCTAGAGGCCAGCATGCGTCCGGATGAATGGAGCAAAGCTGCAGAACTAGTGAGCTGGCATGGGCATGGGCATGGAGAGGAGGCCAGCACAGGGGCAAGCTTGTGTGGCCAGGCCAGGGCATGTACCAAGGGCATAGGAGGAGCTGGGGGACAGCCAGCAGGTCCCATGCAGAAGGGCCTGGGCCCCAGGCTGAGGCCTGCAATGGCACTGGGGAGTCATGGGCATTCAGAAGCAGAGGAGTGTCCTTGCGTGGGAGCCTTTGGGGCGTCATCTGTGCAGTGACTGTTTCTATTGCTGAGTCTGGAACTAGGCCAAATGAATGATCTCATGTATTCCTCCCTGTGTGACTGGTTCCTGTTATCACCCCCAATTTGCCTTTTAGGAAGTAGGCTCAGAGAGGTTAATTTGCATGCTCAGGTCACACAGCTGGTGAGTGCCAGGGCCAAGACTAGGGATGGAGCTGTGAGGGTGCCCCCTTGGGCTCTGCTATGGGCTCCCCGCTGCTGTCCACACCTTCAGAGGAAGGGCTCGCTGGGCCGGGGGCCACATGGAGCTCTCCAGGCTCCCTCTGCCCTCAGATCCGCATGGCAGGGGCAAGACGCTACACATGCGACACAGAGACGGAGGTCGGCCTCACTGCTCATGGAACCTGGAGAATCACTGAGAAGGGCAGCCCTGGTGACCTCCTATGAGTCCCCCATCTTACATGTTACTATCTCTCAAAGCATCCCCTGTGGGTCAGGCAGGCCCTGGGGGGCAGAGAACACTCACATCCGAGACTCGATGCCTCTAAAGGGAGTAAATCCCCAGTCAGACCTCAGCCACAGCCTGGCTGTCCTTCGGGAAGGAGCCAAGGAAAGGGGTAGAGGGATGTCTGCAGCAGGCAGTGCCTTTTGGGGAACAGGCCCCAGGAGCAGCAAGCAGAATCCAGATCTTTGTTTCTAACTGATTGACTAACTTTAGCTTTATTAGCTGAGAATCAAACCCAAAAATTTCTCTGAATCATGAGGATCTCACAGGAAAATACCCATGAAGTCCGAGTTCTGTGTGATGGCTGCAGTGTGTCACAGGTGCTGCGTGTCCTGGGCTCTTCTTGAAGGTCGCCACCTGCGCGGGGAAGCGGGGGATCCTGAGAGGGAGCGACGGGAGGTTAAGAAACACACAGAGACATCAGACAGTTAAAGCTGGGCCGGGTGGGACACTGCCCTCGATGGAGAGACAGCGACTCCCAGCAAGCTCAGCGTCTTTATCATGTACATCAAGGTAACAACTCTTCAAGGAAACTGCGGGTGGCTGAGGGACAAAAACCACCCCTTGGCAAGCTCCCTGCGGACATACTGCTCTGCTGCGCCCGGAACAGCATCTTGGGGCTTCTCTATTGTGCGCTGCACCCACTGCACCTGGAAGCTGGCTCCTGCCCGCTGCCCGGCCGACCACGTCTCCTAGCCTCTGGCAGGACAGGCTGCACGCCAGTGAGGCTCTGCTCAGGCCGCGTGCCAGCCGGACAACTACACAAGGGACAGGAGGACCCTGTCTCCAGGCACGGCTTCCCCGGCCCGGACAAGGTCCCCCAGGGTCTTCAGGGCACAGCCTTGCTCCTGCCCGAGTCCCGACCAGCTTCCAGGTGTAGCCGCTCTCCACACTTGAATGCTTTTCTGATGGTGAGCTCATTACCAGTCATTGCAGCCTGTGTCTCTAGTGGATCTTCACTGCAGTCGCTGTAACGTCCGCGCTTCGGTCCTGGCTCTTCTCTCCGGAACCCTCAGGACTGGCCTCCTTCTCTCCCCTTGACAATCCTGACTGCATTCGAGGTCCACTTGGTATCCACTCGTTGTCACACGCTATGACTGCATATTTTGTTCCAGTGTGCAAACGCAGCACATGTGGTCAGTGGTAAATGTAACAAAGTGATCCCAGCCCCCCACCCTGCACCCCAGCCCAGCAGTGTCTGCCTTGAGATGCAGCTTCCTCATCTGTCTTCCTCCCACCTTTCCTTACCCGCCAGGTGTGTTTCACAGCCCCTCCGGTCCTGATCGGCACCCTCTGAACACCCAGTTTGTCCACATGCCCTAAACTGTGGTCCCAGAACTGCACCCTGGGCTTCAGGAGCAGCCCGGGAGCTTTGGGATCACTCTGCTGTCTCGACTCAGGCAGGAAGGGGCCACCACCTCCTCTAGGGCTGCTGGGAGGTGACCTTTGGGCAGGGGCAGGAGGAGAGGAGCAGGAGAGAAAGCCCTGTGTGGGGAGGTCAGGCCCCTGCTCTGGACTATGCAGAGCTGTCTGCAAGTTGAAGCTGCCACTGAGAAAGTCAGGTTGGGAGCCAGAGGAAGCTGTAAGTTTTGTGTAATTTCCTGTTCAGCTGGGTGCCGCGCACCCAGGGAATTTGGCTGATGGATAGGTCCCAGGGTGCTGTTGAAAACTGCGAGTGAGTGGGAGCCAGGGGCCCGGCCGGCTTCCTGAGCAGATAGCGGGCCCGTCCAGCCGGGCTGCTGCCACGAGACCCAACCCGTGATCGCCCAAATAGTGAAGGTGGCAGGAAACAAGTGGCCCCATGTGTGCGTGGGGGATGGTCCCCCAACAAAGACTGAGCGCCTGCAGGGTGCCAGCCCTGAACTGGGTGCTGGAGGCAGAGAGGTGGGCGCAGCACAAACATTCACGGAGCTCAAGAGGCAGGGGAGCAGCTGATGGGACCCCCCAGGCCACACCCTCTACACCATGTTGAAGTGTCCGATGCTCTTCTGCCTCTGCTCTGTGATCTCATTCACGCCCATCACCCCCAGCGTCGCACCTGCTGTGGAATTCTTCATCCATCCCTCCTCAGTAAGTGCCACAGAGCACTGGCATGTAGTGGCTCTTTAAATGTTTGTTGGCCTGAGTTTTGCTCAGGATGGGGGTGGCGTGCTGTGTTCAATGGTGTCCCCGGATTCATGTCCACCTAGAATCTCAAAATGAGACCGTACTTGTATTACGATGTTTGCCGATGTGATTAGTTAGGATGAGGTCAAACTGGAATAGGCCTTTCATCCATGACTGGTGTCCTTATAGGGAGAGGAGGGACACAGAGGCGCACAGGGGGAAGGAAGCACGTGAAGACGAGGCAGAAACTGGTGAAGCTGCAAAGCAAAGAACGCCAAGGACTGCTGGCATCACCGGAGCTGGGGGAGAGGCCTGGCACAGAGACTGCCTCAGGGCCTCTTGAGGAGCCAGCTCTCCAGCATGTCCATCTCAGACATTTGGCCTCCGGAGCCGTGATGGAATAAATTCCTGTTGTTCCAGGCCACTCAGTTTGTGGTGCTTTGCAGGGCAGCCACAGGAGACTGCCACAGGGTAAGTGGATTAGAGGACATGCAGTAGGAAGCTAGAGTCACTGTGCTGGTGAGGATGGGCTGAGCTCTGTCGAGTGACAGCTCCCACCCACATCTCCACGGCTCGCCACCACGATGGCTGACCTCTCATGCCTTTGTAGGTCAGTAAAGCGGGGGAGGGCATCTCGCACCCTGAACATTGTGCACAATACTCATTGGCTATAACCATTCACATGGCTCCACCCGACCACAGGAGGACAGGAAGGGCAGGTCTCTTCTGTGTCCAGAATGAGAGGAGACCCTGGAATCAGTGATGAGAACTGACGTCTACCACAGTCACTGAGGACAAACAGCCCAGTCTCAGGATTCTCTACCATGAATCCCTGTGCTATGTTCCTCTCTGTGTCTCAGTTCAGGACTGTGTGAAAAATTATGGGACTGGAATCAGATGACTTGGTTTTTAAACTGGTTCTGACAAACTTTGTCACAACCCTTGGTACAAGGTGGCTTAGGAGGTCTGACCCATTAGTACTGATGAAGGAATGAAGAAAGGATGCAAAGTGGTGGGTGAATGGGTGGAGGGATGCGTGAATGGGTGGATGGGTGGGTAGGAGGATGGATGGGTGGCTGGCTGGCTGGGTGGGTGGATGGATAGATGGATGGATGGATAAATGGATGGGTGGATGGATGGACGGGTGGGTGCGTGGATGAATGGATAGATGAATGGGTGGTTGGCTCGCTGGATGGGTGGGTGAATGGGTGGAGGGATGCATGAATGGGTGGATGGGTGGGTAGGAGGATGGATGGGTGGCTGGATGGATGGGTGTCTGGGTGTCTGGGTGGCTGGTTGGATGGATGGGTGAATGGGTGGTTGGCTGGCTGGCTGGCTGGCTGGCTGGCTGGCTGGCTGGGTGGGTGGGTGGATAGGTGGATGGACTGGTGAATGATGAATAGATTTTTGATTGCTTAATCTGTACCTGATGATTTTATAAATTTACTAATTTAATCTGAATGCCTCCCTTACAGTGGTCCCTGATTTACAGTCAAGGAAGTTTAAATCAAGATAACTAACTACTGTTTCCAGGGTCACATAGTTGGTGTCTGAGGTGGGATTTAAACCTCAGCACAGCCCTGTCACTCACTAGTCCTGAGGTGAGAAACCACCCTATGAGCAGAGTAAAGGGCTCATTCAGGAGACCACCCTCTACCCACCCTGGATGTCCCTTCCCTCCAGGGGACTCGACTCACCTCACAGTGCCCTCCTCTGGGTACAGTGAGAAAGGAGGCCGACAGCCCCAGAAGCCACTTTTTAGCCTAGAAGCCAGCTGGGCAATGCTCCCGGGTGTGTGAGGACGACAGTCATCTCCCATGTTCCAGACGGGGTCTCGGGGCAGCACCGCTTTCACACCGGCTTCATTCGTCCTGCTCAGGGTCTTTGTGTGAGCAAAACATTCTTCTTTTGACTCCATTCTCTTTTATACAAAGAAGTATCATAAAGAGGCCCAAAGCCACAGCAATTCGAATCCAATTCATTTCGGAGTTTCAATTATCTAAATTATTGCTTTACCCTGGCACAAAAGAAGGGAGCTCTATTTTTAAAGCTGCTGGAAGATAAACTGGGTTGCCTCCCCCATCAACAACGCATAATAATTTTGATCAGGCGCTCATCACGTTTCAATAGCGGCAACAATGGCAATGCCCGGGGTCCCCGGCGATTTTATTTTTAGCCTGAAAAAGACAAAGGAGGAGCCAGGAGGAGATTTCACACGGCAGCCAGGGCTTCTGAACATCTCTTCCACAAGGCCAGCCAAAAATGGTGTCTGGCACAGGCGAAGTGGGAGAGTCCACGTGGGACGGCCCTCTGGCTGGAGCTGGGGTGCAGCCTGGACCAGGGCTGGGGCTCCTCCCTCCCTTGCACCCAGCATGCATCTGTTTGCTCCTTCAGCAAATGGCCCCCGAGATCTGCAGGGACAGGGAAGCTCACGAGAGAGGGCATCTGTCACCAGGGGCAGTAGTATCGAGCTGAAATGATAGACTTGTCCCCAGTGGGCAAGGTCTCTGCAGGAGAGACACAGAATGCTAGGGGGACTTGAGGTGAGTGAGGTTATCAAGGGAGGCTTCATGGAGGAGGCAGCAATTAACCTGAGCCTGGGAAAGCAACCCAGTGCTGATGGCTGGAGGTGGGAGTGGGAAGGTGAGAGAGGGTGCTCCAGGTGGGCAGAACCACCAAAGCAAAGGCCTGGAGGCCTGAAGGAGCAGGGAGCATGGGTGAGTCCGGCACACGAGGGGGATGTGAGAAGAGCCAGTTGGAGTGGGGGAGTTTGGAGGCAAGAGGCAAGCAGGTTCTGAAGAATTTTCCAGCCTGGGTCTCCATCCTTCCTCCTGGCTTTTTGATGGGTTTTGGTCTCGCACCATGTCCTTAGGGCTGTGAGGACAAGCCGCCTCACGTCTCCTAAAGCTAGCTCACTCTCCCCTAAGAGACCCCGCCTCCCTCCCGGTTAGGATGGTACTTAGTCCTGGACTCTAAGGCCTCCTCTTGGAGAGTTACTCACGTTCCCTGGGTGTCACCCTTAAACACAAAGATGTACATGCTAATAAACTTGTGCCTGTTTCTCTCTTGTTATGTGTTTTATTAAGGGGCCTCTGCTGAGAACTGAGAGGGAGGGAAACAATTTTTCCTTCTACAACACTCAGTATGAGACATGGGCAGTTAGTATGGACTATGGATGGTCAATATGGACTGTGGATTATCAATGGAAGGAAGTCACAAGGGACATGGTCATTGTCTTCAAACCTCAGGAAATCGATATCCTGCCAGAAAAGAGATGTGTCTTTTGGCTCTCAGGGTAAATCCAGCGCCAGAGGGTGGGAGCCCAGCTGGGCAGGTTTGGTCACAATTTGGGGGGAGCTCCCTAGCACTAGAGCCATCTGGAGTCATAGGGGCAGCCCCAGAGGCAGTCACTGGAGGTGTGCAGGCAGACGCTACGAGCACAAGGTTGCTGAAGACATTCCTGTACAGAAAAATATTGGACTACAGCCTCCACTGTCTTCCAGTTCAATGTGTCTTTTAATCCAGTTCTGGGATTAAAAGTGTTTCCTTGGCCCAGCCGGACGTGGCTCAGTGGTTGAGCGTCGACCTAGGATCCAGGCGATCGGGGTTCGATTCCCACTCAGGGCACATGCCCGGGTTGTGGGCTCAATTCCCAGTCGGGGGCGTGCAGGAGGCAGCCGATCAATGACTCTCTCATCATTGATGTTTCTATCTCTCTCTCTCCCTCTGCCTTTCTCTCTCTAAAATCAATAAAGATATATTTAAAAAAAAAAAAAGTGTTTCCTTGGACTCCTTTGCAGGACCTTGTCCCCTTGCCAGTCACTCTGGTGCCTCTAGAGTTCTGTCCTTTAGCCTTATAGCTCCCACTCCCTGGTCCTCCCCACCTCCTCTCCCTCTCTTCTCCTTGACTCTTGTCTGCGCATCACTCTGCGTCTTCGCAGCCATGTGCTCGGGCTGAATGTCGAGGATTCTTACCTGTGCTGTAGCATTAGCTGATGACGGTGTGCATGGTGAGGGCTGCGGCTACAGTGACCTCACCCAGCCGTGACTGCTGCAGAGCTGATGCCAGGTGAGAAATGTGCCCAGAGGAAGGGCTCAGGCATGTGGTGGGAGACCAGGTCCCTTAAATGCAGAGAGTTCCTGATTCACTCAGCATCTGCACTTGGAGGAGGCATTTGGGGTCTTCCTTGAGTTGTGACCTTGGGCAAGTCACAGGATCCTCATGGCCTCTGGTCCCATCCCATTTGCCACAGATGCCCTGCGATGGGGCCTCATCACAGCCCCGGGGAGCGGGCAGGACATGCGATCCCCATTACTGGGTGGGGATGCAGACTGTGCGGACAAAGGCCTCCGGGCTCGCCCAGGGTCCCCACTGTTACGGGAGACATTCTGAGAGCGCCACAGGGCAATTCCGCCTAGACCTTCACCCACATCTCAGCCTTGCTGAGCGGGCTCCCTCTTTGTCAAATGGACTGGAAGTGCTGCCTGAGGATCTACCATGGGGGTGCTGTGGTAGTGTCTGGGGAGGGGACGGGACCCTGAAAGTGCCTTGGCAGTTCACCAGTGTGCTCGGCCCCCGACTTGGGCTCTGCAGCTGCAGGAGAAGGGTGGTAATGACCGAGTAGCCCAGTGATGAATGAACATGGGGAACGACTGCTCCCAAACTCAGTCTCACTCAGGAGCAGGGGACAGGGGCAAATCAGGCTGACAGGAGTGCGGAGAGAGCTGAAAGCCTGTCTCCTTGCCCTTGGTTCGGCCTCTCCTAGCCTCCGCTGAGGGCTGGGCAGCTGCCATCTGGCTCAGTACTCTGCCAAGGTGCACGAGGCCTGAGTTCAGAAGGGCAGGCTGGCCACTGGGTGGGGACTGGGGTGAAGCAGCACCTTCATTCCGACCCCAGGAAACCTGACCTGACAGGCGAGCAGCTCTGGGCTGGGTCCGAAGCAGTCTTTGTTGTTCAATGGGCTGGAGTTTGAGTGATGATCTGTGACTTGGCGGGTGACCACCGCGCCTCCTCCACCTTTCTGAGCCTTGCGTCCTGCTTCAGGCAGTTGTGAGGAAGGAGGGCAAGTCCCCCAAGCGTGTTCCCTCTGACGTAAGGCACTGTGGGGTTTAGGGTGCACTGGTTGTTGGTTGTTTTTTGTTTTGGTGTGTTTTGGGGGCATTACCAAAAATGGAAGACTGCCAATTAGATTGTGAGATCCATTGGCGGTAAGGCCATCCTGGTTTCAGAGCTGCTCCAGTGTGAACCAATGTGCTCCCAGGTTGATTAAATCAGAGGATTTCAGAGACAATCAGATTTTTAGTTTCCAAAGTAGTTATTCAATTTTCCGAGAGAGTTTGACTGGCAGACGGAGCAAAGTGCTTTATGTGGTCATCAAAGCCAGAAACAGGACTGAGGGAGAAGTCACAGGGAGGCAGAGCAGCTCAGAAGAAGACGTTTCACAGAGAAGTGGCCGCCTTGCAAGGGAGTGAGCACCACAAATCCTGGGAGTGATCAATTCAGGCTCAGGGGAGTCCAGAGGACTCAAGAACTGGACAAGGCTGACCGCCCTTCAACACCCCCCGCAGCCAAGGCTCAGTCCTGTAGGAACATGCCGAGCTGAGGGAGCAGATAGACCAGATGGCCCCTCTGAGTGCCTTTCAGATGTGAGCTCCGGAGAAAAGAGCTGACCTTTGTCATTCTTTGTTTGTCTTGCTGTTGGCTGTTTGTTTGTTTTTGACTCAGTGAATGGGCGGGTAATGAAGGAGCCATGAGGGGACTTCCTGGAAAGAACTGAGACCACTGTCAGTCCGAGGAAGACAGCTAATTACCAGTGGCAGCTGGCAGCTCACGGGGACCACACTGAAGGCAGCCAGATGGCGAGGTGAGAGGATCCGGGGGAGAGACCTGCAGCAGGCCCTGGCTCTTTGGGGAACCAGACGACCTCCCTGCTGCCCCTGTCCTCGGACAGGCTTGGCTGCGGCCACAGCGGAGCTGCTGGGCACTCCTGGCCTCGGCCGGTTCCGTCTTCGCCCCCAGCTCACCTCAGTGGTAGGCTGGACCAGCTCCCATCCTGTCCCCGCCCTGGCTCCTGGCCCACATTGCCCGGTTCTGATCTGATCTGTCCATGTGGTGGGTACCGTTTCTGTTGGGCTCTCGTCACCATCTCCTTGGACATGTGGCAGATAGCTGCCACCATTCTGTCACTGAGGCCTCACCGTGGGCCACGTCAGGTGCAGGGCACCCCCCATATCCACTCTCACCTAGCCTTGATGGCATCACCGGGGAGGCTGACGTGGCAATTCTCAATATGTAAACTAGGAAGCCGGGGCTCGGGGGGTTAAGTGGTGGGACCTGTGGTTCAGATCATGAAAGCTCCCAGAGCTGCGTTGGGCACAGTTCTGCCCGGATTCCTGGCTGGGTGTTGTTCCTGCTGCCTTACCTGGTGCTGCCAGGTGCCTCTGGGAGCCACACGCTCTGTGACGACCCTGTCCCACCCCCTCTGGTGCTTTATCTTCCTTCTGGGTCCAGAGCACTTGCAGCCTGCTTCCCAGTCCCCCTTGTGAGGACTGACCTGATGGACCAGCCTCAGCCGCGCCCCACAGCAGGCCAGGTGCATAGGCCTGAGCCCCCTGCCTGCCTTCTCCCCTCAGGCCCTGGCAGCTGGCATCACCTGCTGAAAATTCTGCTCTCCCTTCCCCGTCCCTCACCAGGCTCTGCCTAAGTGCTGGACCAGACTGGTGGCCCTGGTCATACGGGTGCCATGCTCTCCCTGCACCTGCCCCAGCAGGGGTGCCCACCTTCCGGCCCCACCTGCCCTAGAACTTCAGAACCTAGGCTCATCCAGCTTTATTCAGCTGGCCCCGTCGCACGGCCACCCGGCCACCACGGGTGGGCGCGCAGGTTGCTAGCTCAGTGGAGAGGGCAGATTTCAGTGACCAAAAAGTTTCCTGTGGACCGCAAATCGTTCCTTACCTAAAGGCGTCTGAAATCTTCACCTGCAAGTGGAGGCAAAAGAGAGAAACAACGTGCCTCCTGCGCTTCCCGTTTGTTCCTCGGCTGCCCACTCGGAGCCACAGCTCTGTGACGGGGACGCCGCCGTGAAACCTTTCCCAGCAGAGAAAACTCGCGCTCGTGGGGTGCCGCACGCCCCCCTCTGTACCTGTGACAGAGGCGCCCACTGAGCCCCACGCTGGGACTTACCCTGGAGGCCAGACCCCCAGGCAGCCCCTCCGCCCCCCGTGCCCCCCGCGGGAACTCTGAGGCCTCGCTGCCCCTCCCTGGAGCCCCCCGCACACGCCCACTCCCCTCTGGACAGAGGAAAGTCAAGCGAACCAGCCCTGTTTCTGCCTGGGGTCCCTTCTGCTCTGGCTTTCTTCCCAACTGGTAGAAGCCCCCCGACATCAGCATGAGACAGACCGGACCCCAAGTCCCAGAGCAAGGTTACTCACACATAACACACACACAATGCCACCCTTGGTCTTGGGACCCCAGATCTGCCCCTTTTGCCTCAAGGAAAGCTGAGGAGCGAAGAGAGGAAATTAGGCATCTCTGGAAAGTCGTGTATCTTTTCTGGGTAATTACCTGTCCCTTGTATAATCTAACGAGCCATCCAGGGGCCCGGATGGAACATTTAGCGCAGTTATTGGATGTTTCCTTACAGTTTACCCACTTGGAGGAGTTAATTGATTTACGGCGTGGAAGGGGGAGCATGTGTGCGTGCACACTTGCACGATTGTGTGCCTTGTTACCATTTTTTCTTTGTGTGAGAGCCTGGGAGGAGGGTGGCTCTTGGCGAGCCTGGGGCTCCCTCTGTGTTCCCATCTGCAGAGCTCTGCTGGGGTGACATGGGACCTCACTTACCTGTGTTAAAAGCCAAGAACCGTCCAAACAGATGTGCGTGAGCACACATACAAGTGAGCCAGCCTAAAAACTCATAGACACGGACGACAGGGTGGTGACTGTCGGGCATGGGGTGGGGGAGGCAGAAGAGGGTATGGGGGGGTAAATAGTGATGGAAGGAGACTTGACCTGAGGTGGTGAACACACAATACAGTATACAGATGATGTGTTATAGACTTGTACACCTGAAACCTGTATATTTTATTAACCGTATTACCCCAATAAATTCAATAAAAAAGAAAAATTCCTGAGTATAAATTTTTTCCATCAGCATCTCAGCATTTCTCACACTTTCACCTTCAATGAGTTTGGTTATATTGATCACCATATTTCATTTGAATTTATCCATAATTTTTATTTATCCATAATATTTATTTAAATTGAGTGAAGATACAGTATTATTCACATAGTATCTGTAAAGTCTTGGATTTGATATGATTGGTACTTTTTTTCATACACATTAAAATGATAGTGCAACTATTCATGCAAACATTGTCCATGTGACATGTAACATTGTGCATGGAACACGCAACATTGTGTCCTTTATTGGTCCCGACAGCTTGCCGCCCAGCTGTGCAGTGGCTCTGTCCAGCTCTGGGACCAGGTCCTTCTGCCCTGCTAGTGGTCCTTTGCTTCCACTTTATCTCCGGTTTCCTCACTTAATTATTATTATTATTTTTAATCCTCACTCAAGGACATTTTCCCCATTGCTTTTCAGAGGGAGTGGAAGGGAGAGAGAAAAGCGTCGATGTGAGTGAGACTCATGGATTGGTTGCCTCCCGCACTCGCCATAACCACCAGGGCTGGAGATTGAGCCTGCAACTGAGGCCGGTGCCCTTGGCTGCAATAGAGCCCTGGACCCTTCAGTCCGAGGGCCGACGCTCTAACCATGAGCCAAACCCACTAGGGCACGTTTCCTCACTTTAAAATCCCCTGGAAGAGCCTAAGGGACTCTGAAGCCTTCCCTGTGTAACCATGGAGACTGGGGCCCTCCACCGCCCCGCTGGCTCTGCCTCTGCCAAGTTTTTGGGAGCCTGTCTTCTGCTGCGTGAAGGGACACACCGAGGACAATGTTCCCCCTGCGCTGAGTGGTCAGGAAGCACATCGGCCACATTGGCTGTCCAGGAGCAGCCTCCTGTGGTGGGGAGACGGACCAGGATGCACCGAAGTTGGCCGGAATCGGGATACTTTATGCCCAGCTCCGAACCTGACAATGCGTGGCTTCTGCAGCAGCATGGCCATGCTGAGCCAACGTGGGCCTGGGCAGCACTGAGCTAGATGCCTTGGTCCCTGCCCCTGGGGTCACACGGCTTTCATAGTCACCCTGGAGGCCACGGCTGATGTGCCAGGGACGACACTGGAGAGGTTCCTCTCCCACTTTCCTTCCTGTCCCGTGTCCCGAACAACACTGAACAAAAGCCGTGGCGAGGTCTCAGAGTCACACAGGACACCCGTGCTCCTCCACATTCCCGCTCTGATGGGGAGCCATGGCCCCTTCTCAGGACCTGCGCCTCCGGAGGGGTGAAGGGCAGCACAGGGTGTGGAAAGTTGTCACGGTGCCGGCCCCACACATACAGATGGAGCCAAGCCCACCATGCTGGCTATTTCTCTCCCTTCCCTTCTCTGAGCCTCAGTTTCCCCTCCTGGACGCCACCTCCAGTGAACTAAGTGAATCAAGGTGAGAGAAAGCTCATTCCCCCAAGATGCTGGAGCTCTCTGCTCTGCGGCCCCCCGCCCGGTCTCCCCAGAGCCTGCCGGAGGCCGAGCCCTGAATAGCTGGCCTCGGGTGTGGGACAGGCGCTCCTCGGATTCCGCCCCGCGCCGGCCTGCCATCTGCGCAGCTCAGACTCGCCGGGCCGCGGAGCAGCCCCGTCCTCCCTCAGCCCAGGTCCCCACTTTCACTGATTACTTGGTCCCTCCTTTTAGTTGGCCGATTAAGAGAAGGGAGATTTGCGTAGTAATAAAAAGGTAATTAAAATCACCAACTCATGAAAAGCCCATTGTAAGATTCCCCAGGAACCTCCCCTCCAGGAAAGGCACAGGAAGAGGGTGGGGTTCTAAAACAATTAACAGGGCCTGTTAGCTGTCCGAGGTCAGCACTGGGCATCGCAAATACAAATATTGATTGCTGCGAGGCTACGCCGTTAACATCCAACCGAACTCATCAATATCCTGCTCACATTAACGGCATCTGCGACATCTCCGTGGTGAAGACTCGGCTCCGCGGCCGCACGGCGCCTGTCTCCACGCGCTCACTTCAGACCCAAGAGCAATTTCCGATATCTGGTCACATTTCAAGGTCTAAATTTTGGTGTCAGCTTATCGGTTTATTCATTGTTTTGGCCACCTCGAAGGAATATGTGTGTGTGTGTGTGCGTGTTACCACGGAGACACACACTAATAAAACCAATACGCCCATCAAGCTATTGTTCGGTTGATAATTAAATTAGAGCTCTCCAGGCACTTAATGACCAGCAGGAATCCCCGGCAGCAATTTCCATAAATGACGCCTCATTGGCCACAAATGGGCACTCGGAGCTCAGAACCCAGGGCCCCGTGTGTTTGCTCATGAACTGCGCACTTTCAGAAGTGCAGCCCCCGTGACCCCACTCCGGAAAACAAGCGGAGGAGTCGGCGCTGGCGTTGGCCGAGACCACTGTGGCTTTGCACTCTCTTCATGCCGGGCAGAAGGCACAACACTGGGCTCAGTGAAACCCTGCCTGCGAAAGGTTGGAATTCAGACCCCCTCCTGCCTCCCTCCTCCACGGCCATGCCTGTCACTGGTGGCCAACTGTGACTCCCAGCCTTAAAGAGCTGGGGGAGGCTCAGGGTCCCTGAGACGCATGCCTCCGCTGGAACCCGGACCCAGCACGGCTCACCACCTGGGCTGCGCTCCCTGACCCTCCAAGTGACCTCGGCAGTGGCCTAAGCTACGCCCTGCCCCATCCAGGGCTCCCTGGCTTATTCCTTCGTTCATTCATTCATTCGTTCATTCGTTTAATAATCTGCTCCCTGAGCGATCATTCCCTGAGGGCATACTATGTGCATCACATAACAAGTCCTGAGAGGACGTATTTTAAAATACGCCCAAAGTGGAACATTTTGGATATGTTTTGAAAATAGAGGTGAAAGCATTTTCTTCTGAGTTAAATATAAGCTGTGACAAGAAGAGAGGAATCAACGCCATCTCTAAGGGTTTTAACAGGAGGAAACGCTGAGATCAACTGCCCTTTACCCCGTGGGGGGAACGCGGACAGCACATGCCTGCGGCGGGTGCGATGTGTGGTTTGGTCATGTTAAGGTTGGTGTGTCCTTTGAGCATTAAGTGCAGGTTTGGGTTAGACATTTAGACACAGGAATCTGGAGTTTAGGGGGGATATTCAGGCTGGGACATGGTTTCATGTAGGAAATGAGTTTAGAGAAAAGAACCGGTCTGACAATGAATCCTGGAAACCCTCCTTTATCTAGATGCAGGGAAGCGAGGAAAACAGGTAAAGGACCCTGAGGAAGAGTGACTGGTGCAGCGGGAGGAAACCAGGACTGTGGTGTCTTGGAAGCCACGTGGAGAGGAGCTTCAGGAAGGCAGGAAGGTTACCTGGTCCAGTGAGAGGTGAGAAAGGACCCTTGGGTTGAGCATCGCCGGGACATTGGGAATGCAGTTTTGGTCAAATGGTGGAAATAAACCGACTGGGGTGATTACAGGTGATAGCGGAGGGAGAAAAGTGGAAATAACTAGACAGGTTTCTTTGGGTAAATTCTCAGTAGTAAAATCTTTGGGTCATAGGCAGTTCCATTTTTAATTTTTTGAGGTAACTATTCTTTCTACAGTGGCTGCACCAAGGCGCCCCGATGTTCACAGCAGCGAGGTTTACAGTAGCTAAGATCTGGAAACAGCCCCAGTGCCCATCAGGATGAGTGGATGAAAAGCTGTGGGACAGTCACACCGTGGATACTACGCAGATGGGAAGAAGGATCTCGTGCCCTTTGGCACAGCACGGAGGGGCCTGGAGAGCGTTATGCTGAGTGAAATAAGCCAGGCAGAGAAAGGCAAACATCGCATGATCTCACCCATATGTGGAATGTAATGAGCACCATAAACTAACAAACAAAACAGAAACACACTCATAGATCCAGAGCACAGGCTGACAGCTGTCAGAGGGGAGGGGTGCTGGGGCGCTGAGTGAAAAAGGTGAAGGGATTCGAAACCACACATAGACACAGACATCAGCACGGTGAGGACCAGAGGGGAATGGGGGGGCAGGAGAGGGTAAGGGGGTGGGAGTGGTGATGGAAGGAGACCGACTTGAACTGGTGAGCACGCGATACGATGTACAGATGACGTATTATAGGCTTGTACACCTGCAACACATACAGTTTTATTAACCAATGTCACCCCAATAAATTCAATAAAATAAAATTTAAAAAAAAAGGAAACAAGTAGAGAGGGTTGTTGAAGTGGGCGCGCTGCAAATGGAGAGTAAGGCGGGCACTCCGTCTGGTGCATTTCTTCCTGTGGGCAGCGGCGCCGACGCCCCTCCCCCGCCCTCAGGCCTGCGGTGAGGGAAGTGGTTTCCTCCCAGCCGAGCGAGACCCACCCATGTGCCCAGAGGTGTCCAGCACATGATTTAGGGCTTGGCACTTGACTAGGCCAGTCTATATATTTAATTGCTGCTTCATCGCCCATTAAATCATAGACATCCCATAATTTATTGGGGTTCATCTGTGCTGGAGAGACTGGAACACAGACAGAGGAGAGGAGAAGGGAAGGGGAGGGACGGTCCTCCTAAGCGAGCCCATAACACGCCAGGCGTGCCGCCGGCGGGCTTCAGGTTGTCTTGTGCAACTCGCAGAACCACCCCGAAGGCAAACGCCGGGAACGTCATTTTCCAATGCGGCTCAGGGACGGGGCATGTGTCCCCGTGTGGGCAGTGGGGGGGCTGGGTCAGCATTGAGCCCAGGTGTCCCCGCGTGGTTGAATCCGCCACCTGCGGGACATGGCATTTCTTCCTCCGCTTCTTTAATGGTTTTCCTGAGGTCAGGAGGGAATGAGGTGAAGACAGAGGCCAGCCTACCCGGTGGCAGGAATCTGGGGAGACTCACAGGCACATGGAAGGAAGTTTCTACAGCACCTCAATCCACTTCAAAAGAATAAGTTTTTCCAAAGTGCACCTATGGCCACACCGCCGCGCCCCGTCTTGTCTGATCTCAGGAGCTAAGCGGGGCCGGCCCGGCTGGCGCTTGGTGCCCGGCAGTGCACGTGTGCCCAGGCCATTCCGACGGGACGCGTCACACAGCCTTCGCCTGGCTGAGCCACCCTCTCCGGGCAGTGGCTCAGGTCCTGTGATACTCGGTGGGACTGTCAGGGGCCACGGCTCACGGGGCAGGGGCACTCTG
This sequence comes from Miniopterus natalensis, assembly GCF_054644295.1. NCBI lineage: Eukaryota > Metazoa > Chordata > Mammalia > Chiroptera > Miniopteridae > Miniopterus > Miniopterus natalensis. The sequence goes on along the minus strand of NC_142096.1, from coordinate 42,833,967 downwards.
TTTCCACACATATCAGGTTGAATTCCATGAAATTGCCAGTTTTTGTGGGTCAGGAACAGTTGAGTGTCAGTAACGTTGTATGGCCCACCGTGGTCTCCTCCTTGAGGATCCTGTTGGTAGAAAAACGGAGGACCAGGCCGCCATGGCGGGAGGCGGACACTGCTGGGTCCCTAGTGCCAGCAAACACCGTTCAAGCCAGCCTTTCCAACCACATTTGCGTAAGTCCTGCTCACCTACGGAGGTGGAGGCTCCACGTGAACTGCATTACTAAATTCCAGTCACAAAGAGGACCAGCTGTTTTCTAAAATAAAGTGGCACATATGAGGCTCCTGAGGACGGTCTTCACTGTGCCAGAAGACAGAACCCAAAGGGGCGAAACTGCTCCTTGATTCAGAGGGAGGAAAGGAGGGGTGCAGCCGAGTGGGGCAGGACTGGCACCCAAAGGTGCCCCTCCCCTGAGCACCCAGCACTGCCACCTAAAATCCAGTTCACGTTTTCCACTGGATCCCCCCCAGTCGTCGATGAGATTGGGAAATCTCCCCTGTATCCACTCGGCTGCCCCCGCAGACACCTGGGAGTCTCTTCTCCCTCCTCACGCCAGCCCCTCACTTAATCCCACCACATCCACCTCAGCAGCATCCATGGGCCCATCCACTCGTGTTCATCCTGGTCAAGGCCACATGGACTCCCGCCCGGTGACTGTGGCAGCCCCCGCCCAGCCCCACCTCAGCTTTTACTCCCTCGGTTCGTTTCCCGCACCAGAGCCAGAGCAGTCTTGAAGTGTAAATCAGACGACGCCCACATCACCCCAGTGCCCTCGGTGTTTTTCTGCCGCTTCCAGAACAAAGGTTAAGTTCTGGGACTTGACAACCTGGCATTTTCCCACCCTCCAGGGTCACCTTTCAACCCCAGAGCCCAGCCCAGGGAGGCTGTTTCCCAGGCACACCGAGCGTGTCCTGCCTGCCTCCGTCTACACAAGACCCCCTCTCCTCTCTCCTGAGGACTTTCCATCCTGTAGGGCGTCCCCAAGTAACCGCCTCTTGGGCCACGCCCCACCCTCTGAATGAATATGACTGTGGTCACTGTGGCCCGTCCCTAAGACCCTCCCTCCGGCCCATCCCTGGGCCCCAGGACCGCAGAGCTGATGGAGCCTCTTTTCTGCACAACCTTTGCTCTGGGGGTGTGGGGGGATTGAGAAAAGGGGGTTTACATTCCCAAGGGGGACAGGCACAGGCGTAGTTGTTAAGGATGTCCGGTGTCAGGCATCAATGAGCAGGAACGTTAGGGGCTCTGAATCCGCACCAGTGGCCCTGAGATTCTAGTGCCTGAGGGTCAGGGTGGGGCCAACTGGATTGTGTCACCTTCTCTCCCCAGGAGTGACTGGAACCTGTCTTTACAGAGAGAGGTGTGAGTGTGTGTGTCCATATCAGACCCACACGGAACCTGAGGGGTGCCCTGTCCCCTCAGGGCAGCAGTTCCGTCCTTGGGAAATGGGCACGGGGTCCATCAGGCTGGACTTTGTGCATGAGCCTGACTTTCTTCATAGAGGGCCCTATGTAGATAATAGGCGGGAAGGGGAGGAATTTAAAACTCTGACTCACCTCATTTAACTCCGTTCATCCTCACAAGGCCACGTCTTCCCATAATCTCCCACAACCTTCACCTGCAAGGATTTCCCTCCCAAGCCCCGGCATCAGGTGCTAACACCAATACTCCTCACAGTAATAACTGCCACCCCGCGTGGCATGCTCTCTGCTACGTCTCAGCTGATCTGTTCCTCTCCTCACCAGCCTCATGTTTATGATGGGACAGAGGACGCACGCTGAGTAGCTGGCTCGAGGTCAGACCACTGTAAGTGGAGCAGCGTGAACTCAAACCCTGGCAGTCTGACCCCAGAGCCCACGTGCTTCAGCCCTGCCCAACACCACTTTGTCTTAGCACATCTGCTATACGCCAGGTGTTGAGTTGGTGCAAAAATTAGCTTATCTATTAAAGCCCAAACAATCCTGTAATGGGGCGGGAAGATGGGGCCGTTGGAGTTGGGGAGGCTTAACCGGCTTCCCCACAGGTTTGGGCTCCGAAGAGGCAGCACTGAGGTCCACACTCCGAGCTCCAGACTGCGGCTTGTTGCCCCAGGGGCATCGCCAGCACTACACAGTTGAATTCACACAGTTGTCTGTTTCACGCAATTATTTAGCATTTTATTCAAGTAGAATGCACATTCAGAAAAACGCCCACGTCGTCCGTGAACCCATGATGAGACTTTCTGGAGTAAACCCACCTGGTAACCAACCAGCCAGGTCAGGAAATGGAACCTCACCCACACCCAGAAGCCGCCCTTCCCATCCCCCCCCAGGGCGGCAGCCATCCTAGCTTCCAGCATTGTATCTCGATTAGAAGTTTGTGTACGTTGAATCACATACTAGCTACTCTTGTGTCTGACTTCTTTCTCCCAACATTATGTTTGTGGGTCATCCATGTAGCTGCAAGTAGCAAAATGCTGACTTTGATTGCTGTATTGCTCACATCTGACTACACGGAGATTTATTTGCCCATCCTGCTGTGGATGGACAGTGTAACCGTTTCCAACCTTTTGGTTATTGCAATCAGAACCACCAAAGATCTCTGTGTGCGTATTTTTGGATGAATATATACAACATTTCTGCTGGGTGGGCACCAAGGAGTGGGATTCCCGGGTTGCAGAGCAGGCTTGCTCAGCTCCGCGTCAGGGACACTGGCAGATGAGTCTTCAAAGGGTTTGCACCTGCTGACACTCATGGGCTGCATGTTTCTAGTGACTTCACATCTTTGTCAACATTTAGTATTTTCGGTTTTAAAATTTAGCCATTCTTTGGGGCAGCACTTTGTGATTTTAATGCACATGTTTTTTTGTTCGTTTGCTGTTCCTCACCCAAGAATATTTTTTCCACTGAACTGTAGAGAGTGGGAGGGAGGGAGGGAGGGAGGGAGGGAGGGAGGGAGGGTGAAGGAGAGAGAGAGACATGGGTGTGAAAGGGACAATGGGGACAATGTCAGTGGGGATCAAACACCCAACCCAGGCACGTGCCTGTGACTGGGAATCAAAACCCTTTTGCTCTCACCATGGAGCCACACGGGCCAGGTTATGTACATGTTTGTTTTTAAATTCTAACTTGAGGATATTTTTCCATTGCTTTTCAGAGAGAGTGAAAGGGGGAGAGAAAGAGAGAGAAACATTGATGTGAGAGAGACACATCGGTGGGTTGCCTCCCACACGCACCCTGGGGCTGGGGATCGAGCCTGCAACTGAGGTGTGTGCCCTTGGCTGGAGTCGAACCTGGAACCCTTCAGTCTGCCGGCGGATGCCTAACCACTGAGCAAAACTGGCTAGGACCGTGCACATGGTTTTGATGACTAATGAGGTTGAACACACTCGGTTCTTGTTCAATTCCAATTTGTTCTTGTGATGCTCTAGTCCAAGTTACATGTAATTTTTTAAAAATTGGGTGGTTAGTGTTTTTTCCTGTTGATTTACAGAAGTCCTCCTTTAAATATGTTCTGGGTATGAGTCTTTTGATGGGTGTAAATTCTTAATTCTAATAAAATACAATGTATCAATCTTTCTGGAATTGATGTTTTGATGTGGTTTTTATATGACTTTTAAATGACATGAGAGCCCTGGCTGGTGTGGCTCACTGGTTAGAGCGTCGGCCTGAGACTGAAGGGCTGTGGGTTCGATTCCCAGTCAAGGGCACGTACCTCGGTTGCAGGCTCCATCCGGCTCCTGTTGGGGTGCATGCGGGAGGCAACTAATCAATGTGTCTCTCTCATATTCATGTTTCTCTCTCTCTCCTCTCCTCTCTTTCACTCTCTCTAAAAATCAATGGAAAAAATATCCTCGAGTGAAGATTAAGGAAACATTAGATAGATAGATAGATAGATAGATAGATAGATAGATAGATAGATAGATAGATAGATGATAGATAGACAGATGATAGATAGATGATAGATAGATAGATAGATGATAGATAGATGATAGATAGATAGATAGATGATAGATAGATAGATGATAGATAGATGATAGATAGATAGATAGATAGATGATAGATAGATAGATAGATAGATGATAGATAGATAGATAGATAGATGATAGATAGATAGATAGATAGATAGATAGATAGATAGATAGATAGATAGATAGATAGATAGATAGATAGATGATAGATAGATAAATGACCTGAGGTGAGGGCCCACTCTTTTCCCCATATGAATACCCTATTGACCCAGCATCATTTATGGAGAAGACCACCCTTCCCCACTGTATTGTAGTGGTGCTTTGTCCAAAATTATGAGCTCTCTTTGCGGAAAAGCTTTCAACTACAAATTCATTTTCTTTAAGTAGATGAAGGGTTATGCCACTTAGTTATTTCCTCTTCAGAGAATTTTGGTCAGTTGTACATTTAAATAATTTGTGAATTTTATCTAAGTTGTCAAATTGATTGGAATAAAGTTTATACTATTCCCTCATAATGCTTTTAATATCTGTATCATCTGCAGCTGTGCCATCTTTCCCGTTACTGATATTTATAACTAACATCTCGCTTTTTTCCTGATCAGTCTGGGTAGAGGCTCCACCACTTTCAATGATCTGGAAAAAAGTCAACTTTGGGCTTCGTTGCTCTTCCCTATTGTTTTCCTGTTCTCTCTGTCTCCCCTTTCCTGGACTGCTTCCTCGCTTCTGCTTAATTTCTGTCTAATTTGCTCCTGTTTTGCTGGCACCTTAAGGTGCACACAGAGAGCTTTGGTTAGAAAGCGTTCTCCCCTTTTCTTTGTGGTCTTTCATGCTATAATTTCTCCCTCCTCGCTGTCTCAGTGGCGCTATACATTCCCATACGCTCTGTTTTAATTTTCATTCCGTTCAAAATACTTCCTAGTCTCCCTTTGGCCGCCTTCCTTGATGCACGGGTATTTGCAAGAGTGTTATTTAGTTTCTGACTGTTTGGGGACTTTATAGAAATCTTTTTGCTATTGATTTTTTTCTTTCAGTCATCATCTCTCTTCAAGACAATGTAAGTTCTCATTGGCACTATTGATCCCCAAGTTAAGTCCATTGTGGGCACAGAATGTACTTTGTACAGCCTGAATCCTTCCTAATGTCTCGACGGCTTGTTTTAATGGCCCGGAATAGGATCCGTCTTAGTAAATGTTCCGTGCGCACTTGAGAAGAGTGAGCTTCATAACTGTCAGCCAGGTCGAGTTGCTCAGCAGCCTCCTAGGTCCTCAAACCGTCACTCACACCGTCGGCCCGCGTGGGTTCGTCTGCTTCCCCGGGTCTCGTGCATCCTGACTCTTTTATTAAGGGCGTAGACGCTTAGGGTTGTGACGTCCTCTCGAACGGAGTTCACCTTCTCAGCACTGAAATGAATTTTTTTTTTTAAACCCATGGTCACAGTCTTTGCTCTGAAATCTACTTTAGTATCATTGCAGCTGTTTCAGCTTTTTTTTGATGAGTAGCATGTGTGCCCTTTCGCCGTCTTACCCCATTTGTGTCTTCGTACTGGGAACAGGGTTCTGCAGGCAGCATCAGGGGGCTCCACTGCTCTACCCTGCTCTGAAAACCTCTGTCTTCTAAAGGGGCGCTGAGAACGTTTACATTTCAAGTCCTTAGCAGTAGTATTCGACTTCATGATACCTCCTGCTGTTTGTTTTCTAACTGTCTCCTCTTTTTGCTGTTGGGTTCCTGCATCCCCTCTTTCCCGCCTTCATTTCCCCGAGGCGTTTTCATCGCTAGAGGCTCCGTTTGGGTCCCGCGGGTCTCCTGGGTCGTTCTCGGTGGCCCGCCTCTCCGCCAGCTCTTTGGACGCAGGGAGCGCGGCTGCGAGCGCCGGCTTGGCGGCCCTGCCTGTCTCTGCTGCAACCTGCGTCAGCCCTGTGCCGCTCTGCTGGACACTTCCCCCAGCGTGGGTCCCGCTGTCCCGCTTCTTTGCAGACCTCGTGTGTTCGGATCAGGGAGCAAATACCGCAGATTTTAACTCGGTGAGCACTGGATCTTCTTGCGTTTCTGTAACCGCTTCTGAGCTTTGTTCTAGGATGTAGTCAGGCCACCTGGAAACAGGCTTGTCCTTTCCCTCTGCTGCGTTGTGTTAGGCGGGAGCGGGGCCTCTTTTAGGCTAAGGGCAGTTAATCCCCGCTCCCCAGGCCAGGCTCTCTGAACCTGTGAATGCCTGTGAATCCCCAGGTCCTGCAGCCTGACCGTCGGGACAAGGAGCGCGCCAGCCTCCCCCGCCCGTGAGCCCTCGGGGCCCTTCTCTCTGTTCTCAGGGCCTCGGTCAGGCGATTTCTTCCTACAGGCAGGCACGGTCATTTTACTTGTACCTATGTTTTAAACCCCACACTAAATTGTTAGTGTTTTTGCTTTAAAGTGTCACTTTACTTTATACAAATACTTTTATTATAAAATAAAACACAGATACAGAAAATCACGCACAACGAATGTGTGGTTTACAATCTACTCTTGGGCACACGCCCCAGTGACCACCAGCAGTCAAGACATAGAAGGAACTCAGTCTCCGCCCTGCCCACCCAGGACGCCTGTCCGTGAGCGGCGGACCCCTCCTCGGAACCGCTAGCCCGCTTTTCATAGTAATTACATCTTTAAAAATGCTTTATCATTCAAAGATGAATCCCTGGACTTTGCAGCTCAGTATTGCCCAGTTTTTAAAATCCGACTTACCCCATAAATGCCCCGTTTCTTTCCCTCCTTCCCGTTATCTGTGGGAAGCCCGGCGCCTTGAACTCCAGGCTTCCCCTCCGCCTGGATTGTGCTGATAGCATTGTCCACGGGCACCTCTGTCCCTTGCCGGGCCTGCCTCTGGGCTGCTGGGTCCGGAGACCGGGTCCGACTCAGGCTTAATCCCTTCCGGAGATGGTATTTAGGGCTGGCCAGACAGGAGGAGGTACGCAGTCACTTCTGATTACATATTTTTTGGTTGTGTTGAAGAACCACAGATTTTCAATGCCGGTATCCACTCATTCCTTCAGAGCTGCAAAGGGCAGTAGTCTCATTTCATTTCTTTTGCGTATTTTTTTGGTCAACTGACTTTTCAAGAATTTAAAGGGAAAGTCGTCTGGACCCACATACTCACAGTTCCAGCGTTGCCCCTCTGCCCCGTGGCCAGGTCCCTCACTCTCGTTCCGTGGCTGGAGCCCTGGGGGAGAATTCCCCGCCTTCGTTCAGATGGAAGCACCTCTGCTGAACCCTCCACCCTGAAAGCCTTTGTTGCTTATAGAATCCAGGCAGGCACTTAGGGACGGCCTCTGCCTCCTGGCCTCCTGTTTCGGGCGAGGAATCGGTGTCTTTATCTTTGTCTCTGACTGTTCTATCCCTTCCCCACTTTGGATGCCTTTAAGATGTTGTTTGACTATGACATGCCTACTTGTGTTTTTCTTTTGTTTTTATTTTGCTTGGTTTTACTGAACTTCTTGGATTAGTAGACTGATGTTTTAATCACGTTAAAAATTTTTCAGATAATAGTCTAACTATGTTTTCTTCCCCATTCTCGGTTCCACATGTTAGGTCACCTAATATCCTTCCACTGGTGACTAAAGCTCAGTTTGGTTTTTTCAAATTTCCTCCATGCTTTAGTTTATTCCAGCTCTAATACGGTCTTCGCGGTCAGTAACCTTTCCTGTTGTAGAATCAAATTAATTTCTCCATTTGCTTTTAAAAATATGTATATGTCTTTACTGATTTCAGAGAGAGGGAGAGAGAGAGATAGAAACATCAGTGATGAGAGAGTCACTGATCGGCCGCCTCCTGCACGACCCCACTGGGGATGGAGCCCACAACCCGGGCACGTGCCCCGACAGGGAATCGAACCCCGATCTCCTGGATCCTAGGTCGATGCTTAATCGCTGAGCCACGCCAGCCGGGCTCTCCATTTGCTTTTAGAGTTCTGCTAGCTCTTCTAAAAATTCTCCACCTCTTCACTCATTATATACATTTTTACATACTTTCCCATAGTTATCGTAGATATTTTAAAGTCCTTTTCTTATCATTTCAACATATAGATCATATCTGGATCTGTTTCTATTAACCATTTTCCCCTTTTGACCTTGTAAGACAGATTCCTGCTGCATCTCATGTTGGGTAATTTTTAAAAAATTTGAAACACGATTGACATGTAACATCGTGTAACTTTAAGATGTGCAACATGTGGATTCGATACATTTCTATATTGCAATATGAGCACCAGCCTAGTGTTAGCTAACAGCTCCATCAGGCCACATAAGGATCGTTTCTTTTTCTGTGGTGGCAACATTTAACCTCTAACCTCCTTGATACTTTCAAGTATATAACACACTATTGTCAACTGTGGTTGTAGTACTGTGGGTAGATCCCCACCCCTACAGTGATCTTTGTTTTTATCATGATGATCATTTGTAGAGTCTCTAGACTCTGTTTCCTTTTCTAAGAGTGTTAAATTTGTTCTGCAAAATGATTAAATGACTGGAATATCATCTGGGTCTGGGGTTCTCATAGGTTACATTAGGGAAACCTACTGAATTTCCCTTCTTCTTAGGGTGCAGATCTTAATCTGAAGATGTGGTCCTTAATCCTAACCGCTTCTGGGGTCTCAGTCCAACGCCCAAGGTGTTTCTCAAGGTGCAACTTAGTGAAACTGAGCTCTGCGCTCCGCTTGGCCAGCACTCGCCTCCGAACCCTCTGCTGCGTCCTTCCTGCCCACTGGCTGCGCTCTCGGGGACTTGCTGGTGCATCTAGCAGCTGGCCAGGAATTCGACGCGATGTTGTGTGTGACCTGGGCTCTCTTCCCGGTGATTTTCTCTAGTTCGTGATTTTCTCTTTCAGCCCAGTAAGGCTGCTGGTTTCCTCTAGAACTCTAGCCTGCTTGTGCCCTGTGGACTGGGGTTCCCTCGGGAGAAAAGCGAGGTGGATGTGGAACTTGCCCAGGTCAAGTGCCCTATTAAAGGGGCTGTACCTCGTCCAGTTTCTGCCTGCTTTTTGACCCTCTCCAGTGCTTTCCAACAGCTGCTTTTTTATTTTCTCCAGACTCTGTACCTGCTATTGATCTACTCCTTGGTCTGTCCTTATGCCAGTGCCACACTGTTTGGATTCCTGTAGCTTTGCAGTAAGTTTAGAAATAGGGACGTGTGAGTCCTCCAGCTTTGTTCTTCTTGTTCAAGATTGTTTTGGCTATTTGCAGTTTCTTGAGATTCTATATTAATCATAGGATGGGTTTTTCTATTTCTACAGAAAAAATCATTGGGATTTGGATAGGGATTGCATTGCCTCTGCACATTTGTGGGTGGCATTGACATCTTGTTTTCCATTTATTTACGTTTTCTTTCTTCAGCAATATTTTGTAGTTGTCATCCTACCAGTCTTTCATCTCCTTGGTTAAGTTAATTCCTAAGTATTTTATTCTTTTGGTGTTATTATAAATGGAATTGTTTCTTTTCAGATCACTCACTTTTATGTATGGAAATGCAACTGGTTTGTGTGTGTGTGTATTGACTTTATTTAAATTTTTTAAAAAAAACAGCTGTTTTTATATTTTCTCCAAGATTTCTAATTGTTTTTTTATAAGAGGGTTAGTCTAACACGAGGGGCTTTGCGAGGCGGACGTTGTGAGGTCCTCCTGCATTTTTATGTTCCCTCGGTGCTGAGCACACCAGCTTCCATCATCACGACCTGCGGGCTTCGCCTTCCTTTGGTTTTATTTGCGGTCCTTGGTGACCATGCTTCCGCTTCAGACCATTTCCTCCTGAGCTTGGAACTTCTGGCAGGAAGCTCCCGGCGAGTTTCTCTAGACTTATCAAGGCAATTACTTGGATACTTCCAGTAAAACCATCTGGGGCTGTATTTATCCAAGCTGCAAGCACAAGCCAGAGGAAAGGAGGAATAATTCGGCAGCTTTTAGTGAGGACAACACTCACACGTTGGAGTTTCTGGAATAAACGTTACTTGAGTTCTGTCATGGCCGTTAGCCGTGTGGGTTGTACCGCACTTGGGTTTGTTTTTCCTACGAAGACAGGAAACTCCGGCGTGTGCAGGCTCCCTGGGCTCTCTAAGCTCTGGTGCCACCTGCAGCAGAAGTTCCAGGAGGTGCTCAGAGGAGAAGCAAGTTCTCGCACCTTTAAAGGTGAGCGCACCTGCTCAGGACACACGGCGGCCCCTGAGTCGGGGCGAGCTCCCCTCAGGAACCACCCAAGGCCACCCGCTGCCAGTTCAGAAGTCAGACAGACCTGAGCCTGCACTGGGGTTCCACCCGAGGGGCTCTGCAAAGGTCCCCCTGCTTCTCCAGGTCCGATTCCACCGGCCACCTCGAGGAGCGCAACAGCCCCACCCGGAGGAGCCTGGCCAGGAGGGCGCGAGGCGCCAGGGCGCTGAGCGCAGCAGAGGCTCGGCGGCACCGAGGCGCCCGAGCGCGCCGCCCGCCTGCCCTCTCCAGTCCCGGGGGCCTGCTCTCCTCCCCGAACCCCCGGCGGCTGCTTTCACCTGGCGGTCCGTTTCTTGAAGGAACTGGGTGCAGTTCACCTTTGGGCAGAGGGCCGGGCGTGGAGGAGGTGCTGGTGCGGTTCCCAGCTGCTCCGTGCGGTTCCCAGCTGCTCCGCGCGGTTCCCAGCCGCTCCGCGCGGCTCCCAGCTGCTCCGTGCGGTTCCCAGGTGCTCCGTGTGGTTCCCAGCTGCTCCGTGCGGTTCCCAGGTGCTCGGTGCGGTTCCCAGGTGCTCCGTGCGGTTCCCAGCTGCTCCGCGCGGTTCCCAGCTGCTCCGCGCGGTTCCCAGGTGCTCCGTGCGGTTCCCAGCTGCTCCGTGCGGTTCCCAGCCGCTCCGCGCGGCTCCCAGGTGCTCCGCGCGGCTCCCAGGTGCTCGGCGCGGCTCCCAGGTGCTCGGCGCGGTTCCCAGGTGCTCGGCGCGGCTCCCAGGTGCTCCGTGCGGTTCCCAGGTGCTCGGCGCGGCTCCCAGGTGCTCCGTGTGGTTCCCAGCTGCTCCGTGCGGCTCCCAGGTGCTCCGTGTGGTTCCCAGCTGCTCCGTGCGGCTCCCAGCTGCTCCGCGCGGCTCCCAGGTGCTCCGCGCGGCTCCCAGGTGCTCGGCGCGGTTCCCAGGTGCTCGGCGCGGCTCCCAGGTGCTCCGTGCGGTTCCCAGGTGCTCGGCGCGGCTCCCAGGTGCTCCGTGTGGTTCCTAGCTGCTCCGTGCGGCTCCCAGGTGCTCCGTGTGGTTCCCAGCTGCTCCGTGCGGCTCCCAGGTGCTCTGTGCGGTTCCGTGGCAACGACACTGATGGGCAGCTTCCCTGGGCTGGGATGCAGGCCCCTGAGTCCTCCTGGGGGGCGTGGTTCCCACGGAAACCTGAAAGGTGCTCTGAGGGCGCTGCCCGCAGGACTTGGAGAGGAAAACTATTCCCCAGCTTACCCCGCCGCTCAGGATGGGGGGGGGGGGCAAAGGAGAGCGGAGGAAGGCAATTATGAATCAGGGAGGCCAGAAGGTCCTCCCACCCACACTCCTGCTCTGGGTCTTGGCCCAGAGCTGCCCCTGGTCCCACCCACCTCCTTCTGGCGGACATTGGAGTTGGACCGAGGTGGTGTCCAATACACGAGGATCGTCATGGGGGGCTTACAACCAGGCCTTTGGGTCTTGGGGAGAGGGCTTCTCCCTTCCTTTCCTCCCCTCCGCCTCCTCTTGCTGACTGACCACCTGGACAGCGCAGCCGTCTTCCAGGTGAGGCGGCGCAGGGCTCCTGGGAGCCCGAGTCCCGCCAGAGGGAAGGCCCAGCTCCCGGCACTGAGCCAGTGCCCGATGTCTGAAAAGCTGCCCTGGTCACCTCTCCTTTCTCCTGCAGCTACTAGTCGCCTGAGTCCCCAAGCTCCCCTCTGCGGCGCATGATCAGCAGCCCTCCAGGCAACCTGGCAGGGGAATTTGATGCTTGGGGTCTGGACCACAAGACTCATTGGGCTGACTCTGCCCTGGGCCCCCGCAGAGATCAGAGGATGCATTCAGGGGAGAGAAAGGGCAAGACGTGGTGGCAGGGATTTCTTCTGCTGCTGCAGATAAAAGAGGACAGGCCCAGAGACAGGTTTTATCACATGCCAGGTGAGCAGGTGCTGGGGCCCCTGCTCCTGCCAGGCCTCGCCCCTCTGTGGTGCTAAAGGAGCTGACTGGGTGCCTGGAAAACCGCGTGAGGAGCACAGCTTCCTGGGATTGAGTGGAAGTCTGTCTCCCAGGCACCAGCTCCTGGTTCTGATGTTTCTGGCTCCACAGGACCTTCCAGATCCTTCTGCTCTTTCTGCCCCATTACTTTCTTCAAAAGTCAAACACAGTGAGCATGTCTGCCTCCCCCCCCCACACCAGCCAAATTTATGAGTTTATGAGCGTGCACTTCGCCCCTCACCCCTCTGTCCATGCCAGGTTTCTCTCTTCTGCCCTGAAACTCATCTGCAGATGTGTCATAAATTATAGATTTGCACAGTGTTGCAGATTTGAGAAGCACCTTCAGAAGTCATTGGGTCCAGTTCCCTCAGTTTACACATGGGAGAGCTGGAGGCCCAGAGGTCATGGGGGATGTGCTGGGGACACGCAGCAAGTTAATGGCAGAGTTGTCTCTGGAATTGATGCGGCCTGACTCGAGGATGGAGCATTTCCCTGGAGCCAAACTCCACTCTAATCTGTACATATTGTGTTCCTAAAAAGAGCCTGTGTGGGGATGCAGAGGATCTGGCTTCATTTTCCCTGTGTGGGTGACAGGGCCTCCAGGAGTGGCACTTGCCCTGGGTGCCTGCGCCCAGGGAGAGGGATGCTGGGGCGGGCTGCCACACCCTGAAGGCAGGAGAGAGCCTGATGGGTGTGCCACAACCTCCTGGAAAAGCACTGGCAACTCTTATAAATGACAGGAAGACAAAGCTTGAGTGACTAAGATCAACCTGTGGGAGACTAAGGATAGTTTCAAGTCTTGCCTCCCTGTACTGGAATTAGACACCGCCCCACCCCCACTGACACCGGCTTGGCCAGCGTCAGGGGTGGCACGTGGGCAGAGCCATGCTGAGCCGAGGCCTTCAAGGCCAGGGCTTTCCTCCTGCTCCTCCATCCTGTCCTATCAGCTGCGGCTGGAACCCACTCCGGCCCATCAGAGAACTGGGAGACTCAGGAAACAGCTCTGACCCATCCTGCAGCCATGCCCGGGCCACCCAGGCAGGACGAGCCCAGCAGAGCCACAGGTGACACATGTCCACGAGATGTTCGTGCTGCTGTAAGCTCCCGGGCTTGGGGGCTGCTTGTTATGCACAGTTACTGTAGCAGCTGCTGACTAATACAACCATGCTTGTCAACAGGATAACCAAGCACCATACCTCAGTGGGCTTAAATCAGTTCACAAATTCAGTGCATTGTCTGATCAAACTCTCAACAAGAAGTGTCGGAACTAGAAAAGCAGACTCTGAATCATAATGAGAAAAATAAACTCTCTGACCAACAGCACATTTTTTAAGAGACTTGCAAAGTTTGGGGTGCTGAGGAAGCTCCCTTCCTAGACGTGAGGATAGAGAGCAGCCATGAGGGGCAGGGGCCCAGCAGGGGCACATGGGGCGGTGGGGGAGATGCTGGGAAAGAGACCCCTGAGTATGGGAGAAGCTATAATGATAACGAACGTTTGGGGAAAGGGTGGGTCAGTTATCCAACAGTATGAGAAATGCTGGCCGTCTATGTAGAAACATAAGCTTCCCTGTTTCCCACCACATTAACTAAAAAACTTCAAATGAACGCAGTACATTTGAAAGATGAAGTTCATTTTAAGAATGCAGGAGGGAGTCTCTGTGGCCTTGGGGTGGCAGGAAGGACTTTTTAGCCACACCCCCACTGGCATCAGTCTTGAAAGAAAAGAGACCACGGGCTCTGTCACATCAGTGTGGACTTTTTCTCCAAGGGCAGGAGACCTGGGACTGAAGGAAGAGGCAGGTGAGGGCATCTGTGGGAGGCCCCCTTAGGAAGGGTCTGCGTCAGGGCACATAGGACATCCCAAAGAGCAGGAGGCAAAGGGCGAGAAACGGCAAGAAATGAGCACCAGATACAAAGAGGCAGCTCACAGGAGGGAGGGCCCCCATGGCCACTCAGGGTGTGAGCAAATGTTTAATATCACCAACGGGAAAAACCACGTCACACAAGACGCCATCAGAGGGACAAAGTCAGTATGTTTGTGACAATAAATGCAGCTGAGATGAGGGCCCACAGAGCCTCGTGGGTGCTGGGGAGAATTCTGGGCAGAGCCTGGAGACTGATCGGAGGTTCATAGTGAATTGCACATCTGCTCAGACTGTGTCACCTAGAGGTGTTGCAGTGGCATGAGGCATGGTGGCAGCTGCGGACCGGAGGCATGCTGCCACCCCTCACAGAGGAGCAGCTGTGGGCACAGAGGATCTGACATCCATATAGGCAGGGACATGGCCAGCTCTCCAAACAACTGCCACCAGGGCAGGGACTGACTCGGGATCGCCAAGGGAGTCTGGTCCCCTGGGAAGAAGCGTCTTCAGTGGGTTTAGGGAGATGTGGCTCCTGGGTCTGCCCACAGAGTCCTTGCTGTCTCAGCCCAGACCTGGTCCAATGCCTCTGGCCCTTAGCTTCCTGTTGCATAGTCAGGACCCACCGAGGCCTCAGGGGCCCCGCCCTGACCCGGCCTGCACACTGAAGGTCAGGAAGAGAGGGGTTTGTCTCTGAGCCCAGCTACCTGCCACGTTGGCCCCACAAGAGGAATTCTGCCTCAGTTTCCTCACTGTGCTCTGTTAAGATCCTGGCAGCTCTGGACCCCAGCCTGCTCATCTGAGGACCTGTTTATCACTGCCCACCCACTCACTGTATGAGCCAATCCAGCTCACCAGGCCCCTGCCCACCTGACCTCCAGGTTGTCACAGGCCGGACTCCCACGCTGCGTTTTGCGAGGCAATGGGGTCTTCTCACACACCAGTACCAACCCGGGCCAGACCCCAGCCAGCCCGAGGCTCTGCTCCCTCAGAGCCCTCAGGCCACCCTGTTCCTGGTTTTGCCTCCAGCCTGGTTGCCGAGCACTTGGGTGTCCCAGAAAACCTCTCCAGAGAGTCAGAGCAAGGCTGGTCTGGGAGCAGGACCTACAGTGGCATCACACACAGCCATTGGCTCAATAAACATCATGGGGTGTTTCTGGTTTGAAATTCAACATGGCACCTGGCCGGTGGGTGACACCTGGTGCATTAGAGATGAATGCTTCCTGGGCATGGATCTTGCCACCCTGTGTCTGCCACCAGTGGTCAACACCTGGTGTGCACTGGGCTCAGAGCTGGCACTTAGACTGAGCTGGGCTGCCAGGAGCCCTCCGGTTAGAATCTACCACTTTGCCCCACTTGCCACCAGCATGGGGCACTGTAGGTTGTCCACTTGGCCTTGGACTTCTGCATGCAAATGAAGCTCCTCCTGCCAGAAGGTGTCAGAATCAGATGGTTGGCAATAACGACAGCCCATGAGGATCTCCCGCCTGGAGCTGGCATTTTGCAAAGTGCTGATGTGGCTGAGTGTCTGAACCTGGGGCCGCAGGAAGATGCTTGAAGCAGGACAGATGGATCCCGGCCAGGCCTGGCTCTCGCTGGCGGCTTGGGCTGCCTCTTGCCATCTGTTGAGCCGGCTATTCCAGGGTTCCTGGAGGCAGGGTCTGCGGCTGGTGGAGCAGGGAACAGTGTGTGGGGTGGGGGCAGCGTCGGTTACAGGCCCTGATCTGCGCAGAGCACTTCAGGGCGCGCAGGCGTCTGCTTTTCCTGTGGAAGCATATGGCCGCCCCTTTTCCAATGGGTGATCAACACAGAGGCGGACAGAGGAGCCAGGAATTCGATCCAGAACTTTCCAAACCTCGAGATCCTCCCTGCGGCCACGGAAGGAAGTTCACCGCACCTGAGTTCCTGCTGGAAGGCCCCGCCCGGCACCTGGGCTGCTACTGCTCTGGAGGGTGGATCCTGGGGCATCTCAGGGATAGGTTCTCAGGGAGCAGGGGCTCATTGAAGGGCCTCAGGTCAGCAACGGGAGACGAGCCCAGAGTGTGGGCCTGGGTTTGAATGTCAGGAGGACCTGAGCGGCATGGACACAGCGCCAGGGGAGGTGAGCACAGCTGAGGGAGTGTGTGTGCATGTGTCTGTATGTGTGTGTGTGCAAGTGCAGATGGGACACGAGCACACACCAGAGTCCCTGGAGCAGCACAGGTTCTGGACTCCAGAGGAGGAGCCTCAGGTGCTCCCAGCCCCCTCACACTCCAACACCCTGGAGTGTTCACACTGCACCTTGTTGGCCCCTACCCGCCCCGAGAGGACTGCACCGTCTGCATGTGGCCCGGACCTTGGGGCTTGAGAGCAGCTGACTCTTCCTGTGGCAGCAGAGGGTCCACAGGGAGGAACAGAGGGATGAACTGAGCATCCTCCAAGTGCCCACCGGGGCTGGGTGCTGGCTGTTGTGTGGCCAACAAGCTAGTCCTTGCTGCTGGCTTTGGGGGGGACCCAACACAGGTTGGGCAATTCCTGTTCTCCATCTTCCCAATGGTCGCTTCAGAGAGGAGTCCGTCACCAGTCGTGGCCAGTCAAATTGCCTTTCCATAGCCATCTCCTTCTGCAGGAGGGGACAGTGGTGGGGACATACTGGCAACCCCCTTTCCCCACATGCCAGGTGGAGAACAGTAGGGTGACCTGGAACAGCCACACCCAGGTGGGCAGAGATTCCAGGTGAGTCCTGCCCTCTGTCTGGCATTGGGAGCTTCTGGTCCAGCCTCTGGCTTTCTGATTAGGAGCCTCCGGGGCCTGTCCACACATGCCACACTGTGGGCGTCTCTGGCCGTCACGCCTAGAAGATCCCATGTTCTGTAATGACAAGGGTGAGGGGGCACAGCTCACCCAGACCTCGGGGCAGCCAATGGGGTGTCATCTAGAAATGAGAATGGGCAGGATGGACGGGGCCATACTGGACGCAGTCCTGGAGCTGGGCCCATGTGGGGCGGTTAAGTTTTGCTCAGGTGACACCTGGGAGGGGTAACAAAGCCAGTGGTAACCCGAGCACCCAGCTGTCCGTTGTCGAGAGGACAGAAACAGGACTGCAGGGGTGGGGCCTGACAGCCACAGAGGATGCCCCTCTCTCCCAGGCAGGCTGGGGAAGGCGGGTGGACCCTGTGGCCCTCCCCCTCCCAGGCGGGGACTGATTTCTGCCCTCAGGAGGTCAGATGACAGCCTGCCTGTGTGTTTTGGAGACAGAAAAGGAGGAGAAACTCCACGATCCCAGCACCCGACAGCCTGGTGTCCGAGCCACGTGCTGGCACGTGGGCCTAGCGATTCTCAGGGTCTCTGCACGGGGAAGGTGGTGGGGCACCTGTTCCTCCCGCCCTGTCCTTGGGCCGCTGTGTTCCACTGAGAAGGGGCTTGGTACTTATGGGGCCACTCTCATGGCCCAGGGTCCATCCACTCAGCCCAAGCACGGAGAATGCCATGGGCTGAGCTGTGTCCCCAGGTTCACATTGAAACCCTAACTCTGAGCACCTCTGAATGTGACTGTGTTTGGAAATGGGGTCGTAACAGAGCTGAGTAGGATTAAATGGGGCCCTTAGGGTGAGTCCTGATACAGTGTGACTGGCGTTCTTGCAAGAGGAGGAGATGACACAGACACACACAGAGGGACGGCCCTGTGAGGACACAGGGAGAAGGTGGCCCTCTACGCACCAAGGAGGAACCAGCCCTGCTGGCGCCTTGATCTTGGACTTCCAGCCCCAGGCTGTGAGGAACATTCAGGTGTCCGCCTGGTCTGTGGTGCTTGTTCTGGGGCACATGGAGGCTAACACAGACTGTGGTCCACAGAGTGGCAAACGCGGGGCCCAGGTCCATGAACAGACCCCCAGGCAGCCCAACACTTAGCCCCAGACCAATTCTGTTCTCTGCCGTGCAGGACAGCTCAGAGCTTCCACTGTGCACAGGACACTCGCTTTGTGGCTGGGGCAGATGAGGCAGGGATGGGGCTCGGTGCCACGAAGGTGCGTCCGACCCCAGAGTGTGCGTGCAGTACATGCATGCTTGAGCATGCGTGTGTAGTGTGTTCATGTGTGCAAGCATGTGTGCCTGTGCATATGTGTTGTCAGGGTGACTGAGCCAGCTGAGGATGCAGCACAGCAGGGTAGGCCGGGAGCAGCAGCCACTGCAGATTATTCCCGAAGGGGACCAGAGGCAGCGGGGTTTCATTTCATTAAAAACAAATACAGCAAAATTATATTTAGACATATATATTTTCCTATATTTGTATGAAATTAAAGAAAATAGGCAAGATGTGCCCTTTTCTCACCATTGGTGACTGGACAAGGCCAGGAGGGGAGGAGGCCTGGTGTTTCCTGTCCACGAGCCTGTGCTCTTGGGGTTCTTAAGACTGCAAATGTCTTCTGTCTTGAGAAGTTGATAAATGAGGTGGAGGAACAGCCGAGGACAGACTAGGACTCACCCTCTGGGGGCAGAATCACCACATGGGGAACCCCCATTCGAGTGCCCGTGACCCTGATGTAGGGCCCCTGAGCCCCAGATCCACATGCAAACTCTATGCATAATGGCACTTCCTGGAGAGAAGATAACCAGGGGTCATGACCCTAGGAGGGAGAGTGTGCCCCCAGTTGAGAAGGTGGCTGCTGTGCCCGTGGGGAGGCATCCTGCACCACGTCGGGGCCTGAGTGTGCTCCTTGCAGGATGCTGAGCTTTCCCTCAGGGCTGGATCACATTTCTTGACCCCAGAAGGTCCCCTGGCTTCTCCTCTCCCCACAGCACCCCTCATTCTTTTGAGAAAAATCTCTCCTACAAATCACTGCTTTATCTGGGGCATTCCTATCAGGTCTCCCTGCTTGTCGGTGGAAGGGGCTGCTCCACACTCTGTCACCTGCTTGTTTACATGTCCTCGGCTCAAGGCCCCGAGCTCTCGTCTGGGTGACAGCTGCACTTTAAAAAGAGTGTTTATTCACAGAGCCGCCGCTTGGTAGGAGCTGCAGCCTCTAATTGGCTTCTCGGGGACTCTTTATTATTATTATTATTATTTGTTCATTTGAGAAAACGATATTAAATGACTACTGTCTAGGTATTTAAGGAATTACTGGCTGAAAAGCAACACAGAGGCATGACACAGTGGCTTTGGCAATGTCTGGCCATGGATGCGGGCCCTTCAGTTTCTGATCTGTAGTAAGCTGGTTTGCATAGTAGTGCACCCCGCTTCTGCAGGACATGCAGCGAGCTGGGGTAGGCTCCCCCTGTCTATGGAGTGAACAAAATGGGCCAGGGCTGGTGGGGCGGCTCCTCCACTGAGATCTTGCTTCCTCTGACCTGGCTCTGAGTGGGTGTCCAATCCCTGCGGTGGGGCGTCCTGGGCCCTCCCGGACCCGACGAAGCAGAATGTCTATGGCAAGGCCTTTGGGGCTCGGTGGTTGGAGTTCTGATGAACACCAGAATCACTGATCGCTTCAGCTTCTGCAGGTGACGACAGGAGCCCCACCACCCAGGGCTGCCGGGAGGGCTCCAGGAGTTCGGGTGCATAAAGGGCCCAGGATGCACCTGGGTATGTGGTGGAGCCCTGTGTTTGCTGTCACTGAACTACTGTCACCAGTAGTGCTGGACTCACTGCCCCGACACTGCCAGCTAAGAGGGTGCCAGGGCCCCAAGAGTACCAGCCAACACGGTAACCTCCAGGGCAAGACAGGGGCTCCCAGTGGCACTGCTGGGTCCCCAGGGGTGTTGGGTAGTGTCTGGAGACACGCTGTTTGTCACATCTGGGGGAAGATGCTGCAGGCATCCAGCAGGTGGACGCCAGGGTATTACTCAAGATCCACAGTGCACAGGGCACTCCAAATGTCACTGAGGCCGAGGGCGAGAGCTCTGGGGGAGGAGACGGCAAATGACAGGACAGAAGAGAGGAGGGGCAGTTCTGGAGCCAGGGGCCAGAGACAACTTGAGGATCCCTGTGGAGCCCACGTCTCTGGCCTTTCCTGTTCCCTCTCAGAGGTCATTCCCGGCTCACAGCTGGGACGTGTGGCGGCTGCTCCGAGGGGGAAGGGGGCCGCTGGGAGCCCTGAGCTCACCCGCTGTGCCCTTGGCTGGCCTGTCCGCCTTTGCTCTGTGAGGACAAGAACTTTCAGCAACTCGCAGCGGCGGCTCTGCTGGGGCCTGGGGTGCATGGGGCTGGCACCACGTCAGGCAGAGCCGAGCCCTGGAGCCTGTGCGCCGCCAGCCAGCGGTTAGTGACAGGCTGGGGCCAGCCAGGCGGGCCAGCAGGTCTATGACTCAGCACCTGTCACCACAGTGGGGCCTAGTCATGGGACCAGGATCCTCAGACCCTTGGCCAGTCCATCGTGGGCAATGTAGGTGTCAGGGCTGTTGGGGGAGCTGGGCAGGGCCCCAGGAGGTAAGGACTGAGCTGGATAGAGGGGCTGGGGCCAAGGACAGAAGCAGCGGGGCACAAATCTGGGGGCTGTTCAAGCTCCTTCATGCTCAACCTTTGGGCTGAAAAGCAGAAGAACCAGGTCAGGTGCCCACACCCCATCCAGGTCTCCGCAGCTCCGGAGCCGGTGGGGCTGTCAACCAGCTCTCATTAGAGGCCTCCGCAGATGACACACATGCAGAGCAGCTCTGACTTCCCCACCTTCAGGGAGCCGAGAGAGCCCCGGTGGTTTCATCAGGAGCCTGAGGCCCTGGACAGCTGCCAAGTCGCCTCTGGGGAGAAAATCTGACGTGTGGATGCACTGACAAGCGCCTGGGAGCTCTGAAAACACCCTGGGCGAAGAGGGCGGGGGTGGAGAGGGCTCCGAAGCTGCCTGGGAGAAGGGCCTGTGCCATCCAGCGGACAGGGAGATAGTCTGCAAAGTTTAGGAAGGACAGGGCGGGAAGGAATCTCCCAGAATGAAAACATAGCATTTCAGAGTTAATTTCATAACAAGAGTCAATTAGATCAATATATCACCATGTGGATTTAACCGCAGGGTTTAAAATAACCTTTGCTCTGATGTTTATTGAACCACGGAGGCCTCCAGCTTCAGAAGAATCTAAATTCTACAGGCATAGCTGCCTTGCCTAGACTGCGATGCACTGAAAGGGGTTGTCCCAGAGACAACACAGGCTCCTCTCTACGTTTGGTGAAAGGGGCCCAGAAGCTTCCCTGAGGGGGGAAGAGTCACAGTCCTCTCCTCCCAGGAAGCCCAGGGGACACTAGTGTGGGACAGGGCACTGCCTGCTTTCCACAGGCAACTGAACCCTGCCATTAGCCTAGGCCTTGGCCACAAAGGCCCAGGAGAAGGGTTGCCTATGGCCCAGGTGCTGTGGCCTGGGAAGGGCTCCCCTTGGGATTCCCAGATGAGCCTGAGTGTTCACAGCTCCCTCAGGAACCTTCCCCAGCAGCCGGTGGCCGACTAGCACCCTCACCCCTGCACCTCTCTCTACTTGTAACCTGTGTCCATGGTCAAGGTCACGCTGGCCCTCCCACTGCTAGTAGGCTCCTTTTGTTTCAGCCACAGTGGGTTAGAGGCGCCTGTGGGAGCAGCAGCTCTGGGGGTCTCCTGGCCTGCGTGCCATCCCTGTGCAGCCTCAGGGTCATGGACCCCCTTCCACCCCCTCAGGCGCAGGCCTGCTGTGGATGGAGAGGTGAGTCAGCTGGACACCAGTTAGGATGCAGCTCTGAGGGACAGGTGGAGGGCCTGAGATTCTGCATTTCTAAGGGCTCCCAGATGTTGCCCTTTGCTCACAGTGCACAGTTGACATGAGAGGAACAAAGGGTTAGACCACTTGCTGGACTTGTTGCCAGGATGGCCCAGGACTCCTTCCCGTTTGGTTCACCTGCCCTTCGCCCTGTGCCCGAACCCCTCCGCCATTGGGAGGTGGGGTCTATTCCTCCCTCTCTTGGATCTGGGCTGCTTTTGGCCTGGAGAATTCCGTAGAATGAGCTCGCAGGATTTCTGACCCTCCAGAGGCCGCCTTGGAATTCTGCCGCCCGCAAGGCAGCGTGTGGGAACCCCCGAGGACCAGAGACCCACTGAGAGCCAGCACCAGCCTCCAGGCAGTGCCAGGCTGCCTGGCCCGTCAGCACCTGATAACTGCTAGTGACCGGTGCCCCATGAATGGGCCAGCAGAGGATCACCCAGGTGAGCGCGGCCCGCTGCCCACTGTGTGTGTAAAGAACACAGCTGGCCGCGGTCACCTGCTCCTGGCAGAGCTTCAGAGACCCCTGGAACTCCCTCTTGATGAGAATGTCTGTGTGATTCACAGTGAGCCCCTTGACCACACCTGAGCTTGTGCATCGTGGGCCTTCAGTGATTTCGAGGGAGGGGCTGGCCATGCCAGAAAGACAACCAGGTGATGGGAGGTTGGAGGTTTCAGCTCCTCCCTGACCTCTGAGGAGGACAAGGGTTGAAGCCTGAGGTGTCATAGTGAATCAGTTGCGCTGGTGTAATGAAACCCCAGATAAAACTGGATGGCGAGGCCAGGGGAGCTGCCTGGTTGGTAAACACAGGATGTGCCAGCGGCCTGATGTGCTTGGATTCTGAAAGGAGAGGGCATGAAGCTTGGTGTCCCCCACACACACCCAGAGTCCAGAGCTGGGCCTGTGCCTCTATCCCCCTGCCTGTCCCTGGGCTGTGTCCTTATAATACAACTGTGCTTACTGGTGGTGTGCAAAGATGGCCTGGGCCTGGCCCCTGCTGTGGGAGATGACCCCCCAGCCCAGCTGGGAAATGCCTGGGGGGCCAGCCCCACCTTGTCCTGGCTTTATGGCAATTTACCTGTTCCCAAAGGAGAAATTTGCTTTGGCTTATATTCTAATGTCCAGATCACCATCTGAGTGCAGGGGCACTGAGGCCAGAAATGAGGCATGAACCAGGGAGAGGGTGATGGGGAGACACACAGCTGAGTTCACTGCAGCCCATCAGTCAGACAGAGAAGAGGTCCATGGACCCCCAGGTGGCCCTCCCAGCACCCAGGGGACCAGATGCCACTCATCACCTAGAGTCAAATCCCAGCCATGTACTCTCCCTGGACACCTTCCCCCATGTACGTCCCTGGGCACCTTCCTCCATGTACAAGCCCTGGCCACCCTCTGTGGTGCTTGTCAGCTGTGGGACCAGGAGTGTGGTGGGTGGGGACGTAGCTGTGACTGATCCCGGGTCCCAGACATCTTCCATCTCTTCCTGCTGGGAGACACAGCAGCCTAAGGAAGGAGCAGCATGCCGGTGAGTGAAGGCTCCGGTGACTGAGCAGGCAGGACAATGAAAGAAAGAAAAGCCCACAGCAGATGCAAACACCTTATCTAGCCAGCCAAGCCATCCTCTCCTACTTAAGTGTTTGATCAAACAGTCCTTACGTGCTTTAAGAGAGCAGGCATTCGGTGACAGGCCACCAGGCTGAGCGCCCAGACCCTGCTGGCCCCCTGCAGATGGCGGTGGAAACGAGGAGCTAGGACTCCAGGGTCCCCAGGTCAGGCACAGGCCAAGTGCCGCAAAAGCCCTGTGCCCTCTCCGCACAGCCACACTGCGAGTCAGGCTCTGGCACTACCCTGTTTGCAGATGGGGGCCAATGGGGCACATGGAGGCTGGTCAGAGGACCCTGGAAGGTTAGTGACATTCTCATGTGTCGCTGTTTTAAATGATGGCTGGATGCAGTGTCAAGCTCTGGAGCCCACCGTCTGGGGGCAGGGGGACTCGGGACGGTGTGTCCAGGTCCTGCCACGCCTCGCAGCGGGTGTGTCACACCGGACGAGGCTAGGCTGGGGGAAGCCGGTGTGAAGTGAGAGCCCTGCGGGGCGGGGGGGGGGGGGGGGCGGGGTGCTGTGCGAACCCCGGTTTATCACGGTGACACCCTGCGCTGGAGGGGAAGGGGGTGCCCGGGGGCGCCACGCAAAGAATGAAGAGAAAAAAGACACACAGTTATGCAAAAGCGAGCAGAGTTCTGCCTTGGTATAAAGAAATTAAATAAAGTTTTAAAATAAATAAATAAATAATCTTAAAGGTTTTCTAGGAGGCAGAAACTAGGGCAAATCCTGAGCCCAGGGTCCATTTGCTGAAGTAAGCAAAAGATAAATAAATAGAGTTTTGTCACTAATGGTGCTCGCCCATGATCCCACTTGATAGCAAATGGCCTGCCCTTTCGTAAACGAGGTCCGAGGGAAGTGTGGCTGTTTCCACGTTTGAGGCTGTTACAGCACTGCGTGTATTTTGTTTTATGGTGCATTTTACATCAAGACTCGAACTTTATTTCTCTGGATGCCCAGGCTTCTAAACTATACTTCGACTTGTGCTGTTTCTGGGGCATCTTGAGATTGTCACCTTATCAGAGAGCCCGGGTGACCTGGGCAACACTGGTTGAGGGGGGACATGTCCCCGTGTGGGTTCTGGGTCCTCGTCATGGACAGGACAGAAGAGAGGCCAACCTGGCAGGGGCCTGGCTTTCAGGTGGGGCATTCACACCAGGGAGTGCTACGCAGCTGTAAAGAAGGGTCCCTTACCCTTTGAGACAGCGTGGAGGGACCTGGAGAGCATTATGCTGAGTGAAATACCCCGGCAGAGAAAGATGAACATCACATGATCTCACTCATATGTGGAATGTAATGAACAAAATAAACTGAGGAACAAAATAGAACCAGAGGCCAGGAAGCATGGGACAGACTGACGGAGGTAGAGGGAGTGCGGGGGGGGGGGGGGGGGGGGAAGAAAGCGAAGGGATTAGTCAAAGAACATACATGCACGGCCACGGACGCAGACGACAGTGTGGGGAGGTGGGCAAACGGGGGCATCAGGACGTCTATAAGGGTGCCAACAATAAAAATAAAGTAAAAGAGCCTGAAAAGTATTAAAACACTTTAATGAAAATTATTCAGTAGTAAAACCTTCTTAAAAAATAATTCTTTTAAAAGATAATTCTTGGATGACCTCTTCGAGGGGCCGAGGGTGGGTGGGCTCTGCCATCGAGGCTCCTGGGAGGATCAGCAGAGCTGGTGTCTGACGCTCATGCTTCATTCTAACCCCAGAGAGAAGCCATTGTCCCTTACTGTCCTGTGCGCAGACACACAGTGACTGCCTCCACCCTTCTCAGTGGCCGTAGGGTGCCGAGCTGGCACGCTCCCCGGTGGGTGGCACCGCCGGGCTCTCCACCCTCCTCCAATGCTGCTGCACAGACTTGGCTCCCTCGCACGATCAGCCTCGTTAGATGTGGCTCAGAACCAAAGAACTTTAATTATTCCCCCAGGAAACTGTGCTCCCTCCCCACCTGAACCCCTGCATTGGGCAGGCAAAATATGAAATAAAACCTGGCCAATCCATCGCCGTCCCGCTGAGAGGAGCTCCGCGCGGGGAGTTATTAAGCGTGGAGTGGACTGGTTCAAATTAGCCGCTTCAGCTGTGACCTCTGCTCCGCCGGAAAGGCCGGGAGCGGTGACTGCACAGGGAGGAGACCCCGTAACTGGTGGTGAGCTCCGCGCCAGCTTGGTGGCTCAGGGGCAGAGCTGGTCCCTGCTGCCCCGGAGCCCACCTGTGGCGCCTGCTGCTGCCAGTCTGAAGAGGGGGCCTGGGGAGCCAGTCAAAGGGGAGTGAGCCACTGGGGATGTGGGAACCACTGAGGATGTGGAAGCCAAGGAGTGCTTTGGGACTACAGGGCTGGGGGAGCCAGAGGTGCTGGCAGATGTAGCTCCTGAAGGGCAGAGTCCACCTGGGCTTTGTGCCCTGTCCGGGGCCACAGAACGATGACCTGTCACTCGGTGGTCCCCACCCAGGCCACAGTGCCTGTGTAGCTAGGATGAAACGTCTCCGTCCCTTCTGGATGACCCCTTGTGTCAACCTGGCCATTTGGACAGCTCTCAGGTGACACTGGGTTTCGGGGACTGGGTGAGCACAGCCTCTTGCTCTGACCTTGCTCCTCTGACCTCGGGGAGCTTCCTGACTACTGGTGACCATAGCCTGACTCCGGTCTGGCTATGGGGCCACTCTCGGGTCTCCTCTGCTGGTGTCCACTCCCCCTTGTCTGTGGGTTGATTACCCTTCATTTGTTTCCCTTGGAAACCATTCATAAACAAAAAATAAAAATAAGTAGATTCCTTCAGATAGTGTACACCCAGCTCAGCACCTTCCCACAGATGAGAAATCAGAAGCTGAGCTCATGTTTGCTCTTTCACAGGAAAATGTTTTTCTGACAGATGCTGAGAGATGATATATTCATTTCTGAAATAGAATAAATGTAAAAAGTAACGCCAGGCCTGCGGCAATCTCTCTGATTTTGTTTGGGGAAGGATGTGTGCTTCTGGTCTTCCTCGCCTGCTTTTTCCTGCCCAGGAAAGCTCTCTCGGCTACGCTGTGACCATGAGGCCTGTTCCGGCGCCTTCCTTAGAAACATCTCTATACTCTCAAGGTTTAGGTTGCTGTCCTCTGCCCTCCTTGGCAACACTCTCCTCGTGAACGATCCGGATGTTAACAATTTGTCTTTCAGTCGGGAGGCAGTGCCTCAAGGTTGTCACTGACGTGGCTTTCTGCCGCATCCCGTCTCCGTCCTGTCCCCACGGAGATTTTAAAGCCTCAATGGCATTTTTGGTTTCTCTGCAAACTCTGCTTCCCTCCCCTCGCCCGTGTTCATTGTCGCCTCAGCACAGCTCATTTCCCGCAGGAACCAGCCTCCTGCGTGGCCCTGTGCTGTGCGCCCTGAGCTCCGGCTCACGTTCCCACTTGCGGACACCCAGCCGGTCGGCTGTTCCACACACAACGAGCTCCTTCTATATGCGACCTCTCTGGCCTGCTGTTAGTTTTCACTGCTTCTGGATTTTGACAAGACTCACTCCGAGCCTCGGGTTCGGAGGTATTCCCAGCCGGGCTCCCGGTCCCTAGCACACCCCTGTCCCTGGGTCTCTGAAAGCCTTCCAGCACCTTATAGGCCTAGTGCTGGGCTTTGCTCCTGGGCTTCCTTTCACGAAGCCTTGGTGGGACGCCCCACCGCTCCCCTCTCCACAATCCCTCCTTGGGAAACTCCTCTGTCCTTGAGGCTGTCCTGGTCACATCTATGCAGTGGCCCTGGCTTCTACCCCCTGGAGCCCTGCAGACCAGCGTCCCACTAGGAGACAATGGGGCGCTCACACGTGATTCCCTGCAGCACTGTTTACAAGCGCGTGGGCTTCACTCTGGGAGCAGCAGACTCAGCACAGCCGGGAGCTGGTGGCCGCCAGGCCAGAGGTGCCAGGGAAGTAGAGAGTGACCAGGCCGTGCGAGAGTCACACGGACTTTGGGAGAGAGGTAGGACCCACCTGGCCAGGGCAGACAGGGAGCACATGCCCAGCCTCACGACTGTCCCCTCCTCAATACCCCATGGGCCAAGCACACCCAGAGCTGGCTGTCTAGACAATGCTGGTCCTAGATCACACAGTGGGGTGCAGAGGGGAGGAGGTAGGACGGGGGAGGGGGTGGGACAGAGAACAAACAGCACAAGGAGCCCCCAGGATGGACTATGGACATTGGCAGACTCAACTTCAAATTTCGCTTCTCATTAGCTGTGTAAACTTGCGTTAGGTTACTTAACCTCTCTGTGCCTCAGATTATTCTTCTGTAAATTAAGAGTATGTCCCTACAGGGTAACTGGGAGAGTTCAGTGAGATGCCACATGTAAATCACTTAGAAAAGAAGCTGGTGCGCAGCAAGCATTCGGTAAATATTAACAGTAAGGACTTGATTTCTCCAAATGCAGGTACCAGGCTGTCTCAAACTCAGCCTGTCGGAACCACACTGTTATTACCTCCCAGTCCTGAGCCATCCTCGTGTTTGTCACCACCCAGTCACACAATCGTATATTTCATAGTTCAGCTGTCTATTTTATTGTCCAAACTAGTACACTTCTGAGAGAAAATAGGGAGCAATTGATGAATTTACTAGGAAAAAAGGCTCAAGCTCAGAGCCCGGGACAAATGTGCTCACATGGTCATCCCAAACCCAGAGCAGACCCTCGGCCAGGGGCACCGCACGGGCTGGGTCTTTCAATCTCCCACCAGCTCCTGCAAGCCAGAGGAATCTCATTTCATCTTATTAAGTAGCTAGAATTTAATCAAGGCCACACATTCATTTGTAAAATAGATAATAGAGGAGGTTGGTTTCTAATAAAAATAGCTGCCCTCTACCCGTCGCTCCCTGTCCTTCCCCCACCTGAGTCAACCTCTTTTAACTCATTTAGCTGATTCTTATTGTAATTGCAATTATATTTCAAATGGAATTCTTCTTCCATTATTTATAAATTTTGTTTTCAGTGTCATGCATCTTCAATTGACCCCCTACAGTAACAGATGAGACCTCAGCTCCCGGTCACCTCACTCTCCAATCAAGTTACCCTATTTAACTCCTGGAACTTTACATAACGTATAGGCTCTTTGTCTTTTCTTGCCAAATACAGAAAATGTCAGTTGACTCCTCACTTTAGAAATGAAGATACCACCCCCACCTCCTTTTCAGAGCACTTTCCTTCTAACGCCTGTTAGGACTGAGGGGGTCATATCTACATGCAGTAACAGACCCGGAATTCAGCCCCTGCGCTCTGCCTGCAGGGTGACTCTCAGATTGGCGACTCAGTAGACAGTGCTCCCACTATTACGCGAGTTTCGGTACCACCCAGAGGAGCCCGCGTGGCTGCCTAACGGCACTTCCTGCACCGAGGGCAATCCTTGTGATCCTCCAGATTTCTATCTGACCTTTTCTTCACGGTTACCTTGAACATATCTTCTGTTTTTTTTCAAAATCTTCACCCATGAAAGGATTCTATTGAGTCCCCCCACTTAATATTCCCTGGAGACCTTCCTTCTGGAGCCTCCAGTGTCCTGCCTGCCTGGATGTCCACTGAGGGGGGCTGTCCTGGGACCGGCCTACCAGCCTGACCCCCTCTCCCAGCCCTTATGATCTGCTCTGTCCCAGCCAACTCCTTGGCTTTTCTGGAGAACATCCTCAAAAGTACAAGCATGAGTGCCTGGCAGGTACCTTGTCAGAGATTTTGACTATTTGAACAGTCCGGGAAAGCAAAAGTTAACTTGGAATCTATGTGTTCCAACAACTTCCATTCTCCACTTTCCTGTACATGTGAGTGGCTTCAATCCAGAGCGGGGCCAGCTGGCAGCCCGGCGACCACATCCCGTCCATTGCCTGTTTTGTGAGCAAAGCGTCACTGGGCAGCTACCCGCCTGTGTCCGTCTCTCACCTATGCTTGTTTTTCTCTGTGTGGTGGAGCTGGGTGCCTGTGACAGTCTGTGCGGCCTGCAGTGCCGGAGAGACCAAGTATTCAGCCCAGTTGCAGAGCTTTCTGGACAATGGTGATGCTCTGAGTTTGTGCTGTCCAATTCGGGAGCCACTGGCTACAAATCACTACTGGGCACTTGCAGCATATCTAGAGTAACTGAGGAACGGAATCTTTAAATTGTATCTAATTGTAATAACTTTTTGTTCTTTAAATTTATCTTTATTGTTGACAGCGTTACAGATGCCCCCTTCCCACATTTACCCTCTCCACCCCACTCCCACCCCCTCTCCCCTTCCTTCTGAGATCCCTCAGTCTGTTCCATGCTTCAAGTCTCTGGGTCTGTTTTGTTCATTGGTTTATTTTGTTCATTAGATTCCACAAATAAGTGAGATCATGTGAATGTCCCACAGCTTTTCTATCCATCATCTACTGATGGGCACTGGGGCTGTTTCCAGATCTCAGCTATTGTAAACTGTGCTGCTATGAACATAGGGCGCATATATTTTTTCTGATGGGTGTTTCAGGAGTCTTAGGGTATATTCCGAGAAGTGGGATCACTGGGTCAAAAGGCAGCTCCATTTTTAATTTTTTGAGGAACCTCCATACTGTTTTCCGTGGTGGCTGCCCCAGTCTGCATTCCCGCCAGCAGTGCACCAGGTTCCCCTTCCCCACACCCTCCCCAGCACGTGTCATTTGTTGATTTGTTGATGGAGCCATTCTGACAGGTGTGAGGTGATAGCTCATTGTGGTTTTAACTTGCATCTCTGATGATTAGTGACATTGAGCATTTTTTCATGTGTCTCTTGACCATTAGTATGTCCTATTTCTAGAAGTGTCTATTCAGGTCCTTTGCCCATTTTTAAATTGGATTGTTTGTCTTCCTTTTGTTGAGTTATATGAGTTCCTTACATATTTTGGATATTAACCCTTTATCAGATGTGTCGTTGGCAAATATGTTCTCCCACACAGTGGGCTCCCTTTTCGTTTTGTTGATGGTTTCTTTGCTGTGCAGAAGCTTATTTGGATGCCGTCCCATTTGTTTATTTTCTCCTTTGTTTCTCTTGCCCGAGGAGATGTATCTGTAAACATGTTGCTATGAGAGATGTCTAGTATTTTGCTGCCTATATTTTCTTCCAGGATTTTTATGGTTTCACGGCTTACATTTAAATATTGTATCTATTTTGAGTTTATCCTTGTGTATGGTGTAAGTTGATGGTCTAGTTTCATTTTTTTGCTTGTAGCTGTCCAATTTTCCCAATACCACTTATTGAAGAGACTGTCTTTACTCCATTGTATGCTCTTGCCTCCTTTGCCAAATATTAGTTGAGCATAATGGCTTGGGTCAATTTTTGGCTTCTCTGCTCTATTCCACTGATCTATGTCTGTTATTGTGTCAGTACCAGACTGTTTTGATTACAATGGCTTTGTAGTATAAGGTGATATCTGATATTGTGATCCCTCTATCTTTGTTCTTCTTCTCAAGATTGCTGCGGCCATTTGGGATCTTTTTTGGTTCCCCATAAATTTCTGGAATATTTGTTCTAGATCTGTGAAATATGTTGTTGGTATCTTAATAAGGATTGCATTGAATCTAAAGATTTCTTTGGGTAGTATGGACATTTTAATGATGTTAATTCTTCCAATCCATGAACATGGTATGTTCTTCCACTCATTTATAGCTTCCTCTATCTCCTTTTGTTACACCCTGTAGTTTTCTGAGTACAGGTCTTTTACTTCCTTTGTTAAGTTTATTCCTAAGTATCTTGATTTTTTTGTTGCAATAGTAAATGGTATTATTTTTTTTTTTTTTTAGTTTTTCTCTCTCTGAAAGTTCATTGTTGGTGTATAAGAATGCCATTGATTTCCAGATGTTGACTTTGTATCCAGCTACCTTGCCAAATTCATTTATCAAATCTAGTAGTACTTTGATGGAGTCTTTAGGGTTTATGTACAATATCATATCATCTTCAAATAATGGCAGTTTTACTTCCCCCTTTCCAATTTGGACGCCTTTTATGTTTTCTTACTGTTCGATGGCTGTGGTGAGGACTTCCAGTACTATGTTGAATAAGAGGGTGAAAGTGGACACCCCTGTCTTGTTCCTGTTCTTAGGGGAAATGGTTTTAGTTTTGCCCATTGAATATGATGGTGGCTGTAGGTCTGTCATATATGGCCTTTGTTATGTTGAGGTATGTTCCCTTGATTCCCACTTTGCTGAGAGTTTTATCAAAAATGGGTGCTGGATTTTGTTGAATGTTACTCTATCCAGTGAGGCTATCATTTAAAATTGAAGGAGGAAATAAAGACCTTCCCAGACCAAAAAAAAAAAAAAAAAAAAGGCTAAAGGAGTTTATCACCATGAAGCTAGCATTGCAGAAAATGTTGAAGTGAGTGTTTTAAAAAAAGAAGAAATAGAGAGAAAGAGAAACATAGATATAAAGAAAAAAATGACAGTAAATAAGCACCTATCAATAATAACCTTAAATGTAAATGGAGTAAATGCTCCAATAAAAAGACATAATGTGGCTGAATGGATAAGAAAACATGGCCCAACTATATGCTGCCTACAGGAGACCCACCTCAGAACAAACGACTCACACAGGATTAGAGTGAAGGGATGGGAAATATTTTCCATGCAAATGGAAATTTTAAAAAAGCTGAGGTAGCAATACTCATATCAGACAAAACAGACTTCAAAATGAAGACCATTAGGAGAGACAATGAAGGTCGCTACATTATACTAAAGAGATCAATCCAACAGGAGGATATAACCCTGGTAAACATATATGCACCCAATATAGGAGCACCTAAGTTTATAAAAAACTTCTGGAGGACTTTAAGGGAGAGATTGACAGCAATACAGTCGTAGTCATGGACTTTAACACCCCATTGACTTCACTGGATAGATCTTCCAGACAAAGAATCAACAAGGAAACAGTGACTCTAAATGACCCACTAGATCAGATGGATTTGACATTTACAGAACATTCCACTCCAAAGCTGCAGAAAATACTTTCTTCTCAAGTGCACATGGGACATTCTCAAAGATAGACCACATGTTAGGACAAAAAACAAGTCTCTACAAGTTCAAGAAGACTGAAATCATATCACACATTGTCTCAGATCACAAGGGCATGAAATTAGAAATTAACTACAATAAAAACACTAAAAAACATTCAAACACATGGAGGCTAAATAGCATGTTATTGAACAATGAATGGGTTACCAAAGAGATCAAGGAAGAAATGAAAAACTTCCTGGAAACAAACCAAAATGAACAGAAAACAACCCAAAAATCTATGGGACATAGTGAAAGCAGTCCTGAGAGGGAAGTTCATAGCACTGCAGGCCTCCCTCAGAAAGCAAGAAAAACTTCCAACAGACTCTCTAACCCTACAACTTAAAGGCTTAGAACGAGAACAGCAAGAAAAACCCAGAGGAAGTAGAAGGAAGGAAATAATGAAGATCAGAGCAGAAATAAATGACCTAGAGACTAAAAAAACAATACAACAGATCCATGAAACCACGAGCTGGTTCTTTGAAAAGATAAACGAGATTGATGCACCTTTAGCCAGACTCACCCAGAAACAAAGAGGGGGCCAAATAAGTAAAATCAGAAATGAAAGAGGGGAAGTAACAACTGACCCAACAGAAATACAAAGGATCATAAGAAAATACTACGAGCAACTGTATGTCAAGAAGCTGGACAACCTGGACGAAATGGACAAATTCCTAGAAACATACAACCTTCCAAAGCTGAATCAGGAAGAGTCAGAAAATCTGAGTAGGCCAATAACTGCTGGTGAAGCTGAAGCAGGAATAGCAAACCTCCCAGCACACAAAAGCCCTGGACCAGACGGCTTCACAGGGGAGTTTTACCAAACATTCAAAGAACTAACACCTACCCTCCTCAAATTATTCCAGAAAACCCAAGAGGAAGGAACACTTCCAAGCTCTTTTAATGAGACTGGCATCATCCTAATTCCAAGACCAGATAAAGATACTACAAAGAAAGAGAATCACAGGCCAATATTCTTGATGAACATAGATGCTAAAATCCTCAACAAAATATTAGCAAATGGGATCCAGCTATCTGTTAAAGAGATCATTCATCATGACCAAGTGGGATTTATTCCAGGATGCAAGCCTGGTACAATATTTGCAAATCAATAAATGTGATGCACACATAAACAAAATGAAAGACAAAAATCACACGATCACATCAATAGATGATAATTGTAATAACTTTTATCTTCACCCCCACATCTGGCTAGTGGCTACCCTGATGGACAGCTCTTTGGCAGGTGACAAGTGGAGTCAGGCCATGGAGAGCACTGGGTCCTGGTGGGACAGACAGGGAAGCTGGTTGTGAGGCAGATCTGCCAGGACAGGAGCCTGGGAAGGGTGGTCTGGCTTTGCGGCTTCAGGTGTGCCCCCCATCACCCACCCTTGAGACTCTGCTCCCTGATTGTGGTATGGGAGTCGTCCTGTCCCACTCTCACGCTACATTCAGACCAAAGGTAGGACCCTGAGGTGGCTCCTCTCATGGCCACTGCTGTCTTAGATGGCAAAGGGGGTAGCAAGGTCAAGAGCTATTCATCTGAAATTCTGGGACGAAATTCTGTCCAGCACCTGTTAGCAGAGGGCCTTGCATGTCCTTCTTAGACTGTCAGTGTCGACCTCAACAAGACGAAGTCGCTCTCGGGGTTCTGGCGAGGATTGGATAAAATGTTCTATCTATAGTGCCCGACATGCAGTCGGTCTATAATTAATCAGAGGTCCCTAGGCTGCATCCGGTGCTCTAGCCTGCTGGGGTATCTGTGCATGTGGTCATAGAAGCGAAGTTCTAGGAATGCTGGAGAAAGGGCGGGTAAAGTGACACTTACCATATGTCTCAGCTGCAGAACGTCCGACAGTCTGTGATACGTGGATGGTGAATGTACTGTGCGCACCCATGGGAGGAACCTGCATTTCCCACCCTTCCTGATTGTGGAGGATAATTCCCCATTTCTTTGGGTCTCTGTGATGTCCCCTAACTTGTTATCAGTGACCTCGTGTCAGGGAATGTGGCAGGTCTACACATGCACACACGAGCACAGCCGAGCAACATGCTCACCCTCTCCCCACCACCACACCCGCTGATTCCTTGGGACCCCACCTCCTGTGCTCGTGGTCACTCAGTGCGCCCCACCCGACAGTCTCTATTCCCTTGGTCCTTTCCAGTTTCCTGGGATGAACATGAAAGTGAGTGACAAGCATTTTTGCTCTTCATTCCCAAGAAATAGTGAAACATGAATGAGCAGGAGGCAAAACTGGCGAGGCGTCTGTTTCTGGCGGCTTAGTCTGTAATGAAAAATCACCCCGTCTGAAGTTCACCCGATGCAGCCGCTTGCTCCCTGAAACTTTCATGAGAGCCCACCTGCTAATGAGGATGCCAACTAATTACCTGCAAAATAATGAAGAAATCAGACTGGGACAACCAACCGGCCTCGGTAGGGGCCCATCAGCTGCCTCCCAGGCTGCTTGTCTCTCCCTGGCCACAGGTTCACGTCTGAGGATGCGATGCTGCTGGCAGGTGGGGTACCGAGGCCTCTGCTGCGGGAGGGTGGTCCAGAGCTCTGGTGGGCCCAGCTTATCTCCCCAACTCTGCATACACTCGTGGGTGCCTGGTCCCTCAGCCTGCTGAGACCACCGATGCTGACCTCACTTCTGGCAAGTTCCAAGCTGTGATAGGGCCTGGCCGTTTGCTGCCTGGGAGGATGACTGCTGGCCCGTCACAGGCTGTCTCAATGTTCTCTCTGCAGGGCCATCAGGTGAGGTGGTAGGTGAGGGCTGGCAAGGACTAGGTTCAAGTCCTAGGGCTGTGGGCAGGGGCTCTGGACGGTGGGCAGAGCCAGCTCATGGGACAAAGAACAGCTCTAGCTCTGTGGAAGGCAATGCCCAGCCCAGCCCAGGATCGCCCATCCAGAGTGGCAGATGTGTGGGAGAGAAAGAGCCTCACTACCCTGCACAGCTCACTCTGTCCTGCCCCTATCACAGATGAGGAAACCGAGGCTATCTTGGGCTAGGGCCTCGTCCCCACCCCCAGTCAGCACCGGGCCAGTCTCCCGAGGCTGAGCCCCTTCCTGACTCACCCCTGCCTTCCAGAAGCAGCTCCCTGTTCCCTTGAGTGATCCTAGAACTTGGACTTCCCTGGACAGCACTCTCCACCCTGACCCAGTGCTGCAGCCTTTGACTGAGGGGTTCACATGGGGATGGGTGCGAGGGCTGAGCCCATTGCTATTGTCACTTCTTCTTGAGACACCGCAAACACAGACATACAGAGGACACACAGAACATACACACCACACACACTGCGCACACCCCTTTCTTTCTAATCTGCACCCCATCTGGCAAGCCCTGACTTTGGCTGATTTGAAAACAGGTCCCTTTGAGGCCATTGCTGGATGGTTTTCTTTGATTTTTAAAATATATATACATGTATCTTTATTGATTTCAGAAAGAGGAAAGGGGAGAGAGAGAGAGAGATAAGAGTCACTGATAAGCTGCCTCCTGCATCAATGATAAGAGTCACTGATCAGCTGCCTCCTGCACGCCCCTGACTGGGGATCGAGCCCGCAACCCGGGCATGAGCCCTGACCAGAAATAGAACCCCGATCGCCTGGATCCTAGGCCAAGGCTCAACCGCTGAGCCACGCCTGGCCGGGCGGTTTTCTTTGATTTTGCTTCTAATTATGAAACCTCTCAGTGGGGGCCTCAGCTGGCCTGCTTGCCTCCCCAGCTCTGAAAGGCTTGGCTGTCGCTCACACACACACACACACACACACACACACAGTGTTTTTACTTAGTCTTATTTCAAAGCGTTATGTGTAAATGAAGATGTAAATGCTGTTCTGCTAAATATTTGAAATACACACTCATTATAGGAAAATAAGAGCATCTGACACCTCTATTGGGTCTTCCATTCAGCTGTATCTAAGCATTTACACACTGAATTGCATATTGTTTCACTATAAATTACTCTCATTTCTACTGCATATTGTAGATAGAGTATTATATTAATTTTTGAAAAATAATACATTATATACCTATGGTTTTCATGCTAGGAGAGCGAGGGATGTTTTACAGGGTTTATATGAGGAAGACTTGCTGGGTCTGAGGGACAAGATGGAGTTTGTAGGGCCGGGGTGCCCATGGGTCACCCTCACAGCGGCCCACACTGCTGTCCGCGGTGCTGAAACAATGCCCTCTTTCATGGCTGTTTCCGCACCGGAATCCTCTCTGATGGACGACAGTTCATATCTTTTGTCCATATATTGTACTATTTACTTCATTCTTATTGGTTGGTAAAAGTCATTTCCATATTCTGGACACTACTGCTTTGCTATATGGACTGCAAATTGTTTCTCCTCTGCTGCTGTATTTCTTTCCTTTTAAATATGTTTTTATTGATTTTAGAGAGAGAGGGAAGGAGAGGGAGAAACAGGAACATCACTGAGAGAGAACCTCTGCCTCCGGCTTCCCACACGCCCCTTGCTGGGCCTGGGCCTGCCACCCAGGCATGTGTCCTGTCCAGGGATGGAATTGGCGTCCCCTTCGTGTGTGGCTGGATGCTCAACCACTGAGCCACACCAGCAGGGCTGCTACTGTGTTTCTTCTAATTGGGTTTATGTTTGATTGTAACAAAGTGTTTTGGGTATTTAGTTACAATCAGCAATCTTTTGCTTCAGGTGTTTTCTTTGAGTCTGGCCTGAGAAATTATTTCTTATTCTTAGGTTGTAATGATAATATCCTACGATTCTTTCAAGAAGTTTTAAATATTTTTTTAAAATTCTCATTTATGTCTAATCATGTGGAATTCATTACACTGAATAGGATGAGGGAGAAAATCTAATTCGTTTTTTTCTGATGGAAAGCTTCCATATAAGTCGTGTACTCAGTCTTTACTGATTTGAAATACAACCTCTGCAATTCATTGAGTTCCCACATGTACATCGCTCTGTTTCAGGGCCAGTCTGTTCTGATTTTGATTTATTGATTTATTTGTAATTCCTGTACCAATATAGTCCAGTTTTATTTATTATGTTTTCATAATAATTCTTGGCTTCTGTTATGCAAGTCTCCCCTCCTTAAACTTATTTCCTTCAAAATTATTGGAATCGACTTGTCCATTTTTACTAACAGCACTGTTGGGATTCTGATTGGAATACCATTGGATTTATTAATTAATTCAGAGAAACTTGTAGTTCTTATGATATTAAGTCTGCCCATCTATGAAAATCTCTATTTATTCAGATCTTTTATTATATCCTTCAATACATTTTGTAATTTTTTCCACAAAATTTCTTGTGCATCTTTTATTACATTTATTCCTAGGTAACATAGGTTTCATTGCCATTGTGAGTGGATTTTTTATATTACATTTCTTATCGCTATTTTACGGTACATGGGGATGTTATCGATTCTTTTAAGTGTTGATTCCACATTCAATTACTCTGTTTTCATATGCTGATTACTGAATCCAGGAATATGTTGATTTCTCTTCTAAGCTCTAATAATTTGTACAAATTTCCCTGGACAATCATGTCATTTGCAAATAGCCAGAATATTAGCTCTTTCCATTGTCTATCTTTTCCCCCTTACTTATAGCAGAGATTACAGCCTTTGGTGAGATGTTGACTGTTAGCCTTGAAAGCAGTCGGCCAGGTCTTGTTCCTAATGTAAGTGGAAATGCTTCTCCAATTTAAGCATCAATTTTTTAAAAATTCAGTTTCATATGTTAATTGTTAGAATAATTTTTCTATTCTTTTATTTTAACCTTTCTATATGCAGACATATAAATTCCATTTATATCCCAATTTTATGTTGTTTTTTAACACATTTGTATTTACCGTAATTGATTACTGTTACACTAGACTTAATTCCATCATCTTACTTTGATGTTACTATTTTTGTTTTTCATCTTTTCTTGCTGTCCACTGGACTAATACCTTCCTCTTACGTCTCAGCAGGTTTGGCAATAATAAATTATATTTCTAAGATTTTAGTGGTTACTTAAAAATATAACACAGGGCCTGGGGTATCTCAAGCAGCCAGAGAATGATGCCAGTGTGGCTGGAGGCAGAGCTGAAAGATGGGAGAAGCCATCTTCACACCTCACTCAGCCCTGAATCTAGCAGTCCCTGGATCACCCCAGGACTTCCTACCAAGCGGTCACTGAATCACACACACACACACTCTCATACAACCCTCACACACACCCTCACTCACACACACACACTCACACACACCCTCACACACACCCTCACACATACACACTCACACACACACTCACACACTCACACACACCCTCACACACACGCTCACACACACCCTCACTCACACACACACACTCACACACACCCTCACTCACACACGCTCACACACACCCTCACTCACACACGCTCACACACACCCTCACTCACACACACACACTCACACACGCTCACACACACACTCACACACACCCTCACACACACACACTCACACACACCCTCACTCACACACGCTCACACACCCTCACTCACACACACCCTCACACACACACACACTCACACACACCCTCACACACACTCACACACACCCTCACACACACGCTCACACACACCCTCACTCACACACACACTCACACACACCCTCACACACACACACACTCACACACACCCTCACTCACACACGCTCACACACCCTCACTCACACACACACACTCACACACACCCTCACACACACACACACACTCACACACACCCTCACACACACACTCACACACACCCTCACTCACACACACACACTCACACACACCCTCACACACACACACACTCACACACACCCTCACTCACACACGCTCACACACACCCTCACTCACACACACACACTCACACACGCTCACACACACACCCTCACTCACACACACACTCACACTCTCACACACACACGCTCTCACACACGCTCACACACACCCTCACTCACACACGCTCACACACACCCTCACTCACACACACACACTCACACACGCTCACACACACCCTCACTCACACACACACACTCACACACACCCTCACACACACACACACACACACTCACACACGCTCACACACACCCTCACTCACACACGCTCACACACACCCTCACTCACACACACACTCACACACGCTCACACACACCCTCACTCACACACACACACTCACACACACCCTCACACACACACACACACTCACACACACCCTCACTCACACACGCTCACACACACCCTCACACACACACACTCACACACGCTCACACACACACCCTCACTCACACACACTCACACTCTCACACACACACCCTCACACACACACTCACACACACACCCTCTCACACACCCTCACTCACACACCCTCACTCACACACACCCTCACTCACACACACCCTCACTCACACACACCCTCACTCACACACCCTCACTCACACACACCCTCACACACACCCTCACACACACCCTCACACACACACTCACACACACTCACACACACCCTCACTCACACACACCCTCACTCACACACCCTCACTCACACACACCCTCACACACACCCTCACACACACCCTCACACACACACTCACACACACTCACACACACCCTCACTCACACACCCTCACTCACACACCCTCACACACACACTCACACACACACCCTCACACACACCCGCACTCACACACTCTCACACATTCTCACACTCACACACACACCGCAGCATCTTTTCCTTCTCTTAAGCCACTTAGAATTAGTCACACTCCCCTAGCCCTCACAGCAGCAAGCCCCTCGTTACTGAGACGGACCGAGGACGCAGGGAGGCCCAGGGCCTGACCGATGGGACAGGCAGGACAGGGGCTGCCCAGTGTGAGCCTCCAGGAGCTCGGGTGGAGGCGAATGGATGGAGGATGAGAGGGCACAGCGGGGGCT
The DNA here is from genome assembly GCF_054644295.1 of Miniopterus natalensis. Classification (NCBI taxonomy): domain Eukaryota; kingdom Metazoa; phylum Chordata; class Mammalia; order Chiroptera; family Miniopteridae; genus Miniopterus; species Miniopterus natalensis. The sequence continues at coordinate 42,793,755 of NC_142096.1, read as the reverse complement.
CGGGCAGCACAGCAGGGGTGGGCCCCTTGTCAGTGCCGGGCTGTGGCAGGAAAACAGGACATGATAGCTCGTGGCAGAGAGGGCGTCACCCTAATCCTAGGGTGGTCTCAAACGCCCACAGCTCTGGGATGCTCCTCCCTTCGGAGTGGAGCCCAGCTCCCCCTCGGTGTGGGCTGCCCTCAATCAGTGTTTCTCACCGGGAGGAATGAAGCAGAACGAGGGATTGCGACGTCAGCGTGCTCTCCCTCGCCCTGCCCCTCGTCTCTGTCTCCCTGTCTCCGCCTTTCTGTCAGCAGCCAGCTGGAGAGGCCATGCTGTGAGAAGCAAGGCCTCCCGCCCCAGCCACGTGAAGGACCCTTCTCGGAAGGTCCTCTAGCAGGTCAAGCCTTCAGCGGGCGCAGCCCTGGCGGGGGTCTTAGCTGCGGCCCCAGGAGGTGGCCCAGCTAACCCATGTGAATCCCTGATCTCAGAAACAACGGGAGATCAGAAGGCCTTGTTCCCAGCTCCAGAGTTTGGGAGAAAGTGGATACAGATCCTTAACAGCCATTCTTTCACCAGCTGCCCCCCAACCTCTCTGAGTTAGCAGCTTCTGGGGTGTCTGTAAAGCCGCAGAATGCACTGGGGAAGGGACAACAAAGTAGGAACCCAGAGGAGCCCTCCTCACAGCACCCACCTGGGGCCCCCCAGTGGCTTGCAACAGGAGCTCAAGGCTTCCGAGCGCGGTCGCTCAGGTCAGCAGGTGAATGACACCCCGGGTGCGCAGAGAGCAGAGCCCGAAACTGCTGGCATGGTCTCTGAGGGCAATGCTGCACGGTGGCCCCTGGCGCGGGGGAGGGGTTGAGTGCCAGCCATGCCATTTTCTAGCCATGTGACCTTGGGCAGGACACTTACCTCACTGAGCCTTGGGTTCCTTAGTTTGAAAAGGGAACCAATAAAAGCGACCGCTGGGGTTGTGGCCAGGATTAAGCAGCACTGGGTGTGCCCTCTCCATGGCACCCAGACAGAAAGGGACAGGCATCCTCGGGGAGATTCTGGGGAGCCTCATGGGCACCCAGTGGGGAGGACGGGGTGGGGGCGGGGAAGGAAGGTGAGGATAGATGGAGCAGCTGGGGGACTTCCCAGAAGTGTTTGGAGCTGAGCCCAAAGGAGGCTGAGCAGAGAGGCTGGTGCAGGAAGCGAGAGGAGGCGGCTGCTCCAGGGGGTGGCCTGCAGGGCTGGGCAGCTTCACTGGCCAAAGAGCTTTTCTCCCTGGAAGGGGGCTGGGAGGGGTGGGGGCCAGTGTAGTTTTCCATTTTTTCCCCTTTGCTGAACTAAGATGTCCTTTCTTGTTTTTTTTTTCTGTTTTTACCTCTGCCAATTAGTGTATCTCAGGCTGGTAAAAACATGAAGCAACAAAGAACAATTGAGAAGGATCATAGGAGCTCGGGTGCCAGCTTTGGAGGGAGCAGGCAGCATGCCAAACACGGTTCTCCGACCTCCTGGGCTTCCTCCCTCTTTCTCTCCATTCCCTGTAATAACAGTGATCATGGCCCTCTCTCTAGGCCCAGCCTGCAGCTTCCCACGGGGGCCTGGCACCAGCCCTGGGAGCTGGGAGGCCAAGGGTAAGGGCAAATGTCACACTTGCTACCCCTTCTGGCAGTCCTGTTCAAGGTGTGACCCTGTGAGGCCAGGAGGGGCCAGGCAGGGGGCCCAGGTGGGAACAGGGCACAGCCCAGAGAGGCAGGAGCCTGTCCCTACCCACAGGGCAGGGATGGGGTGGTCTTCTGGATATCCCGTCACCCAACCTGGGACTGTGGCCCAACCACATTGAAGACTGTCCTGTGGGACGAGGTCAGGAGGAAGTGGGGCCTGAGGGCTGACAGGAGGAGCAGGTACCCACGTGGCAGAGGCTTCAGTTCTGGGTCAGCCCCTCAACTGGGCGAGTCACTGCCCTTCCCTGAGCCTGGATGCCACAGTGATTAAATGGGGACAGTCTGAAGGTGTGAGAGGTTGCCTCTCGCGCATGTAGGAAGCACCTTGTCTGAAGGAGAGGTTTGAAAGCTGCTAATTATTTACACCCCGTCTGCCCCTCCCCACTAGGCCGGCGTTGTTGGCAGTTGTCATGTTTGCAGAAGGATGGAGAGTTGCAGCCCTGCCCAGGTAGCGGGGACGCCAGGGACAGTGGGGCGGGCGGGGCGGGGGGGGCTGTTGAGGACCAATCTTGGGTCGGTCCTGAGCAGCTGCTGGCTCCTCAGGGAGCAGGGGCTCTCCCCAGGTCTAGACCATTCCCAGCTCTGCTCCTTACCAGCAGGGTGACAGTGGGTGTCACGTAGCCCGTCTAGGGTCACTCTCCTCACCTGTAAAGAGGTGAGTGACAGCCACCAGCCGCAGAGGGTGCCGTCCTGTAAACAGGCAGCCCTGGCATCCTGCAGCGGGTACCACCCCCAGTCGTGCAAACCACAGCCCAGCCCAAGGGCTGACAGAGCCCATGTCCACGGACCGCCTCTCCCGGACGCCCACTCCACGCATCAGCACCCGCCCTTCCCAGCCGTCAGATGGAGGGGGTGGCCTGGCCTGCCGCCCGCCTGTCGGGCCGGGGCCCTCAGCTTTCTTCCCACCCAGCCCCGCCTGCGCTTCAGGCCTGGGCTGCAGGCTGTGCGGTGAGTGTGGGAGACTTCAGACACCCCGCTGCCTATAGCCTTGAGCGGTTCTTCCCGCTGGCTTCGGAGCAGCAGCCCCGTCTCTGGGCCAGCGCCCCAGGCTCTCCTGTGATGCGGCTGAAGACAGGGCCCTTTCTTCCAGTGCCCCGCGGAGGGGAGCAGCCTCCCAGGGCCGCAGGGTTTCTTTTCCCAAAACCACGACATGACATTCCTCTTGTCACTGAAGTGAGGACCAGACAGGGCCTTATCAGATCTGATTTCCCCACTCAGCATCCTGCTGCTTATTAAGGCCTGCAGCTGTCACTGTCAGGGCCCAGGCAAGGCTGATGAGGCGCCTCCTTCCCCAGTGCTCCCGGCAGTGGCTCCCACTTCTGAAGGTCAGGCAGGCTGGGCCTTGGGGACCTCATGCTGCTCTGTGGTGAGGCCCTCCCAGGGTGTGGGGGGGATACCGACCTGAGCCATGTTTCTTACTTTCTTTAGTATGATGCCCAGGGCTGGTCTCTGGTCTCTTGGAGGTTGATTTGGCCGTTTTGATACTGAGCTTTACTGTTCAAAATGAGCGTGGAAAGGAGATAATGCTGATTTGCGCCTCTGGTCAGTGTGAGCCGACCTCTCGGCTGTCCCAGCTCTCGGTCCTTCCCACCTCTGCCCCATGCCAGCGTCACCTGTGTGCCCTCCTGGGAGGGCCAGCTCCACTACACCTCTGTACCATCTGAGGATCCCGGGCCAGGACATGTGAATGGCTGGCACTCGACACCTGGGATGGCTTCGTGTGTGAAAGGATGGCTGTGCAGTTGGGCTCCATTCCTGATTTCATAGCTGGGGCTGAGAGCCCAGATTGCTCATCCCAGATCACAGGTCCTGAGTCACGGTACCAGGGTCAGGATGCCAACATCCCCACAAGGAAATTGCAGCCTCCACAGCCCAAGCCCAACCCTCCTGCAGGCAACCCCGGGCCCTCTGGGTCCAAGGGGGTTTTGTGGGTCTGTTCTATTTGATAATCCCCATTTTACAGATAAGGAAAACTGAGCCTTGGAGCAGGCAGGTGGCTTATGGAAGGTCCTAGCTGGGAAACAATGGACTCTGATCAATACCTGTCTCTGCCAGACGTGGTTCTGAACTGTGACACACAGCAGCCTCCCAGCAGCAGGCCAAGGCCCTGGGAAGCTGGACAGCACCTAGTCCTGACTTGGTCCAGTGAGCAGAGTACATCACCGTTCTGTTTAAGGAAATGTGGGAGGGACACTCGGGGGCTTAGAACTACCAAGCCCCGATGCCCTCTTTGGTGGAAATAAGGCCCAGGGGCTGTGGAAAGGGACAGTCTGCCTTCCATCTGTCTGCAGGCTCCATCCAGTCTTGGGCCAGGATGTTTGCAGCTGTGTCTCTGAACATGGAGGCCCCGTGCCCGGCTGGTCTGCAAGTGTCCTGAGCCATGGCAGTACTCCTGTCCCTGTGGGTGGGGGTGCGCACATCTGTGAGTGACAACCAGGACAGCGGTGTCCCTGCTGCAGACAGAGAGCACGTGGCCTCTCCGTGCTCCCCAGGGAAGTTTGGAGCATGGGTGCTCAGTCCTGGGTGTGGCGGAGAGAAGGGCCCCCCAGGAGAGGCTCCTCCTTGGCTGTTGAGAACCGGCCACCCAGCCCACCTAGGACCAGATCTGATGCAAACCCTATTTTCTGTCTGCCCAGGGAGATGCCTCACTCCCGACAGAGGTGATTGCTCTGGAAATCAATTCTGCTCCTGCGCAGCCCCAAGCTGATGCCACAGACTTTTATTGAATGGCATCTTCAGCATCACGCTTACTGGAAAGGTGGGAGCCAAACAATGCTCACTGTCCACTTTCCTCCTCTCACAGGGCCTGGCCACAGAAGGGACAACTGTGTTCTCCGGCCCTGGTCACAGAACAGTCTCAGAAGAGCAGGGACCACTTGGCTCATCACTAATGTCACCGTCTCAGTCTGCACCAAGGCCAATCCCACCCTCCCCTGCCCACCACACTCAACATGACGTGTGTGTGACTTTGGGAAACCCAAATTCAACATATTATTTTGTCACGTCCATTGACTAAAGGCTAGATCCTCAAAGCTGTGGTGTACTCACACAATGGAATGCCGCTCGACAATAAAAAGAAATAAGCGACGTTTGCAACAGTGGTGAATCCTCAAAATGTGTTCCTGGGAAAGTCAAATACAAACTGTGCCCGTGGCAGGAATTCCACTTCCGTGAATTCCGGCAGTTTTAGCTAATACAGGGCCGTAGAAATCGCAGCAGGGGTGCCTCTGAGGGTGGGTGCGGGGGCGCAGGTGCCAGGAGGTATGCCAAGCTCAGCAGAGCTCCTCAGGCCCTAGGTTTTGCCTTTTATTCTAGTAAACGCTGTCCCACGTGTTGGAGGAAATGGCTCGTCTGGCCCTGATACAACAGACGACACAGGACTATCCTTCTCTCCACCAGCAGCCACAGCACCGGTCAAAATAAAGGGAGTTGTCTCTCCAGCGGCTCAGGGACGCAGCCCCTGGGAGAAGGGAAACCCCTGTGGTGAGGCCCGATTGCCCAGCACTCTTCCTGGGGACCGTTTCCAACCCCGACCTAGAGAGCAGAGCACGGCTGTCCCTCCGAACTCACTCGGCAGAAATCGGCCTGTGGGGTAGCTGAAGCCGCTGGAATCGGGGCAGGGATGCGGAGAACAGGACACTGAGTAGAGGGGACCCCAGAACTGCTGAGACCCTGGATGGGGAAGCACATGCTGGAGTCTGACTCGCTCTGGACTCACCCTGACAGAGCCTGTGACTAGTCCGGCCAAATCTGCAGGGCATGGAGCTGGTGGGTTGCTGGGGACCTGTCCTTGTTCCCTGTGCCTGTGCCAGTGGGGCAGTGCGGGGCGGGCCGTTGGGAACCCCTCTGCTCTGGAGAGGAAGCGACGCCTTCAGGCAGAGCGGGAGACAGGCCAGCAGCAGCCCTCCCTCCTTCCTGCCTCCGCTCAGGGCTGGCAGAGTGGGGGGCTGCCTGTCCTTGCACGGGACCTCCCCCGGCCTATGGCTGGACACTGTGGGCTGGACCCTGGGGTCCCTGTGGAAGGTGACCTGAAAAAGAGCAGGGTGCATGAAGAGGGACAGGACCACTCTGGGCGAGTCACCCCTAGGTTCCCCCATGCAGTGGCCATGGAAACAAGCTGATCCACACCCTTTGCCAGACAGGGACCAGGAACTGGAGAGGGGCAGGGGCTACCCCACAAACCAGTCCCTTGAACCGAGGCTGCGTGGAGGTGGAGGCCACGGCAGGGCGTACAACCCGCCTCCTGGACCAAACGCAGCACATGGAGTGAAAATACCGCTCTTTCCACAGGCCCAGTATCTCGCCCCCTCCCCACGCACAGCCTCCCCCGAGGTAATGACTGGGGCACAAGGCTGGAGCAGCTAGCTGCCTGCTCCAGCGGCTGCAAGGCCTAAATTACCTGGCAAACGGAGATGGATGGCAGGGCCTGCCTGGGCTCAGATAGATTCTTCACTCGCACCGGCCGCCTCCTCTCCCGTGATCATTGAAAAACACTTTTTCCTCCACATAATGGTCCAGTTCACTGCTCCTTGATAGGAAGCAAAGATGTACATCTAATAGCGGATTAATGGAGGTGGCTGCCGGGAGAAGGGGGCCAGCATAGGGTTGCAGGGTCGGCCCAGGGCTGGGGAGGGCAGAAGAGGGAGGGCACTGTGCCCTGAAGCCCTGGTGGCCCCCCGGGAGGGGTCACTGGAGGTCATCAGGGCCCCAAGGACATGGGCACGTTACTTTCACTGCTTTGCTGAGAACACGGGCAGAAGGTCCAGACATATATTCTGGAGTGGGGGCAGGGCCACTGGCACATTAGGGGCACTGCTCTGTGTTGACTCTGTGCAGGGTGGGGACGTGGAGGCACAGAGGTGGGAGATATACTCAAGGTCACCCAGCCAGTAAGTGACAGAGAAAGACTTGGCCCCGGCAGGGATCCTGGGTCCGGCTCTTAGCCCCACATCCTACCATGCGTCTCAGCTGCTGCAGGGATGCTCACACCCAGTGCAGGAATAGCTTCCACAAGCACGGTGCACAGAAGATTGCTAAACAGTTCTGGAGGGACTGTCACAAGTTTCATTCGGCACAACATGGCTCCTTGTGTCACCGAGCTCCTCCCACCTGTGGGTCAGTTTGCATTCACTGGAAAAGCACCACATCTCCCTGAGTCTGCAGAGCACCCACCCCAATGTCCTCATCATGCAGGGTGGGGCAAAAGTAGGTACAGCCTGGCAACTATAGTTAATAATACTGTATTTCATATTTGAGAGTTGCAAGGCAGTAGATCTTAAAAGTTCTCATCACAAAAAATTTTTTGTAAATGTATATGGTGATGGATATTGACTAGACCTATTGTTACATTTCTCAATATATACAGATATTAAATCATGTTGCACACTTGAAACTAATACAATGCTATATGTCAATTATACTTCAATAACAAGAGGAAAATAAAAATAATAGGACTATAATGATGATGGTGGTGATGGTGATGGTGGTGATGATGGTGATAGTGGTGGTGGTGATGATGGTGATGGTGATGATGGTGGTGATGGTGGTGGTGATGGTGGTGATGGTGGTGATGGTGATGGTGATGATGATGGTGATGATAGTGGTGATGGTGGTGGTGGTGATGGTGATGATGATGGTGATGGTGGTGGTGGTGGTGATGGTGGTGATGGTGGTGATGATGGTGATAGCGGTGGTGGTGGTGATGGTGGTGATGGTGGTGATGGTGGTGATGGTGATGAAGATGATGATGATGGTGAGGGTCATGGGATGATAATGTTGATGGTGATAGTGATGGTGGTGGTGGTGGTGGTGGTGGTGATGATGGTGATGGTGGTGATGATGGTGATGGTGATGATGGTGATGATGGTGATGGTGATGATGGTGGTGATGGTGATGGTGGTGATGATGGTGATGGTGATGATGGTGGTGATGATGGTGATGGTGGTGATGATGGTGATGGTGATGATGGTGGTGATGATGGTGATGGTGGTGATGGTGATGATGGTGGTGATGATGGTGATGGTGATGATGGTGGTGATGATGGTGATGGTGGTGATGGTGATGGTGATGATGGTGATGGTGGTGATGGTGATGATGGTGATGATGGTGGTGGTGGTGGTGATGATGGTGATGGTGATGATGGTGGTGTTGATGGTGATGGTGGTGGTGATGGTGATGAAGATGATGATGATGGTGAGGGTCATGGGATGATAATGTTGATGGTGATAGTGATGATGGTGGTGGTGATGGTGATGATGATGGTGTTGATGACAGTGATGGTAGTACTAATAATGACAGCATTAATTAAGCACTTGGGCCAGGTGGTATGCTGAATGCTTAGCACTCTCCATCTCATTTAATTCTCACAACCACCTTCTAAGGTGTGCACAATTAATAGCCCCACTTTATAGATAAAAACATGAAACATTTTATAGATAAAAACATGAAACACTTAGTCACAAGGCCCTTGATCACAGGCCCTAACCAGGATTTATATGCCTCTGTGTAAATCCATTGGCCATCTTCAGAGCACTGCCAGTCCTCCCTCTAACTAGCTCCCTTACGAGCTAACTACTAATCTTCATAGTGCTTTTCATTGTAATCCCAGCAGCCAGTGCTGTACATCTGCTAATTACATGTTTTATTGTCTCCTTTGCTGTTGAGTGTTGTCTGTACCTACCATAAGCAAATCCACCCCGTTCATGGATTTGTTCTCTCCTGAACTCCTGCACACTGCCCTGCTGGGTTCACAATCAGTGGGCTGGCCTGGGTCTCAGCCTTGGAGCCCACTGTCCTCTCTGTTCTCCCAGCTAAGCCCTCAGCAGCCCCAGGCCATCTCACTGTGCCAGCCCATCCTCCCACCTACCACCACAGTGATCTTTAAACAGAAGCTTCTGGCATTGCTCCCCTGCATGGAGCAGCTTTGGTGTTTCTGCAGGGTCTGCCTGTCAGCCATGCTCCTGGGCATGGTGCTCCAAGGCCTGTTCCTAAAAACTGACCCCAACCTGGGATTTCCATCCCCTGAGAGGCCAGCAGCTCACCTTCGAGGATCCTACTCTTGATGCCTCTGGGCCCTATGCCAGGCCCAGGGATCCCTGCCTCCCATTGCTGTCCCATGGGTCAGCCCTTGAGGTGTCAGCCTTTCCCCTCAGGACCCTCGTCTTGTACTGAGCTCGCTCTCCACCCCCAGTTGCGCATGTCCCCAGACCTTTCTGCTCAGCCTTGAAACTCCCATGGGGTAAAGAAATTACTTGTGTCTTTAGCCCCTGACCTTTTGTCCTTGGTGACGGGCCTCCCTGGGTAGGGCCTACTCATCTAGCTGACCTGAAAATCCCAGGGTCAGGAGATGTTGTCCTGACCAATGCTCCCCACCTAGAACAAAATGATTCATACCCCCGCTGAGGACTGCACCCCCCCCCATCACTGTCATCTTAGTGGCCAGAGGTCTTGGCACCTGGCACACAGATTTTCCCCCTCCTGACCCACCCCTACCCCCACCATCATCCAGAGTAATTCTAGTATTTAACTAGAATGGTCTTTGCCCCCTCACTGCACTCACTGTCACCACTGGATCCTAATCCTTTGCCCTTGCTCCAGTGTCCTACTCATAGGCCCCAAATGTGTCTATTCTCCTAGGCCACCCGGCCCTGCCAAGGCTTCTCCCAGCCAGGACATCCTGGCTCCCCTCCGCACCTAACCCAGGGCTTCTCTTCTCATGTCTGATCAACAGCCCCAAATCCCTGAGCAGGGACTGCAGGGGTAGCCCTGGCCTGAGCACCTGAAGTACACAATTCCACCTGCATTGGACCCTGTCCCCTGGTGGTTTCCAACCTGCACTTCCCCACCCTCTCAGAGCTCCCACATGCTGGAGGAGCCCACAGGCGTGTGGTGAGTGGTCAGGCCAGCAGGCCCCCAGGTAAGTCCCACAGGGCTGGGACACCTGGTGGACAGGTGGAGAGCAGCCTGCCCACTGGAGAGGCCGGACGGCTGGGCGTCTGGACCCAGCAAAGTGGGGAATGGAAAGCCTTTGTGAGTTGCTTTTATCTTTTCATAACACATTTTTAAAAATTACTCAGTCAATATTTGTTCAATGCAGAACACTTGGGAGACAGACAATGGATGGGGAAAATTACCCACAATTTTGCAGAGGAGAGATAAACACCCGTGACTTTAGAGTGAGTGTTGTTTCCCCTTCTCTCCTCCCTTGCTTCCCGCTCCTCTCACACAGATCAAAATCAGTAACTCTGTGTGCATGAGCACACACACATGCACACGCACACACACATGCAAATGCACACCCATGCACACCCACACACACAAGCACACATATGCATGCATATGCACATACAGGCACGTGCTCACATGCATGCAAACATGCACACATGCACATGTACGCACACATTAGCAATGGCCGTGGCGTTCTCTGATGGATAGATACACTGCTCACGGTGTTTCCACACTGCACAGGGTTCGGCCTTGTCCCTTCCTCTTGGTCTCTACCCCCACCGGGCCCGGGCTGTCCTTACCTCCTGCACCTGGATCACAGAGGTTCCTCACTGCCCCTGCCTCAGCTGGTCCCCTTTGCACCCCCTTCTCTTCCCCGAAGGAATGAGGTCTCCAATGTCCTTCCCCGGCCTCCGCCTGCAGCCTCTCTCCTGCCCTCCCCCAGCGCACAGGCTGGCTCTCAGTCCCCGGGCCAGTTCCTGCAGCGGTGCGCCCCGACTCTGCTGATGGCCCATCTCACCTAGACAGAGTCCCACCCACCCCACACACTCTGCGTAGCAATTTGGTATTCGTGTGACGTGGACTGGTTCAATGCCTGTCATGTCCCCTGGCCTCGCGCACCCCTTCATCGTCTGGCACAGTGGAAACGCTCTGCTTCCTGGATGAATGATGAATAAAGGAATGAATCCACTGAGACACATGACTTTGAACACAAACATTGGTACAGAGCCCTGGCTGTTTCCTCAGGGCACGCTCCTCCAGTGAGCTCCCGGGACAGAGCAAGCCTTTCTCAGGTCACCCGCATCCCCGTGAATGACAACGCCTTTCGCGTGCCCTTCGCGCATCTACTGCGCCTGGGCCTGCCAGGGCCAGAGAGGCTGACCCCGGTGCTGAAGGTTGGGCAATGTTGTGTTTTTATATTTGCAAATTGTTAGGGGGAAACTCACATGTTCTTGCTCAAATGGGCAAATATTGCATTATTGAAGAATGTAAACATTTTTTCATTTGCATAGTGACTATTTGTTCAAAACCATTTGCAACTTTCTGGTTGTGCCCTGTGTTGGGCTCCATGTGGGTTACTGTTTAGTCTGTGCTTATGATAATATTTTATGTCATTAACTTGTTAACCCATTAACCCTTTGTCTAGACAGAGGTCGTGAAATATTCCCCCAGCTTGTTGTTTGCTCTTAATTGTGTTTAAGCAATCATTTGAGGAGTGAAGTTTGAATTTTAATGTCATCACATCCACTAATAACTTGTGGTTTTCCTGATGAGATTTAGCATAGTGTTCTTGTTAGACCTAAGCCCTGAGATGAGATGGAAGCTGAGGTAACGGGCAGGACCAAGCTGGTCAGCTAACCAGGAACAGCAGGGCCAGATATGTTTGCAGCAATCTGGTCAACCTCTGGGAATTCCGACTTCAATATATATCTTTACAATATTTCCCAAATAGTGCAAACACTCTGCCTTCTAACTTTGATTTATTTGTTTTTACCCCCTTTGGAAAAGCCACAGGGCAGCTGTTCCAATTCATTAAACCTCCAGCCCGTGTTTAAATCCTATTTTCAAGATAAGACCCAAAGGCCTGCGTACAGGACCAGAGCCTCATTCCTCCGAATGCACCCTCCTGTCACTGCAGGAGAACCCTGTTCTCCAGCTTCCCAGGGTTCAGTTCCTCCAATTTCGGAGATTCCTGGGGTCACTTAATTCTCCAAGCCGTGTGTGCTGGTTTGCTCAGGCTGCTTAACGAACTCATAGACCCGGCAGCTTACACATGGAAATTCATTTTCTCACAAAATCAGGAGGCTGGAAGTCCAAAGTCAAGTGGGAGTAACATGTGTGTCCTGCAGCCCTGGCCCATCAAACCCTCCCATGGAGGTCACCCCTGTCACAGGTGTCCCCTGTGCTCTGGTTGGACGGTGAGGAGCCACAGACAGGAGGAGCCTGTGCTCAGCGTACGGAGCTCCAGCCTCTGAACAAGGCCGCTGGCTGGCGCCTGTCAGTGCGAAGTAGGGTTACGGAGCCGAGCCCCTGAGGCCCAGGGCTTTGGCTGCAGCGGCCGGCCGACCCTGACTCTACACAGGATGGACTTTCACGTGGCACTCTGTCCGCGGCTTCCTTTTCTTTATTTAATATATTTTCCTGTCTTTCTACATTGGCAACATAATTTATGCCATTTAGAAAAAAGAACGGCTTCAGAATACCTGCGTCAGCGACAGGTCACCAACGGCCACCCCTCAGTGGCTGAGACGGAGGGGCCCATACGGCCTCACTCACAGGTGGGGGTGAAACTGAAAGCACCAACTGAACAAACGACAAAACCAGCAAAACTCACGGCAAACACACAGGCAGCACGGCGGCCGGGGCAGTGAAGGTGAAGGGCGTCAAACGCGCCGACAGGCGGTTTCTCTGGGTGCTAAACACCGGACACGGCCTTCAGAGGACGTATCCCAGAGCTGCACGCCCGAAGCCCGTATCACCTCACTAGCCAACCCCAATAAATTCACTTAAAAGTAGATTTAATTTAAAAATCTTAAAAACATAAGGGTTTTATCTCACGTATTGACATAGAATCGTCCGCAGGTTAATATAAGTGAGTGACTCAGACATATGGCCCAACTTGCTTCTTCCAAACTGCCAGCCTCACATCGGTGGCTTTTGTCCTTGGATCAATTTCTTCTTTTTTAGGTTTTACACCCTCTTTTCTCATTTCTTACTTACCCCCTTGTTTTCCTGCAGTATTTCCTCGAGTCACTTCCTGAGAGAAGTCCTTTGGAAAGTTAACTGCGTGTAGGGAGTGGATCACTGGTGTGAGCAAGGTGCCGGCTGGAGAGCGCGGTGTGGCCACGTTTGCTGAGCGGCTGGGGATTAGACCACAGCTTAGGTTTTGTCTCTTTGTGGGTGACCTTTATCCCTTCCCTGGAAGTTTTTAAGATTTTTTTTAAACTCTTAGGTGTTATGCAATTTTATAACTTGCCTTCCTGTGAATCTCTTTCAGTTCATCCTGCCTGGGATTTGCAGGAAGCCCTCAAGTGAGGTGCACAGACCCTCCTGCTCAGAGGCCCTCGTCTGCACTGGTTTGCTCACCCACCCCCCTCTTTCCCCTGGCGGCCTGGAGATCGCCTTCTCTGTCCTTTATCTGTTTGCCTATAATTCCGATTGCTTTGTCTCTTGCACGTGTTCTTGGAGATGCACTCACTGTTTTCTCACCCTCTGTTGTTCTAGAAGGTGAATCGATCGTATTTTAGAACCTAACTGCTTATTTAGGTTGTCTGCCCTCTCCAGGCATGCTGCTTTTTAACTCTATGGGTATGATATCCTATCAAATATCTCTGAGTGTGTTAATTGGGGTACTTTTATAGTACCTTCCACTTAATTTGCTCTGTTTCCTCTGGTGTTTGTTTTCCCAGTGCTGCCGTCTTCCCTCACAGGCCTGGTTCACATCACAAAACGTAGGCGAGGGTGCTGGAGAGCGGTCCCTGCTCTGGGCCAGCCCCCCCCCATGCGGGGCGTTGTGTGGGGCGGGAGGGACGGGGCAGCAGCCAGGCTCTCTGTGGAGTGGGGCTCCGTTCCCAGTGCTGGAATGGGAAGGGTTTCGTTCTGGGCTCTGCCCAGCTCTGGCTTTCCCTGAGGGGCTGATCCCATGGGTTCAGGCTGGGTCTGTATTCAGATCCCATGGGTGGGAAGGGCAGAGGTCTGTTGGTGGGCCTGCCTCATGTGCAAATGCCTCCACCTCGTTTTTTAGCCTGGCTCCTCGCCCCAGCCCACCCACGCTGGCTGCCTGGGCTCCGGCCCTGCCCCGTGGGGGTGGGTGGACCTTGGCTGCAGCTGGATCCAATTCCAGCTTCCTCCTGGGTCATAGGTCAGCTCACACCCCTTGGCTTTCCAGCTCCTGGAATTTATTAAAATCTCTGAGTCATTGTTGTGAGGATTAAAACACAATTATGTATGTGAAGCACATCCCACAGTACCTGGCACATGAGGAGGGCTGGATAAATGTTAGCGACGATTATCACAGCAGGCTAAGTGGTCCCCCGAGATGGTAAGACCTCTCCTTCCAAGGAGCCACAGTGAAGTCAGACAGAGAAACCAGGTCGGCCAGTAATAAGCCTCCCCAATGTCCCAGCACTAAAATATTTGCATGTTGCTTTGGTCCTTCCTACAATCTCCCAGCAAAGCTGGGAAAGGGATTTCACCTCCCACCTCACTGCTGCAAGGAGTGACTTGACCTTGACTCCAGGGCAGGGCCAGAGGGAAGGCCCCCTGCGCACTGGCATTCCTGAGAGGAAGAGATTTCAGTTCAGAGGCTCAGAGATGGATCCTGCAGGTAGTGAAATTCAGAAAGGATGGGCTTGGACAGGCCAGATGTCGGGGCCTGGGCACACCTGGAGTGTCTTTTTACTGAGGGCCCCTCTAATTGTAGCACAGATGGGGGTCTACCAGCACTCAGAGGCAGTGTCTCGGGGGCAGGATCTCAGAATCATGATGCTCATGGCTTTGTGGATTGTCCTACCCGAGTGTGGAGTGTGGGTGGCCAGGTGACTTGCTTCTAACAGATACAAGCCAGCAAAAATGATTGTTACATGGCAAGACCGTTAGGCAGCCCCTGCTGGCCACACAAGGAGCTGTCAGCACCGTCTAAAGGTAACTGGCCAACAGCCAGCTAGAGCCAGGCACACGGTTACAAGGGGTTAAACTCTGCTGACATCCTGAGAGGGGAGGGTGTCCTTCCTGACCCCAGCACTGTGATCACACGCGTGTCCTATGTCCATCTGCAGTGCACGGCTTACACAGCCATGGGCCACTCACACACTGTGTCCTGCAGTGCGCTGAGCACTCCTCCTGTGGGAACTGCTCCCCCAGAACACCGCAGTGGCCACTGGGAACCCCTGGCTTGGGGTGGCAGCAGGCACTCAGGGACTGGACTCAATGGTGGCCACCCAGGACCAGCTGGCTGGGGGCTGCCTCTGCCACAGGGCCCAGAGGTCCCTCCGGGCTGGCTCACTGGCGCTGCTCAGGCACCAGAAGGCACGAGCCCAGCTGCAGCGGCCCAAGCCGAGGGCTGAGGGCGACAGGCTGTCCCCACTGGCTCTGCCCTTCAGAATAGCTTTTCCACCTTGCTTGAGCAGACACATAGAAAGACATTATCAGGGGACTGTGCTCCCTGGAGGACCCCATTTCCCACCCAGGTGGAAAGGCTCCAAGAGTCACTGGAGCTGATGCAGCTGAGCTTGGAGATAAATGACTTTGTTCCACTAGATCAATCTCAGGGCCCATGCGACAGGCTCTGGGTCCCTCTGATCACCCAGCCCAGCCTGTGGGCGCAGCTGGGGAGGCTGACATTTATAGAGGTTCTTGCTCTGTGCTGGCCAATAAACTCCATGTGTTCTGGCCCTGTCCACATTTTACAGTCACCACAGGAGGGACTTAGGAGCCACGTGGTACTGTGGGGGAACCAAAAGCCCAGGGATGTTTAGTACCTTGTTCAAGCTCTCACAGCGAGGAGGTGGGGTGCAGGGCTTGCAACCCTGGCTCAGGGCCCAGAAGCTTAGCCCCCACACTGTGCAGCATCTTGGGGCTGGGTATCACCCAGACCTGGACCCACACTGGCTGGGTGACTTTGGTGAGCTCCTGCTCACTTTGAGCCTCCATCTCCTGGTCCAAAAAATGGGGTTCTGACCTAATAATACCTGTCTCAATGGATTGCTATGGAAATACACATGGCACTTGGTAAGCATTGAATAAATGTGAACCCGGACTCACGGTGCCCCCTCTGGAGATGTAGCACAGGGATTGTCCCCAGTTCTCCCAAGTAGTGGCAGCTGCCTCCTCCAAGGGAACAACCTGAAGCAGGAGAACGTAGCTAAATATAAAGAGCCGGGTTAGGGTCACACAGACCTGGTCTTATGCCTAGTAACTCGGTGACCTTGGGAAAGTCACATAAACTCTGAGCTTCCATAGATTCATTCCTAAAATGGCAACACTGCTGCCTTCTGCCTGTGGTGCTAGGATCACTCATGTAAGACTTTCTAGGGCCCTCAGCAAGGCCATTCTCAGGGGGCAGCTGCCACTCTCTTCACCCTCCATGCCCTGGGGAGGGAGCCTGGGCCTCCGGTGGCCCCGAGTGACCCCAAACACTGCCTTCTTCTTTTGTAAAATGGAGTTGTCTTGGCCATTCATGCCACCAGATTTTTCTGTGCTCTTATTACCTTTCAGGCCATCACCAGAGTTTGCAAGAAAAACAGATAATTGAGACTCACCCTGTATGCCCTGTCTTGGAGGCACTGATGTAACGGGGAAGCATTGGGGGAAGGGGACCAACCCTCACTGGACACCTACCCCATGTTGGGACATTTGCCAGCATTCCAACACACAACACCTTTTTTGTCCTCAATGCAACACATCAGTACGTGCAAAATTAGCTGTGTTCTGTAGAAGAAAATTGAAGCTCAATGAATGTAAGGAAATTCCCCAAGGTCACACAGTGAAGAATTGTCTCCCCATAGACCACGTTCGAGTAACTGTAGGTCAGGGAGGGAAGGATAAGTATCGAAGCCATTTAAATAAAACAAGGCACTTGGCCTCCGAGCCCTTTATCTTTATAGCTCAGCGCCTGCAGTAAAACCTACTTCTCAGAGCTTTTGTCACCATTTGACAACCCACCAAATGTGCGTGTGCCTGGCATGCTTAAGGACACATAGTAGGAACTTAGTCCATGCTCGGGAGTCATAATCTTAAAGAGGAAAGATTAAATTTTTCTGAGATTCTTAAAGTGGAATAAAATGATTTTAACTGAAGAGTAGGCTCAGGAATTGACAGAAGCTTCTGAGACAGGCCTCTGGGGGAGTCGGGTCTGGGCAGGCTCCACAGGCATGAAAGCACAGTGCTTTCTAGAATAAGAGATTCTTTGGTAGGAGTGTGGAGAAGATGCAGGACGCAGCCTTGAGAGGAAGCCTTGACTGCCATGCTAAGGGGCAGAGAGAGCCCAGGAAGCTTCCTGGTTGGGTTCACTCATAGACACTGAAACCAGGTTATGACGTGGGCGCCTCTCACTAATAACAGGGACTCAGAGAATGATGGTCACTCAGGTCTTCAGAGGACAATATGACACATCCACGAGGAAGGGCCAGACTCCCCTTTCCACCTCTGGTCATGAGGGAGTAATAAGGTCTGGGACTACCTTCCTGTTGTTAAAAAATGAATGAGAAAATACCACAAATAAATGAAACAGCTCTTTACAGATATTGAGCCTTGGGCCGTGCAGAACTGATCCCAGAGGAAGAAGACAGACAAGGTGAGACCTGCCACCATGCAGGACTGCTGCGTGCAGATGCGGTCTGGACTGCAGCACCTGGGGGGGCGGGGTGTGCAGAGCCCGGAACCTGACAAAGGTGAAGGGAAAGGGATCAGAGTCCAGGAGGCCAACGTAGCTGAAATATTTGGGACAGGGAGAGAGGAGTTGCATGGGGTCACCTAGAGTTTGGCTAAATCCCATATGCCTATGTGTAGGGCAAGGAGGTACATATACATGAACAACACCACAGCCCACAGAGCTCGAGTCACCTCCAGCCATCATGGAGAGACTTCATTGGATGCACAGGGCAGTTAGTGCAGTGCCCAGAAGAATGTGTGGGGGCCAAATGAACCCTCAAGTAAAAAGTATTCTCACCCTGCCGGGTGTGGCTCAGCGGTTAAGCGTCGACCTAGGATCCGGGCGATCAGGGTTCGATTCCCAGTCAGGGCACATGCCTGGGTTGTGGGCTCAATCAATGACTCTCTCATCATTGATGTTTCTATCTCTCTCTCTCCCTCTCCTTTCCTCTCTCTGAAATCAATAAAGATATATTAAAAAAAAAAAAAAGTATTCTCCACCAATCCCAAAAGGGCCCAAAACACAAGAATTGAAAAGATCTAAATCTACAGGTAAAAGGACCAGCTGCCAAGAAAGCCCAAAACACAAGCGCTCAAGAATGTAAGCCCCACAAGGCTGTGATTCTTTATGTGAAGAAGTTAAGGTTCAAGAGAGAGGAAACTCTGATCATAGCCAGAAGGAAGTGCAGTTCAGTGAAAGATGCGGAGAAATAGCAGAGCTAATTGAAGAAATGATGGTCAACACTTTTTTCTAAATTTTCCTTTTAAAAGATTCTTACAAATCCAAGACTCTTAGTGCACCTCGTGTAGGATAAACGCACACCCCACCAGTGGCTCCAAGACACTGATAACAGGAAAGCGAACCGATCAGCTAGAGACGAAGACCTAGTGCATCAGGAAGCAGAGACAAGAGCGCCACCGACTTCTTGTCATCCTTTAGCTGGAAGACAGGCAAATGATGTCTTTCAAGCTCTGGAAAAACTCCCGAATCTGTGTATTACTGTGTGAAGTTAGAGTGTGATAAATTAAACACATATGTTGTAAACACCAGCCCACTCACAAGGAGGAAAACAAAGAGGCAGAGGAAGGGTGGAACCCTAAAAACCGCCAATGGGGAAGAAGGCCGGGAAAGAAAGGAACAAAGGACAGATGGAGCTGGATTTAAAGCCCAGGGCACGGATAATTACATTAAACGTAATAGAGAGAAATGCTGCAGTTCAAGGGCAAGTTGTCAGACTGGATAAAAAAGCAAAATTTAACGATATGCTACTTACAAGAAATCAGGTTGAGGACACATAACGTTTAAAGATGGAAACATCTATGTCTTCCAAACTCTAGGGCAAGTTGGAGCAGCTCTATTAGTATCTGAAAAGTAGGCCTTATTGGAAGCATATATTATTGGAAAAAAGAAGACATATCATAACAATACAGGGCTAGGTTCATCAAGAAAACACAATAATCCTAAATGTTTATGCACCAAATAACAGTGCCAATCTTTAAGAAAATATTAGCGAATCAAATTGCAATGCATGAAAAAGAATAGTATACCATGACTGAGTGGAGTTTATTCCAGGACTCTAAGGTTGGATTAATATACACTAAGGTTAACACATGAAAATCAAGTGAAAGACCATCTTATGAGAATAAAGGAGAACATACGATTTTCTTAGTAGATGCAGAAAAAGCATTGGATGAAATTTTATAGCAATTCATGATAAGTTTCAACAGACTAGATAGAGAAGTAGAATTTGTCAACCTGATAAAGGGTATGTGTGAAAAATCTAGCACATTAAAAGCTAACACCACCTGCTGAGAGAGACCGTGCCACCTACTCCCGCCGGTGCTGGTCAGCATCGCACCAGCCATACGAGGAGGCCAGAAACAGGCTGAGAGCACACAGATCAGGACGGAGGGAATAAAGGTGTCTTTATTTGCAAATGGCATGTTTGTGAACAGAGAAAACCCAAAAGAATTCTTGGAAAATCTTCTAAGACTAATGAATGACTTAGGCAAAAATCAACTGTGTATCTACATACTAAAACTAAATAATGGGAACTTGGACTTTTAAAAACGCATTGCCAATTAAAATCACATCAAAAAGCATCACATATGGAGACATAAATATAACAAAATATGTTCAAGACAAATACATGGAAAATAACAAAACATCATTGAGGGAAATGAAAGAAGACGTAAATAAATGGAGAGATATACAATTAGGTACACAATGTTGAAGAAATGGAAGACCCAATAATGTTAACAGATCATGTATTTCAAAGGTGATCTACAGATTCAATCTTAATCAAAAGTTCCTTTTTTATAGAAATTGCCAAGCTGACTCTGAAATGTATATAATCTCACTTATTACTTGGAAAGTAATGAGCAAAATAAACTGAGGAATAAAATAGAGCCAGAGGCATGGAAGCGTGGGACAGACTGACAGCTGGGGGGGGGGGGGATGGAGGCAGGTGAAGAGTAGCCAGAGGACATGTATGCACAGCCACGGCCAGGGGAGGATGGCATGCGGGACATGTGGAATAACGTCAACAATACAAAATAATAAATAATTAAAAATGTGTATGGAACTTAGGCTGCTCAAAGAAGAAGGGGAACAAGAGCATGAACTTCCACTTATAAAGCAAGTAAATCATGGACTGAATGCAGGGCAGGGAGGGACAGCCAGTATTGTGCTACGTTTGTACGGTGACAGAAGCTGACTTCACAAGGCACGTAAGTGTCAGGTCACTATGTTGCACACCTGAAACTAATTGTATGTCAACTATTCTTTAATTTTTCAAAAAGAAAGAGGAGAATAGAGTTGGACACAGGCTTCACTTTAATTTCAAATCAAAATTAATCAAGACAGTGTGGTGTTGGTATAACAATAGATATTTAAATTGAACAGACAGAGAATCTAAAAATAGACCCACACATATAAATTCAATTGATTTTTTTTTACAGAGACGCCAAGGTAATTCAATAGTCTTTTCAACAAATGGTTTTGAAACATTTGGATATACATATGGAAAAAAATACAATTTGACCTTTAACTTCAGGCCATTAACGAAAATTTACTTGAAATGGATTATAAATGTACATGCAAATCCTAAAATTACAAGACTTCTAGACAAAATCATAGTTTAGAATATTTACCATGTTGAGATAAGCAGAGATTTCTTAAGTAGCATCTAAGTAAGCACAAATTATAAATGAAAATATTGATACATTGAACTTCATCAAAACTAAAACCTCTACTCTTTGAAAGACACTAAGAAAACAAAAAGGCAAGATACAGAATAAAAGAAATTATTTACAATACATGTATCTGACAAAGGTCTTGTAAGAAGGGTATATAAAGCTTTTATTTAGCTCAATAATAAGATAAGAAACCCAATACAAATGGCCAATAAACACAAGAAAAGATGCTCAACATTACTAGACATTAGAAAAATGTAAATTAAACTTCAGTGGGAGACCATTACATGCCCATCAAAAAGGCTAAATTGACAGTATGAAGTGTTGACAGGGACACAGACCAGGCGGGATGTCACTGATGGGAATAGAATGCTACAACAATTTGGGAAACAGTTGGACAGTTTCTTAAAAGTTAAACATATACTTATCAAGCAATCCAGAAATTTTACTTCTACATATTTACCAAAAATAAGTGAATATACATAGCCAGGTGAAGGCTCAAATCCTAGTGTTCTAATAGCTTTATTCTAATAGCCCAGACTGGAAACAAACAAATTATCCACCAGGAGGTGACTGGAAAAACACAACAATCCTAGAAAATAACAGCTAAGTTGGACTTATCAGAATTTTGAAGTTTTGTGCTTCAGACGACATTAACAAGAAAGTGAAAAACAAAACCTCAGAATGTGAAAACATTTTTTCAAATCAGGTATCTGATAGGGTCTAGCATCAGATACATAAAGAACCCTTACAACTCAGCAATAAAAAGACAAAAGGCCCAATTTTAAAATGGACAAAGGATTTGAACAGACATTTCTCCAAAGATGATATTCAAATGGCCAATGAGCATGTGAAAAGATGGTCCGTGTCCTTAGTGATCAGAGGAGCCCAAATCAAATCCACGGTGAAATGCGACTCCCCATGCACTAGGGCTGTTATAATCAACAACGTGAGCAGTAACGTGCTGGGCGTGGGAAACTCGAACCTCACACAGTGCTGGTGGAAATGGAAAATGACAGAGACGCTTGGAGGTCCTCAAAAAGTTAGAGGGCTACCATTTGACTTAACAACTCTAAGTCTAGGTCTACACTCGAGAGAATTGAAAAAGTGTGTCTATGCAAAAACTTGCCCACAAATGTTTATAGCAGCCTTATTCATAAAAGCAAAAAAATGGAAAAACCCAAATGTCAGCAACTGGTGAGTGAGCAATCAAACATGGGCCATCTCTACGAGGAGTGCTACTCAGTCATGAAAAGAAAAGAAGCCCTGACACGCGCTGCACGTGGGTGGGCCTGGAGACGCTGTGCCAAGTGGAATAAGTGTGCATAAGGACTGCATATTGCGTGATTTCATGTATGTAAGATCTCCAGACTAGGCCAATCCACAGGCACAAGAAGTAGTTAGTGATTGCCAGGTGGCGGGGGGGAGAGAACAGGAGGACATCTGGTAGCGGGTATGGGGTTTCTCTTGGAGTGACCAACATTTTCCAAAATTAGATAGTGGTGCTGGTTGTACAATTCTGTAAATATACTAAAAACCACCAAACTGAACATTTTTAAATAGTGAATTTTATGATACTTGAATTGTATCTCAATAAAGCTGTTATTGAGATGGAAGAAAGAATGAATAAATAAATTTTAGTATATTTATGCTATGGAAACATTACTTAACAGTAAAAATGAATAGACTCCTGAAATAGACACATACATGGATGAAACTCAAAAACAGGCTCAGCTTAAGAACCCAGCTTATGAGTCTCTAAAAACAAATCTAATTTATATTGACAGAAAACAGCTGCGGCCTGCAGCCGAGGTATGTGCCCTTGGCGGGAATCAGAGCAAGGACCCTTCAGTCCTCGGGTGGATGCTCTAACCGCTGGGCCACTGGCCAGGGCTGATGGAAATATTCTTTATCCTTATGGTGGTGGCCATACAGGGGCGTGAATCTGCCCAAATGCATCTAAACGAAGGCTTTCAACGGGCGCACTCAGTTTTATATAATCCCTACCTCAACACAGCTGACTTCTGAAAAGGAGTAAAACTTCCTCAAATTGAAGAAATATCAGCAGTTTGTTAACAATTATCCTAAAAAGCATGTAGATGTGTATTTAATACAAATAAGATTCTGTGCGAGCTTTGTTTGCAACCCAGTTCCAGTCTGCAAGGGCAACTGGACCATCCACCTGGCTGGGTGCTGGCACCGGGCCAGGCAGGGGAGGAGCCGGTCCTGATGTCGCCAAGTTCCCGCTCTCGCCCCGGAGCTGATATATAAACAACATCTACATAAATGGCTGTGTAACTGCATTTGAAAGGAGACTGTGAAGTGCATAGCTGCAACTCAGTCACATAATGTGCGAGCCCCTGGGTGCACGGCTGGGCAGGGAGACATTTACGTCACGACCCGAGCGATGCTGAGAGGTGTGGTAAGAGAGTCAGGCAGAGTGGTCGTCTGGGACCCTCTGCCCTTGTTCCAGGTCCTTGTGCATTAGTCAGGCAAAGCTGGACTCTGCTGCAGTAACGCGTACGCCTCCACATCTAAATGGTGCACACAAACATTTCCTCGCCCTGAGACCGGAGCAGGTGGGTGCTTCTCAGCAGCTGTCCCTTACGCTGCACCTCTGCCCACCACAGAGCTTTGCCATGGGGCACTTGGCTTCCCTGTCACTGTGAGCGGGATCATCATGAGAGACCTCTGTAGCCAGGCCAGGAGGGCTTACATCACTTCTGCCCATATTCCATTGGCCTGGCCTCTGTCACATGGTGCCCAAGCCGACTGCAAGGGAGGATGGGAAATGGAGTTGTCCACATGCTTATGCAGAGGAAACGGGGTGATGAACACGCAGCACTGAGTCTGCAGATCCAGGGTCGGGCCGCTGGGCAGATTCTCACCCTTCTCCGTCTCACCATGGCAGATCAGAGCGGTGCCTTCTGAAGTTCATCTCAGCTCTAAGCCCCATGCCACAGACCCCGTTCCAGGCGGTCTTCTCACCTTCCCCAAGGCTGGCCATGAAGGTTCATTTTAAAGAAGATAATTAGATGATGTATGTGCTTTCAGACTTGTAGGCTTTGTAATCTGCAACACTCAGACCACATCACCTGCGATGCAGCCACCAGCATGGCAGGGTGGGGATTACAGAGGCATCGACGTCACCTTTGGACCTAAGTCCCATCATTGAGCCTTTCTGAGGCGCGAGTTCATGTTCCTGTGGCTCGTCAGGTGTGGATGGGCCATGGAATGTGCTGCGGAGCTTGGATCCAACGTGGCAGTTTAAGCCCAGGAGTCAGCCTTGGCCCTCAGAGCCCTGCTAAAACCGCAGGAAAGGGAGAGAGTGGGCATAAAGCCATGAGCACAGAGAGAATGTCAGGAACAAAACAGCAAAATGTCAGCACTAATGCAAAAAGCGGAAAAGAGATGGTCGGAGAGTCGCTGGATTAACCCACCGGAGTCAGGGAGCTCAAGGGTCTGCAGGTGGGGAAAGGGAAAGGTGTTCCTTAGGACCCTGGAAGCCCAAGAACCAGAGACCCTCCAGGTCTCTAAAGGAGCAGTGAGAGTGTAGATGGGGCTGAGGAAAAGGAAATTGTTAGAGCCTCTGTAGACAGGAGATAGACCACTCTCTCCCTCTCCCCGCCCCTGAGCCCAGGCGGCATCCCTCCCCGAACCCAGCAGAAGACTGAGATTTACTTTTGGGAACTGTTGCTCTGGAGGGTTCTTCTGACAAGGTTTCTATCCATCAGTGTGACCTCAGCCTCCCTTCCACACGCAGCCTCTGGGCGCCCGGAGCCAGGCTGCCCGGCCCACGCAGGTGGGAGGCGTCTCCCTGGAGCCCTCATTGGCTGAAGGGGAAACCCCACAGACACTGGCAATGGAGAGGCCCCTAGTAAAAAAGCCACTGTGCCTCCTGTCACCATACGTCGGACCCTCCCGCCCAAGCACACAGGTTGGGCACACTTCCCGTAGCTGCTCAACCCCGTGAGGAGTTTCTAATGTGGAAGACAAAGTGAAAGCCAATCGGCCAAACGAGCCAGGCCACGCCAGGGGCGGCAACACGGGGAGAGAGGCAGCAGAAACTCCACACCCACGTTGCTTCAGTAGCAGGATGCTGCGGAAATGAAGAATTTTAGAACACACACAAAATCTTTTATTGATTAAAAATCAGAGAATGAAAAATTGATAATTCAATATAATATACTGAAGGGTGTAAGCCCGAATCCTCCATACCCAAGGCCTTTAGAGGAAGGAAGGGTTAAATCCATTCAACAGATGAAGCAATGGCTCTTGCCACAAGGCAGGCACCTCATTTCACCTTCGTAGGTAGAATAAGGCCAGCAGTGTTCACAGGAAGAATCTCTCCTGGAAACCAGAGAAGTGGGGAGCAGGTATTCCTTCCGCCAAGAGCTGAGTAGCCAGGATTAGCACAAGTGGCTCCTGTTCTCATTATAAGCTTTGTAAAACTGTATACATGAATTCTTTTGGTAAAAATAAAATTAAGGTTTGGCTCGGAGAAAAGCATTAAAGTGGAGTAAAAGTTCACTTGGTTCAAGGGATAAGCGGGAGTTCTTCAGGCCAAGATGCAGGGAAAAGGTATCCCCTGCTCTCCTCAGGGCACAGAGCTGTGGACGTGCACGGCCTGCTGGCTACAGCGCCCCAGAGAGGAGCCCATGACTGGACTGAGGGTTCCTGGGAGGGAGGGGAGACTCCAGCTGGGGATGGAGGGGCCTGGAGCCAGGCCAGGAAGGACTATGCTGGAAGGATGAGCTGAGGAGCTTGGATTCTACCCTCTGCATAAAGTGTGTGTGCTCACGGGTGGAAGCAGGGCTTGGTCAGACCTGGATTTTAGGAAGTGTCTTCCTCCAGCATTACAGAGGGTGGGAGGTCAGCAGGTAGAAGGCAGGAAGGCAGGCGGGAGGGTGTGGCCACCCTCCCCGGGAGAGAGGGTAATTTGTTCACAGCAGGGGCCTTGTCAGTGAGCACAGCTGTTACGAATGTCTGAGAACTTCAGAACGTAGTTGACCATCCTGAGCAGCATATGCTGAAGGCAACTTGCTGCCAAGGAGGGAATTTCTGCTCAGCGTTCTGGCAGTAACAGGAATGGCTTTCTACCTGCTCAAACTCATGATGGTTCCAGGTGTAAGCAGACCAGGTGCACAGGGACAGCAAGTCACCGCGGGTGTGGCAGGGATCCGCAGACTCATCTTCATTGGGTCAGACTTCTGTGGACCACATGGGAACATTTACTGCTGGGAAAGGTCTCTGGAGAGAGTTCGAAGACTGGCCTAAAAATATCCAGGGAGGCTTTGAAGAGGAAGTCACACTTCCACTCAATTTTGGAGGATGTGTGTGGGGCCACACTAGGAAAAGAAGAAATGGGTTGGCGGGTTAGTGTAAGAAGACAAGCCACAGGTCTGTAGACTACAGGACACAGGGGATATAGTATGGGAACAAGTGCGATATAAAGAAGTCCAGGAAAGATTGTGACGGTACTTGAGCAAAAGAGAAAAAAGAGCTATGGGTCCGTTCTGAGGCGACAAGGAGCCATGAAGGATTTGAAGCAGTGAAGGGATCTGGCCAGACTGCATTTTATAAATTATTTCCCAGGAAGTAGGGCAGAGTGTGAGTTAGAGGTGAGAGACTGGAAGCCATCGGGGAGGATTTCAGCCGTCCAGGTAAGGGACGCCCAGGCCTGAAGCTGGGCAGTAGCCACGTTGTGAGTCAAAGGCTGGCAGGAGAGATCGAGAGACAAGCACCAGGCAAGAAATAGGGCTCAATTAGGATAAAACCTGGAGGGTCAGTAGGAGATTATGGAGGTGTTGAGGGTGGAGAGAAAGAGTGTGGTCCACAAAAAAAGAAATGACTTGCTCCGGGTCAAACCTTGAACTATTGCAAGACCTAAATTAGAAACCTTTGCCAGCTGACTCCTGATCAGACCCCTTTCCATTTGTCCAGTGCTGGGCAAAGAACCAACTATCTCATGTGCACCAGCAGCACTGAAGTGATTAGTGTTGGTCGGGTGCTGAAAGCTTTTTTTCATTACTTTTGGACATCTTCAAAGGACAGAAGTTCCAGCCCAGACAACAGCTCAGGCTTATAAATTAGTCAATTTAATTCCATTCAAGCTGGAAAAGGTGGCTTTTCTCAGCCTCACATTCTCTCTAAAGCTGGAGAAATTAGAAGAAACATTCTCTCAGCATGGAGGGAATCATTAGCCAGAAGGAAATGAACAGTTTCCCAGGTTCTCTGTGTCCTGCCGTGGCTCTGCACATAGGCAAAGCAGCGAGCTCCTCCCTCACAGGGTGTCATTTCTGGGATTTGAAAAGGCCACCAATACCCAGGCATTCACTTTAAAGAAATCAATTCCTCTAAGGAAAAAACACACAAAAGACCAAGGGGAACATGCAAATATGTGTTACTAAATTAATACACTAGCAGGGACTGTGCAATGAACTCAATGACTTGGAAGAAAAAGACAAAGAAAAGTATTCCGTGAGCACCCACAATAAGCCAGGCGCAAGAGAATGTGGTTTACGAACGTCCCCTCTATAACCGAGGAGGTGGATATCAGTGTCCTCGTTTTGCCATAGAAGAAATTGAGATACAGAAAGTCGAAATGACTTGCTCATTTTCAAAACTACTGATACGCAAAGCTGGAATTCACCCCAGGCACGCTTCAGGGATAGGTGTCCCAGGAAAGGACGCATCCTAACGAGGCAGAACAGAGCAAAGCAAAGTCCTAGGGAGAGGAAGATGGAACGGGAACGGTTTCCAGAACCACAGATGTGCTTTATGGAGGAGGCAGGGTTCAGGAGCAGTTCGGGCTGGCTGCAGTTCTGCCAAGGGAACGGGCTTGAAGAATCGGAGCATTGTAGTGACTGAAAGGACTCTGGTCGCCATCCAGTTCTTGCTTAATGAAAATCTAAAACCTCCCATGACATAGTTAAAGCCAAAGCCAGCCTCTCCCTCTTCCTTGGGCAGCGGTGCTTCTAGACTGTGGGCAGCAGCTGCACCCCCCGAAACGGTGTTTATTTCCTTGCTTCGTGAGAGCTGAAATGGGAGTAAAGCCTGGGAGGGTAGATCTGATCAATGATTCGCTGGGAAAGGCAAGTTCATAAATGGGTTGGAATTAGGATACAAGGTGCTTGAAACTCTCCCGCTCGTTCATGGCCACTCACTCCTGGCTGATGTTGGAACACACAGGGCCCTCTGCGTTATGCACCCGGCTCCGGCGACAGCATTTATGAGTTGCTGTAAATCTACTGGGGAGAGCTCAGAGCAACAGACGGTAGTAACGCTTTCTCTAGTCAATGTGCTCAGAAATGGAGTATTTCTCCTGCTTGCGCTCTTCGCAAATTCTCCTTGAATCTGACACAAGGGGGCAGGACCATGGACAGAGCTCCTGGTAGACCAGGACGCCTGGTTGGGGACAGACCTTGCGTCAGCGTCTTGGGCAGAGTCTGATTCCAACCTGTAGACCTGCAGGACTGTGACACCCCAGGACTTGGGTCCTTTGCTTGAGCAACCTTTCACTGCACGGCTGCCTGTCTTGCAGGTGGAGGGAGATTGGAGTCGATGACTCTCAAGCTCCATTCCTGTCCCAAATACTAGTCCCTGCTCACGTATCCACTTGCCTTTGAGCAATAGAAAGCTCCATTTCCTGAAACAAAAATGATAACCTCTTACATCTATAGAGCCAATTACTATAAAAATACTTTTCC
The DNA here is from genome assembly GCF_054644295.1 of Miniopterus natalensis. Classification (NCBI taxonomy): domain Eukaryota; kingdom Metazoa; phylum Chordata; class Mammalia; order Chiroptera; family Miniopteridae; genus Miniopterus; species Miniopterus natalensis. Next base: position 42,765,566 of record NC_142096.1, on the reverse strand, counting down.
TTCTTGTCCTCTGACCCTCGCAATGGCTCTGTGACAGAGTTGGTATTGATTTTAGAGATGAGGAACCTGAGGCCCATGTTCTTGTGCAGGGGCCTCGGGGAATTAGACCCAGGAGCAGAATCAGAATCCCGGTCTTCAACGCTACGCTTCCTCTCATGACATGAGGAGGGGACAGAGGCAGGGCTGGTGGGGAAGCCGCCTTCTGAGTTTCATGATGAGGAGTTTTGCATTGACAATGGGAAGCTGCTGGAGAGGTATCTTTCTCAAACACAAATTTTGTCATGTCACTCCTCTTGTTTAAAGCCCTTTAAGGGCTCCTGGTGACCTGCAGGATAAAGTCAAATAATCTTAGCAAAGTTCAAAGCCCTTCAAAGTCTGACCGCAGCCCAGCCCACTTTTCTAGCTACTCTTCCTGACACTCCATCTCAACTAGCTTAGCTTCCAGTCCCAGGAAATTACACCAATCTCTCCTGGGGCTCTGAGCCTCTGCGCACATTTTTCTTCTGCCAGGAATGCTCTCCCCTCCCTCCCTGCCTTGGGCTGATGATGTGAACTCTGACTCGACCGAAACTCACCACCAAAGTCGCCTCCTCTTCGCAGCCCACACAGCTCCACAGGCCAGTTTAACTTTCTGCTCTGTGCTTCCACACAGTTTTGTTTCTCAGTTATCACATTTATTCACACCATACTCTAATTATTTGGGCACATTACTTTCTTCCAGACTAACCTGTGAGCAGCTCCAGGGCAGGGCTCCCACGGATGTATCTCTTCCCCCTGCCAGGGCTGAGGTGCAAAGTTTCACAGGAACTGTTTGTGGAACGAGAGCCTGGGGCCAGGAGCACCTGTCTGCAAAGGCAAAATCCTGACGGGGGCTCTGGGATGCTTGGAGCAATCTGGAATCGGGGGCCAATAAGAGAGCTCCAAACCCAAGAGGAACCATTAACTGCTAGGACGATTTGGGGCATCCCAGTGTTCTTCCCCTGAGCTTGAGGCTGTTCTTTGTGAGATGGGGCTGTTGCCTCCCATGTTGGATCCAGGTACCGGCCCTCTCGGTCCGTGGGGTGGGACCCGCTGAGCAGCTCATTCTACTGCCTTGTCCTGCCGTGAACACAGCCGAAGTTTGTGGTGAGCTTAGATCCTAGGTTAGAGCAAAATCCATCCAATAGTTCAACAAAGCTTTTCTGAACACTCGCTGAGATTGGAACCCTGTGCCCGGTGCAGGGAACCCTCAGTGAACACCATAGCCGCCCCTTCGCAGATAATACCTCACAGCAAGGACGACAAGTGCTCAGGACCCGGGAGAGAGGAGAGACGGGGGGACAGTGCACAGGGAGGCTGGAGTCTGGTTTAAGGGGCAGGGAGCCCCACAGGGAGGACGTTTACGCTGCTGTGTAGGGCCTGCGGCCATGCTCACAAAGCTCTGTTCTGCGAAGATGCTCCCCGTCCTTAGAGGACTTCTGGCTCCACCTGGACGTGTCCTAGTGACCGACGGCGCTAACCAGACAGTAATCCAGTCGGGGTTGCCTTCACTTATTATGCGGAGAGTCTAAGGAGAAAACTTGGCTGGGTGGGGGGTAAGAAGAGGAGGTGCTGAGTTTCCTAGCTCCTGAACCAGCTCACGCTGCCTCCGGGACCCAATTCTAATTCCTGCCACTGCAGGAACGCCATGCCTTAGCACCTCCATCACCGCTAGACTCGGCTGCTAACGGCTGTGTAATTTGAGGATAGAGCAAACCCTGTTAACAGTTAGGGCTCTGGGTGTGCCCCTAGCTGCAGGGGTGCACTGCATGCAGCTGGGCATATGTGGACCTGAGGATCTGCAGCACCTCTGCCCCAAAGGCTGCGGTGACCACTCGCATTTGTAGGGTTGGGTTCGTTGTCCCCTTGCATGTGTGTGGGGTGGAAGTCTTCTAAGTGTCCTTCATGAGCAATTTTCCCAGCTCTGATCCTCACACGGTCCTCTGAGAGAGGTAAGCTATGCAGTACCATTTCCATTTCATGGACGATGCAGCAGAGGCTCGGAAAGATAAGGTGACTGGGCCCAAATGCGGGTCTGGAGAAGGGTTATTTTCTCTGCAACGACACTGTTCTCTGTGTGGAGATGTTACCATGAGGGGAGACTTGGGCTTCTCTGGGCAGGACACTTGTGCTCCTTCACAGAATCACGTCTTTAGTGACTTGGGTGCTAGCCTATACGTTGAGGGCAGGGACGCCGCCCCGTGTTCATTTCTGCAGGCCCGGCACATGCATCCTCGCTGCCCCGTGTTCATTTCTGCAGGCCCGGCACATGCAGCCTCGCCGCCCCGTGTTCATTTCTGCAGGCCCGGCACATGCAGCCTCGCCGCCCCGTGTTCATTTCTGCAGGCCCGGCACATGCATCCTCGCCGCCCCATGTCCACTTCTGCACACCCCGCACATGCAGCCTCCATTGGCCCCTGTAGATGACAAGTCCTGGGACACCCAGACTCGGGCCCCAGAGCCCCCGACCAGCTCGCAGCTGCATGCAGCCTCCACTCCCCTCAGCCTCCACTCCCTGTCGGTAGAATAAAGAAGGGGTTAGGGGACCCCAGGAGGTGTCCCCCATCAGTTCCCTTCCTGCCTCCCCACTTATCACGTAGGCAGGCTGCTTACTGTCTCTAAGCCTCTCTTCCCCATCTGAATAACAGAGAGCTAAAGGACCTGCCTCGGGTGACTGATAATCACCTAGAACAACGCGCACAAATTGCTCAACGCAGCTCCTGACTCTTCCGTGTGGAACAAAGTTTAGCTACGTTTAGCCTGTAACCACCGTGCAAGGGAGGCGCACGGCCCGCCAGAGCTGGCTGTGATTTCTCCTCTCAGCTCTGGGTCACCTACTGCACCTGCTCCCTGGGGGATGAGCAGACGGATGGCCTCCCCCCAGCCACCAGGAGATAAGCGGCCTCCACTGACAGCCCCATCGCTCTCCACTCGGCTTCCCAGCGGAGCATCTGAACAGCAGACACTGGGAGGGAAACAGGGAGGAGGGAGGAGGGAGGAGGGAGGAGAGGGGAGGGAGAGGTGAGGCCGCATCAGTTTTGAAAAAGAGGATATTTCAAGTAGAATCAGCACTAATTTAAGTCCCGAAATGACTGATGGATTCTCCATGGTGTTTTTATTAATCAGCCTCAGATGCAGCACAATTTGCAGATTTCATGTGGCAGCTATGAAACATTTTCTCCTACGTGAGTAAATGAGAGGGATTTACTAATTCCAGCAGACACTTCATGAATTGGTAATGGGAGCGAGCGCCTGAGCGCAGGCCGGCCCTCGGGTCCCCGCTGAACCGGATGAATCCCTCATGCGCCCCAGCGGACTCGGCAGTGATTGTGGGGAGAAGAGTCCAGCTGGAGTGTTGGTGCTCCTTTCTCTGCCCAAGAGGACGGCCCGGGAGGAAGGGACCAGGGTGGCGCCCCCATCAGACGGTCAGTTGGTCACTGAGGATCAGTCTCCGTGAGGGAGGAATTGGAGGCTAAAGAGGGGAAGCAAGGAGAGAGGGAGAGAGGCCTCCTGATGCCACAGAATACAGGAGGCCCCGGACACGAGATGGATGACCCTCCCAACCCCTGCTCATAGGCCCCTGGGGTAATGGAGGGCAGGCCCACGCTGACCGGCTGTCCTCCGCCCTCTCTGGGAGCCCCTTGCACGTCTGACAATAGGAATCCTGCATGAGGCCCGCCTAGCAGGAAGGTCCGTGCACTTTTCTCCAGAGAGCAGCGTCTTGTTATAAAGGACCTTGAAGGAAGGGCTGTGAGTGGGTGATGCCTGAGTGCATGAGCCTTTGGAGGGGCTCCCCTGGGTGTCCTGCTCTGTTGCAAGAATCCTGCGAGGCTCCCAGGGCCACATCGTGGGATGGGGTGTGGTTGGCCATACTCTCTTCTGCTTCTGTAACTTTGATTAGTTTTAATTCAATTGAACTCAACTCCATTCGGTGACTTCAGGGGCATCTGTTTAGCATCTGCTCCATGCCAGGCTCAGAGGGCACAGTAGGGAATGGGACAGGCTCTGTTCTCCTGAGTGGACGGGGGACAGATGTGCTGCGGTGATGCCCAAAGACAACCTCCCTCTACCCCACGAAGCTCACTGTGAGCCAGTTCTCACGATTCCATCACAATTTCCTTTCAAGTTTAACTGCTTTAAAGGTAATGCTCAGGAGGCCCTTGCCCTCCCCTTTCTGAACAATCCCCGCACAGCCTCCCTCAAGGGCCACCTCCGCGGAAATCTTGTGCTTGCGTCCTCCTGCCACCCAAGCAGGGCAGCGTTTTCATCCAGCCCGGGCGCAGCTCTCCAGCGCTCGGTGGAGCCCGGTAAGCCACCGTGTCGTTTATTTGCCTGTGAGCCCCTCGGGTGGGGAAGGACATGGCTGCTCGTTGTCACTGGCACGTCCTGGCCTCAGTAAATGTGTGTTTTCTGATTGAGGTCTAACAGGAAAATGGGCCCAGAAAGGAAATCAGTCCCCACCCAGCCTCTGGCACCTGGAGTTATGTCAAACTTTAAGCACAGCCCAGCTCCTCGCCAGGTTAACATAAATTCTCAGTTCCTGCACCCAATGCAACATGCCAGGCTTGTCACAAAGACTCACAAAGCATGTCAACAAAGCAAGAAAACACAGTCTGAATAGACAAAGAAATCATCAGAGCCAGTCTCAGATGCGACACAGATGTTACAATTACCAGGCAGGGGATTTAAAATAACTGTAATTAATATGTTAAGGGCTCTAATGGAAAAAGTAGACAGCGTCAAAGAACAGATGGGTAACGCAAGCAGGGAGGTGGAAACTCTAAAAAAAAATGCTTGAAATAAAAACCCTGTGACAGAAACAAAGAATGCCTCTGATGGGCTCATCAGCAGACTGGAAGAAAGAATTGATGATCTTGAAGACAAGTCAATAGGAATTTTCCAAACTGAAATCAAAGAGAAACATAATTTAAAAAATTAAAAATAATAACAAAACCAAAGAGAAAACATCTAAAAAATGTGGGACAATGTGAAAAGGTGTAACATATATGTAATGGAAATACCAGAAAGTGAAGAAAGAACAGAGGAAAAGAAATATGTGAAGTAACAATGACCAGGAATTTTCAAACTCAGAACTGCAGGCCCAGGACACCCAGAGGACACCAGGCTGTCGGATAAACACCACGGACAACAGCTGGCGGGGCCCGGGGAGACCAGGGCACTGGGCCGCCCTCATCAGTGGCCAGCGCGCCTGCGTCTACACCACACCCACGGCCACAGCTCACAGCCTGTGTGGGTGGCTCCCCTGAACCCCTGAGCCCAGATGCCATAGTTATGAGCCGTTGACGGGGACTCTCTGCTGGTGACACTGCCCACTGGAGGGTTCCCTCAGGGTGCCACCCGCCGGGATGCCTGGTGGCAGGCACAGAAACTCCGCTGATGGGAATCCGGTCTGCACGGTCTCACTGACTCGTGCTCCAAAGAAGTGTATTGTGCCGATTCGGGGCAGCACAGGAACCGCAAGAAAGACAAAGAAAAAGGCAGGAGTTGGGGAGCCGTGTAGCCAGAACCCCAGCCCAAGCCATCCCCTCGTGTTGGGGCCGGGGGCCCTGCTGTCACTGCCGTTCAGTCAGCACCCCACATGGCACTCAGCCGCCCTAAAGCCCGCATGCTGGGGCCACTCCGGGGAAGGGTCTGTCCTACCCTTGCGGGGGGCGGCTGAGGACGCCTGCTCGTGTGCCACCATCCAGGTGACAGGGAAAGGCAGGGTTTGGATTTTATGAGCTTTGTTATTGGAAAGCAGTGTCCAAGCCCTATGGGAATACAGGAAGGCGGCTGCAGCCTGGGTGCAGGAAAGGTGTCTTCCCCGAAAGCTCCACAGAGAGGAGGTCTGCTCAAGCTTGTCCCCCGGTGACCTTTACAGCAGGCACGGACCTGTGAAACTGACCACCCACATGAAAATGAGGAGAAGCTTAGATCCAAAGTTCAAGCCCAGAGGCCGCCCCAGCCCTCGCCAGCATGGCTAAAGGGACACCATGCGTTTGTGACGGCCCGTTTCCAGGGCACGCTCGCTGTAGACTGGATGACGTGTGCCCCTCAAGTGCATGTGCTGAAATTATAACCCCAGCATAGTGGTGCCTAGACACGGGCCTTTGGGAGGCGATGGGGTCGTGAGGGTGGAGCCTAGCACCACGATTCGTGCCCTTATGGAAGACACCGCGAGGCCTCCTGTGCCCCTTTCTTGTGCAGAGAGCGTGAGCCGGGAAGCAGACCCCCCCCAGGTGCCGAGCCTGCAGGAACCTGGATCTTGGTGTCCAGCCTCCAAAACTGTAAGGGATAAATTTATTACGTTTATAAGGCGCACGGTATCTTGCGGTCACAGCCTGAAAGGGCCGAGGCAGCATCTAATCTTTATTCCCTCTTCACGACGGCCCAGGGAGAAGGTCCCTGCGCCTCCCTCTGCGGGCAGAGCGGTGCGGCGAACACCCCACAGCGCTCAGAGCCCTCGCGTCCTGCTCGGCCTTACTGTCCCTCGCCCGGAGTTGCTGGGTTTCTGGAGCAGTGGAGCCGGGCAGAGTGGAAATCACTGCAGAGCCTGGCTTCCGCATCTTAGTACACTTTGTTGGTGTGACATTTTGCACCGAAAGTCTGCCAAACGCCACCCAAACTCATGCATTATTTACCAGTTAGTTTCACAAAAGAGGTGCCTACACCCTGAGCCTCAGAGGCGCCAAGGGCACGGCTGGCCCCACCTGTAGACACCCTCTAGGTCGAGCTCCCCTCCTCCGGTCCACAGTCTCCACTTGCTCAGAACTTCTTTGGCTGAAACAGTGTGATCGGCAGAAGGACATTCAGGTTCATCACCAGCTATCTCCTCACTTACTCGTTAAATCCAAGTGCTCACCCTGCCCTTCAAAGCTCCTTTCTCCTGAGTCTCACCCCAATTTTTAGTCCATCTGGGTGGCTGAGTGGCTGTGGGTGGAGACAGCGGACTGCTAGAGTGCTGGTCTGGGAGCAAGACTGCACCATTTATGGAAACATGGGGCCTGTTTTGCATCAAATATGATAAATATCAATGACGTTAGGACGTCTATGGGACATCCTATTGAGGCTGGGGGCGGCTGGTGGAAGCACCCTGAGAGAGGTCTGGATGAAAAGCAGGTGAAAAGAAACCGTGGTTGGATCGCAGTCTTTTTTTTAAAAAAACACACAACAACATATCTTTATTGATTTCAGAGAGAGGAAAGGAAGGGGGAGAGGGAGAGATAGAAACATCAATGATGAGAGAGTCGTTGATCAGCTGCTTAGCCCACAACCCGGGCATGTGCCCTGACCAAGAATTGGACCCCGGTCTCCTGGATCCTAGGTGGATGCTCAACCGCTGAGCCACGCCTGGCTGGGCTGCATCACAGTCTTGAGACTAGGAGGGGAGGGGTCTCCAAAACAGCGTGAGACATTGGGCAAGAGAAGACCAACACAGTGACCACACCCTCCCCAGCATGTGGGCCACCTGAGAATGCCTAGGACACGGTCTAGGGGCCAGGAGAGTGGGAACTTCCCTGGATGACCAGCTCTTAAAGTCACTGGGGCCAATTTCCTCATTTTCAACATGGAAATAACCACACCTGCCTGCCTCTGGCAGAGCCGTTATGGACACACGCTCTGCTGAGGGCCCGGAGGGGTGCTTGCCACCTCGGGGGAGGCCGGGTGGCATGATTCACCAAAGGCCTCCATAAGCTTCTCTTAACGACTCAGTTCCCCTTACCACATGTATGGGTTGGGTCAATTTACAGGGAGGTGTCTGCCCCTGACTTCAGGAGGGGCCCCTCTGTGTCGTCCCTGACCTTCTCTCCTTGGCCCTGTCGCTTTTCTAAAGCTGCTGGGGTCTCGGTTCTCCGCCCCCTCTACCTGCTTGCGCACACTGCTCTATCACCATCCCTCAGGCCGAACTTGAAGGGCCCTTCCCTGTCCTCCAGGAACCTTCTTTCCTGTCCCATCTCCCTCGAGAGCTTCACTTCCATCGCCTGCTGGTCACAATGATGAGATTCTGAGGCTCGGGCTCCAGACCCCTGCTCCCCTGGGGACTTTCATCCATTCCTCATGATGACTGTGTCCAGCACCTCAACTCAGGGATCCCCCATCTGCATCCCTCACATAGGACCAACAATGTCCCTAATTACAGTCAGTATTTTGGAGGGGTTTCTCGTGACCACACGCATAGAAAGTGCTAAACCTGGGATTGAAAACCGGGTAATTGGCATGGGCAAAGATTTTTAAACATGGCATAAAATGCACTAACCCAGAGAGAAACTATTGTTAAATTGGACTTCTTTAAAATAACTTCTCTGTTTATCAAAGGGTGTCCTGGCAAAAGACAGTCCAAGGACACACATCTGGTGGTCAGAATAGCTGAGATCCCACAAACCAATGAGGGGAAGGCAAATGGCCCATTAAAAAGGAGGCAAGAGGCTTGTGCGGCCTCTGCAGGCTCTGTCTGAACTGAATTAGCCGCGTGAAAACACCTTCTCCTGGGCATCGTGCTGTGCCCGGCTTCATCCTGCCCCGTCAGAAGAGCAGAAAGGGGGTGGGGGGAAGCGCCAGGTCTGCGAAGTGGCTCCGGGTGAACTGCGAAGGTGAGTGAATCCAAGGAGGACAGTGTCTGAAGGAGTCTCGGCAAGAAAGATCCTCAGCGCACCCTCCCGCCACCCCCGACCCGGAGGCTCGGGCTGGGCTGCTTCCGTACAAACTATCCGGGCCCCTGGCAGCCTGGGGCAGGCGAGCTCTGCAGGCCGTCGGCTGAGGCGCGTGTGCGAGCGGACACGCAGACACACGCCGCTGCTCCGATCGTCCCCAGGGCGTTGGGATTCCCCGTCCCCGACCCCGGTCAGAGCCCATGGGCCATATTAAAAACAGGAACCATGGGCAGAAATGACTGAGGAGGTAAAATCAGATGTCCACCTCATCACAAATACAAAAATGAATCCCAGGATTGAAGACCATGTGCAAGGCAACACTGTAACATCTTTAAAAAGCACAAGAGAATGTTTTATTGCATCTTGGTGGAGACGATACAATAGACACAGACCAGAAGAGGCTCAGTAGCCCAACCAGCCAAGACCAGCAGCCGGCAGTTCGCAGGCGAGGAGACCGGGCGGTGGGCGGAGGTGGTAATCGGGGAAAGTAGGAAACCGCCTCATGGGTATAGTTTGCACCCATCGGTTTACAAGGGTGGCAAGGGAGACATGCCTGAGGACACCAGGTGCTGCCGGAGGATGGAGACACAGGAGGGCCCCGCTGCTGCGCGGTCAGCGGCCGCCGCCGCTTTGGAGAGCAGCTGGGCCGTTCCCAGACGCTGGAATTGCTCGTGCCTGGCAAAGGACCCAGCGTGCCACTTACGGGCGGCTCTGCACAGACGTCCCCACACACGTTCACGAAGCTTGTTCACGGAGTACAATTTATAATAGCAAATTCAACCAAGAAATGATCTCTGATTGGGGAAATGGGGAAGCGTTGGTTACTCACACCATGAAATACCAAACATTAGATCAAATGAGCAAACTGGATCTATCCACACGGATAAGTCTCCAAGACATACGACTAAGTGAAAGAGAAAAGAGTGACGGGCCATGTGTGCAGGGAAGCCCGTGTGCGGCCGCCGAAAGGCGCAGTTACATGCTGTGCTGAGAGCAGCCCCTGGCTCCGGACGGCGCCCGCCTGGGGAGAAGGCGTGTCCTCCGTAAGGTGGTCTTTCCTTTGTCGCGTTTAAGAGAAGTCGGAAGTCAGCACAGTGAACTGCTAACGCCTGTTCACTTCCGTGGCATTCATATGTATCAGTCATGTTATAGCATGTACGCTTATACAGATTAGATGGCTTTCACTATTTTAATTTTTAAAAACAACAAATGATTGCTGAAGAGCTGGGCTGCACTGGGCTTCCCCTCCACCCCCCTCGGCTGGGACTCAGCACACGGGGCTCCCAGGCCGGCAGGGCCAGGTCTGTGGGACAGCAGGAGGGCAGCTGGGGGAGGAAATGGCCGCAGTAGGCGGAGGTGGCCCTTGGGAGGCCCACCGAGAGCACGCAGGCTCTCGCTGCGGGGACGCCCCTGGCAGCGCTAGCTCCCACCTGGGCACACGGCCTCCTCTCCAAGGAAGAGACAGCCTGAGAGCCCGTCCCTGGGAGAGGGCCCGGCCTGGCCTGTGCTGCTTTCCCCTGGGCCGTCATTTCACATCACCTTTCCTGGTTATCAGAGCTGAGGGAGGGGGGGCAGAGAATCAGCCCAGGGCCACGTTGCTCACCACTTCGCCAACTCCCTTGCCCAGGTCTGGACCCCTCTCCTCGCTACTTCCCAGATGTTCTGAGGCATTTCTGTGATCAGATAGGGAGAGTGTCCTGAGGGAAATAAAGAGTGTGCTGTGGGGTGGACAGGACCTGACGTTTCAGCCAAGAATGAAAAAAGACAAAGAGCCAGTGATTTTGGAAAATGTTCTTTATTGGGGCAGGGAACAAAAATTGCCAAGGCCCCCAAATCAGAAAGAATTTGGTGAGTTCAAGGATCACAAAGGCCAGTGTGGCTGCAGAATGAGCCAGGTCTGGGGCATTAGAGAGAAAATCAAAGAGAACAAGACTGACCCTGTCTGGACCCTGATCCTGGTCACTGTCTGGACCCTGATCCTGGTCACTGTCTGAGCCCTGACCCTGGCCACTGACTGAGCCCTGCCTCTGGTCACTGACTGAGCCCTGACCCTGGTCACTGTCTGGACCCTGACCCTGGTCACTGACTGAGCCCTGACCCTGGTCACTGACTGAGCCCTGATCCTGGTCACTGACTGAGCCCTGCCCTGGCCACTGTCTGGACCCTGACCCTGGTCACTGACTGAGCCCTGACCCTGGTCACTGTCTGGACCCTGACCCTGGTCACTGACTGAGCCCTGACCCTGGTCACTGACTGAGCCCTGCCCTGGCCACTGTCTGAGCCCTGACCCTGGTCACTGACTGAGCCCTGACCCTGGCCACTGACTGAGCCCTGACCCTGGTCACTGACTGAGCCCTGCCTCTGGTCACTGACTGAGCCCTGACCCTGGTCACTGACTGAGCCCTGCCTCTGGTCACTGACTGAGCCCTGACCCTGGTCACTGACTGAGCCCTGATCCTGGTCACTGACTGAGCCCTGACCCTGGTCACTGACTAAGCCCTGCCCTGGCCACTGTCTGAGCCCTGACCCTGGTCACTGTCTGAACCCTGACCCTGGTCACTGACTGAGCCCTGACCCTGGTCACTGACTGAGCCCTGCCTCTGGTCACTGACTGAGCCCTGACCCTGGTCACTGTCTGAGCCCTGACCCTGGCCACTGACTGAGCCCTGCCTCTGGTCACTGACTGAGCCCTGACCCTGGTCACTGACTGAGCCCCCATCTCCGGTCACAGATTTATTCCTGGTCACTGATCATGAGCCCTGAGTCCTGGTCACATTTGAACTCTCTTTTTCCAGGCTACAAAATGCTGCTTTGTGGGGAAAGGTCAGAAAGATGGCAGGGGTGGTTCTGTCTTGGGAAACCCCACTTTGAGCTCTGGCAGTGGCGGGGCCTGGCCTGTCCCTTGACCCGCCTCTCTCAGTAGGTGCATGAGCCCCAGGGATGTGTCAGGCGCACAGCACGAGGCGGCTGAGGCTGCGTGCCTCTGCAAAGCCACCATTTGGTCCATGATGCGATACTAATTGCTCTCAGTGGTGCCTGGTGCTTTGTTTAAAAAAAAATTTAATGTTGATTTTATTGAAAAACAGAAATAGCACAGCATATGCTCTGACCACCTTCAGTGCTAACTGGTGCTGCTGACGGGCCCTCGTCACGTCCCCGTGAGAACCCGCAGGGGTGCCGATGAGACACGCAGGGCCCACAGGTTTCCCGCTTCCTGACAGGTTCCCGAGGGGCAGACAGGGGAGGGGCAGGGACTTTTTCAGGTGGCCAGGGCAGGATTTTGGGGGTGCTCAGCTGCATTAGCTGGGGGTGTGACAGCTCAGGCAGAATGGCCTTCGGAGCCCTTGCCTTTGGCTTCAGTATTCGGCTGTGAGTTCAGGTGCCTGATGATCGGGTGAGGAGGTGATGGTGGCCGCCTGCTTCATCACACGGCTGACACTGCCAGGGTCCGTGGTGACAGGGACAGGGACAGGGACAGGGACGGGAAGTGGTGCTGCCAGGCTTATGGCTGGATGTGGGTCGTCGATGACTCCTGCTCGTAGCGGCAGGGCCAACCCTGCTGCAGGTAGGCCATCCAGCAGGACAGGGCGTGGGAGCCGCCAGTCCTCTCCCAGCCCAGCTCTGAGCTCGGGCTTAGCAGGACCTGACCTGGTGGTCGGTCCAGTTCATCCCACTGCCCACGCAGCCTGGGAAAGCTCTGGGAAGGTCACCCTGGCCTTGGCACGGATGGGGCTTCAGAGACCATAACCAAAGCAGGTTTGGCTTTGCGACCCCTGCCGAGCGGTGTGTCCTGGGACAAGCGAGCTGACAGGACACCGCTGCAGCGCCCACAGCAGTGTCAGCTGCAGGGGACGTGGGTGGGGCCAAGACATGCAAACTTCCAAGCTCAGCGGGTGCTCACCATGGGTAAGCTGCCTTTACCCAGCCCTGCCCTACGCCCTTGATGTCTGACCTCTGACCCCCCCACTGAGCCACTCTCCAGGCTCCAGGCCAGGATCCACAGCACATCCCTGGAACATGCTGTTTGACCTTTCACAGTATAGTGTTTGGAGGACTGGCCATGACCTTCCAGTGTGGTAATTACCACAATAGGTTAGTTAACATCCATCATCTCATATGGACACAAAAAGGAGAGAAAAAGAGAAAAGTTGTTTTCCTTTGGTGACAATTCTTAGGAGCTGCTCTCATGGTGGCTTTCCTGCATGTCACACAGCAGCGCCAGTGAGCTGTGGTCGCCCTGCTACGTGCCGCATCCCAGCGCTTACTCCTCTGGTAACCGGGCATGTGAGCTGCTGACCCAGTTCTAGCTCCCTCACCCCCACCCTGCCTCTGCTCACCATAGACCTTTTTTCTATGAGTTTGGTTTGTATATTTTTAGATTCCACATGTAAGTGAGATCATACAGTATTTGTCTTTGTCAGATTCATTCCCCTCCGCGTAATTCCCTCAAGGTTCACCCGTGTTGTCCCAAGTGTCTGAATAACTCTCTGTCGTGAGTAGGTGCCCGATCTCCTCACCCACTTGTCTGCTGACAGACACTTGGCTCTCCCATGTGCCGGTTGTTACGCACAATGCCGCAGGGGTCCCTCGCTCACTGTCCTACCCCGACCCTGGCCAGAGTCGGTGTTAACTGAGTTTATGAATGAGTGAGTGCACAGAGGATGAGGGAGGGAGTGCACGCATTAAGGAGTGCATAGTGAGTGTGTGAGTGAGTGTGTGAGTGTGCGAGCGAATGAGTGCCTGAATGAGTGCTCAGAGGTTCAGGCTCCAGAGCCGCCTCTCTAACTCAGCCACTCCCGGTGTAAGTCCAAGTTGAGGAAAGGTTTCATCCACACTGGGGGTAGTTGCCTGATGTGTCTCCCTCCACATATCCCACTGGCCGTCCCTCCCTGGGATAATGCGGAGGGGTGTCTCCCATCAAGCCCTATCCAAGGACACAGCTGGACGAGAGGGTTCTGTGGGGGTGAGGCTGCCACCCAGCTGTCCCTCTGTCAAGGGCAGGCCCACGGTCTAAAGGACGGTCATCATGGGGCCTCAGGGGTGTCCTGGGAGAGGGATTCTGGGGCCTACTGTGGGGGGGTGTCACACTTGCCGGGGAGGCAGAGCTGAGCTCTCCTGCAGCTGGGACTACAGGCTTCACGCCTGCTTTATTAACGCCGTTCTCTCCTCCTCCAGGTTCAACTCGCCTTCCAGGAAGCAGCCGCCGTTAGCTTCCCCCTGAGCCTTCAAATCCCCGATGCTCAGCAGAATCCCCCTCTGATTGAAGCAGCTGTACTCAGAGCCCCGCGTCCGCCTTCTGAGCTCATCAAAGCCCCTCAAAGGGAAGATTAACGACAGCAGCCCATCAGCCGTGGCATTGTCGCCATTCATGCACCGGGTGCGCTCAGCCACTCTGGGCCCCGGAGATGCAGCGCTGAGAATGTGGGGCTGACAGGCACAGGCTCTCAGAAGCAGGGAGTCGTCAGACCTTCACCAGATCAGCTTAGCGTGTTAGAACTTTAAGGGTGCATCCTTTCAGAAGCTTAGACTCTTAGAAGTCACCTCAAATGTTATTCTGATTAGGTTTGGGGTAAAATAAGTAAATCTAATCTCTGACACAGTCTTAGGAGCCTAGCAGCCTGGTCTATTAAAAGCCCAGGCTTGCAACATCTGTGAGCCACAGAAAGCATATAATCTGGAGGTCGGAGGGAGGAAGACCCCACAGCCCAACCCTCTTGCTCAATGCAGGATGGCCGTCAGTGAGGCGGGGAGGAGGGTCCCCTGTGCTTCTGCGCCTTCCTGCCTCTCACTGTGGGACCAGGGCTTATCATTGGCGGTGTTGGCCTTGGGTCCCCAATCTGTCCTCTTATCTGACCTCAGGGGAAGGTGCTCTCTATCCACTGTGACTGATGGATGACCCCTCACCTCACCAAGGTTCCCCAAAGGCTACCCCAGCCCGAGGTCCCAGGAGACCCCCACCCTGCGGCATTGAATGTTTGTTCAGTAAATGAATGTACCTGAACTGTTTGTTCCAAGGAGGCCCAGGACTACAGATGCATGGAACAGAGGCAGACACAGCCCCCGGTGGGGTCGGTAGTGATTCCTCCCACTGTGTGGAGGCCTCGAGCAGTCCCCCCCCCCCCCCCCCCCGGCTCTAATGCAAACAGCTGTTCCTCAGAGTGGAGTCATTGGCACTTAGCACTCAGGACAGCTGTGCATACCTGGTTTCCCGTCAGGGCCCATGAACCATCTAACCCACCACGGGTGAGCTCAGCCTCTTGGTCCGGGCTCCAGGGGCTGCCCTGAACTGAGTAGTTGGTGCTGCAGAAGGTGCTCTGGGCCTGGGGCTGAATCAGCCACTGCTGAGTGGGTGGGAGGGTGGGGAAGACTGCGGAGCAGGGAGGAAGGACACTGTGCGCCAAGGTCCATCCTGCAGCCCAGTCAGTGTTCGGCTGGGTGTGGATGGAGTAGGCTGGGCAAGGAAGGGCTCCTTCCTGGGCACAGGTGGACAGCGGACGTGAGCATCCCGCCGTGGCCGGAGGAAGCCAGGTTGGTGGGTGGCAGGGAGTTGGGAACAGGCTTCCCCTGCACTTCCTGTTGGCACTGCGTCCGGGGTCTCCTTGAATCCTGATGAGCGTATGGAGCAGAACGGCAATAAACCAGGGGTGGCCCTTACTCTGACCTCTAGGGAGCTGGGCTCCTGGGGGACAGGGGCACCCCAAACCTGGGATGTAAGGCATTGGTCTTTATTTACCTGCGGGGTCAAGGACTGAGGCAGGCAAGCAAGAAAGATCTCCACGAATGCCCACGTGGCAGACCTCGCAGCCTGACCCCCCTGCAGGCTCCGGGGCCACCACTGGCTCCGTCCCGCCTACGAGCAGAGTCCTTCACGACGAAACTTCAGAAGGGTTTCCCCTAGAGTGAGGGAGGGGAGAGCACCAGGACCCCGCATCTTGTGTTCAGTTTAACATTGAACTTCAGTGCTCAGATAACTAGACAGGTTGAGGAAAGTAAAATCCAGGAGAATTAAAGATCTCAAAGTGAATTTTAAAAACTTTTAAGACCAAGTACAGAAAAAGTTTCTATGACCTCAGATAAAGAAGAATTTCTAAAATCAAACAAAAGGGGAGACATAAAGGAAAAACCTATCCATTTGGATATGTCAAATTTGAAAACTTGTATATGAAAATGACCATAACCAAAGTTAAAGATAAGTGACTTCCTGAGTAAAAGGCTTTCGCAACATGTAGCAAATAGCGGATCAGCATCAGACCACGTAAAGAACACCTATAATCAATGTGAAGACAAAACCCAGCGAGGAGGGGAAAGGGCAAAGCCCACAGACAGGTGGTTTATAAAAGGCGACCTCTAAATCACGGATATATAGGAATACATGTTCACTAGCGCAGGCCAGTCAACACCCGCTGGAACAGCAGCCCATGCGCCAGACCACAGAAACCCGAAGTCACGATTCCAAGCTCCGGGCGTGAGTAGGGCGTGTGTAGGGCGTGGGAACTGGTGCCTTCGTGGGCGTCAGCGAACCTCTACACATCCACCGGTGACCTGTCACAGGGTCAGGGCAGGGAACCTGAGGCCAAGTTCAAGCCTCACAAATGACAACTATTTTCTGTGTGACACTGTGTATTATAGAAAATGCTGGAAACAGGCCGAGTGCCCAGGACGGCATGCATGCACCCAGTAATATCTTCACATGATGGGAGACACTTCGGCACCTAGAAAGGATGAAATAGACCTATGGGATCAACACCGATGCATATTAAAGATAAAATTTGGGGTGAAAAGAGAAAGCCCAGACCCTTGCCTGCTCCACCATCCCATCTGTGTGCATGTTGAAGCACACAGAGCGACAGAACACATTGTTGGTGCCCCTCACGGGTGAGAGCGGTGTGTCACGTGGCTGCCAACCCCATTTGACAACTGGTTGCCTCCAGGTGGGTTTTGCACTTGGCAGGCAGGGACGAGAGGGTTTGGGACGAATGCCTCTCCGGGTTTGGGGCTTTCATGCTGTCACATCTCCACTTCAAAAACACGGAAGCTGGGCAAACAAATGGGAGCCAGCTGCTGTGGGTGGAGCAGGCCAGACGTCAGGAATGGCTGGGGACCGAAGGGACGGGGCTCCCTAAGGGCACGGAGCCAAGGCTTCGGCTCCTGGAAAGTCATCTTCCTGCTCAGTCTCTTCTCCCTGAGCCCAGCCTGGCCACCCCAGAGAGGGGTCCTGGGGAGAGGCCCTTTCGTCTCGTCCCTCCCCAGTGGCCTTGGGAGAGAAGACGAGGCCAGAGGCAGCAGGGTCCCGAAGGTCTCCCTCCTGTGTCACAGCCAGGTCAGCCCAGCGGTGAGGGTCAGTGGCCCCAGGGCTCTCTGATGGGCAGGGGGTGTGGTGTGATAAACACCGTCACCACGGTCACCATCCCACCATGAAGGGCCCTCACCTGTTCCTCTCAACGAGATGGACGCCTTCGCAAATGCCCGCATTATTACCATCTTTAAGTGGCAGCCACCGACCCAGAGCCTAATCTGAACTGACAGCTCCTCTGGAAAGAATGCTCGAGTCATCCATCCTCGATTTTCGATGAAGTACGTTTCATTAAGATACCAGGGGCAGGCAGGGAGTCAACCGTCTCCCAGTTGCGAGCGGATTGGGTGCTAAGCTGGGAGGAGACACCGGGCTGTGCTTGAGGGCTGCGCACTCACTGTGCAACCTCGGACGGGCCATTTAACCCTGCACTGGTAGTGTCCTCACCTGTAAACCAAGAGCAACTGGTGCTTTAGCCAGGACATAGGGTGTTGTGAGGGCCGAGGCACCCAGGAAGGTTTTCCTGACAGTAGATGTCTATCCTGCTCTAGACCTGACCTGGAACAGGCATAGACACCGACCCCGGGACACCAACACCAGCACTGTAACTGCCACAACAGCGACTGCAACACACCAACAGTGAAGCTCTAGCAACAACACACCAACCCCAGTGACACCGACGCTAATGTCACATCAGCTGGCAGCTGGGACATCAGAACCCCAAGAGGCAATGTGGTCACAGACCTGGTGCCAAGCCTGGGGGCAGCTGGGCTGAGAGCAGCTGGCGCTGGGACCCTGGGAGTTGATGGTCCATGGGTAAGGTGGCCCATTTCACAGAGGGAAATACAAGGCTGAGCTGGGCAGGTCCACAAAGGTCCAGCAGTGCCGAATTTTCAGAATCCCAACCCTCCCTTCTGGGCTCCTCAGTGATCCCTCCCAGGCAGACGCCCGGCTAACCTGGCCAAGGGGCACCTGTGCAGGAGGAAGGCTATGCAGGAAGGCTCCGCCTATGTCTTTGGAAAGTGTCACAACAAGCACACAGTTGCTTGACTTCCTTCAAAATGAAATTGAGTTTCTATGTCAGCATTTGGCCAGAGTGAGCAATACCTGCCACTGAAGGCCAAGCTGTCATGTCCAAGTCGAGGTCATTTACTAGAGCTAAGGCTGTGTTCACAGTGAAATAAGAGCAATTCGCAGATGAGGCAGCAGCTGATGGTGGCATCCAAGACACAATGGGTGCCTGCACTTGCCGGGGGGGACAGTCGGACACGTAATCCTTACTCTTGGCAGAAAAATGAACCTTCTGTGTGCAGCTAAATACCACCTTGTGGCTAATCTCCGTGACAGGCTTCTCCTCCCTGTGCGGTCCCCCTCCCCTCCTCACAGGGGCTGCCCTCCCTCAGGGCCCAGAGGCCAGGAGGAGCCCACCCACCTGCCCCCTGAGGCCAGGACCCAACACATCAGTTTCTCCTTGATTTCCATCATCCCATTTCCCACTGGGGCTCTGTTCTTGGTCACATAAAGACTTGCCTGGGTCTGCACCCTGCAGTCCTCCTTGGGCACAGCCATCCCCTGGCCTCAGGATGACCCAGCTAAAGACAGGCTTTGGGCCTAGAAGCCCTTTGTAGAAACCCTGGTCTGGTGACTGCAGATAGAGGCCCGAGCCTGAATGAGGCTTTAGAAGGTGATCAAGACTCATATCATGAGGGTCCCCTTCCAGAGCCCAGTCTTGGTCCTCAGTGTCTCTCTGCAACATGCCTGTGACAAGCCAGCACCCTCCCATCCCCAGCCCCAGTGGCAGTGCCCGGCTCATACAGCCATCGACTTTCTAGACAGCTATAGATGCCTGGCTCCTTCTCCACCTGTTCTCATGGAGCCAGAATCAGAGCTAAGAAATGTGGTTCCAACCCTGTCCCTCCTTCCTGGCTGCCTCGTTAAGTGCCCTCAAGGCCCTGCAGTCACGCCCATGTAGCTGGCGGTCAAGCCTTCCAACAGCCCACTGCTGTCTTTCCGGCTCCCAGAAGGACCACATCCACACCCCAGCGGGCCAGCCCCGTGGGCCCTCGCCCCGACACACGTCAGTGCCACCTGTCCTCCTGCTGGGCTGGCTGGGGAGGACAGACGGATCCACCCCAGGGCAGGAGTGTGCCCTCCCCAGGGCGGAGCCAGACCTCTCTGTCCTGGCCCTCGAGGCCGCCTGCAGCATGAGCCCCACCTCCCTCCCCAGGGCAGCCTTGATCGACGTGCTGATTTATTCTGTTTCAGTGACTGGAGTGAAGTGGTGGGCGGACTGCGTGCACCCAGTGACCCAGCCCACTGCACTCACGTCCTGTACAACTTCGTCCCAACAGTGGGTGGGACTTATTAACCCACCAGACAGCAGCAATGGCGGGGTATCGTGTCTGTGCTTGCGCTCGCAGACTGTCACGTTGGTCTTGCTGGCAGATTCTTGCTGGCTTGGGTGAGGCAAGTGGCTATGTTGGCACCTTCCCCAGCCGAGCCTCGGACAAGATACCCTGACTGTGGCCTGTGAGTCCCTGCGTGGAGACGTGGCCCCACTGTGCCGGGCCATCACCACAGACACGGTGTGTTGTTTTAAGCCACTAAGTGGTGGCTACGTGTCACACTGCCATGTGCTAGTGCTGACTTCATCAGAATTGGAGGAACCACAGACCTCATTTCTGCTCTGGGTTTCTCGGCCTCACGGGAGACAGAGAGGCCAGCAGTCAGCGGTGAATCGCGTGAACCCCGTGGCAGAGTGGGGAGCATGGCCTTGGAGGCGAGGGGGACTTATGAGCCTGCCCGCCCGCGGGAGCGCACACTGGGGAGAGCTTCGCGTCCGTGGCAGCGGCTGGATCAATGGCAGCCCGAGGCGCCTGATGAAGAATTAGCAGGTCGGGTCTCAGGCTGGGGGACAGGCAGTCGGGCAGCACAGGAAAGCTGCTCGTGGGGCCCCCATGGACAGCTGGCCTGAAGTGGGGCGGGAGCCTGCTCCATGCCCTCACCTGCCGGCCAAGGCTCCGGGCTGCGCCGTCCCCAGGGCCCCCGCTCAGAAGCTCTGGGCCTCACGGAGGAGCCCTGGCCCCTGTGCACTGAGCCTACGGCAGTCGTGTCCCTGTCTCCCTCGAGAAACGGAAGGTATGGCGCTCGGGGCCGGAACCACCTCACCCACCAGGCAACTGGCCCGCAGAAGGCATCAGGAAAACAGACTTGAAAGGCAGCTGTGGGAGAAGCAGAATTACCTTCCCAGTCTGTCACCTACCGCAGGGCGACCTCGGGAAGCCCGACCTGGAAGAGATGCAGGGGCATTTCAGGTGTCCTCCGCACCGCGCCGGAGCAGGGACTGGCCACCAGGCCTCTACCCCTTCCTCCCGTCCTCCCTTTGGTCCTCATGGAGTGAACCGCTGCCCTACTGGGTGTGGGAGAGAGACGTGAGGCATTTGGGAAAATGCCAAGTAAAAAGTCTATTTCTGGATGCCATTTTTTAAGGAAACTCATATATTTTTAATAAATTTTATTTTTTAGAGAAGTCTTAGGCTTATAGGACAATTGTGCAAAGTACAAAATTTTGGAAGGAATATAAGAGATGGACAATTGACAATGGGACAGCAGCAAGTGTTTTCATTAGACACACATACACACACACACACCCCGAGGGCTAGGGCGTCTGCAAGGGCGACTGTGTCTCAAATAGCCAGGGTTGGCTGTGTGGCTACTTTTGGAACAGTTGGGTCCCCAGATCCCTTTTCCAGCTCTGAGAAGTGGGGTGATTGACCCTCTGCATCCCAGAGAAAGAATGTTGTGGTCCTAACCCCCAGGACCTCAGAAGGTGACTGTATTTGGAGACAGGGTCTTTAAAGAGGTGATTAAGGTAAAACAAGTTCATTAAGATGGACCCTGATCCACTGTCCCTGGTGTCCTTGTAAGAAGAGATTAGGACACAGAGACTCACAGAGGAAGGGCCATGTGAGGACACAGGGAAGAGGTACCGTCACCCGCCAAGGAGAGAGGCCTCAGGAGGAGCCAGCCTGCCCAGAGCTGGATCTCGGACTCCAGTCTGCAGAACTGAGGGAATAAGTTTCTGTTGTTTAGGGACCAGACTGTGGGCTCTATGGCAACCCCAGCTGACTCCCACAGGCCCAAATTTCCAGATTCACTGGGCCCAGTGAGAACTCAGCACCTTGGATGAAGTCAAACCACAGCAAGGCATGGAACGGTGACATCTCAGAAAACAGAGACAAAGAGAGAGGGTGGGAAACAAAAGAACAAATGGACACGCTTCGTAGGAAGGGTCAAGAATCTGTGTCCTGGGTCTTGTCGACAACAGGGCTGGGGCCAGGCAACACTGCACATGCCCCCATGCTTGGGAGCCAGGCTCCCGCGCCAAACCCCAGCCCAGTTATCGAAGCACTGTGAGGCTAGAAAAAACGTTTCTCTCACGAGGGCTCAGATGCACCTCCTACTCACCCTTTCCAGAAGAATTTGCTCTGTCTGACCAATGTCCTCCTAAGTCAAAAAGAAGGTCAGAGAGCCACGTGGAAACCTGGGCAAGGCTGCGGGAGACACTGAGCGGAGCCTGGCCGGGGAGCGCCTTCCTGCAGACACAGGATGCCAGGGACGCCTGATGTGCTTCCACAGCTGGGAGAATTTGAGACAGAATTAATGTTAAGTGTATAGAAAACAAAGCAAATGAAAAAATAAGACCATTATTAGCTCCAGGGAAAACCGAGGGTTGGTGCAGAGGAGGAAAAGAGATCCCGTTATGGGCTCAGCTTTGAGGGATGTTTGTAGCATCGATCTGGCAGAAACGGCATTGTTATTGCTGGAAGCAGGCGGCGGGGAAGGGCCCTCCCCCTCCCTGGCCAAAATCAATGCTTAAAGCCTCAGGCTGGAAATCCAAGAAGCAGCATGATTATCAGGAAGGAGATGAAAATTTGTGTGTCAGGGCATCTAGCAGTGTGGGGAGAGGTGGCGTGGGACTGGGGGTTTTGTGGCAAACTTCACAGAGCCTGTGGAGGTACAGACCTCCGATGGATGGATGACTCGTGCCTGTGTGTAACTTAGTTCCCTGGGGCTGCCGTACCCAGTGACCACAAATGGGGGCTGAAATGAATAGAGATCTCTTCCTGTCCAGTTCTGGGGGCCAGAGGCAGAAATCCAGGTGTGGGCAGGCCTTCACTCCCTCCCCAGGCTCTAGAGGAGGTTCCTGCTGCCTCTCAGGGGTCCTGGGAGATCTGGGAAGGGTGGGCAGGGCACTTAGCTCTGTCTCAGACCTGAAGGTCCCCAGCCCTTCTTGAAGACAGGAACTGGTTGCCTCTGGGATGACTTGGGAGTGAGGACAGTGGGCAGGTGCCAATGTGTCCTCTGAAGTCACTCCAGGGGTATTTCCTCCACCCACTACTGGGAAGGGGCAGGAGTCCAGCCCAGGACAAGGTGAGGGCGGGGTCATGGTCAGGAGTCCCATCCTGGGCCACCAGGGACCAGCAACCCAACAAACAGGTGAGCCTCCACTGAAGGAGCATGGCCACATCCTATTATCAGAGGGGGTCCAGGAGGGTGGGCACTGAGCAGGGAGGGCCCCTGGCTCGCTCCTTCAGGAGGCAGAGGTGCAGCCAGAAGGGCTGAGGGGAAGAGGCCTCCCGGTCCCAGATTGGAGGTCTGATCACTGCTGCCTGGGCAGCTCTGAAGGTCTCACAGCCCAGCTGCGAAGGCCGTGGGCCGTGGGCCATGGGCCGTGGGCCGTGGCTCGCCTCACCTCCCTGTGCAAATGGGTTAGCCTTCCTCCTCTTTTTCCCACAGTTAGCGGGTGAAGAGGCTGGTTTTCAATCAGGAGACTGAGGCTTCAGGACTCAAGGGCTGAAAAGTGGCCAGTGTGGGAGCCCCGGGGACTGGCCCTTGTACAGGGGAGGACCAAGCCAGGCAGGGAGAAGCTACCCCACAGGTGACCCCTGCTCCCTGGAGTGCAGGTTGGAGTTGGTGACTGGCTGCTGACAAAAGTCACCAGGGTTTCCTCCTCTCTCTCCATTACTTGCTCCAGGGAAAGCCAACCCCCATCTGCATGGACACCCAGGCAGCTCCATGCAGCAGCCCCATGGGGGATGGAGGCTTTGGGAGGCGGCCGTCTCAGGGGCAGGCCCCAGCCCCTTCCAGCCTTCAATGCCTTCCTTGTAACCTTGAGAGAGGCTGAGCCAGAATGTGCAGTTTTAATCTGTGAGCTGAGGAATGTGCGGTTTTAAGCTGCTGCATTTGGGGGCAGTTTGTTCTGCAGCAATTGATAGTGATCCGGGTGGGGGTACAGGGGGACCCTGAGAAAACACAGAGAAATGAGCAGGGTCAGCACTTCCACGGTCCACTGACCACAAGTCGATGACCAGGATGTGAAATCGCCTCTGAGTCAGGGATGACAGGGAAAAGGCCTTCTACCAACTGAGCCAGCCACCCTGTGGCAGAGAGAGAGGCTGGAGGCAGAGATAGAGACCCTGGTGACATGAAGTCAGGCCCATGGTCCAGGCACAGGCACAGAATTTCTGAGCAGGAACGGACCCTCCAGCCCAACACTTTGTTTACAAATGAGGAGACTAAAGTCCAGGAGGCTCACTTGGCCAGGTCACAGCCCTGGCCCCATCAGATCAAATGGCTCCAGCCCCATGCCTGCTCCCTTCCTCCTACCCCTCGTGGCTTTAGGGCAGGAAGAGCCGTGAAGTTGCCAACCTCTCAGGGATCCCTCGAATTTCCCTAACTCACACTCTGCCCTGTACCATGCCCACACTGATATCTGGCCAGCATTTCCCTCTCCCAATATCCAACGGAGACTTGCCCACTGAGACCAGCTCAAAATTCAATCTCTTCTGAAGACCCACTCCCCAGTCCCCACCACCCACGTGTTCCCTGCCCACTGTGTGGTTTTGGGTCTGAGCATCACCCCACAGGACGAGGGCCTGCAAGGGGTTAATGGCTACAAGTTGTGAAGCTGACAGCCTTACACCTGGAGAGACGGTTTCATGAGTGAATGGATCCAGGCACAGGAAGGTGGGGAAGAGTGAGGTGTGAGACTCCCTCTTATGCCTTGTCTCAGAAGAAGGGCCACCCACCTCCGATGGGTGTAGCTGGTGTTGAGCACACACAAAGTGTCAAACCTCTATTCACATCCTCCAGGCAGGCACCTCCCACTCCACCTGTTGGGGAGGGTATGGGCTCAGAGGGGAGGTTCATGCCCAGGGCTCTCCCCTTGACACCACATGGGATGAATTGACTATGGGAGGAGTGGGGTCACAGTGGCTCCAGAAGTTTCCCAGGGGGGATGCTGAGGACTCTGGAAGGCAGACATGGAGAGGCAGAACACCCTGTCACACATCTGTGACCATGATGACAGCTGCATTTTTCATCTTCAGGCACTGGGTTCAGCTCTTTCTCCTGGTTTAACCCTCATCCCACCCCCACCCCCAGTTGGGTGCTCCCACAGACCCCACTGTATCAATGAGAAAAGGGGGGCCTTAGGATGTTAGACCAGTGACTCAAACCATGGAGCAGTCAGATCCAGGGCACCAGAGACCACCATGCACTTACCTGTATCTGGCCATCTTTTTTGTGTGGGTCTCGGGACTGTCATGGCCAGCGGGAGGGGACCATGATGTCTTGCTTGCTTGTTATTGAGCCTTGGGCCTAGAGCAGGGTCTGAAGGTTGCCTGCCTTGGATAAGCATGTGTAGAATGAATGGATTAATGGATAGATGGACAGGTGAATGGGTGGGTGGGGGAGTGAGTGGATAAATGGGTGGATGGATGGGTGGGGAGATGACAAATGAACTGATGGATGATGGATGGATGGATGGATGGATGGATGGATGGATGGATGATGGATGGGTGGATGGATGGATGATGAATGGATGGTTGAATGATGGGTGGATAGATGGATGATGGATGGATGGATGATGAATGGATGGATGGATGGATGGATGGATGGATGGATGGATGGATGAATGGATAAATGGGTGAATGATGGATGATGGATGGATGGATGATGGGTGGATGGATGGATGGATGGATGGATGGATGGATGGATGGATGATGGATGATGGATGGATGGGTGATGGATAATGGATGAATGGATGATGGGTGGATGATGGATGATGGATGATGGATAATGGATGAATTGATGATGGATGGATGATGGATGGATGGGTGATGGATGGATGGATGGATGGATGGATGGATGGATGGATGGATGATAGATGGGTGGTGAATGGATGGGTGGATGGATGGATAATGGATGGATGGATGATGGGTGGATGGCTGGGAAGATGACAAACAGATGAATGGGTGGATGGATGATGGATGATGGATAATGGATGGATGGATGATGGATGGATGGATGATGGATGGATGATGGATGATAGATGATGGATGGAAGGATGGATGATGTATGATGGATGGATGGATGGATGGATGGATGGATGGATGGATGGATGATGGATGGATGGATAATAGATGGATGGATGGATAATAGATGGATGGATGATGGATGATAGATGATGGATGGAAGGATGGATGATGTATGATGGATGGATGATGGATGGATGGATGGATGGATGGATGGATGGATGGATGGATGGATGATGAATGGATGGATGAATGATGGATGGTGGACGATGGATGGTGGATGATGGGTGGATGGATGGTAAATGAATAAACACATGAATAGATTTCTTCATCCACCTCAACTGCCCAGCTGTCCCTGCTCAGTGCCTGTTCCAAGCTCTGATTTCCAGAACCATGAATGAAAACCTGCTCCTTCCTCCAGCCCTGTTCAGATGCTCAGCAGCTACAGCCTTTTGGTGGGAGCATGCTGTGTGATCCTCTGCTAGGTCTCTCCACCCAGCAGGGCTCACTACATAGGAGTGAACATTTGGCTGTTCCCTTCATCTTTCAGTTTGGCTCTGGAAGGCAGCTCCTCCCACCCCAAACATCCCTTATCAGAAGCTGTGCAAACTGCAAGTAAGATTGCGGGGGGGGGGGGGGGAGACATGGGGGAAGTGGGGGGCTTAGTGGCCTGGGGTTAATTCCCCATTTTCACCACATTGGAAGGTGATGTCTTTGAGATGATGTCACAATTTTCTCTTTCCCCTAATTAAACAAAGTGCAGCCAAAGAGGGGGTGGGGCCAGGGGAGAAAATGAAGAATTAAAGGCATTTGCCTGCGGTCTCTTGGTTCCAGGCTTTCCATTTAGAGTTTAAAAGCTTCCCTGAATGTCTGCTGCACAGAGATAGGAATGGTGAAGTAAAGACAATTTCGCCCCCTCCCACCACCCCAGCATGAAAAGTAGGGAGAAGGCAGCCCTAGGAAACAAGTGAGGATGCTCCTACTCAAAGGCCCAAGAGGCCCAGAGGCTGAGGACCTGGAGAGAAGTGCTTGGCAGTAACATGACTAATCCTCCCTCTGTTGTTGGCCTGTTCTCCTCCCACAGGTGCCAACTGGAGGACAGTGGTGATGCTGGAGACCCAGGGGGGAGGCTACCTGCACGTTGGAGACAGCTGGGCCCTTTCAGCCATAAGCCTAAGCCCAGATGCCACTGTGAGCCAGGGTCTGTTAATAGAGCCCTTTGGAAAGCAGGTCTACTGGGGCATGAACTGGGCTCTGCAGGGGCTGCACCAGTCTTCTGTTGGTGTCCCCTATAGCCCTGTGACATTATTACTGTCTTCCCACTTCACAGCTGCAGAAGCTGGCCTTGAATCTTCCCCCTCACTGGCACCACTTAAATCCCATTGGCCAGAAATGGCCACAGCTCCCTGTAAGGAAGGGAGGGGGCCGGAACTCAGGAACAGCCCAGGCCTTGAGCCCCATGCCTCCACTCACTGAACCCCTTCTCACCCACTGCTTGATTCCACACCCCAGGTTGCCCAGGAAAAGAAGCGCAGCAAGTGGAATGGGACCAAGCTTTCTCTCTAGAGGGGCCCAGCTGCCTCATGCGGGGACAAAGGCCTAGGAATGACCTCTGGGGACAAGCTGGTTTGATGACCACCTGTGCAGTTTTAAGAGTCTCCCACATGGGTTCTGGCGCTTCTGAGATGGTCCCCGTCGCCCTGCACCCTCCTGGCAGCTCTGTTGGCTCTGTCCCCATGCTCTCGTTGTATCGACTCTGGCCTGGGTGGACACTGAGGCATCATTCCATAGAGGGGGCAGGCGGGGTGGCTCTGGAGGTCCACAGACACCCCTCAGCTGTGTCCCTCATCTCTGCAGCAGCTAAGGGCCCACTGGGCTTCCTGGGGGGACAGCATAATGGGGGTGCCCTCTGATCACTACTGCATGGGGGATCCACTTCTGTTCAGGACACTTGGCCTCCCCTCAGCTCCTGAAGGGGCCTCATCATTGGAGCCTCTGGGACCATTTGGCCAGCAATCTTGGCCCTCAAAGGACATCCCTCTTCCCTACCCTCTGCTCTCACTCAGCAGAGACTCTGCCTCTCAGAAGCATCCTTGGCACAAAGTCAATTGGAACTCACGGGGCCTGTGAGGCCCAGAACTACCAGGTCCCACCCAGCTCTGGCATCTCCCCCTCCTCCAGGCAACCTCACAGCCGCCCACCTGGCTGCCTGCCCACATCCTTGGCACTTGTCTTCCCTCCACCAGGACATGGCTCTGGATGGAGAGGCTCCCGGTCATCTCATGCCCAACCTTGCCATGTCCTGTTGCAGAGGGTCCCTCCCCTGAAATGCAAGTGTCACATTGTCAACCTCCAAGTTGTTTGTCCCCGTCTCGAATGTAAGCTCTAAGAAGATATGGTTCAAGCAGGCTGGGCTGGTCCATCTGGCACCAGGGCAAATAAACCTGACTCAGGGCACAGGGCTATTTGAGGAATGAGTCAGTGAGTGAGTGAGTGAATGAGTGAGTGAATGAATGAGTGAGTGAGTGGATGAATGAGTGAGTGAATGAGTGAGTGAGTGGATGAGTGAGTGAATAAATGAGTGAGTGAGTGGATGAATGAGTGAGTGAATGAGTGAGTGAGTGGATGAGTGAGTGAATGAATGAGTGAGTGAGTGAATGAATGAGTGAGTGAGTGAATGAGTGAGTGGGTGAGTGGGTGAGTGGGTGAGTGAGTGAGTGAATGAGTGAGTGGGTGAGTGGGTGAGTGAGTGAATGAATGAGTGAGTGAATGAGTGAATGAGTGAGTGGGTGAGTGAGTGGATGAATGAGTGGGTGAGTGGGTGAGTGAGTGAATGAATGAGTGAGTGAGTGAATGAGTGAGTGGGTGAGTGAGTGGATGAATGAGTGGGTGAGTGGGTGAGTGAGCGAGTGAATGAATGAGTGAGTGAGTGAGTGGGTGAGTGGGTGAGTGAGTGAGTGAATGAGTGAGTGGGTGAATGAATGAGTGAGTGAGTGAATGAATGAGTGAGTGGATGAATGAGTGAGTGAGTGGATGAATGAGTGAGTGAGTGAATGAGTGAGTGAGTGAATGAATGAGTGAGTGAGTGAATGAATGAGTGAGTGAGTGGATGAGTGAGTGAGTGAGTGGATGAGTGAGTGAGTGAATGAGTGAGTGAGTGGATGAGTGAGTGAGTGGATGAGTGAGTGCGTGAATGAATGAGTGAGTGAGTGAGTGAATGAATGAGTGAGTGAGTGAGTGAGTGAATGAATGAGTGAGTGAGTGAATGAATGAGTGAGTGAATGAGTGAGTGAGTGAGTGGGTGAGTGAGTGAATGAATGAGTGAGTGAGTGAGTGAATGAGTGAGTGAGTGAGTGAGTGAATGAATGAGTGAGTGAGTGAATGAATGAGTGAGTGAATGAGTGAGTGAGTGGGTGAGTGAGTGAATGAATGAGTGAGTGAGTGGGTGAGTGAGTGAATGAATGAGTGAGTGAGTGGGTGAGTGAGTGGATGAATGAGTGAGTGGATGAATGAGTGAATGAGTGAGTGGGTGAGTGAATGAACTCATCTCTCCTTAACTCATTCTCCCCAGGCCCCGGCTGCCTACTCCTGAGGGCCCTCCCTTAACGTGGACGGGCTGTTCCAGACCAGGAGGGTGAGGGCAAGGACATGGGAGACAAGAGCTTCCTGGCCTCTCCCGGAGGACCGGGGGTGGAGATAGCCCGGCTCACGCAGAAAGGCTGTGCCTAGGGCTCTGCGAGCAGCGGGGGGGGGGGGGGGCTGAAGTGGCTGCACTTACACTGGTCAGGCAGGTGCTGGTGGGCACCCCGGGGGATGGCGGGCAGGTGGAGGTGGGGCCTCGGTGGCTGGGAGGCTGCACAGAAGTGAGAGTAGGAAAAGTCTGAGAGCCTTTGGCCTACACCAGACGCCACAAGGAGGGCTTGTCTTACCATCTGTCGTTGGATCCCGCGTGGCCAGCCAGTCCAGCATTATCACCCTCACTTGGTGAAGGAGACAAGAGTCCTGTTTGTCCCAGGTCACTAGCCAGTAAGTGGCAAAACTGGGAACCAAGCCCAGGCTGATGGCTTTTCTGTCTGTGAGATGGGATGACAGGGTCGGGGTCTGGGGTCTGCCTGGATCTCTGAAAGCCCCAGACCCGGCCCAGCCCAGGCTTCCACCTGCCCCCACCCTGTGTCGGGGCATGGCCATGGCCCAGGTAACCACGGAAACACTGACCTAGGTCCCGGGTTTCCCAGGGGGCAGGGCAGAGCAGGGCTTGATGGCAGAGCTGCCCAAGTCTCGGCATGCCAGCCAAATGCCAACCGCTTATTAATCTCACAGTGCGAGGCCTCGGAGTCCCTGCCCTAGCCTCCATTTCCTTTGTCTGGGCCGTAATTGTCTGGCTACCTCTCCAATTCTATAATTAATTGCTTTGGGGAAGGCAGCCCAGCTGCTTAACTCTTTCCCTTCTGTGTCTTATCTCAAAAGAAGGTGACAGGTGCCGGCACAGCCTTTGTGTATACCTGGACTGGGGTCAGGACCCCGGCTCAAGGCCCCATCCCTGCCACTGGCTGCTAGCCTCAGTTTCCCTATTTCCCAAATGCAGATAAAGCCGCAGCCCTGCCTTCGGGTTAATTCCTCGGCTCTGCTTAATTCAACTCCACATCTCTCGACAAGGATTAGACACATTCAAGCGTGTCTATCACTCCAGTCAGCTTGAGGAAGCCAGAGGGGAGGGAGCGCTGGAGCGGGGACTGCCACAGGTGTAGGCACGGCCCGGGTGTCCTGGGGCCAGGGTGGCAGGGCTCCCCTGCCCGGACAGTGCCAAGAGGCAGGCACTTGGAGCCCCAAAGGAAAGGGATAGTGTGGCCGCACACAGTTGATAATCATAGGACCCTGCACAGGTTCAGAGCTTACTCTGCACCTGGCGCGGCTCTAGGCTCGCAGGCCTCACACGGGGGCCTCTGGGTCAGATGCCGTGGCCGGGATGCAGTGGGCAGCCCACCTCAGTGCAGAGGGGGCTGCTGCTGGGGTTACCGGTAATGACAGAGGTGGAGGGCTACAGATGGCACAAAGCGTGTCTCTCTCTTTTTATTCCCAGCACTGCACTCCCTTTGATGCCTGTTGGTGTATAATTGCTTACTGAAGAGGGCTGTTTTTGCCCCAGATTACACAGAGCTTGCCTAAAATAGCTTTGAGCTCTTTGACAATCACCAGGCACTAGAGGGCTCAACAAGGAGGTGAGGGACCCCCTTGTACAGAGGAGAAAACTGAGGCCAGGGGTGGGGCGGGCCAAGGAGGCGCAGGCCAGTGTGCAGGGCATGACAAGAGCCAGGGCTGCAGTCTTGCTGGAAGGCTACGCCAGGCCCTGGGTCTGCTCAGTCGGCTAGCTCAGCATCTGAAAGCTAAGATGACCTGTCCTCTCAGGGCTGCACTGAGGGGGCAAGTGAGGCACTTGCCTTGGGGTCAAAAGCTGAGGGTGCAGGAAACTCAGAAATCAAGATAAATACTATTTTAATGCAATGTTAAAAAGTATGAATGCAAAAACATTCAAGATAAACGAAATAGCCAAGTTTACATAAAACTCAGGTCCCACAGAGTTGGGATCAGGGCAAGGCATGTGCAACACTCAGCAATCTAGGGCCGTGGTCTTCTAATGCAGTATTGCAAAAATAAAAACATGTGCTAAGGTGTCTTCCAGGAACTAGATATCAACACAGGGCCTACCTGACCCTGCAGCTCCCCCCATGGCCTAGCCCTGACCTCAGCTGGATGCTGTCTTGATTTTAAATTCTTATTTTGCTCCTTGTGGGTACTTTTGCACTTATTTTGATATATTTTTAAATTGAACACTAAAAGATCATTCATCTCAGCTACCAAGTATGGTGGTGCTCACCCTGGCCCCAGTCCTTTGCCCACTCCCACTCCATCTCCCCCTCCCCAGGGCACCAGGAGACAGACATGCAGAGAGGGAGACTCTGGCAGTGCCCCTTCAGGGACCCACAGGGACACCTGCCGTCCCCTACAGGGACCCCTACCCTCATCGTCTGCCCACCAACTACTCTAGGCCAGGGCGAACACCTCCCAGAGCACCTGGGAGCCAAGCAGACCAGGAGAACTTGGAGGGACCGAGGGCCTTGGGCAGACAAAGGCAGCTGCCTGCCCATAGCATTTGGTCCTCAACACCTCTGGGGGCATCTCACCAGGGAAGCCCAGGGCCTGCACAAGCCGCAGCTGGTTCTGTCCTTTGCAGCCTGAAGGGCCAGAACAGAGACAGCCTCTTGGCCTGGTGACTTCCAGGGAGGCAGGACAGGACACTGGGCCTGCTCAGGGGGTCACTCAGAAGTGCCAGTGTGCCTGAAGGGATGCGGGCTTGAGTGGATGAGAATGGGTGGGAGAGAAAGGGGTGGAGGGAGAGGTGTTCTCAGTTCCTCCTCACGAGACCTTGACCAGGGCACTGCCCACCCCTGACCCTCAGTCTCAGTCTTCTCACCTGGGCAGGGGTAGAGGAGCAGTGGGCACTCAGGTTGTGCACTTTGGAGCCAGCTGCCCTGGGTAGAGAGCTGGTCAGCCTCTATTTCCTC
Source organism: Miniopterus natalensis (assembly GCF_054644295.1). Lineage (NCBI taxonomy): Eukaryota > Metazoa > Chordata > Mammalia > Chiroptera > Miniopteridae > Miniopterus > Miniopterus natalensis. Next base: position 42,733,663 of record NC_142096.1, on the reverse strand, counting down.
ATCTCCAAAATGGGGTAATGCTTCTTAGAATTGTAAAGATTAAATGAACAGTGTGTGTAGGTGCCAAGCGGGTTGCAGGCACGAGATGAGTGCTCAGCAAAGAGAGGAACCCGGAACGCTCGGGGGGGGGGGGAGGGGGTGCTGTCCTCTTGTGGCTCTGCCATAGGCCTAAGAAAAGGTCATGGGCCTGGGGGCTGAGTGGACCGGACGGCCCGTGAAGGCTGTCTTCCCAAGGCATCGTGCCCAGGTGCTCCCGAGTTGGCCCTTCCCTCGGCAGCCAGGGAGGGAGAGCTGGCCTCTAGCGGTGGCCGCCTCTCCCAGACTTGCCCCCAAACCCAGAGCTTAGAAAGCAATCAGTCTCACATCTATGGGAAGTTAATAATAAACGAATTTCCCGGCTCATTTTGCTGACACTGAGATCTAACATGCGGTGTCTGTGGAGTGATATATTGCAACAACAGGTAATACCTGAGTGGCGGCTCCACAGAAAAGCCGCACCGGGGTGAGCGCACTGCGGGTGACCCGAGGCCGTCTCAGCGCTGGCACTGGACCACCGATCACCCGCCCCAGGCCTCCGAGCGCCTCACAGGAGGCAGTACCCAGGGTCCGCTGAGGCTCTCCTGTCCCGGCCTGGGGCTGACCGGTGCTGGGTGACTGCGGTGAGTGGCTCTGAGACAAGCACTGTGATGGAGGGAGCACAAACAGCTGGGAGAGTGAGGGGTGGTTTTGAGGTACCTTAGCCTCGCTTGGGTAGGGTGGAGGCGGGTCAGGTGTGCGAAGGAGGGGAAGGATCCGGTCCTTCTCACTGGAGGAGAGCAGCTGGAAGTGTCAGGCAGGTTTACAGAGGTGGCCAACTCTGGCCACTCTGAGACCACCGTCTTGGGAGGACCCTCAGTCTCACAGGGAAGGAGGACGGTAGAGGAGGGGCCGCTCTAGAGGAAGAGGCTGGGGCTCTGCCTTGCTCCTGTCTCCTGGGCAGGCCCTGAGACCAATAGGTTAGGAGAGGCCGCTGTGCCCACCGGAGCAACTCAAGTGGCCCCGAGGGAGTCAGAGTGGGTTCCATGTCTCTAATGGAGCCAAGGGGCCACCTTGTGCAGAAGCAGGAGCACCTCAGGCTGGGACCTTCCAGCTGTCAGGCCCCAGCACACTCAGCTCTGTCCTGGGCCTGGGTGGCTCCCTCTCCTTCCCCCTCCCTGCCTCCATGGTCCTTACATTGGGCTCCTTTGGCCTTCAGGACAAAATCCAAGGAGCTCAGTGACACCTCAGTGCTCACCTTGTGTGTCGCTTGAGCTTGCCCAAGGTGTCCAGCTTCCCACCCCCACCCCCAGCCCTTACACCTGGAGCCCCTTTATCCAGGAAATGCCTTTTCCCCCTCTGTCCCCATCTAGCTTTTAGGCCAGGCCCCGGGAATTGCCACCCCAGGCCCCTATCTGGAGGTCTGGCCCCCTGGGGATAACAGAGGCTGAGCTGTCACAGCAGAGGTGGCTATCACTGACCTCTGTCACCTTCCAATCTCCTTCTAGCCCCTTCCAGAGATAACAACTGGCAGGCATTGGATGTTTATCATTCCCTAGCCTCGTCTACTTCTACTGCATTTTTATGTTCTCATAAACAACACAAGATGTGCTTTTGTAGGGCTTTAAACTTTACATAAATAGTGTGCTGCACTGAGCCCCACCCTGCACTTGGCATCCTTGCCCGCTGAGTGTTATCCCAGTTGCCAAGGGTGGTTCTAGTTCAACCTGCTAACTGCCCACACCTGCCCTTTACTGACCGCGGTGCGTTGGTGCACTGTCCTCTGGTGACAAACGGGGGGCTGTTTGCAGCATCCTCGCAGGGTGCTGCCTTGCTGTTCTGTGCTCACCCACCTCTGTGCACATCACGAGTTTTCTAGAAGTAGCATCGCTGGGTGTTCATCATGAGGGGCTTCACACACGGAAACACTTGTTCCTGGTGTGGAGGTGCCGGGGTCCTTTCCTGGGCAATGGGTCTGAGGCCCTTCGCCCCACACTCTGGAATCGCTTGCTGCTGGCCGACTCCCACAGTCTGTTCATCTGGCCACCTGTTGATGGACAATGGGGCTGTTTTCAATTTGAGGCTTTGGTCAATAAGGCTGCTGTGAAAATTCATGGACGAGTCTGTGCTTAGACACATGCTTATTTGGGGGTGGATACAATGGCTGGATCATACATAGGTGTATGTTTAACTTTTAGGAACCCATCAAACTGCTCTTCCAAAGTGGCCGTGTCAGTTCACATTCCCACGGAGCCACGAGGGTCCCTGTGCTCCGCACCCCCACCAGCGCTTGATGGGGTTGGTGCTTTTCATCGGGGCCATTCTCACAGGTGTGTGCATGGACCTCGCTCGGCTTTTAGTTTACAGTTTCCTGATGACTGATGCCAGTGAGCATCTTTCCGTTTGCTTGTATGCCATCCACGTGTCCTCGCTGAAAAGTCTCTTCAAATCATCTGCCCATTTCTATTGTCTTACTGAGTCTTGAGAGGTCTTCATATGTTTTGGATAAAAGTCCTTGATCAAGTGTATAATATATAAGTCATTGTTTTCAGTCTGTAGCACTCATTTCCATTCTTTTAACAGTGTCTTTCACAGAGCAGATGTTTAAAATTGCGATGAAGCCCAGTTTGTTCTTTTTTTTTTTTTTTTTTAATACATCTTTATTGATTTCAGATAGAGGAAGGGAGAGGGAGAGAGAGAAACACCAATGATGAGAGAATCGTCATTGATCGGCCTCCTCCTGCAAGCCCCCGACTGGGGATGGAGCCCGCAAGCCGGGCATGTGCCCTGACCGGGAATTGAACCACCATCTCCTGGATCCTAGGTTGATGCTCAGCCACTGAGCCACTCCAGCTGGGCCCCGTTTGTTCTTTTGTGACATTTCTGGCACCATTGCTCAGAGACCTGAGCCTAAAGGAAGGCTGTGAAGGCTCTGTCCTGCTTTCTTTTAGAAGCTGTATTGTTCTACTTCACAGTTAGGGCTATGATCCATGTGCAATTCATTTTTACATGGGTACAAGGAAGAGAGTGGAATTTCTTTTTAACCTATAGGTTTCTAATTGTTTGGGCACCATTTGTTGAGAAGACTTTCTCCACTAAGTTACTTTTGTGCCTTTATTGAGAAGCATTAGCCCATAGGTGTGTGGGCCTATTTTAGGACGGTCTATTCTGTCCCCTCGACCCGTTTGTCCACCTTTGTGCCAATGCCGTGTCGTCTTAATTACTGTAGCTTTATAAGCATTGAAATTGCATAGTGTTTGTAATCCAATGTTCTTCTTGTCTATAAGTAGTTCTGGTGAATCTTGGATCTTTATATTTCCATTTGAATTTTAGAATCAGTTGGCCAATTTTTTTTTTTACAAAAATTGCTTGGATTGGGATTGCACTGAATCTCCAATCAGCTCCCAAAGAAACATATCTCAACAATATTGACACATAAACAGGGTGTATCTGTCCATTTATTTAGGCCTTTTATTTCACTCAGCAATGTCTTACCGTTTTCCAATATACAGAGCCTTCATGTCTTTTATCAGCTGTATTACACAATATTTTATATTGTTATGCTTTTAAAAATGGCATCTTTAAACCTGATTTCCAATTGTTCCTTTCTGATACCTAGAAATACAATTGTTCTCGTGTACTGGGCTTGTGTTCTGCAGCCTTGCTGAGCTCAGTTATAGTGCGAGTAGGGGTGTTTGGATTTTGTTTTGTAGATACCACTAGATATTCTGTGAATAGACAGTTTTACTTCCTTCTTTCCAGTCTCTTATTTCTGTATCATGCTTCACTGCACGTGCTTGAGCTCCCACTGCAATGTTAAATGGAACCCTTGAGAGTGGCTATCACGGGATTCTTCCTAATCTCAGGGAGGGAACATTTAGTCTTGTCACTGAGACTGATGTCAGTGCACGTTTTCCATAGATGTATTTTATGAGGTCAAGGAAGTTTTCTTCTTGACCTTACTTGCTGACAGTTATCATAAATGAGTGTTGGATTTTTGTCAAATACTTTTTTTGTCCAATACCATTGGGGTGCTTCTATATTTTTCCCTTGTGTTTGTTAATACAGTAAATGAACTGACTTTCAAATGTGAAATCAGCAGTACATTCCTGGTGGGTGATCTCCACATGACCATGAGGAAGTTTCCTTTTTTATATTGTCGACCTTGACTTGATACAATCGTGTTTAGAAGTTATGCATCTATGCACATAAGAGATATTGATCTGGAGTTTTAGTTTTTTTGCAATAGCTTTGTGTGGTTTTGGTATCAGGATACTGCCAGCCTCATAGAACGAGCTGGGAAGTGTCTTAGTATATTTAAGCTGCTATAACAAAAAGCAGAGACTGGATCAGGGCTTATAAATAACAGGAACTTATTTCGCACAATTCTGGAGCCTGCAAGTCCAAGATCAGGGTACCAACCAATTCCATGCCTAGTGAGGGTCCACTGGCTCATAGATGGTTCATAGGTGGTCCCCTCATGGCAGAAGGGGGGTTGTATGAAGAATCTTTGTGGGGTCGCCATCATAAGAGCATTGGCCTCATTCTTGGGGCCTCCACTCTCATGTCATAATCATTTCCTAAAGGCCTCGCCTCTAAATGCCATCACCTTGGTTTTAATATATAAACTGGGGGGATGTCACAAATATTCAGTCCATAGCAGAAAGTATTCCCATTTCCTCTGTTTTATAGAAGAGTTTGTATAGCATTGACATTTGACATTTTTTCTTGGTAGAAGTCACCAGTGAAGCCATTCGGGACTATAGTTTCTTTATGGGAAAATTTTTAACTACAAATTTAATTTCTTTAATAGATGTAGGGCTATTTAGGTTTTCTATTTCTTCTTGAAGGTGTTTGCGTTTTTCAAAGAATTTTTTCATTTCCCCTAAGTTGTCAAATTTATTGGTAAAAATTGGTTCATGATATTCCTTTATTATTGTTTTACTATCTGTAGAATCTGAGGTAAAATCAACTTTTGAAATCCTGATATTGTGAATTATGAATGCTCTCATTTTTTTCTCATTGGCCTGCTTAGAGGGTTATAAACTTTATCCATCTTCTCCAAGAACTAGCTTTTGACTCCACTGATTTTCTCTATTGTTTTTATAGTTTCTATTTCACTAATTTTCAATCTGATGTCTGTTATTTCATTTCTTCTGTTTACTTGGGTTTAGTCTCTTAGGTAAAATCTGAGCTCGCTGGGCTTAGACGTCTTTTTGTCTTTTGTCTCCTCGCACAGGCAGCCATTTCGGTAAAGTTCCTCTAAGTACTGCAAGGGCGGGGTCGCAAAATTCTGATACATTGTGTTTTTATGTTAATTTGGTTCAAAATGCTTTCTAATTTCCCTTTTACTTTTTCCTTTGACCTAGGCGTACTTTAATTTTTCAATATTTAGAGATATTTCATACATATTTCTATTGTTTTGTGTGGGAGAGTAAATCTGGTCCCTGTTATTTCATCTTTGTTGGAAGCGATCTTCCTTCCTGTAGACTGCAGATTGCCCACTAATCCTTTATAGTCTTAATTACCATGATGGTGTGTCATGGACTGGACATCTTTAATTAGCTGGCTCTGTTTCTGAGAGGGCAGGCCTAACCTGAGGACTAATGTGGTTCATCATTTCTGGAAAATTCTCATTCGTTATATCCAAGATCGCCTCCTTCCTACCTCATTCAGTGGAGGGTCTCCCCCGCCAGCCCCACTGACTGCTCTTCATTCCTCCCTTCCTCCCTCTATGGTGTGTGACAGGTGAACTCTCTGGTACGGTCACTCAGCTCCTCACTTCTGAAGTGATGTCACCCTTTGCATTTCCTTTTTGATGACTGTTTCTTTTCTACGTCCAGGATTTTCATTTGGTTACACATCATCATTCGATCCTGTTTCTTTTCTGCTGCCCCATGTAATTTATTTATTCTTCATAAGAATGTACCTTCATTACTCTTTTTAAGCAACGTAAACACACTTATTTTAAAGTCTTTCTTGGACTGTCTTATAAAATCAGTTTTACCTATAATGAATTCATATTCTCACTGTTGACATTTTTAGTTACTTTATTTACAGAGGCCAAACTACCACCCCTGTTGCTGAGAGAGTAGAGGTGGGGGCAGAGCTTGCCATGAGTGCTCTGGGGTAGCGGCCTCAGCAGGAGGCCCAGCAGAGCCCCAGCCACAGGCAGCGCTGCAGGAGCCAGACCCACCGACCGCGTGGCCACCCAGTTGAGACTTGCTGTGTAGAAGAGCCAAGGGGAACGTTAAGAGCATGCGCAGTTATGTTTCCCAGCATCATCCGAGCTCTGTCTGAAAGAAACGTCAGGAGTGAGGCAGAAAGGCAGCCCCCAAGTATCAACCAAGCCCACTTCCTCCACGCAAACCCAGCCGTCCAACACTGCCCTCTCTCCCAAGCCAGCCAGACACAGAGAGGCCACCCACAGCCTCTTCCCCAGTTATCCTCAGTCACCAGGTCCCTCAAATCCTCCCCACCCCCACTTTGCTCTCACTGACCCCACCCACCACCGCCTCTCCTGGGCCAGTGCAGGCTCCCATCCTACCTGTTCAGAGCTGCTCTGGCTCCTGCGCTGCCTTTCTCATCATTGTAGTCCTTGTACACTTTGGAATTTGTTTTGCAGACTCGTGGAATATTGGGGTCTTGTTTGTTTTACTCCCCTTCTTCTCTCTCTCTCTGTTATTTCTATGCACCTCTCCCGTGCCCCGCCAGAGCCACAGAGCCAGGCGTCATGACGGCAGCAGAGGCTCCTGTCCTGGAGAAGCGCTCACACCCAGGGGAGCGCTCACACCCGGGGAATGGCTCACACCCGGAGGAGCGCTCACACCAGGGGAAGGGCTCACACCCAGGGGAGCGCTCACACCCGGAGGAGCGCTCACACCCAGGGGAGCGCTCACACCCGGGGAATGGCTCACACCCGGAGGAGCGCTCACACCCGGAGGAGCGCTCACACCAGGGGAAGGGCTCACACCCAGGGGAGCGCTCACACCCGGAGGAGCGCTCACACCCGGAGGAGCGCTCACACCCGGAGAATGGCTCACACCCGGAGGAGCGCTCACACCCAGGGGAGCGCTCACACCCGGAGGAGTGCTCACACCCGGAGGAGCGCTCCGTGGCACCCAGGCCCTCTCTGCAGCAGGGACAGGGCTACAGTCCCCATCCTGCAGACCCTCAAGGACAGTGACTTTTGGGGAGTGACATGGAGATTCCGGGGGAGGGGATGTTGGCTGGCATGGGCTAGTGGTGGGGCATGAGGGCATCAGTGAAGACCCCCCAAATCTGGCGGATGAAGGCAGCACTGTGCTGAGGTCCAGGGGAGGAGCACCCAAAAGCCCTGGGTGGGATGAGCACCTGAAAGCCCTGGGTGGGATGAGCACCATGGGTTAAAGGAACAGGCTGAGGCAGCTGGAGCGCAGAGCAAGGTCAAGGGCACAAGAAGGGGCTGGGCCTTGGCAGAACCGGCAGGAGTCTGGGGTCCAATCAGCAGTCACCACGCTTGAGGCATGATGGGTGCCAGTGCAGTAAGGGGTCCTGGCCATCTCTCTCCCCAGGCACACGGGAAGCCCTCTAGGTACAGAATGGGTCTCCAGGGGTAAGCAAGGGCTGCAGAAGGTCCAGGTGGAATGAGAGGCAGAGTGCTGTCAAAGAAGACACCCAAGCCTGGGTCCTGAGCCTGGATGCCCAGCTGCATGGTGAGATGGGAAGGGCGGGGACGGAGCAGGGTGGGGAGGGGTGAGTCATGAACTTCACCATAGACACACTGAAGTCCAAAATGTAAGCGGGCCACCAGGGCAGGAGCTGTGGAGGGCTGAAGAACATGGAGGGCCATGGAACATGGGCGACATTCAAAGCTGCAGGAGGACCAGAGAGGGCGAGAGAGTAGCCTGAGGAGCCCTCCTGCCCAAGCCCAGGTCTGCAGAGAGGATGGCCCTCACTGCCCTCCTTTAAAGAAAACACTGCTGAGGAATGATTGGGCCACCCCCTACGTGGAGTGGCTTCCCCGCAGCCTTCAAGCACAATCACCAGCCTCGCAAACTCTTTAGTAACTGTGGTTGATCCCAGGCCGGGGTCTAATTGCTGCCCGTTGCTGTGATCTCAGAAAAGGTTTTCGCCCATGGGGGAGCTGAAAGCGCGGCTGCCTCCTTCCCAAGATAAATGAAGGAGGTTTTCTTTTCTCCTTTGAATGGTGGCAGGCAGGAAAGCAGCAATTACACATCAAAGGGCCGGGTTTCTGTGCTGGGACTGGCGGTGGAGGACTCACATATGAACAGTCTCCACATCACTGTTCCAGGGCCCCATCCTTGGGTCCTGCACCCCCACCCCGGCATCTGAGACAGTCTGAACCACCAGAAAGCTGGCCACCCACTGCCCCTGCCACCCCTGAGATTCCACCTGCACCCAGGGATAAAGGATGCAGTGGGTGTGGGTCTGATTCTGGGTTGGGGCCTGAAAAGAGCAGCTGTAGGAGAGAGGAGGGGACTCAAGAGGGGTAAAGACCAGGCCCAGGAGGTACTGTGGGAGCTGCTTCCAAACCCAAGTGGCAGAGTCTAGGGTGCCCAAACCTGGAGGAGGGGCTGAAGTGCATTTCCAACAGCCCTTCCTTGCCTCCCAGGCCATCCCCCACCAGCTGGGGGAAGTGACCCTGTGTGTCCAGGTCCAGGAGAGAAGCCTGCCCAGCCTGAGGCCTCCTGGCTCCTTCCTTTATTGCTGAGTCAGCTTGGGGCCAATTAGAGAAACCACTTGGGCCACCGGGCCAGAGTCTGAACAAGGATAGGGGGGTGGGAGGTAAAAGGTGTGGGGGAGCTGAAGACTCTGGGCAGCAGCTGGCAGTGCTCTCCTCCCCTACTGCTCTCTTCACTCCTCAGGGTAGGAGCAATTTGGTAATGGGCCTGTCTCCCTGTCAGACTCCAACCCCACACCTAATCCTAACTCCAGGGCAGGGCAAGGTCTGGGTACCTCTGGCCTGGGCCTTGCAGGTCCTCAGTCTGTATGGATGCCTGCCCATTGCATGGGGGTAGTGGGTGGGGGAGAGGCTGGCCCTGGAGCCAGGCCTCCCAGTGCAAATCCCCATCTCCACTTCCTAAGGGGCAGCCTGGGTGAGTGCCTGCTCCACTCCGAGCCCAGGCACTTTCTCTGTCTAATCACAAAGGTATGTTTAAATTACTTAAAGATATTGATGAAGATATAGTTTTAATTAAGAAAGAATAAAAAACAATGGGAGAGGGCAGAAAAGAAACAAGATAAAATGATTATGTATAACCAAATAGAAATCCTGGATATATATTACATAATATAACATATATAATATGATAGATATATGGATGGATGGATGGATGGATATATAGAAGATAAATAGATAGATACATAGATATATAGATACATGATAGATAGATAAATACAAATACACAGAAAGATAGATATATAGATACATAGGTAGATACATAGATAGATGATAGATATAGAGATAGATAGATGATAGACAGATGATAGATAGATAGATGATGATCATGATAGAAAGAAAGAAAGAAAGAAAGAAAGAAAGAAAGAAAGAAAGAAAGAAAGAAAGAAAAGAAAAGAAAAGAAAAAAGAAAAGAAAAGAAAAGAAAAAAGAAAAGAAAAGAAAGGATATTATCAGCTTAGCCACCCAAGATCCCCCCTGGGATCAGGCCTCCCCAGGACCCTGGGCAGAAGAACCGAGCACTGGGCCAGGAGTCCCTTCCAGACCCTCCCATTTGCTTGTTCACTGATTCTGCAGTAACCACTGACCTGTGACATTCTCATGTGTGCCCAACGCTGTCTGGCGTGTGCTGAGAGGCCCTCAGCCATCACTCCAGCTTCTGTGGGCCTGCTTTCTCGTTGGAGAGTGGGGAGCATTAGAGCCCCCCATGGGGTTGTTTTGAAAATTAAATTAAGCACCTAACAATAATATTAATTATGCCACAGCCTCCATTTTCACTACTACAGATTGCCAAGTGTTTACTGAACTGCACACGTGTGTCATCATGACCAGTGGCTGTCTCTGCTCCAATAGCTGGCAACACGGTCGCACTGGCGGCTTCCGCTGCAGACTGGCCTTCCACAGCCCCCCGCACAGTCCACTCTGCCGCCTGCCTCAGCTCGAGCATCGCTTCAGGAAGGGGCTGCGTCCAAAGGGTCCCCCGCGTGGACTGTGAAGCTACGGAAATGCCAGGCTGTGGAGTCCCGGGCAGAACGCGACTGCCGACAGGGCAGAGGGATGCACTCATTGCCGATTTTTCCCTTGACATCTCACAGGTCTGAAGATAAACACTGATAAAAATAGGGATGAGTCAAGAAATTTTCTTTCCCTCAAGCAAAGTCTCCTGGACAGATGGTGAAATCTCTCTGACGGCTCAGCGCCTCCAACAGCCCCTCCCGACTCCTCGCAGCCCGCGGGATTTATCTTCTCGCTGCATTATTTCTCTTTTTAAGGCTATTTTTAGGGTTCTTCAGTGATCTGATTCCAGACATAGGAATGAGTGGTCCACAGCCTGCTGGCTCCTCACCCCACACCCGCGGTGTCCGGGGCAGGAGGGCAGCCACACACCACTCGTTTCGATGTAAGGAAAGTAGAAGCGAATAAAGCTGAACTTCGGGTCTCAGGTCACACGAGCCACATTTCTGGTGATCCATAGCCACATGTGGCCAGGGCTACTGAACTGGACGGCCAGAGACTTATCCATCATCTCAGAAAGTTCCATGGGCATTGTCGTGGAGGACACCCCACCTCAGCAGGAGACCACCCAGGCCTCCCCCGGGCTTAGCGAGCCCTGCTCACTGATGCCAGCTGACCCACATGTCCACAGTCTCAGTCTTCCAGGAAAGTCAAGAGAGAAGCAGTCTGGCCTGCTTCCCGTGGGGCATTTCCCAGGCTCTGCCAATCTCCCCAAGCCCATCCCTTAGTGACTGCCAGGACGCCCTAACGAGAAGCCAGTTCACCGTGGTAGTAGTGGCCAGGAGGGGCAGGACATGTCAGCCAAACTCAATACATCTTTCCTTTTAAGGGGGCTTTGGGGGACCCTTAACCCCCACTGACACTGTAAGGGAAGTTATTGCGGGCACCAATAGGAAAATGAGAACATTTTTGATGAACCCTTTACCTGTCTTCAGATCAAATCTTCTGGGTTTTGAATATAATTCTAGACCAACTGCTCATGTATTCTTACCCCAAATATTCCACGAGCAGCTGCCATGTTCCAAGCTCTGTACCAGATGGTGGGATGCACCAAAGGAATCCTAGGCATGGCCTCCACACTCAAGAGTGCAGTCAGGAGCTGGTGTGGGGGTGCTTGGCTCCCCTCCCTATTTATAAGGGAAAAGGTGAAGGTCCTTCAGAAGATGGTCAGACAATGAGAAAAGCTGAGCCAGAGGCAAGCAGGAGAGGCCACCACAGGCAACGAACCGGCAGCTTTGTCCAGGGGCCCAGTGATGAAAGTGGGAGCAGGACGAGATCAGGAAGCCAATCTGTTGAGACCCATGGGTGTGTCATGCCCAGTGCACTGGGAGGCCTGTGCTAACATGCTTACAGTCATGATGCCTGTGACTGAGCAAGCACCCGCTGCGAGCTGGTCACTGAGCTGGGTCTGAGATGAGAAGACCCAGGAACATCCTCACATGACTCTCAGACTAGCCCAGCACCTCTTTTGAGCACCTACAAAGCATGAGCCCTGTACTCAGCACCCTCACACACCGTCTCAGTCAACCACCAGGGTAACTCTTGGAGGAAGACACTGTATCAGTTACCTACTGCTGTGTAACAATTTAGACTCTGGGTGGACCTCAGCTGGGCCATCAGCTCTGGGTTCCCGTGGGCTGCAGTCAAGTCACCTGAGGACCCACTGGAGAGGCTTCCTCCAGGCTCTCACATGCTCATTGGCCGGGCATCATCTGTTGTGGGCCCCTCGACTGAGGCCTTGGTCTCTCACTGGCTGTTGGTTGGAGGCTGCCCTCGGTTCCTTGCCACCTGGGCCCCCATAGAGCAGTTCACGGGTGGTGGCTGCCTTCATTACAGCAAGCAATTGAGAAGGCAAGAGAAGGTGTGAGCTGATCGAGTCATGGTCTTTGTACCTAATATTGAATGTGCCGGTCCACCCCTTTTACTGTTTCCTGTTGCTTAGAAGCAAGTCACCGGGCCCAGTCCACACTCAAAAAGAGAGGACCACGCAGGAATGGAGTACCAGGTGGGGGATCACAGAGAGGCCCACCATAGACACTGCCTATCCTCACTTTACACCTGGGGAAACTGAGGCCCACAGAGGTCCAGTGACATGCCCATGGATTCACAGCCAGGTCTGGGGTGGGAGCCCAGTCCGAGGCTGTTGGTCATCTCCTGATATCAGAGACACCCAGGTGGGAGCTTGAGCTGTCACTCCTGGAACACAGATCCCAGTTGAAAACGAGATGTGACATTTCTTAGTGCACACAGGGCTTTGCAAAATGGAAAAGATTTCATAAATATGCAAATGGCCGCGTCCTGCCTTGCCTCACAGCCCTCCCCCTCTGCAGACGCTGTAAGACCATCGGCAGTGGGCTTCTTAACGAACTTAGAGTCTGGCAAGGAACATAATCCAACCCGAGCGGGGTGGCCACCCCCACCTTCCCGTCACCAGCCTTCCCGGGCAGAAGAGGGTTGGGCTGGTGCTGTGGGAACTCTGAGCTGCTCAGCAACTGCCAGGTCCCCAGGGTGGATGCCCCTCAGCTCTGACCCCGGCAGGGCTGGGAGGGGAGGCAGAGGGCCCAGAAAGCCTTCCGATCTTTTCCCTCCTGTGGAACAGGTCATCGCCCCTTCCCTGCAAAACTGTCATGAGAATTAAATGAGATAATATATCCAAAGTCATTGCTTCTGTGCAACAGCAGATGCTGAACTAACAGCCCTGAAAACAAAGCCCTGTTTGGGTCAACATTCTGGTTGGGCGGAGGAGAGGCTAATCCTGCTCTTGCAAGTGCCGGGCGGGAGCTCGGGGCCCAGTTCCAGAGGGGGGCCCAGCACCCCTGCCCGGGCCAACCGCAGCCCGTGTCTCTCATTGGCTCTCACTGGGCCATGTGCTCATTTCTCAACCAATCCCTGCGGCCACGGGCGGGAATGTGCTACCGTGATTGGCTGAGGCCTGGGTCACATGTTTCATCTCCCCTGGGCCGCGGGTGAGGGTGTGGGAGGGACAGCCCAGCGGGTGGGCACCCGAAGCGGGCGCGTGCCTGGACCAGAGCCCCAGGAGCGCTGCGCCTCCGTCGCCCACCCGACGGCCCTGCCTCCCCGCCCAGCCGTCTCCCGGGCGGCGGGAGGCGTCCAGGTCCCGGGGTGCGCGGAGGGCCGCCGTACCCCTGGTGCGTGCCCGGAGGGCCGCCGTGCCCCTGGGTGTGCGCGGAGGGCCGCCGTACCCCTGGTGCGTGCCCGGAGGGCCGCCGTGCCCCTGGGTGTGCGCGGAGGGCAGCCTGTGCCCCTGGGTGTGCGCGGAGGGCCGCCGTGCCCCTGGGTGTGCGCGGAGGGCCGCCGTGCCCCTGGGTGTGCGCGGAGGGCCGCCGTGCCCCTGGGTGTGCCCGGAGGGCCGCCGTGCCCCTGGGTGTGCGCGGAGGGAGCCCCAGAGGAGAGGAGCCCGCCGAGGCGGACAGTACAGCAGGATCAGAAACCCGGGTTGGATGCTCTCTGCTGGCCCTGGAGAGCCAGAAATGTCACTGCCCACGGGGAGCAAGGCTGGCTGCCTGCCACATGCCCCCGGCCTCTGAACGCGGAGCTCTGCTCCACTGCGACCCTTTCCATAAAGATCTGGGAAGCTGGCAGTGCAGGTGGGAGGCAAATGTGTGAGTCATTCCCGGAGGAAAAGCTCAGAGCTGGGGCTCGGGCTGGAGGAGGAAGCAGGGGGAGGGGGAAGCGGGGGGGGGGGGGGGGGAGGCGGGGGGGGGAGGCGGGGGGGGGGAGGGGAGGCAATTCCAACACAGTCGCACACAGCCTGCAGCCTAGACCGGGGGAGGACAGCCGGCTGCTTCAAGGTCACGCTCGAGGCCCCAGACAACTGGGCCAAAGGTGGTCCATCTGGGCAGGTGTGGGAGCTACGTTTGCCTTTGCTCACAGGAGGGTGAGAGACGTGGGAACCAGTGGGGGGCCTGCGCAGAGGGCTGGGAACGCAGGGCGGGCGAGGCGGGCGCTGGGAAGGACATTTCAGGGAAGCAAGGCTCTGATTCGTACTCTGTGGCTGAGCTCAGATGGGAGGCTGCAGGGGGAAACTGAGTCCCTGAGTCTTGGTGGCTGGATGGAGAAGGTGCCCCAATGGAGATGAGTCTCTCTAGCCTCCCCTGAGAGCCTCTGGAAGTTCACTTGGTTCTCGCACATGATGACTCACTTAAAACTCCTCCCTGTTCCAGTGGCTCTGTCTCAGGCTGGGAGTTCCCCAGGGAACATGTGTGTGTGTGTGTGTGTGCTGGGATAGGTCCCCCCCACTCCTCTCCAGAGGCACAGCCTTGGCAGAGGTGTTGGGCAGGGCTGGGGAGGCAGGGAGCACACGGCTGGTTCCAAGTGGTCTGGAGTCCTTAAGAGAGAAGCCTGAGGGTCCCTCACTCGCCCTTGAAATCCAGGCTTGGCCAAATCACATTCAGGGACAAGTGCCCAGGCCCTGCTGGACCAGAAGGCTGCGGGAAGGCTTGGTGGGCCTGAGGTGGGAGCTGGAGGGGGGGGAGGGGTGACTGCAGCTGGAAGACACCTTGACCCTGGGGCCAGAGCTGGGGGCCTGAGAGAGGCCAGGTGGGGGACTTGGCCTGCTGGGAATGGGTGTTCCCCAGTGCACGTGGCCAAGGGCAGGCTGAGGCCACGTGGCCAGCCGTTTGGGAAGTGAGGAGGGAACCACCCACACCCCTCGTTTCCCAGGCGAGCAGAACACCTCTGGAACTCACTGTCCTCCCTCTGTCCCCTCAGTCCCTACCTGGCTGATCCCTCACGGGGGTGACAGAGTAAGCTTCGCCCCCGGCCTCCATGCCTCCAGCCTTCTCTGGTCCCTGGAGCTCCCCAGGGGGCACTCAGAAACAGGCCAGGTGAGCTCACTGTGTACCCAGCACCTTGCCAGCACCAGCCGCCTGACCTGAGAAGAGGGCCTTCTGGGATACAACCCACAGGGCCTGCTGGTGTGTCAGCCTGCATGCCACACCCCAAGGAGCCCAGGGCCATCCTGCTCTCCTACCCAGTCCTCCTCCAGCCTCTGCCCTTGCTGCTTCCTCCAATCTCAACAGGTTGTCCTTCATTCTGCCATTTAGGGTGGAAGGCCCTACCCAATCTCAGCTCAATCAGTCAGCAACTATTAATGAGCATCTAGTACCTGCCAGGAGCTGTCAGACCTCAGGGTGCAGAAGTAAACAATTCAGAGAAGCAGAGAGAGCCCCAGAGCATGCAGTGCGGCCAGAGCCAACTGAGCCTGAAGACGCACATGGAGGCTGGGGCGGGGGGGGGGGGGCAGGAGCTTCGTCACGTGGGCTCACTGGTACCAGGGGGGCTTTGCAAGTCACGAGGAAGTAAGTCACGGTCAGGTTTGTGTTTTTAAAAGATGACCTTGGGTATTGCGTGACAAAGGGATCAGAGGACAGAGTGGAAACGGGGGCACCAGGGGAGGCGATGCTGAGTCCCCAGGGAGGGGTGATGGTGGCCAGGCCTGGGGAGGCAGGTGCTGGGATGCAGAGAAGAGACACACGCTGTGAAGTGGGCAGGATGGGGATGACAGCTGGGGGGTGGGCAGAGCCAAGGAGAAGCTGCCAGGAAAGACAGCGGCTGCTGGCCGCACGAGGGGCTAAGGGCTGAGTCCTGGACAGGAGACCTTGGAAGAGCAGGAGTGGGAAGCACTAGAGCACCACAAGCCCCATTCTGAACATGAGAGACTGCGAGAGGACTCTCCAGGAGCCTCCATCTCCCCTCGCTCGGATTCCCAGGGGCAGGAAGTGCTGTCTGCACCCCAGGCTCTGGAGCTGAGTCCCCTCTCATTTCCTGGATCCACAGAGCAGCTCACCAGGAAAGTGATGGTATAATCCCACCAGCAGGCCCTGCATGAATCCCGTCCACAACAGGTGTCCTCACTGGACCCCAGGGCCCGGAGCCAGGTCCTGTCTCCCGCACCCCCATGCCCCCTGTGGCCCCTGCCGGGTTCCCAGCACAGCCTGCCTCCCACAGACAGAGGGCCAGGCGGAGGACGGGCTGGCCTTTGAGAAGGACCAGCCCTGCAGACCAGGTGCCCTTTACACTCCCTCCCTGCTGTGAAGGCTTGTCCCCTATGTCCAAGGGCTGACCAGGAAATGCCGACTTCAAATGCACTTTGAAAACTCCAGATACGTGTAAAAATGTTAATCAGGTTTATTTGTGGGCTCTCTAATCTTTTAGATAAGATTCTTTGACCTTCTTAGCGTCCCTGAGATGCAATTTTAACAGGGACCTGGCTCCTGACACCCAGGTGCCTTTTCCAAGGTCAAGCCTGTGCGGAAGGTGGGGCTGAGCCAGACCCATCTCCCAGGCCTGCAGGCCGGCACCTGCTGCCCAGCAGCCCCCAGATCTCTGCAGATTCCTCGGCCAGGATCAATATAGTACGCTGAGCTCAGAAGCCCACCCACGCCTTCTGCAGCCTGGGTAATTGGGCACAAGAAGCACACACACTCCCCTCGAATGCGGGAAGTGGGAAATTTTCTAATCCATCAGGCAGTCTCCCTTTCTCCTTCTACCTCTTTTTTCCCAACAGAAAAAGACTTTTCATTTGGAACCCTTCCGATGCAGATGTGTGAAGACTCTGGTAGCGACATCTCAGGGACTGAGCATCTTCTATTGATTGGAAAACACACACAGCCCTGGCGAGTTTGCACATCAGAAGGCCTTCTGCGCTCGGCTACGGGAAGCCAGCCACGGGGCCTCAGCGCCCCCTGGGAGCAGGAGCCGGCACTGCACCACCGGGACCCGCAGCCGGGCTGGGACCTGCAGCCGGGCTGGGACCTGCTGCAGGGCTGGGAGCTCCAGGGAAGGAGGTACTGGGAACATGGACAGCGGAGGGGAGTGATGCCACACCCAGACCAGGGGGCTTTGGACAAATCACTTTACCTGTAAAATTGGGGAAAGCCTGTATGCACCCTAAGGGCCTTTCCAATGAGCTGTGTGACTTTTGGAAAACCAGCCGACCTCTCTGCATTCTTGGCAGATAGAGCGATTCACAGGCACGCTGCCTGGAGGAAGCGATCAGATTTCCAGCAGCTGACTGCTGAGCACAGGTCCTCCTCTTGGTCAATTCACAAACACAGCCAGCCTTGGTCCCTTCCGGGTTTGACAAGCAAATAGGAAGACACAGGACTGAGGACCAAAGGTGTGGCTTAGAGCCAGGCATCAAGACAAAAGGAACATTCTGGCAGGAGAAGGCCCTGCCCAGCTCTTTCTCTAGGCATCTAGCCTGAGCAACAGGAGCCGTGGTCTTAGGCCATGAGACCCTGACCATCCTCTGGACAAGCCTCCCTGGTGCCAAGACACCTTGGCCACTGCCTGCCACACAAACCCTTTCCCACCTGTTAGCCCACCTGTGGGTCCAGTGCAGAGTCACCACGTGCAAGAGATGAGCCAGACACAGGTGTTCCACTCGAGGCTTCAGAGCACAGTGGTCTGCAGACTGGCCAGCCCGAGGCTGGGAGGCTGGGAGGAGGCATGAGCTGGGCTCAGGGCCGGAGGGGATCCCACACAGGAGGTGGGGGAAGGGAGAACACAGATGTAGCTGTTGCCGGGCTGTGTCTCCATGGGAGGAAGGATGCGAGGAATGAAACCTCTCGAGGAGATTCTAAGGCTACACAGATGCCTAGAGCAGATGGATGGACCCATCCCATGGGCCCCAGCTCATCTGTATCCCAAGGGCCTCAAAGGCAGTGATCTAAGAGGTGTGGGCCACTTGGGCGGGGGGGTGACCAAGTGGGAGCAGCCTTACACTTGATCTGGGAAGGAAAATATTCTCCCAGGGTGCGGCAGCCAAGGAAGTAGGGAGCTCATAGCACCCCATGCATCCAGGCACCCTGGGATCCCAACAGTACCACTGATGACTAGCAGGGTCATAAACGGTGTAGTGGAGGGTCCCAGGCCTGCACGTCACCCTGGGCCATAGTGTCCTCACCTATGAATTGGGGACACAGAACATGATCCCATTGGGTTCCCCACATCCGTCTTGCAGTTGTACTATGAAAACTTAGATGGGCCCATTTTATAGATTGGGAAAATGAGGCCCAGACACAAGAGGAAACTTTCCCAAAGCCTTAGCCTGTCAGTGGGTTCGCAGCAGGGCCCAGGCAAAAGTCTGGCTTCAGCACCAAGGGAGAGTTGAAGGACCAGCAGGGAAACTGAGGCAGAGGCCTGGTCACCTCAAAAGCTTTAGTGAGCACTCGGAACCGAGCTGGTTCAGCTCCGGGAACAGAGACCCCTCTGGCCTGAGCACACTGTCCCAGGTCAGTGACTAGCCAGCAGTGGGTGGCTGCAGCCACTCTGGAATCCAGCTGAAGCCAGAGAAGGCTGGCCTGGCATGTGGACCCTGGCTGCCAGGTTCAGGGGTCCCCCCTCCTGCTGTCAGATGGGGCGTTGGTCCCCCCTGCTGCCCTGGGTGGGCAGGAAACCCAAACTCAGACCTCTGCTTTAAAAAAAAAAAAACAAGTCAAAGCAACAAATTGTCTTCTAAACGGGAAGACTGCCTGCAGGCCTGGGGAGGGCGCCGGGGAGAGCACAGAGAGTGCACGTGCCCTTGCAGCTGCATGTGAGCCAGAGCCGCAGAGGCGGCTTTTATTAAAAACTACCCCTCTGTGTCCAATGAGTTAGGGAGCGCCTCTCCCAGGGAGAGTCTCTCCGGAGTTAATGTAAGCAACTCTGCCCGCAGCGGGCGGGAGGCGGCTGGCGGCTTCTCCGGTACCAGAGGACTGTCAGGACCCGGGCTGGGGTCAGGGACAGGGTGGGAACCTTCAAGATTTCTCCCAGTGGAGCTCAGACCCCAGGGGTCACTAGGCAGCAGATTTCCAAAGTCCCCCATGCAGACCAGGGAGGGGATATGGAAGAGGGGTCCAGGCTCCCCACTGCACAAATGGGAACACTGAGGCCCCCGCCCACTCCCAGACCAGGGACAAGCTCCCCCTCTGGCTTTGGGGTCCTGAACCCTGGCCTCCATTTCTTCCCAGTCACACCCATAGCCCAGCCATGCTCCGGGAGGGGATGGAGTCAGAGGCCTGTAGAAGAGGAAAGAAACAGGGGTGAAGGGACTTGCCCAAGGGCACACAGCTAAAAGCAAACCTGCCTCCCACAGCATCTGCTGCGTGTCACTGCCCAAGTGACACTGAGGTGCCTGCTGCCAAACCTGGGGGTGGGGATGGTTGGCCCCCTGGAAAGCTGTGCCCCTCCCTGTCAGGCACCCCCACACCCCGTGAGGTGGTGATGAGATGGCCCAGGGCTATCCCAGGCTTGACCAGCAGCAGGCACTAGACAAATGCAGGAGTATTATCACCACCCAGCCTCTGCCCGGCCCACAGACACGGGGCCTTCACCCAGCGAGGCCATTCCATTTACTCAAACCACCTTCCTGACTTCTGATGCCTAATTTATGAGGTGAGCGGGCTGGAGCAGCGTGACCCTCCCAGATCTCTCTGCTTATTAAACTGTTTGTGATCTAATAAGTCTGGTGAGACACAGCGTTCCGGGGAGCTTTAATTTCCTCGCTGACATTTGGAGTGAGATGGAAGCCTCAGGCTGGCCCACGGAGGCGTTGGAAGGGCTACTCGGGCAGGGACTGGCCTGGAGCCCCAGGGGCTGCCAGGCTTCTCCAAGGTGCTGAGGCAGGAACAGGGCAGAAATGTCAGCCAGCCAGCCTGCTTCCTGGGCTCTGTGGTTGGAGTGGAGTACTCTGAGATTGCAGGTCCAGAGCTCAGGCCAGAACCGGCCCCTGGGCTTCTGGGCTCAAGACCCCGGGGTCCCCCTGCCCACACAGGCCCACACAACCTGACACCCACACAAGGAACCCCACATGAGAGTAGTAATTGATGGTAACTCGTGTGACATCAGTGGTTCAGCATCTATCTCCCCCAGACTTGAGCACCAGTTAAGCAAGTGGCCCCATGTGCCCTATCACGGCTGTGGCTCCCAAGCCAGCACAGGCCTGGCCCAAGAATGCCAGGGAGTGTGCAAGACCCAGAGGCCCACGCCCTCACTCCCTCCGTCTCCCACGTGATCCAGTCTTTACCCACCCTGCCTTAGGCCCAGACACACCAGACACGGCTTCCTGCCTTGCAAACCTCCAATGAGAGCAGCACTTCCAAGCAATAGGGTCACAGTCGCACTCCCATCTGACATGCAGACATGCACACGCCACAGGCAACGTGCATGCACACGTACACCTACATGCACACTCGTGGTATTGAGAAGTGATGGTGAGGACCCTAGACTGGCCTCCTGGTTATGGCGAGATGTCAAAGGACAAATGTTAGACATACTGGAGCCCTGGGTCCAGCCCGCTGCCCCCAGAGGGGGAAGGGGAAGGACACTGTTTACAGGGTGAGGACCTGCCCACCTGCACCTTCACTCCCTGACTTAAGCCAGGCCTGTCTTCCTGGGCCACTCCATTTCTGTCTGTAACTCTGGGAGACCATGAGAGCTGCTCCCAACCTCCCTGGCACCTCCAACCCCCAGAGTCCCTTTTGTGAAGAGGTATGACCACAAGGGAGCTAGGAGTCTTGGTTCCCCAAAGTGCCCTGTCCCCCTCTCCCACTGGGGACCCTGCTGTGGGGATCTGTCATGTTCACCTGGAGTCAGGTGCTCTTTTGATGGGTTGGGGTCCCCGAAGGATGAAGGGGTCCCCCTCCTGATAAACTCTGGAGAGCTATTCGGGGGACTCTGTTCCTTGGAGGCTGGGAAAAATCTGACAGTAGTGAGAGAGAAGTCACCATGGCAACGCCTTAGAGAAATGAGAATGCTTCCTTTCCATTCCATCCAATTAAGGGGCTATTTCCAGGGTCCCTACTACGCGCTGAGGCCTGGGCTAAGTTGCTCAGGGCCGGGGTGGGAGAGGATGAGAGAGCTTTCTCCCCCCGAAGGTCTCCCGGTCTGCCTGTGAACAGCAGGCTGCCAGGCCCTGCACACAGTAGGCTCTACAAGGCTGCTGCTGAAATGAAGAAAAGGCCCGTGAGCACTTTCACACCTACCTGCAGAGCACCTCACCTTCACCTGACCCCGATGGGCAGTCTCCCCCCAGGTGAAGGTCAGATGTGATATCTAGCACCTGGCTCAGGTGAAGACACCTGAAAAGGCTCCTTTTTAGAACAGAAATGTGTCAGCCCTGGAGAGGGACCCCCAGACTGTGCCCCAACTCCTCACTGTACAGAGAGGAGACCAAGCCTGAGGCCCCATGGGAGGGAGAAGAGGGGAAGCCAGCACCTGGGCCTCTGGACATGGAGCTCCACCTGGCCTCTGCCTGGTTCCCCTGTGCAACCTCAGGCTGGCCCCTCGCCCTCTCTGAGCCTCCAGCTCCCTGCTGGGCAGGCATCACATGGCCCATAGCATTTGTTTCCATCCTGTCTGTGTTCTGGCTTCTCTTCTCTTCACTGGTCATGGTCACCTTGAGAACTGGCCTGACTGCCCCCCCTCTCTTTTCATTTACTCCCATGTCCTCAGAGCTGGTGACGGAGGACTCAGAGAGCACAGAGGCCCACCATGGTGAGGAGGTGAGAGGGGTCCTCACGTCCCTGCTGCTGCTCCTACCTGTGTCCGCATACTCAACAGATATTCAGCGAGTGCTGGGGCTGAGCCCTGGGGTGGGTTGTCCAGGCACAGCTGGAGCCAGGTACATAAAACCACTGGGGCACTGGAGGGACAGGTGGGACCTAACATCTGAATGGACAGCTCCGAGGGGCGGCACTGTGGGGGGACTGAAAGCCAGGGACCTGAGGACGTGGGCCGCGCTGGGGCCTGAGCAGTGTCTGGGTCTGGAGGCCAACGAGCTTTGCTGAATGATGGTCTCTGGCCTCAGCATCTAGACAGAGAGGACATGTTAAGGGCTGTTAAATGTATCGACAAAGGAGCCAGGGAAGGTAGACAAGGTTCCCTCAGCTCCTCGCCTTGTGTCAACTCTACCCTCTGAGTCACATGTCACCAACACCAAAGACTCAGGTACACATGCTGTGTGGGGCTGGGGCCAGGAGAAGTCTAGGGTCAGTGTCCCGATGTGGTACATTTGCACAGTGACTATTACCCACAAGTCTCTCAGGGAAACCCAGGTCAGGCCTTTGGGGAGCTACAAAGTACGGTCACCCACAGGGAGGAGGGGGACCCTTGGGGTAATATGGGAATGCAGCTCTCCTTTGAGACAACCTCCCCTCCGGGTTGCCAGCATCCTGAGGATAGGACAGGGCTGTGCTCCATCAGGGCCTCCAGTGGGGGGTTGTCAGCAGACCTGTGCCCAGAAGACAGAAGATGACAGGAGCAGGGGGACCTCGTCACCTAGACGAGGGCTGGGTGGGAGTGAATGACCCCAAGGACCTGCCTTGTGCTGGGTCCCTGCCATGTGGGAGGAGATCTGGCTGCCCCGTGCCCCCTGCTGCAGGCCAGAGCCCTCCCCGAGCCACTGCGGAGACTGAGCAATCAGGCAGGATGTGCCGTTTCTCGTTTCTCACAGAGAGAGGTGGCCTGAGAGCCACTTAGGCCTTGCCCGCTGAGAAGCACCCAAGCCACAGAGGGCGCCGCTCGCCTGCTCTGCAATGGACAAGTGACGGTCGCACTTGAAGTGGACTCTCTGTGTGGACTCTCCAGGGCACCTTCCTTGGGGAGGGCTCTCCTGGCCCTTGCCTGTCTGGCTTTCACTGGGGAGGCTGTGGCTGCACAGCTGCTGCCTGGCTCGTGGTAGGAACTCGGCAGCAACCTGCTGGGTGCACAGGAGGAGGGTGAGAAAGGAGTCCCGGGTGGCCTGGAGAAGAGAGCCTTGGTGTGGGTGGCGTGAACGGGGACCAGCGACCTGGACCCATTGGCCTGGGGCTGGCGGGTACTCAGGAGGGCGTCAGTGGGGGCAGGACTTGGGCAGAGCTGGTTTTGGACTTGGTGGGGTAGGGACACAGGCAGCCAGGTGAATCTCAGGGGAGTTGGTGCATGGTGGGGGTGAACCCTGGCCAGAAACCCAGAAATGAATTCTTGCCTCACTCTGGATCTGTCCTCGCAGCTCCAGGACCCAGTGTAGGCAGAGGCATCCCCTGGCATGGGGAAGCTCTGCCAGCTCCCTGATGCCCAGGCTGGCTCTGGGCAGCATAGACAGGCAGCAGAGCACAGACGCCAGCCCTTCCAAGCAGCGCTGACTCAGCTGGGGCAGGTGTGGGGAGATCCAGGCACCTCAGGGAGGGTGGCTAAGAGGAAGGAGGTGAGAGGAGTCGCCCAGCCCTCCAGGTAATCGGGTAGAGTCTGGGGGATACAAAACACTAACACTCACAGTTACCATGAGGGCCAGGGAGGTCACACACACTGTCTAAGAGCTTGAAACACCTGGGGCGGGGGTCTGGTCATTCTCGTTTCACAGAGAAAGAAAAAGAAGCTCAGAGAGGTTGAGTAACTTTCCCCAGCTCAAAGTGACAGAGCCTGTGAGACCCAGCGTCTTCCTGGGGCTCCTAACCATGCTGCCCCCCTGGTGGGACCCACACCTTCCATCTGAGACATGGGGTTTTGTTCATCCCGTGTCAGCTAGGGCCACCGGGTGCCTGGGGGACTCTGACCCAAGGGGGCCAGCACCATGGACAGCGGTTTCCGATTCTGCTCCGGCCAAATGACTGGCAGGAATCTGGCCTGGATGACCTGGCAGGAGAGAAGCAAAGCCAGGACCAGCAGTGAGGCCTGTGACCCACACCTGGAGCTCCCCACTTTTCCCAAGGGCTGCTTCCATGGAGCATTAAGCCACGGTCTCATTTTTGAAGAACGCATGCGCCACTCCCCAGGGCTCCTCAAAGACCCAGTGACATTTGGGGTAGGCAGAGGGATGGAGGGACAAGCATCCAGAGACACAATCAGGGTCTCATTAACATTTTGATTGCAGTGTGGCTCCCGTGGCACCTCAGCCTGGACACACGCACATACATTCAATCTGGGAGGAAGATTGAGTCGGGGAGAGGAGCACAGAAAAGGAGCCAAACAGACTTATTTTAATAACGCTAAAAATAGCCGTGTCAATATTCCCTTCTGTTTGGGAAGCCACGGATCATTTCTTAATGCACCCTCTCAGCTCTCGCCTGGTGGTGAGAGCCTGGCATGGATTCAGGGCTCACACCTCCCAGACCAAGCTCCCCCAGCTACTCATGGGGTCTGGGGGCCAGGCTTCGTGGCAGGAGGTCTGCAAGTTCGTCTGTACAGTGGAGATGGTACCTCCTTGCCCGTCTGCCTCCAAGAGAATCCAGACCCGGGATAAACTTCTCATTTAATAGATGAACAAATTGAGGCCTGGAGAGAATCAGGGACTATTCGAGGTTAAGAAAAAGCTGGGGTGTCTGCACACCAGGGAAACTGAGGTGACATCCCCCACTGAAGAGCTACTTATACAGTGTGGCCACAGTACTGGCCCAGCCCCAGCCCTGAGGTGGCCCAAATGTGACTGCAGGTGACCTTGTGTTAGGATGGTGCTGGCTCTGGGTCACAGGACTAGACCTAGGACTCCTGGTTCCACCAGAGCTTTTCTGAGTGGGTGGCGCAGGAGTTCCACCAAGCAGCAGCGTCTGCCTGGCGTGCTCTGCCCGGCTGAGGTCCGCCATCTAATGGGTCGCCATCCCCTCCCCGCCCACGTCTCCCAGCACCATCCCCAGAGGCTCTGTAGGCTGACCCCAGCTCACACACACCCTCTGCAGCTCCTGGCTGGTCCTCTTTCCACTCGGGGCATGGCGCTGACCCTCTGAACCCAGCTGGCCCCTGGCCACAGCCAGGCTTCATACTGGGGCCCTCATTTCACCTGTAATGCTGACCCTTCCCCTGGCCACTATCCAGCCTCCTTGATAAATGATTTGACACCAGGACCTCCTAGACACTTTACCAGAGCCCCCTGCTCAAGCCCCTCCTTACCAATCACACATCTGAGCACAGGGACTCCGACTAGGTGAGCTTTTGCCCAGCCCCTGGGCTGGTAGCTTGGAACTCTGGGTTTCTCTTGATGCTGCCTCCATGGGGGCCAGCTCACAAGACCCCTAGCAGGACACTCACAGTCTTTCAGGATTGCAGTGCCCTGACCTTCAGGTTTCCCTGTCTTTCTCAGGGCTCACCTCCTACCAAGCCACTGGCTATTCCCTCAACACCCTTGTTTTCACACCCTGTGCCTCTGATAGAACATACTCCTTCTTCTGTTCTGACAACTTCCTATTTAATCTTCAAGACCTCGCTAAACGCTAACTCCTCTGTGAGGCCCTCCCTGATAAGCCCAGGCAGGGCTGACATCCTTCTCTTTGAGAGCCAGCTGGTTGCCCCGGCCTCCACCACGAACACTGCTGCATTGTGTTGTAATGAGTGGACAGCCTACAGGTAAAACTTGTCTCAGGCACTCAGTGTCTGACCTTGGGTACATTATTCAACCTCTCTGGGCCTGTTTTTTTACCTATAAAATGTAGCGCTTAATAGTGCCTTCTTTATAGACTGTTCTGAGAATTAAGTGAACTAATGTATTCCTTCATCACCACCATCACCACCAGACATCACCACCATCACCACCATCATCACTCTCACTACCATCACCACCATCACCACCACCATCATCATCACCACCACCATCATCACCATCACCATCATCATCACCACCACCGCCATCACCACCATCATCACTCTCACCATCACCACCATCACCACCAGACATCACCACCATCACCACCATCACCACCACCATCACCACCATCAGCAGCAGCAGCACCATCACCATCATCAGTATCATCATTACCATCATCATCATCACCGCCACCATCATTTCCCTGAACTTTTGAGCTTCTTGCAGGTAGGAAACAAATACAAGTCATCATTGTCTCCCTGGACACAACACCTAGCACAGAGTAGATGCTCCTGAAATCTTGTTGGATGATAAAGTGGACAGGCAGGTGAGCAAATAAGAAAGTGAACAGATGAAGGGACAGGTGGATGGTTGAATGAACGAATGAATGGGTATGTGGATAAAGAGAGTGGGATGGATGAATGAGTCAGTGAATGAGTGAGTGAGCTGTGTAAGGAAGAGCAGATGACCACTGAGGAGGTTTGTCTCACACCAGCCTTTGCAGATGCTGAGTGGCTTGGTGATAGCAGACCTCATGGTGTCTTTAGAGCCACAGTATTAAATCCCTAAATGCTGGCAAATTCCAGGGGAGACCCTCTGGAGCCATTAGCAGCAGGAGAGAGCTTCCCCTCCCCTGGGTGCTCGGTCCTGCTGGAATAAGACGCCTCCCTTCCTCAGCCTCCACAGGTGCAGTGTCCTGCAGGTTCCAATTCCCAGGGCTGGATAGCTTCCTTTCCAGTCCCCAAGGGAAGGCTAGGGGCTTCTGGGGGCCAGGACAAGGGGCAGGGAGCATCAGGGACCCTGCCCTGGCTCCTGGCCCCGCCCACCATGTGCTTTGCTGTGGGCACCCAGAGCTCCCCGCCTACTGCCTTGCCTGCCCTCTCTGCCTTCCCCTCCCAGATGCTGGCACAGTGGGGGTCTCTGGCATGCACCCCTGAGTTCATGAGCTGACTCCTGGCACAGTGAGTTCTCAGCTGCAGGAGGAGGGGCAGGACCTGGACTGAGCCTCACCTCCTGCTTCCTAGCCCGAGCAGCACGCTCCTTCAGGAGAAAAGTCCCCCAAGTCCCGTGGGGAGGACAGTGAGCCAGCTCCAGGTGACAGAACTGCCACCCTGGGCTCACAGCTGCCTTTCACGGGGATGAGAATCTGCTGCCAGGCTCCTTCCCTCCCGCCGGGCAAAGGCATCATTCGCCCAGTCCATCTCGGGGAGAGGCTGGACTGCACGGACATCAGTCCCACGCGCAGGAGGAGGAGCCCCACGAGGTTTGGTCAGCGAGTCTCCCTGCCCGTGGAGGGGGAACCCTTGCCCTGTTCAGGCCAGGAAGCGTTTGCTCACGTCATCTTTATCTGTCTTTGCTGACAATGTTAGAAATGAAACAGGATGCATGAAAAACATTAGTTAAAACACAATAAACCATCACAATTAACACAAATAGCACACTTTTGTGAAAAGGGGGAGAGAGAAGTGCAGCTTTCTGTCGTCATGAGCTCGCTCAGTCCGGCTGCAGAGCCGCCCGTCTCATCCCTCGCCTGCCCGTGGCTTCTGCAGTGCGTTGCTGTGATTGGGGATCATGAAGGAAAACCTGGGATAGCTGGGTCCCCTGGAAAGGTCTCGGGGTGGCAGAGGCCCCAGGCCACACTGAGAACCGCTGGTTTTGTAACGTCTCTGCTCACAGCCCCATCTGATCTCCGTCCCCAGGCAAGAGGGAGTCAGACCACCCAGGGTCCAAACCCACCTACTGGGTGCTCTGAGTGCCTCACCTCTGCAGAGCCTCAGCTTCTCATCTGAGAAACAGGCTTTCCCTCCAGCTTGTGAGAAAATAATAGCACGTACCCTGACCAGCCTCAGGCCTGGCCCTCCTGTGCCTCCACTGACCCAGGCAAACTGAGAGAAAGGATTGTGTCTTCAGTTAGTCAGGACCCCAGGCCTGGCACATAGTAGGTGCTCAGGGAAGGTGGGTGGAAGAGAGGGAGGAGTGGAGGGCGGGAGGAAGGGCAGAGTAACGGCAGCTCCTGGACAGCCTGACAGCCTTTCTCCAGTCCTGCTGGCAAAGGCTCCTGGCCTCTGATTCACCATGAGCACGTGTGACCGTGGGTGTGGGGCCGT
This sequence comes from Miniopterus natalensis, assembly GCF_054644295.1. NCBI lineage: Eukaryota > Metazoa > Chordata > Mammalia > Chiroptera > Miniopteridae > Miniopterus > Miniopterus natalensis. Next base: position 42,705,789 of record NC_142096.1, on the reverse strand, counting down.
GGGCTGACACGCTCTCATGCCAAGCTGGCACTGCTCTGTCCTCACCGCCTGCACAGTTCTCACTGCTGCTTCTGAAAATGTCAACTTCTTATCTCGCCAGAATTTTCCCTGAGTTGGAGAATTCAATGAAGCAGCTGAACAACACTTGAAATAATAATGAAGCTCTGTATCCCTGGCCAGAGAGTTCTGCTGGGCCACTGGGTCCACAGGTCCTGGGGAATTGACAGGCCATGGAGTCGCCCCCATTATAAGCAAGAACCCCACAGCCATCACCCAGTTCCACCCACTCCCTGCTCCTGCTTGCCTCTGAAGCTTGCCTCATGCTGTCCATTCCACCCCATTACAGTTCCACCTGGGGAACTCCTGTCCACCCTCCAGAGCCCAGCCCAGGGCCCACCAGGCCTCCCCAGTGTCCCAGCCTTTGGAAAAGCTGTTTTGTCCGCTGGTGTCCATCTGACTGTGTGATTATCTTGGGCGGGAACTTGACTCTTCCATTGTACTGAGGGTCAGACAGGCTGGGCAGGGCCCTTGGTTTTGCCGACAGCAGTGTTATGTGCTGAGCAAACTGAGCAGCTATTGGTGTCACAGGGCTGTTTGTGGCACCCCAGGCCTGGAACTGTGATCTGTGCAGGTCTCCTCCTGGTGGACAGTGCACTGGATGGGGTGGTCTAGGCAGGGTGGGTCAGGGCTGTGGCCTTTCAACCTGGCCCTGGGGCCGGAGGAAGGGGGTACCTTCATGAGCCCTATCAGGCTGTGGAGGCACAGCGGCAGATTCCTCCTCCCCTCACCACTCCATCCCTTATTCCATCCCTCCTGACCCAGCACATCTGGCTCCAATCTCCTCCAAACTGTCAACAACCTCCTCTTACCCAACACCTGCTGGGCGGAGTCTGGAAGGCTTCCGGGAGGAGGCAAGGATGCTGAGCGCTGAGCTGGGAGAGTGCATGGGGATGTGAGGCAGGACCCGAGAGGGGGTAGGGGAGGGCGCAGCGGGCACTCCCTGAGCCTGGGGGCCAGCCCTGGAGGAACTGAGCGGGCCAGTAGGTAAGTAGAGTGGAGCCAGGAGACCCCTGGGGGGGCTTGAAGGGTCTGGGGGTGATGGAGGAAGGAGCCAGAAACAGACATTTAGGGTGCGTGCTTGTCACCTCAGCCAGTCCCCCTAAAAGCAAGCACATGAACAGGAAGAAACAGTGCCTGCGTGTCATTTGAAGCCAGCACTGAGGCTCACCCACCCTCCCCAGGAGCCTGGAATAGGAAAATACCTACCCCACCTCCTCCCCACACGCCAGCCTCACCAGCACAGCTGCTCCTTGCTAAGTGATGTTACCAGCGACTAATGCGTGGCAGCCGTTCACCCCGGTTAGCGCTGCCTAATTGGGCCGTAATTTTGACAAATGTGTCACTTTGGAGATCTTGACTGCAAAGGACCCCACACCCTCCGCTGTGGACCGTGCTCTGCCTCCCACCTCCCTCCCCTCTCCTTGGCTTTCAGCTCATTCTATAAAACACAGCTTTCTTGCACCCCATGGACTCCCTAACTTGCGCTGCTGGGCATAGTGGAGGGGTCGGGCAGATGCCTGTGGGATCAGGGAAGGACTGGAGGGAGGGAGGGAGGGAGGGCCAGTCCCTGCAAGAACTCTACAGTCTACAAAGCTCGTCTACAAATCGCCCCTCACTTAGCCCTAGACTGGTAGAGCTGGGCGCTCACTGTGTCCAACCACCCTGGGTGTGAAGAAGGACCTGGAGGTAAAAGAAGTGACCTCCCGCAACAGGATGGGACGAGATGCCCACGCCAGTGAGGATGGGGCAGGGGGCTTTGCCTCTGAGAAGGCTCATGCAGAACCTGGCCCCACAAACCCAATTCCTCTTGAGCCCCCGTCTCCTCTCCTATCAGGGAAATATTGGAGAAGTTTTCTAAAAATACTCACCAAGCAGCACACTGTGTGGGTGGCTGGCAGTGCCCTCACCTGCATTTAAGGCTGGCACTGCTCCAGGGCCCTGGGGGCTGCCTAGGAGGGGACGTTCAGAAGAATAATTGTCATGGGACTCTCCCACCTCAGCCCTGAGCTCAGGCCTTGCTGGAACTTGGCTCGGGGGGTAGGACCCCCAAGGCCAGAAACCACAGTGGAGCAGAGCCTGCTCTGCATTGACAAAGGGGCCTGAATGAAAATTACCAGTTGATGCCTTGGCAGGTCTTCCAGCCCCCACCAGAGAGAATCCCTAGAAGATGGGGGCTGGGTGGAGTGATGGGGCTGCTTGTGGGCTCATTAGAGAGAAAAGAACTCACCTGTCAAATGAGGGATTTGGTGGCATTTTCCTGAGGCCTCATCATCCCACACACACACCTTGTCACTGACCTGGAACCCACGCTGATGGGCAAGGAGGAGGGCAATACCTACCAGGGCCTCCCAGCCCCGCTTTGGGGTCTGCTCAGTGTACCCAGACTCCTAGCAGACATTTACTGAACACCTGCTATGTGACTGTCATGTGGTGGGGCCAGCCAGGGAGCACAGGTGGACGGGGGCCGAGGAGGGCATCCCGGAGCCTGCCAGGCTTGGTCTGAGCCTGCAAGAAGCCAGGAGCTGAGCACCTGAGGACCCGGGAGGGGACTCCTGAGAGAGGGCACAGCTCCTGTGCAGGGGATGGGGCTGCCTGGGAACCACCAGCACCTCCAGCTGCCTGAGATCCTGCTCGGACCACCCACAAACCCAGTTTCAGGCCGTGCCTGGGCCCACTCCCCACAAAGCCACAGGGACCAGTGAGTCCCCATCCAGGGCTGGAGCCCAGCAGTCCCCAGCTGCCCGAAGGAATTCTGAGCCACAGGTGAGAATCCACCTTGGGCAGCCAGAGGTCACTAAACAGGCTCCTGTGAGCCTCCCCCGGGAAGTGTGAGAAGTCCCCAGCCTCAGAGAGTGCAGATTCTAAGGTGAAATTTAATAAGAGGACTGGGAAGAATAAATTCTATTACACAATTTTATTTCACAGCCTCCCCTGAGTTGAATAGCAATTGGCAATGCAGGGCTCCTGTTATAAATAGAAGAGATGGCAGGGCTGGGAGGCCCAGGGACACCTCGCCACCCCCTCGTTTTGAGGGTGGGAAATGCCAGCATTCTTTCCTTTGTCACCCTCAGGGGCTTCAGAGCAGGGCTCAGAGGGGGGCTGGCAGAAGAGCCTGCCCTTGAGGCCAGTGGCAGCATGCCCAGCCCTCCAGGGAGTCCACATTGCAGAGCCCTGCCACGCAAAGGGTCCCCTCCCTCCCTCTTCCCTCTGCCTCCCTCCTTCCACAAACATTTATCCAGTCTCTGGGACCTACCAGGCAATAAGAGAGGGTGGAGGGAGGCAGATGCCTGCCATGGCCTCAAGTTCTTTGCAGAAGACACAGGTGACACACCAGCCCCTCCTGGGCACAGTAATGAGGGCAGGAGCACCGAGCTGTGGAGTCCGGAGAAGGAGCTCCAGGTCTTCTAGTGGAGCCAGGAGAAGCTTCTGACCCATGAGCAGGCCTGAAGGACCAGAGTGGCTTCAGCAGGTAGACAGGCCAGGCTGGTGTTCCAGGCAGTAAAGGGCACGTGCAGAAGCAGAAAGGGCGACACTGAGCAGGTCCTAGTCCTGAGAGCCAGAAGGGGAGGGGTACCTGAGGGGGAGGGCTGGAAGGGGTGGAGGTTGTCAAAGGACCTCATTACCCTGCCCAGGGAAGCAGGGGTTGGTGTAGAGCCGGTAGGGAGTGCACCTAGTGGGCACCAAGACAGACCATGCAGGGAGGTGGGAAAGGACAGGGGCAGGACTAGAGGCTGGGCCACCAGAGCTGAGGCTCTCTGTGTGGGAATGACGCCTCTGGGCCCCCCCAGGAGGCTCTGCTCTGGGATCTACCAGGCCTAGGCTCTCTCAGCTGTCCTCTGCATCCTCTTGGGTTCCCCTAATTTTCAACTGCAGCCAGTCTAAGGCCCAGGTTTGACTGAGTGGGCACAGACATCCCCTCCACACACACCATACTCTTCCATTGCAAATCAATCATTTTAAATAAGTGGCTACTGTGGGAGCTGAGACACTGGAATAATTCAGAAATAGCTCCCATCCCCCAGGCTGCCAGAACAATGAAATCAAAACCAGCCTGTGTTTTGTTTGAATATTTACTTTCTGCAAAACACTTTTGAGGCTGTTTTGTTGGTTTTTTCCTAATCGATGCCATTCCTCACCCCAGCCTGAGGCTCCACCTTCACTTTTCACAGCTGGAGGGTTGCAGGCATCTGGAAGGAGCTGGGGTGGGACCTGGGCCTAGCCAGAGTAGCTGTTAGCATGTGACTTTGGGGGTCCAGTTCTTTTTGGTGATATTTCTTTGGTTTCTAAGCACCAAGGGGATCACATGGAAACAGCCCCCAGGTACCTGCACCCAGAGGCAACCAGCAGCCTTAGGAATGAGCAGTAAGCACTGCCTGGGGCTGGGAAGTCCAGATTCGGCTTTGGCTCTGCTCAGAACCTTGGGCAAGTCCCAACCTGAAGCTCAGGAACCTTCTCCATCAAGAACAGCCTCTCTGAGTCCTCTCTCTGTTCCTGGCCTGGGTCTGACACAAGACACGTGACTCAGCATTTGTGTGGCCCATCTTATGTTGGACCCTTTCCTGCCAAGAGCCCCGCCCCTGGGCCTGCGTGGCTGTGGTGGCCGAGGGAATGCCTCTTCCTCCACCCTGAGAAGGGGGCCCCATCAAACTCTGTGCCCCCCAGGGAAACACAGCCACATGGCTCCTCCTTTACCTGGGCCGGAAAACAGAATGCTGGTGGTGGGGTTTCCATGAGGTGTCACTGAGCCCAGGTGGGAGTTGCCTCCTGTTGCCCAGCAGGGCTGGGAGAATTGACACGTCTTCTCCGACAGACGGACACTGCATCATCCGCGCAGGGGTGGCCTCAGGGGAAGAGAGGCAAACACCAGGGAGCCTCTTATTTCAGCGCTGGAGGCAGACCTGTCACTGTCGCCCTACTCAAGGCTCTATCAGGAGACAGCACCATTAGAACTCAGCTCTGGAGCAAGGAGTGGGCAGGAGGTGAGGAGCCAGGAGGGGAGCCCATGGGCCAGGTGCTCCCAATTAGCCAACTTTTCCTTAGCCACCTGCCTCCCAGAAGGCTGGAGGCGGGGAAATGCAACACAGAGGCTGTGCTCCTGGGGCAGGGACGGCCATTAAGCTGTTTCCCAGCCTGTGACTGCTGCCTGTGGGGGAAGGAGCTGCTCCGTCATCCGCAGGAGCCCCGCCTCCCACTCCCTCTCCCTCTCCCTCACTGCACACCAGTGGGGGGGCCTACCTGACATGGGGGAGCAGAGCACACTCTCTTATTTAAAACCTTAAGTAAATGCCTCCAGGGTTTTCCCAGGCAGGGGACTGGCCTGGTGAGAAGGGGAAAGCTGCTCCCTGTCCCAAGTTCCCCCTTCTCCTGGGGGTCTGGGCAGAAGCAGGCCTCCTGGTCACCAAGCCTACTCTCCTGTGCGGCATGCAGAACTCCAAGGGGACCACACTGAGGGTGCGCCAATGGACCGTGGCCTCCAGGGGACCCGCGGAATTCCTCAGGGAGAAGCCAGTGTGCAACGGGGCAGCCCCAGGATTCTTGAAGTGGCCTCAGGCCCTTTTGTCCACTTGTAGTGTTCTGGGGGCCCTTGGACCCACCAGGCTGCCTGCAGACCCCCTCAGCTGTTCCCAAATTCTGATCAGTGAGTGAAGATCCAAGCAAAGCTGAGGGTGACTGCTTGTAGCACCCAGCACCCCCCAGAGAGCGTGAGGGATGGAGTGACCCTGTACCTTCTCATCCAAACAGGACACGATTCATAATTAAGCTGGGACTAGAGGCCAGGAGGGGTCTGGTGATGGCCCTCCAGGCAGAGAGAACTAGAGACTGCGGTGTCATTAATGTGGGGCCTGACTGTGCGCAGGATGGTGCCGGGGAGATGCCTGGACCACAAATGTCCATCACGTCAGCTGCAGGCAGAATGACTCCTCATGTGCCTGTTGCGTCGGCCTGTGAGCTTCCCCTCCTGTCCCCAGTGGCAAACACTTCCATGCCCACCTGGATTTCCTGGGCACTCTCACACCTGCGGGCCCGCCCCACCCACCGAGGAGGGCGTCCCCGGGTGGGAGAGCAGGAAGGTGTGAGGTTGTCGAGCGCCACTCCCGCATTGTAATTTATTTTTTACAACTTGAAGCCCCTGCAGTTATCCTGGGTCTTGCAGCGGTAACCAGCCACAGACCATCTCTTTGGGGGTTAGCCAGGCTTTTGCAAAACATATCTGTCTTATAAAAGGTAATATAACCAATTAAGGGGAAGTTTGGGAAAGAAAAAAGAATGAAATAAACGAAGCTTTGCCTATAACCCAACCATACTTTGGGGCACGCCCTTTCACTTTTTTAATGCACTTTTTCCCCATAGCTTCTCTTAATCTGGTGATTTATTTTGTTACATTGTTGAAATCCCATGGTATTCTATTACCTGTTAGGTGTTTGTTCCCTGCAAGCATTCTCTGCACATACACTTAGCAAACATTATTTTTAATGACTGTAATATTCTTTCAACCAGATACTCCAGTTTTCTTAAACATCCCCCATGTTCAAACACTTAGGTTGTTTCTAATTATTTTGCTAAAAATATATACTTTTGTATTAGGATTGCTTCCTCAAGATAACATCCTAGAAATTAAATTGTGGGTGGAAGGGAGCATTTCTGAGCACGTGACTCGCGTTGCCAACCGCGTGCTCTCCGTGGCCGCCTGCGCCCCGCACGCTGCGCGGCTCCCAGGCTCCCGCGCCCGCGGCCGCCGAGCTCCAGCGCTGCTCCCTTACGAGCGAGGAGGGGCACTTTGTGTTAATGTGCGTTTCCTTTATTACCGGGGAGAGAGGCCTTTTCCCCATGCTTGTTTCATAACCATATGTAGGCTTCCTGTGAATTGGGTAACATGTACTTTGACCAATAATCCGTTTGAGGCTGCGTGTGTTACCTGTCACTTTTTATGGACTCTGCACACGGACGCGATTAACCATCAGGGTGCCATGTGGACTGAGAATGTTTTTGCCACGTGGCAGTTGCCTGATTTGCTTGCAGGGTTTTCCCATTTCTGTGTCATTCAACCTGTCCTTCTCTCCTTTTGTGAGCCTGTCAATTGTTCCAGCCAGTCAGAGAAAGACAAATGCCACAGATCTCACTCGCACATGGAATCTAACGAACAAAATAAACTGATGAACCAGAGGCCCGGACGCACACAAGACGCTGGCGGAGGGCGGGCGGCCAGATGCGAGGAGGTGAAGGGGTTAGCCACAGAGCTCACACGCACAGCCCGGGGACAGGCCACCAGGCGGGGACGCCAGGAGGAGCCCGGGCGGCCCGGAGGCAGACACACGGATGGGAAGTGGGGCATCTGTAGCAGTGTCGACTATAAAAAAGTCCTCGCTCTTACAGGTGATGAATCCTCAGGGCTGCCTGGCTCTGCACTTCTGAGTCAGCGCTTTGACACTGTGACCTCACATCGGGGGATGTCTGGACACATGGACCCAGCGACGAGCCGGCTGTCCCCTGGCGGTTCACAGAGGAGGCCACCGTGGCAGCCCAGGCTCCGCTCTGCACCTGGGGCCCCACAGACCAGATGAGATGGGGGAGGGGTGGGAAGCAGGTGAGATGCTGCGACTGGGCCTCCAGGAAGCATTAATGTCCCCATTGCACTTTTTCCAATTTTTTTTTTGTGGTAGCATACACATAACATAAAAATTTACCATCTTCACCATCCTAAAGTGTACAGGTCAATGGTTTTAAATAGATTCCTAATGTTGGGCAACCATCGCCACCGTTCATCTCCCTATGTCTTTTCATCTTGTAAAACTGAAATCCTGTAGCCATTAAACACATATATACCATTAAAACCACAGCCCACTCCCGCCCCTGGCCCTGGCACCCACCTTTCCACTCCGTCTCTATGAATCTGACTGCTCTAGGTCCCTCATCTAAGTGGAATCAGACAGTATTTGTACTTTTGTGTCTGGCTGTTTCACGGGGCGCAGTGTCCCCACGGCTCACCCATGTCGCGGCGTGTGTCAGGGTCCCTCTCCTTTTAAGGCTGAGTAATGTTGCTGCTGGCACCTAGTGAGCAGAGGGATGCTGCTAACATCCCACAATTTACAAGACAGCCCCTCTGTGCCTCCACCAAAGAATTATCCAGCCCCAAATGTTGATAGTGTCAAGGTTAAGAAGTCCTGCATTAAATTAAGGGCAAGCTTCTCTGGATAAAGCAGGTAAAATTTTACTAAGAACGGACCAGACCTCAACAGGTCAGAGATGGCCAGCTGTCCTGCGATGCCCACTCTTTCATTTCCTGAACAGCCGGGCACACATGGTCAGAAACAAAAGACTACACAGCCCAAATTTCCTTGCAGCTAGGTATAGCCATGTGACTAAAGCTCCGGCCAATGAAATGTGAACAGAAGTGTCAAAGGGCAGCTTCAGAAACTCACTTTGACCATCAGCTGCCACGCACACCTTGCCTCTCCCTTCCTGTACCCTGAAGTGCAGGAGTGATGGTTGGAGCTAAAGCATCCTTTATGTACCATGAAGTGGCTTTGGGAATAGAGGCCATGCTTGATGGGCCACCAAGATGGAAGGAGCTCTGAGGGACAACAGGTCCCTGAGGTCTCTGTAGAGAGGAGCCTACTTATCTGTCCTGGGTAGTCAGCCTCCAGGCTTTATGGGGAAGGGAGAAATAAACTTATTTCTTATTTGGGCCACTGCTATTTTTTAGTCTCTGTGACTTGTCATTGAATCTATCTGCTGCAAGTGGTAAAATAAAAAATGTTTGTAAAGCTTTCTTATAAAATTCCAATGTGAACCTGGCCGGTGCGGTTCAGCTGTTGAGCGTCGCCCCAGGAACCAAGAGGTCGCCAGTTCAATTCTGGGGTCAGGGCACATGGCGAGGTCGTGGGCACAATCCCCAGTGGGGGGTGTGCAGGAGGTAGCTGATCGATGATGTTTCTCTCTCATCAATGTTTCTATGTATCCCTCTCCCTTCCTCTCTCTCTAAAAATCAATAAAAACATATTTTAAAATAAATAAATAAAATTCCAACACGAAGTTGGAAGGATCAAGTAGAATAAAATGTGGAAATGGCTTAGCTTATCACTGGGTACATAGCAGGCGCTTACTAGTTAACTGGCTGAGCTACCGTGAGTCTTGCCATGTGGTGAGCACCGTTCCCTGCAGCTTATACCCAGTGTCCGAATCCTCCCAGCAACCCACAGGGAGGCATGTCACAGTTCTGGTATGGACGAGGCAACGGAAGAGCAGAGACTGATGACAACATGCCGGTCACAGGGTCAGGGCCCAGCAGGGCCCCTGCCTGCACTGTGCCCACGTCACCTCGATAGACACTGAGGGCTACGTATTTTGAAGGCAGTTAGGATCTAGCAACTGTGGGCAAAACTCCCTTTGCCTGATGATCTTGTTTTGTTCTCACACTGTGAGCTTTGAGTTGCAGCCCAACCAGGCTGCTTCAGCTCCAACCGTCACATGTGAATTCCAGGACACATCTCTAAGCCTCCAAGGTATTTGTTGTGGTATTCAGGTCACCATAAGGATCCTGCGACAGAGAGGCTGAGTGAGACTTGGGGAAGGAGAGGTTGCTATAAATTGGGGTGGGCTGGGAAGACTTCCCGGAGGAGGTGAGGATTTAGCTCCCCGCCCTGCAGAGGAGGAGGGAGGCTGCGGGTGGGAGGCCAGGGCCTCTCAGTCCTTCCTAGCTCTGCGATCCTGGCTTCCCTGGAGGCAACCTGACTTCCTGGACCAGGGAAGGTGGCCTCCATCACTTCTAAATGTGCTGCCAGCTCATTTGGGTAGTTAAGCGCTAAAGAGGGCGTAAAAGTGACTTATGAGCTGGAATCAGGTGTTTGGGCATAAACACGCCAAGGCCCATGATTGATTTGACTGGGTAAATAGCTTTTATAATTGGTATGTTTTTTTATTAAATTTTAAAAGCTGCCTATTTATGCGAATAGGAATCGTGAGCACGCTGAGACCAGCATGCCTGCACTAGCACAGGCCTCGCCGAGCCTCCTCCCTGGCAGAGGCCCAGATTCATAAACTGTGTTTGTGACGGTCAGGCTCCCAGCATCCTGGAGGACCCGGGAGAAGGGGTGGGGACTTGACTGCTTCATCATCTCCATTCTAGAGATGGAAGGGACTCTCACCCACTTCCCTTGAGCTTGAAGTGGGCGAGGCTGGGGGAGAAGGGAGGGGGTGGCTCTGTTTCCCCACTGGATGCCTGGCACATCTCTGCAGCTGCAGTGCCTGGCCCGGGGTGGGATCAGAACAAGGCTGCGTGGGCATCAGCGTGACCGAGTGCCCAGAGCCTCGGGAAATAGCAGGGCTCCCTCTTGAGCACGGGGGCGCTCCAGGGCCTGGTACAACCAGCGGGTGTTCATTAGAAGCTGTCTGTCCGGAGCCCAAGAGCATGCTGGCAGGACTGGGGAGTACCTCAGAGGTGCAGAGACCCTGGGGGTCTGGGTGGAGCACTGGGTGAGGCTCAGGAACTGGTCGTATCCCTCAGGACAAGTGATTCTTGGAGTGAGATCTCTTGAAGGCAGCTTCAGTTTCTGCATTGGTTCAGTGAATTAACGATTCTCAGGTTGCCCACTGCTCAGGGGGTGTCAGGAAAAAGAGAAAGCCTCATTGCTGTCTCCTGTAAAATCTGCTGCTTCTGCTTAAAGAAGAAAGCCAGGACCCAATGTGCAAGGGACACGCTCTCCCCGTGGACTCCCAGAGGTACAGAGGGGATGCCCAGCCAGCCTCCCACCCTGCACATGCTGCCAGGGTCTGTGTTGGGGCAGATCACAGCTGATCAATGGTCAGAGTCAGGGCTCAGGGTCTGTCCAGGATCAGAGCTCAGTATGTGACCAGGGTCAGGGTTCAGCCTTTAACCAGGTCAGGGTTCACTTCCTTACACCTGTCCCTTTGCTCCTTTCAGAACCTTTGAAGGTCAGGGGTCACTGGAGGCAGGACCACCTCCCCCCCAGCACAGCTAAGCCACAGCCAGGCAGCCCTGGGCTGGTGCTGGGGCAGGGCCGTGTGGACAGTTACGGCCTCTACAGTCTGTGCCCAAGCCCGGCTTCCTTTAAGCCTCAGCAAACTCCCCGAAGCCTGGCCTGAGCCTCTGTGGCTCACAGGGGTTTTCACTGTCCAGGAAGGAGCCTCAGGGCACTGCAAAGCTCCCTCCCGCCCTGTAACTGACCCCCACTGGTGACGAACAGGCAGGAATGAGTTGTCTACTAGGAGTGGCCCCCAGCCCAGATGGGATGAAAGCATTGCAGCTCTCAGCCAGACAAGTCTCCTTGCACTTAAGATAAACACAGGCCTCACCCTCCCTCCTCTCATCCCATGCAGGCAGGAGGGAGGCTGGCAGGGCGATGGGTCCCACACTCAGAGTGACAGTCACCAGATGCCCAGAGCTCAGAGAGGAGCCTGAGGAGGGCACCAGCAGAGGGCAGGGCCCAGCCCCAGGGACATGATCAAGCCAGGCTGTGGCCAGTCCAATCCTGAGTGACTTCCCGTCCTGGTGTCCATAGTGCTGGTCACAGCCACCCCACCATTCATACTGGGGCCCACGTGCCCTGCCGTTGGGGAGCTGGGCAGCTCTTTCCTGGAACCCCCGCTTTGGGTGGGGATAGGGATGGCTTCTGAGGCCCCCTTCTGGGGCATCCTTGGGAAAACAGGAATGGCAATGGCGGGAGCCACCACATTTCCTGCAGAGCTAGCCACCTGCCCCAAACTCTTTGTTCCCTCCACAGGAAGTCAGAGTCCTGTCGTCCCAACACCAGGGTGACCAGGGCAGGAGTTCTGGCCAGGGCTTCTGGGAGCAGCAGAAGAACCAGGGCCCTGCTCTCCAGGCCCACAGTCAAGGGAAAGTGGCAGGCATGTACCCCAGGGCAGAGACCTGGGGAAAAAGGAGCCCTCCTGCTAGGGCACCAGGACTTCCTGGAGGAGGTGGGCCTTCTTCTAGGCCTTAGGGATGGAGTATGGAGAGAAGGGCTTATGGAGCCTGCCAAGTCAGGGTCTCGGGTCTCCTGGTCTGGGTTTGGCCCTGAAGCAGCAGGGACTTTGTGGGATTGAATCAGGGGCCTGGTCAGATGTGTTGTGCTCCAAGGCTCCCAAGAGAGAAGCCTGGGGTGCAGAGTGGGGTGAGGTCAGGGACAGGGGCTTAGCAAAAGGAGCAGGGGGGCTTTTAGACCAAATGGAGAGGCGGGGCCCTGCTCTCCTGGAGAGCCAGTGACTTAGAGGGGTACACACAGAGCTGTGCTGGTAGCCGATCTCCCGGGGAAGACTTGCCAGCGTCAGTGGTATAATTACTGCTACATCGACCAAGTTAATTTCAAACTACCAGCCACTTAACAACGAGTTTCAAAGTTTGCTGACCGTGAAAGGCGCTGGCTCAGCCCACACGGGCACCTGTCCTGCTCACTGTTGAAGAAGAAGACTGGACGCTCTAAGTTGGACCCTACAGGGGACAGGGCCTGGCACCTGCTGTCAAACTCCACTGACTCCTCCCCAGAGTGGGCAGTCCCCAGGGTTCCATCCTGAGAAGAAAGTCCTGCGACAAGCGGGGAAGGGCCAACGCCATGGGCAGAGCAGCGAGGACCCTGCTGAGGTCTGGGGTCCATCCTTGGCCAGGCAGGGCTCTGGGGAGCTGCCAGGGGCTCTGTCTCAGCCCCGGGAAGAAGCTCCAGGGCTAGCAGGGCTCCGCTGGGTGCCTTCCAGCTGGTTTCGCCCCTTGTGCTGCTGCTGGTGACCCAGAGCAGCTCCGGAGCCTCAGAGGTGAAGGCTCCCTTGCTGATGTCGGTGCAGGATCGACGCGCACGAGAGCTCTGTCTGCTGAGATGAGATCACAGCCGAGCACGAGAGCCTCAGGGGAGCAGCTCCCTTATGAAGGCCGCCTCCGCCGTCTCCTGCTGCTTGGCCGGCCTCCAGTTAAGGAAACCCGTGGAGGTGGGAGGCACCAAGGGCGGCCGAGCTCTCGCCCCAGCCCCTGCCCGTGGAACGGCAGCGCTCTCCTCGTGACCTGGGCGGCGGGCCCGGGTTCCTCTTCCGCGGGTGCGAGCTCCAAGGTGCGGTCCAGCTCCCCGCCCGGCTCCTCATCTTCATCATCTGCCCCCCCTTCTCAAGCTTCAGCCCCTGAGACCCGGCGCTGCCACCGTCCTCACAACCAGCCTCTTCCTCCCTGTCCCCTCTGTCTGAAGGACCCTGGCCCCTCCTCAACCTCTTGAACCTTGGCACAGCCCAAGGCACAGATGTCCCCAGAGGGTGCCTCACTGCTCTGCCCTTCTCTGACCTGGGACCTGTCACCTCCTCCTCTGCCCCTGGGCTCCCGTCTGTGATCCTAACATGAAGAGACATTTCCCGGGTGTTGGCTCTGGGCCAGACTGGCGCAGATGAGAGCGCCAGGCCCACCCAGGAAGCTCGGCTTCCTCGGGAGGAGAGGGCGGGTGGGCTGGGCCAGGTGCTTGGGGAGCATGGGGGACCCCAGACTCACACTGGTCACTCACCAGTTTTTACCTGCACTTACTTGTGTGTATGAGAGCAGGTGAGTGTGTGTGTGTTGTATCTGTGTGTCTGTGCTACATGTGTGTGTGTGTGTATGGATGTGTGTAAACATGTGTAATGTATATGCATGTATGTGTCTGCTCGTGTATGCTTGTACACGTGTGTGTGTGCGTGCATGTGTGTGGTCTGTGGTCTCTGTCACACCTGCTCTTCTGTAGCGTCCCCATGAGGCCCCCTGCAGCCCCTCCAGACACGCGCCCATCCCCCACCCATCCTGACCCCCAGCAACCACTGCGTGTCCTCCATCCCTATGAAGTGCCATTCGAGAAAGTTGTATAAATGGAGTCACACAGCTTGAAGCCTTCGAGACTGGCTCTTTCCTGCCAGCACAATGCCCTGAGGCACGTCCGGGGTGCTGCAGGGATGCAGAGTTCCTTGTTTATTTTGAGCATGTTCTGTGGTCTGGACATAGTGTGGTTGTTGTTTCTATCCCATTTTTTAAAAAAACCCATGGCAATGGCCTTGAAGGCAGACCAGGAACCCACGGTTGCTGAGGGGAGGCTTCAGCAGGGTGGCTGGAGGGAAGCTGGGGAGCCCGTGCCCAGTGGGCCCCTCGGGCTCGGCCCCAACAGGGGCAGTGTGGCCCCACAGACTCCGGTCTAAGGGCGCCCTGGGGACAGAGAGCACAGAGGAACGGCCACTCGGGGGCCTGTCCACGCACTAGCATCCCTGGTTCCGGAGGACCGAGCGCCTTCCCTGACAGCGGCCGCCTTGCTCCCTGGACCCTAAACAATTAGCAGAAGACTTTTATGTGAACCAGGAGCTGGGCCTGCCAGCAGAGCCCGGTGTCCGAAGGGGACAGTGGGGAGGTGGGCTGCAGGGACTTGGGGGCCAGAGCCACACTGAGAGATGGCGCGTCCTGGGGCCCAGGGGGGCGAGGGGTAGCAGAGGAACACGCTGCCTGGCCTTGTCATGGCTTCTGTCATGTTGCCATTTTGAAACTATTGCTACAAAGTGGCTGGCAACCGGAGCAGGTAACGCAAATGAAAATGTGCTACAGGAGTGACGGGCCAGCGGGCGACGCTCGCCATGCTTGAGCCTTACACCAGCTCTGTGAGCCCCTGCCAGCATGTCTCCCTAGAGCCGGGCTCTGATTTGGCGGACGGGGGGCAACCACCAGGACAGACGACATGCCAGGTGGGTCCTGGCATCTGAAGGGGTCATTCTACGGAGGAGCAGCTGCTGGGTTGATGGAGCTGGGGCGGGGGGCTCACCACCTCTCCCAGGGGTGAGACCCAGTACCTCCTGCCCCACAGCCCCACCTCAACCGGCCCTGCACTGGGAAGGGGCCTTTGCCAGGCAGCCCTCTGCAGAACCGCACTCAGGCTCCTGGGCCTCAGTTTCCCCAACTGTAGAGTAGGGGCGACAACGGCATCGAAGGAGTCTCTCGAAGACACTGCGGAAGGACGGCTGAGTCCCGCCATGGAAAACTCAGTGCCCCAGGCAGCGTGGCCTCAGCCTGCAGGGTGTGCGAGAAAGTTCCTGGGGGTGGGCTGGAGCCGAGACCAGGGCACTGCCCCCGCATGCGGAGGGGCTGCCAGGCACAGGAGAGACGGGCAGAGGATCGCCCTGAGCCACATGTGCTCACCCCACAGGGGTCCCTCTAAAAAGAGCTGAGCAAGCCCACTCACAGGAAAGGAGATGGTCACTTGTCCCCGACCCACAGGGGAGACCTGCACACAGCGGACTCAGTGTGGCTGCTATCCCTGCTCCCGCGTGTGACACCCGACCGGGAGCAAAGAACCCAGGAGCCCAGGGGCCCAGGGTCCCAAGGACCGGGCTCCAGGCACACAGTTGGCACCCAGGTCTGTTTGCTCAACACAGAGTCTGTCAGACACATTTTCCCCGTTTCCAGCCCCTTTCAAAACAGATTCATCGGATTTCTCATCTTTATTTTGGCACAGAAAAAATAATGTGATTTCTAATTTAAAATTTTAAAAAAAACACCATTCTCATCAAAATGCACACAGCTCAGATGGTGTTTGGGAAATTAGCTCTGTCACTCTTACACACACCAGCACATGGCCCAGCAGCAAAGAGAGGCTCCGCGTGCCCCGCCCCCACGTGAGGCGACACCGAGCCTCGCCGCGGGCTGGGGGTGGGGGGAGGTGTTGGGGACTCCAGAGAGCACACTGAAGATGGGTGAGAGAGCTGGTATCTGGGGCAGAACTCTAGGCAGCTCCTCCGTGCTGGGGGAGGAGGCTGCTGGGCACGGGGGGGGGGGGGGCAGCTCGGAAGCTGGGCATGTGCTGGGAGCAAAGGCCCATCCACGAGTGCTGGGCACCCTCAGGGAAGGGCGGCTGGCGTGCAGGCCCAGGAAAGGGGGGCCCAGAGTGTGTTCCTGGCTAACTGCCCTTTGGAACTGCTTGTTTTAAAATTGCCTGCTGGTATGGAATTCCCTAGGGGAAGAGCCACCTCCCTTGCGGTCTGGAGACAGGCTGCATGGAGATGGGGCCCCTCAGGAGGAACCACTCATGAGCTTTCCTGGTGAGCCATGCATCGTGAAGGCTGTGGCATTTGCAGCCCCACCTGCCATCAGGCCACCTCATGACCTTGAAACCCTAGCACAGGTGACAGCCACACAGTGCAGGAGGCAAAGCCATGGACAAGACAGAATGTCCACACCCCAGGGGTTGGGCAGGGGTGAGGTAGAATTCTGAGTTGTATATGCCAGCACTGCCGGTGCCATCACCCAATGGCTCCCTGGTGAGCCCCAGGCCAGCTCTCTTGTCCTGCATCTGTGGCCTGACCCGGTCACTCACAAGGCACAGAGCCTTGCTCTTGGGAGGCAACCATCGAACAAGCCTCGTGGCCACCCAGTGTCCCCGGTGCCTTGTGTACTGTTGGAATCCTGCCTTCAATTCTCCATCCTTCAGTTAAGCATTAAGCACACAAATGCCCTTTGGATCGAGGCGCTGTCACATCCCTTCATTCCCAGAAAGACTCGGGAGCTGGCCCCACTGAGCCCCGTCTCTGCCTCTGACCCTGCAGGAGGCAGCCTCCCCGGCCCCTTCCAGGCGCCTGCCGCTCCACCATCCGGGTCAGGCGTTGGGAATCCCGGGGAAAATTGAAAGTGCTTAGGAGGAAGGAACAAGCAGTGATTGAAGCTCTGCCCTTTGTCCAGCACCTGACCAAGGAAACCCCATGAACTCCTCAGAGCCACCCTGTGGGACACGTAGGGAGCTGGGAGTCAAAGTCATGGCAACACTAAGAGGTGGATTTAAATCCAGCTCTGCCTGTCTCTGAAGATTCATCCTTTTCTGGGGGACAAGTTGGTCCCTCAGCAGCGCCTTTGGTCAGATTCACCATCAGATAAACAGGTTCCCTGGAGAATGAAGTAGGGAGGGCGATGGGGAGGGAGAAGGGACTCAGGCTTAGGGTGCTGTCCACAGAAACGAGGTCCTGAAGTAGCAATTCCTCCCCACTGGGGGGAAAGGCTCCTTATACCTGGAGCAGAGAGGAAACTAATGTGGGGTGGCTGGGAAATGAATGTGGAGGTCACAGGCAACCCCTCCCATTCTGAACGTGCCCCTCCCCCAGGAATAGTAGATGTCCCCAAAATTTCTTCAACTCCTTCAAGCCCCTTCTTTCCATGGCACTAATTTCATTTCTATTTATACTTTATTGACCTCCAAGCCTTTATTTTCACCTCTTAGCACATATTTCTAATTATCAAAGTCCTGTTGCCTTTGAAGGACCGAATGCCATCCAAGAGACAGAACATGGGATGGCCACCACGCTGGACAGGGTTTTGCCCAGAACGGCCAAAGCTAGTGACTCCAGAAAAGCTGAAGGGCCATCTCCATGGCGGCTGAAGCCTCCTGATGCTGAGCACCAAGATCCACTGAGATGCAGGTGTTACAAAAAGCAAGGGAAGAAAATGTGGGTCAAATTGAACCAGGGAAGCCGCTCAGAACAAAGTCTGTGCGTGAAGTGGCAAGAGCACTGGCCACTTTGCTGACTCACTGGCAGGAGTCTGGTGCTCCAGGCTCAAGCAAGGACCTGGCACAAGGTGATGGTCATCCCTTGATACCCAAGGAAGGTCGTGGCTCTCTTAATCACTTATCCCTCAGCATTTCTCCAGTGCTTACTATTTGCAGGCATGGTGATACTAAGGTCCTCTCCTGACCCGTCTCACTCCCACCTGTACCAGGGACACCACACATTGCTCATGACTGTCCGTCTCCCACCCTGGGCCACAGGTGCACAGGACTAGGACCTTGGCTCCTGCCCTCACTATGGCATCCCCACTGCCTTGAACAATGATTAGCACATGATCCTCACCTAACATCTTTGAACAAATTCATTGACTAGCTTGGCATTGTTTTTTCATGTAAAGGTCAAAAGCTTCACTGTCAGTGGCCCAAGTTCAAGGCCTGAACACTTGGGCTGTGAGGCTGTGGACACTGGGCCAGTGCCTCCACGTCTCCAGCTCTCCAGTGGAGATAGTGGCCATGGTAACACTAATACCTTTATCTCAGGGTTGTTGTGAGGATGGGAAGCGACAGGCTTTCAACAGCTTTGCCCAAAGCAAGCGTCTTGCACTGTTACTTCTTTCCCAGATCATCCTCCAAAAGGGAGGCCCTTCATCATCGCACATCAAGGTCAGCACCCTGCATGGCTCAGGTCCCAGAGACACAGGGAACCTGGAATTGAGATGGTCCATGCGGGTGATGGTGCCTGGGGAACAGCTGGTGGGACCCGAGGTGAGTTCAGTGGTCTTGGGTTGAACTGGAAATTTGACTAAAGTTGAATTATTGGCCAGGATTGGGTAAAGTCTAAAAACTGTATTGGGGACAATTGAAATGAATTGAAAGAATTTAGTTCAGCTGGATCACAGAAGAAAAATCGAATTGAACGGAATGAATCCAATAGAATGGAACTGAGAGTAAATTGGCCTGATTTGACTTAAATTGAGGAGTCAACTTGAAAATTGAAAGGAGTTGAGTCGAAGTGCTGGGGTTGAGCTGAGAGGAGGAAAACAGAGGAACTGGAGGTAAATGATATGAATTGAGTTGAGCTGAAATTTTTGGGACACGTGACTGCAGCTTATGTTAATTTTATCTGGAGTCAGGGGAGCCCGCACCAAAGATCTCCCCAGCTGAATACACTTGTTCTCTGGGTTTGGTCGTTTAGAGAGCATTTATGAAGCTCCTGCTGCCTGCAGGTGCTGGGCTAGGGCCTCGAACACCAGGCTGAATCAACCTGGCTCTGCCCCCAGGGTGTGCTGGGGCCTGCGGTCCCCTGGAGAGGAGCAAACAGGCCAGGCCAGGAGGAGCCGTGAGGCGGCCTGAGCTTTGCAGGAGGAGACAGCCCCCACGAGGGTGTCCCTCACTTAACATACTGACCTGAGGTCTTGGTGGAACGTGGCCTTGGGAGCAGGCAAGGAGCCGCGCTTCAGCCACAGGGATGAGAGACAGGAAAGCTGTGGGACTTTGGTTCCGTGTCTTTCTGATCCTCAGTTTTCTCATCTTTAATTGGGGATAAGAATAGCTTCCTTGCAAGAGTGTTTCAAGAAAATGGGGAAAGTCAGAGTTTGTTTTCTCCACCTACAGCCTCCTCCCCCATGCCCCCCTCCTAGCTGGCTCTTTCCTCTTAGCTTCCCAAAGACACGGGATTTCAAAGCAGCATTCACAGGCCTTTGATCACCTTTTCACCTCCTAGGAACAAAAGGCCCAGGCAGAGCAACAATTTCTGGTCCCCGGGGTCTGCTTGCCTCCCAGGGCCCGTCCCCCACCCCTCCAGGGATCCTGAATGGATGTCACTCACTAGGTCTCCTCCACCCTCCATGTCTCGGCCTTGCACCATCCTGCAGCCCTCCTCATCTCCAGGCCCAGCAACACAACACCTCCTCCAGGAAGGCCTGCCCCCAGTGCACTGAGAAGAGGCTCTCCCCACCTCAGGGCCAGGCTATTCTTTTTTAAATCCTCACCCGAGGATATTTTTCTCATTGCTTTTTTTTGGAGAGAGTGGAAGGGGAGAGAGAGAAAGAGAGAGGAACGTTGATGGGTTGCCTCCAGCATACACTCTGACCTGGGCCGGGGATTGAACCTGCAACCAAGGTACATGCCCTTGACCAGAATCGAACCCGAGACTCTTCAGCCCAAGAGCCGACGCTTTAACCTCTGAGCCACACCAGCCAGAGCTTGGCTGGGCTATTTTCATCTCTAAGCCCAGGGCAGAGTGGGAGGGAGGGTGACAGCCCGTCTGTGTCCATCTGTGTCTATAATGGGCTTTGTGTTTGGGGCCTTTTTGTTTATTTGCATTTGAAGGTTTTCAAGGACTTTTAGACAACGCACTTTAGGATGCCTCCTAGTTTCACAGCACTTCCCAGTGAGAGTCACCAAACAGAAGAGTTCTTCTGCTTCTGAGCATTTCTGCGTTTCTCTGTTATTTTCCCCCAATGTGTCAAGTTCAAGGATTTTTAGTCAATTAGTCTAAGAATATCTCAGCCTTGTTTTCATATTTCTAAAAGCACACGTGTAAAACTGCACACACACACCTCCCCAAGTTCTCAGCTTCTGGCCTTGCCAAGGGTATGTGCCCTTGACTGGGAATCGAACCTGAGACGCTTCGGTGCACAAGCCGACACTCTAACCACTGAGCAACACCGGCCAGGGCTCTCCCCTAATTTTAATAACCTGTCTCTCTCCAAAAAACATCTGAACTTTACATCACATGCATTTCCATGCCTTTGCAGATGTTCTTACAAGCTCTTTATTTAACAAAGAAATTAAGCCTTTGTCTGTCATATTTGCTACAAAAATATATATTTTTGCAGGCCAAATTTTTTTTTGCCGTTTTATTTGGTGGTTTAATTTTGACATACAGAAGATTTCCATTTTTATGCAGTCAAATCTGTCCATGTTTTCTCCCTGATTCCTCGTATTAGTTCTAAACTTAGGAAATCTTCCCTCTCCGGAGGCATGATGAATATTAAATTTTTCTTAATTCTCGCTTTTTGGGTCTTGATTTTTTTTTAATATACTTAATGCTAATCCTGAAGAAATTCAGTTCTGAGCACCCTGGGCATGACCTATGAAGAAGAGGGTTCTCCTAGCGCTCCCACACCCACCCAGCCCCCTCCTGCAAGCCCACTTGCTGCTCACCTGACCCCTGGCCTCGGCCAGCACTACCCCTCCCTGCCAGCATCTCCCTGCCCAGCAGCTGGTATGATCCCATGGGTTGGAAATTTACTTCCCAGGGAACGAATGGGCTAAAATCGTTGAAATGCTCAAAAGTGAGCCCAAGAGAAAATAACCTCAAAGATGGGCCTATTGCTGTTAATGTGACAGGGTGGAAAAGCCTGCCTTCAGGCAACTCCCATCTGTGTGTCTCCTGTCTGCCTCTCTAGGCCTTGCCACATGCTGTCCCTCTCTCCCGGGGTCCTGCACATCCTCTGCTGCCCGAGGCCATCAAAGCCTCTTCCCTCCCTGCTGGCTCCCATCCCTACCTCCTAGACCACCTTCCCCAAGAGCTGGCCGAGCATGGGCTCCTGGGCTGTTCCGGCGGCTCCAGGACAGCTTCCCAGTCAACGCTGCAAGCACCTCCCGCAAGAGGTGGCAGCCGTGCCTGTGTTGTAAGTGCATACACAGAGGCCCCAGGGCATGGCCTCCCACAGTCACCCAAGGCCTGAGTGGGGCCCTGCAGCACAGGCCCAAGCTCTGCCCCTCAAGCGAGATACTCACAGCACCCGCTGGCCCTGAGCACCGAGCACCAAGCACCGTGCCTTTGCTGGCCTAGGGGAGGAGCGAGGAAGGAGGAGGGAGGGTGAGTGTGCAGTGGGCCGAGGGGTGCTGAGGCCACCTCAAGTGGGGGAGGGGATGGAACCCAGAGGCCTGGCCTGTGCCCCTCAACCTCAGGTCACCCTCCTTTAAAATGCAAGGCCAGGGCTGGGTGGCCCATCTGCCACATTTCTCGGGCCCTAAGGTTCTGTTCATTGAGGGGTCGCTGCCTGAACCTGGCCCCTCACCCTCTTCAGCTCTGTCTTCCCAGCAGAGCCCATGTGGGACTAAGCCAAAGGAACAAAATCTGCACACTGATGGGGGCGGGAAAGATGGGCATGGGCGGAGGCTGGAGGGAGAGGGGCCTGGAAAGGGGCCCCCACCCCATGTGTGAGGCGACTGGGCCCTTCACGGTGAGCAGGGGGGAGAGATCCCAGAGCCTGGCTCCCAGAATGAGGTCCTGGCTCAGAGAGGATGCTCTGGGAAGGCTGTGCATCGGCAGGAGCTGACAGGTGGAGGGTGGAGGGTGGAGGGTGGAGGGTGGAGGGTGGAGGTGGAGGGTGGAGGGTGGAGGGTGGAGGGTGGAGTTCGCCATGCAGAGGCATTTGGACTCCAGCAGGTTTATGAGCTTCTGAGATGCTCGCCAGGTGCAGAGGGAGCGTTCAGCCTATTAATTTCCTAGTTAATCATGCAGGACATTTGGTAATTAGAGCACTCACCTCCCCAGTCGTGCTGGCCAGCCCTGAGCTGGGCTATAATTCACTCGCATGGTGGGAACAGGCGCCAGCAGCCGCAGCCTCCACGCCTGGCTGCAGGAAACACCCAGGCTGCCCCCCAGCCTCTCTGGTCTCTGGCCCCAGTGATGGGGACTTGGTGCACCCCAGAGCCTGTTCAGGCCTGGAGGCATGGAGGTGCCCTGGCTCCAGTCCCAGCAGGTGCCCAGCCAGCAGCCCGCCCCGCGCCCCAGCTGGCACATTGTCTGCAATGCAGGGTGGCCATGAGGGTGAGGGCCACAGGCTTCATTAAGTCCTTACTGTCAGGGCTCCCTTGGCCTCCGTGATTCCAGGAAGGAAAACGCTCTGAGAGCTCCACCACAGGCCACCTGCGGGCACACAGAGCACACTCGTGTTTACTGACGGTTTATAAAGTGGCCAGCACGGTCGGCCCAGAGCCTGGGCTCTGTCTGGGAGGTGCCTGGGGCAGGTGGCGGACCTCCGTGCACTCCTGTGTAAGCCACATGACCATGGTGAGGAGCAGTGGGAGATGGGGGATAGTGCCTGGACCCCACTGATTATTCGAGCGGTGCTGACGGCAGCGGGACCACCATGATGCCTCCAGTCCATGCCTACGCGGAGGTGGAGGAGCAGCAGGCTTGGCAGATTGGTCTCCCTGCCCGCTGAGGCCCCTGGGCTTTCCCACGGTGACCCATTTAAGCCTCACCTGGGCCCTATGCCAAGAAATCGTCCATCAACTTTGGTTTAGAGGAAGGAAAGGCTCATAGCTGTTGGAAACCTGGCCTAGGGTGCACTGCCCACTCTCTCACCTTCCAGTTCATTCGCAAATTCTCAGAAAGGCCGTTCCCACCCTCCTTGGTTTAATTCATTGCAGTTTTATTTATTTGTTGTTTGGTAGCCATCTGTCCTTGGCAAGCTCTGGGGTCTGGGGGCAGAGAGATTTACTCACTGCTGTGTTCCCAGCACCTGGCACATAGTAGGTGCTCAATAAATACTATCCAGTGACTGAGCAGATGGATGACTGCTGCATGGGGTTGTTCAGGGGTTTAATGGGGTAACACTGGAGGAAGAGTCTAGCAAATTTACCAGTGAGCTAAAATGCTCCCTCCCTTCCCACCTCCCTAATGCAGAGGGACTCCAGATGTCCCCTGAAAGGAGATGAGAGAAGGGGATTTGCAGGACAAGGGCACCATGCAGCCCAGAGCAGTTGCTCAAAACATTTATGTGGGGCACTGGGAGGGGAGGGGGCCCTTGAGATATGGCAAAAGCAAAGACCTTGCCTTTTGCTCCCTGAGTTCCAAATGCAACTTCAGCAGATTCCCCTTTCAATAACAAAGCTGCATCCCTGAGCTGGGATCAAACCAGAGCCACAGGCTCCTTCGAATGTGGAACCCAAACCAAGCATGTCCAGCCAGGGAGGGAACATGTGAGCTTTTAATCTTTGCACTTGGGCCGTTTTGTGCAGTTGGCAGCCCGATCGTCCCCACAGCAACAGGGTGGCCACTGAGTGCCCCACCACCTGTTACCAGTCACAGTCCCACGGGGGATAGTGGCCAGAGAAGTGGGAATAAGACTCCCAGGGCCTGGGACATGTGCTGCCCGGGAAGTGGACTGTGCTGAGGTCAGGAGCAGCAGGCTGCTTGAGGAGGGCAGTGGCCCTCAAGCTGAGGCCTGAAGAGGGGAGGCAGCAGGGTGCGAAGACCTGGGGACAGGCCAGCCCGTGCAAAGGCCCCAAGGCAGAGGAGAGCCCGGTGGAGGCATTCTGATCAGCTCTGGGCGGCACATCCTCAATGAGGACGCCACCTCCAAGACTGCACCCCCCAGTGGGGCCGGCTCACCCCTGCCGGGCTGCCACAGCCTCCAGAAGCCCAACCCATCCACCCATCCCTCTAACACCCCTCACAGGACAGCAGGAGTCGTTCTCTCTCTTTTTTTAAAAAATATCTCTTTATTGATTTCAGAGAGAGGAAGGGAGAGGGAGAGAGAGAGAAACATCAATGATGAGAGAGTCGTTGATCGGCTGCCTCCTGCACACCCCCGAATGGGGATCGAGCCCGAAACCCGGGCATGTGCCCTGCCAGGGAACTGAACTGCAGTCTCCTGGATTCTAGGTTGATGCTCAACCGCTGAGCCACACCTGGCCGGGCTGGGATCTTTCTCTTAAAGCCCACACCTGACTGGGACCCTCCTCTGCTCAAAACCCTTCCATAGCGCCCATGCACTTAGACAGGAGCTGCCCAGCATGCTTCTGGGCCCTGTTGTAGAAACCATAACCAGCTTCCCAGATTCCTCTCCTAGCCCCCACCATGTGTTCCGGCCAAAGGCCATCCTGGACACCCTCACACCTGTCATCCTGGACACCCTCACACCTGTCATCCTGGACACCCTCACACCTGTCATCCTGGACACCCTCACACCTGTCATCCTGGACACCCTCACACCTGTCATCCTGGACACCCTCACACCTGTTGTCCTGGACACCCTCACACTTGTCATCCTGGACACCCTCACACTTGCCATGCTCTCCATGCCTCAGGACCTTTGCCCAGGCTACAGCCTCTGCCTGGGACCCCCTTTCCTCCTCTTTGTCAATCCCCCCCAACTTTTCTGATCAAATCAGACACCCCTGTCAGGGAACTCAGAACACCACATGGAATCCTTAAACGTTACTCCATTAAATTCCTCAACCACCTTTCATGGGACTCGCCACTGTCGTGATTTTGCATCTGTTCATGTGACTCCCCCTACGCGAGGGGCTTCTTAAGGGAAGCGTCCCACTTCCTTTGTTGTCTGTGGAATTTCCAGAGCCACGCACAGCGCCTCCTCTGATGAGCTGTTGGAAATGTGTTCAGGTAAGTGAATGATGTTACCTAGCAAGCGAAGTCAGACTGACGCAGGGCACACATGGGGCAGAGAAATGACAGACACACAGGCTCTCCCGGAGGGTGAGAGGCTGGGCCATTTGAATCTCTTCCTCATGCCTTCCATTTCCCACGTTTCCCCCAGGGAAGGTCTAGGGTCAAAAGCCCAGCGTGAGCCCGGCCAGGCATGGCTCAGCGGTTGAGCATCGACCTAGGGGCCAGGCGATCGGGGTTCGATTCCCGGTCAGGGCACATGCCCGGGTTGCGGGCTCAATCAATGACTCTCTCATCATTGATGTTTCTATCTCTCTCTCTCCCTCTCCTTTCCTCTCTCTAAAATCAATAAAGATATATTTTTAAAAAACAAAACAAAACCCAGAGTGAGAAGTGACAGAGGGAAGAGCTGATCTCAGTCACTTGGAAATACGTGGCACTTGTGAGGCTGAGGCAGAGGGGTCACTGCACACAGGGCTCTTGTTGGAAAGGTTGTTTCCCACGGGGCGTGGTCAGCGTTTTGATCCTGCTGCAGGTGTGGACCCTGTGGCCAGGACGGAGCCACTCAGCGAGTGGGTGGCGGCAGAGCAGGTTTCTGGCCTTGGGGGGGACGGCACAGAGAAGCGGGGGAGGGGCTGCGATGGTGCGAGCGATGGGCTAGAGCTGGACACACCAGAGTGAACTCTTGTGTGGTTTAGTGCAGACACAGACGGATACAGTGGAAATATTTATAGACACCTATATACAACGGGTTAGAGCGGGCCGGGGCGCACACACACAGCTAAGGGGGACGAGAAACAACGACCCCAGTAGGCACGGGGGCACACCCAGCCCGGGCCCTGGTCCCTAACACCATCTCCAGGACTCTGTGGAGAAGCAGCTGATTCCAGGGCGAGGGCAGGAACCCTGTGAGATGAGCCTGGAGAGTCTGGGGGGGTCAGGAAGGAAGTGCTCAGCATGAAGATGGGCATGCCAAAGGGGCACAGGCGCCCGCTGGAAGCACTCCCAGCAGCCGAAGCTGGACAATCTCAGCAACAAGATAAATAACACGGTCTTGGCGTGCAACCCAGGGGTAAATGACTCGCCCTCGCATCTATGCCAACATAAATACAGGACTGGGTAAATAAGTAAAAAAGACCAGACAGAGCTCCAAGGTCAAAAAGACCCAATAATTGATGGCGATTCTCTGCCTCCAAGGAGGGCAGCGGAGGCCCCGCCCTTCCGCGTGGGCTGAGCCTCGCTCCCTGCCAAAGCCACAGCCTGGAAAGGGGCGGGGAGGCATTGTTCATCGAGGGAAGGCAGGGTGCTGCGTCAGCCAGGTGACCCGTGCCAGCTTCTACACTCCTGAGTCATGTTGACAGGATACGTTCACCAAAACATAAAAGACCTTTCAGAGTGAGAGGCGGCAAGCGTTTATTCGAGATCAGTAAGAATAGCTGTAGGAACAAACTGATTCAGGCAGAACCCCAAGTAGTGTTCCGATTAGGAGGCAAAGGCAGGGGGTGTTTATGAGACAGGAAAGCGGGACAATGGCTCCATAGGAGGATATCACTATTGGTGCAGATAACATAACATCATGATGCTGACTCTAAGGGATGTTTGTAATTTTCAGTCCTGTAGCCGTCAGTCCGTGGTCACAGTCTCTGCTTTCCTGCTATCCTTGCAAACAGTTCACTGGGCCTCAGTGTTGCCCTAGGTCCCATCACAGGTTACTTTGTCCTGATTTAACATCCCAGGGTCTGAGGAGTAAGACATCTAGGCAGTCCTCCCGGGTGGCAGCTCTGGCTCCATATAACGTGGCTCCGTTAATTTTTATTTTTCCATGTGTGCTGTGGATATAATGTAAGGGGAATGGCAGTTCACTGTGGTCTCTTCCCCCTGGAAACAACCCCAGTCTGGTTGTGAGAAAAGCGGCAGACAGATCCCGCAAAACATCTGGCTTCCTCGGAACGCTCAAGGTCATCCAAAGCGAAGAAAGTCTGGGAAACTGTCTCAGCCGAGGGAAGCCTGACCATGAAACCGAAAAATTATTTAAGGTAAAAGTTGAGGAAATTGCAGTAAAGTATGGAGTTTAGTTAATAATAATGGGTCAAACCTGATTCGTCAATTATAAAATGTGTCATAATAACAAACGATGTTAGTAACAGCAGGCACAGGGTGTAGGGTGTGTAGGAACTCTGTACTATCTTTGAATTTTTTCTGTAAATCTAAAACTGTTCTAAAATTAAACATTTATTTTTAAAAACCCACAGTGAGTTACATCAACAAAAGCAAATCAGAAAAAGTACTGGCGTCTTTATAAGAAAAAGGAGAGACTTGGAGACATCTCAATTCTCTGTCTCTTCTTCTAAGAGCATTAATTCCATCTTGGGACCCACCCTCATGACCTCATCTAATCTTAATCCCCTCCCCACTGCCCCATCTTCACATTGGGGGTAAGGCTTCCTAACTGGGGAGACACAACATTCAGTCCATAGCAGCTTCCAACGAGCTGTGTGGCTTTAGGCCAGTCTCTCAACCTCTCTGGGCCTAGTTTCCTCATTTGTAAAACAGTTGCAGCCACACTATCTGCTTCGTAGAGTTGTTTCAGATTAAATGATAGACAAGCCCCAGTCCACTCGGCAGAGTGCCCGGGAACGCCTAGTCCCCTGTTCACAGGGCAGCGCAGAGAACGAGCTCGGTACTGTGCGTGCACCACGCCATGGGACGGGACGGCCCCTTTATCTTGCTCACAGCCCCCACCCACCCACTGTACCCTTGGTCCTAACCCCAGCCCTGGGAGGGAGGTCTGGCAGGGCTGACACCCCATTTCCTGCAGCCCAGGGGTGTGGGTGACCCGTCCCGGGACTCTCAGCTGGCTCCCACTCACCCGCGCTCCTTGGGACCCGGCCTCCACCTCCACCCTCTTCTAGACGCCAGGGCAGCAGTTACCTGCCTTCCTCCCGCTGACCCCTCACACCCAGCCGTGACCCCTCCTCAGCCACCTTTCTCAGACCAGCCCAGGAGTCTCTGTTTAGTGACAACCATCACTATTGCATGCCCTGGGAAAGAGATGCCCACCTCCACTCACCAGTGTGCATATAGGCCCCTCCTTCCGTGTGGCCAGCATCTGAGCTGTGTGACCTTGGGCAGCCACTTAACCCCTGGGCCACAGTTTTCTATGGGATGCAGGTGAAAAGCATCACTTCACACAGCTGCCGCCTGGGCCTCTGAGCTCGTCTATGCAAATACGTTCAACTCAGTGCCCGGCCTGAGGGGCTCTCGAGAAGTGTTGTAATTAGACTTCTCCCCCCTTTGTGGTGAGTCAAGGGGGCATTCTGGAGATAGGCCGTGCCTTCAGTGCTGAGCACAGAAGAATCACTTAAAATATAAAAATAAAATTTTATGGTTATTAAAGTAATAAGCATTGATTGCAAAAAAAAACCCACCATAAAATAAAAAACTAAGACAATACCTGCAGGAATGATGAACCGGAGGAAAATTACGGGCAACTTATCCCCTGGAACTATTAAAATGTTGGTAAATAGGTTTTTAAGCTTCATATCCTATATTATTCTTATTCTCTAGAGAGCAGGAGAGAGCTAGAGTGATGGCGAGAGAGAGAATTTTACAAAGTGGCCCCATCGAGGACACTGCCCGAGGCCTGCTTTGCAGGTAACACTACCCACTGTGGACGTCTCTGTACATCAATAAACTCGAATCCTCGAATCCTTGTCTCCTCGCATCCCGGCCGTCCTCTCTATAACGTACCATGATTTATTTAACCGCCCTTCCGTTGACGGATGCTCAGTTCATTTCCAGTTTTGTACAAACAGTGGCTAATAATTTACAGAGCCATGAGCAAGCGGCATCCCTTCCCTCATATCACCCACCAGCTAGTGTCCAATTATTCTGTTATGATACATTCTAGAAGGAATCACTGAATCAAAGGGAGTGAGCATTTTTAAACCTCCTACTGCACAGGCCAAACGGCCTCCAGGAACCTCAAGTCAAATGACACCCCACCCCTCAGAGTGTGATCAGAGTATAGGGAGCCTGGTCCCCAAGCTTCACCAGCCCCTCTCCCTGAAGTGAGGTTGGCGGCGATAGAGTCCAGATGCCTCGGGGTTGATGAAATGTGGACTCGGAGGCAGGGGCTGCAGGTCTGTGGCCGTTTTCATTTCCTTCTTGGTAAATTGACTTGCTTGTGTCTTTGTCCATTTTTCTGTTGGAATTTTTTATTATTAGATATTTGAAGCTCACTTTTCTGTGTGTGACAGTCAAAAGGATGGATACAAAGAAAAGCAATCCTGCCCAGCTGGCGTGGCTCAGCGTTTGGGCGTCGACCTAGGATCCAGGAGACCACAGTTCGATCCCTGGTCAGGGCTCAGGCCTGGGTTGTGGGCTTGATCCGCAGTTGGGGTGCAAGAGGCAGCCAACCAATGACTCTCTCATCATTTATGTTTCTGTCTCTCTCTCTCCCTCTCCTTTCCTCTCTCTGAAATCGGTAAAGATATATTTTTAAAAAAAGAAAAGCAATCCTGAGTTGGAACTGTCTCAGAGTTCACACTCTCAAAGAGAAAACAGACAACACACATACAAACATGTGCGCACACGTGCATGCAAACACACACACAAAAACATTGCACACACACAGGCACATGTACACATGTGTGTGCTTATACACGCTCACTGGCACACACTCACACACACATGTTCATTAGCACACACTCACACACATGCACATACAGGCACACATGCACACTCACACACATGCTCACTGGAACACAGCACACATGCACATACATGTACACATACACTTGCACACTGGCACATGCGTGCGCATACATATGCACACTAACTGCTACACATGTGCTCACTGGCGCGCACACACGCTCACTAGCATACACATATGCACACACAGGCACACACTCACACACATGCATACACAGAGGCACACAGGCCCCCAGGGTTAGTGACCTGAGTCACTGGAGCGGGGGCACAGTGCTGTGAGGTAATAAGCAAAGGACTGAAATAGGACTGTGGACACCCCGTTCCCTGTGGACTGCAGGCTCCAGGAAGGCAGCCTCACTCCCGTCCTCCCGCAGGCCGGCCCTGCCACCAGAGCCTCACTCAGTGTCAGTCACTGCTTAGTGGCTGAGAGCTGCCTGCAGGATAGTCGGGAAATGGCGATAGTCTTGTCCCCGGGGGCATCAGCACCCTGAGATGTCTGAGCTGCAGCTGATGAAGCAGCCCTATGACTTTACACGGGACCCCACTCCCCAAACCAGCCCAAGCCCAGCCCTCCGTGCCCAGGTATGGTGGCCCCATGGGACCCTTAACCCTCTATCCCGGGCCCCAGAGCTTGGAGCACGGAAACAAGGGCAGGCTGATAACTGCGTAGGAGGCCACCCTAAAAGCCACATGAGCTCTGGAGGCAGCAGATGACAGGTCACTCTGTCCTGGGCACTGGGTCCAGCTGTAGGCACAGCCACCAAGACCCATTCATAGCTCTCCCTGCAGGAAAGCTGCCTGGACTGTCCTCTGGCTGCTTCTCCTGCCAACCCCCTATACTCCCTGGAGCTCACCTCCAAGCCTCCAGGGGACATTTAAATCTACTGAGGGTCAGCACTCCCCTCTGAAAATGGGGGTGGCACCCTTCCCCATGTCTGTGCATCTCACAGAGGGGAAACTGAGGCACGGAGAGCCACCTGACCAGCTGCTCAGTGCTGAGGACAGAGCGATATTGGTCAGAGGCCTTCTTGACTGCCGAGGCCAACTGGAAGGGTCTCATGGGAGGAGCCCCTCCAGTCGGCCTGGTTGCGGTCAGGAGCGATACAAGCGGCGCGGGCTCTGGGAGGCGAGGGCAGAGCAGCCGGGGGCTTCCCAGCCCCAAGAGTGCCGGGGGCGTCCGTACCTTCCTTCCCCATCTGGAAGATGCTGTCCTTGCCCTGCATCCCGCCTTGTGGGAGCTCAGTCGGGCTAGTGGCTGAAAAAGGACCCCGAGTGGGGGCATGTGGGACAAGCGTCAGCAGCTACTATTTTCTCTTTCTGCCGCTGCAAGGTGCTTAGCAGTGAAGGGCTCCCTGGAATGTCCGCTGTTGACAAGAGGGAGAGGGGCAAAGGCATAAATCACCGAGAGGGGGGTTCGGCCAGTGCGCCCGGGAAGCAGCTCTCCTCGCGAGTTCCTCCCTGAGGTATTCATGGGCCTTCGCCGGCCTCCCGGGGGGCGCTGGCTCCCCACAGCTACGGCGTGCGGGGCGTGACTGCGGGTGCCGGACCGATCCTGCAAGCGTGGACAAGAAGGATCCACACTTGCCCTTTGCGAGGGCCCCTGAATGAGGGAGGGTCGTGCCAGCCCCAAGTGTGGGCGGAGGTACAGCGGGGCCAGGGAGAGAGAGGGACGCACAGGCCCCCCGCCGTGCTGTGGGGAGGCTGAGCAGGGAGCCCGATTTTCATCCCCTCAGGCGGTGAGAAGGCTCCAGGCGGCGTCCGTGGGTCCACGTGAGGAGCCCGAACTTTCACCCCCACCCGGCAGGAATGACGAGTCCCTCCCTCGGGCGCCAACAGAGGCCCAGAGAGGAAACGGGATGCCCACCGCCCACCCGCCCCGGGAGTGAGGAGGCAGCTCCACCTTCCGCGGCCAGAGCAGTGCGAAGTCAGCTAAATGGGTTTAAATCAGACGCAGCGTCTGTGCCGTGGCGCCAACGTGTGCAGGTTCCAGTGGAAAGGCGGTCACCAGGCCAAGGCCCAGGAAGGCTGCAGACTGAGACGGGGCAGCAGGCGCCGGCGGTCAGTGATGCCCACGCCGAGGCGGGTGCCAGAGCCTCCTGGCACAGCGGCCAGAGCAGCCTTCAGAAAACACTCCAACAAGAAATTACCTACAAGGTGCAGCAAGTTAAGAAATCGGAAGTGTTAGCAGAGAAATAGAAGATATAATGAAACCAAACTGGAATTTTAGAGCTAAAAATATAGTAACTGAAAAAGTTTTTATATCTCAGTGAATGAGCTCATGGCAGAAGGGAGGGGGCGGGGGGGAGATCTGTGAACTTAAAACTAGAACAAGATAAAAACTCAACATGGAGAAAATACACCAAAAAAGTTAAGGGAGCCTCTGGTATCCGAGGGACTGTGAGTAAAGATCCCGCCATCAGAGTCCCAGAAAGAAAGACAGAGGAGCCGGATCACCTGCTTTGAAAATGATGGTCGGAGCCCTGGCTGGCGGGCCGTGGTTAGCCGGCCGCCGGCCGGGGAAAGGCCCGGGTGAGTCCGGCCAAGGGCGCGGACCTCGGTCGCAGCCTGGACCCCGGCCCTGGCAGGGCGAGCGCGGGAGGCAGCCCGCAGACGCGTCTCTCACACCGTGTCCCTCCGTCTCTCCCCCTCCCTTCCACTCTCTCTAAAAAAAAAAAAATCAATGGAAAAAATATCCTCAGGTAAGGATTAACAGAAAAAAGAACCAAAAAAATGCCTGGAAACATCTAAAATTAGGCAAGACATAAACATACAAATTTGAGGTGAGTGAGACCCAAACAAGAAAAACCCAAGAAAATCCACACAAAAACACATCCCAGCCGGACTCCTGAAAACAAAAAAAAAGTACCTTGAACCGGGCGAGAAAGCAACTGGGCGCCCATGCCCATCGGGAGCAGCATGGCAGCGAGCGTCCCGGAGCCACGGGCGGGAAACGACACACTGTTCTCAAGGGCTGAGAGGAAAGAGCTGTCACCCAGAGCCAGGGACCCGGGAGACACCCTTCAGCCGCCAAAGGGAGAGCGACGGGGTTGTCGGGGGAGGCGAGCGGGTGCGACGGGGAGCAGACGGGGAGCAGTGCAGAAAGAGGGGAGCGGCACAGAAAGAGGGAGCAGTGCAGAAAGAGGGGAGCAGCGCAGAGAGTGGGGATGGTGCAGAAAGAGGGGACGGCGCAGCTTGGGGCGGCGGGCGCTGTGGCTGAAGGTGGGGCCTCCGCTCCACCGAGTCCTGAGTCAGGCCTGGTGGCTGAAGCGGCCTCCGTGGTGCTGAGGCTCTGAGTTTAGGTACAGAAAGTATCTTAAAGGACCACGGTGTAAGTAAGGGGGGGATCCTACATAGAGGAAGCGAGTTTTCTATGCTCACGAGGGCGCCCGTCTTGTTACCAGACGGGGCTCGGCCCTGCGCATCTGCCCGGGCGGCCGGCGGTGTGTGGGTCCTTGACTCCGTGCAGGAAAACTTTACAACACGAGTCCAGGTGACTTTCGGAGGACGAGTATTAAAGCTGGGACGTGAAACAAGGGGGGCTGGGGAATGAGCCAGGCGGGGCTGCTTTGGCTCACGAAGAACTCAGAGGAAAGGGGGCCTTGGGGACAGGGTCAGGGGGCTTGCCTGAGACGAACTGCTGCTGTCCATTGCTGCCCTGGTTGCAAGTCTTGTGGGGTCCCTTAGAGTTGTGGAGAAAGAAGGGGGAGGCGTGGGCGTGCTCCCTGGAGAAGAGCACAGGCTGGACCTCTGTTTTGAGGGGTTTTAAAGGCTGGGCATTTAGGGGAGGTCTTAGGGGAGGATCCCAATAGAATATTCATCAGCTTTATGCTGGTGCCAAAATGAGCTTCATTCCCTTACCTTCACCTGTCCTTGGGCGTGGCTGGCAAACGGCACTAACTGGATTTCTGCTCTGCTCCCAGAGTGGGGAGATTTAAGCTATTCACCCTCTGGCTGGGGAGAAGTGCAAACCATTTCCTCTAAGTCCCCTGGTTTAGGAAACTTCCCTGGGTGTCCTAGGTGTCTGCACACTGCTGTTTCCCTACCTGCCTCAGTTTCCCTATTCCGCTTGTCCTGGCTCACTGGACTGTCTCAGTACCATGAGAAGTTACGTGTGTACCTGAAGCAGCCCCTACACTAAATGGGCACGAGAAGAGATGCTCAAAACACTATCAACGTCCCGGAGCTGGTGCCGGCCCCACTCACCCCCACCCAGCCCCAGGGAGGCTCGCTTCTTAATTAACACAGTCGTTCTATGCCTTCTTTATGAAAATCACCCAATTCGGTTTTCAGGTCCCTTCGGGGCTAATTCTCAGCCAAGCCTGGACCAGGTGAGTGTACACATTAGGATTAGGTACATTACACAAAGTGCTGAAGGTCCCAGAAAACCTCAGTCTGCTGTTCTTGGATTCTGGAGGACTGGTTGTAAAAGACCTGGGTTTGTTAGGACTTATGTGTGCAGTGGGCACCAGTGGCCGACTGGTGACAGTTACCACCGCATTGGGCCAGGCTGTGCTCTTGTTTCGCCACCACCCAGACTTCCCACCACAAGGCTTCACAGAGAAGAGGAAAGCAGGGCATGCAGGGGGAGGGGATGTGTTTTTGCAGATGCTGTGTAAGATCAAAGCTGCTTGCTGTTTTTTGACGGAGGAGCTGGCTGGGTTCCCAGGGTCTCCCAGTCCTCTTACTGATGTCCTTCAGCAGCTTCCCGCAGGTGGGAGAGGGGGTTGGAGCCTGGGAAGGGGCCCATGTTCCCACTTACCACACATGCATGTTACGGTAAATCATGAACCAAAGGTCATAATTCTAGGTAATGTTTTGGTCTCAATAAAATAAAGATCCTTCTAACAAGA
This sequence comes from Miniopterus natalensis, assembly GCF_054644295.1. Classification (NCBI taxonomy): domain Eukaryota; kingdom Metazoa; phylum Chordata; class Mammalia; order Chiroptera; family Miniopteridae; genus Miniopterus; species Miniopterus natalensis. The sequence goes on along the minus strand of NC_142096.1, from coordinate 42,671,302 downwards.
GGGCTGTCCATACCCAGAGTGTGCTGGGCCAGTGAGGGGAGCCACCGGCCGGTAGTCCGCTCCCATTCCTGCAGCAGCTCCCAGGCAGGCTCAGGCCCACCTGTCAGGGACGGGCTGGGCAGGGGTCTCCTTGGCCTCTAGTAGTTGGATTAGATGCCTCTGCCTCTGCTTCCAACTCCTCCAGATTATAGGGAGACCCAATTTTTGTGCCTGCCTCTCAAGATACTGGCTGCCTGTCACAATAGTAGGTCCTCTGTCATGATAGTGGCTCCCGTCGCAACAGTAGGTCTGTGGCGGGCAGTTAGACAGACATGAGCAGAGCCAGGACGATGGGCCAGGTACAGAAGGCCACCAGGGTGGAAAGCCCCAGATGCCTAGCAATGGGCAATTATAGGGTGGGACCTCGCCCCCAGGGTGGGCTTTCCTCCCCTAGCATATCGCTGGTCATGCAGTTTGGACCCCCTCCATAGAGATAACAATGTTACGGGGTTAACCCCATGGGGCTGGGCTGCCTATCGCTGTATCCAATTCAAGGGAGGCAGGGTTGAATCATATAAAGCATTTATGAGAAGGCCAACCAAGAAGACAGGGAGCATATGAGCGTCCAAAGCCTGTCTTACGGAGTGGCCTGAGGGATCGGGTTATATGGGGCAAACTAGGTGGGAACAGAATGCAGCTACGTGCAGTCCTGGACGTCATTCTATTGATCTTGGTCGCCTAGTGATGTTTCGATGAGGTGATATCTTGACATTGTTAGGTGGGCCTGGCCATGCATCTTGGTCTCCGTGAGGTAATATCTTAACCCATTGCTCACAGCGGGGCCACCTCCTTAACTGCTTCATCCGGGATCAAGGGGAGTGCAGGGTGCAAAGGCCTAGGAGAAAGAAGCCTAAGGGAAAAAAAACTTAAATCCCTGCTCACATAAGTATATGTGTTCTACAATTTTATAGGTAATATAATTATATTTCAGATTAATTCAGGAGCTCAATCTTTGGAAAGTATAACATCTAGGCTTCAGTTGTGTTTCAGCTCCTGGCCCAGAAAAGCAACAAAACCAGCCACAGCTGACCTCAGGCCCAGCTGCATTGAGTGATGCCCCTGCCCTGGCGCTGACAAATCCATTAGTGGAGACCTAGACCCTGAAAGGACACACCTGGAAAGCTGCTGAATATTCTATTGTGATCTTCCCCTGGGACCTCCCCTAAAATCTCTATCCTTAAAACCCTTAGGATAGAGGACCCAGCCAGCTTTCTGCTCTCCCTCCCTTTCCCCTCTCTCCCCCCACCCCCTCCCCACAGGTGCATTCCCATTACCTTCCTCGGTCCCAAGCTCCAAGGGCCCTTCCTTTATCCCTGTGATTTTATAAATAAATGTTCTCTCATAGCTGGAGTCTTGGCTCTGAATTCTTCCCTAGCCAGAACTCAAGTACCGGGGTTGCTGAACCCAGGTCCACGGTGATCCCACTGATCAGACACCTGGTGCCCTTCCTGACACCTACAACAGGGCCCCTGTAACGATAGTGGCTGCCTCTCAGGACAGTGCCCAGCAGGGAATTCCTGGCACTTTTAGTTTCTTTATCCGGATTTACCTTTCTAACTGGAATAATTTTCCTTCAGCCTGAAAGTTTCTTTAACATTATGCAGTGAAAAAAGTTCTCATTTTTTTCTGCCTCTCTTTTCCTTCTGGATCTTTGATTATAAATACAGGTTGTCCCCCAAAAATGTATATAAACTTTAATAGCTGATAGCTCAGTTATGAAAATGAACTATATTTTAATAAACACTGCCTTTATAATTATTCAAAGTGTGTGTATACATTTTGGGGGGACACCCTGTATATTAGACCTTTGCATAGATTGCTCTGTCATAAAGATTGGGCAGAGGGGAGAGCCTAAATACACCAAATAAAAGACAGAGGTTGACAGAGCAGATTAAACAAACCCCAGCTGTATGGGGTCCACGAGACTCTCACGCAGAACATAATGGCCTCGGCAGGTGGACGAAAGGGATGGGAAGATACATCCTGCAAACATGAATCGGGAGAGAGCCAGGACGCTGACCTTCACGTCAGATAAAGTTGCCCTCGGCGCCAAACAGACACAAATCACATAACAATGGGCGTGTCGTCCACCAAGTATACACACCAACCCTAAATGTATATGAACCGACAACAGAGCTTCAAAGCAGGTGAAGAAAAAGCCTACGAGAACCGAAGGGAGAAACAGGCAAACCCACCATTTCAGCTGGAGACTCCACCTCTCCCTTCCCAGCAGCGGAACAGCCTGAGAAGTGAGCAAGGAGCCAGCGGGCGACACCGGCCCGGCAGGACCTCCCAGCAGTGCTGGGACGGCCACCAGCAGCACGCGTTCGGCCCAAGTGCCCACAGAACACGTCCCAAGGCAGACCATGTCCCGCATCATAAAACAAACCTCAGTGCATTGGAAATGATTCAGATCCTCGTGTTCTCCAGCGCAGAGAGCCAAGTGGAAACCAGTAACAGAAAACGACAGGAAACCGAACACTGGCAGCCTCTTACTCAACCGTCAAAGAGGAAGGGAAATAGAGCTCAGTTTCCCCACCTGTAAAATAGAAGTCAGAACACTTGTCTCATAGAATCAGGATGGACTATTAAAAGGGCCTGTGAGATGGCCCAGGACCTGTCAGCTGCTCCCCAGCAGGAGCCAGCAGGGAATATGGACCCAGGCTGTGGGGGTTCAAAATGCAGCTCTACCTCTTGCTTGCTGTGTGACACTGGACACCAACTTAGCCTCTCTGTGCTGTAGTTTCCTCACCTGAAAATTGAAGACAATTACAGCCCCTGCCTCAGAGGTTGCTGTGAGAGCTGATATGCATAAACCCCCAAGCGGGCCTGAGCTAGGGAAGGCCTGAGGACGAGTTCACTGCTACCAGTGCTCAGGAGCATCTGGTTCCAGGCCTTCTACAGACCGAGCGCCATAGGGAAACTGAGGCAGAAAGGAGGCCCCTCCGGTTCTGCCCAGGTTTACCCTGCAGGAAACATTCCGACCCACCGGGGACAGCTCTGTCCTCTGCACACTTACCTTCTCTCTCATTCCGTCTCGTGTTTGCATTTTCCCTTGATTAACAGTTTTAATAAAGGAACGTGAGTGCTTCACAGCAAATATCCAAAGAAGGGGGTGTAAACGACATCTCTTACAGAAACTGGCGAGAGCAATGCTGTCTAATGCTCCTCGTCGCCCCCACCCCAAGGCACCTCGATGCCCCCTGAGGAGGGTCCAGATCCCGCGGTCAAGGCCAGGACGCAGGGCCTGGGAAGGGGTTATTGCCCTGGACCCCTGAACGTGCTGCCCACCTGCCCAGCTCCAGCTGAGATGTTAGCTGGGGCGGAGCAGCAGCGGAGAGTGAAGGCTCCAGGACTCCTGCATTCGCTCAGCGGGTGCTCAGGGGCCTCCCAGGCCCCACCCTCCCAGCGCCGCCTGCGGTGCGGGAACCTGAGGACGGCACAGCACTCCAGGGGCGGACTCCGGGCAGTGGCCAGAGGGGCCCAGGTGGGGCACGTCCCAGCCTCAGGGTGATGCCTCATCCGGCCCCCTCCCCCACTCCCCAGAAAGTCACACTGAGTCCCAACTCTGGTCACAACCTAAGCCCTGACCATGATCACAGGCCGGGTCATAGGCCCGGACCCCAGTAACCCCCAGCCGACTGAAGGAGGTGTCCCGGGCAGGGTGGCAGGGCACAGATGGCCAGGCACAGCCCTTTTCCTGTTGGCCGCAGTGCGGGACGCGGCAGCCACGTGGCAGGCCTCACAGTCACCTCCGGCAAGACGGGAAGGAGCCGACGGTGGCCACTGTGCCCCGCTGGGCTCAGGTGGCCGTGTGGCTCACGCCATCCCGCCATGCCCCGCCTCGGCCTCTGGTTGGCCGCTCCCTGTGCCCATGCTCCTCACACCAGGCCGAGTGAAGAGTTCAGCGGCCGCTCTGCTGAGGCTGGGCCTGAAGGAGCGCTCCCTCTCCCCACATTAACTGCCCTTCGTCCAAGAGTCCAGAATGAACGTCTGTTAGCGCCACTCACCTTCCAGCAGGAGTCCCGGTCAGCCTGTCGCCTCAGAGGAGTCGGCTCTGGATGTGAGACCTGCGACAGAGAAGCCCAGGGCCCCCCGCAGGAGTGAGGCAACAGGGGCGGTGCAGGGCCTGCGCTCCAGTGCGCCCCTCCTCCAGGCGCAGCTTACACACCCCGCTGGGACACAAGGCAACACAGACGGTGACGGTGATCATCACAGAGACAGTAGCCTGCTGCTGCACATCCACGGGGCGCCATCTCAGACGGCATTCGGCTCTGCTGGGAGGGAGGCCCAGGTGGGGGGAACCATCACACGCACCAGGCCTGTGCTGACCCGTGAGGCGAGTCTGCACCTGGAGCCTGGCTCTCACCCTGGTCCTGCTCTGGGCCTCCCAGGGAGCCTGGTGGCTGGAACCAGCTTCGTAACTCATAGGGCCCAGTGCAAAATGAAAATATGGGGCCCTTGCTTCAGAATTAAGAATTTCAACATAGCAACAGCAGAGCAAGTGGAACTCCCATCCTCCCAGAGCTAATCATCTCTCCAAGCTGCCTCCATTTTCTCATCTGTGAAATGGGTAGATTCAACATTAACCAACCATGGCTGCTGCGTCCTGAACACCACCTGCACTAGAGCAACTTGGCCCTAGCACCCAAAGGATGTGTCCCAACCTCAGGGGGGTTGAAATTTGGGGGATGCAGTTCTCTTAGAGTTGGACAAACATGGTCGGTCATAAAAGCTCTGGGCAGCCAGCTCAGGATGGAGTGAGCACAGGGAGCCGGAGCAGCCATCCGTGGGGTGGGGTGGGGTGGGGTGGGCTGGGCTGGGGTGGGCTGGGGTGGGATGGGGTGGGATGGGCTGGGGTGGGCTGGGGCGGGGTGGGCTGGGGTGAGCTGGGGCGGGCTGGGCTGGGGTGGGATGGGCTGGGCTGGGCTGGGCTGGGCTGGGCTGGGGTGGGATGGGCTGGGGTGGGCTGGGGTGGGGTGGGCTGGGGTGAGATGGGGCGGGCTGGGCTGGGCTGGGCTGGGGTGGGCTGGGCTGGGCTGGGCTGGGCTGGGCTGGGGTGGGCTGGGGTGGGGTGGGATGGGCTGGGCTGGGCTGGGCTGGGGTGGGCTGGGGTGGGGTGGGCTGGGGTGAGATGGGGCGGGCTGGGCTGGGGTGGGCTGGGCTGGGGTGGGCTGGGCTGGGGTGGGCTGGGGTGGGCAGCAGGCTCTGGAGAACCTCACGCTCACTCCCAGCTCCCAGAACAAACAGCCAGCAGCTCTTTTCTTCCTCCTGCTCAAACAGCCCCTTTAAGCCCAGCAGGCTGGGGCTGGGCCCAGCATGGAGGGTCAGGGGAATGACACGTGGGGTCTCTCTGACTTGGGCCTCCCTGGGGGTGACAGGGCCAGCAGTGACTGAGTGCTGGGGCTTAAAAGGCTGCTGTGGGCTGCAGGCCGAGATAAAAGAGACAGTCAGGTGGTGGGAGCACCGCGGCACTCATGAGACAACAGAGCCATGAGCAGGCGACTGTGCAGAGGCCAGAGGCCCTTGTGGTCCAGGTGATGCCGATCAGCCCCAGGCTGTGGTTCTCCCAGGCTCCCTAGTCCAAGCAGAGGGGTTCCGAGGTCCCGAGAGCGGTGGCGGGCGGATGCTGCCTCGCAGGAAGCTGTTTGCTATTCTATCCCTGGCCCCTCACAGCTGGCTCACCCGGACGCGGAGAGGGGCTAAACTAATGGCACTAATGGTTTGTAATCAGACGTAATGGGGTGTTTGCACACATGAGCGAGCGGAGCTGCAGGTGTGGACAGCAAGTCCCCGGGGGGGCTCCCGGAGGCTCATCTTGCCTGCCAGTTCAGAAGCCAGGGTCCCCCAGTTATGGGAAAGGGGATCTGGACCTGCCTAGGGCCGGCCAGTAGTGTGTGGGTTCTTGACTTCATGCAGGGAATATTTCACAGCACGAGTCCAGATGACTATGAGCTTTATTAAAGCTAGGACAGTAAGACAAGAAAGGGCTTAGCGTAGGAGAAGCAACAGGAGAGCCTAGGCTGGGCTGCCCGAGCTCTCTGGGAAGTCCCCAGAGGAAAGGAGGCCTGGGAACAGGTTCAGGGGACTAGCCTTCAACGAGCTGCCTCTGCCCATTGCTGCCCTGGTAGCAAGTCTCGTGGGGTCCCTTAGAGTTTAGGAGATGTGGGGCCTGTGCAGGAAGAAGAGGGGAGAGGGAATGGGGAAGGTGCTTCCCAGAGGGAGAGCCACCGGGTCCTTTGTCTTGAGGCTTTTATTTCTCTTGCAGGTGGGAATTCTAGGGGACGTCTCAGGAGAGGGTCTCAATAGAATATTCATCAGCTTTCCAGGTGTGTCCTTTCTGGGTCCTGGTCTCCACGGATTGGTCGGTGCCAGGGCAGGGCCATTAGTCAATGTATCTTGTCCTGAGGCAGCCACGTTCACTTGCCTGGTTTTACTGCTTTTCTGGGCCTGGAGTTGAAATACAAGTGAGGCCTAGGTGTTCTCTTTAGGGAGGAACACTCAGGGGGTCTAAACCACATGACCAGCAATAAGCTAGGGGAGGACAGGTTACTTTGGGGGCAAGGTTCTTGTTTTCCCAGTTTCTCCCCTTGCTAGGCATCCGGGGCTTCCTGCCCTGGTGAGTTTCTGTACCTGGGCCACCAAACACAAACCATTTACTCTCAAGTGCCCTTGGTTTAGGGAAGATAGGTTTTCCTAGGTGGCTGCAAACTGCTGTCTAACAATCTGTCTCAGTTTCCCTGTTCCACTTGTCCTGGCTCACTGGCCTGTCTCACTCCTAAGTGACTATTGCCCCATTGAGTGCTTCAAGCCTCCCTTGGGCCTTCCACACCGCATGAAAAAGGCCAGGAGTCTGCACATCGTTAAAGCAGATTTCCAGATTTCTTGGTTACCACCAACCATGTCTGCCATTGACTCCTAGCCTCTCGGGTTGGTGGCTTGGAGAAAGCAAAGCATACCACCTCCACCCACGTGGGTGACCAAGTCACCAACAGAGCATGGTTCTGAGTGGCACACAAGTCCTGCACCAGGCTGTAGCAGCTCTACCTTCCTGTTCTTGCCAGGAATCTGCTGAGGAGCTGAGCCCTGCAGACTTCCAACCTCTCCTGCTGTGCTCCGGAGCCCAACTCAGGCCTGACACCTGCATGGGGACCCCACTCATCCTTCATGCCTCCTCGCAAGTACTGCTGTCTTTGAAACCTTCCTGGGCTCCCCAGGGAGGCTCCAGGACTCCCCTGTGCCTCCAGAATAACCTCCATACATCCATCTGGCAAATAAGTAATCCCACTTGAGATATCTCAAGCCCCAAGCACTGGGGAGTGTGGCCACACCAGCCCTGGGGTGTGGAGTGAGCTTCAGGATCTGTTGTTAGAGAGAAAAACAGGGTGGAGCAAGTGAGTAGAAGATACTGTGCCATTGACAGGAGAACCTGGACCAGCAGGGAAGCGAATATGCAGTCATTTGCATGCGTTTAAGAAACAATGGAAGTTCAGGACTACAGCCTGGTGCAGGACTTGTGTGCCATGCTCTGTTGGTGACTTGGTTAGAAGAAAAAACCTATAGCTAAGGAAGGAGCCAGAAACAGGATGGAGGGGACGGGGTGGAAGGGAGACTTTCCTGAGTACACCAGCCAATGTTCTGAGTAATGATACAATAGAATTAAATTTTTAAAAAAACAGCCAGTAAAAATTAAAAGCAAAACAAAACCAATGGACCCAGCACCATATCCAGTTGTTAGCATTAGCATTACAACTTGAGAAGGAATCGTTCAAAGTGAGTTTAAAACAGTGATTTTATAGTACATTACCGAGGGCTGCACCCTAAGGACAAAAGAGAGTCTTGAAGAGAAAAACTTCTAAGGACTCCCAGCAACCATATTGTTACCAATAGTATTGGTACTGCAGCTCTGAAACAATGTTCCTATAAAGATAGAATAAATACATAATTACTGTAACGCCATTTGGAACAAAGTTTGTCATTGTGAAAAGAGACACAAAGTCATGAAATAAAATCTTGTAAGCCTAAATTTGACTTTTTTTTTTTTTTAACTTTAAAAAGAAAATTGTGTAGGCTGTCTGAGGAAAGGCTCAGAAACCGATTCAGGAGCAATGGTTCCCCAACGCCAGTTCCCTCTAGCAGGACCCTGGGATCCTTGGAGAAATGGCTGTTCAGGGCTGGGCTGGGAGCCGGGAGCCCCACAGACTGGAGGGCAAGGATGCGTGAAAGGCTCCTGAGGTCGTGCAAAAGGACTCAGGGACCAAGCAGAATAGGTTCCACAAGCCAAAGATGGAAAATCTAAGTACCAATAAACTGAAACTGATCAAATACGTCCAAATTCCTGAGTTCAAAATGACGATGGCAGATGTAAGGACAGAAAAAGGCCTTTCCTTTCCTTTGCTGTGGCCGTGCACAATCTATGTGAAGCACCTGGTAATTAAGCCCTGAGATTGCGGGCTCCTCTGATTCTAACGGCTCCTCTGCTCAAACTGAGGATAAGCTCCTCTCAAGGCTACACTGTTGCATCCCCTCCTCCTGCTGATTCCCACCAAGGAGTCCTGAGTTAGTAGAAAGCCCCCTGACCCCCTTCAAACAGGCCTCCTTCAACCCCTTCATAACTTTTGCTCTGAGCATGTTTACAGGCCTAGGAAAAATACTAATAACACCCCTCCCTAGGACACCTGCCAGACTGTCTCCTGGAAAGCAAACAAACTGTAACTTTTCAAGACAACCCCTGGTATCTGCTCAACTCCAGCGTCCCAAAGATTCCCTCCCTTCCTTGTCACCTAGCAACTGAAACTGCTTGCTCTTTAAAAGCAGAAGCCACTCTTTGTTCCCTGCCCTGTATTGACTTAGCAATACACCAGCCCTTTCCTCCCTTTCCTCTCCGCATCTCTTTTCTTAGTTGTGAATTCTTTCACAGCCGGGGTCACCAGCCAAAACCCAAACGGGGGCAGCGGGAGAATCGAGAGGATGCAAGAGAACCAACTCATTATTTTGAAAACTAGTAAATAGAAAGAACCAAGCACATCTCCAGTGAGGTGCACGTCCCAGTTACCAACAGTTGCCGCCTAGCCACTTCTCTGGGGACAAATAATCAGCCAACAAACTCAAAAGAAATGACAGGGTTTTTATCAGTACTATCATGCAATGCCCTAGTGAGCTGATGGTGTGAACATCACAGAGGGGACAGACAGACAGACACTCGGCAGTCCTGATAGACAAATACCCTGACACTGACCTGACAATTTACAGGTCACAGGAATAGGAGCAGTGACGCCCTGGGGACATCAGGAAGGTCCCAGCTCTAACGGACAGAAGACAAGGTTCCCTCAACAAATAAAATGAGAAGAAAAAAAAAGCAAGAGAGAGATGGAGGGGATCTGGAAGAGCTCTCTATTGCATGTGTGGATCTTATTTTGAAAGTAATTTTAATAAAAATCATGTAAAAACCATTTGTGAACTAATCGAGGGAATGTGAGCCCTGCTGACACACTGGTACTCGTAAGGAGTTGTCTCTCCTTCCGGTGGGGGAAGGGTGCCAGCTGCTTTGAAAGCCTCATCTTTCAGAGATGCTGTGAAATGTTTATGGGTAAAAAATGAGGCGCTCTCTGTGGGGCGACATGGAAATGTGCCTAATTTATAACCTTAAGTGAACGTAGCACACTGCAGATCAATGCATCCAATGTGATGCAATTTGCTCTGTAAAGAAAAGGCCCGAGCGAGCTGTCTGCAGGGTGTCGTGCCTGCTTATGTCGGGAAGGACCTGGAGAAACTGCACAGGGTACTGACACGGGGCATCTGAGAAGCAGCCGGGGGGTGGGGGGGCAGCCACTCATGTTTACTTTCAGTAAAATTGATCTTTGTGGATAAAAATGAAGTGGCCGTGTCGCCACCTCCACTGAGCCCCAGACGTGGGTCTTGATCATCCCAAATGCCAGCATCACAGAGGAGACCAGGCCTGAAGGTCACCAAACACAGTCCAGGATCTGACCTGTTCCGGGTCCAACCACCGGTCAAGAAACCGCAGCCAAGGAATGTGATGGACAAACCCGGGACCCGGACGCCCAGGACAGCCAGTGTCTTCAACAGCGACATCACAAGGAAGCAAGAGAGGGGAGGAAACCACAGGCTGCGGCCTCGTGTCAGACAGCGTACTGCGCAGACCCTATTCGGGCCGGAACCCGAGAGCTTTAAAAAAATGAGACAGTAAGGGAATGTGAGCCGACAGCTGCCGGATATTTGAGATTAAGCAGCCATTGCTGTTTTACGGGTGATAACGGTATTGTGGTTGTTTCTTAAGTGAATGTTATGTTTTCCAGGAACATACTGAAATAGGTGGAGCTGAAATGAGATGAAGCGTGTGGAGAGGGGGCTGCTGGGCCGGCACGAGTGATCCTGGATGGGCCACCAGGCAGCTGCCTGTCGGGTTTGTCACCTGTTCTCTCTATTTTCACCTGGGTGGGGAATTTTCTGTAATGATTAGAGTAATTCTGATCCTGTTTATAATCATTAATAATTACTTTTAAAAGAGGGACCGTAGGAGTCATTCCAGGGTGACGTGGAAGGACTTCCGTGTGGGTGGGAAAGTGCAGGACCAGTTCCCAGTAAGTGCGGCTGGTGGTGAACTTGGGGACGCCCAGCTGCTCTGAACCCCGCCCCTCGATTCTAGGGTGTCTGTGAGGACAAGCCCAGCGAGCAGGCGGGATGACATACTCAGCACCTGAGGCAGAGTCAGCACTCAACAACTGGGAACTTTAGGAAAACTCCGGAACACTCAGGCCAACTATGGAAGAACCAGGAGTGGCAAGTGGGCCAGGGAGCCTGGCTGGGCCAGGAGAGGCGGCGGGCTTCAGCTTGGCCCGCTGCTCCGGGCCCTCACCCTGAGGCACTGAGCCAGTGCCACGAGCTCAGAGTGGGCCGCAAATGCCAAGGGTGGCCCCGGGGAGGAGACAGCCGGGCACCTTCCCAGAGGCCGTCCTCTGACACACGGTCCACAAAGGGCTACAGGTGAGGCTTTCCCACTCGTCCCACAGATCTCCTCGGACTTATCTGGCTGGTCACACCAGGCAGAAAGCCTAGGACGGTTCCCAGAGACCTCAGAGGACCTGAGTGCCCAGGCTCCAGTCCAGGACAGTGGCTCTGGTCTTTACCCCATGGAGGGACCGACACAGAGTGACCCAGCCAGGCAAGGAGGCAGCCAGATGTAGACCTGGCGTCCTGCCCCTCCTTCCCGTGCCGCCCCTCCAAAGACCAGACACATCTGCCACACGCCCCAGAGTCTGCAGCTTCCAGGGTTGCTGTCACTCATGGCAGGTTCAGCTCACATGAATCACCTGAAGTACATCATCTCGCTTTATGGCCCTCAAACAAAGGAGCTCCCATTTGCTGCACTTTTGGTTTTCAGTCTGAAAGGAGAAGAAAAAAAATAAACGAAAGACAGAATTTCTTTATACCAGAGAGAAATGACGCGGAAAACTCCAGCCCACGTGCCAGGCACATGAAGCCCCAGCCCGGAGCTCAGAGGACCCCAGCAGAGGCAGGAGGGTCCGGCCCCACCCGGCCGAGGTCCTCAGGAACACAGAGCGTCAGGGCTGCCTCCGCGAGGGAAACCAGGGCGCCACCCACTCAGTCACCACTCTGCCCCTGGAACGTGTGTGACCCTTGATCTGAGAGGCACGGGACTTGCACAGGTCTCAGGGCAGAGCATGGAGCTGACCTGCGCTGACCCACCGTTCTCTCCACCCAGGGTGCCACGGGACAGGACCACAGCCCTCCCCCAAGGGCCTCGCTCTCGGGGTCAAAGCATCTCAATCCAGTTGAACCCCCCGCCCTGTGGGCCAGAAGTCATCAAAGGTCCTCTTAGCTCAGAGGAAACCCAAGGGCCCAGCGTCTCCATCCAGCCACGAAGTGGTGACGGGCATTAGCTTTCCTGGAAACACTCGGTTTGAGTCCCACTGTCTCAGTCAGCTCATGCTGCTACAACAGAAATACTACAGATGGGGGCTTCAACCACAAACACTTATTCTCATAGTTCTGGAAGCTGGAAGTCCAAGATCAAGGTGCCAGCAAATTTGGTGAGAGCCCCCTCCTGGTTCCAAATCAGTGACTCTCGCTGTGTCCTCGCTGTGGCAGGAGAGGCACAGAAGCTCTCTGGGGTCCCCTCTATAAGGGCACTAATCCCATTCAGAAGGGACCTAAGCACCTCCCAAAGGCCCCGCCTTCACACTGGGGGTTAGGCTTCAACATCTGGATTTGGGTTGAGGGGAGCACATGCGTTCATCCCATAGCAACCTCCCGCCCCCCCCTCCTGCCCACCCCTGGTTCCTCCACAATGAATAAGCAGGTGACTGTGCTCAATAAAAAACCTACACAAACACATAAGGTACCTGTATCTTCTTCACCTGCCCAGACCCCCGTCCCTTCCAGGCTTGAGTCTGGCATCACCACCTCCAGGAAGCCCCCATTTCTCCCTCCAGCTGGGTTGAGGGTCCCCCTCCACTGCCAGCCAGATTAGGCAGGTTGGACCCCACCTATCATCTCCCTGATTCCTACCCCCCGCAGATCGGATCAGCTTGAAGAGACCCTGGTGGCCTTCATGCCCCATCCCCCACCCAGAGCAAGCGTGTCCTCCAGTCCACCTGGTGGGTGTCAGCCAGCTTCTGTGAAAGAGGGGGACCAGGAGAGGACACCGCAGCTGCTGGGAGCTCACCTGATGAGAGAGCTCCGTTTCTGGGCACTGTCCCTCTGTCACTCATGGCGTCCTGTATGCACCTGTCCACCCTTCCGCCTGTCTACCAGTCCTCCCCCCACCAGCCTGAGAGGAGCCTGGGCGCCGGGCTATGACTAGTACACAGTTAGCAAGTCAACTTTGTTTGGGTTGATGGTGACTTTTGCTGCAGGCAACAGGGAAGGGGGCCCTGAGTTTCGGGGAGCAGGCTGCTGTCCTTGGTGCTGACGCAGGCATTTCCTCCCCAACCTTCCCCACCCTGACATGTACTGCATGTGGAGCACATAAGGTCAGGTTCGTGGCCCTTCACCTGCCCCTGGTCCACTGCCCCAGAGACAGAGAACAGCTGTGCCCAGCCTCCTCTTGGGTGCTCAGGTGCACCAGCCGAGGGCTCCCTTCCTTGCTCTCATCATCGCGCTAAGCCCTGCACATCGCTTTCCCAGCTGGGGCTTGCTCCTGCCAGCCCCCTCCAGCCCTCTCAAGCTCTCATGCTCCACTCCAAGCCCAGTCCTCCAGCTCAGGTAATGGCCTGGTGGGGGAAGGGAGAGAAGAGGGCCCTCCACGGCCTGCTCTGCAGCAGCAAAACATTTCTCAGAGCAGAAGCAAGCAGGCGTCTTGGGGATTTTATTTTATTTTTTAAATATATCTTTATTGATTTCAGAGAGAGGAAGGGAGAGGGAGAGAGAGAGAAACATCAATGACGAGAGAGACATTGATCGGCTGCCTCCTGCACGCCCCCTGCTGGGGATCGAGCCCGAAACCCAGGCACGTGCCCTGACTGGGAATAGAACCGAGATCTCCTGGATCATAGTCGATGCTCCACTCCCGAGCCACGCCAGCCAGGTGGGGATTTTACTTTTGACTGAACCCCACAAGCTGGAGCATAGTGAGGAACGGCACTCGGATCCCCTGCACCGAGCGCCCAGCCTGCTGATCCTGGCTGGCAACGCCGCATGGCAGTTTTTCACGCGGGACTCGTAGTCTCACTTTACAGGTGAGGAAGGCGAGGCTCAGGGAGATTCAGCAACTTGTCTAAGCGAGGAGCCCTGACAATGCTCAGCAGAGGTGCTGCAGAAGCTCGCGTGGGGGCCGGTGGCCCAAGGAGCTGCCCCCCTTCTCTGTCCCAAGCCCCTCCTTCCACAAGCACTTTCCTGAGCTGCTGAACATAGCACCTTGGCTTCTTCTCCGTGGGTTCAGGTGGGCCTCTCTGAATCTGGGGTCACCTAACCCTACCCACTCATCATACGGGTGGAGAAGCCATCCACAGAAAAGCGAAGGCACTAGTCCAGGTTCCCTGGCTCTAGATCCCTGTCTTTCTCACTCCTACCCTCCCTCTGGCCTCCATTTCCCCGTGTGTGAAATGGGGCTGTTAGGCTCACCCCACAGAGCTTCTGGGAGGCCGACGTGGGCCGCATGTGCTCGGGCCTGGACTGGTTCCAGCGCTGGCCTCTCTAGGCCTGTCTCTTCCTGCACCAGTGACACTTCTTGGGGTGGAGCCTGGGGAGGAAAGGGAGGCCACATGGGAGAACAGCCACTGAAAGGCTGTCACATTCTGCAAAGGACAAGACCTGCAGAGTTATCAGGCCCACGGGCCCACCGACTGTGGCAGAGAGATAAGGAAATCTCCCATCAGGACGGCTGTGAGGTGGGGTTTTCATTCCTCCTCTCTTTTTGTCTTCTCCCGTCAGCTCGAGTATTTTCCAGCTTAGAAGTGGCTGCTCTAATCGAACCAAGAGACCGGCAGCAGGAAGCATATTTGCTCACAGAAAATAGAAAGTTAAAAAAAAAGGAAGCGGGGGGGCCTCACTCTAGAAGCAGCATCTCATCTCTGGGTTTGGTAGAGATTATAGGGCCCCAGGCCCCATGTAGCCAAAAATTGAGGGTGGAGCATGGCCTCTCATCAGAGGGGCAGGAAGGCCCCCGCATTCAGGGGCCCTAGTCTGGTGGCAGAGACAGAGCCACACTCTGGAAAGATGCCAGTCTCATGAGAGTGGCCCAGCCCACCCAGGGTGACAGCGGGGCCATGTCAGAAGCTCCGACACACCTACAGATATGTCAGGCCCTCCTGGCAGCCTGGACATGCCACCAGGAAGATGGCATCTTGCTGAGTGCCCAGGTTGTGTGCTCCCTTCTGGACCCCCTTTTCATGATTCCATGAGGGACCCTCAGAGCCACTGGAACGCAGGACCTGCCTGCTTTGTGCCTCCTGCATTGCAACCCGTCTTAAATACGAGCGTTTTCTTGGTAACCCCCCCAACTGCTGGCCTCCCTCCACCCTCCTCATACAGCCCCGCAGGCCCAGAAGTCAGAATTCCTGGCTGCAGGGACAGGAACCCGACTCAGACCAGGTTGGAACAAAAGGCATCACCAGACAGGCTCAGTCGGTGGCTTCGCAAGCCCAGGCCTGAGGCAGAGCCAGGCCACAGGGAGGTAGCTGGGCCAGCGCTGCCACCCAGAGGCTAGCTGCGAGCCAAGCCCTGGTACAAAGACAGCCCTGGAGCCCGTCCGGCCAGCACCGCCAGGCCCACAACCAGGGGAGGGGTAGCCAAGGCTGCAGGCCAAGGCTTCAGTCAGCCCCTGAGGTCCAGAGCTGCCATGGAGTCACCCCAGGACCTGAGAGCCAGCTAAGGGCAGCCACAGCCTCAGGACTCTGACCACTGACCCCAAGCACCCAGGGGGCTTCTCTGTCTCGGCAGGATCTGCCTGAGGCTGGGGCGGGGAGGGGAGCGCTCCTCAGGCATGGATTGCTTCTCCCTGGTCTTCAGAGGCCTCCTCCCTGGAAGAGACCCTGAGCCAGAGACACTCTCCTGTCTGCAAAGGCCCCTCTCCCCCTTCCATCTAGTCCCCCAGCATCTCCTCCAGGAAGTCCATGGAGCACAGGGGGAGGGGGACAACAGGGCTCCCTGGGCTCCTCTGGGGCTCAGCCACTGCCCTTCCGAGGAGATGGGATCCAAGGCATCACCCAGGAGGAAGGCAGAGAGTGATATCCCCCTATAGCTGCCGCTGCCTCCGGCCAACCTCACAACTTCAGAATCCCCTCCCCTGTGGTGACGGCTGACCAGGGCTGACAGCTGGGGTCCCTCCCTTCACCCCTCGGCCTTGGCTGTGCCCACGCCCTGCAGAGCCTTGGCTGTAACATGACAGAGGGGTCCACTTGCTGGGGTTTGTCAGGGCCTCCGCCTCACACGCCCAGGGGCAGCACTGCGGGATTGCCACTGCACTGCCCAGGTCCCGGCACCAAGGAATGCGCAAGGTGCTGCTCGCCTCCTCTGGACCCTCTGGAGGCAGGAACGCGGGGGCTGAAAGGAACCTAAGGAACATCGTGAGTGCACATGTCCCCACACACATTTACCAGATAGGAAGTTCAGGCCCAGAGCGGACGTGGCCTGGTCCCCAGGGCTCAGCTGGGGTGAGCCCTTGTTTCCTGGTCCCCAAACCTCTCCATCAAACATGCTGGTGTCTGGGCCTGTGATGGTCCCCACTGTGCCCTGGATCCTGGGAGGCCTGGGAGGCAGGTCAGAGCCCAGCAAAAAGCCAGGGTCACAAGACCCCAGCCTCCAGATCCAGCAGAGGGTTCATTTGCTCCCCTAAGCAGCATCCATACAGACTGGAAGGAAGGGACAGAAGTCTGTCCATGGACAAGACCTTGGCAGGTGCCACACTGACCCTTCACGGACTATCCTTCTTTCTATCCACAGCCACCTCAGAAGGTGGGTCATGTTCTCCCTGGGGTACACAGAAGGGACCTGAGGCACGAGGCCACCCAGCCAGCAGAAAGCAGAGCTGAGGAGGGGATCCAGCTGGCAGAGCCCCAAACCCAAGCTGTTCCCACCGAGCACCCTGGTCTGTCCCGACGCAACGCGCGAGCCTAGGCCACACAGTCAGCTCTTGGCCACGGTGTCAGTGTTGCTGTCATTGTTCTATGCTCGTCATGGGTAAAGTGTCACTTTGCCTTTTTCTTATTCACCTCATTGACACCCTGAAGGTCGGGCGGCACCTGTGGTTCTGAGCGACAGCAGAGCGGGAGGGAGGAAAGGCGAGGGCTGGGTGGGTGCGGCCCCCTGCGCGCATCCAGGGGAGTAGCAACACTCTGATTTTACCAAAATAAGAAGAATGCTACTATATTAGCCACCACCGAGCCCCACTGCCAGATGGCAGCTGTCTGGGGCCCCAGAGGGGCTGTGTCCTCAGCTGGGGAGGTCATGCAGATAGACAGCCTCCTGCAGCACTTAAATGACAGCCTCGAAACGGGGCCAGGTACCTGTTCAAATCTGGCCGGGAAGCTGACATTGACAGCCCCGCTCCAGAAGGCGGCACAGCAGGCCCCCTGCCGGGCCTTCGCCACAGGCCAGCTGAGCCGTCACCCCCTGGAAGGCCCTGAGACTGAGGCATGCAGGAGAGGAAGGGAAATGGGCCCCTGCCCAGGAGGAGGGCGGAGGGAAGAGCAGAGGGCACAGAGGGCAGGACACTCCTAGAACTTGACTGAAGCAAGGAGTCTGAGAGGCCAACAATTCCAACCCCTTCGTTGGAACTGAAGATCAGAGAGGGTAAGTGACTTGCCCATGGTCACATAGTGACAGGGTGAAAATTAAGTCCAGGGCCTCTACCTGCCAGTCCAGGGCTTTTGCCATGCACCTGACCCACCAAATATCTAACTGCTAATAGGGGAAGCCTAAAGTTTCAGCACTGGAAAGGCTAAAGACGTCAGCCATCCACTCACCCACAATTCATTTGCCTAGCCATCCTCCAGGCCACACACCACCCATCTATTCATTTATCTACTTACCTTCCATCTACTCATCCAACTTCCCACCCACTCCCATCGACCCCAAATGCATGAGGATCCGTCTACCCATTCATCTCCCCCCCAGATCCCCCCCATGTAACCCCCACCTACCCATGTATCCATTCATCTGCCATCTGTCCATAAGCCCACCCACTCATTCAGCCTCCCACAAACCTTCCATCCACCCGTCCATCCATGCATCTCCCCATTCATCTCCCCACAAACCTGCCCATCCACTCACCCACCCACCCACTCTTCAATCATCCATCCATCCATTTTTCTGTTTTCTCAGCCACCTGCCTATCCGTCCACCTAAATCTTTTCATCCATCCAGACACCTGCCCACCCACCTCTCGCCCACTCATGTCCATCCTCATGTGTCTCCCCATCCGCCCACCTCTCGCCCACTCATGCCCATCCACATGTGTCTCCCCATCCGCCCACCTCTCGCCCACTCATGTCCATCCACATGTGTCTCCCCATCTGCCCACCTCCGCCTCCACCCACTCATGCCCATCCGCATGTGTCTCCCCATCTGCCCACCTCTCACCCTCTCAGGCCCATCCACATGTGACTCCCCATCCGCCCACCTCCACCTCCACCCTCTCAGGCCCATCCGCATGTGTCTCCCCATCCACCCACCTCCACCTCCACCCTCTCAGGCCCAGCCACTCAAGAACTGACGCTGAGCATACACCGGCACCATCCTGGCTCTGGCTCCACTAAAGTAATACACAGTTAAAACTGAAAAAATCCCCCAAAACGCTGCCTGTTAGGGACTTGGGAGAGCAGGGTTGAGAGGGAGGAGAAAAATGAGAGGAAGCAGGATCATTCTTAAAAGTAGTGAAGCTCTTACTACCCCACACCTGTCCCTTCAGAGCTTCTCATGTGTCACTGCAGCCAGGGCCCAGGGTTTGCACTTTCCGAATTCCAGGATGGAGGGGCAAGCGCTGGACTTCCTCTGCTTGCCCAACCTAGTCTAGGTTGTAGGTAAAAGTAAGTAACCTGGACTCTGCCCCCACAGGCCAGGCTGTGACCTCCCCAAGTCTGTTTCCCAGTGTGCTGTGTCCATGTGGGCTGTCTCCCCCATGACCCCTCTCTGGACCTCAGTCTGTCCATCTGTGCAGAAGAATGCCCTGACCCAGGGTTCCCCAGAGCAGCCTAGGAGGTGGATAGGTGAGACAGGTTGGGGGAACAGTGAGTGCATGAGTTGGAACCGAGGTACCAGGCACTGGGGCCCTAAGGTGTGCTGTCAGTCAGCCTCTCTCTGGGCTGGCACCCTGGCACCCAGGGAGGTTGACTGACTTGCCCAAAGTCACACAGCTTACGAGGGTCTCAGCGAGGATGAGACCCCAGCTGATGCCTCCAGGGAAGCTAGTCTGCTGGCCAATATGTTTCTCCACCAGCATTGGGGATCTGCCTCCAGATAGGCCCCTAGGCTGCGCAAGGGCTTACCCCCGCCACACCCATATCCCCATCCGCTGACACTCACTCCCCCTCGCCAACCTTGCCTGGAAAGAAGAGGCTCTGCCCACACAAGGCCCTGGGCCCCTCAGCCCCAGCCCTGGGGAGAAACAGGCTCCAAGAGGCCACAGACACTAGCCTTAGGTCAGCAGGCAATTTGGCTGTGACTGAAACCCTTGTCTGGCTGGCTGCAGGCCCAGGATCTTCCCACAAAGCCCACCTGCCCTCACCTGTCCCCTGATCATGACATTTCCTCTGGATGAGACAGAGCTCTCGCCATGGTCATTCTGTACAGTTCACTCACTCACTCATTTTTCCACTCATTCGTTCACGCCACAAGTCTGAATAGGCACTTAGCCTACACTGGGCTCAGGAATGGAGGGGGGAGCATGCCACCATCCTTGCCATGCCCCTAGATGTCACTCAGGCTGCACCACTCTGCCCTTGGGTCCTGCAACATCTGATGTGGCCACTCTGACACCAGTGCCTTGGGGTCTACATGGTGCAGGGCCATTGCATATGGGTTCCAGGCCTGACCAGAGGGGTGCGGTGCAGAGGCCAAGGCCACGGGGGAGCTGTGAAAGGAGAGGATGCTGGGGACTCAGTGACACTGATGGAGACAGTGACGCTGATGGCAGTGAAGGGAGCAGCAGGTCACATCCCCTGGTCCCTGTGAGCATGTCCAACACTGATCTAAGTGTCTCACTCCATACCCCAGGGTAGCCCCTGTAACAGGCAGGAGCCTTGAGCTTCATCCACCAGCTGAGAGCACAGAGCCCCAAGGCTGCCTGACCCAGGGGCCGCCGGTGACAGGGCAGGACTATGTACTATAAGTTGTGGCCACTGGGGAGGATGAGCGGGCACCCCAGAAGTGGACCTGAGGGTGCAGTAGTGACAACACAGTGGGAGGAGAGAGGCATGACAAGCCAAGGTCAAGGTCACAGGGAGGTGTGTGCCCCACACCCCATCCACGCACCTGGCTGGAGGCAGCAAGGGCAGAGCCGCCTTCAGAGCAGATCCACCCGGTTCTCACCTCTCCTGGTTCCCTCAGTCAGTTTCATTATCTGGTTCATGATATCAGTGTTTTAAACACTTCAAGCAGATTTGAATTAGCGTAACTGGCCCTAAGTGAAAATAAATTAATATTAGTGCGTTAAGAAGTTTCTCCAGACAATTAGAACCTGAACTAAATTAAATTAATATCTAATCTTCCGTTTTCTCACTACAGAGCCCTACTTCCCAGATGGAGCAAGGGCGGGGGGCGGGCAGGGCAGGGGCTTTGGGCCAGGAGATCAGACAGAGACAAGCCGGGTCCGGGGGATGAGGTCTGGCACCCACCCATCCCAGCTTCTCAGAGACCAGAAGACTAGGAGATGGAGAGGAAACTGAGGCACTGAGAGGTGGCAGGGCCAGGGCTGAGAAAGGGAGCCACACTGATGGCCAAGATGGCTCTGACCCTCTCCACAGAGGGACACACGGAGGAGACAACGGGACTGTCACACCAGCCACAGCGCAATGGCCGCCACAGGACGCGGCAGCTGGGAGCACAGTCCCCCTGCAGCACACCTGACGTGCACCGTTAGCATGGAGCAGCACCCGGCACCTCCGCTGCACACTTGCTGGGACCCGAGGGGGAAGGACTTTCCTTTTCTGTGCAGGCTGCTTCATTTTATCTTGATGTGGGGCTTGTGGGTTCAAGCTGCTTCTCAGAAATCCGGTCTGCCTGCCCAGCATGGCTGGAACAGACTCGCACCCCACACCCCAGTTTGCAAGAGCGACAGCAAAGGGCTGCTGAGCCGGTGAGGGGCTGCTTCCAGCTAAGCACTCGAAGGCCCCACCACGGGAGCAACAGGCCCTGCCTCTCCTTGCCCCTTTGATGCAGACAGGCGAGGCCACGTCTCCTCTGGCTGTGAACGGATTCATACTCACGCACAGCCTCAGCTCCCCCTCTCTCCATTCACAAGTGCCCGGAAACCATCACCGCACGTAGTAGGTGATCCATTAATTCCTGCCAGGGTGGATGGATAGAGTCAGACACCAGAAACCAGCCGGCCGTGGGCTGAGACCTGGCCTGGAGGGGGACAGTCACGCCTGGAGCCTAGGCCACAGCCAATGACTCAGCCCCTTGGCTTGCCGCCCACCTGCCCCGGGCTCAGGCCCCAGGGGCTGCCTGGCCTCCTCGCCTGCTCACAGCCGCCTGTCCACACGCTGCGAGGAGCTAACAGGGAAGGAGGGAGGAGGGCAGGGTTCAGGCGCCCAGGCCCAGAGGACAGCCTAAGGGCCCCTCTTGCCTCACCCTCCCTAGCCACCCAGCCCCCTCCACCTTGATGCACAGCTGCCTTCTGGCGCAGTGGCCTGTAGAGGCGGGTGTGACCACAGCCCGCCCCGCCGCTCCCCTGGCCCTGCTGGGGTGTGGGGATGAGACGCGGCATCTCAGCTCAGGCCCACGGAGAGGCCGGGAGGACAGGGCACTGGCAGAGCCTGAGGCAGCACCACCGCTAACGCCAGAGCCCCTCCCCCATCAGGGCAGCCTCCTCTCCTGCCCGGCTGCTGAGTCAGTGCAGGCCTCAGTGTCCAGCGGGGGGACAGGGGGACAGGGCAGGCCTCCCCTCCACACTCCCTGCTCTCCAGCCTCTGGTGGGTGGACATCCTGAACTCCCCTCTAACATGTCACTCCCTGCTCACCTTCAACACCTCTGCATACAGGGGATGCCTCCATGTGACACCTCCATGTGACACCTCCACGTGACCGCAGAGCCCGCCTCCCTTGCAGCCAGGCCCAGGGCCGCACCAAGCAAAGCACAGTTCTCTGTGGCACCTTGAGCTACCGGCCCGCCAACGCCATTTGCTCTGTTCCAATGAGATGTCGGGCCTCCCTCTGCCAGGGAGGAACCGCACGCTCTCGGCAGCGGGCAGCCGGCAGCCAGCCTGCTCTGCGGGAGAGCTGAACGCGGCTCTGAGGAGGAAGCAGAAGCCGGGGGTGAGGAGTCAGAGAACCACTGGAGCTTGGGAACTGGGCCAGTGCAGGCAAGACACAGCCCCTGTTGGTAGAAACTGCCTTTTGGGTTCAAAGCAACCAACTCAGAAACTTTGCCCTTGACGTCCAAGTGAAGGGCTTCACTTTCTGTCATGTGGTATCAAGGGCAGATGGATCAACCAAAGGCTGAGTGGTGTGGCTCCCTCCGTGCCCCTGCAGGCCACCTGGAGAACCAGGACACCTCCACAGGGCTTGGCTGTCCTGCTGAGGGAGGCCCAGCTCCGAGGAAATGAGGTGACGACCGCCACCTCACTGTGGCACTCTAAGCCAGGTGGGACTCCTGCCCATTTCTGACACCTGTCCTCACGCGGGTGGGGCATTCTGGTATCAGCATGGTTTTTCCAACGCCCCGCTCTTGGCCACTCTGAGACCCCTCTGAGTTCATGTTCCACTCCCAAGGCCATGGATGGGATCCCACTGCCTACTGGACACCCCTCCTAGCTGCCCCACACACACCCACACCCCTGTCTCCACCCCACGTGGGCACTGCGTAGGTTTTCTATTGTTGCATATCAAGTTACCCAACACTCAGTGGCCAAAAACAACCCCATTCTCTAGCTCACCATTCCTCTGTAGGTCAAGAGGCCTGGGGGGCCAGCCAGGCTCGGCCTCAGGGTCTCGCTCGCTGGAATCCTGGGGGCAGCTCTCACCTGCAGGCTCTGGAAGCATCTGGAATGAGGGCTCAGGGACCTGCTGAGGCCTCTGTTCACACCGTGACCTTGGACAAGTCAGAAAGCTCCCCTTGTTCCACAGTCACAGCTGTCAGGACCTAATCTCTCAGGAAGTGATGGAGGAAATTGAAAATTAATGCCGAGCCCGCCCTGGCCTCCAGCCCTTGAATGGGCTCAGGGCAGGAGGGTCCACGGCCACCAAAGCAGACCTTGAAATCTTCTCTTCTAACCAGCAGCTGGAGGGAAGGAGCCTGGCACAACAGAAAAAAGCGGAGACATGATAAATTAAGAGAAAAAAAGACGCCACGTATTTGCAACTCCAACTCCGGAACAACTGACTTCTCGCTGGCATCTGCTCAGAAAATGTAGTCCCAGCTGCTGGGCTAATTACCCTCCAGACTGCACTGAGAGCTGGAGAAAGAAGGTGGCCGATGAGGGGGCGGTGGGGAGGGTCCCCAGGGCCCGCTCTCCAGGTGGGGGCCATGAGCCCTAAAGAGGCCCAGGAGGGTCCCCCAAAGAGGTGTCAGCTTCCACCTGGCCCCTGCACACACCCCCAGCTGTGGGCTCGTAGGGCCGGCACCCATCTTAGCACTCTCTCTCCCTCCAGTGCCTCCTTCCACTCTTCTAGCCCCCACCCACCCCAGGTTCTCTGGTGCCCAGTAAGGAGTTAGGGGCAAATGCCTTGAGCCTCAGGGGATAGGGTCCAGGTGGGGAGTGCGGGGGAGCAGGTGAAGAGAGCCTGCAGGGAGCCCTGGAAACGGCTCACAGAGGGCCACACCTGAAAGTGCCATAACTAGAAGTCAATACGAAGGTCAAGGGCAGAGGGGTCAATACGAAGGTCAAGGGCAGAGGGTCTGGTGGAGGCAAGAGGGCTGCAGGCAAGAAGCAAGCTGGGTGCTGGGGGGCACCAGGCAGAGGAGCTCAGGGCTCTGGCAACAGGAAGACAATCCACTAGGAGGTGGTCCCTGAGCCTAGGGACACACAGGACCCTCCTCCGGGCAGGTCTGAGACTCGCAGGGATGTCACTGCCCTCTGGAACAAGGTCATTCCTGCCTGTGCCTGGCCAGGTACACAGCTGCCTGGCCCACCTCAGGGTGCTCCCAGCCCACGATCGGGCTGGCCAGAGCAGCTCACGGGCAGGGTGAGCACAGCCTGTGTGGACTACCCCCTCTGGGGGCCATGTGGTCTTGACAGAGGTGGTCAATAGACTGGGGACACTGACCTAATGAAGGAACCGTGTCATGTGGGGGCAAGGCAGGCAGAGATTCCTATGTAAGGGGGCCACATGCTGCAAGGCACTGAATGCCAGGCCAGGGCCAGACTGGGTTCTGAGGGCACTGGGGAGCCAGTCAAAGCCAGGGGAGGAAAGGCAGGGGTGAGAAGGAGCAGGTGGCCGATCACCCTGCAGGTGCTGTTAACACTGGTATATAGATGCTGACTCCAGGGCCAGAGCAGTGGGTCCTACAGAGGGCCCAGGGCCCGAGCAGGGCAGTGACAAGGAGAGACACAGAATTCAAAGAAAGGAGAGTCGAGGTTGATGTCAGAAGACTCAGGGCAGGGCAATCAGAGATGGGCCTGAAGCCCGCTCCCACACGTTGAGTAGGGCATGGGGCTCATCCCAGGCTGGGCCCATGAAGAGGGGACTTCTGCACTGGCACCCTCCCCAGGACAACAGCAGGGGAGGAAGGGTCAGCTGCAGCAGATGCACAGGAAAGACCTGGGGCTGTGCTGCTCAGAACCGCGCATGCAGGGCTTTGTGAAGGAGCAGTGCACACCGGTGGCAGCCCAGCAACCAGACCCAGCCGTTTCCTTCAAGCCAAGGCCTGTCCCCTGCAGCAGGCGATGAGGGTGTGGCAGAGGGCAGGTGCAGCTCCTGAGACGCTGCCCAGGTCTCCACCAGCAGTAGCCCCCAGGGGATCCCCAGTAGGAGTGCAGGGAGTGGACCCAACGTGGTTGGCTGGCCCCTGGACAACCTGGGGACGGGACCCTCCGGATGAGGGGCAGGTTAGCCCCTCGGGCAGCTCTGGTTGCTGAGAGTGCCAGGGCTCTCCCCCGCCACAGGTAGCAACAGAGAAAAGGGAAACTCATCCACAGCAGAAAGATGAAACCAGATAAACAGGAGTCTGAGTGACTTTTCCCCACCAACCCGAGACGGGGTTACAGACGATGTACAGAGTAAGGCTCCAAGGCCAAGTGTCTTGCTTTTAAGGGGATTTTATGAAGAGCTATGTCAATTTCCACTGAAATCCCAAGTCTGGGATCCCTTTGCCTAGATTTCTATTTTAAAACACTGAAAGCACTATTTCAGTGCAGAAATCAATAAAATGCACCCAAAACATGGAACAGAGCCTGCTGAACAAAACCCTCCCTGCCTCTTACCAAATGTTATTTTTTGCAAACATCAGTAGCTACAGCTTTCAACTTAATTCTGGGATCCATAGTGAAACCATGAGATATTTTTTATGGTGAGGCAAGGTCCACTATCTTGTCTGTACCTGCACCTTGGGGTGGACAGACCATAGCCAGGCGGGCAGGCGGCCACCTTCTAGGAAGGAGGCCCTCGCCACCCGGAGGCTGCTGCTCACAGCTCTGGGCTTAAGGAAATAAACAACAACAAAATCTCACTTCTCCAGCTGGTGACAAGAAAACCGTGGGAGAAGAAGCACGGACAGAGCCACAGAGGCCAACAGACAAGATAGGAAAGGGAAGGACCAAGTGGAGCCAGGGCAGCTCTGGGGGCGAGCCCTGACCACAGCTGGGACCAGAACCAAATCCTGACCACCAGCAGACGCCAGGCAGGCCTGCCCGCCATCTCACCCCCAGCCAGCTCACCTCCCTCCTCCCCACATCAGCCCTGGGTCTCCTCCAACTCAGTGTGGGCTTTCTCATCTCAGCCCTTGGGCTTTGCTGGGAGCCAGCCTGTCCACCACTGTCACCAACCCCAAGAGAAAGAACAGCAGCCCTGCTCAGCCAGATGTGCTGTCAGGGTGATTTCTGTGATTGTTTTGGGTGTTAGTGTCCACTCCCACAGCCAGCACTCCCATTGGGCTCCGCCGAGTTCAGAGGGAATTGCAGGCTGGCCGAGAACAAGATAAGATATGTAAGGCCTAACTCGCTCTGACCTTTCTTTTTTCTCCAAAAACCACTAGCTTAAAAAAAACTCAGCCGTCATAAATCACCATCGCTCAGGAGCACGTGGGTGGGTGCTGGAAGCAAGGGTGCATTTATCATGGTTTCAGGAACTCTGACAGCTGCTTGAATTTGCAAATTGCAGCCCCTTCCCCTCTGCTAATTTTCTTTAGCACTGAAAATTTCTTTACTTGGAATCCCCTTTCCCCCTCCAGCCTGCAGTGTACCTTCTCGTATTTCCAGGCAGCTCTGACATCACCTCCTCCAAGAAGCTCTCCTTGGTGTTCTCCCCAAGGATGAGTCTGTTCATGAGAGAAATTGGCCCAAGCTGTTCATAAGGTCATGGCAAGGCTGCCTAAGGATGGTGTTTATTTCTCCAAGACCTGAGTGTTTACAAAGGTGTTCCCTACCCCTTTGACCATGGGTCAGCAGCCAACAGCCTGTAAGTCAAATCTGGCCCACTGTCTGTTTTTATAAATAAAGATTTATTGATGCGGCCATGCCCATTCATTGATATATGCCACAAAGCCTAAACTATTTATTATCTGAACCTTTACAGAAAAGGTTCACCAACCATGACCTTGACCTTGACCTAGACTATGGCCCTTTGTAATCGCTCTTTCCCTCAGCAGGCTCAGAGATGGCCATGGGCTCTCCCCAGGCCACACAACAGCAAGTCCTAGAGGCAGGGCTCTGCTCCCCAGCACCCCTTCTAGAGGTATGCCTCTGACCTTGAAAGCTAACCTCACACAGAGAAAGGCAACCCAAGTCTGGACACCCAGGGGCAACAGTGTGATCATTCCAGCCTGGTTCCCCACCCCCAGCTCACTGGTCCGGCCCACCCGAAGCCCACGTCCTCGCTCTCTTGTCCTGTCTGGGATGCCAGACCTCAGCTCGCCTAGGCCTCGGAAGCAGCCTGGCTAGTCTTTTTTCTGATGTCTCCATTCTTCTGGAAAGGCACTCTGGGACCTGAGCATCACTGTGGGGCTCCCCTGAGCCGCACACTCATCCAGAATCTCTTGGGGCACATGGGACTCACTTGCCAATACTTACTGAGTGCACCAGCCTGGCTCTGTGTCCTTCCAGCAAAATGGTGCCAGCACCACCTGCAGCCAAGGGTACCATTGGGTTCCAAGTGGTGGCCACCCAAGGCCGGCCCAGCCACTAGGAATCAGAGGCCCCATAGCAAGCCTCCCTGGGCCCCACACCAGGCCAGCTCCACGTGGCCACCATTCCACTGGGGGGCAGGGGTCACCTGCCAGCACTGCCCTGTCACCAACAGACAGAACAGAATGTCAAATATAGTTTAGAACAAAAACCTCTAAAAGCACGTGCCCTCCACACTGACAGGCAGGAAGTTACTGGTGTGGCCATGTTTCCAGTCTGTGGCTGCAGAGTGTCTGGAAAGGCTCCCTTCCCACCGGGGCTGGCCTTACTGAGTGTTCTGCACAGTGGGGCCACCGTGGGAGGAGAGACACAGCCCTGGCAAAAGGGAGCCCACGACTGTGTAACTGTCTGACACCAAGGTAGGAATCATGTATGTAGTCATTCACTCATTCATCCATTCATTCATTCATTCATTCACTAGGCACCTACTATGTGCCAACACCAGGGAGAGCAAAAGGCAGACATGGACCCTACCCTGTGGAGCTCACTGTCCAGTGGGGAGACTGGAATCTAGCAAAACTGTGCACCTACCAACGTCATGCCACACCCATGGCTGTCAGCCAGGAGGAGGGAGCAGACACCAGAAGCAGCTCTGATGGGGGTTTGACCCAGCTGGGCAGGGGCTGAGCTGAGCCCTGCAGCAGGCACTGGCAGAGGGAACAGCATGACAGCCAGCAGGAACAGCAGGTGCAAATGCCCCATAAAGGGAGGAAGCGGCTGCCCTGGGGAGCGAGGAAGGAGAGGCTCTGCGCTCAGGCTGCCTGTGGAGGTGGCAGGAGCTTGAGGGAGGCCTGCAGACCCATGTGAAAGAATTTTGTCTTTATTACAGGAGCAGGGAGAAGCCACTGGAGTGTCTGGTTTTTGTTGTTTTGTTTTTTTGTTTTTAGAGAGGTGATATGATCACAATGTGAAATGTGAGAGCTATTTAGGAGGTAAAACAACACAAGGTGGTGAATAGAGGGATTCCAGGCTCCAGGCTCAGAGGGAGGGGGCCCTTCCCGAGCTGGGGAGAGGGAGAACAGAAGAGGGGAGGGGCACCAGAAGGGCAATTTTTATTTGAATTAAAGGGTCCACACCTCTCCCCCTCTGGGGCTCTTACCTGAGGAGTTTTGCAGGGATGGGAGTGTGTTGGGGGCTCCCTTGGGGCATACCAACCTCGGGGAGCCAAAGCATCTGCCTCCACCTTGATCTGCTGGGCATCCTTTGGGAAGTCCTGAGGCTCCTTGGGCCCAGCAGCCTTGGCCAGGGCAGGGGACTCCAACAACCATTGTATCTGACCCCTTCTGATGCTGAGACTAGGGGCCCAGGGGACAAAATGCAGGAGACACAGCTTGCAGGAGGGATGGCAAAGCTGACTTCAGGGGTTCAGGACAATCACAGGCATTTTGCCTGGATCTGTTTGCTGGAATTTTCTTAAATGCCTGGAGCGAGGGCCTTTATGAAATCTGCATGCATATTCATGCGAATCATATGCAAATCACACCACCCCCAGATCAGCTGGAGGAAAATGTCACTGGCTCGTCCTTCCTCCCCCAGGGTGGGCGGGGGAGGGGTCAGCTTCACTGGCCAGGAGAGACCTGCCTGGGCTGCACACATGTCAGATGGGGAAACTGAGGCCAGGGGGAGAGAGATGTCCAGGCAGAGCCGGGCCAGGAAGCCCGGGTCAGGGCTTCCTCCTCTTTCCCAGAGGCTCTCACCTGGCAGAGGCCCAGCGGGAGGGAGGTGCCTTCGCAGACACTGGGATGCCTCTGCTAAGATACAGCAATATTTTCCCTTAAATTTACTCCCAAGGGGTACAGCCAACAACATAGTCACGAATCAAAGCCTGCTCTGAAAATAAAGCTTCTGCCAGCCTCAGCAGACTAGCCGGGACCCCTCGAGGACTGGGCCTGGCACGCAGGTCCCTCAGTCAGCCCCGGGACAGCAGTGCTCACATGGTCACCGGCTGGCTGTGGACTGCATGCCCCTCCCCCGTCCACCCACTTCTGTGACTGTCCAGTGCGACCACTGTGGGGCCTCCTGTCCCAGGCAGAAGTGGTGGCGCCTCCTTCTTTGAGACAGTTAATGATGTGCTGGGTCCCCACAGCTTCCGAGAGGAAGTCGCTGTGGAGGCGGCAAGGCTTCCTGGTAGAGGGAGAGTCAGATTTATGAATGAGTGAGATTAACAGGAAGGTATGAGCCCCATAGATCTCAACCAAAGGGGCTGCCGTGGAAGAGAAAAGGGGGCCTCTGCAGGGGGCGGCAGAAGCCAACCGGAGCCTCCTGGGGCAGGTGAGAGCAGCTGACAGGTGGGGAGGAGGGAAGCAGGAGGGCTGAGAGATCTCTGGGATTCAAATACACACCCAGAAGCTCAGCACCAGTCTAGAAACAGGAACACACTCGGCTGGGCCAGCCAACACACGCCAACACGGGCAGGGGATGCAGACCCGGGCGAACCGCAGGAGGCTGCGGGCATCCCGCCCTGCAGCCGGGGCCTTCTCAGCCAGAGCTGCCACAGGCCTGCCACCGTTCCTGCTACAGAGGAGGCCAGCACCATGGTCTCCACGGGCCATGCCCTCCTCGGTGGGACCGTCTGGTCCCTGTGTGCTCACTGCTCCGCAGTCGGCCATGGCAGTTCTGGCATCTGCACTTTATTCATCTGGAAGCTTCTAAGAGCCATCTGGAGCAGAGGAGTCCGTCCTGCCAGGAGGTTAAGTCCAGTGTCCTGGAAAAGCAAAGGCCCTTTCTCCAGTTCACGCCCACCCTCCCCACCCCTCCCAGGCATCTCTCCCCAGACCTGCAGGTGCCCTCACCACTTCCTACCCTAACCTGCCCCGCACTCCCCCAGGCTGGCTTCCCTGAGATATGACCCACTGCGGGTCTAATGGGCAGATCCCAGGCCACACTGTCCCACAGGCACCTGCCTTATTTGGCACCTTTGAGGACCCTTCCATCAGAGGGGTTCGGGGGGCTCAGGGTTCTCAGGGCCCACTGCCTCTGGGTCAGGCCCCCACTGGGACATGGGGACTGACTTCCAGGGAATTTGGCTTTTCCCAACGTTCCACCTGCTTCCAGTTAAGTCCGTGCCTCATCTCCAATCTCTATCCCAATGGCAGGAAACGAGTTTCTCTCCAAATGCTTCCAAGGATGCCCTCTGACCTCACAACTGACTCTAAATTGATGATTAACAGACCCGATACTGTCATTTCTCTCTTCGATGCGTCAGTGGCTCTTAGCAACAGCAGCCCGTTGGCACGGTCCTCATAGCCTTGACACCCCCCTTACGTGTCCCTGCCAGGGGCCTGCGTCAGCTCCAGCCTCTCTCCCACTCTCAGCTCTCCCCTCCCACGGCCTCCTGCTCTGCACCTGGCATCCACCTGCTACAGTCTTTGGTGACCATCAACACGGGACCTGCCTGGGTGATGAGACCTGTGTTACCTTCAAGGGACAATGCAGCCACCTCCCTTCCAGTCTGCCTCCCCAGGCCACTTCTGGTCCCAGAGTGCGGGTCCAGTTCCCTGGGCGGGGGGTCACCTTCAGAGACCCTTGGGAGAAAGAAGGAGAAGGGGGCAGGAGAAGGAACGAGACACACAGGCGACCTCACCCCAGGGGAGCAGGAGCAGGCGAGGCTCTTATGTGGTCCCTTTTGACCACCTGTGTCCATCAGTCGGTGGTGGTGGTTCCCAGCAGGGGGAGTGCAGCTTCCCAGACAACGAGGGCCATTGGCCAAGAAGAGTGAGCCAGGTCCCTGAAGAGGCGCGGCTAAGGAGGGGGAAACTGAGGCTTGGGAAGGATCCCACGTCACTGCGGCCCCCAGAGGAGCTGGGTCAGAACCATTGACGTTGTCCACTGAGCAACAGAAAAGGGGACGGCTCCAAATGGGGCCGGGCCAAGGGCTGACATGGGCCGAGCCAAGGACGCTGTGGAGGGAAGCTCCAGGACCACCGAAGGCTCTGGGCAAATCCCTCAGGAGACAGCTCGTGGCTTCCCCGCAGATCCAGGCCTGGGAGCTGGCAGGAGGCGGCCTCGGGGACAGGAAGGAAGGGCCCTGGCGGTGAGGAGGGAGGGCCGGACTCAGCCGGGGTCCTCAGTGAGCAGGCCCCGACTGCCTGGAAGCAGGGCCAGCATCCCCGGCCTCAGGCCACCCTTTCTCCTAACTTCTTGTGAGATCCCAGGCCCTCCTTCACCTTAGTCAGAAAATGGGTTACCTTCCCTTCCCAGTGGGAAAAGCCTGTGCACCCCAGCCCCAGTGAGCAGGGGGTGACACAGGGAGGTGATAGAATAGGAGACACAAGAGGCCACTCTGTGGACCCCACAGACGTGTGCCACATAGGGGTGCAGACCCCTCACTCCCACCAGAGAGGTTTCACCTGATCCCTGGTCCAGGCTACTGACCACCCCCTCCCAGGGGTGGATGTGATGGCAGGACCTCCCAGCCGCCCCAGGGGCTGCGCTCAAGGGGGACCCCCCCTCGCGGACACACGCAGCCCAGATTCATGAACAGGGCTGCTGCTTGCCTCTGTCACCCCCTCCCCCTGCAGCCCAACTCCGAATACTCCACGGGACCTGGAGGGTCACTGACTCATGGGCGATAATAAAGGAATAGTGTGCCCTGATCATGAAACAAATAACAGATCAGAGAGATGAGCCGTGTGATCAAAACAGAACCCTAGACTCCCAGAATAGTCTCTCACGCTTAAGTATAATCACGGCATTGAGTCACAGAGCCTCGGGACGGACCCAGAACAGGTGGGGCCAGAGGGGTCCTCAGGGACCAAGGGTCCAGCGCTCTCCAGTTCTGGTTGAGGAAGCACTGAGGAGGCACCAAGGAAGTCGGGGGCTGGCGTCCGGGGATCTAGGAGGGCCGGCCGGCCTGCTCTGAGCTGTGTTCAGTCCAACCCAACAGGAAACTCTGAGCGTCCCTGGAGAGCCAGCCGCATGTGGCCAAGTAGGAAAAATAGACAGTGCAGACTGCACGCTGGCCCCGATGAGATTGCTACTTTATGCCCATTTTACAGATAAGGATATTGAGACACAGAAAGGCTAGGAAAGGGCAAGACTGCCTGGCCCTGAGGTCTATGCTCTGAACCACTCTGCCAAGAGGATGGTGAGGGCGGGCTTTGTGGAGGAGGTGAGGCTTGGCTGTCCTTCAGCTAACATGAGCTGGGCATCTACTAGGTGTCGGTGCGACGAGGATGGCTGTGTGGCCCACTGATTCCTCTACATCATGTAATTATAGGCGGAAGGGGCCCCTTCAGACACATCTGACACGTGGCGCTCTGTACAGATCCTTATTCTGTCCACCCCGGAGCTTAGCCCATCATCCTGGCAGTGAAGTCCTGGCTGCTGCCATGAAGAGAACTCGGCGCACTGCCACGTAAAGCCTTCATGACACCCAGCCTAGTTCCCCGCCTCTGGAAGCTGGGCTGGCTGTGACCTCCTTTGGCCAATAGAATGTAGGGGCAGTAACGACGCTTAGCATAGGTCTCAAAACAGCCACAGGCTTGTGCTACCTGTCTTTCTTGGGTCCCTGCCTCTGCCCAAGAACAAGCCCAGCCCACTGGAGACCGAGCATCCACTCAGCCCCATGGTTCCCACTGAGGCCCCAGATAGGTGGGAAGCCCCAGCCAAGAACAGCAAAGCCACCAGTCCCACCCACAGCCGACCACTGATGCAGGAGTGAGTCCAGCAGAGATCAATGGGCCTGTCCGCCCACCTTTGACCCACAAGAAATAATAAATGCTTGTTTTCAGGCCCTAAGATGTGGGGCATTTTGTTACGTGGCATTCCTGTAGCCATAGCTAGCTGATACAATGTGTACAGGGTTCCGCTTAGTAGTGGGTTCTGTGAGCAAAGGACAGACCTCCCTGACTCTTGCTGTTCCCTCATAATTCCTTCCCAAATCTCTCATTCCCTGGGTCACCTCTGTTTTCTCTCTCTCTCCCCCTCTCCCTCTCTCTCTCTGCCTCGTTTGCAAGATAAGATCAAGGGAAGGTCTTAGAAACCAAACACATGTTTCTTCCACAGCAGATCCTATACTGAAAGGTTCAGTAATGATCCCACCTCAGGGACATCCCTATAATTAGTGCTACTTGGGGCAACAGCCAAGCAGGCCACTGGGTTCTCTCCCAGGTCCCAGAGAGCAGCCAGGCTCCCTGCCTTCTTCTGCCCTCCCCACCCCACACCCACCCATCCTGCACCTTGGGGCCCAGCACTCCTGGCTGCCAGGGTTGGAGACAATAACCTGAATGGAGCCAGTCCCAGTGGGTGAGTCCCAGGCACCAGGACTGCACCTGGAATTCAGGTCCATGGCAGGGCCCAGGGCCTATGACACACCCCTCACACATCCCACACAGAGATGATGGGATTAATAAAAAATAAGTAAATATATATATATACAGGGCTAGACATCACTGAATCCAACCACCCCATTACAGATAGGAAAACTGAGTCCCAGGGAAGTGGAGCTCTCCCACATCTCACAGAGCTGGAAAGGAGCCAAGGCTCCATCCCAGGCCTGTGTCCTTTGCCCCCAGCACACAGATCCCAGAGAAGGGAGGAGTCAGAAAAGATGGGACACCTTACCCCTGCCCCCCAGGGCTGCAGGGTTGGGGTGGATGGGATGGGGCTGGGGGCACTTCCAGACCAAGGATTCAAGGTTTTGAGAATCAAGGCAGGATCATGGAGGGGGCTGAGCAAACAGAGGGCTAGTGTTCCCAGACATCAGGCAGAAAGAGAAGAGCCAAACACAGCTAGATTAGTACCTTGGATGGCTACCTGGCTCTGCCAGGAACTCCAGCAGGGCCTTGTCGGGCTCCGGGTAAAGTTCACAGCAAGCCTTTATTGGGAAGCTTGGAGTGCCTTCTGTGAATTAACTCATTTCATCCTAATGATCACCTTACAAAGTAGGTATTATTTGGAAACCAAAGCACAGAGAGGTTCATTAAGGTACCTGAGGACACACAGCTAGAAGGTCAGGGAGCCCAGATTTGCACCCATTTGGTCTGATGGCAGAGCCAGTGTTCACAAGAACTTCCCACAAGGTGGCCTCTAACAAGGTCAAGACTCTGTGTCCACAGCCCCTTCATGCAGGGGGAATTTCTGCAAAACAGGAAGACAGTGGGGGATCAGCAAGGCCTTCCAACTCCCCCTTTGTTTTTGTCCACTCAAAGGGCCCAAAGCCTGACTCAGTCGTTCGTGTTCACAGTCTCATCACTCCCACCTTCCTAGCTGAAGCTGCCTCTCTGGGGCCCCAGGAAGGGAGGAGAAATGAGCTGCCAACACCTCCCAGCACCCTGTCCTGCCATCCTGCTCTGAAAGCTCTGACTCATTTCTTCTCCTTCCTGGTAATTGAGTTCAGATAATTTGTGAGACTCTCAACCAATTCATCATGATTCTCACAAAGCTGAGCCATCTTTGGAGCCACTCCACAGAAGGAAACAAACCCAGAGCCCTGCAAGTGGCAGCCACTGCAGCAGGAGCAGTGGACCTGGGTTGGGTTAGGCCCTGAGACCCTGTGCCTCAGTTTGCCCATCTTCAGAATGGGTCAACCCAGGGTCTGATGTGGCTCCCCTCCTTGGTGGGTTATCTGATCCAGCCCCACCTATGGGATTCTTGTCTCCAGCCCAGTCCTCTCTGCCAAGGTCGAAACTGAGACATCCAGCTCCCAGAGGTCTCACGGGCACCTAAAACTCAACCTGTCCGAAACCAGCTCACCGCTAGCCTTGGCTGGGTGTCCAGTGCAGAGCCAAGTGGGCCTAGGTCCAAAAACACCTTAACAAGAGCTGCTTTTTGGAGGTGTGGGAGCATTTGACGTAACAATGACAAGTGTCCAGGGAGATGCTGGCCACAGTAGGCTCTTGAAAAGAGGCAGTCTCCGTCCCACGCCCCACCCCTGGCACCTGTGTCTTCCTAGCCTTTGGCCAGTCAGTGCCAACTCATGTCTTCCTGGTTCCCAGCATGGACCCAGGTTGCAGCCTCTTGAGGCTTCCCGCAGGTCACTGCACAGCTCCCTTAGGCCACTGCTTGCCCACTGGCCATCCTAGGTCACAAAGCTTTTCCTACTCCAGGTGCTGTGTTCCTGTTTGTTTGTTACCTGCATCCTATTGCCCTGCCTGGGGCCCCTGGCTCCCAGGCCTTCCCAGGGTTGGGGGGCAGGCTGAGACTGCTGCAGCCAGGAGGGGTTTGGGCAGAGCCTGGCACCCAGAGCCATCATGGATCACAGAGAGCCCGCTTCCGCCCGACACGCAGCCTGGCTTGCCTTCCTAACGGGGTCTCAAGCTGTTTAATGTGACGTCTGCTTAAAAGTAACCGTGCCTTAATTTATTCAACTTGTCAGCTTCCATCTGCCACCCACGACTCCAGGCAAGTGTGTTGGAGATTTTGGAAGCAAGAGCGGAGCCATCTCTTCACCCCAGGGCTGGTTCCTGGAGGGAGCCCAAATGCCTGTTCTCCGGGGGAGCACAGCCCTGGGCAGGTAGCCATGGTGGGTGCTGGGAGGGAAAGGGGTGCACCGGGTAGGGCAAGGGATGGGCTCTGGTTGATGGGCACAGGCAGGGAGAACTGCCTGGGGTGTGAGTGACAGATGGGTGCTTGCAGGGAACCCAGAGCAGCCGTGTCAGCCTTCCCTTGACAGATGGGGAAACCAAGGCTGGAGATGAGAGCTCGAAGTAAAAGAGCCAGCTCCACCCTAAAGCCAGGGGCTCGGCACCTCCAGCAGAAGCAGTGTGGCATTTGCTCCAGGGACCTGGGTTCAAGTTCAGATGCCACTGGCACCTTCAGCAAGTCACCTGATCTTGTCTAGCCTTTTCTTTGTGAAATGAAGCCATGAGGACCCCCCCAAACTAACAAGGATCAAAGGTTACTGGGGAAAGCAGATTTCCTGGCATGGCAGGTGCCCTAGAAGCACGTGGCTTTATTGGTAACAACTGTTATTCGATCAAGTATTTGCAGATGGAACCAGGTATAGCTGCCAGGCCCCACACCCATGTAAGGGACAATGGTCTCCCGCAGTGTGTCCCCAGGAGCAGGACATCTGTGAGCCCAGAAAATAGGTCCCAGATGCCTCTCATGCAGCCCTGCCAGGATAGGTCTCTGCGGTCCTTCAGCTGGAATGCTATCTCTAACCCTCCAACCCTTCAGGGTCTCTCATCATAGTCACCTCCTCCAGGAAGCCTCCCCAACACACACACAGTTCCAATGTTGACACCTGTTCCCATCTAGACCCTCAGCATGCCTGCTCCTCTTCTGGTTCCTCCTCTGGGGTTATGTGAAGCTTCACAGAGCTGGTTGTGCCTCCATGCCATTGCAGAGACCAGTCACTGTGAACTGAATGCCCCTCTTTTTCTCCTCCTGACAAACTCTTACTCATCCCTCAATACCTGTTCTTGCAGTTCCTCTCTGGGATCCCATGAGCCCCTGGGCTTCTCTCATCATAGAACATCCTGCTCAGGGCTGGAACAGAGGGTCCCCTCTCCCTCCAAGGCAGGCATGTATCCTACTCAAGCCTCCTGTCACATAGGCCTAGCACATAGGAGGTGCCTAAGAAATGCTTGCCACACGAATGAATGAGGGACTGGGGCCCATGGGGCGTCTTGTAGCTGCCTCCCTGAGCCTGATCAGGGCCCAGGGTTTTGCAAACTGTGCTGTTGACCTCCCAGAGGCCAGGCGAGGGCCCTGTCCCCACCGCAGGGAGCAGCCCACAGCACAGCCTCCTGGGCTGACTCGTGCTCACTCTAAACATCTGCTTACAGCTTGTGAAGTCCAGGCCCCATGAATGAGCAAGGGCACCCTAGACAAAGCTGGAGGTGGGGACTGCCAGCCTCTGAAAGGACAAGGTGGCCCTCAGGAACTGCAGTCACCCTGCCCCCATATTTATGACACACACACTGGGCACAAGGAGCCTGGGGGCCTGGCTCAGAGGCCCCTGGTGTTCATGGCAGGGACAAAAACTACCATGTTATTTCCTGTTTCTGTGAAAGGAGCTTCCAGACGCAAGGCTGCCTAACTCCACAGGCTGTGGATGGAGAGGGCCCAATGTGGACAATCCATTAGGTGTCTGATTTGTGAGTGTACTGGGCACCCCAAATCTGTTGCTTATGACTGTGGGAGCTGTGATGACTTTGTAGCCTCTCAGAGCCTCGGTTTCCCCATCTGTAAGTGGGAGGGGACACCACCCCCAGCTCTTGAGGAGCAGACACTCGGCACACACCACCACCCCCTGAAGCTGCTGGCTCTGTCCACTCAGCCTCTTGATGGCCCTCTCCAAGGCACTAAGGACACCACCATCACCAGCCTTGCTCGAGGCCTAGCAGGATAGTGGGGACCCCAGAACCAGCTCCCCCATCCATGATTTCAGGCCTGAGCTTGGCCCACCCCAGCCCCCAGCACCCCCATGGCAGACATCGGCATCCTCCACACCATGACCAACCTCATGCCAGGCACATCTGAGGGGGGGTTGGGCAGAGGCACCTTCTCCCACACTCAGGACCAGGGAAGTTAAACAGGTAGTGAAGTTTAATACCCAGAGAAACAGGCCTTAAATTGATGAAAGTTAATGACCAGCACCATCTCCCTAACACTCACACCACTGGCTCTGCAGTTCTCCCTGCCCTGCCCTGCCCTGCAAGCACTGGCTCTTCCCTGGGCCCTGTGCAGACCTCAGCATGTGGGCCCAGCATGAAGAGTCCCTGGGGTCCTTAAAAGTAAGGGGCAGAGGTCAGCACACCCAGTCAAAGCAGACCATCACCTCCCAGCAGATTCGAGATAGTTTGTCCTTGGAGAAGGTGCTAAGGTCTTCTTGGATTTTCCATCTGCAATGACTCTTGTCACCCAGTGAGCCCAAGTGCCCCATTGCAGGTGAGAAGGGTGGTGCCTGACCACAGGTGAGCTCCAGCCTTCTCTTCCGTAAAAATGGTCTTGGGGCACTCCATGACATTGGGGAATCCAACAGGCTTTGCCCCTGCCTCAGGTGAACCCCACACTTTCTGGGGGTCCTGACCCAGCAACCATGCACAGGTCAGCACCTGGATCCTAGAGACACCTGGTCACCTCTCCCCATTCTGCCTGGCCAGTAGGCTCTAGGCCACCCCACCCCAGCTTGGGCCCCTCCATATCCCCAGAGGACACTGGCCCTTGGCAGCCCTGCCCTCCTTGCCTTTGTTTGGCCTGGGCATTTCTGCTGGCTCAGCCTGGATCCAGGCCTTATTCAGCATGGACCGAGCTCACACTTGTACTGTTTCTTTACGAGGGTCTCCTGGCCCCACGGTGGCAGGGCAGGGAGTGTGGACCATCCCTCTGAGCATCAAACGCCAGAGGAAGAGCCTTGCCATCCCCAGGCAGCAGGCCCCAACTCCTGCCTCCTGAACACAGACCTGGGAGATGCTGCTGACCACTCCAGGCCAGGTCCATCTTGGGAAACGCTGCCTGCCGCCTGCGTCCCTGGGGGTCAGTGCATACGCACAGGAGCAGCAGGAGAGACACCTCTGCGGACGTCTCTCACCTGAGATGCCCCAGGAGACCACACCTGCCAGGGCACTGGTGCAGGCAGGACCCCCAGCCCTGACCTGTCACTGGGCCATGCCCTCCAAAGCCCCAGCTCAGGCGCTGAGCTGTGCCGTCGGAATCCACAGAAGGCAGCCCTGGTTGAAGGGGCCCCAGGTAGAAGAGAGCTTTTTCACTTTCAGGGTCCCACCCAGAGCTCACCAAAGGGAGGGAGCACCTGGCACCTTTTTCCGGAGACTGGCCCCAGGCCATGCAGCCAGGAGAGGAGTTTGCTGTCCCCTCAGGTTTGTCCCAGCCCCATTAGCTCTGAGCAGGTCCTCTACACCTTCCCTTGTCCATCCCCACCGGCCCTTCCTCAAATCAACATTCCAGCTCATTCCCCTGGCCTCCCCCAGACTGCCCCCCCCTTCAGGGGTCCTTTCCCCTCTCTGACCCTGCTGCCCTGGGACAGGACTGACTCCCCTCAGCTGGGCTCCAAGGGCCTCCAGGGAGGAGCTGTCCCTCCCAGAGGTGACTCAGAGAGCACTCAGTCCCGAGCTCTGCCCTGAGGGGAGAGAATTACAGCCCTTGTTTTACGAGAGCACATAAAAGTCTTGCGTGTTTGGCTCTCTCTGCTACAGCCACACTGTCGTTAAGAGGGCAGTCGTATTTCTCCCCATCTTCCAGGGGCCCCACTCCACGCTTAGCAGGGCGAGTCATCCATCCAGGCAGTTCTGCCCCTGGGACCTGCTCCTGCAGAACAGCTCTGTCTGAGCTGACCAGGTGGCAAGGGTCGCAGGCTGTGGCCAGGACGGGGAGGGTGGGAGTGTCCTGGGCTCCCTCCCTGGGGCTGTGCCCGCCCCACAGCCTCCCTCTCGGACACCTCCAGTAGCTCCCGAGCACGTTCACAGCGGCAGGCCAGGTGTTCTCACAGGTGCCATCTCATTCCGGGAGGTGTCAGCACTGATTCCAAGACAAGGACACCATAGTTCAGAGGCTACACAGTGACCCCCCTGGAGGTGGGAGGCTGGGCATTTGTCTGCCCACCCCTGCCCCCCAGGTGGGGCCCTGCTCTGAGGCAGGATGCCCCATCCTCTGGACTGCCCCTGCGCAGGCGAGTGTCCCATGGCTCCCAGAACAGCACGCAGAGGACCTGAGATGAGTCGCAGCCATCAGCAAGCACTGGCCGAGGGGGTAGAGGCGAGGAAATCCCTCCCGAGGAGTGTCACCAAGGCTACTCCCTGACCCACAGTGCATCCGGCCAAGGGGGTCCTCCCTCTCTGCTTGTCCTTCTACGCTGCCCACTCAGGCCCCCGAGCAGGGGCGGCCCACTACCTTCCTCCCTTAGCCCTGGACGCTGGCCCCTTGGCCCCAGCATAACTGTGCTCAGGGGCCCTGGCTGGGGTGTGGGGCACCTTCGTCCCTCCCACTGGTCATTCGACAAGCTGTTTCCAGCATCCTGTCTCCCCTGTAAGGCTGCCGGGCTCCTGCCCACAGCACATTTAGCTTCTAAGTGTGTTGTCCGCGGTGCTGTTGACAGAGCCCCTTATTTCATAGACCATCAGGTA
Organism: Miniopterus natalensis; assembly: GCF_054644295.1. NCBI lineage: Eukaryota > Metazoa > Chordata > Mammalia > Chiroptera > Miniopteridae > Miniopterus > Miniopterus natalensis. Next base: position 42,631,254 of record NC_142096.1, on the reverse strand, counting down.
GCCAGTGTCGGCCATGCCTGGCTCAGGAGTGATGGGCTCTAGGTGTTTGCAATATGGGGCTTGCACAGCCCTACCCAGAGTCCATGGAACTCACATCCTAGAGCCTGGCCCTCTGTAAGGGGTCAAAAGATATGAGTCAAAAAACACACAACGACTGACCAGGCAGGCCTCTCACCCCTCTCCAGGGGCACGTGCTGCACCGATCTATGGACCCCCAGCCTGTGTTTATGACAAATCAATATTCCTTTGAGACTGAAGCAGAGCCTTGCTCTTCAGAGCCCTATTTAAAGCACCAAAGGGGAGGCTGTCCCCAGCTTTCTGGAGAAGGGGTCACCCAAAAGCCAGGCCTGGCCTTGGTGGTTGGGACACAGCAGGTTGGGGAGAAGGCCCTGGACACTTCACCAGCAAGATGAAACGCCAAGAGCCTTTCATCTACCAAGCACCTTAAGTTCATGAACTAATTGTAAATTCACAACAAATGTAGAGGTTCCCCAATTTACAGATGGGGAAACTGAGGTTCAGAGAGGTTAAGTAACTTGCCTAAGGTCACACAATGGTGATGGAGGATCTGGGTCTTGAACCCAGGCAGCCAGGCTCATGCCCTAATCACACTGGTGACTGACTGGATTTGGGGCCTGGTCACTCAGCAGCACTCCAGCAGCCCTCCAGCAGCCCTCTGACAAAGCCGGAGCCAAAGAGAATGCGAATGTGTGTGGACTGGGCACTCGGCACAGAGCGGGGCTTGATGAACACCTGCTGGAGGAGTGAGAGCTGGCTGGCTGGCTGGCTGGAGAACTGATGAATGAGTGGGCAGGTGAACAGGTGGATGGATGGCTAGAGGGATAAATGGAAGTTTAGTTTGTAAAATTAATAATAATAATAATAATATAAATGAAGTCACTTTAAAATGGAGTCAGAGCTGCCATCCCAGAGGAACTGCAGTTCACGTCTTATGCTTCAAACCTTGGGATGTTAAACCAGGCAAAATAACCTGTGGCAACACTGAGTCCTAAGCAACTGTTTGCAAGGATATTAGGAAAGCAGATACTGTGACTATAGACTGATGGCTAACAGACTGAAAATTAAAAACATTGCGTAGAATCAACATCCCCATTACCTAATCTGCACCAATAGCAACGCCTTCCTTCTATGGATGTCATTGTCCCCATTTCCTGTCTCATAAACACCCCCTGCCTTTGTCTCTTAATTGGAGCACTACTTGGGGTTCTGCCTGAATCAGCTATTTCTAGCTATTCTTTTTTATCACAAATAAATGCTTGTTACCTATCACTTTGAAAGGCCTTTTATTTCTAGATTAACAAGTTGGATGGATGGATGGATGGATGGATGGATGGATGGATGGATGGATGGATGGCTGCAAGGAAGGAAGGAAGGAAGGAAGGAAGGAAGGAAGGAAGGAAGGCAGGAAGGAAGGGAGAAATTGAGGGAAAGAGGGAAAGATGGATGGATGGGTGTGTGGGCAGATGGGTGGATGGATGGGTGCATGAGTAGATGGGTGGGTAGGTGGGTAGATGGATTGTTGGGTGTGTGGATGGGTGGATGGGTGAATGGATGGGTGGGTGGGTGGGTAGGTGGGTGAATGAGTGGATGGATGGATGGATGGATGGATGGATGGATGGATGGATGGATGGATGGATGGATGGATGGGTGGATGGGTGGATGGGTGGATGGGTGGATGGGTGGATGGGTGGATGGATGGATGGATGGATGGATGGATGGATGGATGGATGGGTGGATGGATGGATGGATGGATGGATGGATGGATGGATGGATGGATGGATGGATGGATGGATGGATGGATATGTGGATGGACAAGTGAATGGGTGGGTGGATGAATGGATGGATGGGTGAGTGAGTGAGTGAGTGAGTGAGTGAGTGAGTGAGTGAGTGGACAAATGAATGGATGAATGGATGGATAGGTGAGTGAGTGAGTGGACAGATGAATGGATGAATAGATGGGGGGATGGGTAAATAATTGTGTGGATGTGTGGGTGGATGAGTGCTTAAAATGCAGTCTGAGTGAGCGTAGGTGGAGCACTGGGCAGATAGAGTCAGCGCTGTGCGAAGATGTGGTGCCCAGTGGGTGCTGTGGGTGGTGTATGAGTGTGTGGCAGAGCAGATGTAGGAACTAATCACACCAGTACATTTTGGGTTGCTCATGAGTCAAGTGGGGATGAGTTTGCTGCTCTTTCCCACATTGGCCATCACTTCAGTCATTAAAACAGCATTAATAACAATGCAGACATGCTTCCCTGCAGTGCCCCCCTGAGCCCCAGCCTTGGCATTGCTCTTTGAGGTGAGGAAACCGAGGCATGGTGGGCTTTGCCAGTGACTCTGAGTAAGCAAAGCCTGGGGTCCCTCTGCTGTGACCCCACAGCACTCCCTGGTGCCTTGTGCATGTGTGTGCATATGTGCATCAGTGTGAGTGTGCACATGTATGTGCACATAGGATGAGTGCATGCATGGACAGGGCGGCTTCATGCATGTGTGACCTGCACAGTCACACAGGGCTGTTAGAGGGAGACAACTGCTTGGTGTAACACTCAGCTGTTACCCTCTTGAAGTTATCAGTAATTTTTTAACAATGGGCCTCAATTTTCATTTTGCTGTGGGCCCCACAAACTCTGACCTTGGTTGGTCATAACCAAGCGCCCTGGATCAATCCCACCTACCTCTGCTGAGTGACCTCTGCGGGGCCTCGGCCTCTCTGCCTGTCTCTCAGCTGCTGAAATGGACTCAGTGCTCTCCAGAGGCTTAACCAAGAGGAGGCCCCTGACACCCTGCCCAGGCCTGGACAGCTGCAGGCCCTGGAGTCAGTGCTGTCCCCTGCCTGCCACCCCCTCGTCCACCCGCCAGGCCCTGGCTCTGTTCTCATGCCAGGAGAGAGCAGTGTGCCCAGGAATAACGGATAACACCATTAACAGCCAGAATGGCTCCATCCTTCCAGGGGAGAGAAATGAGGCTGTCAGGAGAGGGGGCCTGGCCGAGGGCCGTGATTAACGCGATCGGGCGGCCCACATTGTGGCAGAAGGTGCCAGGAGATGATTGCTTACAAAATGTACCAATTACCACCGTGCCTGCTCGCTCGCCCCCGCCACAGGCAAATAAACACATCAGCTGCCAGCCTGCACCAGCCCAGGCTTGGCATGGGCCCAGGGCCCTGTGGCACTGATGGGAGAGCCTGGGAAAGCCACCTCCGAGGTGGTAGGAGGCCCCTCCTGTCCCCTGGAGCCCTCAGCAGCAGATGAGCAGTCAACTGGTACAGACGGTAGAGTCTGCCCAGGGCAATGTTTAAGTAGGGGCACAAGGAAAGGCCAGAGGCAACTGCAGGGACCCCTCACCCAAAAACCCCATTGAAGAGGCTGGGAGATGGCACACATTACTGGCACTCCAGGGCTACCGGCTATGTTCCACACAGAGGTATGTGTTCACATGTGTGCACCTGCGTGTGTGTGCAGTGTCCATGTGTTTGAATGTGTGTATCTGTGTTTGTGTTTGCACCTGAGTGTGTGTGCCATGTCCACATGTTTGCATGTGTTTTTCTCTGTGTGTGTATGTATGTGTGTTGGTGGTGTGTGGTGTGTATGTCTATGTGTGTGCATGTGGGGGGGTGTCTGTGTGTGTGCCTGCGGGTGCGTGGTGTGTGTGTGTGTGTGTGTGGTGTCTGTGTGTGGTGTCTGTGTGTGTGCATGTGTGGTGTGTGTGTACCTGTGTACAAGTGCACTTTCTGCACTGCTAGTTCAGACTTGAGGGAGGGGGTGGGTGAAGGAAGGTGCTGGTGAAATCAGGGCCTCTGAGGACGAAAGGCCTTCATTTGGTTACCCCTGGAAGAGGGTGACTGGGATGAGGTTAGAAGGTGGGAAGCTCCTGAGAGGAGACCCCAGGGCAAGGTCATCACCTGGGGCTCCTGGGGCAGCACCCAGGGCAGGAACAAGAGTGTGGCTTATGTCAGTCTAAGGCAGTAATAGGCAAAGACATTGGGTTGTCTGTGAGATAGTGAGCCTCCCAGCCCTGGTGGCATGTAAGCAGATTACCTGTCCTCTTGGGGAGCCTGTCATTAGGCCACAGAGAGGCTCCTCCCTGGTGTGGGATGGACCAGAGCAATGGAGAAAGCTGGGGAAGGAGAGGGACAGGATTCAGACTCATCCATGCAGGCACATGTATGCACCTGGTTTTCCCACCCTTGGGCCCCAGCTACAACCATGATTCTTCATTGTTTTCAGGCACTGGTACATGCTCAGGCTGATGTAGGATCCTGCAGGGACGGGAAACACTCCCTTTAATGGAAATAAAGTGTGGTCCATAAAGACCCCGGCATCTTTCAGCCTGATACCAGTCTGGGCCCCACCACCCAGGAGCTGACTGTGACTGTCTTCTGGTCACTCACTTCTCTGAGTCTCAGTTTCCTCAGTTGGAAACTCAGGTGTAGACTCTAGTGTGGGTCCTTCCTCACTGGAAGACAATGGTGGGCCCGCCCCACCGTGGTCCCAGCCCAGGGCCCAGGAAGCAGGAGGCGCCATGACATCATTCAATGGGCCCTGTACAGCCCATAGCACAGGGGAGCAGAACAAACCAGAGAACGGGACAGGCCACGCTCATGGGGCACCGCCAAGGGCAAGCATGGAGTGTCACCCATCTGTCAAAAAGGGAAACTGAGGCCAGAGATAATGACAAGAGCAATAACCGTGACGAGGGCAGGGTGTTAGCTGCGAGCCAGGTGGCATGGACCACCTCAGAGGCCGAGGCTCTGCACTGTCATGAGGGCTGGCACGGGCTGGCACAGCCACACATGGGTGGCCAGTGCCAGAACCCAGGGCTCCGGGGCAGTGGGATCACATCCAGCTGAAGGGCTTTATCTCCCTGCAGCAGCTTGTGGTTTCCCGGCCCTGCAGCTCCCGCTGGCCCCCCTCCCAGCCCAGCGTAGGATTGGATTTACAGCAAGGGGAGACCAGCTGCCCGTGGGTCCTGCACATGGAGCATTTATCGTGTTTGACTGTTCTTGGAACGTCAACAGTAAATGCCAGGTTGAACGATGAATAAAAATATTCCCAGAAATAAGGGGAGAGCAGCATCCCCCAAGCGCGGGATCCTACAGGGCGCGGGGTGCAGGGGACGCGAGGGGGTGGTTCTCAGCCCAGGCTAGGGTTTGGCTGCCATTTTCCGTGTGGGCCCTGTGCTGAGATGTAAATTCCTCACAGGTGTTCGGTCATTGCAGCGACCCGATGAGTGAGGGCGAGTGTCTCTCATCCTCACTGCCCATTGGAGCCTCGGAGACGTGGGGTGGCACGTCCAGGCCCGGGGCCAGGATTCATCACATCGGGGTTTGAATCCACGTCTTTCTGACTCTGAAGGGTGTTCTCTTCCCACTTCCCCACAGGGAGTGTCCTGTCGCTGCCACCAAGGTGATCCAAGCAGCAGTGTGAGGACAGTGCTGTGCATCCACCAGCCGCTGCTGCGTAACAACGTCTCAAAACTAAGGAGTTCAAACCTAACCATTTGCTTGTTCACAGTGCTACGGGTGGTCATCGGAGCAGGCTCCCCAGCACGGCTCCTCGCTGGCCGCACCATGCCAGCTGGGCTGACGTGAGCATGCGCACTCAGCTGGCCTCAGTCACATGGCTGGCATCTGGCTGGCTGTCCCCGAGGGTAATGGCCGTAACTGGGCCATGTGTCATTCACACGGTGGCAGTTCCTGGGTTCCCAAGAGCTGCAAGGCAGGGCACGTCCCAATGTACAGCACTTTTCAAGCCTCGTTTGTCCCATCAACCAAAGCAGGCCAGGAGCCAAGGCCAGAGTCAAGGGCTGGAAAAATGGCCTCTGCCTCTTGGTGGGAGGAGCTGCAAGGCCACGTTACAAGGCGCAGGGATACAAGGAAGGGAGGGGTTCTGGGGCCCTCTCTGGTCCCTCACAATAGAGAAGGCAGCAAATCACCGCACCTGAGGACTCTGGGCAAGCTTCCCGGACTTGGGGACATCTGAATGAGGCAGGTCTAAAGTAAGAGTAACATCAGCATTTACTGGCACAGCGGGGTGGGGCGAGAACCATGCCAGCCCTTGGTTCCAAACCTCATACAAAGTAAACTCACAGGGCACAGGTTTGTTATTCCCGTGAGGATTGTAGGGTGCACAGCCCAAGCCTCTGCACATGGCTGTCCGTCCTGCACAAGGTCACCAAGGCTGTTGATGTCATAAACATCTGCCCCACCTGCAAACCCTGTATCCAGCCCTGAGCCAGAAATAAGACGCCTCCTCCACCCAAGGCTGATGCCAAACAGAGCATTTGTGGCCGTGAGCTTGTCAGACTGCTTTCCCCAGGATGGATGGTTCTCTGTCCCCCACTGGGCTTGCTCACATGCCACAAATTGAAGTTGGCCATTAAGATCCACCCAGGTGGCCCCAGCTCCAGCACTTAATCTTATCTATGGGTTTAGAAGGATCCCCTTGGGGTACGGGTGGGCTAGCCACCTGGCCACCTGCATCCCCAGGCGACTGGCTGCCAACTGCAAAGGTGAGGGAGATTTCCCTGCCGATGTCGCTCAGTGACATCCTTCCTCCCACTGGCACGGCAGCTGGGTGACCAGCAGGCTCTGGCTTCTCTCGTTCCAGCCCAGGCTAGCTTGTTCAGGACAGCAGGCTCCTGAGACCACTAGTTCCACTGGCCCTTTCCAGGATGCCTCAGGCCCACAGCCCCTTGGCTGGCCCTCTGTCATCTCACCTGCCAAGGGTCAGAGTCAGTCACAAAACTTCAGAGCAGAAAGGGCCTTGGCAAAGTCCAAGTCATGCCCATGTTTCAGATGACAACAGAGCTGAGGAGACTTGCTCGAAACCTCAGAGGACCCTCTGCTCTAATAAGCTGGCTAATCCTAAGCCACTTCCTTTTGGCCACCTGCTCCAGGAAACCCTCCCTGATATGTCCATCCATTCTCCCGGTTCCTGGGTCAGTGCCCAACACACAGGATTAGATGGATAAAGACCAACTTCAACCTCAGGCAGAGGGAGGGCAAGGCCGTGCCATCAGCCAAGGACCACTTACTGTTTCTGCTGGGGGTGACACCCTGGGCACTCTGAACCACAGGGTACACCGGGACCTGTTCACCAACACAGGTGCCAGGACAAAGCCTCCCAAAGAAGTGTCCTGGCTCCAGGTCCCACAGGCTGGTCTCTGCCAGCAGGGGATGAGGGGTAGGGCTTCAGGCAGAGGGATCGGTGTGGACCAAGGACAGGGAGCCTGGGGCAGCCTGGCCCGTCTCAGGAGGCTGCAGAGGAAAGAGGTGGGGCCTCCAATGGACAGCTGGGGCTGGGCCGGCCCACTGAGTCACGGGAAGAGCAAGCCCTGGGCTTTGAGCCCACACCTGGGCCTGAGCAGAGGCTGGGAACTCGATGGGTCAGGCAGGACGTCCCCCACAGCTGTGTGCGACCATCGCTAAGACTCTCCAGGGCCAAAGCCCAGCCCAGCCCAGCAGCTGCACCTGGCCAGAGAGGGGCTGCCACCCGACTTCCCCAGCAGGGTCCTGCCCTGCCTCTCCCACCAGCATCTATGAGGAACCTGCTCTAAGTAAGGACAAGTGTGGGGGTCCCCAGGGGCTCTGGAGGAGGGGGAGGGGCCACTTCAGGAATCAGAATCACAGAGGGGAAGGCTGGTCCCCAAGTCCACTCCTGTGGTTCCAGGTCCCCAAACCAGCCCTCTCCTTGAAGCAGGTACCCCATAGGTCAGGCTGGGAGTGGGCCACCCCCCAGATAACCCAGCCCATGGGAGAGGCTGGTCAGGTTTGGAGTGAGGTGGTTGGAGTGTCACATGGGAAGACTAGAACGACAGCTGGGGGTCAGGGATCAGGGGTTGAGATATCAGCCCTGACGCAACACGTGGCACAGAGGGTAAGGTCTAGGGGTCCAGGGATGCAGATGGGAGAGATACCAAGTTTCAGGCCGGTTTCCTGCCTCCCTCTCTCCCCCTGGGCAGGAGGGGGGCACTGCCAGTGGTAAGCACACCTCTGGAAGTCCTAAATCCTGCCTGATATTCCCTGCCAAATTCTGCAGCCCAGCTAATGTCGCTGAATGTGTCTAGCTGGCCCCAGGGAGCACTCACTGGCGGCACTCAAATGTTAAGTGAGCCCAGGCCCGCCTCCTTCCAAATGTCACTTTCTGGAGAGCAGCTAAACTACCTCTGCCCCCTCCCACTCCCAATGACTCCACAGGCAGCCAATTGCCCCTTCGGGGCCCTTCCCAGCCCCAAGTCCCACCTTTCCTGCAGGGCAATGTGGGGCAACAGGGCACAGGGAGGCCCACACCCAAATCCAACTGCAGTGCTGGGTGCTATCCCTTTATCAAGCACCAACTGAGTGCAATCCCTGGACCAGCCCTTCCTTCACCCATGGTCCTCAGCAGATGTGTTCCCCATCATGCAATTAAGCAAACAGGTGACCAGAGGCAGCCCCTTGCTGGGGTCACAGTGACTAGGACAGTGAAGCTCCCCAACCATTCTGCCTGCTCCCCCATCTCCCACTGGGCTGCAAGGGGAGGTGCCATGTCACTTACTGGGGCAAGCACAGACCCACCAGCAACTGACCTTGCAGATCTGCCCTCCCTGTGCTGGCCCAGAAGGTGGACTCTCTGCAGTCCTGGAGCACTGTGTGACTCTGGAGCGAAGTGCCCAGCCTCGCCCCTGCCAACCTCAGCAGACTGCCTGGGGAAGAAGTGGGCATTTTAGTCATGACATCACTGAGGTTGGGGCTGTTTGTCACAGCAGCAAACCCAGCCTATCTTGACAAATCATTAACCTGGAAAGGGGTCTGACAGGAGGGACCCAGCTGGTTCCCCTCTCACTCACAGTCCTAAGCCTCCACGTCTGACAAATGGGCGCAACAGCAGGCACTCTCTCTCTTGTTCCAGGTGCGCTACCTGAGAACGAAATGGAGCCAGGCCCACCCTGAAACCAAACCACCTAAATTGCGCCCTCCACACCCACTAGGGTTGAACACTGTCATCCCAGCTACACAGGACTGCTCACCTCTGTCACCAGTGGCCCCATTTCAGCCTCATGACGGCCTCATGGGGCGGCTGCTCCCCCGTTCCCATTCTTTAGACAAGGGAATGGAAGCTCAGAGGAAGTGACCCCCGAGGTCACACAGCTGGCACCTGACCGCGGCGTGCTGTACCTGTCCTAGCTCCGCGTCACCTTCACCTGGCGGTAGATGGATTCATGGGAGTCAGGCAGGAACCTTCTTGGCTATCAGTCCACCTGCCAGTCACTCAACAAGCGGTCACCAGTGGGTGGAGCCCAGCCCCCAGCCCCGCCCCCATGGACGCCTAGTCCGGCTTGGCTGGGGCGGGGAGGGGCGCAATGGAAACTATCAGGGGATCCGGCAGGTGAATGATCTGTGGTCCGTGCAGACAGTGGAGCAGCACTCAGCGCTAAAAAGAAATGCGCGGTCAAGTCATGGAAAGACTTGGAGGAACCTTAACTGCCTGTTACTCGGTGACAGAAGCCAACCCGAGGAGGCTACATACCGTGTGATTGTAACTGTGTGACTTCCTGGAAACGGCAGCACTGTGGGGACAGTAACAAGGTCAGCCGCTGCCAGGAGCTGAGGGGGTGGGAGGATGTATAGCTGAGCACAGAGGATTCGGGGGGAGGTGAAAAATCCTCTGTATGATTCTATAGCGGTGGCCACACGTCCTTATACATTTGTCCAAACTCACAGAGTGTGCGGCACCCAGGGGGATCCAGATGTAAAGTACAGCTCCGGTGGTCAGTGTCAGGGCAGGTCTATCAGTTGTAACAAATGTATCCCTCTGTGGGGGTAATGGGAGGCCCCGCGTGTGTGGGGCACCCGGTATATGGGAAATCTCTGGCTTCTGCTCAAAGTTTGTTGTAAACCTAAAACTGCTCTAAAAAAATTAAAGTCTTAAAAAACCCCACAACCCAGTGCTCTGCAGGGGGCTTTGAGACTCAGACTCTGGATAAACTGGACCTGTTTTCCGCTTTTCCTTGACCATTAAATAGACGATTGAGTTTGTGGGGAGCGAACTTGCCAAGCTATTAAACCACCTACTGGCTTTCCGAGTTCGGTGTCACAAGCAGCAGAGGGGGTGGCTCCCTTCCCCAAAGATCCTCAGTTGTGAGAGGTGACCTGGTTAGGCCAGATCTACCTCGAATAGTCTCCCCTTCCTCAGGTCAGCTGTGACATGTTACATAACCGAATCAGCGGAGATGGCTCACTATATCCACAGCCCCAGGACGGTGCAGGGTGTGACCATCTTGCAGGCCATCTGAGAAACCTGCCTGCCAAAGGGCCAGACACACCTGGGCTTAGCTCGGCCCAGGCTGGTGTGTGGCTTTGGCTTCCTGCCTCAGATTCCCCATCTGCCCAGGGGTCCCACTCTAGCACCCAATCTTTCTTTCCAACCTCAATTCAAATCATCCACTGACTCACACACTCATTCATTCATTCCTGAACTTACTTGACACACACTAAACATCACCCCACGCAGGCCCTGGGCACTGGACTGACATGATGAAACCTTCACATTACCATGTCCCACCCCCAGGGCCCTGTGAGAGGCCCGCGTGTCAGTGCAGGGAGGAGCTAGTCTACATCCTGGTCCCTCAGAGAGGGACTTGGGGGTCAAACAAGTTTGTCAAAGTTTGGCTTAAAATGTTGAACGCACAATGAACTGCCACTTCACACCCACTATGATGACAAGTGCTGGAGAGGAGGTGGAGGAACTGGAACCTTCACTCACTGCTGGTGGGAAGGTAAAATGGTGCGGCCACTGTGGGAAATTTTGGCTGTTCCTCAAGAAGTTCAACATAGAACTGCCCTACGTCCCAGCAATTTCGCTCCTAGGTACATACCCAAGGGAAATGAAAACCTATGTCCACACAGACTTGCGCATTATTCATAATTGCCAAATGCCCATTGACTGATGCACAGATAAACAAATGTGATATGTCCATACAACAGAATATTATTGGAGTGAAATAAAGGGAATGACAGCCCAGCCAGGCATGGGTCAGTGGTTGAGCATTGGGATCCAGGAGATCAGGGTTCGATTCCCGCTCAAGGCACATGCCCGGGTTGCGGGCTCGATCCTCAGTTGGGGCGTGCAGGAGGCAGCTGATCAAAGGCTCTCTCATCATTGATGTTTCTATCTCTCTGTCTCCTTTCCTCTCTCTCTGAAATCAATAAAGATATATTTTTAAAAAAAAAAAAAAAGGAATGACACACTACACACGCTACAGCATGGATGAACCTTGACAGCATCGTGCTAAGTGAAAGAAGCCAGACACGGAAGGCCATGTGTTGTACGATTCCATTTGTAAATGTCCAGAATAAACAATCCGTAGAGACAGAAAGCGGATTCGTGGTCGTGAAGGGGATACGGGCAGGGCGCAGGGAGGTGGGGGCAACGGCTAACGGGTGGGCTAACAGGTGTGGGCGTCTTTCTGAGGGGTGACGGTGTTCTCAAGTTGGCCGTGGCGATGGCTGCTCATGCCTGAGGAACGTGAAAACCTCTGAACTGTGCACTGTAAACTAATCAGTTCCATAGTATGTTGTGTTTGTTTGTTTGTTTGTGATTTGGGGGAGAGGTTTTTTGGGGGGGAGATTGTTTTAGTGTTAAACAACTTTCTTCAAACAAAGTGAAGCAGTTTTCTGAAAGTTGACTGGTCTGCCAGGCTGGTCCCAAAGGCAGAGCCTGGAGGGCACCAAGAGCCGTGGGCCCCTGGGGCCGCGTGGGTGGGTCTCCTCCTTTCTTTGCTCACGGGAGGGGGGGGTCATTCTTCCTGGTTCAACAGGTAAAACCAGTATACTTTTTTAAAGGGGAAGATATTTTTTTATAATTTTGTGATGCTAGAAAACTGAAATGTTGTTTTTGCCAGGCCCTGGGGGCAGGGGGAGTTTGAACTCCTGGCGGGTTAGGGAAGCGGGGCGGGCGACAGGCTGAGGGCCTCTGGGAAAGGACACCAGCATTGTCCTGGGGCGGGGACAAGCAGAGCAGCAGGTGGGGCACCGAGAAGGCCCGGGGAGGGGACGCTTCCTGGCTGGGCCTCTTCATTTCTCTCCCTTTCATGACTGATTTCCGCCTCAATTTGGGTAATTGCTCTCTACTCAGCACCATTTCTTTCCTTCATTCAGGGACAGGGAACACACACCAGAATCTCTCTGGGGGAAGGAAATTCTCTGGACTCTGCGCAGCTGTTTTCTGTGCGGGCGGGTCGGGGGAGGATGGCTCTTCCAAGGTAGGCCAACTTTTCTCCCCTGACAGAAACCAGTGCTTTCCCACCAGCCTGCGCTCTTTAGAAGCCCAGCCTCAGGTCGCAGGTGATGTTTGATCCCAGGCTCGCCTGCTGGCCAGTCACTATCAGGTCTCCTCCCGTGCAGGAGATGAAGAGACTGGGTCAGGGAAGGTGGCTGCCAAGCCATGTGGCTGGTCCGCGCCTTTCCAGGTGTGCGCCACCTCCCCAGCCCTGAGGCTCACAGAACAAGCGTCGCCTCCGTGTCATAGGTGTGGAAACGGAGGCCTGGGAGGCCGAGCGGCTTCCCTGACAGCTGGTGCTGGGTGGGCAGAGCCAGGCTGGCACCCAAGTGCACCCTCCGCTCCGGCACTTGGGAACACTATGTGAGAGTCACCAGGCAACTGGCAGCTTGTTGAATTTCTGAGTCTTCATCTCCTCTAGCAAAGGGGCCGGCCTGTGGGGGCCACACGCCTGCAGGGAAGAGACCTGGGCCGGGTGGCTTCCTGCTGCCGCCCCTCGAGGACCTCAGGCAGGACCCTCCAGGGAAGGAAAGAGGCACAGTCACCAAACGCACTCACCCTCCCCAAAATGTGCTGACCGCCAGAGCAGCCAATGTGATTTATTAATCTGCCAGGAACTTTTCAAGATTTCACTGTGGCATTTAGAGTCTATTTAACTGGGTAACAGAGACACCTCATGGCAGGAGCTGTGCATAATGACCCCCTTCCTCGGCCTTCAGTGTGGAATGGGGTCGGCCGTCTTCCCCTCCAGGCTGCTCCCCCAGGTTTTCAACTTTTCTCCCTCCTTTAACACAAGCTCCCTGTTCATCAAAGGAGCCCCACCCCAGGCCTGGGGACACAGGGAAGCGGACCCTGCAAGTCTGTGATTAGAAAACAAGAGGGGGGATCAAGGCAATTAATTTTTTTTAACGTAAAGAGATTTTGCTTTGTTTCCCCTTCAGCTCCTCCAGAGCTATGTGAATTATATCTGCTTATGTAAATAAAGCGAACTAGCGATAACATTAATTAGCAGCAGAAAACTTTTGCTCATCCGACTGGAGAGAGCAGGTAGTTGGGGAGAGGATTAATTTCTCTTTTAATTAGAATTCACACTTCTGGCAGCGCGGCCCCAGCAGTGAGCATCGGCCTGCGGTGATGGCCTCCAGTTCCTCCCAAACGGTCCGCTTCTGGGGGGCACTATGGGCATCTGCCCCTCCCAGGGGCTCTTCCTTCGCTTCCAGCCAGCCTGGGCCCGGCTGATTAAAAAATGACATGACAGGGTGACAAAGGTCCTTTGTGGGGCTGGTTCACCCAGCAGGGATTGGGGGGCAGCAGTTGCAGGGCTCCGTGATGCCTCCCAGCTAGGCGCCCCCTCCACCATCCAGGAGGGCAATAATCTCTAAGGATCTCACAGGAGGTGAGAAGAGCTAGCCGTCAGCATTCTGGGGGGGGCGCTAGCCCCCCCAGATCAGCGAGTGGGGCCCCAGTGATGCCCGGTCCTCGGCAATATGGGAGCGTGTTTCAGAGAGGCTGGGGCCTGGGCGTGCTCTGCCTATGCGCATGTGTGTGCCTGCATGTGTGACAGGAGAGTCACAGCTTCTGTGTGACATGTGCTTGTGCAGTGCATGTGCCACAGGTGGTGTGGTGTGTGAAAGGTTCGTGCATGCAATGGGATGTGCAAAGGACCTGGAGTTGGCTTGTGCGCATGTGTGGCCTGACTGAGAGAGCATGTACGTGAATAGGAGCCACCCTGGGAGGCCGGAGCAGCAGCCCCGAGGCCAAGGCCCAGGAGGGAGCCGGGCAGCCCAAGCCGACGTTCCTCCATGGAGCTGCCCGCCTCACCTCCACTGTCATCAACCACACTGCCTGGCTAATGACCCCAGCTTGTCAGAGCCCCGGCTAGATCTGAGGTCCTGAAGGTGGGCCTGCCAAGGGTGACTCGCTTCTGAGCCCGCAGACCCCAGAACTAGGCCCAGCCCTCAGCAAGTGCCCAGGAGACGTCGGACCATCATCATAATAACAGCCAACCCCTGGGCATCCTGTGGGCCAGGCCCTATTATAAGGGCTTTAGATCCTCACTGAATCCTCCCAGCCACCTGCTTAGGTGGGGGTTCCCCATTTCACATATGGGTAAACTGAAGCACAGGGCGATCATGAGTGGAGCCAGAAGGCAGTTCAGGCAGGCACAGGAAAATGGAGGGAGTGAGGGAGGAGACAGACTTCCTCCGTCAGTCCTGCAGGCACCTCCTGCCTGCCACCCCGGAGGCAGCACACGATCTATGGCACTAGGCTGCTATTTTTGTGCAGCATGTTCCTTCAGAGAGTGGAGGGTCCAGCAGCTCCGGCACCTAAGCACAAGCCAGCCCTGCCCTGTCACAGCCCAGGGGAGGGGTGGTCAGAAATCAGGCCCCATGCAATCCTGGAAGACAGAGACTGGAGGGGCTGAAGCACCCTCAGCTCTCCACTAGCAGGTGGCCATGCTGAGGGGCAGCAAGTGTCCAAGGTGACTCCTAGGTCAAAGGCAAGAACCCTGGACAGGACCTCACACCATGAGGCTGCCTTTAAGCCCATGTCCTGGGCCAGCTGGCCTCAACACCACAGCAACACACCTGACACCTTAAACAGATGTCCTGAACTTGTCCCAACTCTTGTCTGTCCATCCCAATGCCCCTGACTCCGGGCCCAGGCTACTATAAGGGCTGCGGGGTGAAGGTTGAGGTCTCCGGGAAAAATCCTGGAGAGCTCCCAACCATCATTATTTGTCCCAGCTTCCCCCCATGCCCCTCAGTCATCTCCCCTTTCAAAGTAGCTTTGACCCAGGCTCTGGCCTCCCTGACCCCACTCCTGCCTTCATCTTGCTCTGCAGCCCACCCAGTAGCCAGGCGACCCTTTAAAAAGGTCCATCCAAAGCCTCTATGGCCCCATCTCACAGATGGCCTACCAGACCTCCAGTGATCTCCCCCCAAACCCCACCATCAGCTCCAGCCCCACAGGACACCTCACTGTACTCTGAACAAATCAAACTCATTACCACCTCAGGACCTTTGCACAGACTGTTCCTTCATGGAATACTGCCCCACAGTTCCCATGGCTGCCACCATCCATAGAGAGCATCTCAGTCCCCCAGGTCCCCTGACCCTGCGGCTCAGTCGCTTTACCTTGTGGTCTTATCTCCAAGCCTCCTGTTCCCACTTGTCCTTGACTGTAGCCCAGCCTGGTCACAGACACTCAGACAGCTGCTGATGAGCAGCCCCTCAGTCCTCACCCTGGTGTCCTTTTGGGGGCAGGAGGTGGAGTAATTGACAGGTGAGCTTTGGGCATCCCTGGGCACCTGGCAGAAATCAAATCACACCATAGTAACCCATAAGGCCCCTCTGACTCCTCATAGCTGGCCACTTCCCGGAGGTCACCCCGGTGCCTCCCTCCATGCTCTCCCCCTGTGCCTGGCACAATGATGACAATGTACCCCGAGTGCCCACTGCATGCCCATCTATGAGACAGAGACGATCAGCCTACCCACCCCTGCTCGTTCAGCTCGTCTTTCCTCTGTCCATCCGTCCGAGGGCAGCGGCATGTGACCATGAGAAGGCAGTTCCCATGACAACAGCCTGGGAGCCAGCTCCAGATGGGGAGTCACCGGAGACACTAGCTCTGCAGAGGCCTGAGCTGCAGACCCGGGTGGGGGTGTCGGTGTGGGAGGAGCCCCTGGGACTGAGGACAGCTGGCAGGGAAAGGTGCCAGGCAGGAGTCAACTGGCAAGCCCTGGGCATCAGGCAGGCCTCGCTGCAATCCTTGTTCACCATGGGGCCCTGTGCAGGTCAGCTTCCTCCTCTGAGCTTTAGTTTCCCCTCTTGAAAACAGACATATTAGGACTTATTTTGTAAGGTTTTCAAGAAAGTTATCATTCCCAGCAATCATTGGGGTCATTTTCAGAGCTTCTGCAAATGCCAGGCACTTTACAAACACCCTCTAGCCTTCAAAGAAGAGCTAGAGGACGGTGTAACTGTCCTATGTTCCAGATGAGAGGAAAGGTCCCAGGGAGCTGAAGGACCCACCAGTGCCACTAGGCTGCTGGGTCAGAGTCTGGTCTCAGCACAGGTCCCTCTAAGGCTGTGGCTTTGTCCCCGCCTCCTCCTATCCCTGGCTGGCCCGTCCCTTGCAGTCCCTGCACACAAGCCCAGGAGGCCCACAAATGGTCGCAGCACCAGGGCTGATGTCCGGATTGCCGAGGCCACATTTGGGGAGGACCACCAGGGCTACAGTTCTCCCCCACAAAAGCAGTTAGTTGAGCTTGTAACTGAAAACAATGGCCAAGTGCATTTCATCAAGACACCCACAGCCGTGGGCAGCGGAACTGCCCGCCCCCACCTTCCCACGCAGGATAGTATGCAGATGCGCACTCCTGCCCAGGACCGTGAAAGCATTTCCAGCATCACAAAAGGCCATCTGCAGGGAAAGTGACTGGTTTGGGTGGCTTTGCGAGCATGCAGCACTGAAGCCCCAGCGACGGCCAGCAGAGCTTGGAGCCGCTGCTTTGATCTATACCTACCATGTGTCGCTTCACCTGCCCCTGCTTCAGCACCCTCCACACAAATGTCAACACAAAGAGACAGACGACACAGCTGTTTTTGCAAAGATGGTTTTGACTTTGTGGCTCCCCTGAAAGTGTCTTGGGGACCCCTGGGGTTCCATGGGCCACACTTTGAGAACTGATGCATTAAGCTCTGGGAGAGCCGGGGTCTCTGTGTGTTTCAGTCTCCTCCAAGAACAGTGCCTGGCACTTAGAAGGGGTTTGCTGAGAATTATTATCCCACTTTACACACGCAGGGTGCAGGGTGAGGGCTGGGGTGGCCTAGACACTTAAACCACGGTGGCCGCTTTAGCTGGTTTGGCTCAGTGGTTAGAGCGTCAGCCCTCAGACTGAGGGGTCCTGAGTTCTTTCCCGCCAAAGGCATGGACCTCGGTTGCAGGCTCAGTCTCCTGCCCTGGTTGGGGTGCGTGTGGGAGGCAACCAACTGATGTGTCTCCCCCTTCCACTCTTTCTGAAAAGCAATGGAAAAAATATCCTCACATTAAAAAATAATAATAATAATAATAAAATAAGCCCCAGTGGTGGCAACAGAGCCTGTCTGCCAAGCACCATCATCCTCCATTGGCTCCTTCCTCTCTGCACAACTCCATCCCAGGGCTCAACTTGCCTGGCCTCCTGGGAGCCACTCCTCTTGGGACCCCACCTGGGAAGGACGCTGCCCCTTGCCCAGCACCCCAGCCCTGGTGATGTAGATGGCAGCCATGATGACATGGGGCACTTCACCTCCCAGAGCCACTCTGTTATCATTTGTGAAAGGGAGAGAGTCGATGCTACCTGCCTGGGATTGTTGGAAGGATCAGAAACACACATGCATGGGCTACCAAAATAGCACTGGAGACCACCAGGTCCTTGGGGGATTTCTGAGTCCTTGAAAGCGGGCTTGAAGATTGTGGATTGAATTTGGGAAGGGGGAGACACTTGGGTGTACAGGAGGTTGGGAGTCATATCTCAATCATCCGCAAAGAGCCCGTCACAGCACCTTCTTCCTTGAGGCCATGATCTCAGGGTCCACAGGTTTCCCTGCCTGCTCAGACCCATCATGTTTACCTCCCATGGAAGTACCAGCAAAGGGAGCTGAGATCATCTGTGCATGTCTGAGGCTCAGTCCATAGCTGGGAGCAGGGCTCAGACCATGACCAGGAATAGGGCTAAGTTTATAATCAGGGTCAATTAGTGCTCAGGATTAGGGCTCAGCCTATGACTAAATTCAGGACTCATTCTAAGACCACGGTCAGAGTTCAGTGTGTGACTAGGCTCAGGCTCAGTATATCAGGGTCAGGGCTCAGTGTGTGACCAAGATCAGGGCTCAGTATAACCAGGGTCAGGGCTCAGTGTGTGACCAGGCTCAGGGCTCAGTGTGTGACCAGGGTCAGGGCTCAGCATGTGACCAGGCTCAGGCTCAATATAACCAGGCTCAGGGCTCAGTGTGTGACCAAGATCAGGGCTCAGTATAACCAGGGTCAGGGCTCAGTGTGTGACCAGGGTCAGGGCTCAGCATGTGACCAGGCTCAGGCTCAGTATAACCAGGCTCAGGGCTCAGTGTAACAAGGATCAGGCCTCAGCCCAGGGCTGAGGAATGAGGGTTAGCAGGGCGGAGTCGTCTGGAATCCCTGCCCAGCTCTGGTATCTGTTCGCATCAGTACAGTGTCTGGGAAGGGGGGATCCAGAGAAACTGGCTGTTGCTTCTGACAGCAAACCACACTTGTTTTGCCTGATTTTTTTCTTCCTTCCCCTACCCTCAGCCCAGCCAGGCAGCAGGGAAGGTGTAATTAAAAATCAGGTTTGTTAACACGAACACGACGTACATAATATTTAAAGCATCCAAGCGCCCTTAGCTCACTACCGACATGCATTTGCTCATTAAGCAGGAACTTTTTTTATGGCAGCAACACTGCAAATAGCTCTTATTAAAATGCTCAAAACACCATCTGGTCCTTCGCTGAAACTCTAAAGTGTTGCCGAGGTAGCCCAGCATGCCTGGAGACCTGGAGATTCCTAGTGGGCGGCAAGACTGGTTTCCCCACCCAGTTCCCGAGTACACTAGGGGTCCCCGTCTGCAACTGCACACTTCTCACCTAACCTCATCCCACATCACCCCATCTTGCAGACAAGGAAACGGAAGCTCAGAGGTTTGGACATCTGCCCAGAATGGCACAAATAATATGACACCTGGGTGTGAGCCCGAGTCTTTCTGACTCAGCTGGAAGCTCAGGCTCTCTCCAAGGAGGGTGGAGAATGATGAGAGGGAAGGAGCCAGGCAACCTTGCCAGTCTATGAGGTAGGGATGGGGAATGAGAGAAGCTGGGCTGCCATTGTTTGGCTGCAAGACATTTTATTTTATTTTATTTTTATTTTTTTTAAATATATCTTTATTGATTTCAGAGAGAGGAAAGGAGAGGAAGAGAGAGAGACAGAAACATCAATGATGAGAGAGTCATTGATTGAGCCCACAACCCGGGCATGTGCCGTGACCGGGAATCGAACCCCGATCACCTGGATCCTAGGTCGATGCTCAACCACTGAGCTACGCGTGGCCGGGCTGCAAGGCATTTTAAAAAGGACACCATTGCCCAGCTTGCATGGCTCAGTGATTGAGCATCAACCCATGAACCAGGAGGTCACAGTTTGACTCCTGGTCAGGGCACATGCCTGGGTTTCGGGCTAGATCCCCAGTAGGGGACATGCAGGAGGCAGCCAATCAAATGACTCTCTTATCATTGATGTTTCTATCTCTCTCTCCTCTCCCTTCTTCTCTCTGAAATCAATAAATAAAATAATTTTTTTAAAAAGGGGGGGACACCATCTCCTGGGGCTTGGCTTTATGGATGGGGTAGACTCTACTCCCTCGCCAGGCTGTGGGGGACACATGGGAAGGGTTTTGCATGCTGTCCCCACAGGGCACCCCAGGATGGGGAGGGGCTGCCAGGTCTCCTGAGCTGCCGCTGGGGGCTGTGTCCAGTGAGGCTGCAGTGAAGTCTGAGACTGGAGGAGCCAGAGACTCCCAGGACCACCAGGAGACGGGCCAGCGGGGGGGCAGTCCAGGGAGGTTAGCAGCTGCATGTCACCTTTGAGCCATTTGTGGGGCTCAGAGGTGCAACCTGGGAACAGGCTTATGAGAGGAAAGAGAACAGTGTTGGGGAGGTGGGCGGAGGGAGAGGTGTGGTGGGGTCGCCAAAGAAGGCTTGGAGGGGGGGTGGGACCAGGTTGAACTGGTAGGGAGGGGGCTGGTGAGACAGCAAGAAGTAAGCTGGGAGGGCAGGAGAGAAACAGTGTGGCAGGAGGGGCTCGAACAGTTTCCTGCCCACTCCACCCGGCCTGACCCACTGTGCATTGACTTCTGAGCCTTCAAATGGGCCCTGAGGACTCAGATGGCCAGGCTGTGGTAGTTCTCATTTTGGGGGCCTCAGGCAAGTCCCCTCAGCCCTCTCAGCCTCAGTTTTCTTCCCCAGTAAAATGGGCCTAAAGTCACATAGCTCAGAGTGCTGCTGTGACAGAGATGGGTGAGGGGGCTGCAAAGGCCTTTGTGTTATTTGTGTACAAAAAACACAGCAAGCACAGATACCCATAGACTCACACACATGCACATGCATACACACATGCATGGATGGGTGTGTGCTGTGTGTTGACACAAACACATGCATACACACTAGCAAACACAGGGGCACACATAGCTGGTACACATGCATACATGTGCATACCCATGCAGGTGCACAGACACAAGTAAGGCCATGCACACACCGAGCTCAGAGCTCTGCACACCTATTTTACTCACAGGTGTGGTGTTGCCAGAATTAGCAGACATCAGACACAATACCCTGAGTAAAAGAAAATAACAACCCAATATTCCAGTTAATAAACTGATCTGAGGCATGTTCCAATAAAAATGAAAACACGGACACAGTGATAAAAATGAGCTACATACAGAAACTCCCCTCCGCTGTCCCCTCCATTTGTCCTCCAAGTCCTGTGAGGCCAGCTCCCCCTAGTGCCCCCTCCTGGACACCCTCTGCCCCTGACCTCCCACCACTGACCTCTGGCAAAGCCGGGATAGGTCCCTTCCTGGTGTTCAAGCTCAGATCAGGGCCGGGGTTTGGTAAGCGTGGGGGGCTCCTCCCTAGCTCCTTCTCAAGCAATAAGTGACAGTTTTTAGAAAGTGTCAACTTATTCCCAGCTGTTGTTGCCAAAAGGAGGAGAAAGGAAAAAAACCTCTTGTTTCAAGGAAACTCACAACTTCAGAAAAGCCGTGAACATGATGGATGTGCTCATTTCCCCGAATATTCAGCAGAGGCCAGCAGCCCACCCCGCTCATCACATGTGGTCTGGAGCCACTGGGGCCAGGGGAGCTTGTCCGGGTCTGGCGTTGTTCCTCGAGCTTCCTGAAAGGCAGCGTCTTTTATTTCTCTTTATTCCCAGGAATAAGGGCTCTTGACATAAACGACTCCCGCTAGCAATTAGCCATGATTAATGTAGAACCGACTGCAGGAGCGAGGAAGTGCCCTGGGAGGGGGGCCACAATCTCGGATTCGTGGATTTGGAACAATTGTGTCTTTAAAAGGAGTGGGGGGAGCTCCTTGAGATTTTTCCAGCACTTGGCCTGGGAACTGGCTGAGACCTAGCAAGGCTGGTGACTGATGACAGGGCCAGGGTCAGAGGACTGGTCAGAGGCCCACCCTCGGCGACTCCCCACCTGCCACAGACACAGCAGCTTGGAGCCTCCAGGCCCAAGACCTCAATGGCTGGGGGAAACTCGGTCAGTCCTGTGACCTGAGCCAGGCCCAGAGCAGAGCGTGGACACATCCTCTCCTTCGATCCACTGCAGCATGCCTCAGTTTCCCCAAAGGGGAAAAGGAGGACTCAGGGGACCCACCTGGTCTGGGACTGGGATGCTCTCAGGCACGCCCTGTCCCCACCCCCACTGCCACACCTCTCTCCTGGGGCCCCATGAACACAGGGGATGCCTGAATATCAGAACTCCCCGTACACCTCCCGGCCCCCCTGCTGGAACCAGGCATGGCCTGCTCTAAACACCCCCTCTCCGGCCTCCATCTGTCCCTGAGATTCTCATTACCTCTCCCATGGTGGGGAGAGAAGGGATGTCAACAATCAGCTCCTCTTCTTAATTTAATTTCAGGGCTTGTTAGCACTCAGTAATTAAGGCATCATGGGGGCACTCACCACCCTGCAGCAGCCCAGCCTTGGGGCCTGAAAAGTCCTCAGCATCTCCTGCCAAGGGCAGTCTCCACCTACAGAGAGGAACTGCCTCCAGGCCCAGTGTCAGTGTGCCCATTTCACAGATGAGAAGCTGAGGGCTTGCAAAGTCAAGGGGCTCCGTGTGCACCTCTCCTGGGTCATTCAAGCATCTCAGCCACCCCTACACCTGTCCTATGCCGAGCCTGTGTCCCCAACATGCCCGTTAGCCAGCAGGCCTTCACGGTGCAGGGTCTGCACCACCCTGGGGTCCCTCCTGCTGCTCCAGCCAAACCCTGAGCGTCCCTCGGTTCATATCTTACCTTCAGGAAACCCCATTGCTGCCCCCCACCCCATGGGGCCTCCAGCGTGGCTCACCTGTGTTCCTGCAGCAGCTCTGCCCCTCTGGCCTCCACTAGCACCCACCCCAAATTTGATTTCAACCCACAGCAGCAGACCAGCTGGTCTCAACCCATCCAGACCAACAGGTCTCAACCTTTCTTTCACTGTCTCACCCACACAGGCACCTAGGGAGCCTTTTCAAACATGTGTTCCTAACTTGCCCCCCAAGAAATGTTAACACCACAGGTTGACCGAGCATCTGCTGGTCTGGTGCATGTGTCTGTGTTTCATACATCAAGAGTGAGATTTCTCATCCCCCAAGAACTGGATTCCCCTTGGGGGCAACACTGCCCCCCTATGAATGCATGTTCTAAGGCAGTCATGAGATCATGTCATTTCTCTACTCTAAACCTACCCATGGGACAAACCCAAGTCCCCTCATTCAGATTCTGGCCCAGCAGAACATACCTGCATCTTCCACTCCCACCCACCTGAACCTGGGTCTCATGCCCCGACACCTGCCATCCCCTCCACCTGGGCTCCCTCCCCGAGCTGTCTGCCTCCCACCCTCCTTTCCCTGGAAGCTCTGCTCAAATCTCCCCTCTCCAGTGGCCTCTCTCTGAGCCACTTAGCACCTAAGATGGCAAGTACTCCCTCATGCCTGTGGCCACCTGGAGGGCAGGGGCTCCTGGGCCTGGCTCCCCCAGGAGCCTCAGGCAGGACTGGAGGAAAGTGAGCCCACAGAAGGAAGGAGAAGGTCTGCACCTGCTCACCCACCACGTGGCCCATGGAGCTTATCCTCGTGGTGCGTGTACACAGCCTTCCTCCACCACATCCAGACCTCAAGGCCTCTGGTGTGACAGAGGACGAAGCTGAGGCAGAGGGAAGAAGCAGCTCGGCCAACGTCACATATCCACATCTGCTGACAGGTGACCTAGGTAGTCACACAGGCCTGGTGCTCAGGGGCCCTCGCTGGTGTAATGTTCCGCTGCCCCCATTATGAGCAGCCCCTCCTTCACTGGCACTGGGCCTGCCCCTCTGCAGCGGCCCTGCCTGTGTGCAGGAGCCTGTGACCGCCAGGAAGCTGGCTGGTGCTGTGGGAGGGAACAAGCCCCCAATCTCAGGGGCCGAGCAACGTGGGGTCTTGCACACACCGGTCACCACGGAGTAGGGAAAAATGACTCTGGAGAGCCTTGCACTGGCAGTAGGTGCTCTGGCCGAGAAGCGACAGCTGCCATGGCACCCACAACCCTTGGCCAGCAGTGATCACCCACCCTACCCAACCATGAGGAAGTGCCAGAGGCAGGAACAGGAAACATGGGGAGCTGCACTGTTGATCCCACAGACCCCAGCTGGCCAGCCCACACCTCCACCCTGGATCCAGATCCTTCGCCCTCAGCCTTGGAGGCTTTCATGGAGATCTTCCTCCAGGCAGCAGCCTTGCCCTCCCCTAGCCCCAGCACTCATTGTCATTCTAGCCCCACGCCTTTGCTGGCTGAACACGGGCTTTATCTGACGGGGAGGGACCCAAAGTGGGTCTTCGAAGCAACTCAATTAATCCTCCATCAGAAACTCTAACACAATCAATTTGGGGAGCCGGCCGACATCCTAACACAGTAATTAGAACAACTTTCAACTCTTGGCTTCCTTTGAAGATTGTAATTGCAATTAATTAAACATCCTCGCTGCTCCTCAGAGTCTATTCCTGAAGAGACTGGAATAGAGGGGAGGGGCCCCACCACAACCTGTTCCTGGGAAACTGGGAAGTCGGTGCCTCTGAATACCAAGGGTGTTTGATGTCTCTTGTGTCCCTCAAAACCTGTGGTGGCTGCAGGGTAAAGAGAACCCAGCCTGGGGCCTCTGAGCTGACGCCCGGTGTCCTACCCTCTCCCCAGTGCTCTCCCTGTACCCAGAATGGAAGGGGGAGCCTCTGGGTGCCCAGCCTTCTGCTCAGCAAGGTTATATCCCAGCCACTTTTCTAAATAAATTTCTACATAGAAGACATACTAAATACAAACCCCAAATTCTTATGACTGCGACAGTCATGAAATTACTCTGTGAACATGCTATGAAAGTTTCTGAGTGGTTACCCCCCCATTCCTGTTCTTAAGAGACTTGTGCTCTGTCCCCTACAGGGCAAGAGGACCTACCAGGGTCAATGTTCCTGGGAGACTTCCTTGTTCCTGGAGTGGAATGGATCTGAGGAAGGCCCCATGCTGCCAGCTAGGGTGCCCAGTGGGACCTGCAGCTGCCCTCAGGGGACACCTTTTATTGGCTTACTTCCCTTCTCTGTCTCCCTTGCTCCCTCTCTTCCCTATGTGTCCATTGTAATCTCCCAAGGAAACCTCCTGCACCTGAATCCAGGTGTAGGGACTGTTTCTAGGGGAGCCCATGCAATTAATACACAGTAGAGGATATTAACACCTAATGTTATCATTGCTGTGGTCCACGGCAGTTCAGGTGAAAACTGCCACACTGAAACTGTGTGCATCACTGTCAAAATAAAGAGACAAGCTCGCAGGTGGGAAGGAGCCTGGAGCAGGAGTTAAGGATCTTATGGGGCCAACAGCAGAGGAGGGGAGGCGGGGAGGCTGGACACACCCCTTCCAGAGCCCCGATTGGGGGGGGGTGTACATTTCCTGTCGCTTTTTCTACAAGTAAGGCTTTAGATAAAAGCATTTCTACCCATGACCAGGAAGCTACAAATAAACCCCATATTAAAGAAAAGGGAGAGGATTCCAAGATGGTGGTGGACTGAGTGGAAGCCACGCTGACACTCCCAGGTCCAAACTGGGAATTACAACTAAAATAGAGAAAAAACATCCTGAATAATCAACTACAACTGAAGATGGGCTGGATAGCACCCTCATAACCAAGGAGGAAAAGTGGAGACCACACAGAGACTGGTAGGAAGTGCAGGGGTGCGAGAGAGCTCGCTGGGCTCCCCCAGGCAGAAGCTGAAGGTCCGGAGGAAGATCTCAGCTGTGGGGGGTTCCCACTGAGAACTCTGGGGTCTAAACCCCAAGCTGAGCTCCCTAGCCCAGAGCACCAGGACTGAGAAAGGTGCCCACATAACATCTGGCTGTGAAAAGCATGGGGTTTCCATCCACCAGGGAGAGATGGCTGGAAATGCAGGCACCCTCTTAAAGAACCAACACACAAAGTTTCCTGTGCAGCCACCCACCTTCAGCTCCTGCAGAGGGAGGGCAGAATGGACTGGAACTGTGTGAGGAGAATCCAGTGGGGCTGGCTTAGGGGATAGAGCTCAGTGGGCAGCCATGTGGATTCCTGTGCCGAGTCATTCCCCTATACTGAAGAGGACATCTTTCTCAGGCAGACATTTACCTTCAAAGCAGCTTTTGTCTGTAGGGGAAACAATTGCCCCACCCTGCTGGAAAACGTCTGGCCCCACCCTATGGAATTTCTACAACCTGAGGCTCCTTAAGGGACTGAATAACAGTTTTGTGTCTTTGCCTGATTTGCTTCCAGACCAGGGCTTGGAAAAGCAGACTTTGGTGTACGTCTTGGTCCTGTCCAAACACACCCAGCCCCAGCAGAGCAAACCAAAAGCTGTGGAGTGTGGAAAACTTCAAACAGGGTACTCAAGGCCAGTCACAAATAGTATCTGACACTGGCCTGCAACAGAGACCACCCAAATGACTGGGAGTTCTAGCAGATCTACCTAATACATAGAAACAAATCCAAACAGGCAGCCAAAATGGGGAGACAAAAAAACAAGCCCCAAATGAGAGAACAAGAGAATTCTCCAGAAGAAGAGCTAAATGAAATGGAGAGAAGTGATCTATCAGATATAGAGTTCAGAATAGTGATCATAAAGATGCTCAACAGCATGAAAAAAGATATAGAAACTATAAAGGAAATTAAGAATGACATAGTAAAAATAAAAGAAACATTGGAAGGAATGAACAGCAGATTAGAGGAATCTGAGGATTGGATCAGTGAATTAGAAGACAGGTAGTAAACATCACTCAATCAGAGAATCAAAAAGGAAAAACAATTAAAAAACAGAAGGACAGTCTAAGGGAGATGTGGGACAACATGAAAGGTAACAATATTCACATCATAGGAGTGCCAGAAGAGGCTGAAAGTAAGCAAGGGTTAGAGAACCTGTTTGAAGAAATAATGGCAGAAAACTTCCCTAACCTGGTGAAGGAAAAAGTCACACAAGTTCAAGAGGCACAGAGAGTCCCAAGCAAGAAGAACCCAAAGAGGCTCATGCCCAGACACATCATAATTAAAGTGCCAAAAATCCAAGACAAAGAGAGAATCTTAAAGGCAGCAAGAGAAAAGCAGTCTGTTACCTACAAAGGAGCTCCCATAAGGCTGTCAGCTGACTTCTCATCAGAAACTGTACAGGCCAGAGGGAATGGCATGAGGTATTCAAGGTAATGCAAAACAAGGAACTGAAACCAAGACTACTCTATCCAGCAAAGCTGTCACTCAGAATAGATGGTGAAATAAAGAGCTTTCCAGACACACACCAAAAAAAAGACCAAAGGAGTTTATCACCACCAAACCAGCATTGCAAGAAATGTCAAAGGGACTTCTGTAATAAGAAGTAGAAATAGAGGAGAGAAACATAGGCATGAAGAATTAAAATCGCAATAGATAAGTATCTATCAATAATAACCTTAAATATAAATGGATTAAATGTCCCAATCAAAAGACATAGGGTAGCTGGATGGATAAGAAAACATGATTCAAATATATGCTGTTTACAAGATACCGAACCTCAGAACAAAAGAGTCACACAGGCAGGCAGGAAAAAAAAACAAAAACAACTTCTGGAGGACTTTAAAGGAGAGATTGACAGCAGTACAGTCATGGTAGGGGACTTAACACCCCACTGACTTCACTGGATAGACCTTCCAGACAAAAAATCAACAAGGAAACAGTGACGGTAAATGACACACTAGATCAGATGGATTTGACATGTACAGAACATTCCACCCCAAAGCTGCAGAATAGGCATGTCCTCAAGTGCACATAGGACATTCTCCAAGGTGGAGCACGTGTCAGGACACAAAACAAGTCTCTACAAGTTCCAGAAGATTGAAATCACATCAAGCACCTTCTCGGACATTTACACCATGGAATACTATGAAGCTGTAAAAACGAAGGATCCCTTACCCTTTGGGACACCTTGGTGGGACCTGGAGAGTATTATGCTAAGCGAAATAAGCCAGGCAGAGAAAGACAAGTTTCACATGATCTTACTCATATGTGGAATCTAATGAACAAAATAAACCGATGAACAAAATAGATCCAGAGGCGCAGAAGCATGGAACAGACTGAGGGATCTCAGAGGGAAGGCAGGGTGGATGGGTGGGTGGGGCGAGATTAACAGAAGAATTTATATGCACATGTGCATAACCCATGGACACAGACAATAGCGGGGTGAAGGTCTGGGGGGAGGGGTACAGGGTGGAGAGGGTCAATGGGGGGAAAAGGGGACATTTGTGATACTTTCAACAATAAAGATAATTTTTTTTTTAAAAAGGGAATAAAAATAAAGCTCTGATTCTATCTGCACTCAAGTGAGAACATGCCCTCCCAGCTCACCTGCCTCACTGGCACACCTGCAACCCAAGCCCCAGTGAGAGGAAACCTGGGCCTTTGGCACACAGGTTGGAGGAGGGAGTCACAGGATCACTCATGCAGTGGCTCTGACCTGTTGCCTGCCAGCCCTCAGTAGGCAGGTCTCCACCAGGGCTTGTCACCTGCACAGAGAGACACACCCAAGATGGAGGCCAGCACACTGGTGGCCGTCCCCAACTCAGGGAATTCTCTCAGCCTCAAAGTGGAGAACAGGAGGCACCTCTCTCTCCCCAGAGTCAGTAGGTGGGGGGGGGGTAAATAAGGGCAGTACTGGGGGATGCTCTGTGCCATTCCCACCTTGGTGTCCCTTTCCCTGTCACAGCCTCTCCCCACCCAGCGTGTACTCTTGGCTCCTGCTTCTCCTCTCTGCTCTGACACCTGTTGCCCTTCCCTCCACCTCTCCACTCCTTCTCCCCCATCCCGATGCCTCTGTGATGGAAAATGGGAAAACTGCTGAACTTGGAGTCAGGCACACCAGGAACCAGATCCCAGCTGCTCCTTGGAGGAGCCAGGACTTTGGTGTCCTGACCTGTGAGATGGTGCCACCCATACTCACCCCAGGAGTGTGGCTAGGGCCCCAGAGGGTAGGCACTGGGGAAAGCTGGGCCACCACCCTCCCTACCCCAGATCCTCTGGCTTCTGGCAGCCACTGAGGCCTGGCCACCCTGTCCTGCCTGCCCTCTTGACTTTCACTCACTGGCCATTTGAGACCCAAGTGGCTATCGCACCCCACAGCTGAGCAGGCCTGGCCTGGGGGCAGAGCTAGGATTCAGGCCCAGCCCAGTCCAGGTGCCTGATCAGGTGTGTCCAGCAAAGAGCGGGGGTGGGAGAAACAGAAGCACTCTTTATTAGCCTTCCGGGGGCTGCCACAGGGCTAGCCCAGTCGGGGGGCGCCCCCACCATGTATGGCGGGCTCAGCCCCTGTGGGCCCCTGGAAGGTGGAGCTGGCGGCAGGCCCGGGTGCCAGGAGCACGAGGCCGGGCCGCTGGCCAGCGCCAGCTTGCGCGTAGCTGAAGGCCAAGCGCTCCAGGTGCTGCTTGCGCAGGGCGGCCTGCGCGGTGCTGTGCAGGGGCCGCAGCAGGGAGGGCGGCGCTGCTCCCGGGCCCCGCAGCAGGAAGTCGAAGCCCGTGCGGTCGTGCGGGTTGTAGAAG
Organism: Miniopterus natalensis; assembly: GCF_054644295.1. NCBI lineage: Eukaryota > Metazoa > Chordata > Mammalia > Chiroptera > Miniopteridae > Miniopterus > Miniopterus natalensis. Next base: position 42,602,107 of record NC_142096.1, on the reverse strand, counting down.
AGAGGCCCGTTGGCCGGGTCAGGCCCGGGCGGCCAGGCAAAGGGGAAGGGCAGCGTGAAGTCTTCCGTGAGCACACGGATGGCGAAGTCGTCCTCCTTGCCCAGCGCCCGGTAGGCGCGACCGATGCCGCGGAAGTGCGCCTCCCAGAGCTGTGCGTCCCCGCCGTAGATGTCCGGGAAGGGGAGCTCCTGGGACATGACGGCACCTGCAGACCACATCACCAGTGACGGGCATAAGTGACCACCCGTGCAACAGGCAGAGCCACCAAGCAGACGGCGTGGCCGGGAGAGAGGAAGGAGGTCGTGCCATGGGGAGGGGAGGGGAGGGGAGGGCATGTGGCTGCTGAGATGGGGCATCACCCGCAAGCTATGAAGAACAGAAAGCCCTCGACAGTGTGAGAGCGTACATGCCACTAAATGTTATTTGGGTGGAAATTTCCATATGCGGAGGAAGTCCAGGTAGTTTGCCCAGGCAGGCCCTGCAGGGCCCCCCAGACGAGCTCAGGATGCCGAGCTCACCCTCAGACCATGGAGAACAGGGAAGAGGGTGACCTAGTCACTCTCAGTTGAAAGTTGATAGTGGGCTGTGCCGAGAATGGACTGTGGGGACCCAGCCCAGAGGCCAGGTCAGATCCAGGTAAGGACAAAGCAAGGACAAGAACAAGAGAGGCATAGCTGGGGGGAGGTTGAGGGGCCAAATGCCAGGCCTTCTAGATCAAAGTGGAGAGGAGCCCAGGGTGATAGTCTGGTTCCCAGCTTGGCACTGCTCCACAGGGGACAGGGGTCAAGTTGGAAGGTGAGTTTGTCCTGTCTCTTTTGGGCACCCTTGGGGGCAGGTTGAAGGAGGAATGTGGAAGTCTCTCAGTCTCTATCCTGTGGTCTCTTCCTGAGTCATGTGTGGATCCCTGGGGGGTCTGGTGAAATCCAGGGACCCACTCTCAGAAAACCATGTGTGTACAAACACAGCACTTTGCCCTTGGTCTCGGGTCCCTGTGCTTTCAAAGCCCATCCATGGCCCCAGATGGCAGCCCAGGCTGCTGCTCCATGCCCACACCCTGAACCTAACTCAAAACCCTGGCTGGGTGATCCCTTCCTATTTGGCCAAGAGCCCCTGGATGATAACATCCTCCCCTTCACACAGATATTCATGGGCATCTTTGCATGCCAGAGAGGCACTGTGTTGGGCATCACAGCTGTGGACCACACACTCAGGTCCTTGGTCACTCCAGGGCAAGGAGCCAGTAGACCTGCATTGGAGGTCATACCTTCTACCTGTGAGAGCTTGGATTAGTCATTTAACTTCCCTGCACCTCAGTTTCTCCTTCTAGAAAATGGGAGCAATCAAACATGTTCCACTGTCCTCACAAATGAGAAGGCATTGGTGAACCTGCCTTATCACCGGGACGTATTTTCCTAGCTCAGCACCCAGAGATCTTCGAAGTGGGTGGGCTGGAGAACTGTCGTGTGCAGCACCGTGGACAGCTCCAAGGCCCTGCAGGAGCCCCTGACCGGGAGGGGCTGAAGGGTGGTGCCTCCATCCACAGCAGCCCCTTGTCATCCATTGGGAGGCCTCCTCCCTGCAGGCCTCCAGGGCGAGCAGCTGAAGGTGCAGGGCTGCCCTCAGGTCTGAGCCACTGGCCTGGCCTCACACTTAGCACCAACAGGTGGGCAGGCAGTCAGGGCAGGGGCTGTGAGGTCTTGCTGTGGGTTGGGGGTAGGAGAAAGCTATGGAGAAGAGAGGAGCTGCGTATGGGGCCCCCAAGACTAGAGAGGAGAGAGCTCCAGGAGCATGAGAGGAGTGACAGCATCTGAGGGCAGTTAGCCAGGTGAGAGGGTTGCTGAGAGCAGACGGGTGGGAGGGGTAAGCGCAGCAGGGAGGCCCGGAGGGAGCCAAGGCAGTAATCCAGGCCAGAGGGGTTGTTGGCGAGGCCAGGGCAGTGGTGAGAGGTACTCAGATTCTGAATGTGTCTTGGAAATAGAAATGACAGGCACTGCTGATGGGGGGGGGGGGAGAAAGAAGGAAGACACTGAGGTTTCTGGCCTGAGCAACTGGAAGAAAGGAGGAGATTGGGGTGGGGAGCCAAGAGCCTAACTTGGGAAAGTGGGTGCCTTTAGACAGGCCAGAGGAGAGATGCAGAGGACAGCTGGCTGAGAGTTTGCATTTGGGGTGGGGGCTCCAGGCTGGGGTAGACACCTGGAAGGTGGTATTTAAAGCCATGAAACTGCATGAAGTCACCAAGGACATGAGGGCAGAAGAGGCCCTTCTCCCCGCACCAGGTCAGGGAGCGGAGGAGGAGCCCGCAGAGCTGCGGGAGGAAACCAGGAGGCGCACACCAGGCTGCGTCAGATGAGGCCTGAGAATCATCTTCAGGCTTGCGCTTTGGCGAAGTGCAGAAAGGAAGGGCTGGGCCAGGCGGGTTCCAGCACCCGAGGCAGCAAGTATAAACCACGGTTCTGAGGAGTGTTGCTGTAAACAAGGAGCAGAGAACTCCCGGAGCGGAAAGGGAGGTGGGGTCAGGGCACAGGGTAAATACTGTGTTGGGGGGAAGGTCTAGTGGAGAGAGTGTCCCGATGCAGCAGTTAGTGCCCCGGAGTGAGGAGTGAGGACCAGGGCCCTGAGCAGGAGGGAAGTATTGGGACCCGCGGGAAGTTGGCTTTGGCGGGAGCAGGGACTGGTCATGAGAACAGAGCCTGAGGGCACAGGTGCAGGTGGGCGGTGCCCATGATGCCAGGACCCCCAGGAGTCCCCTTCCCATGGCCTTAGTTTCCCAGTGAAAGAGGGAGCAAGGCCACCCGCTGAGGGAGAAGAGAAGGGAGGGGAGGGGAGGGGAGGGGAGGGGAGGGGAGGGGAGGGGAGGGGAGGGGAGGGGAGGGGAGGGGAGGGGAGGGGAGGGGAGGGGAGGGGAGGGGAGGGGAGAGGAGAGGAGAGGAGAGGAGGGGAGGGGCTTGGAGAGCAGCTGGACAGAGGAGGAGCATGGGGACCCAGAGTCTGGGACTGCCTCGGTCAGGAGAGGCCCTCCAGGCATTAGTGCCTGAGCTTCTCCCAGCTCCGCTCAGCTGAAGGGCCCATGGAGGAGGAAGGAGAAGGGGGGGAGTTGGGAGGTTGCCAGGCTGACACAACAAAAAAGAGGGGGCCAGGAGGGAAGGTGTGTGTGAGGGTGTGGGGGTCACGCAGAGGGGGAGGCAGGCAGGCAGGACAGGCTGGACCAGGCGGGAACTTGCTAGATGCCCTGGCTCCCCCAGGAGTGCGAAGCCCGGCCCCAGACGGCCCAGACTGAGTGAGACTCCTGAGGCTGGGGTGGGGCTGCATGACCGGGTGCGGGTGGCTGGGGTGGGGTACAAAGCACTTTAAAAGGAGTCTGGGGGGCTGGGGGGCCAGTGTGAGGGAAGAAATCACCAATGTGATGACACAGAGATGGAGAGAGTGTCAGTGAACAGAATCTGAAGTTGAAGGAAGGGGGATGACCTCAGGTGGGGGTATGACTCCCCTCCCCAGCAGCAGCAGTGGGAGTGGATATCTGAGGACCTGGAGTGCAGAAGTGGGGTTTCAGGGATGTAGTGGGGGAATAGGCCCAGAGAATGATCTGGAAGAAGCCCTGAGGAACAAAAAGGACCCTGTCCCACCTCCAGGCTCAGGGTGCAAGGGCTGCAGGACCCCCAGGCAGGCTGCAGGGCAGCTGGTCCTGGAGGGGAGCAGGAAGAGGGACTGTTAGTTAGGGGATGGGGTCCATGCCCCAACCCCAGCCCTGTCCTGCTCTGTCACCTTGGCAAACCCCCGCCCCGCCGGCCCCAGGAAGAGGAGGTGGGGTGGCTGCTTCCTCTCTCGCATTTTCAGAGCCCCAGATGCCATGGGCACCCCTTCTTCTCCATCCCTCCCCCCTACCTGGTGTCTCACCTGGAGTAGGTACGGGAGGTGGCAGACTTGCTTTGCTGGGGTCCCCAGAATAGGGGGAGGCCATGTCTGCAGCCTGGGGTTCGGCTTGTTTACCTGGCTTCCCAGGAGACTGGGGGAGGGGCCCCCAGGGGAGGAAAGAACCTTGCATTTAAAGGGGCCTCACCTGGAAGTGGGCTGGGCTGGGAAGGGAGAGGGGCCCCTCCCCCACACCTCCGCAGCTCACCTGGCTCTGCTCAGGAACTATCATTACCCACCCTGGCACTCAGAGACCTCCCCCACCTCCACCAACCCACCCTTCCCCCTGTGTTCAGGTCACTCTGGTGCCCACAGCCCCCGGCCTGTAAACGCTCACAGAACAGTAGAGGCCGTGACCGGAAGAGGCTGGCCGGCCCTCCGGACCAAAGCCATCCCATCCCACAGGTTTCCAGGGTCCAGGGCTGGTCAGCAGCCCCCTCTCGGCAACTCCACAGTCCCTGAGATAGGGGTCAGACAGCACTAGCCTCAAGGACCCTGTCGGGGCCTAGGAAGGTGCTGTGAGTAGGTGGGTGGGGAGGCCATGGTTGCCATGGTGAGGAGCCTGCAGCTGCTCTGTCCTCCCACCTCCCTGGGAGCCCAGCAAGGGCAGGCCCAGCACCTGTCTAGGCCAGACTCCTGGTGGGAGGGCAGAAACCCTCCCCCCAAATGAGCCCCCTGGCATCATGGGGGAGGGAGAGCCTTGCCCAGGCAGGAAGGCACACAGGAGGGAACTGTGCGGGCCCCACTCTTGACTGCTCTAGCAATGAAGGGGACTCTATTTCCTGTGCCACCTCCATCATTTTGTTAGTGAGCATACAGCACACTTACAAGGGCTTCAGAGAACTGGAGCGGTTCCATCCCTGGCCCCACAGCCCCCGTAAGACTGGAGGCTCTGTAGCCACCAGGCTCCTGTCCCTGGTGACCAGGAAACCAGTCCCGAGGGGTAGGAGGGGGTCCTTTATGACCAGGTTGAATTTCTATTTTGTTACATTATATCATCGCTTCTCTACAATAATTACTTTTCTCATTTAATCTCAGGTAAACTGGTTTCAGCCCTATTTTACAGATGGGGAAACTGAGGCTCAGGGAGATAACTGTGTTTATTTGCTGGGTTGAATGGAGTCCCACCACTTTGCATCCCAACCCCTGGAAGAGGGTTAGAAGGTCAGGGGAAATGGTGCACATCACTTCTCAAAGGAGGCCTCAGAATCGAGTCATGCGGTCACTCGGCTGCAAGGGAGGCTGGGAAGTGCAGTCCACACCTGGCAGCAAGGTGCCAGCATCCAGAGGGACAGCTTCCAGTTTGTCACAATAATTAAAACAAACACAGGGCTTTCCCAAGCACAGTGTGTTAGTTTCCTGGGCCACTGTCACAAGTCCCCGCACGCCGTGTGGTTTAAAGCAGTATCACTGGGCCGAAATCAAGGTGCTGGCAGGGCTGCTCTCCCGCCACAGTCTCTAGGGAAAAACCAGTTCCTGCCTCTCCCAGCTTCTGGTGGCTGCTGGCACTCCTTGACTTGTAGCCACATCACCCCAATCTCTGCCTCTGTGGTCACATGGCCTTCTCTTCTTCTGTCTGTATCAAAACTTTCTCTTACAAGGACACCTGTGATTGCATGTAGACCCCACCCAGATAACCCAGGATAATCTCCCTACCTCAAGATCATTGACTTAATCACAGCCACAAACTCCTTCATTGCCAGGTAAGCTAACAATGACAGATTCCGGGGATTAGAACATAAATATCTTTGGGGGGCCATTATGTAGACCCTAAGGCAGTGGTGTGAGGACTGAGGTCACTGGGAAACATCCCCAGGGTGACAGAAGGAGGCCAATCAAGGGTGTCATCAGGCAAGTGGTCATCTCTGGGAGTCACTGGGACTTTATCCCACTGGGCGTTCCTGTCTGAGGGGTAAAGAGCCCCGCTAGTCAACCCCCTACCCATCAATCATGGGTTGAGAGCTGCTCCTAGGAGAGTTGATTCTCTGGTTCTTTCAGGCAGTGGCCAGTGAGCCCCTAAGACAAAGAAAGGCAGGGCTAGCACTGAACTACAGAAACAGTAAGCACCCGTGGGATGTGGGGGGGCAGTATTGTCTGCTCCCCAATCCCCACTACAAGAAGCTTACAGTCTAGCTGGAGAGATACGTAAAGGACAAGTTCATCAATAAATAAAAGAAACACCAATTGTGATAAGGAAACTGTCCAGAGCTGTGAGAGTGGCAGGGGTGGAGGGACACCTCAGCACCATTCTGTGATCAGGGACAGCCTCTTGGGGAAATGGCATTGATGCTGAGGGTAAGGGCTGCATGTCATGTGAAGGGAGGGGACCAGGTCTGAGGTACTGCATGTGCAAAGGCCCTGAGGTAAGAAAGGCACAGTGTCCAGGGGAACAGGACACAGCCCAGGAGGCTGCGTGGCTCGGTTGGTGAGCAGTGAGCCAGGAGAAGGAGCAGGGGCCTTAAGCAAGAGCGGGGAGAATGGGGGGCCAGACCCCTCTCCAGCTGGGGGGCCACAGCCCACACGTGCCTTCCTCCCTCGCCATCCCATCACCTCCATTCCCAGCAGCTCCCCCACTGCACGATTCCCTTTTCCTGCCTCCCTGAAGGCAGAGAAGGGGGTCCAGGCAGAGAGGGCAGGGGGGCAAAGGCCTGCAGGCTACAGCCAGGGGGAGAGCGGAGGGCGGCCCAGGGGAAGGCTCGGCTCAGCCCACGCTTCCCAGATAATCCTCCCTGATGCTGCCACCGTCTTGCAGTTATTTTTAAAATCTCATTTTCAGAAAGCGGAGGAGAAAACCTCTTTCTTTTGCCTTTCCCTCTTCTTTCTGTGAAAGATTAGGAGCCAGTGTGAAGGGAGGAAGCTCTGGAAGGGAGCCCCCCCCCCCCCCCCCCCCGGCAGTGCACCTGCCGGAGGCCCGGAGGCTTCTGTTGACACTGGGCCCCCACCCCATGGATCCCAGACCCATAAGGCAGGACCCGCACACTTGGGCAGTCCCTATAAAGGGCTCATCTTCTGCTTTCACCTAGCAGACACTTTGTGGGCACATACTAGGCGCTGGAGCCCAGCAGGGAAGGAACTCTGGTCTCCACCTTCATGGGGTGCAAGGTCCAGTGGGGAGACCCTGGCTATGAGCTGAGGGGAAAGAGAGTCCCAGGCCTGGGGGCTGGGAGCTGGGGGCTGGGGAGGGGCACAGGCCTGGCCTGGGCCATAAGCAAAGGCCCCTGGAGCAGTGACGGGGCAGGGCCGGTCCAGCAGATGGAGGGCAGGCGTGCGCAGAACACGGTGAACCTGGGTGGGCTGGCAGGACTGGGACTGACCCCAGGGGCCAGGAACAGAGTAGGCCCTTCAGGTGGGTGTTCTCACTGCCACCCCTGGAAGGCCCACAGAGGGGAGTAACTTCCTGAGCCAGGAAGTGCTGGAACCAGCTGCCAAGTTCCAGAGGGAGGAACTGGAGAGGGGCAGAGAGATGGGGTCTCAGTAGCAGGGCATGGGCTGGGCTGCCAGCCCTGAGTCAGGCCCCTTCTCCTGGGGGCAGTAGCAGCATCCTGTTATGCGGTCCCCAGGTGCAGCGGGAAGGAACCTGGGAAGTGGGACCACCCACCTATGCAAAGGTGCTGAGGTGGCAGCACTTGGAGCTCTCTCACGGCGACCTCCCGGTGGTAGTGGTGTCCACAGCCCCAGGACCACCCCCGAGCAGTGGGATGTCAGGGGCCCCTCCCACACACACTCTGACCTGACCGCCCTTCTGGGTTCAGGAGGGCTGTGGGGTTGGGGAGAGCCTGTCCCTGAAAGAATAGCCTCCCTGCTCCCCGCCCAGCCCCTGCCGGGAGTCCTGCCTGGGCCTATGGCGCCATCTGCTGGTAGTGTGGAGGCGTGGGCGAGTGGGCCTCCAGGCCCCAGCTGAGCTTGAACCCTGGGGAGGAGCTGGCACCCTGGGGGGTGGGAAGGGGAGGCAGGTGTGAGGTGGTCCATGGGCTTCATCCTCACCTTGGACTGGGGTTAGGGACCTCAGTTTGAACCTGGCTCCACCACTGACTGCTGTGCAAACTCCAGCCAGTTCCTGACCTTCTCTGAGCTTCATCCTAATGCCAGGGTGCAGAGTGGTGAGCACAGCAGGCTCCTGGGCTGTGAGAAATGGCCACCAGGCTGGGAGCCCATATCTAGCAGAGACTGTGACCCCTGGTGCTGACAGTGCCCCCTAATTCCTAAGAAGTTCATGGGGAGGCAGGTACTAGGTGTGCCCCCACAGGAACACTTCGACCCTGACATCTCGCCATCTTCAAATATGGTGAGAGTTAGGGGAAAGTGCACAAGGATCAGATTCCACAGCCCAGTAGGTGTCCTTCCCCATGTCCTGGGACTGAGTCTGCAGCCCTGTGTCTGGACCTCACCCCAGTGTGATGGAACCACACAGGATCCTAACTCTGTCCGTTTCCTGCTACAAAACATATAGTAGTTATCTACTGCTGTGTAACAAATGACCCCAAACCACAGTGCTTCAAACAGCACACATTTACTGTCCCACAGTTTCTCAGGTCAGGAGTCCCACCGAGCTTAGCTGGATCTCCTGTCTCAGGGTCTCTCGCAGGCTGCAGCCAAGGTATCTGCTGGGGCTGTTCCGTGGGTCTCACAGGGGACAGCTGAGAACCAGAGATGAAAGGGCCAGGCCCAAGGCCACACTGGACACACAAGTAAGTACCCACAAGTGCACTGTTTCCCAACGCTGTCCCTGCAAAGGTCCTGGACACTGGAACCATTGTGACCTCAGGGGTGAGGTCAGGACTGGCAGAGCCAGGGAGGGTGCCCAGAGATAGGGCTGTCCCACTGGCATGAGGACAGGGCCTGTGGGTTCGTCAAAGCGCACCCCAGATGGATGGGCAGCATTCGGAAAAGCAACGCAGCCATGCCATGGCTGATAGGACGACGTCAGACGTGTCCCAGAGCCCCAGGTCAGCCAGGGCCAGACAGGGACCTGGAGGCCGAGGAGGGGACCCCAATGCCCTGCTTCCCACAGTGCCCTGGCCTCTCCCTCTTTTGGAGAGAGCTTCCCTGCAGGGAGCGGGGAGCGAGAGCAGACCCGCCAGGCTCCCTGGCTGAGGAGGGACTGGTCCTGCAGCCACAGCAGCTGGGGGAGTGGCCCCACCAGAGCCCTTGGTGTGGTGGAGAGGCAGCTGGGAGGGGGGAACCTGAATTCAGCCAAGTGGTGTTGAATGCTTGTGAGGACAAAAGGTGTAGCCAGCCGAGTGTCAGTCCAGTCCTCACATGCCTACTTTTGGAGGACAGAGGGACAGACTGTCCTGTTCCCCTGAGCTTCGGCTTCTTCAAAGAAGGTTCCTCTATGGCCTTAGGGCCCCAGTGTCCAGAGTGTCCTGGACGGGCCCTGGGGGCAGCTCCACCTTCTTCCTCTGCCCCCTTGCTGCAGGCTGGAGGGTGCCCTCCTTGGGGGCACAGGGAGGCCAGCTCCGCAGACTACCCTGGGCGGTTCCGAGTCAGTTCCGGCCAATGAGCCCCTCCCTGCGGGCTGTTCCGGGAGCAGCCCTGCATCTTCCACCTCAGTGTTCTGATCAGCACACCCTTGTCTCGGGGTGTCGGGCTGTGTCCTCCTCGCCCGGTCGTGGATGCTTCTAAGGGGAGAACACTCTCCAGTCTGCAGCGGTTTGTCTGTGTTCCCATTGTTTCTTTGTATTAAAAATACATTCAATTTTGCGCCCAGTTGGGCGTGGCTCAGCAGTTGAGTGTTGATCTAGGATCCAGGAGACCACAGTTCGATTCCCGGTCAGGGCACATGCCCGGGGCTGCGGGCTCGATCCCCAGTGGGGGGCGTGCAGGAGGCAGCCGATCAATGACTCTCTCATCATTGATGTTTCTCTCTCTCTCTCCCTCTCCCTTCCTCTCTCCGAAATCAATAAAGATATATTTATTTTAAAAAAGAAAAAAGAAAAAAAATACATTCAATTTTGGTCACTGAAGGGCTGGGATGTGGGTTTCGGGGGAGATAACAGTCTCAGTAGTGCCTATGGCTGCACTGACGGGCCTGAGGCCCCTCCTGGGCACAGAGGGAGACCAGGCTCCAGCCTGTGTGGCATGAGATGCCCACAGGCTTCGTGTGAAAAGTGGGGCTCTCGGGGATGCAGGCTTCACCGTTTTGCAGAGGCTGTGTGTCTTGGGACAGGTCACCCTCTCTGCGCCCGCAGCTCGTGGGGTCGGTGTGAGGCCCCACTGGTGGCAGTGGGGCGGTGAGAAGGCCGCGGGGGGAGCTGCCTAGGCCCAGCACGCCCTCATTTATGCGCCTCACTTTCATTGCTCGTCACCCGCACGCGCGGGGCACGTCCTCGCTGAGCATGCCTGAGCCAGGCTATCTGAAGTCTGACCCCCACCGCTTGTCCACCCCTCTCCCTGCGGATTGTCCCCAGATTCAGAGCTGCTTGTCTGTCCGTCTCTCTCCCCGTGAACGGGGCGCGGCGAGGGGAGGGGCTTCTGCGTGTCCTGGTGGCTGCAGCGGCACCTGGCACGCAGGAGGCATTTACTGAGCACCCACTGAGCGAACGAGGGTGGCTCACAGGCAGCGGCGGCTGCCGGCCCGTGGAGCTGGGGGTTCTCTCCACGCGCAGTGCACTGAGGCACGTGCCGTCGCCCGTGTGGGTCACTCACCTCTGTTGCTGCTGGAGGCATTTCTCTGGATGGAGCACGGCGTATACGCTCGCCGCCTTAAGGACCTTTGGGTGGTTTTCATCTGGGGCTGTTACAAATAAAGCCACCATAAACACTGGTGTACAGATCTTGGGGTAAACAAGTTGTCGCACTTGAGCGCACGCGCAGGTGTGAGCGAGCTGAGCCGGGGGTGTGTTTAACTGCCTTCCACGCTGGCTGTGCCGTTTTGCACCCCACATGGTGTGGGAGATGTCCAGTTGCTCTGCGACCTCGCCAGCACTTGGTATGTTCCGTTCCCCCGATTTTAACGGTTCTGGCTGACGTGTGGTGATATCCCACTGTGGCTTTAATGTGTTTCTCTCCTGGGGAAAGATGTCAAGCACTTTTTGTGTGTCAATTGCCGTCTGTTTATCTCTTTGGATAGAACATCTGTGCCAACCTTTTGCTCATATTTTGACAGGTTGTTAGTGATTTTGTTCTGTGTTGTGTTCCTTATATATTCCAGATACAGTCCTTTATCAGACATGTGATATGCAAATATTTCCTCCGAGTCCACAGCTTATCTTCTCATTTTTTATAGCTTTCTTTCCAAAAGCAGAAGTTCTTCATTCTGATGAAACCCAATTTTATCATTTTTTTCCTTTATGGATAGTTCTTTTGGTGTCAAAGTAATAAATCTTTGTCTAAACCAAGATCATGAAGATTTTCTTTTTTTCTTCTAGAAGTTTTAGAATGTTAGGTTTTACTTTGAGGCCTATCTACTTTGAGTTAATTTTTGTACATGGTTTGAGGCATAAATCAGGGGGTTTTTGCATGTGTATATCCAAACCATTTGTTTGTCCTTTCTTAATTGAATTGCTTTTGCACCTCTATCAAAAATCAATTGGCCTTGTATGTGTAGGTCTTTTTCTGGACTCTATGTTTTGTTCCATTTATTTATATTTCTATGCTTTCAGCATGCCATATTGTCTCATCTACTGTAGTTTTGTAATAAATCCTGAAATCAGTCGTGTTGCTCCTCCAATATTGTTCTTCAAAATTGCTTTGGCTATCTCAGTTCCTTCACTTTTCCATATAAACTTTAGAAACAACTTGTTGGTTACTACAAAAAAAAACAAACAAACAAAAAAAAAACCTCCTGTGATTTTCATTGGAATTGTATTAAATATCTAGATAAATTTAGAGAAAATTGGTATCTTAACAATATTGAGTCTTCCAATCCATGAACATGGTGTGTCTCCTGTCATTAAAGTTTTCTTGATTCCTTCCATCACTGTTTTGTGCTTTATAGTATATATATCTGACAATTATCAGTTAGGTTTATACCTGAATATCTCATAGCCTTTAGTGCTATTGTATATGGTACCTTTTGTATTTCAATTCCCAATTATTTATTGCTAGTATATAGAAATATGACTGCTTTTTGCACACTGACTTTATATTGCAAATTTTATAAACTCGCTTTTTTAATTTTAGTAGCTTTTTTTTATGGGGAATGATGGGAGGATTTTGAGTGACATGATCTGATGTATTTCTTACACGGTGAAACAAGTGGGTGGGTAAAATACTGAGAAACGAACTCCGTCTAATATACTGCTGCCTGCCTGCCCCGGACGGTCTCTGACCTCCCTCCAACACCCCACCAGGGATGGGCAGTGGCCAGGGCAGTCCTGTGTGGCCCTGGAAAGGCCACATCCTCCTCCAAGTCAGTGCAAGAGCTGGAGCCAGGGATGCTGTACCCCGAACGCTCCAGTCCTACCAACCCTGCCTGTCCCCCCAAACACTGGCTGGGAAGTCAGGCCCACCCCCCAGGCCCACAGGCAATGCTGCCAACTCAACAGTGTCCCTGAGGCTACAAGACTTGTGCCCTCTTCCCAGAGCTCAGTCAGTCCACTGAACACAAGGGTGGACACCTGGAAGGATGTGACTAGACTAAGCCTGAGCCAGACCAAGGTGCTCTCAGTGTCCCTTGCGCTCATATCCATGAACACACACAGGGCGCCCAGGCATGTACACCCAGGAGCCCTTTTCCATTTCAGAATCTCCTCCATCTCGGAATCCACGAGGGACCCGTCTTGCAGAAAGGCACCTCAGACCTCTGCCCACAGGGACAGACTGATGCACCCCACCACCATCCTCCTGTGCAAGTCGAATAGCAGCCAGGCTGCCCTGGTGCCCCAGGAGCACAAGATGTTCTTGGAGAAAGCCTACAATGCAGGTGATCACAGCCCCAGGACTCAGGTTCCAGCACATTCCATCATGGCCCTCTGCCCAAAGAAGTCCTGGGGATGAGTGTCAGGGGGAGTCCACCCTCTAGGACCTGGGGGATACCAGAGGTGTGGGCATAGTGCAGCTTTCAGCAGAGAGCCCTGCATGCCCTCCTTGGCCCCTTCATGCCTCCTGAATCCCCAAGGTGCCCTCTTTAACACCTCACTTCACCTCTATTCTCCTACCACACCTTTCACACCTTAGAACCTCAGCTTAGGCCTGGCCCACTCCCTGAAATGCTTTTCCCCTCATTCAAAGAATGACTTGGCCACACCCTTCTAAGCAAAGTTAAATTTCTGCCTCCTTTGGAAAGCCAGCCTTGACTGCCCTTCCATCTTAGTCAGGATTTATTGCCCCTGTCCTCTGTGTGCCCAGGGCCTTTTATACAACTACCCCACAGAACCAATGTCCACTGATACTGGGCATGTCTCCCTGGGCTGGAGGCTCCTTCAGAACATAGCTGGTCCTTGACTTCTCTTTGAGCTCCCAAATACAGCCCTATGACCACCCAGAGTGAACATTATTGAACACTGGATGACTGGATGGAGAGTGGAGGGATGAAGGAATGAACAGAAAGAGAGAGAGAGGGATGGATGATGAATTTATGGATGGATGGATGGATGGATGGATGGATGGATGGATGGATGGATGGACCAATGGATGGATGGATGGATATATTTATTAATGGTTGGATTGGTGGATGAGTGTAAGAATGGACAAACAAGTGGATGGATAGCTGGACTGATGAACAAACATATTTATGAATATATAGGTGGATGGGCATTTGGACCAGTGGGTAGGTGGATGACAGATGAATGGATAAATGGATGAATAAAAGAATGGCTGGATCAATGAAGAGAAGGAAATATGCATGCATTCCTGCTCCTTCTATCTTGAACTCCAGAAGGACTGACTAGACAGACAGGAGGCCCAGGATGTGTTCAGTGCTCCAGTCCTCACTCTCAGATCACTTCTTCCCATTCCCAGCCCACCCAGCCCTGCTGGCTCAATGGGACTTTCCCACAGTCCATCCACCCTCACAGCTTCTTTCCATGTGGTTTAGCCATCTGCTTCAAGATGCTCCGAGACCTGAATGGTTCGGACCCTGTCCGCCTGAAGCACATTGTCAAGAAAATCAAGAACATGGCTCACAAGGCCCCCAACCTGGTGCTGGAAACCATCCATGACTACTTTGTAGACAACCCTGAGGTGGGAGCTGCTTGGGCCACTCGTGGGAGGCACAGGGAACAGAGGGGAAGGCTGGATCCCCAATCTTGGGGCAGGCTCAAATCTTGGCTTCTCCATATGGCAGTTAAATGATTTGGGGCAAGTCAATCTCCTATAGGCTGAGGCGGGAGGAAGAAAAGTTGGACCAATATGTGTTGACTGACCCAAGAACAATCTTGTGATACAGATATTATGATCCCCATAGATGAGGAAACTGAGGCTTAGAGAAGGGAAGTGATTTGCCTAAAGTCACAGAGCTATTAAGTGGGAGAGATGGATGGGTGGATGGATGGGTGGATGGATGGGTGGGTGGATGGATGGGTGGATGGATGGGTGGGTGGGTGGATGGATGGGTGAATGGATGGATGGGTGGATGATTGCTGGGGAAGATGTGAGTTTTAACGAATGAGTGAATAAATGAAGAAATAAATAAACTGGCTTTAAAGATGGGATGCTTTTAAAATCCCATAGCAGTTCCCTGAGGATAGGGACACATTATCATTCATCTGTCTCTGCAGAACCTAGTTCAATGCCTGCATATAGTAGGTGTTCATAAATGGATATAGGCCAAATGGCCAAAGGCATCCACTTAGGATCTTTTCCTTTGGGCATCTTCCCCCTCCCCCACCCCAAGCTCTCGCTGGTGACTCCCAACTTGTCCATGAGCCTCTGCCCAATCTACTGCCCACAGATCTCTAACAGGCACAAGTTCCGGCTGTTCCACATTCTGGAGACCGTCATTGGAGCCAGTGACTCACTGGAGCAGACCTGGGAGAAAGCCTTCATGAAACTGGCCCTGGAGAACATGACCAAGTCCACGGTGGGCCTCCCCCCTCCCCTGGACTCCCGGGAAGGCAGGCAGCTGCCCCAGGGTTCCAAATATGCTAGGACAGCCCAGCCGTGGGTTGACCAAGCAATTCCTATCCATTTTCTCATTTTCTTACCACCAGCCCCTTCAGAGGGACAACTTCATGAACCCATTTCACAGTTGAGAAAGGTGAGGCTCAGAGAGCTCATTGTTGTCTGAGGCCTCAGGACCCTTAAGTGGAGAGCCAAATGTCTGCTGCAGTTCAGCACCTTTTCCCTGCAGGTCCCTGCCCTGTGGTAGGCTCTGATACCCCCTCTCTACCCATTTTCTTACAATTCCCACTGGGGCTTCCCATACCACAGCTCTGGAAGTAGCTGTGAGTCTCATCCATCACCCAGGCTGTGACTCAGCTCTCGGTTGCCTACCTTTGGGGTCCTGCCTGATGGAGACATACAGGTTTGGACCTGGACCACTCCCCATCCCCATATCCCCCCAAGCTGCAATCTAGGGGGCTGCTCCAGGCCAGCCAACTCTCTCAGCTGATTGTGGCTTCAGGGGCTTGGGGGGCAGTGGCTTTACTCCAACCACTAGCCTAGGGCAGCCCCATGGTGGACTCACCAATAAACACATAACTATTCATGGCTGGAGATTGGTGATGAGTCTCCAGGCCCACCACCACGGGTCCAAGCTCTGGGTCTCCATGAGGTGAAGATGGGCATGATCTCACCCCAACAAGCATTTACAAACCCCCCTCACAGACAAAGGGACCGAGGTGCCACACTTACAAGACGGGCTGCGGTCAATACCCAGCTGGCAAGCAGCAGGTTCACAGATGCCATGCCCCCCACAAAGTGCCTGCTCATCGCCCCAGTGTGACTCCTAGAGAAAAATAAGAGGATAGCCCTACCTACTATAGCCTTTTTCCTAAAATTCTTTTTTTTAATTTATTAGAAAATATTTAACTCATCATTGTGAAGTAAATCAGGTATACGTTAAAAGTGCAAGGCATCCGAGTATAATTACAGACTAATAATAATAATGAAGAGGGGAGGCGCGACCCAGGTGGGCAGGGCTGCAGGACGAGCAGAGCCCATCTCTGTCCAGGCGGCAGCCTGGCTTCAGCCCTGCCAAGGGCAGACAGGAGCCCCTCTGGGGCAGCATGGGAGGGTCTGGGTAGTTCTGGGGGCTGCCTCCAGCCTGGGTTGGGGCAGGCACTCCTGTGGGTGCCACAAGCTGGCCCACGACTCACAGAGCAGAGCAAGCAGGTCACCACCCAGGTCCAGACCAGCCAAGCACGTCTCAGCATCCGAGCCAGGACTGGGACTCTCATTACCCACCCCACTTGGGGGCCCCGTCTCCTATTCCCCAAGCCTTCCTCTTTCCCGTTCACCCTCTCACAATGGAGACACAGCCTGTAGCAGCTTCTCAAGGAAGGTGCTCTGGAAGCACCACTTTGAGACCTTGCCTTTCTGGAAATCTCTGTTCTGTTCACCACGGACTGCACGTTGGAGCTGGTATCCCGTTGTCTCCCTGCCCCCGGTGCGGCTGCGGAGACTCCGGAGCCATCCTTTACCGGGGCCCGCCTTCTGCTGGGAGGCTCCTGGCAGCTTCTCTGTGCCCTGCACGCTCTGCGGGTGCACAGTGGCGCCTGGCTCTGGGCTGTTTTTAGCCACCAGGCTTTGCAGTCTTGCGCCCTTGTCATCTGGCAGCTTAGCTCCTTGCTCTGTGGCGATGGTTTACGCTAATGCACCGGCGATGATGTCTCCTGGGAGGCTAACGTTCAGAGGAGGTGCTTTTGAAAGCTCCTAACATTGTCTTGCCTCTCCTTCCATCTCTCTGCCCTTCGTTCCGCTCCCTGAAGATTCGTTGTTGCCTTCCAACCCTCCTAATTGAGTTTCCCCCCATATCTTTAACTTTCAAGAGATCTAGATTTGTTCTCGGAATGTTCCTCTCTCGCATCACGTTCGTACAGTCACAGATGCAATATTGGCTCTTATCTCTCAGAGGATATTAAAGAGGCTCTGCTCTGCTGGGAGTTTCCATCTCCCTGCTTGGCCTCTGTGTCCTCCCAGCTGCTTGCGTCTGGGCTTCATCGGGTTTGTGGTGGTGGGTTTCACTGTCTCCCATGTGCGAGGCCTGCCCCTGTGCAGCTGTCTGCCGGTGGTCAGGAGTTGTTCGGACGCTCTGAACACACAGGTGGGCTGATGGGATGTGGGGTCCATTGTGGAGTAAAGAGGTGAGCCCACTACCCCTGCACCCCCATGTCATAGCTCTCAGTCTTCCCTCCTGGGCCATCCAGGCTTTGCACAGAAGACCTTGGTCCAGTGCTTGGCCTGGCGCTGAGGCCCAGGAGGTGTTGCGGAGGACCTGGCCTACCAGGTGACCACTCCTGTGCTTACGGGCCTGGCCTGGCCTCCCCACTCAGCAACCCCCTGCGGCTCCTCCAGACACCAGGCCTCCAGACTTTACTGGACCCTCCAGGTGTGCAGAGTGGGGAGGGCATCGAGGCACCTGACCAGTTCTTAACCCACATTACCCGGCCCCCCGGTGTGGGAGACGGGTGCTCCGCCAGAGCTCCCTGTACGAGCGCCGCTCTTACTGCTCACCCCCCCTTGCCCTGCAGGAGCTGGAAGAGGCATATCAGGACGCGGCCAGCAACGTGCTGGTGGCCATCTGCAGGCACTCATGGCGGGCGGTGGCCCAGCACCTGGAGACCGAGGTCCTGACAGGTGTCTTCCCACACCGCAGCTTCCTCTATGTGATGGGCATCTTGACCTCTAAACGTAAGTCCTGCCCATGGGTCCTGAGGCACCCCCAGGCCAACCTTTGCCCTGGGCTGGCATGGTGGGGGTGGGGCAGGTGATGGAGAGAGGACCGAGGAGGGGGCTGGGCATGTTCATGGCAGAGGGCAACCAGCTGCAGACCGAGTACCCACAGCCCCCCTCCCCTCTGCCAGCCGGGCCATGTGGGACCCCTGCAAAAGGGGAACACTGCCCAGCTGTGTTGCCCATTCTGACTCTAAGTTGAGGTCTCACTAGGATGAGGGTTCAGCTATTGCAAGACAGCAAATGTTGACTGAGGACCTGTCACATGCCATTAGGCTCACAGGGAAGCAAGCATCACTCTCATCGGGCATGAGCTGAGCTCACTGCTGCTCATCAGGGAAGGCTTCCTGGAGAAGGCAGACAGATCTAAGCTGTGCCTTGAGGGATGAATAAGAGTTTGAGGAGGGAATGGTGTATATGCCTCAGGGCTTTAGAAAGGAATTGGTGGCAGTGGCAGCGAGGGGTTGGGGGACAGTGGGAGTACATAATGTGGTCTCAAAGGCCATGCTTGGGAGTTTAAACACTAAGGCCTAGGAGAAGGTAGGCTCAAGGTTGCCTCGGCTTTGCATCCCTTCCCTGGGACTGGCAGGCTGGGTGAAGGTCCCTCTGTGCCTGGGGTGACCTCTGAGACCCCCAGGGTCATCCCTAAAGCAGCCTCTCCTTCTGAGGCTGGGTTTAATGTCTCACAATGCCTCCCCTCTAAGCCTTATTTTCTTACCTTGAGGGGACCCCAGCACATCCCAAAGAGTCATGCCAGGAGTGCCCCTTTGTTCACCATTGGGGAGCTTCATGTGGCCCCCTGAGGTCACACAGCAAAGCCAGTGGGGCCACAGCTCCAGCCCAGCTCTGGACCCCGTGCTCAAGCACTGTTCACAGTCCTTGGAGCTCCCCTCCAGCCTGGAGCTGAGACAGGGAAAGGCAGGACAACCTCAATGTCACCCTGACTCAGTCCAGTGTCCAAGGATGGAGGAAACAGAGCCTGAGATCCAACCTGGCTGTGACATCAGCCCCGGCCTCCAGTGACCCTTCTTTCCCACAGAGGAGCTCTTCAGCCAGCAGGAGAAGGTGTGCTGGGAAGAGCAGCTGACCAAGGTAGGGAGGGAGCCTTTTGTGGGGACAATGGGGGACAGAGGAGCAGGTAGTACACTAACATGGGTAGGCACATGCTCAGCTCTGGGTGGGTGGGGAGAGCCCCACTTTACAGATGAGCAAACAGGCTTTGGGACTGGAGAGGACTTGACCACAGTCAAGGGGGTGGTCCCTGGGGGACTTGGGATTTGAACCTTGGCCCCTAAGTACCTGAAACAGAGCAGGTGTCCAGCACATACAAGGTCTTCCCACCCACCTTGGGGGCTGAGTCCATGACTGAGGGGGCCAGAGAGGATGCAGAGGCTGGATCTCAGAGCTTGGCAGGAAGGAAGCAGGTTGGGGTGGGCTGGATACCACACCATTGCCAAGGTGTGGTATCCTCGAAGGTCCATGTCTGACCACCCACCCACATGCGGGCTGGTGTGGCTGGGAGAAGGAGCACAGGATACTGGCTGACCTGGGTTCAAGTCCAAATTCAACCAGTCTCAGCTGTGGGACCGGGCTGACCTGCCTTTGCTTCTCGGCACCTTAGTTTCCTCATCTGTGAAACGGGGATGAAGGTACCTAGCTCAAATGTCCGTTGCCAGGGTTATAAGAAAAAATCCATATAAAGGGCATGTTAAATGTCAGTTATTATTATCACATAGTAGCAGCAGCAGAATCATTGTAATTAAATGGTATCTAGAAGAAACAAGACCAGCAGCAGCAGCAGCGATACAAGTAATTAATAGAGAAATAAGACAGAAAATCACTCAGGGTATAGACAACTTGAACAACCTAATTAACCACATCGATCTAATTGGCATTCCTTTCAAATGTAAACAGGACGTTCACCAAGACAGATTCATGGCTGGGCCATATGTAAAGTTCCAATAAATTTAAAAGGACTGAAACCAAGCAGAGCCCATTTATGACCAGAACATAAGTTATAGGTCAATAGCAAAAATAGACCTGGGGAAAATTCAAATATTTGGAAATTGTAAGTAACCCATGGGTCACTGGAGAGACCACGAGCGGACTAAGGAAACATTTGAGCTGAATGATGAGGGCGCAGCACATGGACATTGGTGGGGTTCATCCAAAAACATTGCTTAGAAAGAAATTTATATTTTTAAATGCCTACATTAGAAAAGAAGGCAGCAAACCCGTCATCTAAGCCTTAATTTAAACCCGTCATCTAAGCCTTAATTTAAAATGCTCTCAAAGAAAGCGAGCAAATTAAACCCAAAATAAGTAGAAGTAATAAAAACTAGAGGAGGAATCAAAGGAAGTTTCTAAAAGAAAAAACAATAGAGACTGAGTAAAACCCAAGGTAGGTTATTCACAAAAGACTGGCAAAGCGATAAGTTCCTTGATAGGTTAATCAAGAAGGTTAAAACAAACCCACAAAGCACCAGGATCAGGGGAGAAGCACTGCACGGCCTTCAGGGCCAGACGGCAATGCTGAGATATGACTCCAGTGAGTTAGGCCATTTAGGAAGAACACAAGTGACTGAACTGACCCAAGGAGAAACGGAAAGTCTGAGTGGTCCTGTAGGGAGGAACCTGGAGTCATAATTATATACCTGCCCACAAAGGAAACTCCGGGGTTCAGGTACTTCACTGGTTAATTCCATCACAGTTAAGGGACAAAGAGTCCAACTCTACACACATTCTCAGAAGGGGGAAGGG
This sequence comes from Miniopterus natalensis, assembly GCF_054644295.1. NCBI lineage: Eukaryota > Metazoa > Chordata > Mammalia > Chiroptera > Miniopteridae > Miniopterus > Miniopterus natalensis. The sequence continues at coordinate 42,581,662 of NC_142096.1, read as the reverse complement.
GCAAGAGGACGGTGACTCAGGGCACCAAGTGGCCGGGGTGGACCAGGCTGGTGGAGCCCAGCTCACAGGGAAAGGGCTCCAGCCCTGCCCACCCTGTCTACTCACAGATAGCCGTCAAGTCTGTCCATTTCCTGCACATGGACGGGTGGTCCAAGGAGCTGCTGTGGGCACTCACCAAGCCTGACCTTATATACCAGGAGCAGCCCCCAGAGAAGGTGGGTCCCATTCTCCCTCCTCATGAACAACCCTGCTGCCTGTCCATAGGATGCACACCCGAAGTGAGGCGCTGGGCCCTAGAAAGAAACTGCTGGACCCAAGAGAAACGAGAGGGGGGGCACTGAGCAGCACTGAAGCCACACCCCTTAAGCTTCACCACACCACTAGGCAGGGGTTGATGGTCCCACAGAGTGTGGCTGCAGGAGCCCTGGCAGGCCACCCAGTTGGACAGGGATGGACAGAGATGGGTCTGGCTCAGGACAGGAAGCTGAACCCTTCCCCAGGCCTTCCTGTTCGTCTTCTATGGGCTGATCCTTCAAGCTGAGGAGAGCAGCACCACGGTCAGGACACACCTGCGAACCCTCCTGGAGACATCCCACCAGTGGCCTAAGCAGAGGGAGGTGAGGGCCAGCTCTCAGCCCAGCCCAAAACTGACTGAGCCTGGCCACAGGCTTAGCCTGCTCTTGGTCACCTGCTGAGCCCTGACCCTGGTCACACTCTGAGCCTCACCCCATCACAGACTGAGCCCATCACAGCTTAGGTCCTCTTTTTCATCACGCACTTAGTTCCTGGACCATGGTTCCTACCTCTGGCTCATGTCTGCTCAGAGCTGGGCATGGGGTGGGGGTGATTACAGGCCTCCAGGCCTCTCCTTCCTGCCTCCCCACCCACCTTCCAGAGCCCATAAGAGAAACTCCTACGGGGTTGGGCTGAGAGATGCCTGTTTTAGAGTGTGTGGGGGTGGGAAGTGGATGTCTGTGGCCTCAGACAAGTCCTCTCCCTTTCTGGGCCTCAGTTTCCACACCCCCAGTGAGGGGTCAGACTCCAGACCCCACACAGTGACCCTGTTCCCCCACCCCTTAGGGCATCTCTCTCACAGTGGGGCTGACTGCAGTCCGCCACCTGGACCATGTGTGGGCTGTCCTGGAGCAGTTTGGCAGGAGCACACCCATCAAGTGCAGCCTCCACAGCTTCTCCCCAAAGGTACTGGCTCTGGGGTCACTGGAGCCCCAGCAAGGGACTGGGACATCCGGGCCCCTGCCCTCCAGAAAGGTCTGAGCCTCCCAGCAGGATCCCCTGGGGCGAGTTAGGGGCACAAGCTTTGGACCCTGTGTCCTGACCTTTGGTTCAGGACCCACTTCTATACCCACCTGTGGTGTGACGCTCCTGTGCCTCAGTTTACCCTCTTGAACAAGTCCTTCCTCCCTTGCCAGTTGTTGAGTTGAAATGAGCCATGATGGGAAATGCTGGGTCACAGCTCAGGCATGGCAGTGGTGGCTGCCATGTGTCTATTAGGTCTTAGACCACGGGCCTTGTCTCAAACATGAGACAAGGGCCAGAGGTCATGTGCCCAGCAGAGGGACTAGCAGCAACCCTGTCCTCCCTGCACCTGAATCACTCTCACGGGCAAAAGCATTTTTCCCTATTTTCCTGCTGAAGTAAACTGAGGCCCACCATCCCTCAGAGCACCCTGCCTCCAGTACCCTTCTAGGACCTGGGATACCTCCCGTTACTGCTCCCCCAGAGTCGGGGCCCAGCAGCACCCTGATGCTCCTCATCTACCCCACCCAGGGCCAGACTTCAGAGGACCTGCGGTGGAGGTGGGCCAGCAGCACGATCCTCCTGGCCTACGGTCAGATGGCAGTCAAGGCCAAGGCCCACATCCTGCCATGGGTGGACAACATCTTGTCACGGATGATCTTCTTCTTCCGCTACAGCTCCTGGGTACGTCCAGGGCCAGGGGCCACCCCTCTCCCCCTCTGCAGTGCCTGCTGCCATGCTTGACTGACTCTCGCTCTCTCCTGCCTTCCCCACCCCTGGCTCCTGGCCTCCTCCCCAGGATGAGACCCTGAAGCAGAGCTTCCTCACTGCCATCCTCATGCTGGTAGGGGCCATCAGCCGCAACAGGGGCGCCCAAAGCTACGAGTTCTCCCAGATCCCAGAGCTTTCAGAATGCCTGATGGTGAGTTCCAGGTCCTGGGCAGAGGAAGGGGGTGGAGGGGTTGCCCGCCTCAGACCAGCAGTGTTTGTTCATAAGAGGCACCCCTGGGAAAGGGGTGGAGCAGCTGGGTTTCTAGAGTATGAACAAGCCCCTCACAGCCTTTTACACCTGGGAGCACAACCATGTCCCCCACTTCACTTAGTTCTTCCAGTGGCCCTGAGCTGGCCAGGTATGTCCCCCACACAGGTAACCTTGCTGAGGCCCAGAAAGGTCAAAACCATCCATTCTGCTCATCCTGACCTAGATAAGACCAGCAGTTACTAGAGATTGTGGCCTCACAGAACCCCAAGGTTATGGAGGAAATACACATGTGATGGGCAATCACAAATAATAACAACAGCATTTCCTCTTTGCTGAACTCCTGCTGCAATTCAGACGCTGCTTCAAGTGCCTTTCTTCATGCATAACGCCATGCGCCAGAGCCACGGTGCTTGTGAATTAACACAGCTCAGAGCAGTTTGGAGACTTGCCCAAGGTCAGGCAGCTACTACGTGGGAAACCAGCATTTAGATATGACCTGTCTAATTCTAAAGCCCATGTTCTAGTTCTCTAAGTGGTGGCCAGACTACCCGGTGGATAAGGAGCTGGAGAATAATCCTGTGGGTCACACGAGTACTAGGCACTGAGGTCTTTAGGAAGATATCAAACTTGGTGTCAGGAGTGGGATAGGCCCAGGCATGAGTGACAGCCTTCACCTGGGCATTTGCAGGTTTTGATGGAGAAGGAGCCCAAGGACTCACTGTGTACATTGACTCGCCAGCAGACCATCCATGTCATCTCCAGCCTCTGGTAGGCTCCCCAGCTCCACACAGCGAGAGGTCAGAAGTCAAAGCCCCCCTAGGAAGGGCTAAGGTGGCCATGGTGGCTGGGGGATGGGCAGCTCATAGAGGCCAGAGCATTTGGTCTGGGGGCACAGCCACTCCCCAGAGTGAGCTGACCCCTAAACACTCAAGGTCAGAGCAGTCAGTCAGGGAAAATCCCAGCTACAGGCAGAGTCTAGAGCAGGCCCCAGGTGTTGGAGGAGGAAGCCTTGCCTAGATTCCAGCCAATATCCCAAGGAAGGAAGGGAGGCTCAGGGATGCCAGAACAGGTGGCAGGTCCTGATTTAGCCACCCACCTACAGGCAGGATGAGGGGGTGCCTTGCCTCCCTACCCTGGCCAGGACAGGATGAGTTGACTAGGAAGTGGGAGCTCAGGGAGTTCAAAGCCGCATGCTCTCTAACTGCAGAGGGACCCAGCAGGCAGCAGGCAGCAGCCAAGCATCCTGCGGCCCAGCCCTGCACTTGAAAGGTGGGAGGTGGAGTTGTGACAGCCTTCCCCATAGTGGTCAGACCAGGTTCAAATCCCAGTTGTGCACCCAGAGCTGGGAAGACACCCGAATGCTTCATAAAGGACTCCTGGGGTACAGGGCTTCATGAATCCCTGCTCCCAGGCAGGCCAGTAAGTCCCTTACAAACACCTGTGGAAGTCACCTGCGCAGGAGGCCTGCAACAGGACACAGAGGGGAAAGGCTGGGGAGGCAGAAGTGTACATGTATTCAAAGCAGAAAGGCCAGATGGGATAGAATGCCTGAGTCCTGGGGGAAGGGGGGCGCTACTGCTCAGGGCTCACACACTACTGGCTATGCTGGCAGGTGACCCCTTCCATCCCCAGCTCCCACGCCCCTCCCTCACTGCCTTCTGTCCTCCACACAGTAAGCTGAGGCCGCCCTTGGACACAGAGAAGAAATCGCGGCTCCTATCTGTCTGCCTCCGCAGCGTGCTGGCCCTGCCGCTGCTGGACGTCCTGGAGAAACACACCTGCCTCTTTCTGGAGCCACCCAACATACAGGTGTGAACCTGGCCAGCGTATCCAGCTCTGCCTGCTGCTCATGCTTGGAAGGAAGCTGGTGTTAACTGAGCACCTGCTATGTCCCAGGCCCTGTGGAGCTCCCCAGGGCACCCAGAGCATTGGTGGCCAGTGTCCAAGGGCTCTGCTCTCACGGGTTCTGGTGAAGTGTGGGCTAGGTCATTTCTGTGGCCCTCTCCCTCCCTGAGCATGCCTGGTGAGCCGATCAGTAAAGATTGGGGGCCTCATGTGGGGGACCCAAGCATTGGAACCAGCTGCATAATTTGCTGGGACCACTGCAAAATGAAAATGTGGGGCTCTTGCTTAAAGTCCATTAAGAATTTCAAGATGGTGCCAGCAGAGCAGTGAATGGTGCACTCACAGGGCCCTCCTGGGGCCAGGGTCTGTGTGGGTTGCATGCCTGTGAAGCGAGCCCCTGAGGAACCTGTGCCCTTAGGAAGGCCCAGGCCATCCTCCTGCCAAGTCTCCCCATGTGCCAAACAGGGATTGTGATGGGGCCCTTCATGGGCACCTGTGAGCTCTCTGAGGAGTCTGCGGGAAGCAGGTGCCCCTAGCACTGAGATGGCCAAAAGCACTAAGCCCCACACAGGCCTCCACCTTCCATCCACCCACCCGGGCTCGGTGGCCACCTGACTGGTGTATCGTCCCCACACAGACCCTCTACAACCAGACCTCAGAGGCGCTGGACCAGATGCTGCAGACCTTCATCACCCAGAACCCTACAGCGGCAGAGCTGCACTTCGTGCTGTCGGTGAGGTGGGGGTGGGCAGTACAGGGTGGGGGCACAGGCAGGGCTGGGCCAGAGGGTGAACCCAGGAGGGCGTCCCAGAGGAGACAAGGCCTGAAGGGGGGGGGGAGTGGCCCAGGAGGCGTGAGGGCTGCCCCTTTAGGAATCACAGTGATTCGAGACAACTAAGGGGGAGGAGGGGCACAGAGGCAGGAGCAGCCAGGTGGTGCCTGAGCCTTAAATGCCACACTAAAGGGAGCTGGTGAGGAAACGGCCATGGCCCTGCCCGGGATCTTCCCTCCCACACCCCAGAGAACACCCCCTGCAACTGAGTGCCCAGCTGTAAGGGAGTCTCATGAGCCCAGCCCCCCACTCTTTCACCTACTGTCTGGGCAGGAGGGAGACCAGTCAATAGGCAGTGACAGTATCCAGAGGCAGGGGAGGACCCAGGCAGGTCAAGGTCACTGGGACTTCACCCTAATGGGGGCTAAGGGACAGAAAGCGAGGGGAGGGGAGGAAAAGGGAAGGGGAAGGACCCTGTAGGCAGAGGGCACACAGGAGCAAAGTGAACAGCACGCATGAAGACAGTGGGCCCATGCAGCGGTTCTGCATGGCCAGGGCATGGCCTGGTGTTAAGGGTGAGGTCAGGTCAGCAGGAGCTCCCGACCTGGGGGCACAGATGGAAGCTGGAGTGTGTGAGCACGGCTAGGAGTAAATGCCATCTGCATTTTCACTCACCTCAAGATGTAGAGTGGCAGCCGGATGAGCTGTCTGCCACTGGAGGAAGTCGCAGATGTCACAGGGCATCACCGGGGTACAGAATCCCCAAATACTGTTTACCCTCCTCCGTCCGATTTGAGAATCTACTCTGGTGATATATCGCCCTAACAAAAAGACTCAAATCTGGCATGAAACTGTCCACTATAGCTGTCTAATGGGCCTTGGTGCTCCTTTATAATTCTGTGCATTTTTGTGCACAGAAAAGCATTGCTCTGGAGAGGGGCGCATTGTGTGGGGCAGGCCAACAGCCAGGAGCCTCAGCGGGCTATGAGCTGCAGGGGTGCGCCAGCTACAGAAAGGGGAAAACTCTGGGCGCGGGCGGCAAGGGACCAGGAAGGCTGGCAGGCGGAGAGGTGGAGGGGAGGGAGCGGAGCCCGAGCCCGAGCCCAGGGCGGGCAGAGCGGAGCAGAGCCGGCGCCAGGGACCGAGCGAGGGGCCGCGGCCGGACTGAGGCGACCAGGCCGGGGGAGGGCGGGGCCGGCGGGGCGGGGCGGGGGCGGGGCCGGCGGGGCCGGCGGGGCCGGCGGGGCGGGCGGGGGCCGGGGGCGGGGCCGGCGGGGCCGGCGGGCCAGGCCGGGCCGGGGCGGGGCGGGGGCCGGGCCGGGGGCGGGGCCGGCGGGGCGGGGCGGGGGCGGGGCCGGCGGGGCGGGGCGGGGGCGGGGCCGGCGGGGCCGGCGGGGCGGGCGGGGCCGGGGGCGGGGCCGGCGGGGCGGGGCGGGGGCGGGGCCGGCGGGGCGGGGCGGGGCCGTGCGAGGCCCCCGCCGCAGCGCCCCTGCCCTCCCGCCCCTTCGCCCCCGCAGCACCTGTACGTCTGGCTGGCGTCGGAGAAGGCGCACGAGCGGCGGCGCGCGGTGAGCAGCTGCATGGGGCTCCTCAGGTTCCTGAGCGACAACCTCTACCTGGACGTGAGTCCCGAGCTCGCGGCCCCCGCGCGCTGCCACCAACCGCGTGGGTCCCTGAGTGCCCTGCGGGGGCCGAGTGGCCCCCTTTCTTAGCGTCCGAGGAACCAGGCGGGGTGGGGACGGAGGACCGCTGAAGTCCTCCCAGCTGCGCTCTGGGCCCAGGCGCCCTGACCCTTGACCCTGGAGGCTGGGCTCCTGTCGGAGCGCCGAGAAGCCCCACCCCGAGCTCGGCTTCCCACCGGTGAAAGGGAGGAACGAGCCCTCCTCGGAGGGATACGGCGGGACTCCGGCGACGTGCGGCCCGTAAAGGGCCCGAAGCGCGCCCGCCCCCGACGAGGGCGCCCCGTGCGCCCTCCGCGCATCGCGACTCCCGCGGCTCCTGCGGCCCCGCTTGACCTCCGCCTGCCGCCGCCTCCCCGGGTTGAACCGACACCGGCCGGCGTGGGCCAAAATCCGCCCCAGTTCCTCAGGGGGCCTCCTGGGGGGTAAGGGGCTCGGTTCCTCCGCGGAGGCCTGGAGGGCGCGTCGTCCTGACGCGGGGGGAGCTGGGCGTCCCGGGGGAGCTCGCCACGCAGGCTCCCCGCTCCCCGCTTCGGGGACCCCTCTAGAGGGCGTCACGGTGGCTTCGGTTTACTCGAAGTCAGTCCCCACAGCACAGGACCGAGACCAGGGTAGGCCAGCGAGGCTCTCGCCTGGGGGGCCAAAACACAAAACACTCCAAACGAGACCGATATTTTAATGTGACGTTTTAAACGATAAACTCAGCAAACTGTGGCCCATGGGCTGCCTGCCTGTTGTAAGTAAAGTTTATGACAACCCGTCGGGATTAGGGTGAGACTAGCGAGGCGAAGTCACGGGAATGTAGTCCAACGCCGTCTTCGTTTACAATTTTAAAACATTTCATCCTGGGGTTTTCCCATTCATTCTGATTTTTCTAAGTATTACATCAAAACATTATTTTTCTTGACTTCTGAGCTTTTAGCCACCCCTTAAATTTTGCCCAAGCCCAAGTCCCAGCCCTGCCACATGACGAGGGTGTCCATTGTGACCCTGGCAGTGCTGGCTGGGGTGAGGGTGTGGCAGGGTGGGGGCTCCATGGGTGTGTTCTGCCATCAGTGGTCCCCCTGCACTCTCCCCACAGCCAAAAGAGGACTTCAAACGGATTGGACAGCTGATGGGCATGCTGGGGATTCTGTGCCAGGACCCAGACAGGGCCACCCAGCACTCCAGCCAGGAAGGGTTGGGCCATCTCTACCAGCTCCTGATGCGCCAGAGAGGTGAGTATCCGTGTGGCACAGCCTCTGCCAAACCCACACCAGCATTCCTGAACTCAACTCCCCCAGTCTGCCCAAACCTACCTCTAACTTCACACAGACCCCCAGGACCTCTCTGACTCCCATCCCCAAACTTGGGCACAGGCCTGACCCTGATTACCAATGACCCCACCCTAATTCCTGCCTGTCCCAACCTGGACCCCAATCCCACATTTGCCCCACACTCACCCTTTCCCATTGCCTCCCTGGCCAGCAGAGGCTTCGCAGGTGAAAGAGCTGGTCCCCAAGCAACTTTCCCAAGCCAGCAAGGATGGCGCCCTGCTCTGGAGCAGCGGAGACCAGAAGGCCACTCCCCCTGCCCCCCAGGAGGCTGTGTTCCCAAAGGACCAAATCTTCCAGCTGGGCAGCCACCAAGTCATCAAGGTCAAAGCCCTTAGAATCGTGGGCAGGTCTGGGTGGGGGGCCGTGGCCATGCTCTGCTCCGACCCCCACCCCCACCCTCTTTGACATGGTTCTGGTGCTGACAGGGTAGCCTAGCTGGACCCAGGGGGTCAGCACCTGGGCCAAAGCATGAGTATTAAAACCTAGGCCAGGATCTCATCTACGTCTTTGGTGGTTAACTGAGAGCTTTGGGGGAAGCCCGGGCCGCTGGCCTGGGACAGGGGAGAGAGGCGGGCGTGGTTTGGAAGAAGGAGCTGGGGACAGACTCTGGGGCCAACAGCCCAGGCTTGAGTCCCAGCTCTCTCACTGCTTTTACCTTGGACAAGCCCCTTCTCTCTGATCCTCAGTCTTCCTCTGTAAAATGGGCAGAGTGGTGCCAGTGACATCCCAGCCTCCATGAGCACCCAATAAATCGCACTCTCAGGGCAGCTGTCATGGTAGGTGTCCTCTGAGGCACCATACGACATCCTCCCCTTTGAGTGTGATTCTTGCAGGTGAACGCTGCAGAAATGTTCCTGCTCTCCTCATTTTCACAGAAGCCTTTCTTAACCCTCTGAAGGCATAGCCTGTCTTTCCTCTCCCACTGTCATATGGTCTACCTCAGCAGATCCTCCATGGTCAATGGCTTGGGGGAATCCAGTTGTTCCCCAACATCCCTTTCATGATCACAGTGAGATTCCGTGTCTTTGTGACAGTCCCTATCTGATTTGAATTGCATTCCTCTCTGGAGATGAGCGCGGCTGAGCACCAGGTGTGGCTGGGTGTGGCATGGATGGGCTGTGTTACATGGAGCCTCAAGTTCTGAGTGGGCAGTTCATGTTGTCTCTGACATGCTGGCTTCAGCTTGCCCGTTCTCGGTGTTAAACCCATAGCTAGTAAAGACCCTGCAGTTGGTGTGCTTGTCAGTCTCCCCCAATACACCTTGTGCACTCCAGCCCAGAAGCAGGTCTCGGCAGGACCTGGTGGTAGAGCCAGCTTCCGATAAATACCCATTCAGTTGAATCAAATGATGAAGTGACAAAGGCACCAAGGGTTCCGAATCCAGTCCTGGCTGACTCCAAAACCCGAGCTCTCTGCAGCTGCAGCGAGCTGTCAGTGAGGCTGATCAGAAGAAGTTCAGTACAGAAGATCTAAAGCCCTGAGTGCATCAATTATCTGGGCCAGATGGGAAAACCTGGTTTGGTTTCAGTTTATGCAAAAAAACCTGGGCTGGGAGTAGAAGCAGAACAGGAGAGGAGGGATCCTCTAGCCACCAGCTCAGTGGGGACCAGTGGTGAAGGGACCCCAGAGCATTCAGGTCCTCAGGTGGACTGAGCTACTAGGAGCATAGTGTCCAGGACCCGAGAAGGGGCAGTCTGCCCCACTCTGCACTGCCCCTCAACATAGACAGTGGGTGTTTGGCTCTGGCTCTCCCTTGGGCAAGTGATAGTAACTGACAGGAGCACAGAGAGGGGAGAGGATGGGAGGGTCTTCTAATCAAGGAATGGTAGATCTGGGAAGATTTGGTGAACAGACCTGGGTTCTAGTCCCAAGTCTGTCCTTGATTGCCCATGTGGTCTGGATATACTACACCTTCATCACTACACTACCTTTATTACCACCGTCACCACTATCATCACCACCACCACCATCTCTACCATCACAACTGTTACACCACCTTCATCACCACTATCAACACCACCATCTGCACCATCATCACCATCAGCACCACCATCACCACAACAGTTATCACCACCTTCATCACCACCATCACCATCTTCATCATCATCACCACAACAATCACCATCAACATCAGCATCACCACTATCACCACTGCCATCTCCACCATCACCATTATCCCCACCACCAATTCTGCATTACTGTCACCCCCATCTCACATTTATTATGCTCTGGGTTAAAGTAAGATATCTCAAAAGTATTTACCAATCCAGAGACTGTAGTATTCTAGGATTCTGAGTGTCTAACCACCATTCCAAGTTGAATTTTTTCACAAACATACTAAATACTAGAACTTTAACAAAACTTGACATTTTAGAAAACAATTTTAAATTTGATGTTCTAACAAGATTTGTGTTAACCTAATATTCTTTTTAAAAAGTTAGTATAGACTACAAATAGTCCATTGAAGTTATTTTAACATCATAACAAACAACTAATAATCTAACATTCTCACAAAAATTTTACCAAAATTTTAGAATAATAAGATTCTAATTAATATTCTAAGATGCATTATTGACCACTTATTTGTATATCTAATATACATACAAACATTATAACAGATTTTTTAAAATTTTAACAAATATCCTAACATTCAGAGAAACATTTTATTGTCCTTAATATTCTTGCAAACATAATTTTGTGTCAGGCTTCCCAACTATCACTCTTTCACCAGCATTTTTCTTGCTCTAATTATCAGGTGCTCCAAGTCAGAGCCTTCCACAGACCTTTCTGGGGGAATGGGAGTGCCTGTATCTGCACCATCCAAGGCAGCCACTAGCCATGTGTGGCTATGAGCAGTTGAAATGTGGCCAGTGCAACCAAGGAACTAAATTTAAATTTTTACTTAATTAAATTAAGTTTAAATAACTATATGTGTCTGGTGGCTACCATATTTGGCAATGATGCTCTAAGTCTTTCCAGAAAGGTTCCACCTGAACAGCCCGATGCCGACCCAGCCCTCCCTCTCAGAGATCCCACCCACCACCTTGCATTTCCCTGAGAACCTCATTATTACCCTGAGTAGCTAATGTCTGGTATTGAAAGTGACAGCCATCTCCCTGAACCTTTAGCTCCTGGGAGAATGTGGGCAGAGCAGGCATATTCGGGCTCCTGGGGAGGCCCTCCCGTGGGACAGGAGCCCTGGGTTCCAGACCCAGCCTGACCCCTCCTGGCCCTATCCTACACACGGTGAGAGTGGCCCAGGCACCTCTTTAAGCCTTGGGATCAGTCCAGGTGACCTTGAAGGTGGGCTGAGGCTAGCACTGAGAAAGCCCATGCGATGAGGACTGGGCAGAATAGGGAGGAGAGGAGGCTGCCCAGGCCACATGGGTGCTGGGACAAGCACTGGGGTCTGTCCTATGATGGGTGTGACACCTCCTTTCCTTCCCCTGGGCTGTGGTTGGCTCAGAGAGATGCACAGGTGATTAGACTGCATAATGGGGTACACGTGTTGGGGGACCCGGAAGGAGTAGCTCAAGAGTGTGGATGTGCTCAGGAACTTGACGCACCGGTGGCATGGGAGAAGGGGTACGAACAAAGGTGGGAAGTGGACCCTGGGGACAGGTGACCCACGGTGACGGCTGCCTCCACTCCTGCTGCTACAGGAGGTCACAAAGCATCTCACATTGGTGGAGCTGACCGACCTCATCTGGACGGCTGTCGAAGGCCTGGGCTCCACCAGCCCCTTCCGCGTGCAGGCGGCCGCCAACATGCTGCTCACTGCGGTCCAGGAGCACGGGGCCAAGCTGGAGACCGTGAGGGGCATGGGGAATCCACAGAGGGCCGGCCAGCGTGCGGCAGTGGGCAGGGGGATGGCCCGGCAGTCGGACCCAAGGGCTGGGGCCTCTGGGCCAAGGTGGTGGCCCTGAGCTTGAGCCTGATGGGGGAGACACAAGCCCCACCCTGATAATTCTGAGGGAGGGAGGGAGGGAGGGAGGGAGGAGGGGAGGGAGGGAGGAGGGGAGGTGTGCTGGGGCCCTGGGTGGTGTTTGCAGGGTCACGGGGCAAACACCGGTGAGCGAGCAGTAGTGTGGGAAATGGGGAAGAAGGGGGCACAGCCAGGACCCTCCAGGAGACTCAGTTCAATGGAGGGAACAGACCCCAGACAGATGAGGACTGGACAGCACAGGAAATGCAAAAGCAGGGGAGTGCACCCTGTGGGACGGTACCCCCACAAAGAGGGTGACTAATGCTAGGTCGTGCAGACAAAACCCCATGTGGGTGGTATTGGGTCTGGGCATGAGTGGATGGGGAAGAGACGCCCAAAAGGGGAAGGAGGAGAGGCATTCCAGTCACCGGGAATAGCAGATGCCGAAGTGGCGTGTTCAGGAGATGAGGTGGGTGTGCCTGACCCTTCCAGGGCCTGGGCAACATTTAGACAGAGTTGGAAGACCTCAAATACCTTATGAAAGGTAGTGATACTGTCTCCCTCTCAGATGGGGACACCCCTTCTGACCAGATGTCCAGGGCAGGCTGGGCCTCCTCCCTCAGACCACCTTGGGCAGGCCTGTGTCTCCCCCCTCACACTCCTCACTCGGGAGAGGACCATGTCTAGAGGGGCTCCACGCTCAGCAGGGCAGGACCTTGCTCCCCCTGTAGGCTCCCCAGGACAGGCCTGGCCTCCCCAGGCAGACCGACCCTCTCCCCCACACCCTCCCTGCACAGGTTGCCAACCTGGGCCGGGCCATCCACCTGCAGCTCCGCTCTGTCCGCATCCCCCAAGCCCAGGAAGATGCCCTGCATGTCATCACCCTGCTAGCCCGGAACCACACCCCCGAGCTGGTGGCTGCCTTCCTGGACTTCTCCATACCCCTGGACAGGTGCCCAGCCCCACCTTCCTTCACTACCCCCTGCGCACCCTCCTACCACCCCCAGTCGGGGCAGGGCCTACACCCCAGCTCCGCCCTCCTGCCTGTCCCGTCCCAGCCCATGAGGACTCCTTCAGGCCTGGGTGCAGGGAGGGAGTCCAGGACCTGCTCATTTATTGTGCACCTCCTGGGGCGGGGCTCTGCTCGCCTTTCATTCTATCCGTGTTCCACATAAAACACCCTGCCCAGCCTCAGCCACCTACCGCTCGTGGAGAGGGCGCCTGACGATCCCCCAACCACACCAGAGCCGCCTTCTCTCCTGCTCCTCCAAGGACCCCCTTCCCCCTACCTGCTCGTCAGTGGTCACCACAGCCCTCGGGGGTGGGACTGGCTTTCTCCCTAAAATCTCAGCTCTAAATCCCAGGTCCTCAGTCTACCATGGGCTACTCACCCACCACACCCCTGCCGAGGGTCCTTGATATAGTTCCTGGTCACAGACACCCTCTTGTTCCCTCCCCCATCTGAATCTCAGGGGTTTCACTCTTTCCCTCACCCTGGCCTCTCAATACCTGAATCTCCTCTCTCCCAGAGGTCCTGTCCTCCATCCTTCCTCAGCCACTCACTCCACAGTCTTCCCCTCTCCTCAGTCATCTCCAATTTCCGGCATCCCTCCCCCTTCCAGACACGGCCCACCTTCACATCCCAGGAGCCTCTGTCCTTGCAACCCCAGTGCCCTGCCCGCCCGCCTCACAGCCCCTCACCTGTCCTCATCTCCCTCCTGACCAGGGTGGATTCCATCTTGCAGTGCTACAGTCCCTCCCTGAGCACACCCCAAGCCCCTGGTACCCTCTGTAATACTCAGCGGGCAAAACCCAACTCCGCTTAAAGCTGGCTCCACCGGCCTCACGGCGGCCCGGCCGCAGCCTCAGGAAACAGCACACCACCACACTTTCAACTCCCAGCCACACACCTTGTGAGGACCAGCTGCATTTCCTCAGGCCACCCCTCTCCCCTCTCTCAGCCCCTACACCTTACCCACGCCCCACACTCAGCCGCACGCCCTCCTCTTTTGTGTCAGTAGTTTCTAGTTTATCGATCATGTTCACAGAATGTCAATGTAACATTTCTGCTTTATGAAATTTACTTATCTTTTAAACAGTTCTTGTGAATGTTTTCTGGGCACTTGAGAAGGTAGGTGCCCAGATGTGTATCCACAAGACGTGCCTTGATGGTGGTGTTCAGGTCGTCTGCGTCCTTCCTCATTTATGTTCGCGTTGATCTGCCTGGTACTGAGTGGTGTGTTCAAGTCTCCTGTTATCAATGTGTTTCTGCCTGTCTCCTTCCATATCCTGTAGCTTTTACTTCATAAAGGTGGTTGCCATGTTATTTGGTGCATAGTATTCATAAATGCTATGCTTGCTCTATGAATTGTGACTCTTAGCATTAGAAAGCACCCCACCTCGTGGTTAACACTTTGGGGGCTTGCATTCCACTTTGCTATCAGGATCACTGCCTCTGCTTTCTTATTTTTCCCCGTTTTCCCAGTACGCGTTTGTCTATTCCTTTATCTTAACCTTTCAGGGTCCATTGTTTTAGGTGCCCTCATATATAGCATATAATTTGGTCTTGATTTGTGATCCAAATTTTAAATCTTTTTATTTTAATAGTGAGTTAATTCCAATAGATATCATATTTATTGATGGGACTGATGTGTTTTCTCCCAACTGTCGCAGCATTTTGTAATTGTGTATTTTGTTACATTTGCTGCATTCCTTTTTTTTTACTTTTTTTTTTTAATCCTCACCTGAGGATATTTTCTCCATTGCTTTTCAGAGAGAGTGGAAGAGGGGGAGGGAGAGAGAGAGAGAAACACAGATGTGAGAGAGACACATCGATTGGTTGCTTCCCACACGTACCCCGACCAAGGCCCAGGATCAAGCCTGCAACCCGGGTCTGTGCCCGTGGCTGGAACTGAACCCCGGACCCTTGCGTCTACGGACTGATGCTCTAACCACTGAGCCAAACCAGCCAGGCCCATTTGTTGCATTTCTTTTTCTATAAGATGTGCATTCTTTGGTCTTCAGGTGTGTGTATTTTTAATTTAGAAACGGTTCTGTTTGTTCTAGTTGTTGCCTTTGTACTCCTAACCTATTTTAATGCCCCTAGTCTCCTGCTTTATTATTTAACTTTTTAATATCTCTGTGTGTGTTTTCATTTTTACCGACATTCTTTAACTCCCACCCATTGCCCATCTAACCATCAGTGAAATTGCTCCCGCTTTCCTCTTTCTGGCTCTTATATCCTCCCATTTTTTCAGTTGCGAATGTATACTTTATCAAAATTTGCAGTCTCGTCTTCCAGCCTCATCCCCGCCTTTGTTATTGTTGTGTACACATGCTCGGCCCAGTCCCTCTGTGACGTTATCTGGTCATCCCTTAGCTGCATGAAACTCATCTTCCAACAAGTTACTCAAGAAGGGCTCATGGCTCCAGAACCCCCTCCCCCACTTCTTTATGTTGAAAGTTGTTTTTGTGGAGGACAGCTTGTCTGAATATAAACTCCTTGGTTCGCACTTCCTTTTATTAAGTGTTTTATAAACGCTGCTCAGAGATAGCCTTGTTCTATATTCGAAAACTCTGATAACAATAACTTGTTTGCCTTTGTAAGTTATATGCTCTTTTTGCAGATTTTTTTTCTTTGTCTTTGAAATTTAATATTTATGCTAAGAAATGTCTCAGAGTTGGTTATTAATTTTCCCAGGTCCCAGTGGGTTCCTTGAATGTGTAGATTTAAGAATTTCGTTGTTGTTGTTTCTGCAAAGTCCTCTTGGCTATAGTTTTAAGTGCTAGTTCTGTTCCATCGCCGTTTGGCTGCTTCAGAGAGGCCAGCGACTCAGATGCCCCTCTCCCCTTACCCTTCATTTCCACTACTTTCTCTCTGATCCTTCTGACTTCTGCCTTAAGCTCACAGTCACTCTCTTGGCTGTTTTACTGCTTTCCCGAATGCCCCTTATTAAATTTTCATTTGAGTCTTATCTTTCTTGGGCACATTGTATTTTTTTCTGAGATAATTTTGTCATTTCTTCCATCTCTTTCCTGAATTCAGTCAACTTTTCCTTTCTTATTAGAGGCTTTTTTATGTGTCCTTTTTTAAATTTATAATCCAAGGTAGATGTTCCTATCTTTAAACGCTTGCTTGAGTGCAATGAACTGCCTTTGAAGTGTCCTCTTACAGCTTTGTCTGCATCGTGGTGGTTTTCAGGGGAGAGTTCCCTCATTTGATGTGTGTTGATTTTGTCTTCTGATTTCTTTGCAAGTACTTGATGGATCTGTTCATTCTGTTCCTGTTCACATAAAACACTATTGGAGCTTTTTCTAGAATTTCAAGTTCAATGGCACCCTCTTCTGTCAGTACAGCAAAATCCAGAAAACTCTGTAGATTTTTGGTTTGGCAGTAGGTGAAAGGGTCACCTGTCCTCCAGTGTTCTGGGTTCTCTTTTCTCTTTCAGGCCCTTAAGTGTTTCCCTTATGTGTCTTTCCCTTTCACCACGTAGTTTCCCAAAGGGGACTTCTTTCTTTTTGCTTTTTTCCTCTCCCCAAAGCTGTGTATGCTGAAGACTGCCCTTCAGACTGGACACGCCTCTCTCCGGTCCTTAGCTGCCATCACCTCCTGGTGGGGTAAGGAAGGCACAGTGGCTTGGCACTTTCCTGCTCGTAGTCAAGCTGGAGTTCGGGTGTTCTCCCAGGTCACAGCTTTGGGTCATCTTACTTTTCCCTTCTTCCTGCTCTGTGTTGTTTCTCAAGGACATTTTGAACGGTGGGAACCCAGGCAGCCATCGCGGTCTCCCGCTGCCCAGTCTCATCCGGATTATCTCTGTGTTGAAACATATTTCTGACTTCCTCCGTCCTCAGAAGCATTTTCCACTTTCCAATGTCCATGCAGCAGGAGTGCATGTGACATGGGAGATGCCTTACATCTGGCTCTATGTAGCGTCTCGGCCACCTGGGGGAACTACCAGCCTGAGGACATTTCACATTTAAACCCTCTGCTCGAGGTTTCTTGGGGCCACACTGGTGGTGTGAATCAGACCCCAAACAGATTTGTGACTCAGATCCTGAGGAGAGCCTCTCCCCACCCGCCCAGTGTGCTGGTCGAGGCACACAGGTATCCTTGTTGTGTTTCTCTGTGTGGCAGGCATTTCCTTTTTTCGCATTTACACTATCGAGGCAGCCCTTGGGGCCCCAGCTCTAGGATGGGGTTATACACCCATATTGGATCATTTTTCTTTCTTGGAAGTACAGGAAATAGTACGGTGGTATCCTAAAAGTGTAAACAGAAACTAGTGTGTAACCTTCCAATATTCTTTTATCTGGCTTTTTTTCTTAACATTGAGTGTACAGGGCTCCTCCTAGCACGTACCATATAGTTGGAGGCAGGCTCCCCCCACCCGAGCTGCATGGCTCCCCTAGCAGACTCAGGTCCGTGCCCAGTCCCCTTTCTTGCTGAAGCCTCCCTGACTGCCCCACTCAAAATCAGCAGCACCAGGTGCCCCTCCCTCTCTGCCCTCCCCTGCCCGGCTGTCTGCACTTAGCACCTCCTACACCCTGCTTGCTGCAGGCTGTGGTGGTCACTCCCACTATCGGGTTTTTGCTGGCTCTGTCACTGCCGGGTCCTCTGGGAGGTACCCTATATGTGATAGTGCTTAGCACACACACTGACTGACAGATGCCCATAGGGAGCAAAATAGAAACCTTGGACCCCTGGGAATCTTGCGCCTGGAGAATCATCTCACTTAAGCCCCTAAAGAGGGGAACTGACGTCCCCAAGGTCACACCGCCAGCACAGGCAGAGCGGGGATTTGAGCCCAGAACCTTCTGACTCGGAAGGCCCCCTCTTCCCAGGTGGTTAGTGACCACACTTGGGGATCTCTCAGAGTCCTCTGAGCTGTTATGCCCACCCAGCCCAGGGTCATATGGGACAGGGATGGCCTCCCCAGGGCTCATGGGTGGCCGCCCATTGGGTCTGCCTTAAAGCTGGGGATCAGAGCCCATCCAGTTCACCCACTATGGCCCTCCCAGCCCTCACACATCATTCCAGAGTCCCTCCCACCCTCCAGCCCTTTCCACCCAGCACTCAGGCCCGAAGACCACCTTGCACAGAAAACAGAAGGCTGTCAATCACCTATATCTTGGGAGCCCCAATGCCCCCTGCCTCTCCCAAGTCTCAGAGGGCCACGCCCTTGGACTGATGGAAAGGCCATAGGATTATGCAGGCCTGGCCTCCAGTCCTAACTCCCCAGTTCTAACACAGAGCCCTGGGCACATCCTTTCTCTCTCTGGTCCTCAGTTTCCCCATCTGCAGAATGGACTCTGCAAAGCTCTGCACATGCCAGTGATGGTCCTTCACTTGACTCAAGTTGGGCCTAGGGGAGCTGAACCCCAACAAACCCAGGTCTAGGAGGAACTAGCCAGAGCAAGCTTCTATGAGGAGGAGACTTCAAAGCGAGCCCTAAAGGCAGAGTGGAAATAGGCCAGTGAGGAAGAGTGCTCCAAGCATAAGAAACGATAATATACGAAGGTCCAGAGGCAGGAGAGGAGGGAGGACAAGCAGGGGCTGGAGGCCAGAGGGAAGGAGTCAGAGGGTGACAACTTTGAATGCCAGCCTGATTTGTCCTGCCAGTACTTGGGAGCCACTAAAGGTGACAGAGTCAGAGTCTGCAGCTGGAGTAAGGAGGGCCTGGAGGAGAGACCCTGAAAGTGGGGAGACCCAGGAACAGGGACCCAGGGCATCTCCCATGTCCCCCCGGCCATGCCACTCCAGGCACCTGAGGCCCTGGTCATGGCGGCACACTAGCAAGGTTGAGCCCTCACAGCCCTTCTCTGCCCACAGCCACGCCTTCCAGTTGTGGAGGGCACTGGGGGCTGAGCAGCGTGGGAGCCGCCTGGTGCTGGCCACGCTGCTTGCATGGCTGCAGGAGAGGCCCCTGCCCCTCGGTACCAGCAGCAGTGGCCCCCAACCCAAGGAGAAGACCTACCTGCGTTCACTGGCCGTGAGTCTGCCACCCCCAGAAGCCACCACCCACTGCCACTGGGCTGAAGCAACTTCATGTGGGCATTCAGTCAGATATCATGGTGTCTGGGAGCCCACAGTGTGCCAAGCCCGGGGAGGGGGGACACCCAGCCCTGCCCAGCCTGGCCTGGAAGAGAGGCCTACAAGGCCGCCCAGCCAGGGCTGACTGCATGGACCGGGCCAGGCCCAGCTCCCACCTCCTGGCCAAAGATTCCGGACCCCTCCCGAGCCTGTTTCCCCTCAGTGAGGTGGGACGTGGTGTCCTGCGGCACACTCAGGCATATGGTGTAGAGGCAAGACTCAGGACTCACTGTGAGGACAGTGTGGAGGCAGAGGGGCTTCGGGCCAGGTTCAGGCAGAGAGGCGGGAGTGGCGAGGCGGGCTTGGGCTCTGGGGGTTGTAGATTCTGGAGAAATCTTAGAGGCTGCCTCCTGCAGCTCCCCCTCCTATAGGAACTGCCCTGCCCCCAGCTTTCTCCACACGCCGAGGCTCTGCTTACACAGCGCCAGGAACAGGGAGCTCACTTCCTAACATGCCAGCCCATCCTCTTTGGCTGACTCTGATGAGGCAGCAGCTGTGCCCCACTCCTGGTTTTTTCCAGGCTGAGACCTCCCCCTGCCCCAAAGCCCCCTGAGCAGCAGCCCAGAGTACACACTCCCCTCCCTACCTGAAGCCACCTAGACATACTGCATACATCAGAGGCCTGACAGCTGAACCTGGCAGCAGAAGGGAAGTCCTACCCTTTCCCCAACACTGCCCAGCCCAGGGCTGGAGCCAGCCTCCCTGTCGACACCACACAGCAGCATGGGTGAGCAGGGTGGCCTTCGCTGCATCCAGCCATGCCCCAAGTCCCTGCCTTCCCCTTGTTACGGTTGCTCCCTCCTTCCCCTCGAGAACATTCTGGACCGAATGCCACTATAAGCACAAGAGGCAATAGCTGTGTGGGCCGGCAGAGCCAGGCCTGCGGGAGGGGCATCTCAGGGGCTCGGTCCCCGTGAGCAGGGAGGGAGAGGCGTGGTTGGACGTGGGTCTGATGCACAGCTGGTCAGCAGACAGGGCCCCGGACTCCAGGTCTCGGGTGCTTCAGTAGCCCCTGCCGCCCCGCCAGGCCACGAACACGCTCCATAAGCTGCAGTCCGCCCGAGAGTTCAAGAAGCCGGTGCAGGAGGCCTACCCGCAGCTCCTCCTGGCCCTCCTCACCCAGATCCACTACATCTTGGAGCTGCGCCTGCCCGAGGAGCCCCAGCCCGAGCAGATTGCCCAGGAGGCGGCCGCGCCCAGCCCCCAGAGGTAAAGCATCTGCAGGACCTGCCGCTGAAAGATGCTGTGTTTGCTTCCTAGGGCCGAGCAACTAAGGGCCACAGTAAGCAGCCTAAAGCAACAGCACTTATTCCCTCACAGTTCCAGGGCTAGAAGTCCAAGGTGTCCACAGAGCCATGCTCCCTCTGAAACCTGTAGGGAGACTCCTTCCTGTTTCTTCCAGCCCCTGGTGGCTCCTGGCCATCCTTGAAGTCCCTTGGCATGCAAACCATCACTGTCATCCCTGCCTCCCTCACCACGCGTCTCCCCTGTTTCTCTGTCCCGATATCCGCCTTCTTATAACAACACCAGTCCTGATGGATTGGGGCCACTTTAATTACCTCTTCCTAGCTTGATTCCATCTGCAGAGACCGTAGTTCCAAATAAGGCCACCTCCCCAGGTACCAAGGGTAGGACTTTGACATCACTTTGGGGAGGACACAGTCCAACCTTCCAAACCCCATCTGAGGCCAGCGCAGTGGCCGGTGTAGAGAGCACCCAGGGGGCAGGGATGTGTCCCATTGACTTGTCACCAGAGGATGCGCAGTAGCAGGGACACTCAGCTGGCACATAGGCTCCATAAGACGACACTTGCCATATTTGCCACACCTTCCTTGAGTGTGGTCCTTTCAGGGATTCTGTAAACAGATGTGTCCCCCATTTTACAGACAAGGAAACTGAGGCTCAGAGAGGGTCAGAGGCTTCCCCTGTCCGTGTGTCCCTGAGCTAGAGCCCATAGCACAGCAGGGGCATACGCCTGGCTACTGCCTGGTCCCTGGAGGCAGACACCCTTCTGGGTCACCCATGAGAGTCACGGGACCCCGGTACATTTGTGCTGATGTCATGGATGGTTGCCGGCCTCCACCCTGCCTGACAGCGTGGATGGGACCTGTGTGGGAGGGTCAGGCCTGCTGCACACAGCTGAGGTGTGGGCTGGCGGCCTCGGTTTCCCTCTGCACAAGCTCGCGTCTGGAGAAATCCAATAAGCAAGTCTTTAAAACCGCGGGGGCTGGCTCTTTTCATTTGTTTGTATTATGATGTACTTCACGCAATTTGTCAGTTTTAACAGCTCTCCCCAAGGCATGGCACTGAAAAAAAATGTCACTTCTTCTCACATTGCTTCTCAATTCAAATGTGCATCAAGTTCCTTTTCCAGTCAACTCACCCGTGCAGAATGCACAGATCTCCCCTAATCAGCTAATAAAATGTCCTCCTCCCAGAACTCGGCGGGAGGGGAGAAAGCTGCTAGGCACAGCGTCAGTGCCTTGGCTTCCCCCACCCACGTGGGGCCGACAACCGACCTCTCCAGAGCCGGGCAAGGGTCCCGAGAATGCCCAGGTCAGACCACATGGTCTTCCTGGACGCCCTGGTGGGCTGCAAGGACAGGCAATCATGAAACCAGAAGCTTCCAAGAGTTGACACAAGGGGAACAAGCCACCACTCTTCCCCAAAGTCCCCTTCCCCTGAAACGGTCCTCACTCTGTAGCTGAGACCAATGACCTGGAAATTGCTGCCTTTTAAGTGGGGTGGCTTGGAGCAAGATGACAAGCCAGCTGGCATTTGGGTTGGCACCACAGGGACTTCCGGGGAGAGGCGTTTCATTCTTTGACACTTGGCTTTGCAAACCTGCTCAGCCCCTGCCTGGTGGGAGCCGACAGCCTCGTCCTGGGGTTCACTCACACATCCAGAGTGATGCAACCAGGCTCAGAGTAGCCTGGATGGGGATGGGCACAGAACGGGATGCCCTGCTTTTTGTGGGCCTGCATTTCCGGGACCTGTACCTGCAGCCTCCATCAAGGCCGGGGCCAGTGGCCGTGACGTCACAGTGCTGGCTTGGAGCCAAGGGTTGGGTTCAGCTCCACTTCTGCTGCCCCTGGCAAGGCTGTGTGACCAGGACAGGGCCCGGCACCTCACCAGACTGCTGCCTCCTCTGTAGGGAGTGCGGCTGCACAGGGTCCCCTTAGCCAGTGCAGGGGCGACGCCTGGAGTGATACTGGTTGCTGGCTAGCACTAGTGGCCATGCTTCATGCCTGGCGCTCTGTTGAGCATGGAGTGCACCTGTGGAACCTGGCTTCTCTCAAGGCAGAGGAGTGTCAGGAGTTGCGGATGGACCTTCTCTGGGCTTCCATGATGCCACCCAGTCCTGGGCTCACCTCACACTCCCCCCATGCCCTCTCTGGACTCTTAGCCCTGCATTTAAAGGGACCCCCTCCACCCTGTGACTCAGAAAACTGATCATTTCTATGAACAAGAGCGGGAATAAATGGGACGTCAGGCACCCCCCAGGGGTAAGACCTTCCCCGTGACCCCCTCTGCCCCCTGCAGCATGTCACTGGAGGCACTGAGGAGCTTGCTGTCTTCCACGGGGCACTATCAGGACTTTGCCCACCTGGAGCTACAGGGCGCCTGGGACCTCTTCACCACCATGGACACCTACCCACAGGGTGTGGGCCTCCTGGCCAGGTAGGGACAGGGACAGGCAGGGGAGGGTTGATAGGTCGCAGTGACCCTCAAGGCCGGCCTATGCAAACAGTCCCATGGACTCATACGTGTGCACATAGGCCCTCGGGCATGAAAGACGTGTGCCCCCGTGCCCATCATACCCATGCACTGGGAACCGATGGTTTCAGGAGTCTCCCCCAGACCCCACCCAAGCCTGAGGCCTTTTAAGGCATAAGGGCAGTGCCTGCTCTTCTCTCAGCCCAACTCCCCAACTCCCAGCCCAGGTCTGGCACCCAGTGGCTACAGAGGGACTGGAAGCTCACTCTAAGGGATGGTGCCCACACTCAGTGACACCTCCAGCCACTTGGCCTGGGTTGGGTTGGGTGGTGACGGGAAGGTGGGCATGGGCTTTTCTGTGAGCCCAGGACCTGTCACCCTGTCCCGCCCTTCGTGCCCCACCCCCCAGGGCCATGGTGCAGAGCCCCTGTAGGCAGATCAAGGCAGTGACCCGCCAGCTGCTGCCCAGCCTGCAGAGCCAGGAGGAACGGGAGAGGAAGGTGGCCATCCTTATCTTCAATGAGGTAGGCTCTGGGCGGGGCAGGGCCCCTCAGAGACAGCCTCCAGCTGCCTCAGCACCCCATCAGGACCCACACCAGGCCCCTGGTGACGGGCTGGCCCACCCAACAGACCCCTCCTTCCCACACTAGGGCTCCTGGCTGGATCCCCCACCTCTCAGGTCCCCTGCAGGGCTGAGGGACACTGAGTATAGGTCAGGCACACCTGGCTTGAAATTCAGGCTGCCCTCCCCCCTTGGACCTGGGTCCACCCCTGGGACTGTGAAGTTGGAAGGTGGTGGTTAGAAGGTGGTGGTTAGGCGCTGGGCGTGGCCCAGTTTGCAACTATGAGCTGGGGACGACGCAGGGAGTGGGGGGCACATGTCATTTCTATAAGGACATCCATAGGGAGAAACCCAAATCAAAGCCTGGTGCTTCTCCTTTCTGCTGGCAGGAATGTCTGGGTCACCCTCCTGGGCTCTGTCCCCAAGGGGCCTATGAGCCAGGCTGGTGAGGGACATTGGCCCCAGCCTCACTGTGAGGCCTCAGGCAAGGCCCTCCCCCCCACCCCCGAGCCTCAGTTTCTCCAGCTACACATTGAAGGGCTGAACCAACCTGGAGATGGGTTTCAAATACTTGTTAACCAAGATACCCAGTGGGTGCTGGTCAACCACCCCCCAACCCCGAAACTCCTGCCAGACCCTGGTCCCAGATCCCCATTCCTGGGCGAGGGTGCCAGGCCTGAGCTGCCTGCCCTTGGGGGCCACCCCAGTTCCTCTACAGCCCCACCCTGCTGGAAGTGCTCTCCGAACAGGAGGCCCTGATCATGCTGGCCCAGAGCATCAGGGACCCCAGCCCCGAGGTCCGGGTGCTGAGCCTGCAGGGCCTCGGGAACATCCTCTTCCAGCCCGAGAAGGTACAGGCACCCCCACCCCGAAAGGGTGGGGCATGGGGTGTAGACAAGGAGCCCTGGGTTAGAATTCCAGCTCTCTCCTTTCCAGCCGTGTGGTCAGGGACACATGACTGTGCCTTTCAGCTTCCTCATCTGTAGAATGAGGCTGGGTTGACCTTTGGCAGGGTCATGGGCTTGGTGACCACCTCCACCTTGTCTCCTCCAGGCCCCGAGGTGGGTGCGGGGCAGTGCAGGCGTCCAGGCTGGGCTGGGGTCTGGGGAGGGACATCGCAGGGAGAACCTGAGTTGGTTCTGGGTCCAACCAGCAGGGTAGGGGTGGGGGGCACAGGGACAGTCTGTCCTGGCACCCCTGGCCCACCGCCCCTGCCACCCCCAGGGAAGCCTGCTACGTGAACAGCTGCTGCCCTTCCTCAACGGCTTCTTCCAAAATAGCGAGCCTGTGGTGGTACGTGTCATGGGCACAGTGTCCAACGTGCTGCACTGCCTGGGAGCATACGGCCCGGGGGCCCAGAGCCTTACTGTTGCAGTCAACACCCGCTCCTTCTTTGATGACGTGAGTGTGCCCCCAGTGGGGGCAGGGCACCCCCTACTCAGGCCCCTCCTGGGCCCCGTTCCTCGAAGGCAGGGGGAATCCCAGCTGGCCTCCAGAGAGGGCAGGGAGATGGAGGCTCGGGGCTCTGGGCGTGTGCCGGCTCAGGCAGGCCGGGCGGCACAGTGGCCCCCAGGTGGCGCTTGCCCTTCTCCACGGGCCTGAGCCTGAGCTCAGTCTCCAGCCCCACCAGGTCCACACCTTCCTAACTGGTCTTCATGTTTCCAAAGACTATTTTCCCTTCTCTGGGAAATTAGGAGATAAGTCCACCACCATTATACACTCGTGACACTCGGGTTGTCAGGATGATTATGAGTGTGAGAGCAAAGATTTTAGCCCTTGAGGGGGCCTGGGAGCCACCCCAGGAGCCCTGATGGAGAGGCAAGGCCCTGCCCTGGGTTCACCGGGCCTGGGTGATACAATCCTGCTGAGGGAACTGAGCCCCATCCCCACAATGGGGTGGGAAGGTTCCAAGTTGGGTGGAGGCAGGGCCGCCAGGCAGGTTTAGCTGTGACTCAGCAGCCCCTATCTTGCAGGAGCGGGATGGGATCCGAGCGGCGGCCATGGCACTGTTTGGGGACCTGGTGGCAGCAATGACAGGCAGGGAGCCCAGTAGCCTGCGAACCCAGGTACACCAAAGCATGGTGCCCCTGCTCCTGCACCTGAAGGACCGCTGTCCGGCTGTCGTCACGGTCAGTGCCTGCTAATGGGCCTTTGCCCTGGCAGGGCTGGAGACCCACAGGTGGCCAGGGATCATTGGGCTGGGGGTCTGCAGAGTAATGGGTCCCCCTGGGGCAGCAGGTTTGGCTCCTGCATTGGTTTCCCTCTCCACAGTCTGCCTGCCTCCCCATGTGCACGCACACACACACGATCGTCTGCTCTCCTGTGTGCACATACATGCATGCACACGTGTACACATGCAGCTGTGCCTTCTGTCCAAGCAAGACCCAGTTTCTTTTGCTCACTGCTATGTCCCCAGCACCTGCTACATGGTGGGGGACTCATATTGTTCACTGAACCTCTTGAAATATGGATGGAGCCCTACTATGTGTCAGCCTGTGCCCCACTCGCAGACCATTAAGACAGCTCAGCCTTCCTGAAGCTCCTGGCCACTGGGGAGGTGAACAATAAGCAGCCAGTTCCAAAACAAATGGGAGAGCTGCCTTCAGTCCAACCTGGGGCCCCAGCGCCGCAGCCTGGCAGCCCGGGCTTCCTCAGGGGCCAGTGAGGTGCCAGGGTGGATGCAACCAGGAGAAAGGTCAGGGAGGAGGACTGCTGGCAGTGGAAGAAGCCCAGGACGGATGGCCGCACCATCCCTGGGGCTTCCACAGACCCCACCCTAAGCCCTGGTCCTCTGGCTCAGAGACCCCAGGTAGCGGGTGACCCCTCCCTCGCTGTCCCTGTAGCAGGCCAAGTTCGCCTTCTACCGCTGCTCGGTGCTGCTCCAGTGGCATCTTCCACACACCCTCTTCTGCACACTGGCCTGGGAGAGGGGCCTCAGTGCCCGCCACTTCCTCTGGTCCTGCCTGGTGAGGGGCCTGGGGGTGGGGTGGGGGGCCCTGGGCTGCAGCTGGGAAGGGGAGGTGGGTGAGGAGCTAGCCCCAGTGAATGACAGGCATGCTGTCCTCTGGCCAGATGACCCAGAGCCAGGAGGAGTTCAGCATCCACCTGTCACAGGCCCTCAGCTACCTGCACAGCCGTCATCACCACATCAGGACCTGGGCAGCACTCTTCATTGGTGACTGGGGTGACTGGGCTTTGGGAGCACCCAGGCCTGCCCCACCTGAGCACCCTGACCCTCACCAGCCTTGTCCCTCCCACCTAGCACCGGCCACACCACAACTAGACCTCAGGGCCCACTAGCAAGAGAGAAAAGGTGGCCCTGGCAGGTGTGGCTCAGTGATAGGAGCATTGGCCTACGCACCAAAGGGTCATGGGTTTGGTTCTCAGGCAAGGGCACGTACCTGGGTTGCAGGTTCACTCCCCACCCCCAGGCGGCATGTGCAAGAGGCAAACCAGTCCATGTGTCTCTTTCACATCTATGTTTCTCCCCCTCCCTTCCACTCTCTCTGAAGAGCAATGGAAAGAATATCCTCTGGTGAGGGTTAAAAAAGAGAGAGAGAGAAAAGGGGTGGGTTGGGGCCTTAGAAGGGCAGGAGTGGGTCTGAGCCCCCAAAGAAGACAGGGAGGCCCCACCCACCTATGAGCCCCATCCCCTGGCCAGCATGCTCTCCTCTGTGGAACAGGTTATACCATCTGCTACCACCCCCAGGCTGTGTCTCAGGTGGTGAATGGTGCAGATGTGAAGCTGCTGTTCTGCAGTAAGCAGCCCCCTCCCTCTGCCCACCCACCTGTCACAGGCTCGCCCACTCCACCTAAGGCTACGGGTGGGTGCCTCAGTGAGAGGGGCCCGAAGTGGGTGGTGTTGGGGATGGAAGCCTCCAGGCATAGAAGGTGGAGGGGGTGGGGCCCGGGCCCATCCTGCCGCCCCCATCCACCCCAGGGAGCATGAGGCCCCCTCCCTCCCCATGGGCAGTGCTGGGGGGGTCTCCTCTGACTAGTTCCTCCTCTCCTGGAGCTTTTGAAAACTTCAAGAAGGACCTGGAGCCGGGCATCCGGGAATTCGCCACCAGGCAGCTCAGCTTCCTCGGAGAGTTAGCAGCCAGACAGAAGTGACCTCTGCCCCCTTCCTCACCTGCCCGCCCCATGCCCACCACCTGTCAGCCTGGCCCCATCTGCACAGAGCTTGGTTGCTTAACATTTTTTCATTTGAAAGAAAGATCTAGATTCAACAAAGAAGTGTCATGCCCATCGGCTCCCTGCCCACTAGATTCAACAAAGAAGTGTCATGCCCGTCGGCTCCCTGCCCACTAGATTCAACAAAGAAGTGTCATGCCCGTCGGCTCCCTGCCCACTAGATTCAACAAAGAAGTGTCATGCCCGTCGGCTCCCTGCCCACCCACCCCTGGGCCCCCAGGGGACTGAAGCCAGCCTAGGAGACAGACAGGAAGGGGTCCCATGGCCCGATGACCCTCTCCACCCTCACCTCCATCCCCCTGACACAGTCAGGGCTGGCACCTGGGTGGGCAGCAGAACCAGCCTGAGCCCAGGGTCAGACCTTCCCACAGGGGCCCGGCCACCTGGCTGAACTGTGCGGCCTCGGCTCTTCCATCTATAACATGGGTAGCAAGAACTTCCTCCTGAGGCCCACCTGACCTTCTTCAGCCTGTCCTTCCCTCTCAGCCTTGGTTTCCCTACACGTGAAATGGGCAGTGTGCCCTCCCCTGGCCTCATCCCAGGCTCTCTCTCTCGGACCAGACCAGGCTGCAGCCCCTCTAGCAGTGTCCTCCAGCCCACCCTGCCCACCTGCCATTCTCTCCAGTGCCCACAATGCTCCTCCACACCTTAGCTCAGGCCACTCCTTCCACCAAGAGCCCCTCTCCACCGGCACCCACCTTGGTACCTCTAAGGCCCCATCCTTAGAGGACCAATCTACATGTCCCCTGCCCCCAGCCCCTCATCAGCTCCTCCTATGGCTGGACAAACTCCTAGCCTGCCACCCCCACCCCCTCAAGGCAGGGATGTGGCCACATGGGGATGGCAAAGGGAGGCCCCACCACTTGGATGGTGGGTTAAAAAATACAGCGACCCTCCTGGAGAGCACATGTTGTGTCCTGAGATGTGTTCAGGGAACAGAGGAAAAAAACATTTGGTAGAGCTGGCAGCCCCCTCTCCTCCCAGGAGCCCAGAGAGGACCAGGGTCTGTGCCCCTTCCCACCCGCCACCTCATCCCTCCAGATGGGGCCTCCCGGGGAGAGGCTGTGCAGTGGCTCAGCCTTTACACAACGGCCCCGTCTTGCCCACTGACCCCCCTCTACTCCAGCCCCTGACCTGAGCCTGGGGGCGCCCTCCTTTGGGACCAAGGAGCTGGGGAGGAGGGGTCCCCTTGGTCCAGCCTAGTGGTGTGGTGTGAGTGGGGGTGCCATCTCCCTTGAAGGGTGCTTCCCTGGTCTTGCCCACTGGCCGCCCCCAGGTGCCTCTGGGCAGTGGGTGGGCAGGCATCCTCCATGCTGCCCTGCAGCCCATTTTCCCTCCTGAAAATCAGGTTTAGTAAAGCCTGGAGCTGGGTGGGTTCCTGGAGCCAATGGTGATTGGACAAGCCCCTTGGGGAAACTGAGGCTCAGAGAAGCTGAGTCTGGCAGTGAGGAGGAGCCTAGTTCCTACCTAGTGAGGTGGCCAAGCTCTGCACAGCCAAGCACATGGCAACTGGCCCAGGCCACAGCAGGCCAGGGAATGGAGAGATCAGGCCTGTGTCCATGTCAGCCACCCACCCAGGGCCCCCAGCAAGGTGCAGCCCCGGCACTCATCCTTCCTGGGCCCACCTCCTCCCCTGGGAAAAGAAGTGATGACCTGGGGAGCTGAGAAAGCCCCTATCCCAGAATGGGTGCAGGGTGCAGGGTGTGAGGGAGGGGCAGGCCAGGTGGGGCCATGAGGGGGAGGCCAGGCAGGTGGGTGCAGGTCGGAGGTGGCCTGCATGCAGAACCCAGCACTACAACTCCTACCACAGCCAGCAGGTCCCAACGACAAGGAGAAGGGGTCAGTAAAGTCCTCTGGGGGTATCCAAAGGTGAGTGACAGTGCCCAGGGAGCAGAGGCCCTGGGTGGCACCACCTCCAGCCTTGCCACTCCCAGCCCACCAGACTAGCCCCGGTCCCTCCCCCAGCTGTGTTCCTGTCCTCCAGGAACCTTGTCCTCAGTCCAGAGAGGGCCGGCCCCCAAGTCTGCAAGACCCACACACAAGAGCACTGAGGCCAGGCACCCTGCGCACACACTCAGGCCCACTCACCCACGGGTGCCCCAGGGTCACCCTCTGCCCTTCTGGCATCCCATCCCTGCCCTGGGCTGATGGGATGGCATTGTCCCTCCACCCTAAGCCAAGTCAGCCACCATCAACTGCTCCCTTCTGGTCCTCTAAGGCTGAGATGAGGACACCTAGTGGGGCAGGACAGGGCAGACACCCACTGGACAAGACCCCAGCCTTGCCTGGCCGGGCATGGCTCAGCGGTTGAGCGTCGACCTAGGATCCAGGAGATCGGGGTTCGATTCCCGGTCGCAACTGATCAATCACTCTCTCATCACTGCTGTTTTTCTCTCTCCCTCTCCCTTCCTTTCTCTGAAATCAATAAAGACATTAAAAAAAAAAAAAAAAAAGACCCCAGCCTTGCCTTCTAACACCCCAGCCCCCAAAACATCAGCATGGCAACCACGGAGCCCGGCTCTCTCTGCAATATGAGAGATGTCCCCTGTCCTTAAGCTAGGGAACGCAGGGACCCAGCATGGACACCAGAGGGAGCCCCACACAGCCACAGGGTCCTGTTTTATTGCCTTCAACTGTCCAGAACAGCTGACCATCCTCAGACCCAATAATTTAGGAGGCTGAGAACAGGTCAGGGCGAGGGGCTGTGGAGGAGGGGTCCTGCCCAGTGGTTAAAAAGTACACCTGTCCCCAACACAAGGCCAGAGAAGAGGGGGAGCAGGGAGGGTGATGGCAGGAAGGTCAGGGACAGGGCCCTGGACTAAGCCTCAGAGATATAGACACAGGACACAGAGACAGACACAGGGCATGGAGACAGGACACAAAGGGAAGGATGGATGTAAAAAGAGGCTGACGGGCAGACACAGGGAGAGACAGAGAGAGAGAGAGAAAGGCAAGGGTGCTTGGGCGGAGCTGGACCCCAGGAGGCAGGTGTGCTGAGGTGTTGGAGAGAAAGGCCAGATGGAGGTGCCAGGCCCTGCTGGGTGGGGCATGGTGGCTCGGCCACCCCTCAGCCCCAGGCGGTTGAGGTCCTGAGCTACATGACACAGCATTTGGTCTTGTGCGTGTGTGGGTCTTTGAACCGCAATCTCTGTTTAGGCCGGTATTTTTCCAGGTAGGTGAGCTGTTTGCTGTTGATGGCTCCGCGCCGCTTCCTGGGGAGACAGGACAGGGGTGGGGATCAGGTGGGACCTGGTTCAGCCACCTGCCCTGCCCCAGGGAGCTCGAGGCCCAGGAGTCCAGTGGAGCTAGAACAGAGCCCATCCTACCTTTGAGCCTTTGCCTGAGCTGTTCCTACTGCCAGGATCACCCTTCCCAGTCACCTGCTGTCACCCCTGCTGGCCTTCAACTCACCTGCTACCACCTCCTCCAGGCTGACTCCCTGATCTCCCCACCTCCATAGTACCTACCCTTCCAAGGCCCCCATGTTTACCCAGGTACTGGCCCAACCCCAGGCCTGCAGGCTCCTGGCCACACAGGGTGAGGTGTGGACAAATCTGGGTGGAGGGAGAGAGAAAAGGGAGGAAGGGAAGGAGGGAGGGAGGGAAGCGGAGGCTCCCAAGTGACAAGGTGTGGCAGGTGCCTAGGATGGTGCAGCAAGCACTTCTGGAAGTCATCCACCCCTACTGCCCAGGACCTCAAATGCGGCCATGGACTTGCTCTGGCCAATGAAATGTGAATGGAAGAGACACCTGTGAGCCAGGCAGAGCTTCAAGAGCCATTGTGTGGCTCCACCATGGCTTTCCCTGTGTCTGTGACCCAGCGACTGGCAACGCTGGAGATGGGGCTGCCCCTGTTGACGGTATCAGACAGGTCCCATGAGCGGGGACACCCTGTGTGGTTCCAATGGCTGGGGTTGGGGCCAGCTCATTACTGCAGCACAACCCAGCCTGTCCTGACTCACACGGCCTTGGGCTGAGGGACCACAGTCCCAGAGGTTGGACTAGCCAAGCCAAGCCTCGCTTTCTCCGCACCACACTCCTGGCCCTGGGGTTGGGGGGGCCACACACAGAGGCTAATCCTCGCTCACAGTGGGCAGCGTGACCCTTGGCCCTCAGGAGGGTGCACTGGGTACCACAATGAGGCTGCATGGGACTGGGGCCACCTCAGAGGACATCCGGAGCCAGGGGTCAGGAGTGCCTGCTGGCAGGGCTCTGGGCCCCTGCAGGGTGGGTAGCCTCCTAATACCTGGACCCCTAAGCTGTCGCCAACCACCCTCGCCCACCAGTCGGCCACTCACTGTCGGATGAACTGGATGGCATCTTCATACTTCATCCCGCTCTCGATGAGGGCCAGTGCCACGAGGACCGGAGCCCTGGGGGCAGACAGCAGGGCCGGGTCATCCAAGCCTCTGCTCCCCTCCCTGACAGGCCACCTGCTGAAGACGCAGGGCTGATGCCTTCACCCTCCACTAGACAGCTGCCCAGACCCCCCTGCCCCCATGCCCTTCCCTCCCCCATGAAGGGCACAGGCATGAAGCTCAGCTCAACTACCTGGGTCCAAATCCCATTCCCTCCTAGCCCTGCTGTGACCTTGAGTGAGCCAGGCAACCTCTTTGCTGGGCTCGGGATAAGAGCTTGATACTCAGCTATCAACCTTGCTCACCAGTCTTCCCTCTGCAAAGCTAGGTTGTTTCAGTCAAATCCAGGCTGTTTAATGGGGTCGGGGTCTTAGTGTCTGGAGAGGGGTGGGGCTAGCAGGAGGGAGTAGGGTCAGACTTCAGGAAGGACTTCCTCCCTACGAGGCTGGGAGGCTGATGTCTGGGAACCTTCTGGAAAGAGGTCATGTGTGATGTGGGCTTAACACCCACATTTGAGAGCAAGTCAGACCATGAGATCTCCATGTTTAAGCGAGCCCCACCCTGCCCCCCAGATCACCTTCCCAGGCCAGCCACGCAGTGCACGGCCACACAGCTGCCAGGGTCATCGCAGAACTTGGCCTTCAGCAGGCTCAGCCAGTCCTCCACCACCTTGCCAGGCGGGGGTGCCCCATCATCAAATGGCCAGTCCTGCAGAGGGAAGCAGCCTGTGAGGACCCCTGCCCCAGAAATGAGTGGACCAGCAGGTCCAGACCAACCTGTCCCCAGCCTCCAGATGCAGCAACACCTGAATGAAACCAGTCTGCCTGGCTGCCTTTGGTCTAACCCAAGTCCTTCCTGCTGCAGGGGAAGGAAGGAAAGGCCATTTACTCCCTCACTAAGAGACACTGTACACATTTTTATATTGAGTCTTTCCAAGCACCCAATCTGTACAGGTGAGGATCCAGGTTCACAAGGCTGGGAAGGGCCAGAGGCGGGATTCAGGCCAGGGCCTCTGTGACCCTGAAGCTCTGGCTCCTTCTGCCACTCCAAACAACTGAGCAGAGATTATAAAATGGCAACTGCCAAAGACAGGGTCCTCTGATGTTGAGGTGGCTGAGGCCCAGGCAGAGCTGGGTGGGGCCTGTTAGATACCCTTTGTGCCTCCAGCCCAAGTCAGGGCAACCTTGTTCCAGGGAGGTGCCAAGAGACCCTCCCACAGGGCTGTGGTGACACAGCCACCCACCCTCTACACAGATCCACGTCCCAGGGCCAGGGACCAAGGAAACAGCCCAAGGGTCCCTCCCCACAGCCTCCACAGGCAGCCTCCCCAGGGGCCAGCCAGGTGTACCTGCCCCACCCTACCTGCAGCTCCTGCTGCTCAGTGACAGAGCCGCAAATAAAGGCAGCAAGTGACTGAACGGAGGCCTCTGAGATAGGCACAGAGCTGCTGGACTCCCTGCTCTGCCCCACACTCACTGGGAGACCTTGGGCTACCTCCGAGCCTCAGGCATCTGCACAGTGGGACCACGTCCCATCAGGCAGGGCTGTTGGGGTCAGAGTCCCAGCCCCTGACTGAGGAGCACCCCTGCAGGGGGTGCTGTTACCAAAGTGCCACTCCCCACAGTCCTAGTTCTGCCGCACTCTGGCTATGGCCTCAGACAGCCACTGACCCCAGCCTCAGTTTTCCCACAACCGAGCCACTCGGGGGCTGTACTGAGGCTGAGAAGCCGTGGTGCCTGCCGCCCCAGTGTGGGAGTGCTGGCTGTGGGAGTCAGGCTGTGGCAGTGCTCGGAGCCTGCGTTCCCGCCTCCTGGGCCAGGCTGGCCTGGGAGAAACACACTCACTCTAGAGGTAGGAAAAGGCCCTGCAGAGAGGAGGTGACTCACTCGAGGTCACAGAGCCCGCTGCCTGAGCCTCCCCAAGATGTGTCCAAACACACAGGGCCCAACACAAACATGCTGGGGTGGCAGGTAGCACACAGGGAGACCACAGTGCCTGCCTCACAGCACTGTCCAGATGGATAGAGAGCCCCCTCCCAGGGCAGCTGCAGAGCCATCGGCACCACTTGACCCTCACCACGACCCCCACCACAACCCTCACCACAACGGTGATGCCATCCTTCTCCAGCAGGGCCTTGTCGTAGGTCACTTCGCACACCCGCACCACGGTAGTGGCCCCATACTTCTTCAGGTCCTGGTAGGGAGAGAGAAGGCTGGGCTGGGCTGGGCTGGGCTGCAGGGCTCAGGGGTGGGAGCCCAACCCGAACCCCCAGAGCAGGCCCCTCATGCCCAGCTAAACAAGACAGAAAGGCTGATTTGAAACGTAAGCCACCGAGGTGGCCTTTTGGGCTCTGTGACTTGCTGGGTGCAAGTCTTTCCTGATGCTTCTGGGGCAACTGCACCCTGGTCTACCCATCAGGGAGGAGGTGTCCCCACCCAGGCTCATTGTGATCGCAGCCTCCAGCACACTACCTCCCTGTTCTTGGGTGCTCAGGGCCCAGGAAGACCCAATTTTCCAGACAAACCTCCTGGATCCCCAAGCAAGGACAGGACACCACCAGCTGCATGTGGGCTACTGGATGACCCTGGCTCAGGGGTCATGAATGGTCCAGTCAAGGGGCACCTCCAGACCCCGCACTGGGGCCATCAGTCTGGGAGGGGCAGGCCTCCAGGGCCAGGGAGACCTTGGCGCGGGAAGAGGGGCACGTGCTGAAACGGCAGAAGGAAGCTAGGCTCTGGGTACCAGTGGGGAAGCCCCAGGGAAAAGGTCAAGGCAGTTCACAGCCAGGCCCAGGGATATTTATACCCGGGGGGGGGGTATCCCCTCCACCAGCCACAGGCAGGGGCTGCTCCCACCCCACCTGCTCCCAGCAGCTATTTTGGGGGTGGTGAGGAATCAGCTGCTGGACCTTGCTGGTCATGCGGCAGGGACACTGGACACAGTGAGGGCAGAACACAGTACCTCTGAGAATGTTGGAGCAGGACAGGGTGCAGGGCTCTGAGGCTGTGGAGGTGCCTAGATCCCTCTGTGCCTGCAGCAGAGGGTGCTGTCACCCAGCCAAGGTCGAAGCTCTGACCCCAGGCATGCACTTTACCCAGACCCCGGTCACACACTGAATCCAGACCCTGGTCACACTCTGAGCCCTGACCCTGAACACAGGCTGAACCTTGACACTGGTCACCCTCTGAGCCCTGACCCGGGTCACAAGCTGAGTGCTCTGCTCAGTCTCTTCCTAGTCCCTGAGATTATCTCAAGGGTCTCAGCTGTGAGGGGACAGCCCTCTGAAGGGCCCCTGGTTCACATCCTGGGTCCAGCCCCTCTGATGGCAGGGTGCTCCTGCCTCCCCTTTATAGTTTTCAAGGCTCCCTCATGCCCAGATTCCTGTGTATGGTGACCAGCACTCACCCTGCAGAGGGAAGAGGCTGCACACAGCCCCAGGCTCTGCAAACAGCAAGGAGTTCGAACCCCCCACACCCCAGTTTCCACTGGAGGCCGGAGGCCCTATGAAGAGACCCAGGCTGGGGCTACGAGCAACACCCACCTGCCTGCCCACTCTCCAGGGTGCAGTGGTCGCTCTCTTCTATGACAAGCTCGGACTCTTGCTCAGCCCCTGCTCACACAGACAGCGGTGCCCTGAAGCCCCCAGCCCAGCCTGTTCTAACCAAGGCCTCTGGGAAAGCCTGTGGGCTTCCTGCTGCCTGAGGTGGCCCTGGAGCTGGCCGTGGTGCTGGCCTCCAAGCCACTCCCCCACCTGCCAGTCTCTCCAGCAGCCCCTCCTCACCTGGGGGGCCCCCCTCCTCCTTCCTGCTCAGCCTCTGCAGAGGCCAAACAGCCAGCAAAGGGTGCGGGGCTGCTCCTCCTAATTCTGAACCTGCCTCTGTTCAGGCAGCCTGGAGTCCACCTGCCCACAAGCCAGCCCCCAGGGAGCCAGTTGATCCCCAGCAGCCCTCACCCAGAGCTCCCAGGACACTCTCGTGTCCCCCCTTGGGGATTCTGTAACCAGGGCACCCATTTTGCCCCCACTGGGCTGACAGCTACAAATCTCTCTCGGGAGGCTGAGGGCAGCTGGGCCAGGCTTCCGGATACCTCTCCCGGCCACTCACCTCGATGAAGGTGCTGAGGGTGGCGTCTGTGGGGTTGTGCGTGATGAGGAACCGCATGTTCTTGTAGCTCACCTCCACAGGGGCCGGCCGGTTCATGCGTGCCATGGCTCCTCCCCGAGACGGGCTGGGGACACTCACAGGAGGGGTCCCCAGACCCCCAAAACCCAAGAACGGGATCTCTGTGCTTTTCCAAAAGAGAGAAAATGCTTTTTAAAAAACCTGCCCCCGCACCCCGCACAAATATTGTGCAAATACTTGGGAGGGGGTAGGATGCTCTCGGAGTGGGGATAGTTAAAAAAGAAAACTCAACTCTTTAAAAAGAAAAAGAAAAAACAGCGCCCCCGCCCAGAGTAAAACGGGCCAGTCCAGCTCCTGCCTCTTAGAGACGAATAATCATAAAAGGGCGAAAATAAAAATAACCAAAAAGCTCAGCAAAGAAAACTTTTAAAAGCCTAGAGTCAATCTGGCCGTCGATCCGTGCCCAGGGCTGTGCCTGTCACTGGGGACGTCCTCTCTGCATTGGTGGACAGATGGACGGGTGGACAGTCCTCTTCACTCAAAGGCGAGCCCCAAGCCCACAAGGACTAAAGGAAAAACAGACTTAAACTGAACCAATAGAGCGTCCTTGGGGTGGGGGTCAAAGGCGATGGCCACGGCGGGCAGTGGCTCTGATGCACGGGCCTCTGTCACGTTACCCCATCGGGGCACGGCAAGTCCTGGCAGGGTGCAGGGGGCTCAGGCGGCCCTGGGCCGGGTGGAGGCCATCGGCAGGCGAGGGCAATGGTGAGGGCCAGAGGCACAGGGGCCCCCTCAGCAGCAGGCACGGCGATGCTGGGCACGGCAGTACTCAGAGCTGCCCCGCGAGGCCCTCTCCATGAATCCCAGGCCAGTCAGCAGCAGGCAAGGTCTGCAGATGGAGGGGAGAAGGAAATGAGAAGAGCAGAGGTCACCGGGAGCCCCACCTCCTGAGAGGGCTGTCAGCCTGCCCAACCCCCACCGTCACAGTGATGCTTCTCCCAGGGCCCTGCTGCAGGAGTTCGGGTCTCAGTTTCCCCATGCAAGAGCACAAGGGAGGACAGCTCCTGTTTGGACTGACCCAGGGCTCTGAGGTGAAAGGACAGCCACCAGGACGGAGTGGAGAGGGAGAGAGGGAGGGAGGGATTTCAGGGTCACACACACACCCTAGAAGAGTCCTGAACCCCAACATGCAGATGCCCAGGTGGTCTATGGTAACAGAGGCCTAGCACCCTGAGCCTGGCCCCCTCCTGGGCTCAGCAGACACCTACCCACACCCCAGAACAGTCCCCTGTCCACTGGGGAATTTCTGAGCCTGGTGATTCTGGGGCGGCCGGTCCTTGGGGAAAGGCTCTCAGGCATGGAGGCCGGGGTGCTGGGACCCACTGTGTGAGTGGAAGAAGGCCCCACTCATAGTCATGAACCCTTAAATGTCTCCACTCCAGCTTCTGTCCCCACCATTCCCCACAGGGTTGGCCAGGCACAGAGGTAAACAAGCCGGGCTCTGCCCTCCATCTGGGAGCTCAGGGAGCCAGGACAAACCACAACAGCCAAAGGGCCACCCACCGGGCACACGCCAAGGTGGTGACCGAGCAGGTGGCCAGGAGTGGGGTCACTGTAACAGGGCGTGGGGAGGAATGCTGCTGGGCCACAGAGACAGCCATCAGGCACCTCCATTCCTGTCTCTCCCTCTCTGGGCCCCAAAGGCCCCAGGCCTAGGGCCTCAGCAGCAGCACCAGCCCCACTCACACCCCACAGGTGGGCTAAGGGCCTTGGACATATCACTGGCCTCAGTTTCCCCACCTGCACAATGAGAGTCCAAACAAGATGCCCCCAAGGTCCCACCAGCTGGGGCCCAGTGGTCAACAGACTCCTCCAGCCATTGGCTCAGCCCAAGCCCCACGGCTGGCACTCCTAACCACTCACCTGGTAGGGCTCTCCATGCCCCAACCCACCACCTCTCACCTCTGCCCTTGCCCCTGCCCCCCCTTCTCCAGCTGCCCACCAGGCAGGCTAGGCCACTGGAGCTTCAGCCTGGGTGCAGGAAGGGCCCAAGGCCTGAGACCCCGAATGCTGTGGACCAGCTCGACCGCCACTCCTGGACTCAGGGCAGATGCCACGTCTCATTCACACCCTGCCCCTTGCGTGGCCGGGGAGGGTTAAACAGGGGTGTAGTGCCCCGGGAGGGGGAGAAAGGCAGAGAGAAGGAATCCTGTCCTGTCTCCGCAGCCAGCCTGTGCCATCCAGGAGCCAGAAAGAGAGAGCTGCAGACGGCCCAAACACCAGCGCACAAATACCTGCTCCCGAGGCAGCAGGATACCCCCGTACATGTGTGTGCATGTGTGCGTGTGTTTACCAGAATGAGAGGAGAAAAAAGGTCCAAGGAAGCCACAGGACTCCGGGCCTTTCCCTGAGCGGCTGACCACCACCTCACTGCCACCGCTGCCAGGCACCTGGGAGACCCTGTGGGCATCCGCAGATGGCCTGGCTCTGCTGCCCAGTACCCCTCAGGTACCAAAGTCCTCAGGGCCAAAGGTCGCTGGGCATGGAGGAGCTTAGAGCCACCCCACGTTCCTGCACACTTGAGCCTGCAAGTGTCACTTATCAGTGGGGTCAGGGATTAGACTGGCCAGGGTCAGAGGTTGGGCCAAGGCCACTACCCAGATTGGGTTCTCGCTACACACCCCACTTGTCTCTGCAGAGTCTGGGACTCCCAGCCCTAGGTGGGAGCAAACAGTGATGCCCAACCTCCTGTCCCGTGTGTCCCACATGGCCCAACCCGGCCTTGTGGCCCTCCCTCCTAACTACACCTCCTCAGTGAGGTCACTGAGTAGGATCCCCAGACAGGGCAGACTCAAGTCCACCAGCTACCGGCCCCATGCCCACCCCACATTCCACAGGATCCTGAAGCCCATCCTTCTGGCCTTCCTGCCACTATCCCATCCCCTCTCCTGAGGCCCCAGCCAGCCTCCTCCGCCCTCAGCCAGGTCTACAATTGTCCTTTGGAGACCTGTTGAGGGAGGCCCATCACAGTCCCTGTCTGCAGATGAGTGAACAGACCAGGGAAAGACAGAGGACCTTCTCTGAGCCTGATCAGACCAGCAAAGTATCCCAGGGGTTTTCTCAAGCTCAAGTCTAGGAGACAAGAGCAACACTCAACCCAGTTTAAGGAGGCGGAATCCAAGGTTCAGGGCGGCCATGGCCTCATCCCTGGTCACAACTAGCTAAGGGGAGAACCAGTTTGGATCCAGGTTTCGGAGGAGCCCCTGGCCCCAGAAACGGGTATGCTGTGGGGGAAGCTGAAGGGCTGGGGCACAGCGGGTCCCGGGAGAGGTAAGAGGAGCACGGGGGCAGGGCCGCCGGCGGGCTCCGGTGGGGCGGCGGTGCCCCGGCGCGCGTGCCCCCTGGGCGAGCAGAGGCTGGTTCCGCGGGGGCGGCCCCCTTCCCGGGGCGGGGCTGGGGTCCTCGCGGCACGCCCCCCGCCCGGCCCGCGTGGGCCCCGCTCACCCGACCGCGCAGGCGTCCGGCCGCTGCCTCCATCCGCTCGGGGCGGCAGACCCGGGGCGCAGGGCGCTGGTTCCCCGGGATGCTCCCGCCCGGCTGCCGGGGGCTATTTATAGCGCCCGGGCGTCACGTGGACCGGGTGGCCGGTGACCGGCTGGCGACCTGGCTTGTTGTGGCTCCCACACCTGCCGCCTAAATATAACCGTGGACCCGCCGCGCCCTGCAAACAAAGGGGCGACGGAGGGCCGAGCGCAGAGGAAGCGCCGAGGAGGAAGGGGAAATGCAAGGGCAGAGGGGAGGGCCGCTGACCGCCGCGGGGCGGGGCCCCTGCCTCCAGGCGCGGCCTTCCTCCTGCCGAGTGCGCGCAGCCCTGGAACCCTCTGGGGCTCCCCACGGCCCGGCGCGCTGGAGGGAGTCCCCTGCAGGGGGCTCCGCGCCGCGAAGGACAAGATAAAAGCGCAACATGCTCTCGATGGGCACCAGCACAGCCCAAGGCCTGGACCCACAGCTCCCAACTTTG
This sequence comes from Miniopterus natalensis, assembly GCF_054644295.1. Taxonomy (NCBI): domain Eukaryota; kingdom Metazoa; phylum Chordata; class Mammalia; order Chiroptera; family Miniopteridae; genus Miniopterus; species Miniopterus natalensis. The sequence goes on along the minus strand of NC_142096.1, from coordinate 42,541,824 downwards.
AAAATGCTAAGAAGGGGGCCCTGGTGGGTTAACAAGGCTGACACCTCCAGGATGAGGGCCTCGCCTGCTCAGACTTCTGCTCGGTCCCTGGCCTCATGCTGAGGACCCCTCTACTTCCTGAGCGCCTGCTGTACCAGACACCACTGCCCCTCACTGAACCCTCGCACATGGACGTGAGGGAGCTGTGATTCCCCACCATGCCCCAGTGTGCAGCTGAGGACTGGAGGCACTGGGACGCAGAGCCCACACAGGGTCCCACAGGAGGGCATGAGCCACAGGGTGCTGTCTCCACATCAGCTCATCCTCTAGGGCTCACTGGATGCCCTCTCCCCAGGAGGCCCTACATGACATTCCCAGGCAAAACCTTCCCCAGGGTCCTGGCTTTGCTTCCAGAGAGCACCATGTGCAGGCGCAAGTTCTCCTGGGATTGTTGGCCCCAAGAGTGACTGACATCATGATGGCCAATGCCCTACCTGCCCTGCCAGCCCAGAGACCCTCAGAAAGGGGGGAAGTTGGATGGGAAGACCCCCAGCACACAGGTCCCTGGAGGCTGAGCCTCGATGGGAACCCTGCTCTGAGCCCAGCTCCCAGACAGACAGCCCAGCCTCTGCAATCAGCAGTCAGCACCCCAGGGGCAGCCAGGGGAGCTGGCCAGGGACCCAGCTGAGAACAGGGCACTTTCCTAGGCTCTCCACACACACACACACACACACACACACACACACACACACACACACATTCAGAGCATCAGCCATGCCCGTGACCCTGGATCACAGATGGATGGACCACTATACAATGTAGAAGGACTCTGCAGGAGCCCCACCCACAAACACACCCCCAACCAAGCCAGGGGGTCTGCCACCAGCTCATGGAGCTGATGGCATAAGCTCCCAGACAAGAGCTCCTGCACTTGTGCCTCCCCCCAGCACCAAGGTGGCCTTGGCCAGCATCCCCACTCCAGTGCTCCTCACTCCCGGCTTCCAGCAGCATCTCCCTGAAAGATAGATCTAGATACTGTGTCCCATCAATCTCCCACCTTGACTTTTTACTGAGGGTCTGTCCCCTCAGACACTGTTCCGACATGGCATGCCATAAACAAGACTGTCAGCCACACTGTGTGTATAAAACAGCAGCTCAGAGAGCTCAAGGCACTTGCCCTAGTCACACAGCCAGGAAACAGAAGAACCACAGCTGGGCTGAGTCTTGCTCATCCCAGCCCTGGCCCTCTGGGAGACAGGGCCTCCAGGGCAAGGGGTTTCCCCCACCCAGTCTGTGCCTGATTTGTCCAGATGACAGTTCCTGTCAAGCTCAGGGATCCTGCACCCAGCACACAGAGCCCACCCTGCTGCTCAGGCTGCAACCTGGGCCCCAGGACCCCGATCCCCCCCTTGCCTGGGGCACCCACTCTGGCCAGGCCTGGGGGGCACCTGCTGCCCCTGGCACAGCCCCAAGCCCTTCGGAGAAATCTATTTTTATCCGGCAGGAGCCGTTCCTGGAATCCTCCCAGAGCAAGCCCAAGTCCACACGCTGCTAGGGGGGCCTGGAGGGGAGACCCAAGCTGGCCAAGCCCTCACCCACCCACCCGAGAAACCTTCCCAGAATCCTTTCACCCTGCACCCAGAGTCCAGCCCGCCTCATTGACCAGTTGCTGCTGGCCCTTTTCCCCCCACTCCTGTCCTATCCCTTCTCCCTCAGCCACATGCCCTTCTGAGTGGAGAGTGGTCCAGCCCCAGGAAAGACATATCCCGAAGGCCAGACATAGAGGATGTCAATTCCACCCCGCCTCCTGTACAGGACCTGGCACCAGGAGGACCCCCCCACACACACTTGTTTGTGGACAAATGACCCAACGTTCTGGGCAGAGGTCCAGATCTGGGAAATGTCCAGAACCCATCACGGGATCTCAGCCCCTGAGGTCCAGAGGAACCTCAAAGGTCACCTACGCCATCTAATCCTGAGCTTGCACACCCCAGCCTGCTCACTACTTTTTGGCAGCGTCTTCTGCCTTCGGGAAGCTCCCCAAGTTATCAGTTCCTCCCTCTAGTGCCTCCTGAGTGCTCAGTGCTGGGATAGGGACCAGCAGGAGGAGAACTCCCAAGCAGAATAAGCCAGCACAGCAGGCAGGCACTGCAGAAGGCAGAGTTGCAGGATCTGGTAATCAGGAAAGGCTTCCTGGAGGCGATGGCCAGTAGGGGAGACAGACATGCTCCTCATGTCCAGAACCGCATCGTCAGGGCTTGACCAACTGCTCCAACTTCCTGTGCGACCCAGGGCCAGCGCTTGCCCTCTCTGGGGCCCGTGGCCTCCTCTATAAATGGAGACATTGCCAAGGAGGAAAGCCACTTTCCAAGGTACTGGCAGCTCCCAGCTGGTCACGGGGCACCCCACTGTGGCCTGGAAGCAGAACCGTGTGAAGCAGGCTTCAGTTTCCATGGGGCCTGGCACCTGTTCTACCCGGCAGGATCTCAAGGTGGAGAAGACACTCCCCGGAGCTCGGCAGCTGACCCACAAGCCCTACACAGGGTCACCTTGCCACATACATGGCTTTTGTGGTGCCCATAGGGCATGGTGCTGATTTGCTTACCCATGTGGTCTGCCTGTCAAGGCCACCCTCTCATTCTGTCAGCCATCGGCACTGCCTGGGCAGGCCACAGCTCCACCACAGACCAGAGAACTGCGATTGTCACCTTCACAGGCAGGCAGGCGGCACAGGCAAGAGCAAAGCGCTGCCTTGATATTTCCAGTCCCTCAGGGGGTTGTTAAACCCAGGATGACAACAGATGACCATCTATGTTGCGGTTATGCACAGTAAGCCCAAAGGGTCAAACAGATTAGAAGTCCTTCATTTATTGAGGGGGGAGGTCTGTGTCCCTGACGCTCCACTAATTTATTTGGTACAAGAGGGTTTAACATGGCCCCATAGGTAAGTAGGGATCAAAGGTTTACACCAGAGCAGGAGAGGCTGTTGTCAAATCCATCTGGGCTAATAATGGCCATACCAACCATGGATCACCTGTGTGGCAACTGGTTCCTGCCCCCCAGCACCTCCAAGGTCACACGAAGTCGGGGTGACCTGAGCCAGCCCCATGCACACCGCTGTCCTGAGCAATTATTCACAACCCTGTTTCCACTCCCCAATGTGACGATATATGATTGATCGTTCCATCACTGTGATGACCGTCATTCAACAAAGAGGACATGGGCACAAAGGGGCTCTGTAAATACCAGGGCCAAACACCAGGCTGGTTCCCACTGCACTGTGACCCCATCCCACCTCCTGACAGTGCAGCCCGGTCACCCTCTTCCTGTTCCATTGAGGCCACAACTGGGAGGCTGAGGACACATGACAATATCAGAGCCTGGAAGGAGAGGGTACATTTCCACGTGGTCCAGTCAGCTCTGCAAGGAAAAGGCTGCTTCCTTTACCAGGGTGGTCCCTCACCCCTTTTGACTGAGGAAACCACTGAGGCTGCAGCTCAGCTGCCAGCATGAACAGGAAGGCCTGGGGTCCCCTGGCCCTGCTGCTCTCTTGAGGTCTGCCCCTGGGGTGGCAACATCCAGGCCTCTGGCCACCCCACCGTCCACACCCTAGCCCCTCCACCCCAGGGCCCACCGAGCCCACCAGGAGCCCTCAGACACTCACCGAGTCCCAAGTCCTGGAGTCCCTCAGTGGCCGCGCCCCCAGCCTGGCTTTATCCTGGTCCAATTGCCCGCCCTCCCGCGTCAAAGGCCCCAGACCCCCACCCGCCCTTAATAGGCAGGGAGGCTGGGGCACAGGCAGGGGCAGCCCTGGGAGGTTCCTGCCGCCCAGCTTTTGGCTCCCCCCTCGGAGGGCAGCCAACAGCTGGACAGGGGATCTGGGACACGGGTCTGAGGTCACAGGGGGCACCCTGGTCCCAGGAGGAGGGAAGGAAAGCCCCTCCCCCAATGGGGAGGGCTCTGGGGCCCAAAGGATAGGGCAGTCCCCAGGGCCCTGTAACTAGAGGCAGCCAGAGCTGGATGGGGCAGGAGCAGGCAAGAGGTGCAGGAACAGAGCCAGAGGGGAGGGGAGTCCAGGCTCCAAGGCCCAGACCTTGCAACTGGCAGGGGAGTGTGGTTGGCAGGGGGCAGGCAGCCTGAGGGCTCCCCAGGTCTCTGGCCTGTCTCCCTTGCCTGTCTCCCCTGCTGGAGGCTGGGAAGTGGGTCCTAGGGTCCTTTCCTTACTGGGCCAGCTGGCTGCACTCCCCCACCCCCACCTGCCCACACAGAAGCAGCCTGCCCTTAACCTAAACACTGCCCCTATCCCTCCCCAGCCTGCTCAGGAGGCCACAGGGTCTCTTCTGTCCAGGTAGCAGCCCAGGTTCTCCCAAGCGCCCTCTGAGCTCAGAGGCATTCAGTTCGGCATTCAGTTTGTCCTGTTGTGGCTGTTTCCTCCCTGAGGAAGGAGGGACAAGGTCAGCTAGTGAGCAAGTTAACCCATCCCACCCAGGCCTGAGCTCCAGCACTGAGGAAATGGGAGGGAGCCCCCACCCATGAAGGCGGTGCTGTTCCTGCCTCCCAGGGCCAAGGTCAGTGGCCCTTCCCTGGCCAGGATGCTGCCCCAGTTATGGTGACATCAGGAAGGGTGGAGCCCTCTCCCCCTACCCTGGATGGGATGTGGGAGATCTCAGGCCAGTCCAGCCCCCTGTAGTGAAACTTCTGGGGCAGAGGGAGATCACCAAGAAGTCCATGCTTATGCCCACCCCTTAGGGGAGCAGTGGGGAGCAATAGCTGGAGGAAGGGCCTACTCTTTGCCACCCAGGCATCCCACCAGCCTAGGCCCCTGAAGAGCAGGGCCACGTCTAACCCCCTCTTAACATCCCCCCAGGTGGAAATGAGCCCCAGAGGACATTGTCCACAGTGGACAGGACAGCTCTATGACAGTTGCCCAGTCAGCAGCTCGGAAAGGACTCCCAGTGCTCACCACCCACCTCCCAGCAAGACTGGGAACACAATGTGGACACAGCCTGGGGCACTCCATCAACATGTATGTGTAAATACAATCTTGCCACAAATAGGGAAATCCAGACCAGATGGCTCTGCTGGGAGGGTGGGGACCCCTGCCTAGCACCACCATGCCCTGCACATACTATTCTCCCTGCCCTTAGGTCCATGCCCCCTCTTCCACCCAGGAGGCCACCACCAGGCCAGATGGCAGACTGGACAGGGTGAGCTCTCTGGCCTCACACTGCTAAGGACCTCCACCCAGCCTTTGGCTTTGACCTCCAAGATGGATTATCCACCTTTCTGAGGCCCAGGAGCCCTGCCTTGGTAGCCAGAGGACTGGAACCATTGGGCAAAGCCTCCCACTGTGGGCCCTGGGCCCACCACTGCCCATCCTGGCCCCAGCCCAGCCATCTTGGAATGGACATGGCTGGACTCATCCGTGGTTCCAAAACCTCATCTTGGTCCCTGGCAGGTTCCTAGGCCTCACCATCTCGCCCCGGGCCCCCGGCATCTGCATTTACACACATGCTAGGCTGACTCTGGGCTACTGGCAGCAGTGTTTCTTAGGCACACAGTGCCTCACCCCAGTCTCCCTGCTTGTGGAGCCCCCAGTCCCAGAGGCCTGGTTGTCTCAGGTGCTGGCAGCAGCTTCCAGACCAGAGCCCATTACTCTGGAATATGGTTGTCAGATCAGGAATTCCCCGTCCTCAGGTTCTAGATGGGAGTAACCGCATCTAGAAAGATGGATAATCCATCTTGGAGGTCAAAGCCAAAGGCTGGGTGGAGGTTCCGCCCTGGACTCGGTGTCAGACCTGTGCCCACAGTCCCAGGCACTTTCCTACTGGCACCAACTCCTGGCACCACGCACCACGTCTCCAAGGCCCCTAAAGGCCATGCCCTGAACAGGCGTGGAGCGCCAGCAGGACATGGAGTTTCTAGACCCACTTGGACCTAATGGCTCCTGAGAGGCCCTCAAACGTCGCCCCCAGGCCCCCAGCTCAGCCCTGCCAAGAATGAGGAGGCCCCCCAAGAGGTGCCCGATCCTGACCCCTGAAAGCTCAGGGCCTCCATGGCTCACCAGGCAGCACCTGCCCCTCCTGTGTGGCACACACAGGACCTTCAGCAGTCAAAGGAACCCTTGGGCACAACCAGGCTTCAGAGGACTTGGGTGGGTGCCGTGGCCCTCACAGAGGGTCCTTGTGGCCTGACAGTCCCTCTCTATGGCCTGGAGGAGGCTGCCACCAAGTCCTTACCCACAAGGTGAGAAAACAGGTAGCCGTGGAGGTGTTGCATGGTCTGGAGGGTGGGGTGGTCTCCGGTTAAGCTGGCTCTGCAGCAAGGATGCAGAATTCACTGGATTCCATGCGCCCACCTGAACAGAGCCAGTCTGTGGACCCAGCCCCTCTCCACCAAGGAGCAGCTATGGTTCCTTGGGACCCCTGGACAATGCAGGGACAGAACCCCTAAGCCAAGGAGAGGTTGTCATCTTGCAGCCAGCTCCCACAGGCCATGCAACCCCTCACGGCCACTCCCCAGCCAGGGAGCAGGGTGAGATCTCACCCCCGCACCGTCAGACAAGGCAGCCAATCCCCTGTGCCCACCTAGCCACCCTGTACCCACTTGGGAGGTGAGGAGCAAGCTGGCCTGTCCTCAGACTTAGGACCCTGTCAGCAGGGTGCCCAGGAAGCTTGTGGGCCCCCAGAGTGGCAGAACCTTGGGACATTGTGGTGTGGGGGCCCCTTCTGCTCACCACCACCCCCGGAAGCCTGGCCAGAGCAGGAGGCAGGCACACCCTACCCATCATAGAAGATGAACATGGGCTACCTACGGCTCAGCTCACACTCAGCCCCTGCCCAGCTCACAATTCCTCAAGCATCCCATGAATGTCCCTTTCCTGGGCCCAGTGTCTAGTCCTGTGAAATAGAGGAAGGCCTGAGGACCCCTGCCCATAATGGCTTCACATGGTGCCCTCGGCACAGACCCGTCCCCACATCCATCCTCATGGCAGTCCTGGAAGGCACCATCATCCCATTTTATGGATGAGGAAACTGAGGCTCAAGCTATGCAGTCAGTGGCTTGCCTGAGGCACACAGATAGGAGGGGCTGAGCCAGGATTCAGACCCAGCCCAGGATGGGCACTTTCTGTGCATTTTTCTCCTTAAAACATCCCTTAAAGGGGAGTGAAGCCCAGCCCTCTGACAGATGTCAGGACTCCAGGAGTCCCCTCACCCAGCTCCTGCTTTATTCCCTGGGAGCCCCTCCCTGGCCCCGCCTGGAGTACAAAGCCCCTAGGGGTCAGGCGAGCAGGAAGGGGGAGCGAGATTGTGGAGGTAGCCAGGGCCCCTGGCCAAGGTCTGGGTGGACACACGTCAGAGGAGCCTGCGGGAGCCGCGGGAAAGAGCTCTGACCTGGCCTCGGAGGCCACATCCAAAATAACCAGCCCCACCACCCTGCGAGGACTCGGCTGGGCAGAAGTAGGCCTCTTCGCCCCTGGCGCTGCCAAGCTGGGTGTGGTAGGTCACAGTTATTTCTGGTTTTGTCTGGCAGCAAGATGCAGACCTCCCCCCCCCCCCCCATGCCTCCAAATTGCCAGTGCAAAAGAGGCGGCTGAGACCCAGTGAGGCAGGACACACAGGACAGGGGCCTGAAGAGTTCCCAAGGTGCAGAGGTCCTGCTGGGGACCCTGAGCTGCTGACCTTTCCTTTCATCCATCTTTGAAGAAAAATGTATGGGGACAGAACAGGTGAGGGACTCGCTTTAGTGGTGGCCAAGCATGTGCCCACATTACCCCATCCGACCCCTGCGCTACTCTGTGAGCCCCTTACAGGCAAGGACCTGAGGTAAGGGGCTGCATGGCCACCAAGGCCCCACCCCATACCTTGCATCCCCTTACCGGGCAGAAGTGCCTACCCAGGAGCCCAGGCTCTGCGGATCTGCAGGAGGCAGACCCCCCACTGGGGAGGAACTGACAGATCCCCACAAACAAGAAAGCAGGCCACACACATCAGGGGTGATTCGGGTGCCTGTCCCTAAGCCTCCACTCATTCACTCAACAAAAACTGGTGCGAGGCACCTGCTCAGGCAGAAGGAGGGACTCTGAGGTCAGTATCCCAGCACTGGGGTTCCCACCATGTCCCAGCACCGGACCAGTGTTAGCTGCACTCTCGATGCTAAGAAAGTCCCTCCATGTTGGGAGCCCTGGGCAGAGCCAGGTTAATCCTATTTTGAAGACTTTAACCCAGAGCCTGCTCAAGCCAGATGGTGCAGGCAGGGGAGGGATTTTAACTTTGAAATTGAGTTAAAATTCACATAACATGACATTCTCAGTTTTAACTATTTTAAAGTATACACTTTGATATTTTTTAGTATATTCAGTGTTTTGTAATTGTCACCCAGACAATTCCAGAACATTTCCATCACCCCAAAAAGAAACCCCATATCCATTAGCAGTCACTCCCCTTTCTTCTCCCCCAGCCCCTGTCAACCATCCAACCACTTTCTATCTCTACAAATTCACTACTCTGGACATTTCACAGAAGTGTAATCACACACTGGGTGGTCTTTTGTGTCTGGCTTCTTTCACTAGGCATCATGCCTTCCAGGGCCATCCATGTGGTGGCACATGTCAGAACGCCACTCCTTTTCATGGCTGGGTAACATTCCATATGTGGAGAGTCCACACTTTGCTATCTGCTCCCCGGCTGACGGACATTTGGGTCATTCCAGGTCCGCATGCATTTCACCCTCGGGGACTAAGCAGCGTCACACACGTGTCAGCATCTTCAAAGGCTGCTCCCTCCCTCCCTCCCTCCCTTTCCTGTCCTGGTCCACCTAGTACCTCCTCACAAGGCAGCGGGGCAAGGCCAACCCCACTCAGACCTGAGGTCAGCCTGGCTCTGCCTTGGGAGGTAGCCAGTCCTCTGGGAATGGGGCCCCACACCCCGAGGGCAGCTGTGAGGTTGGCTCATAGACCAGTGGGGTTGACACATGGCCTATGCTTGGGAGTGTCCAGCGACCCTCCTGGGACATGCCCACTGTCGCCTGTCCTCAGCCCACCGATGTCCCCAGAACACTCACTGTCGCCCAGGACTGGCCGATGGACACACCTCCCAGCAACATGCTCTGGGATCCCAGATCCTGCCCCAAGCCCTGGTTCTCACGCTCATTTCCTCATGGGGGTGGGGGAGACTTGCTCTGGCCCGAAACCCCAGCAGCTCTCAGGAAGGGCTTTGCCCATAAGGACCCTGAGCCAGAGGCTTCCAAAGGGAGGGATGAAGGGAGGGGAGGGGAAGAAGGAACCAGCTAGGGGCTGCTCCTTGGCCTCCCCACGGCTGACTGGGCAGAGCTGTCTGACCCTTGAGCCCGCCAGGTCCTCCTGAAGGACAGAGGCCTGGGCAGGCATGAGGCAGCCAAGCACACAGGATGCAGGGTCCCACTGGAGTCAACATCCCTCCTAGAGCCGGGCAGGCCCAGCGGGCAGTGCCTGTGGGAACGGTCTGCAGGCCCTGCCGGCCAGTTAGTGGACACTGGGGCAGCCTCAAATGCCAGGGCAACTAAGTGTGTCCTGAGGGGCAGAGGCCCAGGCCCTGATCCTGCTTCAGGTATGTCCAGCCTGCAGGGTGATAGAGGGGAGGGGTGTATAAGGTAGGGGCTGGTGGGGGAGAAAAAGGGCCTCACCCGCCCTACTGCCACCATCCCCGCCCCAGACCTTGCCTCCCACCACTCCCCTGACATCGCACTAACCATCCAGGGCTGAGGCTGCAGTGGCCTCCTCAGTGCCCAGAGACTGTGGCTTCATGGGCCAGGCCCCTGCCGGGCCTCACCTGGGGCTTGTATGCAAAAGGGGTGGCTGATCGAGAGACAGACAGATGGACATGCCGTCTGAACAGTTCAAGCCATGCTTTAGCCACGCGGGCCCCGGAGCGCCCAGCTCTGCCCACTCTGCCCTCATTCCCTGCCCCAAAAGCTCCACCTGGGGGCCCCCAGTTGCTGGCTGTCCTCTGACCTCACAGGCTTGAGGGCCCCTGGGGACAGCCCTTCGGGTGACTTCCTGCCAGGGAGTCTGGGGGAGGGGTAAACAAGGCCTCCAGATGGCTTCTTTCCCTGCGGGCAGAAGCAGCGTGGGAACAGCCCAGCCCCCAGCGAGGGGAGGACGGTGAGAGCAGGGGTGGGCGGCAGCACCCATCCGCAGAGCCCCTACTGCGCACCGGGCCACCCGGACCCCCCACACCTCCTAGAATCCCCAGAAAAGGGCTCCACACCCTCACTTACAGAGGGGGAAACTGAGGCACAAACCGGCGATTACACCAGGCTGAGCTATCCAGCCACCAGGTGCCTCTTTCATCACCAGCCTGTCACCACACCAGCGGAAGTGGCTCCTCTCAGCCCATTTCAGTGATAGGATAGCCGCGGCCACAGAGTAAAGGGTCTCCCAGGACAGGATGGGCGTGGCTGTGTTGGGATGGGTCTGCTCCCACCTGTCCCCCCCACACACTTAGAGGCTCCTCTCTGCCCCCTCTGTAAACAAGGGCACAGGCAAGGACCGCACAACCCAGCCGAAGCTGCACCTAACACTGACACGCCCTCCTTCATCCAGTCCACTTCCCCACCTGCCACCTGGCAGGGGTGTCCTCACCTGGGAAGCAGGGGGGAACAGTAGCTTCACACAGCTGACCATGAGGATGAACGGAGGTGCCCAGGACAGGCACCCTGACAGCCCAGAGCAGCTCAAGATGGTGCCACTGGCTTCCATGGTGCTGTGAACTCAGGCCTGAGCCCTGGAGAGCCTGCCTTCACCCAGCTCCCCTCCTGGAGCCACTCCTTCCAACCACTGTGATGCCCATGTCCTTCAAGCCCAGGTCAGATGCCACCTCCTCCCAGAAGCCCACCATGACTTCCTGCCCCTACACAACCTCAGTCTTGGGGACGCACACTCCGGGAAGGTAACTGCTGTCTCCTGCAGGTCCTGTTCACCCACAGGCCCCTCTCAGGATCAGGACCTCCTCTGTCTGCCTTCTCCCATCCCCCATGGGGGCCAATACAAGCCTGAACAGCCCCCTCAAGAGGCACAGGAGCAAGGTCAAGCAATAACCTGCATCCCCACCCCCTGTCTGCAACTGCCAAGATGGAGTTAATGGGGTGGGAGGGATGCATGCTAGGCCCTGTGGCCCCTGCGGGTCCTCCCCCTGCAGCCGAAGGCTGTAACTATGGGGCCAAGAGGAGCTCACATGGGCAACCAGGTGCACCTCCCCAACTGCCCCCAGCCCTGTTTCTAAGAGGCTTTCAGGAGGGGCCTGACAAACGAGGGTCCCTCCGGATCGGGCCCTGGGCCCACGGGTGGAGTCAGGAGGAGGTGCACAGTGAACATTAAGGAAATTTTATGTGAGATACCAAACAGCAAGTGTGGGCCATCTGCTCTCCAGCAACTGAGCCAGCCCCAGAGCCCGGACCCCACAGCAGTTAGAATTTCCTGGGCTGTTTGAACCACTCAGGGGACATCACCGACTCTGTGATTAGAACAGCAGCATAGTGAGCGCACTGATCCAATGTTGTCCCTCTCCCATGGGTGGTCCTGGGGCCTGTCACTGCACAACCTGACAGAGAGGGAAACTGAGGCACCCAAAGACGGCACCACTCAAGGTCGCAGGCCTTGAACGGCATCATGGTGAGCCTGCAGTGATCTGGTCAAATGAGGAAGATGCAGGCTTGGAAGCAGGCCCCGGGACTCCGGTGGCTGATGCTTAACCACCAAGGCCACTGGCTTTGTCCTGACTCCCCACCCAGTCTGCTGCGAGGTCCATGGGCTATCCAAGCTCCCCATTCTCCAGACAAGGAAACTGAGGCCCAGGAAGGACAGGGACAGGCCCTGGGTCACCCAGAGAGGCCTGGCAGACCTGGGCTTTGCCTCTGGGCTCCCTAGGGCCATGTGGAGGGGACAGTGGGGTCATTGTGGAGGGCCCTGGGCACCCCCTGAATTCCATATGGCAATTCCCAGCAGATGTGCCACTGGGCAGCCGGCCAGAGAGAAGTGAAGCCCAGAGGACATTCAGCAACTGACCCGACAGGAGATGAAGGAGAGAAAATGTTTGCTTTGGCAGAGCCAGTCCGGTGTCCCAGCACCAAGGGACGAGGCAGAGTAGACAAGCCGGCGAAGCCCACTGTATATCCATGGGGGCGATGGTGGACCGGGCAGGCAGACAGGCACTCAGGTGGGTGGCAGGGAGTCCTCTACGCCCTCCATACTCCATGCCTTTCCAGGAAGCCTGAGTCACAAGAAGGGCCCCAGAGCCAGGAGAGTAGCCGGGAGCACTGGTCCCACGGGAAGCGGACAGGGCAGGGCCGCCTGCCCTCCAGCCAGCCCGCCTCCTCCAGCTGGGCCAGCCCCGCTTCAGCTTCGGGGTATCTGCTAGTGAGGGCGTGGGAACAGTCTCCTGCAGCTCCCAGGGGAGGCTGGGGGGATGGGGAAGCTGGTACAGCAGGTCCAAGGCCCCTTCTACAGAAAGGAAAACTGAGGCCCATAAGGGAGCTTGCAGAAGCAAATCTGCCATACAATAAGGCCTGGGCAAGGGTGGGCACAGGCCCCAAGCAAGGCTCGGGAGGGGAAGGGGGCAGCCATTGCACAGGAATTGGGCCTGGCTGCAGCCCTCCGCTCAACCCCAACCTGGGCTTGCCTTCCAGTTTGCCAACAGGGAGGCTCCCCAGCCTGTCCCCTGGGCCCACAGGGAAGGGGGGTGTTTTTCACCTCCCTGTTCCTGGCATTAGTGTGGGGATGGAAGGACAGTCCAGCAGTTCACCCACTGGCATCATGCCACCAGGTCCTGACCACGCTCTGCAGAGGAGGGACCACCACCCCCATTCTGCAGATTAGGAAACTGAAGCTCAGTTAAGGCAGAGCTGGGATTTGAACCCAAGTCTGGGGAGACCAGAACTGCACCACTGCCACGAGTGGGTAGTCAGGGCAGGAAGGAGCAATGAGAGGAATCCCGGGTCTACTTTACAGAGAAGGTCAAGGCTGAGCAGGGAAAGGTGGAGTCAGAGCACAGGCCTGAATTCCAGACTCCCAAGTCCGCACAGCAATGGAGGGTCCCATCCCTGCCCACCCTGTCACTGGACCTGCCCGCCACTCCCAGAAGCTTGGCAGAGCAAGCTGGGCAGGGCTGGCAGGAGGAGGTGGGCTTGGAGGATCTAAGCAGGCAAGGGATCCTCTGGGGCAGGCAGGATTAGCAGACTAGCTCCCAGGACAAGGACAGGTCGGTGCTAAGTGGATTTCCAGAAAGCAGCCTCCAGCCCAGCAGGCCTGGCCCCGGAAGGGGCAGGGCCACAGAGGAGGGGCCCTGGCAGAGGGCTAGAGCCAGCCACCAGCAGTGGGTGGGTAGCACCAGCAGCAGCTTTCGAGCCCCTACACTGGGCTGCACACTTTAACCTCTCCTCACCTCAGTTTCCCCATCTGTAAAGTGGGGTCATAATGGGTGCGAGGAATACATATAGAACAAGAGGAGTAGCCTCAGGGATTGGAGCCCTGGTGGCCACCTCGCACCCCCTGCCCACCCCCATCTCAGCTGCAGCAGCCCGGGCCAGTTCTGAGCACTCTCGGACCCCCCTCACCCTGACAGTACTACCCCCAGGCACGCCAAGCCCCAAAGGTGTTAACGCCCAGGCCAGCCCTTGCCAGTGGGCATGCACCCAGCCTCTGATCTGCAGAAGGTGCTCCTGGGGGTGTCCAGAACACTGCTCAGGAGGGCCGGGACATGTGGACAGACCTCCATGATCTCCCACATGCTGGCTATCCTGCCCCCTCACTCCCCTGGGATCATCCCAAATAAATCCCCTGCGCCCAAGTCCCCACCTCAGTCTTGGCCAACAGGGACCCAGCAGAGCAACCACATTCCAAATGTGAAGAGGAGAGCGGACAGGAGTAGCAGGACTTGGGGGTGAAGGAGCTGTGGGGCAATTTTTCATTTCTCTCATTCCCAAATTTGCAATAATGCAACCATGTTACTTAAATGATGAAAAGCTTGCTTGTGTATCTGCTATGCAGTGGATTTATGCTGTGAAACAAGTCACCTCAAACTTAGCTGAAATGGCAATAATCACGTGTGCTCTCTCGGGGCCTATGGGTCAGCGTTCCGGTGGCTTTGCTGGCAGTGTGGCTCAGGTTCTCAGGAGGGTGGTCATGGCCCCGCCACACCATCTGAAGGCTCCCCGGGGCAGGGGGTGCTGCTGTCTCAGCTGGCGACCCTGAGTGTCCCTGTCCCTCCCTGTTGAGCAGACCTCTGAGGGGTGGCAGGTAGGCTGGCTTCCCAGGTCCAGCACCCCGGAGAGCAAGCTGCAATGCAGTCACAGTCCAGCCTCCAAAGCCACACACATCCTCTGGGTGGTTTCCGTGGGTCACGCAGGCCAGCCCTGAGTCACTGTGGGGATGGCAGTGTGGGCTTCAGGGGCCAGCAACCCTTAGGGCTTTGCCCAGAGGCCAGGCAACTGCAGGGTGAGCTTGGCTCCCTGCGGGGAGGCAGGGTCTTCCGTAGAGGGGCCACTGTTCTTCAGCCTGGGGTTCTAAAACCACCAATGAAGTGGGGTGTGGGGGCTTCGGGGGACATCTGAGCAGGATTCCCTATGGGGGCAGGGCCCCCAACAAGGCCTGGAAGATGCAGCTGTTTCCCACTTTCTGGTCTAGACTCCTCATGGTTCTGACACATTCTGAATGGAGTGCTGGGGTGCCCTGGGGGGCTGAAGACTGGAACCAGCCCCCACCCAGACAGCCCCCACTCTCAGCCCTCAGGAGCACCCAGGCATCTGCATTAGAGGGGAAGCCTACTGGTGTTAGGCAGGTGAGTGGGGATAAGTGCTCCAATATATGCAAAGGGGGCCACAGCCAGGTGTGTCCCCAACCAACCCTGCTGGCCAGGGGCCCATCTGCATTTGAGGGCCTCCAGCTCTGTACCTGGAGCCCACCCCCTCCCACCATGCACCAGGTCAAGCCCACCTGCTGGCCTTTGCACAAGCCGTGCCCTCCCCCGGGACGCTGCAGCAGAGACGCTGAGGCCCCATTGTCCAGGGTCCCCACCAGTGAGGAGACTGGACATCCACACCGCCCATGTTCCTAACTGAACAGTTAGGGCTAGAAGGCTTGGGGTGGGCACCTCTGGGCGCTGGCCAGGGAATGGGTGTCAGGCATGCTGCGTGGGCGCCCCCTTGTGGTGCCTGTGGGCAGGGACCGCTGCAGGGTGAGGAAGGGCCCTCTCCAAGCCCTGACTCTCCTCCCCTCCTCTACCTCGCCCTCCCTGCCTCTTGTCTCCCAATTCAGGGACCTTCATTTAACCTGGAAGGACAGGACTAGGAACTTCAATGTCAGTAACAGGGTTGCTTTCCTGGTTTGGATGTGGAAACTGCCCTCAGCCCAGTGGGTTTCACCAGGGTCCAAGAGGGCCCCTGGAGAATGGGGGGCAGGGATGATACCTGCCGGGGACTCAGGGTGGGTGGGCAGGAGCGAGCAAGGTGCCCTTCCCAACTCAGGGCCCCCAAGAAGGGCAAAAGGGCACTTCCAAACCTGCGTGGGTGAGGTGGGCAAGCTGGGGTTGGGGGAGGGGCAGGTAGAAGGCAAATCCTCACTCTCCCCGTCCTGGCTGTTGGGGTCCCCCCACTTTGGTCACTGATGCTCTGCTGCCTCTGGTGGGGCCTCCTCTGCAGACTTTGGGGGTCCTCTACATGGGGGGTCCTCTACATTGGGGGTCCCCTACATTGGGGGCGAGCTTGCTGAAACAGGGCTGGTGGAGCAGCAGCCCCATGTTTCAGCTGTAGGACTCCCACCTGTCACTGCCAACCCACCAGGGGTTCTGTCTGTGCTCTCCTTCCCTTGGTCCTTTGAACCCCTCATCCCACCCTGGACAAGCCCTAATCCCACTCACCCTTCCAGGACCAAAGCAGATGTTTCCTCCTCCAGGAACCCTCCTGTCCTCACCGTCTTTCCTTCCACAGGTACTGTACTCCCATCTCCTGTGTACAAACTTCTGTGAGGGGTGCAACAGCCCCTTCGATGCCCACTGAGGCACCCCAACTGTGGACTGTGCCAAGGGGAGTTCTCTGGCCTCGGTGGCTGGGCAGGTGTGGTGGGCTGACAGTTGGAACACCTGCCCTCCCTACAGTGTTGGGGGTGAAAAGTGAGACACTCTCAGGCTGACGCCTGAGGCTTTGTGCGGCTGGATCCTGACACTCAGAGGCCTCTCCTAGGACCACAGTCTCCGTGAGTGGAAGTGCCAGGGGTACCCTGCATCCCCAGCAGCGGCACTCAGGGACGTGATCCATGTGGCCACACAGGAGATGCAGAGGCCAGAGAGCTTCAGCACCTGCATTTGGTGTCCACCAGGGGACAGCACGGCTCGCCAGAGCCCAGCTCCCTGACTGGCTCTAAAGGGGATGGGACCCCACAACTTGTCTCTCCACCTCTGGCCGCTGACCTCCCTCCCAACATGGGGCTGCTGCTCGCCCAGAGGAGCCCGAGTTATCACCTTGAATTTATTCATAATCCTGAGAGCTTCATTTGAAAACCTGCTACATGCGAGATCTGTACCAGTCCCCATGCCCACGACCGTCTCAGGCAGAAACAGTGACAAAGATTCAGGGATCTCCGTGAGCATGTGTCGGGGATGACAGCATCTGGTCCCTCCACGAAACACACCTGACCCTACATATGCTCTGAGGTGGGGCTGCTAACTCCCTGGAAATGGGGGCACATGGGAACAGTGACTACAGAGAACAGCCCTGAGCGGAGTGACATCCAGGTGTGTGCCCCACAGAGCTCAAAGCAGGAGCTCCACCCAACCTGCTCACAAGTGTGTCTGAAGCTATGGTAGCGACAGCTGGGGCAGAAATGACCCCAGCACGCACCAGCGGACGGAAGAAGCAAACGCGACCTGTCGTACAAGGGTATTGCTCACCTGCGCTACGTGCATGGACCTTGAGAACAGATGTGTGAAAGGATCCAGACACAGAGGCCACACGTTCCCTTTCTGTGCAATGTCAGGACAGGCAGATCCTCAGAGTGAGAAAGCAGGTCAGTGGTTGCCGGGGACTAGGGGAGGGAATGGGGGTAACTGCTTAGTGGGTATGGGGTTTCTTTTGGGGGCAATGGAAATGTTCTAGAATTAGTGGTGATGGCCACACCCCTCCTTGGATGGCCACTGTCTAAGCTGTTCTCTATGCTGGTAACGCCTTCCCCTCAACTGGTCTTTGGTTTGCTCTCCAGTCTTCACAGAAAACCAGTTCAGGTGTTGCTTCCATCAGGAAGTCTTCCTGGGCTCCTCCTTTGAGGGGGCAGGGGCCTGGAAGTCTGGGGCTACATCTCAGGTCTGTCCCTGGCCTGATGGGTGACCTCTGAGTCCCTGAGGACTCACCTGTGAAATGGGGACAGTGACAGGGCTGGGGTCAGTGCTACACAAGACACTGTGTAGAAGGGTACCCCAAAACCCCCTGCAGTCCCTGCACTCCCTCCGCCAGCCAGAACAAACTCAGGCCTCCCTCCCACACCTGGAGCTCCCCATGACAGCCCCGCATAAACAGCCGTGCTGAGGGAGGAGAAGTGTCAGCTGGCCTTAAACAAACCTGCGGGACAAGGAGCAGGCCCGCAGCGGCTCGGGCCGCAGGGAGAGCGGGGCTGAGACAGGATTTGATTTACAGGGGGAGGAATAATTACCAACCAAGCCTTGGACAAAGTAAAGTCCATTTGTTCTTGAACAGATGGAGGGATGGACAGATGGAGAGATGGAAGGAGGGAGGGAGGGAGGGAGGGAGGGAGGGAGGGAGGGAGGGAGGGAGGGAGGGAGGGAGGGAGGGAGGGAGGGTTCTGCCCACCTGAGACTATCCTCTGACAGTGACTAAGTGTTAGGCAGGGTCTAGGTTGGACACTGGGAGTTAGCGGGCTGGTACCCCAGTGTCCGCTCCAACCAGCATCTCAGTGAGCTGACAGGAGCCAAGGTCCGTGAGGCCCAGCCTGGGCATCTGTATTTGATGGAAGCTCCACAGTGGTCCTGGTGCACTCCCACCCATTGGACCCTGCATGGCCACGCGTGGCCCCTGAAACACACCTGTTGTCTCTCTTACTCCTCGCTGCAGGGCTGTCCTCGCCCTGCAGATGGGAAGCAGAGGCTCGGAGAGGCTAAGGGGCCTGTCTCAGGTAGGAGGCAGTGGGACCAGGATTAGAATCCAAATCTGTCATTTCAAAATGCCCCATCACATCGTCTGAGGCCCCATCCCAGTCTCTCCAACCTCTTGGGGAACCAGGCTGGGGTCAGAAATCAGCACCAGAAAGAGGGTCCAGGGCATGGGGGCAGAGACAGTTTCCCAGCCTGTCCTGGCACTTACCCTCCACCTCACTGTGTGACCACAGGGGCCTTGCCCACCTGCAGAGAGGGGCCTGGACTAAAACGTGTTCTAACCTGCAAGGGCCTGGATGCTCACAGACCCTCGAGATACAAACAGACAATTTCACATACAAATTCTGGGGTTCCTGGGCCCTGAATTGGAGGACTGGGACCGACCTCCCAGCTGAAAGAATAGGAGATTCTCAGAGCCTCCTCCTATGGAGAATGGTTTTGATTCCCTTTTTAAAATTTTTATTTAAGTAGAGTTCACATACCCCATTATATGAGTTTCAGGTGTACAACATAGGTATTCAACATCTATATACCTTATGAAGTGATCATTACACACAGTTATTAGATATTATTGACATATTGCCTGTCCCCATACTGCAGGTCTCCGCGGTCCCACTCCCAGTGGCCTCCAATTCAGATGTCGCCTCCTTCAGGAAGCCTTCCTGGCCTGGCAGTTAAGCGGGCTGGTACCCCAGTGTCCCACGAGTCAGCAGAGATCTTGGTGGTCAGGAGCTGCCCTTGAATCAGCTGCTCCCTCACAGCTTCCTGTGGCAACTGTCACTCCCCGGGCTATTTCAGCCGCCTTTGGGACTTTCTCTTATTTGCAGCAGATGTGTTCCTAACTGGTGCGCCCGTGTTGTAGGTCCTTGTGGGGAACCAGCCTATGCCCAGCAGTTGGCCTGGGCTCTGTTCATGCCCAGTAAACGCCAGCCTTGACTGCTGCAGTCACTGTCGATGATCGCATAATGCTATCATCGTCACCATCACCATCATCGTGCCTGTTTGTGGCCGTGAATCCATGACAGATTTTCCTGCCAGATTCAAGACTCTTGAACCCCAACAGAGACGGGCTGAAAGTGCTGGGTCTGGGACAGGAGCCCAGTATGGACACACGGCTCAATTCCTGAGAGCGGGTGGGGAAGGGGACAGAACCTAGAGTCCGTCTCATTAAAGGGCCAGCAGGGCCCAAGGCCCAGACATTCAACCCAACCCTCGTTCCCTCCACTGACTCACCCAAGGTCACCCAGGCAGGGATGGGCAGAGGTGGCTGACCACCAGATAGCTCCTTGACCACGAGCAGCCGTCCTGACAGCCTGAAAACAGGACTTGACCCCCATCCTGGCTCTCACTCCTTCCTGAAGCTCAACCGGCTCCCAGTGCCCCACCTCCTCCGCCATCTAAACACCTTCCAGGTCTGGCGTCTGTCCTCCTGACAGGTCTCATAAGCAGGAAGTAGCCAACAGGCCCTCCCTAGGAGAATCCCAGACAGCATCAGCTCCTTGGGGAGAAAGAAGAGGGCTTGGAGGACTCCTCTGGGGGACCTAGCACCCCCCCTTCCTCATCAGAAAGAGAAACCTCCATGGTCCCATGAGCTTGGCAAGACAGAGGGATCACTGTTTCCTACTTCAGGTGGAGAAGCTGAGACCCGGGCACGGGAAGCCATAGGCCTGTCTCCCACTGCTGGGCAGGTGCTGAGCTAGGACCTGAGCCCAGGTCTTGGGCTCTGAGTCTGGCACTGTCTCCCTCCCACCAGAGCTTCTGAGGACATGGCCAGGGCCCTGGAGGAGCCACAGTAGGAAGAGGGCAGCCCCTCGTGGGCAAGTGCCTGGGCCCAGGTACAGAGAGAATCTGAGCCCAGAGCCGCCAGAAGGCAATGCCCGGCAGGGGTGGGTGGCCGAGCTCCCCTGGAGGCCTCTGGGAAGATGACTCAGGACAATCCAGACCCTTTTGAGGGACAGATACTTCCATAGGGAGGACAACCGCACACTGCATCCCATCAGCAAGGCCTGGGGTTCAGGCCTGACGGAAGCAGATGTCCCAGACCCTGGGGTACATCCCACTGAACCCAAACCTTCTCTGTAAAACATAGCCCTCCCCTCCACAATCACTGCTGTGAAACCTACGGGCTGCCTGCATTTCCAGTACAGGTTTTAGAGAGACAATAAGCGTGACGCTGTGTGTGACGTAACACCCCCTCCAGCAGACATGCTGACCATTCTCAGTGAGCGGGAGGTGTAACGATCCCAGATACGCGTCACCCGGCCGGTCAGTGGATAACGGCCGAGGGCCCCGATGTCAAACTTACTTAACTGCTTTCCCATCTCAGAGCAAATGAGGTTTCAGGACCCTGGGTGGGGGCTGTGGAGGCATGTGGGGTCCATCCTGCACCCCTACCCTGACTGCCCTTTGCCTGCCCACCCCCTGACACTCTGTTCCCCTGCCCTCCCCGCCCACCAACCTGGAGAACTGGCAAGAGCTTTCCGGGAAGCCACCATCCTGGCCAACAGAAACAGCCTCCCACCTCCCGCTCCCACCAGCGGGGTGTCGGGCAGTGAGGAGGAGGGGCGTCCTCCATGGACAGTGGGCCTGACATCCTCCCACCACCCTGGCTGGGCTCTGTCACTGCTGCCCAGATGGACAGACCAGAGGCAGGAAGGAGACAGGCTGGGACATGTCCAGGGCACCCCTGGGAGGCAAGGTCCAACCCAGGCTAGCCCAGGCACCCCCCATGCCTCATCAGCTGAAGGAGGGGCTCTGTGAGAGAAAGGTGGGGGTCACACCCCCGAGTGCCTGGTTCAAATCCTGGCTCCACTTCCCACTAGCCAGGTGCCTCGGGCCCCTTCCCTCTCTGGACCTGTTTCCTACCCTTAACAGGTAGGGCAATACTGACAGTGCATCCCACCCACCCCATCCCCTTCCCCAACCAAGAGGTGGTTGCGCGGCCCTTTGGCGAAGAGGGCAGGGTGAGTGGCATGAAACCCAGCAAGATGAGAGGAAGGTTCAGCCAGAGAGGAGGAGAGTGCACACGGGGAAGAACGTCCCGCTCGTGGAGGGTGTATGCCACCTGGAAGGCTCTTGGAGAGCCTGCAAAGGCAGGAAGGGGTCCAAGTGCCTGTGATGGGGCCACACCAGCCTGAAGCCCTGCTCTGCCTGCCCATTTCTTAAGTGAGTTGGGATTTGCTTTTATTGAGCTCCTACTGTATACCTTCATACACGCTGACCATCAGGGAGGCAGAAACAAGTAAAATTCAGGCCCTGCCCAGGAGCCAAACATCCAGTTAGAGACAGAGTTGGCCTGGGAAAATCCAGACAACTGATTCAGGCCCAAACTGCCCTTGGAGTTCAGGGCCGAAAGAAGTCAGTCAAGGCCGACTTCATGGAAGAGGTGGCCTTGAAGCTGGGATGGGTTTGGGTATAGAGAGAAGTGGAAGGGAAGTCCAGGTGGAGAGAACAGTTGGGGCAAAGGTGGGGTGGGAAGGAGTGCCCCACCCCCAGTGAGGAAAGGCCTCATGGCCATATTTCTGTCTCAAGTGATGAATGGAGCTGTAGCCAATGCAGGGGAGGGCCTGTCCTGGAACCTTTGACCCCAGGCCCTTAGAAGCAACATCTTGGAAGTTTGGGATTACAACATCTTCGAATCAGTGACATTTAGAGCCTGAGGTCTCTGTGTCCCTCTTCTCAGAGGCCATCAGTCCTCCTGACCACTGAGTGCTGACGTACATGTAGCAGCTCTGCAACACCCCTGTCTAAGCTGTTTTGGCCACATACAGTGAGGGGAGCTCACTACCCCCTGTGAGGAAGGTGGACAGGGTTGTGCAGACGACACAGCAGTTGCTGCTGTGTCCCTGCATGGAGGATGCCCCCTGGCTGCCCCTGCCCCAGTCCAGGGTCATCAAGGCAGTGCAGTCGGCAGAGCTCGGGAGGCCGGGGGCGCCCTGTGGGACCTGCTACACAGACAGACACAGACAGACATGGCTATGCCGGTCCCACGGGGTGTTCTGAAATAGAAAGCGGGTCCTGAGGCCCTGCGGGGGACGTGGCTGACTCTTGACCTGGGTGGGCCAGTCTGGCTCTGCAGAGAGATCCACAGCCCAGCTGGCCCTGGGCAGCTTTTGGTGGCTGGCCCAGCCTCTAGGACTTGGGCAGTCAGCTGCCTCAAGACAGGGGCCTGGACCTGGAAAAACCTCAAACCCTATACTCTCTGCCCTGAGCTAGGGTATGGGGTCCTCTCCACCATTCCTGGGGGGTGGGTTCCCAAGGCTTCTGGAGGGAAAGAGGCCTGGCCCAGCAGGGCAATTTCAGGGCCCTTCCAGAACATGGGGATGGGGAAGAGCGGGCATCTGGCAGCCCACTGCCTCCTCACTCACTTATCAAAAATTCTGCCCCAGCTGAGCCTCACCCTTGTTTTTCCAGAAACCCCCTCCCTGTTGTGGTCTCAGCAGGAGCTCCCACCTGGGCTGTACCTCCATCTGCTGGGAAGAGAATTCCTGCACAATGTCCCACAGAGACTCAGGCCTCAGTATTTCCTGGGAGGAGGGGATAGGCCTGTTGTCCCCACCTCCAGCATGTGTGAGTGGTTCGGCTGGGCTCAAACCCAGGGCTGCCCAAGGGCCCCACCACTCCCAGCCTTCCAACCCCTTCATCCAGACACACAGGGTCACTTCTCCCCAGCAGAGAAGGGTCCCACCCACCCTAGACCACGTGGGCCCTGCCAGGGATTCCAGAGTGCAAAAGGGGACACATGGCCACTGACCCCTCAGGAGGGCCCCAAGGGGCCTTCTCACCCACCCAACCCCAGCTGCCACCTGTTCTTCAGGTCACCGAGGCCTGGGAGTTCCCCATACTCCTTCCGGTGGCCTGAGTCCTCCCACAGAGCTGGCCTGCACCCCCACCCAGGAGGGCCCCTGGGCCAGCCTCACCCTGGGCAGACAATAAGACACATAGCCAGGGTCCCGGTGCTGTTTACACCCTCCAGTAGCACCGAGATGAGGGCCACTCTGGAGGATAGATGAGGTCTGGAGCTACAGGCACCAGGAGGGTGACAGGACCCGCCTGGCTGTCACAGAGTGTCCCCTGCCTCCCCCTCAGCTCCCACACGGTTGTTCTGCTGCTATTTGTGGCTTGATCCTCAGAACGGCAGACTTCGGTCCTCTGTGAGACCTGGAGACAGAATTCCAGTTCTAGCCGTGAGGGTGGGGGCTTCTGTGGGCTCACAGAGGGCTCTCCACCAGGCTGGACAATCCTGCCCTAAACTGCTCCAGACAGACCCACTAGAAAGGGTCCCAACCCATGACCCAGATACAGGCAGCCTGGCCCAGCCAGGCTGTGGAGGTGACAAGGGTGAAACTGTCCCTGTGCACTTGTCTCCACTGAGGGCCATAGAAGGGTCATTCCCCCACCCCCACCTCTGGGTCCTAAGAGAAGAGCCTCCCTAGGGGAGGGGTCCTGGGAGCCCACCCTGGCTGTCACCCAGCTCCCCAGACACTCCGACTGGCATCTGTGGTCTCCTGTAGGAACTCCCTGGGACTTCTTTGGAAACCAGCCTGTGTGAGGCCCCACCATGGCCCTCAGAGGTGGGCAGGAGGCCTGGCTGGCCCTGCCTGTGACTCAGCGGCCGTCTCCAGCTCATAAAATTTGAGCCTTCACTGGCTCAGGCCTCCTGCCCCCGCCACATCCCGGCCAACATGGAATCCACACTCCCCCAGCAAGCCCCTGGGTGACTCTGCCTTGCCAGCCAGGAGTCAGTGCTGGCCTGGGGCAGGGGCCTTCATGGGCCAGAGGCCCCCACACTTCTCAGGTCTCAGTTTCCCCTTCTGGGATAAATACAACAGTGTTCGAAGGAGATAATGACAGCCTGTGGGCTCAGGCCTGCATTAGCGGGGAGCCTGCATTAGTGGGTGAGGCAAAGAAGCTGCTTCAGGCACCACCTTCTCCCAGAATCCTCAGTGGCTCCCCACTGCCCTCAGGACCAAGTTCACCATTCTTTCACCCAGAGGGGCAGCTAAAATGCAGTGTACCATCTCCTGCTCATTGCTCATCCCTGCCCTCCACTCCTAGGACCCCTGGTGCAGTTCCTGCTGCCCAGATGGCCTCTGTCTGCCCTCCCTTTCCTCTGCCCATCCAGGCCACCTGCCTCCTGTTACCCAGCCTCTGCCTCTAGCTGTGCAGCGACCTCCAGGAGCCCTCCCCACAACGCCCCTGCCCGGCAGGCTGGGCCAGGCCTGGGCACCTCTGCATCCTCCTGTTGGTGGCACTGCAGCCCTGTCCCTCACCATTGTGAGATCTCAGAGGCCAGGGGCTTCGGTGGGGCAGCTGTCCCTGTGTCCCCAGTGCCTAGCAAGGCCAGCTCAGTAGGTGCTCAGAGAATTAAAGTGTGTGCGTGAGCGTGAGCACAGGGACCAGTGACTAATGAGGCACCTTGACCTCACCCCAGCCACCCTCACTCAGACCTGAAGCCCTGACCCACCAGGGCTGGCCACCAGCCTCCACCCTGGTCAGTGTTTCTGTCAAGGGAGGGATATCCCTCCCAGAGCCACTGCTGGGTCAGGCCTCAGCTACTGAGATTTATGATCTGCTGCCCCCTGTCAGGTCCAGGTCTTTCCCACACAAACACCCCCACATGTCCCTGCAGAGCCGCTAGCACTCACAGAGGTTACACCAGGTCGTGCACGGTCCTAGGCTTTTGCCGGACCCACAAACACACTCAGGCATGTATGTGCCCCTGTGAAGCCGCATCCATCTGAGGGACACACACCAGTGGGCACAGAGGCCCAGACACTGTTTGTGAGGGCCCTCGGGCACACACTGGCACACCCAGGCCAAAAGATGCAAAACACAGAACCAGGAGAGCAACGTGGGGCAGCCACGACAGATCTCTGTCCCTTCCAGGCAGAGAACTGGGTCTGTGTGTGCTCCCACCTCCCTCAGCACTCAGCGTGCCCGCTGCGCTCTCCTGGGCCCCTGCAGCCTCCACAGACCGGGCACTCGCGGGACAGAGAGCTAGGCATGCAGCTGCCATCCCTCCCTGCTGTCCCCCTCCCCGTCCTGGGTGGTGCAGCTTTGGCTCCACCCCTCGGTGCCTCAGTTTCCTCCTCTGCCAGGCTGGGCTGTGGACTCTGCAGTCCCTAACTCCTCCCCCCAAGGCCCTGGAACCCAGCTCCTCTAGGGAAACGTGGGGGGAGGTAGGGAGAAAAGGAGCTGCCCCGCCCCCGCCCCGCCCCCACCCCGCCCCCACCTCTGCTGCTTTTGCCCAAAAGGAGACCCTGGCGCCGGCCTGACGTCAGGCCCCAGAAAGGCAGTCTGGGCGGCCTGACCGAGAGGCCGCAGAGCTGCCAAGGGAGGCTCGGAGAGCACCGGCCCAGTCTCCAGCCACCGGCTGGGCGAAGGTGAGGTGAGTCCCGGAGGGCTGGCCTGGCCTCAAGAGCTGGTCAGTGCCCGTGTCTTCACCCCCCAGGCAAGCAGCCAGAGGCCAGAGGGGCTTTGAGGTCCTGCCCTGCAGGAGCCACTGTAGAGATGGGAAAACTGAGCCCCCACAGGGAGGATGGCTAAAGAGGGCCAGGCTGGGAACAGAGAGGGGAGGGAGAGCTCCCAAGGGCTTGGGGGTGTCCCTCCTGCCCGAGCACTACCTGTGCTGCTGAGCCCCCAAAGCCCTTCTCTGGATTTCATTCATTCATTCAGCATGCCCACTGATCATCTGCTGGGTGCCCAAAGTTGGGCCTTGATTGCCCACTTGTCAAGGCACTAACATGGGGGACCCCAGAAGCACTTGATGAGCTCTGGGACCTTGGCCACCACCTTCCCCCAGGCTCAGACACGGCTGGGGATAGAGGGGTTTGTGAGGACAGACTTCAAGCAGGGCACACCCCCTGAGGAGGGCCAGCCCAGCCATTCCACAGCTCAGGGTCTTACCTCCAGCCCCACCCTTTTCCAACCCATTTAGGGGTGGGGAAACTGAGGCCCAGACCCACCTGCCCACCCCCAGCGTGGACTTCGGAGCTGGTTGCCCCTGCCTGGTTCTTGCTGGCAGTAACTACCCTGTGAGAAGGAGCACGGTCCCGAGGGGGCGGGCAGGCGGGTTGGGAACTGGCCTGTGGCCAGGGTGGTGGGAGGGGCAGACAAGGAGCAGCTGTGCAACCTCGCGCAGGACTGGGAATGGAAGGGATGGACAGGATGGAAGGGAGGTGGCGCTCACAGCCCTCAGACCGGCCACTGAACTGCCCACTCATTACCATATCCTTCTGCCAACGTGTGGTCACTCCCAGCCAGAGGGGCACTCAGGGCCACCTCCCCTGCAGGGGCTTCTGGGCTGTGTAACCTGGTTCAGCTGCTGCCCCTGGACCTCCCATTTCTTCTCTGCACAGCAGGCCATGGTAAACTTTTCGTGGCACCACAGGCAGGAGAGTCCACGGGGCAGAGGTCAAACTCCAGCTCCCCCACCCCTAGTTGGGTGACTCAGACATGCTTCAGTTTTCTCAAAGGCAAAATGGGGCTGGTAACACCAACTTGGGGGTATCTTGGGAGGAGTCAGTGAGACCCTAGAAGGGGACATTTCAGAGACCAGCACATTAATTATGGGGTTACAGCTCTGCCCCCATGAAAGGGTGTCCAGGGCACCGGGAGGTCAGGGGGGCTAAGGGAGGATGGTGTGGGGTAGTCACTGTGGGTGCAAGGGACCTTCAGCAGATGACACAGGCAGAGATGGCATGCCAGGCAGAGGGAACAGCATATGCAAAGGCTGAGAGTGCTGGCCTGAGGACCTGGGTGGAGAAGGCTGAGGCAGGGGCCAGGCAGGCACAGCCTGGGACCCTGTCTGGCTGCCTCCAGAGAGGCTGCATTAGGGGAGGGGGGAGGCACTGCAGCAGTTGCCTCAAGGGCTGAGCCAGGGTGGCAGCGAAGGCTGTCTAAGCACCCACAGGACCCCCATATGCAGTGACACTGTGCTGCCCTTCCCAAAGAAACTTGCATTTCATCAGGTGGTGGAAAGTGAGGCCGGGTCAGGCGTGGTGGAGCCCAGGTGCCCTCTGACAGCACCCCACCCATGCCCATGAGTGACCCCTCTCCCAGAGCTGGGTGGAGGGAGCCCTAGCTGGGAAGGAGCCTAGATTCTCTTTGGCACCGCCCAGGAGCTGCTGGGTGACCCAGAGCCAGCCTGGTCCCTCAGGGGGCCTTGGTAAGGGCCTGGTCATCCCTGGTAGAACCACAGGTGATATTCTAAAGCCGATGCCATGAAACCAAAAATAAGCAGGCAAAGAAGCAGCAGACGGTCCCCCTAATAATGGCTCTTTTGGCCCTGGAATGTCATCTTGCTGGGGTGTGGGCACACCGGGTACTGTGTGCCTGAGAATCTCCTTGTGCACAACAAACCCCAGGTCCAAAGATGCCCACCCAAACTGGTCCCACCCCTGCCTGGGCCTGGGAGCAGGTGGACCTGGCTTTGATTCCCAGCTCCACCAGTTTTACGCTGTGTGACTCACCCCTCTGGGCCTCCACTTCCTCGTCTATGAAACCCTGGACTGCTATGTGGTTGCAGTGTCCACCACAGCAGAGGCTCCGAGCACCTTGGTCAGGGAAAAGCTGGGCCTGTCCTTCACACCTGCCCCTCCCAGGTGTGCTGGCAGCCACCTGTTGCCCCATGAGACCAAGCTTCACTGCGGTCCCATATGTGATAGGGTGGGAGGTAGCCAGGCTCCAAGATTGGCATCTCCTCAACAGCTGGGCACCCACAGAGAACACACAGGGACAGGGGGTGGGGTGGGAGGGTTCAAAAGGACACACACCTCCTTACCTGCCAAGGAGGGGAGGTCAGCATGGCCCAGGTCCCCCATGGGGTCTTGGTCTTCTGTTGCTGGGGACAAGCAGGGACCCAGCTAGCTGTGAGTGGAGGCAGTGGGGCACACAGCCCCCCATTAGTTGGTGTGGCCATAAGGCTGGACAGAGAGGGAGCCCCAGGAGTGGACAGGGTCAAGTGACTTGGGGAAAGATGCTCATTCCTCCTCTTTGGGAAGATTCCCTGGATTTGAGCCTTCACAAAGGCTCTGAGAAGTCCTGCACTGCACACGTTGGATGTCCAGGCCTCTCCCCAGAAATGGGCAGGTAGACCCAGGCAGTGCCTCATTCAGGCAGGGAAACTAGGAGCCTCCAGCACTGTTGTTATTATTATGAGCCTTGTATGGGGCATCTGGCATTTCTCACTCCCTCAGGGACCTCCAGCCACTCTGCCAGATTTCATTCACTGGTTTGCTCACTTATTCATTCAACAAACATGATTCCCAGCATCACAGGAGAAGAAGCTGAGGCTCTGAGACTTGAACCAAGCACTATTAATGGCTGGTGAAGAGTAACAAGCCTCCCAGGCCTGGATGGTTGTCCTGGTGCAATTTCCAGGCCCTGAGCCCAGCACTGTGCTGCACACCACAAGGGCATGGGCCCTGCCCACTGAGCTCCACCAGCTGGCCCCAGCTTCAGGGTCTGCTGCACCTCAGCCAGGCCCCGGGCATCTTCCAGAAAGGGGGAAGGGACGGGGCTGTGCCTTCCCTTCAAACTGGCTCCCAGGACAGGGCCATGCCTCCCCAAAGGGAAACACTAGTGACCGCATTCATTTAGCAGACGAAAGCAAGGCTCACTGACCTGGCCAAGGTCCTGGGGCAAGGGAGTAGCAGAGCAGACTTGAACGTGGCTTCCAGGACTCCTGTGCTTGCTCACTGGTGGAGGCCCATCTGAGGGCCAGGTCTGTGTCTGCCCCTCAGACTGAGTGGGTGGGCCCTGGCCAGGCTGTCCACACAGAGGAACAAAACTTTCTCTTCTCCTCCCATTACAGACTATGTTTAGAAGCCGAACAGGAAGAGCACATAGGGAGTGGGTGCCCAGTGCACTGCCAGCAGAGAGGTTGTGTCCTGGGTGCCCACCTGCCCCCTCAGGCTGTGGGTTCACCCCAGGCAGACCTGGGTTCAAGTCCTGACGGAGAAGGCCTGGAGGCCGAACCGGAGGGTTACAATTATGCAGCCCCAGCTGATGCCACGGGCCCTCTGGGAAACTGCAGGAAGAAGGTGTTACAGCTACATCACTTACAAGCAGGGAGACTGAGGCTCAGAGGGAGCCCAAGCCCGCACCTCTGCTGGTTAATGCTCTAACCCTCCCCACAATGCCCAGCACCTGGCCATTGCCAGCCATGACATCCCCACAACTTCTCGTGGGAGCATGGGTATGCTGAGAATGTGGAAGGGACCAGGGCCCTCTGCTGAGGGGTCAGGGCCCCCAGAAGGGTACATGCATGACCAAGCAGATTCAAGGGTTGAGGGGGGAGCCATCCCACGGGGTGTCACAGAGTAGAAACCGGAGAAGTGGTGAGAAACTAAGGTCCAGAGAAAAAATGACCTTCCTGAGGCCATTTGGGGGGAGACAGGAGGCTCAACCCAGACACTCCCAGCCCGTCTCCTTCCCTGCCCCAGGAGGGGAGGGCAGAGTAGGGTGTGCATGGCTGTCAGCTGGCCACCTGCCCCAAAGGCCCAGCTTCCTGGGCAAAGCTCAGTCTCACCCTCTGAGCTCCTCATCCTTCAAAGGAAAAAGTGTGGCAAGTAGGTGCCCCAGAAAGAGGGGTTGTTGAACAATTAGATCAGGATATATCACTGTGAGGTGGAAGAACGGGTCTGCTGGGGTGAGGGAACAGAGACAGAGATAGCCGGACTCTGCAGAGAGAGCGAGAGAGCGGGGAAGAGCTGGTGGGAGTGGAAAGTCAGAGGTGGGGGCCCAGGTTGAGGCCAGGATCAGGGCTTAGAATGTGACCTGGGATCAAGGCTCAGAGTGTGGCCTGGGTTGGCTCTCAGTGTGATAGAAATCCAAACTCATTGTGTCACTGAGATCAGGGTTCAGAGTGTGACAGGCAGGGATTGAGACTCATTGTATTACTGGTCTGGGGGTTCAGAGTGTGACCAGGGTCGGGGCTCAGTGTGACAGCTATCAAGGTTCATCATGTTACTGAGACTGTGACTCAGTGTGTGTGACTGGGGTTGGGGCTCAGGACGTGGCTGAGATCAGGGTCAGGTTTGTTTGGGATCAGGGTTCAGACTTGGAGCTAGGACCCAGCATGTGCTTGGCTGGCATCACTCTCCTCACCTGTATGGCCTCCAGGCTGTCCTGCTCATGTCCCCACCCTGCTGCCCTGGCTGGGACCCCGGTACCTTGAGGGAGTTGCTGGCCAGCATGCAAGGCTGGCCCTGGGGAGTTTCCTGGGGGCATCTCCTAGGGGAAGCACCCTGTGAAGTTTATTATTTGTCTCTGACTGTGACGACAGCCTAGTGCAGGCAAGTGAAAACTAAAAAGCATGTGGGAGTCCAAAAACTTTGCCCTCCGTCCCCTGGGCCAGCTCCCAGCTCCTGGGGTCTTTCCTCCCTTATTTTTTAAGGCATGGTTTTCTCATAGTAAAGGAGGGACACATTGGGAGGCATCCCTCTCTTCCCAGGGCCTTCTGTCCTCCACACCTCCCACCAGAAGACAAAGCCCATAGCCCTGAGGCACCAGATCTCCAGCCCACAGGCCCACAAAAGGTCTTTCCCTGCCCAGACGTCCCTCACACTCCCAGTCTCCCGAGCTACAGCTATTGACCCTGTTAGGAGCCAGGGGTACCAGGCAGAGGGCAGCCCACCTGGAGGACCCTGTGAACCAAGGTCTGGGCCTGAGTGTGCTGAGGATGGCTGGAGGGGCCAGGCACAGGCCTAGGCAGTGGCCTCAGGCGGCAGAGGTGGAGGCTTAGCTGGGTGACCTGAGGCAGGTGCTGGGATGGAGGTGTCCTGTTCTGCCAGGCCTCCCTGCAGGCCAGCTTGGAACCTGAGCCTCAGCCCGTGAGGGCTCCTCTCCTGTGCCCACCCCACCACGCTGGGCATTCGGGTCCCCACCCCTAGCAGGCCAGACTGAGTTCTCACTCCTTAAGGTGCAAGCTGCCAGAGGGAGGCCTTTGCAGGAGAGGTGGGCAGCATCAGCCTGTTCACAGTGCCTCGCTTCCTCCAGGCACTAGGAGAGAGGAGGGTCTTCCCTCCCCTGCAGATGGGGGAGGGCACACTGCACCCCTGGCTGTCCACATGCCTGCCCCTCCTCCCTGCTTCTCCCCAAAGCCTTCTCCTTTCCCCTGAAAAAGCCAAGAATGTCCTTATTTGGAGGATTAGCCCTCCGGGTGGGGCTGGGGGCCGTTAACCCTTCATTTATAAATAAAGAGATAAATCTCCAAAAGTTAAACAACTCTGCAGGAACATAAACAGAGGGGGCAGCCCCAGCCCAGCCCCCCACCTGCCCCCACCAACTTGTCTGGGCCACCAGGCATGGACAGCATTTACGTAACTCACACCCACTCAGGCCCCGCGGCTGCTGGGACCAGGATCCAGCTCTGGCCCGTGAACCAGCCTGTGTGTGCCTCCAACACAACCAGGTGCTTTCCTCTCGGGGCTGGGAGGGAATGGGGGCACCTAGAGGGAATGAGAACCATCCCTGCCCCTTGGGAACGGTCTCTTATGAGGACCCTCATACAGGCCGTTGATCTGGTGCCAGCGTTGGAGGAGGTGAGAACAGATGGGTGGCCTGGAGGACAGGGGCTGTGCCTCGTGAGCGTGGGGTCAGCTGGGTGCGGTGAGCATCCCGGTGGAGTGAACACTGGTTTCTCTGGCACCAACCATGTGCTGGGTGCTGCTGGGCACAGTTAATCCTCCCACAGCTCCTCAATCCCAACTGTATAAATTAGGACACAGGCACAGAGAGGCTAAGTGACTTGCCCAAAGTTGCGCAGGGCAGGGGAGGAGACGGAATTGGAGCTGGGCTCCAACACCGCACACTTGGCCTGCCCTCTTAGCTGTGCCACACCCATCACCCTTGTCTTCCCGTGCCGGCGGTGGCCCTGGAAGGTGGGGGCTTTGACCCCCTGGTATGGGCGGAGCAGGCTCAGAGCCTTGGGCGAAGCTCCACACGGGCGGGTGCAGGCCGGGGAGCAGCGGGAGGCACCGCGGGGCGCCGGGCCGGGCCGGAGGGCGGGAATGTCGCGAGCTCCGGAGCAGACGGCCCCGGCCGCCAGGGTGACGCCGTCTCTTTCCCCCAGGCCTGCGGTGGCCCGGCTGGCTGCCGTCATGCCCTCCGACTCTCCCTCGGCGCCCCCGACGGTGGCGACTCCCAACGCCACAGAGGCCGCGGCGCGGGCCAACCTCAGCGCGCCCGAGGGGCCCCTGTTCCACCTGTTCGCGGCGCTGGACGAGGAGCTGCACGCCGCCTTCCCGGGCCTGTGGCTGGCGCTGGCAGCCGTGCACGGCCTCATCTGCCTGGTGGGGCTGGTGCTCAACGGGCTGGCGCTGTACGTCTTCTGCTGCCGCACCCGGGCCGCCACGCCCTCGGTCATATACACCATCAACCTGGTGGTGACCGACCTGCTGGTGGACCTGTCCCTGCCCACGCGCTTCGCCGTCTTCTACAGCACGCGGGGCTGCCTGCGCTGCGCCTTCCCGCACGTCTTCGGCTACTTCCTCAACATGCACTGCTCCATCCTCTTCCTCACCTGCATCTGCGTGGACCGGTACCTGGCCATTGTGCAGCCCGAGGGCTCCCGCCGCTGGCGCCAGCCAGCCTGTGCCCGGGCCGTGTGCGCCCTCGTGTGGCTGGTGGCTGGCGCCGTGACGCTGTCCGTGCTGGGCGTGACGGCCGGCGCTGGGCCCTGCTGCCACGTCCTCGCGCTGACCGTGCTGGAGTTCCTGCTGCCCCTTCTGGTCATCAGCGTGTTCACGGGCCGCATCGTGTGCGCGCTGTCGCGGCCGGGACTGCTGCGCCAGGGCCACCAACGCCGTGTGCGGGCCATGCAGCTGCTGCTCACCGTGCTCGTCATCTTCCTCGTCTGCTTCACGCCCTTCCACGCCCGTCAGGTGGCCGTGGCGCTGTGGCCAGACATCCCGCACCGCACCAGTCTCGTGGTCTACCACGTAGCCGTGACCCTCAGCAGCCTCAACAGCTGCATGGACCCTATCGTCTACTGCTTTGTCACCAGTGGCTTCCAGGCCACTGTCCGTGGCCTCTTCCGCCGGCATGGAACAGAGCCTGAGCCTGGCGCTGGCGATGTGGTCAGCATGCGCAAGAGCTCCAGGGGCTCGGGCCACCGTCACATTCTCAGTGCCGGCCCTTGTGCCCTTACGCATGCCCTGACCAATGGGCCGGAGGCATAGTCAGCAGGGCCCAGCAAGGAGGCCAAAGGTCGGGTCTGGGCTAAGCACCCCACGTCAGGGCCAGCTCTGCCTTGTGGCAAGTCGGTTTCACCTTGATCGATTGGCTATGTCTGCCCAGGGCACAGCATGGAGATTCTAAGGCCGCTGTGCCCTGGTTGATTAGCAATGTCTGCCATGGCTCCAGATGTGGTGTGGGGCTCTGAATGCTGCCTATTTGCTATCCCTAGAGTATATATTGTGTTCATTGAAAATTGAGCGGGGTAGCCAGGAACTCCTTCTTGCCTGGGCCATTCCATCCCCAGGAGGTTCTCAGAAAAAGGGACAAAAATTTTTTAGGTACTGGGGATTCCAAGAGAGTTAAAAAGCCAACCTGGAGAGGTCACCTCCCCACCTCTCTTCATTCTCCACTTCTGCATCCCTCCCCCAAAGAGACAGAAGAACAAGCACAGAAAGGAAACGTCAGGGGACACAGCATTACATGAATGACATGAGGGTTCATGTCTGTGTGGGACCCTCACCCGAGGTGTCCATGATTTGCATGGTAAGACCACATGACACCCCGAGGGAGCTTTACTCTGAACCAGCACTTGGATATCTGGGTTGATGCTTGAACCTGCAACAACCTCACAAAAGAGGCTATTTTCTGCCCATCTGCGGTGCAGGAGAGGTTAAGCAGCAAGTACAGTGCCACAGCTGGGAATGGCCAGGTGCAAACCAAAACCCAGTCCCGCTTCCTCCAACACCCAGTGCTTGCCCCATGGAGGCTGCTCAAACCTTCCCAAAGCCCCCACCCGAGGGATATGGTCCCAAAGGCCCTACCTGCTGCCCCTGCTGGTGTGGCTCAGGTCAATGGGCATGGCCCTGGGCACCCAGAGGTTGCCGGCTTGATCCCGGTCAGGGCCCGTGCCCGGGTTCCGGGCTCAATCCCCCGTAGGGGGCGTGCAGGAGGCAGTCGATCAATGTTACTCACTCACATCGCTGTTTCTTTCTTCTCCCTTCCTCTTTCTCTGAAAATCAACAAACTATTCTTTACAAAAACAGACCCTGCCTACTGTCCCAGGAGGAGAGAAGGGCTCTTGGCCCCATCCTATGGATGAGAAAACCAAGAGCAAAGACACATAAGACTCAGATGCAGGCCTCCCGGCCTCAGGTTGCCTTCTTCACACACAGCCCTTTGTTCTCCGCTGGGGCAGAGGGGCTCTGACCAGCTGCTCTCACCTGGCCCATCTTGTCTCTCTCCTTTCCTGGGGAGGGAGTATTTCTCTGGCTTGAGCTTCTGATCACCTTCTCTGACCTTCTAGTCCCCTGTGCACCAGGTCTGCTATCCCACCATCCAACCTGGGTTTCTTAGGGACTGCAAGACCCTTGGGGTAGCCTTCTACCATTCAAGCTTGAGAGGGTGGCCACCTGTCTTCTGGGGCCAGGGCAGGAACTGGGGGCTTACCTCACACTTTTGAGAACTCAGTCTGATGGCCCCCATGAAGAACTCTCACTAAGTGGACCTCAGTTTCCCCATCTCCACTCCTCTCCTTGGCCTGGCAACTGGAGGGGTAGGGGCTGGGGGCTGGGCCCCACACTCCCACAAATGCTTGCTCTTTCCTTCTGAGCCCCAGAAGTCAGACCAGGGAGCAAGGTCTCTGCATCCCCCTCCTCATGGCCTCCCTTCTGGATTTTCCAAAAGCCCAAGTGATGTGAGTGGCATGTGTGTTTATATCTGATGTAAACAATCTCCTCTACGAGAAGACTTCGTCCTAAATTAAACCTGTTTACTCCCTTTGTGCCCTCGATTCAGCTGGTGGCAGGGGTCCCCGAGGGACACTGAACCAGGTGGTAGCCTGTGCATGACCCCTGCACTCACTGTCCTGTGGACAGGCAGGCTCCAGGAAAGCTCCCACCAGGTGATGGGTTCGTGGTTTTGCCATCAGTGACCGGAGGTTTAGGGGCCGTGAGCTGCCACTCTGAAGGGCAGAGGCTGGAGGGGTGCAGGTGGCAGGCTCGTGGGCAGTGTGGGCACAGTTGTTGGCGCAGGGGCGCAGACCAGCTGAGTGAGTCCTTGCTGCATCCCGGTCCCAACTCCACCTGCCCAGGGAGAAGGGCAGCCGGAATGCCTGCGGTGCCCTCCTATCCCCAAGGTCCGGGAGAGGGAGGAGGCGGGTCAGTGAGCTGACGCCCCCAGGAGAGGGAGGGGCTTACAAAGTGGCCCTGAGCTGTCCCTTTCTCTGAGGTCAGGTATGTCATTTCCATTTCACAAATGGGGAAACCGAGGCCCCGGGCATCTGGCTCCCAGCTCCCAGTTCCTGCCCACACACCGGGTCTCCGTCCTCCCGGGGAGGCGGGGGTGGGCGGGCGTTGGCGGGACAGGCTCATCACTCTCGCTGTCTGGCACCCGCTGAGGCCGGAGGCTCCTGCGGTAAATATTAGGGCCTGTTTAGATTAGGCTCCATTAATACAGGAAATGTCACAGTGGCGCCTGCCCTCGCTTCCTGGAGGCCTTGGAGGCCTGAGGCAGGAGTCAGGCGCCCTATAAAGATGGATGTCCTGCCCTGAGGTCCTGGTTTAGACCCCACACTTTTACACACACACACACACACCCGGCCTTGCACACTCCTCCTGCCTACCCCTCCTTCAGGAGGCTCTCTGTGTCTTCCCAGATCGGGGCCAGGGGAGCCCAGGAGGCAGCAAGTGTGTGAAGACACCCCTGGGCGTCACTGCGACATCCTCACACCCCCTGGAGGTGGGTGCCCACACCCGAGGGGTCTGTGTTCGCAATGCACAGAGGGGAAAACAGAGGCTCAGAGATGTACTGGGACCAGTCCAAGGCTACCTAATGTTATCTGAAAAAGGGTCTAGAATTCCCACCCAGGCCAGCCTGACCCCAGGGCCAAGGCCAGCCCACCCCTTGCCCCCCTAAAGGAGTCAGGAAAGTTGCGGGCAAGGAGGCAGGGACTAGTGGCTGAGTGTCAGCTGAGGGGAGGGTGCCCCAGGGAGGTGGGGAGGGGAGAGGAAAGGAGGGGGACTGAGGAAAGGGGCAGGACAGAGCTGCGGAAACGGCCCCCCCTGCAGCCAGGTCTAGGCCTCTGCTCTTTCCCTGGGTCCCCCATTTCCACATGACCGCTGCTCCTTGGAGCCTCCCCAGACTTGAGTCAGCCCCACGCCCTCCGCTGGCAGCACCTCCCCAACCCTACTCTCAGGGCTCCCCACACCCTTGGGAGGGGGGGCGGTCCATTCTGTGCTGTGTCTTGGTCTTAGCAGTCCCACCACCCCACCAGTCTGCCCAGCAGATCAGCTGACCTCGGGACCCCCCCAGCTCCGCCACCTGTAAGTGGGAGCCTTCTGCCCAGGTGGCACCAGTCCTGCTCCTGAGGAGGCCTAGGAGAGACAGCAGAGCCTGGTGGAGCAGGAGCAGCTCTGAGTCCCCCTGAGACCTCAGCCACGCTCCTGCCCCTCTCCAGGCCTCACTTTCCTCATCTGTAATCAGAGCTTAGAACAAATGGCTCCCCAGCCTGTTGAGTGGGGGGCTCCCTCCTCCCACCCAGTGGGACTGTATACCCGCTCCCCACTGTGCCCAGCAAGGACTTAAATGGGAGAAGGTTCTCTCTGTTCATAAGCCAGCCTGACGCTCTGCCTCCCCTTCCCCTTCAGCACCTCAGCTTCCAGGGCTCCAGCTTGGGGGGGATCCTGGGCAGAGAGGTGGCCTCACAAAGTGTGGGGTCCCCAGTTACACCCCAAGCCAGGGAGGCCTTCCCGGGTACCACATTACAGAGTGGGGCTCCTGAGGGGTCCCAGGTGGGGGTAGGGGTGGGGCATGAACTTGGTGGAAGGCACAAGCCACGTGCACAGTCACCTGCCCCGCATTCGACCATCAGGACGCCAGCTATGGCCCCAGGGGTAAGGCAGGGTTCCTGGCGTCTCACAGGGTCCAAGACCCATAGACCTTCACACCCAGAGGCCACCAGGGATAAAGGGCATTTGACCCCTGTCAGCCCCAGGAGTCCAGACTGTACTGCTGGTCTGGAGACCCATTCATGGAGGATTCTTGCTCCTGTGAGGATCTTCCTCCATCACCACATGGGTTCCCCCTCCTAGTGGTCTGCTGGGGATTTGAGAGTCAAGCTTTAGTGCATGGGGTGAGGTCCAGGGGTCTGAACCCCACTCTACCTTGTCCTCTCCAGGACAAAGCCCAGGAGGGAGAGTTGGGGGAAGGTGGGACCCTAACACCAGAGGTTCACAGAGAGGACACCACAGCCCAGCCCAGGGTTGGCGCTCTAGGCAAGGTCAGAAGGCTGTCCCACCCATGCCATGCCCCCTTGGCCACACCAACATCTTCGATCTTGATCGAGTCATGTGCCATCCTGAGCCTCAGTTTCCTCTTCTGTCAAGGGAGGGTAATTGACACCTTCTACCTTGAGGTGGGGTTGTGAGAATTAAACACTAGTGTGTATGTGTGTGCATGTCCTATGTGCATATACTGTTGTGTGTATATATGTCACTGTGCATGTGCTGTATGTGTGCACATATACATGTATATGTGTTCATATGCTTATGTGTGTGTGTATGTGTATGTATATATGTGTGTAGGTACATGCATCATGCTCAGCACTTAATAATTAGTGATTAACCTGACCTAACGGAGGAAACAGGGCTGCCCTCAGAAAGGACCCAAGCACATTCATTCATTTTCTTTCATTCATTCAACAGCATCCTTTACCTCACCTGTGCCAGGTATAGTCTGAGGGTTTCTCCCCGCACAGGGCCTCTGCCCCTACCACACACACATGGTGACTGAGACCTCCCTTTCTTGAACATCCCTCTGGGTTAAGCGCTATCTCTGAGCTTCCCCTGGAACTTGCACACACCTGGCAGGAGGTAGAGCTAAGGGGCACATTCTAGGCTTGGTCTGGTCCCAGAGCTGCCAGTGACCTTGAGCCAGCTCCTGCCACTGATCCCGGAGAAATGCCAGTTGGACCAAGGTGTCTGGGGGCCTGTAGCCACCAGGTGGCACTGCTGACATGGGAGAGACTGCCAACTGTCCAGGAACAGCAGTGACCCTTCACATCACCTCCACCACCTGACCCTTGGCGGGGGTGGCCCTAGAGTCAGCAATCCTGGCCAGCTGTTGGAGGAGCTGAGGAGCTGCAGTCTCCTGGCCCACCTGGGAAGAAGAGTGACACCGAGTCAGGCCCCTTCTACTCGGGAAACATCAAGGCAGCTCCTCGCTCCATGTCTGTGTCTCCCCACCTGCTGTAGAGGAGCTGGGCAAGGAGGTCACAGTGAGGGGAGATCAAATGGCGAGCCATCCATCCTGACATGCCTGACATTACCTCATTCACCATCTTGTGATCCCAGAGAGGGTCAGACACCTGCCCTGAGTCACACAGCCTGGCAGTCAAGCAGGAGAAACACATCCAAGGGCTAGGATGTCCTGACAAGCAGCGCCACAGATTTCCAACCACAGCACTGGCACCTCCCCCAAACCCAGGCAGTGAGGAAGCAGGAGACAGACAGATGGATGGACACCAGGGAGAAACGGGACTGGGTATGAATTACTCGGTGGTCCCCGCCCTCTCCTGTCAGACAGAAGGGACAGGCTCTGCTTGTAGGGACAGAGGGAAATGGTGTCCAGTAGACCCCAGGCTGACAGCTGGGCTATGACACTGCCCATGTCTCCATCTGCCCACCCTCCATCCACAAGGCAACCCCCACCCTGGCTCAGCTAAGGAGGGTGGCCTGGGTGGGGTGGGCTAAGGCCAATTCCAGCCAGTTCAGCCCAGGGCCGGGATTCCTACAGCAGCCAGGTGGGACTGTCCTCTCCCCCAGACGTGCCCAGGAAGCTCTGGCAGTGGGGCCCTAGGGAGCAGACAGTGTGGCCAATGGGCTGTAAGACCTTCTCAGTGGGCCCCTCCCAGAGCAAGGGCCAGGCACGTTCCCAGGCCCGTTCCTCCCTCTGGGATACTCTTCCAACGTATCCTGTCCTTCCTCCGTCCACGCACGTGGGCCCGGCCGCCTTCCCAGAGCTGCTGTCCTTCTCCCCAGCCACCAGGGCCTTGTTGGGCTAGGGAGATGGCAATAGTCCTAGAGCCTTCATTCTTTAAAACAGAATCCTGAAACCCTCTCTTGGACCCTCCTTCACTGTGGCAGCTCTAGAACCTTCTGCCCTACACTGTGGCCTCTGCCCCCCAAACCCCTAGGCCTCTCACAGGGGTAACCTCAGGCCTCAGCTTGCCGAGGACACCCTCAAAGGGGACAAGAAGCGGAGGGCCATCCTGAGGAAGGCAAGAGAGGGAAGGATGTGATTCATAATGTTCCCAGAACCCCCGAGACAGCCTTGCAGGTCCCCTCAAATTCGGAACTTCTGGCTGATTTCACCCAGTCCTGTCTCCCATTAAGATCAGCCTTTCCTGGGGCCCCTGGTGGCTGCAGGTGGCACTTGGCAGGTTCCTGGCTGAGAGGGGCACTATGGTACTCCTGGGAGAGCATGTCCCCTGCAGCCTTGGAGGAGCCCTCAGCAGACAATGCCAGACCCCCGCTGAGAGGCTGCTGGGCATGAGGAAGAGCATTTGGATGCCACCCCTGAGAGCCAGCTCAAGGGACAGGGGGAAAGGGAGTGGACAGGCTGAGTGGTCAGATGTACTGCCTACCTCAAGTCCCACCAAGCCTGGTGCCAGGCACACAGTTGGCCCTCCAGAAAGATCCATGCTTGTGGGACTGGGTTCCAATCCCAGGTCCAGCCCTTAGCTGCTGTGTGACCTTTGGGCAAGTGAGTCCAGTTCTCTAAGCCCACCAGTAAAATGGCCTTACTAATGCTAACTCCTCAAGTTGTTGTGATAAAAATTCAGGGGAAGGGGCAGGCATTCAACTTACCACCACTCACATGTTAGTGAGAAGAGTTTCCATTGACCAGTTATTCAACAAGCATTTACTGAGCACCTACTATGCTCCTTGGCATAGAATCGAAGGATGCAGCAATGAATGAGGCACAATTCCCATCTCAAGGGGCCCACAGCTCTAATTCAGTGTGGTGAGGGCCTGACAGATCCATACTAGGGCTCAATTGCCTTCCCTTCCCTCTGGGGAAGGATTTCCAGAGGAAGTGGCTTTTAGCTGGATTTTGAAGGATGAGTAGGAGTTTGCCTGTTGGAGAGAAGCAAAGGAGGGCA
Organism: Miniopterus natalensis; assembly: GCF_054644295.1. Classification (NCBI taxonomy): domain Eukaryota; kingdom Metazoa; phylum Chordata; class Mammalia; order Chiroptera; family Miniopteridae; genus Miniopterus; species Miniopterus natalensis. Next base: position 42,501,369 of record NC_142096.1, on the reverse strand, counting down.
TATCTACCAGCGGGCACCATGGGGTAGAGGCTGAAAGGTGTGGGTGTGCAGGCCACACATGAAGGCACAGGGGTCAAAGTCCTGTCTGACTGGCAGAAGGACCTCAGGCAGCTCATTTCCCCTCTGAGCCTCAGTCCCCTTGTTTCTAAAATGAGGATAAAAACATCACCTTCTCAGTGAGACAATGGCCGTGGAAAGCGCCAGGCCAATGCTAATGTTCCCTATTTAATTTCCCATGGCCTCTTTGGGGCCGGGTTATTTCTGTCCACACTTGGCTATTTCTAGGCCCAGAGCTTGTTCTTTCCCAGAGGACTCTGGCTCCCAGGCAGAGGTGAGAGAACAGGGCAGGGGCACGAGGAGCAGAAACAGAACCTGTCTTCCAACAAGAGCAGCACAGACTCCCTCAATGGGGCAGGAGCAGGACCCAGAGCATTGTCACCGGGGGTCCCCACCACCTTTCCCCACCCTGAGACCTTTCAGTGTCCACTTCAGGGCCCTTTTGGGGGTCATTCCTGGCTGCCCACAGGCCTTGCCTCAGTGTGGTGGGCATAGGATGGAGCTGGCAGGAAAGATCAGGGGCCAATGGGATAGGAGGGGAAGGAAGGGCCTGTGGTGCAGAGAGGGGGGAGGGGAGGAGACCATGAGGGCAGGAGGGGTCAGCTGGAAGTGGGCAGTTTGCCTGAGGCGGGGCCAACAGACCTCACCTGGAGTGGGTGGCAGCGGCTGTCCCAAGCCCTTGAAGGATTCTGAGGCCGGGCCTGGCAAGTCTGAACTAGTGATGTCTGCGTGGTGGGGATAGGGTGGGACACATACTGGAACTTCAGAAACTTAGCATTTGAGACTCTTCAGACCCCATGTTTCTGAGCCCTTCCCACTGCAGACTTGTGGAATTTGCAGCGTCAGGCAGGAAGTCACCTGCAGTGTGTCTCCCCTGTGCTCAAGCAGCATGAGGAGCCTTCCCAGCCCAGCCTGGCCTCAGGGGCAGGGCTGTCCCTGGGGGCGCAGAAGCCACCAGGTCAAGGCCTCAGTCCCAAGGAGTGAGCAGGTTCGAGCAGTGAGGGGTTTGGGAGAAAGTACTGCAGGACCCCACCAAGAGGAGTTCACACCCCAGCTCCAACCCAAACGGTCCTGGGCTCCTGGCAGGTCCCCTCCCCAATCTGCTTTGAGATCTTTACATGATCATTCACCACAGCCAAAAGGCAGAAACAGCTCAAACACCCATCGTCAGATGAACAAATAAACAACCATGCACTGGAATATTACTCGGCCATGAAAAGGAACGAAGCGTGCGCACGCACACGGCGTGGATAGACCCTGACAACAGGAAGCTACATGAAAGCGGATGGGATGTTTCCGTTTCTGTGAAATGCCCAGAACAGGCAAATCCACAAGGAACAGTGGCCAGGGACTGGGGAGGGGTTGGGGTGGGCTGTTTCCTGGGTACAAGGTCTCCTTTTGGAGTGATGGAAATTCTGGAACTAGGAAGAGGTGGTAGCTGCGCAACATTGTCACTCTAACAAATGCCACTGAACTTTTTGCTTTCACGTGGTTAATTTTAGGTTATGTGAATTTCACCTCCATAAAAAAGCCTATTAAAAAATTCCTTGTCTGAAAAACAGTGATAACAGCACTGTACAGGGTTGGTGAAGAGATTAACCAAACACAGGATTTATAGTACTTGGGACCCGCCCAGCACTGCCTCCAGCCAAGCCCAGTGCCCCCTGATGGCCCAGCTAAGATGACAGTGCCATGAGTCAACATGGGAAAGTGCTTTCGATGTGGCCTGCTGGACGGCTGGCTCTGGAAGCTCCAGGGAGAAAATCGGAGAGACCGGCCAGCAGGCTCCATTGATTTCCACATCCCCCCGACACCTGCCATTCCAGGAGGGGCCCCAATGCCATGCATGGGACTGGGGGCCACAGGTCATCTGCCTCCAGAAGGGCCTGAGGTAGCCTGAGCCCAGGTCTACCTATTTCGGTGGGCCACGCCTGTGACCAAAGGGCTCCTAGTGACCACCACCGGGGGTCCTGACATTAGCTTGACCCACCCTGCTCCGTGATGGCAGCTGGGCAGGGCTCAGCTGGCTTCTGGCCCCAAAAAGCTATCTAAGTCTCCTATGGCTGCTGCTACACAAAATTACCCCAAGCTTAGTGGCCTAAAACAACAGGCATTTACTCTCTGACATTTCCCAAGGTCAGGAGTCCTAAGATCACGGTGGCAGCGAGGCTGGCTCCCCCTGGAGGCTGCAGGGGGAAATCCCTTGCCTTGCCCTCTCCAGCTCCTCCGCGCCCTGGACCACGCTGTGCCTCTGCCCTGTCCAGCTCACCCAGGGCCCAGGCAGGCCCTGCCAATTCTGCCGACCCGCCTGGGCCCCAGCATGCCACGCACACTCTCCCCTGCCACCCCTGTCAGGCTGGCGCTCCCTCAGTGGGGTCCATGGAGCTCGGGCACCGAGCCTGGAGCCCAGCAGACCCGACGGACATCAAGCAGGTGGCCGAGGAGGGGCATCCTGAGCGCCTTCCCTGTCCCACCCAGCACCCTCAGCCCAACCTTGGCAAAGGCTCCTCATCTTCCCAGCCCTGGGCCTCGCCAGCCACTCAGACAAATTAATGTTCCCATCGTTGCTGACTCACAGATGAGAACACCTCGGAGGCCCCTGCCAATGGCCACCCACCCCCAGCCCACCAGGGAGCAGCCCTCGCCCAGTGGGGACATTGCCATGAGAAGCCAACAACTGCCACATCAGGAGGCTTCTGTGTCCTCCCTAATAGGGTCTTGGTGCTCTGGGCCCTCTGTGAGCTTGCTCAAGCCCTGTGAGGAGGCAGGGACCCCCATCTCACCTGACGGATGAGGAAACTGAGGCTGGAGAAACGAGGAGCCCCTGAGTCTAAGTTCCTTCCCAGGTCAGAGGCAAACCGGCCACTAACCTGGAGGCTGCTTCCTGGCCCCAGACTGGTGCCTGTGTCTGCCCTCTGCCCCCACATCCCTCCCACACCCATCCCATCCCCCTTCCTTGGGAGGGAGGTTTCAGCTCAGACTCCTGAGCCTGGAGCCCAGCAGACCCTCGGGACATCAACCAGGTGGCTGAGGAGGGGCATCCTGAGCGCCTCCCCGCCCCACCCGGCACCCTCAGCCCAGCCTTGGCAAAGGCTCCTCATCTTCTCAGCCCTGGGCCTCGCCAGCCGCTCGAGGACCAGCTGCACGTGGCTCCTCACTTTAGAATAGCCCAGAGGAGAACAAGTCCCCAGCCCTCCAGCCAGTGGAGCCCAGGGACCTCATGGTCCAGGAGACTGACACCACACAGGGGATTTGAAAGACCAGTGGAACAAGACTCCCCAGGCCTGAACACTCCTAGCCCCATTGTCCCCTCCCCAAAGGGGCCTTGCTGATGGGCAGGCCTGGGTCTGCAGCCCTCCCTGGGCCAGGAGGGTGAGCTGTGGTGACAGGGTGCCCAGCATGGTCCAAGGCACAGAGGGACTTTAGCTGTGGCAAGGGAAAGGTTTACTGGGAGGGAGCAGGGGGAGGGTCTCCAGGTGTGGGGATGTTGGGGGCTGCAAGACACTGCTCTGGGCCTGGGTGGAGACCACACTGAGCCTTGGTTTCTTCCTCCATAAAATGGGTGGAATCAGACTTCCACACAGGGCTCAGAGGGGAAGGTAAGAGACAGACTGCCACAACCAACCTGGGGCCTGACCACTCCCTCAGCTGGTCAGCTCCCGAGGTGTGACTCAGGGAGTGGAACAAAGTCTGGCTGACCCCAGAGCCCACCCTGAGGTGGAGGTGGGAGAAATGTCATGCTACCCAGGCCACCCAGCAGGGTACAGGCACCAGGGCCTTTCAGGATATTGTGTAGACTAATGACCAGATTTTTCAAAAAATTCATATTCTCTGAAAATCTGTTTGAGGTATGCTCTCATTTTTAATAAGTATTTAAGATCTGCAATGGCATTCCAAGTCTGTGGGTCTTACTGTCAGCAAACATTTTGTAGGATCACCTTGTAAAGGGGTCAAATACATGGTGAGGGAAGGAGACTGGACTTCGGGCAGTGAGCACACAGTGGGGTATACAGATTCTGTATTATAAAGTTGTACACCTGAAACTTATATAATGTTATTAACCAATGCTACCTCAATACACTTAATTTAAAGATTTCAAAAAGCGAGGCGTCTCCTCCAAATCAAGGTGCAGCTGAGGTCACAGCATCACTTAGAAACAGCACCGTGGGCAAACTGAAGAGGGAGGGTCTGGGCGAGGCAGAGCAAGGTTATCAGGTTATTGGTGTTATCTGTGTTGCTGAAATGTTAATTACAGACCAGGCCATTGTTCCCAGATCTCAAGGGCTCCTTACCTTCAATTCTCTTCCCCCTGCAGCCCAGGCAAGCCTCCTCCGCAGGGCAGCGCCTGGGCATAAAAGGCAGGAATACACATGCGCCTCAGGCGAGCCCCTCAAGGCCCCAGGCCAGATGTTTGGGGGTACCTACGCTGGGTTAGGCATTGCTCTCTATTTAAAAACTAGAAGTATTCCTGGGAGCATCACTGAAGACCCCCAACACCCTAGTGATAGCACTGTGATAACCCAGAGTGGTCAGGTTGGGGCCCCTCGACAAAGGAGTTGTCACTGCCATCGTGGTGAGGCCAGAAGGCTGCCTTTTTCCATCTCACTGGGCTTCCTCTGCTGTGTGGTGCAAGGTGAACAGGCACCCTCTCTGGGCTCAGCTTGCTCCCTGCAGAATGAGAGTGGGTCTCAGGGACACGTGTTAGAGTTGGCCACCTGCAGCAGGGACTCAGGCCCTTCCTCATTTTGATGGGGGAGGGCACCTAACAGGAACAGGACCACAGTTATTTAATGATCATTCACCTTACTAACCATAGACAGGAAACTTTCCTTTAGACCCTGGGAAACTGGAAGATGTGCTGCAAGAAGAAAAACAGCTGTAAAAAGATAAGAGATGCTTTGGGGCCTAGATGGGTCCATTACTCAGAAAATACATTTTGAGAACAAACTAAGGACAGGAGATGCTTTGATTTGGTTGCTATGCTTGCACCCTGACTGCCTTCGTGAGTTTGACACAGAAATGCTGACCATTCTCCAGTCCTGGGAACTGGCAGAACTAGGTTTTAACACCTTTGAAAACCCCTTTGAAAATTAACTATTTTGTTTTCAGACTTCAAGATCCTGGAAGGAGACTGGAAGGAGACACAGGGACCAGGCACCCAGAGGCCCCTATCCTGCCCTCTTTCCCCTTGCACGCAGCTTCCTTCCCTATTCATATATAACCAGCTGGCTAGCAGGAGATGGGAGAGTAGAATTTTCAGGGTGGCCAACTGCTCTCCCCATACTGCCAGCATTATTGGAATAAACCTTCATATATGATTCAACCTTGTCTCTGCTTAATTAGCTCAAGTAGTGACAGGCAGCCCAGACCCACTGCGTCCGGTTTCAATCTCACTGGGGTCAGCCCCAGGGTTACATGTGTGCACACGTGCATATGCTTCTTGGTTTCCCCAAACCATCTCTCCAGCTGTGCCTGACCCAAGAGCAACCTCCCTCCCCTTCCATCTCAGCTGTGTCCTGGCCCAAGCGTGTGTATGAAGACTGGGATGGGGGGGGAGAATTTGTAGGTCAGGCTGGGTCAGGGTCAGGTACATGGGTGAGACCTTGACGGAGTGAAAAGGGCCCAGGCTTTGAGCAGGAACTTGTGGTGTAATCCTTGTGTCCAGATCCTTGCCAGCAGGAGTTTAAACAAACACATGGGCAAGAGGACAACACCAGAAGCATGGCTGACCCTGCTCCTCCCAGTCTCAAGCAGATGCACCCACTGGAATCAAGATCCACCTTCCAGTCAACACATGCCAGCTGGGGAGGACTGCACTGAGATGCCTCTCTTCAGCCTGCCGGGATCTCAGTTACCTGCTAAGCCCTAGTAGACACCGGATCCTGATGTTGGTCACATACTGAGCCACAATCCCAGTGACACACTGACTATGGTCCTGGTACACAATGAATATTGATCTTGGTCACACAGTGAGCTCTGACCCTAGTCACAAACTAGCCGTTGATCATGGTCACAGGCTAAGTAAGTCCTGATCCTGGTCCCATGCTGAGTCCTGATCCCAGTCATATACTGAGCCATGACCTTGGTCACACCTGAGCCCTGGAACCTGCTCACAAATCCATTGGCCAGAACCAGTTGTGTGGTCCAATCCCAGTTCAGGGATAGAAGAGGACTGAAGGGGGAACTGCAACCCTTTTAGGCCTAAAAAAAGGAGAACTGGGTCTCTTTTGAGGGGCCAAGCCAGTGAGCCCAAGGGCCTGCATCTGCTCAGAGGAGGAGCCATTTTCTAATTCACGGGGAGGGGCTGTAAACCTAGAGGTGAGCCCTGACACAGCCTCCCAAATTCCCAGGACCCCACTCTGCCCTCCCAAACCACCACTCCCAGCTCCCCCCTACCCACCCCTCCTCCCAGGAATCACAGTGCAACTATTCATTATCAAACTAAATAAATTGGCTCTGGACTCTGGCAGGATTTTCCCACTGAATTCTCACGACATATTTTTAATTCTATCTAGTATCCCACTTGATAAAGGAAGACAGGAAACTCAGACACATGAGGCAACTTGCCCAAGGGCACACCGCTCATTCTGGTGGAGCAGAGTCTGAACCCAGGACTCTGGGACCCAAGAGCAGACTCCCTTCCCATCCATCAGCTGATCAGCTTCATTCAGCTTGTTTTCAGGGGCCTGCCGCTCCTGCCAGGGTTAGGGGAGGGGGCTTTAAAGATGAATCAGGGTGCTTCCACCCCATCAGCACACAGGCAGGGTTCCATCCTGTTTCTGCCACCCATGAGCTTGGGTGAACTTCAGCAAGTTACCTAACCTCTCCGAGCTGCTCTTTCCTACTCTGTAAATGGGCTGCTAAGATTTATTTCTTGCATAAATACATAAATAAGAGATTTTTTAAAAAGTTCTGAACAGAAGCTGCTACACGGGACACCCTTAATTCTCAATGAGCAGGTAAAAGCGTAAGGCCTATGGAAAGGCAATGCAGCCTTTGTTCCTGAGTAAGCGGACACTTGAGAGGTTGCTCAGGTGTCCGGGTACAGTGGACTTCCCCTAGGTCCTCCCCAAGGGCTGAGTTGGGACCCCCAGGCTCCCTGTCACTCAGGGCCCCCTGAGAGCAGGGCTCCCAGGCTGGGCACGTGCAAGGCCTCCTCCCTGACCCACCAATCAGAGCAGGCGGTAGGGGCCTGCTGCCGGGCGCAGCCCCGGGGGAGGGGGAGAGTGCCCTCCACTTGCGGGGGAAGTTCCGTAGAGAGGGGAGGAAGTGCCCCACACCCCACACTCACCAGCTCCCAAGGCCAAGCTGTCACAAGGCCTGGTGGTTCTTGCCTCCTGCACACAGACATCCACTTCTCCCCTTTCCGGCCCCTCGGGTCCTGTCCAAGCTCACAGGCTCACCCTGATCAGAGCACACCACCCCCTGCTTAGCCGCCTTCCTGGACTGACTGCCACTGCTCTTGACGGAGAAGACCAGCACCCCAGCCTGTGCTGGGGGCCCCCCCGGCCAGGCCCTGCCGTGTCCCCAGCTTCCACTCACAGCAGCGCAGCAGCGGTGCCTTTGCCACAAGACATTGCAGGATCCCACCGCTTCCTACTCTTCTTTCAGTTCTCGTAGTCACTTCCCTGGCCCCAATCCCTCTGCTATTTGCCCTCTGAATGCCAGACAGGTATCTTGCCAAAGAGATGAGTCACAATTTTCATTTACTATCCATTTAAGTGATCAGTGTCTGCCCCCAGACTGTGAGCTCTGGGAAGGCAGGGCTTTGTCCCTTTTGTTCCCAGCAAAATACTCAGTGCCTATCATAGCACCTGACACATAGTAGATCCTCAATAAATACTTAGGGGGTAGATGGGCACCCCAAGCCGGGCACTGTGGGCTAGTTGGAGGACTCCAAGTCCTTATTCTGAAGGAAGATGACAAGGAGCACTCACGAGGTAGACCTTCTGTCCTGGGAGCAGAGTTCAGCTCAGGTGAGATGAGGCCACACACCAGAAACGACGCTCTGGGCCCAAACTTTCAGGACATGGCCACAGATAGCTCTTGGTGGGAACCCACATGCACACATATGAGCTCACTGAATTCTCACCCTGGCTGATGAGAGAGGGGCCTCAGTGCCCCCGTTTCCCAGAGGAGCAATGTAGGGCTCAGGGATGGCGCACCTCACCCAGGCCACAAAACTAGATGTGCTCCTGCCCCAGCTCTCTGTTGCTCTCGGGCTGGACTGGGAGGGACTGGCCTGAGAGCCTGCTTGCATGCTCCCTACGAGCTCTAGATATCTGTAGGGACAACCGCAGTGCACCCCAAACCCAGGTGCCATGAGAGCCCCTCATGTTGGGTGCTGGCCCTTTCTTCCCCAGAGGCCCTGACCTCTTGCACTGCTGGGGGCCGCCCTGGCTGAGTGCCCACCAGCGTGTGAAGTGCTTCCCGAGGGAGTCCCCGGGGAAGCCCCGCCAGCTGCTGCTGTGGAGTACATCAAGGAAGAGGCTTCCTTCCGGCCTCAGCCTGGGCTGCCAGGGCTGCGGGGTCAGGTCGGTCACCCTCCAGCTGGGACAGGAAGCCTCACATTAGTCTGGAGTGGGGGTGGCCAGGGGCCAGGAGGCTGACCCCTAGGCTGGGGACACCAGCTGTCTGGGTTGACACTGGCAGTTCTGCTGCTCTGCAACCTCAAACTGGACACTAGGCAGAGTGCAGACACAGTGCTGCTTTCTGTGAGATCTGGGGCCAGTCTTCTGAGTCCACCCTACGTGTCCTACCTGGTCTGGCATCTGAGCGGGGAGCCCAGGGCCCCCACAGGCCTGCCCTGGACATTGCTCCACAGCCCATCGTCCATACCTGTACTAACCCCACATGGCTGCTGAGCACTAGAAGTGCAGCTGGTCCAAGTTGCGATGTGCTGTGAGTGTGGAACGACCACCCAATTTCGAAGACCTAGTATGAGAAAAACAACATACAATATCTCAATTATTTTTCATATTAATAACATGTGGAAATAATATTTTAGATGTATTTGGTCAAATAAAATACATTATTAAATAAATTGCACCGATGTTTTTCCTTTTTAACAAGTGGCTGGCCTTCGATTTCTATTGGAGAGCGCTATCCACACCACCTTCAGCGGGCACTTTTCAAAACAAAATCAGCTTTGCCCCTCCCTTGCTTCAAGCCCCTTGGTGGCTCCCACAGCCCTCAGGAAAGGTCCTCACACCCAGAGTGGAGCTTGGTTATGACTCAGTATAATTTCTCACGGCTAACCCTACCTTCCATCTGTTCCAACTGTCTATGTCCCTCTTGGCCCTGCCTGTGCCATTCCCCTGCTGGAAATGTCCTCCCTTGGCCTCTGCTTATCCCTTAGCCTGTGTCACCTCCACCTGAATGCTCCTGTGACCACCTCCTCCGTTCACTCCACAGCCCCTGCCATAACCCTACTGGCTTGGGTTCATAGAGGTGGTCACTTGGTGCCTGGGCCAAGTGGGGTGCTGCTGAGTAACTTCCCTCTGAGCTTCAGTTTGCTCATCTGTAAAATGGGAGCTAGGAATGGGACCTACAGCGTCTAAGGTACACTTTCAGAGATAATAGGCTAATGCACTTACACAGGGCTGGGCACACAGTAGGTGCTCCAGGGCCTTTGTTTGGGGACCTACAAATGTGGAAGGTCACTAAAGCAGCCATGCTCCCAAATGAGCCAGTGAATTTCAAAAATGTTTCTGGAGCCCGAGTCTGTGCAGAGCTGGACTGTGAAACAGCACACCCTGCCCAGCGCCTCCCAGCTGCCCAGCGGTCCTCCTCACTTAGGGCAGGGCCGAGGGCCACAGCTGGCCAGTCATTTGTGGGCAGACTTCGAGCTAAGAATGGTTGGAAAAAGATCTACAGAGGGCTCACAGTTCATCATACATGACAACTATGTGCACTTCATCTTTCAGTGTCCGCAAATGAAGTTTTTTTTGGAATACAGCCATGCCTATCCCTTTATATACTGTCCAGGGGCTGCCTGCAGAATTGAGCGATTTAACAGGTGAGTATGACCTTCCAAGAAGAAAACGTTTACTCTTTGGCACTATCCAGAGTTTGTTGACCCCTGCTCTAGGCAATCTTCACAGTCCCCTGGATAGGCGCTATTAGCCAATGGGGAAACTGAGGCACAGAGGGGTTAACTGGGTCACTTAAGGGCACAGATTGTGCTCCTAGCCATTAGGTACAGAGTGCGCCCCACCCCAGGGGCTCAGAAGTACACAGCAGCCCTGCTCTTCCCAGTGGCACCCCCAGGTCTCAGCAGCTGTCTTTGTTTTGTGGGGTGTGCTGTGCTTTTAAATATTCACAGATCACCCACACTTTACTGGAGGCCTGCATCTGCCAGACATGGTTCTAGGTACTTCAGATACATTCATAAATTATCTTAACAACCTCCCTGTGTTAACTAGCTCAGGCTGCCGTGATCAACCCCATAGGCAGGGTAGCTGGGACCAGGAACATTGAGGGCTTCACCTTTCTGGGGTCCAGGAGTCTGAGATCAAGGTGGCAGCAGGGTTGACTCCTTTTGAGGCCCCCTGATGAGGGAGAATCTGTTCCAGGCCCCTGTCCTCTGCCCGTAGACGGCTGTCCGCACATTCACATGGTGCTCTCCCTGTGTCCCTGTGTCCAAGTGTCCCCCTCTCATAAGGACGCCAGTCAGATGTGATCAGGGACCACCCTAGTTACCCCACCATCACCAGATCTCCTCTGTAAAGACCCCTCAATTAGTAAGGTCCCACTCTGGGGCCCTGGAGGTTAGCACTCAAACATAGGAATCTGAGTGGCACAATTCAACCCATAACACCCCAGAAGGGAGGATTCACCACCCGATTTTACAGATGAGGGAGGCCCAGCGGTTAGGAAGTGGCCCAGGGCACAGAGGGCCGTGGGATTACCTGGAGGGAGGAGGCTCTGAGGAAGGTGGATCCCAACCTGTGGGTGAATCAAGTTCAGAGCAGTTGTGACGGTCAAATTTCAAAATCTGGATCCTTGCAACAGCTTCCCCCTCCACTGCTAATTGGCTGTGGGCGCCCAGGGGTTATCACTGTCACTTTTCCAGGTCCCGGTGACAGTTCCCACAGATGGGCGCAGTCTGCCCTGCCCGGGGAGCAGCCTTGGCACCTTCCCTCCCAGCCACCCAGCCCCGAGGCCAGGACGCTGCTTTCCTCCTGGCTGTGAGCCCTAGTGTGCCATCTGTAAAATAGGCTGCGGTGAGGATTGGGTTAATGCCTGGGCCACTCCTGGGCCCGGAAACCCCACAGTAAGCTCCAAGGAGCTTTGTGGGGGCGAGTCACTGGGAACCCCACTGCGGACATTCGTGTCTCTAATACTTAGAAAGTCCTGCAGAGGCCTGACTAGCTCTGTTGGAGATGAGCAGGCTCAGAGAGGGGCAGAGAAAGGCAGGCAGGGCTGGGCCTCAGGCTTCTCACCCCCGCCGCTCTCAGGCCCTTTCTTGCCTCCAGATCCGGCAGTGGAGTCAGCCCCCCTGGAAGCCTCTCCAGTGAGCCTTGTCAGCATGCACACTTTGAGCTGGTCTCCCACTCCCACATCATGGTGGTGGGAAAGCCTCTGGGAGTGAGGCTGCACTTTGGTTTAGTTTGGACGGGTGGAGAGATTGGGGCATTCTGGCAGAAGGAGCAGCTAGGATTGGCAGTGTGGACAACCACTGACAGTGGCCCCTCTCTGGGCACCCTCATAGTGCAAATGGGGAGCCTCAGAAGCCCTCACCCCACCCACTCTGGCTCCAGCCCTCCCAGTGTACTGCCTGGCTTTGAGCAGATCCCCAGGCCTCGATATTTTTGCACATGCTGTTCCTTCTGCTGGAACACTTCCCCCCATCTTGTCTGTTAATAGAGATCCCTCCTGACCATCTGACTCAGCACCACTCACCCCAGGAGGCCCCCCTGCGCCCTCCCTGTAGTAACATAAATAGCACCAAGCCCTGGCTGTGCCTTGCCTGTGTCCTATACAACACTGGCTTGTTTCAGAGATGAGGAAACTGAGGCACGGAGCACCAAGTCACTCAAGTGGTAGCCAAGAGCCATGTGAACTAGGCCAAGCCCCTGTGGCGTGACCTTCTCCTTGAGTTTTCTAGCTCCTGGAGCCCTGTTTCTTCAGTCACAGACGGGTCAGTGCGGCCTGTGGAAATGGAACTTTCGTCAGTGGCAGGTCCCACACCGTGCCCCGTGGGCCAGCAGAGCTAAGCCATGAGGCCTCAGCATCTCCTCTGGGAAGTGGGCTTGCAGCAGCTCTGTCTCAGATTGCTACTGGGGATGACAGGGGACATGAGGTAGGCTCAGGCAGGACCGGGCTGGTTTCTTGTTGCTTTTCTGCCATTCTCCTGAGTTCAACAGTGAGGACCTGCCAAAAAAAATGCTCCACAAACCGCACTCTGCCCCAAAGAGCTCAGAGTCAGACACCAGCTGCGCACAGCCACCTGCGCCGTGGTCACCCAGGGACCCGGGCCGAATGCTCGAATTTCTCCATCAGCCTCAAGGAGCCTGAGAAGCTTTTAGAAGGAGTTCAGGCCTTGGCCTTGAGACTGAAGAGTTTGCCTCTCTCAGCCGTCTCCACCACGCTTGCCTGCTTTGAAGGCATTCCACGTGAACAATCTCTTACAACTTCCCACAAGTCCTGTGGCCAGATGGGGAAACTGAGGCTCAGCTAGGGGCAGGCCAGCAGCCCAGGCTGTGGGCATGTCCACCACTCCTCCCACCCACTGTTGGCAGAGCCTGGGGAAGGGTCACCGTGTCCTTGAAGGGTCTCGAAGAGCAAGCAGAGGCCTCGTTCAGGTGACTCCAGGATACTCGGCTGACTCCAGAGCCAGCAGGGATCCCACCGGGATAAGGAGGACCCCCCTCAAGCCTTCCTGGAGCCTTGCGTGTGGCCGGCACCTCACTCATTAGTCCTCCCGGCCCACGGGTGGTACTGTCAGAGTTCTCTTCATACACGTGAAGAGGCTGAGGCAGTGGGATTGCAATGCCCCACTGTGGTGAGTGTTGAAGCCAGGATTTCAAGTGGCAAAAAGGAGTGGGTAGTTGAGTGCCCCATGCTGGGGAGCAGGCCAGCACCCCAAAAAGAAGGGCCGCTGAAGACTTCCCAGGGCTGCTGCTGGGCTCAGGGGTCCGCAGGGCCCTAAGTACAGATGGAAAATGGGCCCTCCAACAGATGCTGTGTGGGGTTCATGGGTGGAGAATGGATGGAGCAGTGACCTTGGCTTGTGGGGACACTGCTGGGGCCCAGGTGGCAGCAGTAAGGAGGGTCTCATCAGCCCAGATAGTTTCTAGTTTTCTGAAGTTGCCTAACCCTCAGGCCCAGGGCAGACTCTCAGAGGACAGCAGCATCAGAAGCAGGTGCCCAAGGAAAGAGGCCGGAGACAAAAGCAAAGCAGAGGCCTGTGCCAGCTCTCACTTATGCCTCAGGAGAATGGTGTGGATCCGAGGGCATGCAGGTGATCAAGGGATATGATGGCATGTGTGTGAGGTGGGAGGTGTGCGGGTGCTCCAGTGGGGTGTGGCTCTTTGGGCACATGTAGGTGACTGTGTGTGGCAGCCAGGTGTGGTGTGACACGTTTGTGCATGCACGTGGGTGTGAATGTGTTCACCTGTATGTCTGCAGGCAGAGTGTGTTCGTGTGGGTCTAGATCCCCATCTCGTGTCCCAGAGGGCCCCCTACTTGAAACTGAGGCAAGGAGTGGGGAGCAGGTTGTCCGACTTCACAGCTAGCAGAGGGCCAAGGGACTTCTGATTCCAGTCCATGCCTTTTGACCCCACTGTGAAAGTAGGGGGCTGAGCCTGTTAGGGCCAGGTGCTGGGCCTCCACTCAGAGCCATTACTCCTAAGAGTGCTCCCCCGGCTTCTGTGAGATGTGTTCATTGCCTAAAGTTGCAGGTGTGAAAACTGAGGCCCCAGCCAGCAACATGACCTGTCCACGTCACAGACTGGGCTGTGTCTGGGGTGGGGTTCTCCATGCACACCTGCTTGGGTCTGGGGAGGCCTGGACAGCAGAACTCACCTGCAAGGCTGGCAGGTTTGAGGTTTTGCCCAGCTCCTCAAACCCCGTGCTCTACAGAGACTAAGGAAGGTACCCCAAGGGTCCACAACCCCTGTGGCCACAGCAGACTCTAAAAGTCCCTGGTCATAGAGCCAGTGGGAAGGCAGCACAAGCTGGCTCCCCAGGCATGGGGTGCGGGCAGGGCCAAACCAACCCAGCAGGTTGGGCGGGAACTGGGTGGGCCCCGTTCCATCCCAGCACCCCACCCATGCAGGACGAGGGTGACCTTATTCCTGACCCTGAAGATAGCCTGGGGTGAAGGACAGAGGGTTCAGAGCTCTGCTGTCACCTGCAATGGGACCAGGCCAGCATGCAGCTCTCAGCCTTGGTTCTGCATCAAGCTATGGAGATCAGAATACAGTCCCAAGTACAGGGTGAGGCTCAGATGAGCGAAGGGATGGAAAGGGTTTGGCATAGAGTAACTACTCAATCAATGCCAGCCGTTGCGAATTAAGGCTCACATGACACTATGTCTATTAAACATCGAACAGGAGTGGGGGCAGCAGCCAGGGCACTCTGGGGACCTGGGAGAGTGCTGGGGCAGGACCCATCAGCACCCAGATTACCCAGCGATCTCTGCATTCCAATGCAGTGCACCCCTAGCCAGGGACCTCTGCACAGCACCCACTTCCTATTTGTTTGTTTGTTTGTTTGTTTTTGTTAAGTAGTTTTATTTACTTGCAGCGATCAGCTTCCATTCCCAATGGTCCTGACAGTTCTTGGGGCTGGGAGCTCCAGCTCTGGGGTGGGCCTGTCTGGAGTCCAGCCCTGGTTCTTCCCGATGGCTGGGTGGCTTTGGATGCATCACTGAACTGCTCTGGGCCTTGGTTTCCTCATCTGAGCAAAGGGAACAGTGGTGGCACCTGGTCCAATGAAATGGGCTCCTTGGGGTCAAATGAGTCTTTGGAGCTGTACAGCCCCAGCCCAAAGTACCTCCAACCCTGCCTGCACTCCCAGTATCCCTGCTGTTGGGCCTCAGTTTCCCCTCCTCTCGGCTTGTCTGGAGGCAGCCCTGCCCCTCTGAGAGCCCTGCTGTCACCCCAGAGCCCTGGCTCAGACCAGTGGCTGCCCTCAGGTGGGGCAGGGGCACATGAGCCAGGCTGTGGACAGGTTCTAGAGGAGCTGCTGGCCTGGTCCAGGGGCCTGGTGTCAGAGAACGGATCTGTTTTCATTGTGTTTGGAGAAGATGACTCTTCGGCTCTGTGAGAGTGGGTGTAAAGTGGGCCAGGCGTAAGGCCAAGGCTGAGGTCTGGGGGAGGTGGGAGGCCAGGGTCCCTGCTCAGGCGTGCACACTTCTGCATGGATGGCAGAGCAGAGGGCCAGAAGGTCCTGTAGGCCAAGACTTGAATGCTCAAGGTGGGGAGGGGGAGCCCTCAAGGCTACAATGACTTGGCCAATTGGACAAGCACCCAGAGACAGTGTCTGGCTGGGAGCCCCATGACTGAGTTCTGTGTGTGTCCCAGGCCCCCACTGTGTGTCCCTTGCTGACAGTGGTCCTCCCAGGGCAGTCCACACCCTTGCTGCCCTGGCCTCCACCCATCCGCCCCCTTCCCAACAGCCATGCTTGTCTGTGTCACCCACTCTCATTGCTTCCAATTGTCTTCTGTGTTCAGGTCCACCCAAGGTGGGTGGCCTCTGGGGCAGGGCATACCCACCAAAGCAATCACATTGTCACCTAGGGGGAACTGGCAGGGGCTGCCTCCAAGCCTGTGGCAAGGGTGGCTTTCTGTCCAAAGAGGCTACCTGCAGTTCACTGTCTGATGCCTGACCCCTGTTTATCCACAGCTGCCCCAGCACCTGCTACTGGCCAAGCTCACCTTGGCAACCAGACGCCCTTGCTCTAAGCTGACCAGCCTCCGAGTCTTTGCTAAGCAGCACCCTCTGCCCCCCTGCCCACTCCGTCACATGAACCAGTCGTCAAACCTCCTCCTCCAGGAAGCCTGAGTCCTGAGTGGAAATTCATCCCTGGTGCTTTCCAGGTCCCAGAGTATCGATGGAGTCTGGACTGAGTCACCCTGGAGATGGGAGCTTCTTTAGGGCTAAGCGACCCTTGATCCTGAAACACCTACAATAGTGCCTGGCACAGAGTAGGTGTTTCTTAAATGAAAGAGAGAGAGATGAATGGGGCTGAACTGTGCAGAGAAGAGACCTTAGTCCACCGCAGGGTGGTACCTGCCTCACTGTCTGCACGAGCGCCAGCCCCACGCTGATTTCTGCTGTCAGAGTCCTGATGCCACTCAGAGACTAGTCCCAGTCCTCGTCACAGACTGAGACCGGAGCCACACTGAATTCTGAATCTGAGTGACACACTAAACCCTGACCCCGGTCACAGGCTGAACCCTGGCCTTGCTCGTGGGCAGGGGCTTGGCACTTGTCACACACTGAGCCCTGGTTCTTGTTCATGTTTGGAGACCTAACCTTATTCGGACATGGAACCCTGACCCTGATTATACATTAAGCCCTGAACCTACCTGCAAGTTATCTGACTGTGGTTTTACGGACTGAACCCTGACCCTGTGTGCTCCCTGCCTGAGCCTGACCCTGTTGTCTGAGTCTGACTCTGCACCTGCTCCGCCCCTTCCTCGGCAAGCAGCTGGGGCAAGAGGTCTCTGTTCAGGTCCACCCTGCTACCTAGCTCTAAGCCCCAGAGCAGGGTCTAGGGGTGGCGTCCCGGGACTGCAGACTAAGGAGGGGCCGAACCTCCCACTTTTCTCTTGCTTCCAGCTGCCTCCACCCTGCCCAGCCACCCGGAGAAGCATCACCTCAGCCTCCGTGCTGCTCCCTCCCTGCCTCCCAGCCTGCTGCCAAGGGGATGACCCTGGGAACAGGCCCCAACACTTGGAGCTCCTTGGAGCCAGAAGAGCTGAGTAAACACCATGGAACACAGGCCTCCTGGCACCACCGCCTGGGGAAATGGGGTCAGCCCTCAGCAGCCTGTCATTCTTGGCTTTGGGCTCCAGTCACCCCCGGCAACTTCTCTTGAACTGTCCTGCCTCAGGGTCAGACAATACCGACCCTGCTGCAGGCAGTCACCTAACAGGGCTACCACCCTTGGTCCAAAATGACCCACCTCCAGCCATGACAATGGCCCTCAACTCCATTATCAGCACTTCACCTTCTTTGGGTTCAGCGCTCTCCCACCTCTGTTTTTTTAAACAACAAACCACTATTTGTAAAGCACTCATCATGTCCCCACCTAGACCAGTGCGAGTGGATCGCCTCAGTGCGGCTGCAGTGAATGAGTGAGGGCTGGCTCCGCTCCCACACTTCCCAGAGTCTGGGCAGTGAGATCCCAGCACCCCATATTACAGGTGAGAAAACTGAGGCTAAAGGAGGCTTAGACAAGCTTTCACCCCTTGTAATAACTCCATTCCTGCCTCCCATGGCCCATCCAGCAGACAGTCCTGTGGCCTCAGTGTTTATCTGGTATCCAGCCACCACTCCCCTCATCATCACCTTCAGCTCCCACCCAGCACTGTCACGGAAGCACTGTGGTCCCTGCTCTGCCCTTCAGTCGTTCTCCAGGCACCTGCCTGAAAGACCCAGCAAGACAGTAAATCGGCTGTGCCCCTCCTTTGCCCAGACCCTCCTGAGTCCACTCCCACTGGGAGGCCTTCCTAGCCACTTGCAGTGGAGAGCAGCACCCCTCCCATCCTCCGTCCTCAGTTTTATTTTTCTCAGTGGTGTTTCTAACCATGGGCTCCTACCATTGCTTCATTGCTATGTACCCCACTAGAATGCAAGCCCCTTGAGAGCAAGGACGTAGTCTGTTTGCATCACACATGCTCACGGAGCCCCCGGCACCTCATGGACGATCTGTACTTTTTGTGTTCACGAATGAGCACGTGAATGCACGTATGGAAGGCAGAAGAAACAGGACGCCCTATTTCGGCTAGTATCTAGGGGGTGCTGTTTCCTCTGTGACCTGGGGAGGGGGGCAACCTCCCCTAACTTACTGTGTTACTCGTTCATTTTCTGCCTCCCCGCTAGGGTGTGGATTCCAGGAGGAGGGAATGGTGTTGGTTTGTTTCTATCGCTGGTTCCCCAGCACCTGGCACAGCGTGGGTGCTGTCACATTTACTGAAGGGATGCATGAGTGGAAATCACATAGGCCAGACTTGGATACCTAGAGAGGTCTCAGGAAGTGTTAGCCATTGGTGCAGTTATACCCCAACATGAGCTCATGCCCTTTTCTCACCTCTTGGGTCCCCACCTGCGAAATGGGTTCAAGAACCATCTGACCCTGTAGTGTTCCTGTGAGGTTCCAATGAGACCATGGACAGGAAAAGTGCTTTGTAAAGTGTAGATTGCTCTGTAAATGGTGATTCAGGACATAATCAAAGTCCAGCTTTACTATTGCCATATGCTGGGGGAAGCAGAAATTACCATGCACTGGGGTGGTCTGGGAGGGCTTCCTGGAGGAGGTGTACAAGGGACTGGCAGTCCCAAGGGGGAGGGAGGGGACTGCTGGCAGGAGAAAGAGTGTGAGCAAAGGCAGGAGAAGAGAGAGTTGACCCAGAGGGATGAGAGGGCTGAGAGGGCTGCGAGCCAAGCAGGGGTGGGGTTAGAAGTCTGCAGCTGGATGACTGACTGGGGACCATGGACTGACCAGAGCACCCCAGGGGCCCACCCTGCTTTTGCTGACGTCAGCAGGTGTGGCCTACTCCAGGGGCCCTGGGTGGGGTGTCCCCACACATCACCTGCCTTTACCCTTCATTCTAAGAAGCTCTGCCAGATGCCCCACCCTGTCACCTGCCATAGGTGGCTGGCTCCCCACCTCCTCTCCAGGTCACCCTGGTCATTTGGTTCAGGGCTGAGCTGAAGGGGACCCTATCCTCCCTCCATCACTGTCCTGACAGCTGGACTCAAGATGCCAGCCAAGTGGACACTGCAGCTTCCCACTCTGACTGACAGTCAGGGAGTTCCTTGCAAGCCCTGTGACCTTGGGTGGAGGGCACCAGGACTCAGAGCCAGGTGGCCTGGGTTCCAATCCCAGCTAGGCTATATACCCACTGCATGACATGGGGCCTGCCACCTTACCTCTCTGAGCTGTCATTTCTTCCAGCAGACAGGGACACGAATGCTCTGAGCACACAGCTACTGTGGATATAGGTGACCTTGATCAGCTGGGACCCAAGCTAGTGCTCAGTTTCTCACAGCAATCATCCTTGACCATCTGCAGTCTCCCGAGTCCACCCAGGCAAGCATGAGCTCTGGACCCAGGCATTCATTTTATGGACGAGATCACTACAGTACAGAGAAGCAAAGAGATTGTTCATAGCCCGAACTGAGCATGGGGCTGGAGAGGGAGGGGTCGAGTTGGGACTGGAACCCAGACAGTCTAGTGCTCCACCCCAGGATTCCTGAATCCCTGGACACCGGTGCCCCTTTCTGCCAGTGTGAAGGCTGCCCCACACTTGGGGGCTCCTGCAGGGATAGCTTCCATAAGGACTTGGTCGGGAGGAAGCCCTGGCACCAGTCATTCTGTGTCCCAGGTCAGGAAGGGGAGTGAGGGGCTGGCGGTCCAGCCATGGTGTGCATGTGTGTGTGCCTGCTGTAAGGCTTTCTGAACCCTCAGCAGGGCTCCACTGTCTCAAGTAAGTGCCTCCCCGTGACACTAGGCCACATGAGCCCTCATCAGCCACAGATTCCTTTAGGGGTTAGCATTGCCCACTTTTTAAGAAGCAAACACCCTGAGGGAGAAGGGGAGAGGGAAAGGCAGACGTCTGTTTGAGGGCAGGGAGAGAGCTGGGAGGGGCAGGGGAGGGGGAAAGGACCCACGGGGCCTGTAGAGATTATAGGATGGCAGCTGCCATCACCTGCACCAGAGTGTGAGCCCTATCGCCATGATGCAGTCAGTCACACATCTGCTTTCTCGTCTCCTCCCCGGCCGCTGCCCACCCCTCACCCCTTCACCAGCATGGACATCCACTACCTCACCGGGCACCCCCATCGGACTCCCTCACCCTCAGGAATGAGGCCAATTTCAGTAGCTGGCACCTGAGGCTCCTCCAATCTGGCTGAAGTCAGGGTCCTATTTTACTCTTTTATTTATTCTACATGCTTAATTGTGGAACATAAAACAGCTACAGAAAAAGGCATTGCATGGTGACACACACGTGTCTGCCCACCCGGGAGTGAAGCCTGCTGCTCTTGTCAGCTCACCTTCCCGTGCATGGCCTGTCCCAGCCCTGGCCCTGCTCATCTTGTCCTAAACAGGTATATTCTAGCTTCAGGCCTTTGCCCAGGCCGCACCACGGCCAGAAGGCACCCCTCATTCCAGGTGAAAAATCTGCCCAGCTCTCTCCTGGGGAACATCCTGGGTCTGCTCAGGCTGGGAGGGTGAATGCTAAGCCCTCAGCCACAGGTGGCCTTCTTGGCCTTGTGGCCAGTTACTGAGTGGCTCTGTGTTGGGTGGGCCCTGCACACCCTTCCCTCAGGTACTTACTCATGCTCTAGACACAAGTGTCCTGTCTACTCACAGACAAGGAACCAGGGACAGGAGGTAGTGGAATGGCTTGGAAGGAGCCCCAACTTCCAGTGAGACACACCTATGACCCCAGGTATCCATCAGACCCAGGTAGCTGTGCTGCCCCAAGTGGCCATATGACCCTGGGTCACCTTATGACCAAGTAGCCATATGACTCCTGGCAATTGTATGACTCCAGGTTCCTCCTTGGAAAGCCAGATAATCGTATGACACTCCAAGTGGCCATATGACCCTGAGAGGACTTATGATCCCAGAAAGCTGTATGGCCCCAAGGGGTTGCGTGACCCTGGGAAGCTGTATGACCTCAGGGAGCCTGACGCTCTCTTGGCAATCTGAGCACCTGGAAGTCCTGCTGTGGATTTGTCCGCCTTGGGGCTGAGCCGCCGCAGCCCCAGGACACCTGTTCAGACATTGTTCTCTCAGGTCTTAAGTTTTGTCATGGGCAATTGCGGGGGCTTGGTTTTGCTTAAGATCTGGGATCTGCAGGGTGTGGGCCCACCTGGGGCTCACAGACATTAGGTATTTTCCCCAAGGTCACCCAGCAGGAAATTGCAGAGCTGGAATTCTGCTCCTGTGCCCTCTGCTCTCTCCACCACACCTGAGATGGGCTCATAGGGAAGTGGGAGGAGGGGAGGAGGAACAGCTGTCAGGTAGACACAACTGGAGATCAGCACCCTGAGAAAGTGTGAGTGTGTGTGTGTGTGTGTGTGTGTGTGTGTGTGTGTGTGGCCTGCCTGGCTCAGAGAAGGTGCTCAGACCTATCTGGTGATAAATGAGCATGCCAATTGAGAGATTGGGGATTTGCAAAAGTTTATTTTAAAAAGTGTTTGTTGCTTCAAAAACAAAGGAGAGATTTCCAAACAAGCATAAAAGGTGTCCTGTAAAGGGAGTGTCCAGCTGGGACACTGCCTCATCTTCTAGACTCTCTTTCCCCCTCTTCCTTGGGCCCCTAAAGAGATCCCGCAAGGCATGGAAGAGGCCTCAAATGAAGGAGTGGGTTTATTGTTTTTAATCACAGTAAAACCCAGCTGTCCCCGTTGACTGAGTTCCTCCCCTGTCAATGGCTTGCAGTTATGTACACAGTAGTCCCCCTCATCCATAGGGATACATCCCAATATCCCCAGTGGCTGCCTGAAACCAAGCCCTATATATACTGTTTGTTTTGTTTGTTTTTTTAATCCTCAACTGAGGATATTTTTTCCATTGCTTTTCAAAGAGAATGGAAGGGAGAGAGAGAGAAACATCCATGTGAGAGACATAGCGTTTGGTCGCCTCCTGCAGGTACTCCAACCAGGGCAGAACCTGCAACCGAGGTACATGCCCTTGGCTGGAATCGAACCTGGGACCCTTCGGTCTGCAGGCTGACATTGTAACCACTGAACCAAACTGGCCAGGGCCATATTGTTTTTTCCTATACATACAGAACTATGTTAAGGTGTAATTTATAAATTAGGCACAGTAAGAGATTAACAGCAGTGACTAATAATAAAATAGAACAATTATAAGTTACTTGATAACTTGGTAATGAGGGCGACTTGAACACACTTAGCCACAGTTGATCTGGTTACGGAGAAGGCTGCTAATTGACTAGCAGGCAGGGGGCAGCTACAGGTGGATACACTGGTCAAAGGGATGATTTACATCCCCAGGAGGACTGAGGGAGATGGTGCGCAATTTCATCACGCTACTCAAAATGGTGTGCAATTGGAAATCTATAAATTGTTTCTGAAATTTTCCAGTTCATATTTTCGGACTGTGGTATGACTTCAGGTAACCGAAACCGTGAAAGAGAAGTCATGGATAAGGGGTGACTCCTGTACTAATTCATCTACCTCTCATACCAGCCTATCATTCTTCTCTTTTGGAAGCTGGGGTACTCAGGGCCAGGGGGCTGAGTGACCTGCCCAAGGTCAGAGAGCTGGTCAACGGCAGGGCTGGGGTTTCAGCCCCTGAATGCAGCTCTGTGTCTGTGCCCCTGAGCACCACCCTCTTCAGGTTAGATCCTCTCCATTTCACAGGTTCAGGTTCATTTACAGTGAGGTCAAAGTTCAAACCTAGGCCCTATAATCCCAAATCTATCTGCTGATTGCCCCTTCACTTCCCAAACCCCTACCTGCCACAATCCTGCTCCTCCCTCTCCTCTCTCTCAGACCAGCATTTCCATTTGTCCCTGCCTCCTGGCATCAGCAGGGTCAGGGGTGCTAAAGGTCACAGGGTCCTCATCCCTTCTGCTGCAGGGGCCTGAACCCAGAGGGTCACAGGACAAAAATGGAAACTCTTGACCCACGTAGGCACATGACTGTAGGAAACTCCTAGAGTGCTGGGTCTGGCCCTCATCAAGTGCCAGACCTCATTAAAGTTGGCTCATGTTGTTTCAGGGGTGTGTGGACCTGCAGAGTCTCTCCATGGGCCCTTGTTCAGAAATTCCTTGACTTTCTCTCTGTCTCCCTCTCCATCCAAACATGTCTGCAGCCCCACAATGGGCAGGCTCTGGGCTGCAGCAGTGAACCTGACCTGGGACCAGCCCCTTGGATAGAACTTGCAGACCACTGGGGAGACAGATGATGCCCAGTTACAGTCCAGAATGAGGGGTCTTGGCATCGATCTGTGAACAGTGGAGCACCTCAGAGCTCATGGGAGTAAGCCACTGAGTCCTTTGAGGCAGGACACCCAGAAGGGCTTCTTGGAGGAGGCAATTCCTGGCAGACCTCCAGAAATGGTTGAGGTTACAGTCTTACTCGTCCTTAGGCCATGGGAGTCCAAGGATGAAAGGGATGTGCCCCTGCTCCAAGGGCCCACAGGTGTGGGGAGAAGGCAAGGCTGCACAGCAGTGATGAAGACATCGTCATGCCTGCCTCTCCACAGGCACCCTGGGGGCGACATACTTACAAAAGAGCACACAAGCTCCACAATTTGGGGGGCCCTTGTTGAAAATTACTAAGAATTTAAAACGGTGACAGTGGACCGGGCGTGGAGCTCTTCTGAGCACGGGGCCTGTGAGACTGCCCAGGTTGCACACCTGTAACAGTTAAGTGTCCAGGCAGGCCCTGCTCTGGGGCCAGCCCAGAATCCAGGGCGAGAGGACTTCCAACATGTCAAGCACTCTCTTCATAGGACCGGGAGCTTAGCCCTTCAAAGATGGGGTAAGGCAAAGCTGTGTAGGGGCCCTGGGGCCCCCATTCTCAGGCTGCACTGGGCAGCTGGATAGTGGGGCTACAGGCCACGGACACATCTTATCCGTTGTGGCAGTTGGCTGGGGCTGCTGCAACAGTATACCAGAGTCTGGGCAGCTCAAACGTTCAACACTT
Source organism: Miniopterus natalensis (assembly GCF_054644295.1). Classification (NCBI taxonomy): domain Eukaryota; kingdom Metazoa; phylum Chordata; class Mammalia; order Chiroptera; family Miniopteridae; genus Miniopterus; species Miniopterus natalensis. The sequence continues at coordinate 42,477,447 of NC_142096.1, read as the reverse complement.
ATTTCTCCCAGTTCTGGGGGCTGGCAAACCCGAGATCAGGGTGCCAGCCAGCATGGCGAGGTTCTTGGGGGCCTTCCTCCTGGTTATGTTCTTACAATGGCCTTCCGTGGTGTGTGTGTGCACAGAGAAGGAAGCAAGCTCCTTCACATCTCTTCCTATAAGGGCACTAATCCCATCAGGGGGCTCCACCATCCTGACCTAATTACTTTCCAAAGGCCCCACCTTCAAATACCATTTCTTTGGCGTTAGTGTTCAACATGAATTTTGGAAGGGACACAAACATGCAGTCCACAACACCATTCTTGGTGGAGGCAGGTGGATGGAGTGCTGGTAGAGCGGCCCTGCCCCGGGTCCATGTATACATGTGCATGCATACATGTATACACACATATACATGCACACATGCAGTGTTCAGGCACATGTACATTGGGGCCATGCTTTTCCTAAGTTTGTTCTCTGTCCAATCTCTATGTCAAACTTCAGGTTACGTAAGTAAATTAATCTGATGTTTCCACATCTCTGGCTAAGAACCTGCCTTCTGCAGTTCATTCACATGAAAGAGTATGCATACACTTTTATATATGCATTCAGCTATTTTTCCAGAAGCATTCATGGAGCGCCAGCTGCGAGTCAGATCCTGTTCTGGGCTCTGTGGCCACGATGGCCAGTGAGCCTTCCCTTATCTACATGCATTTTCCATTCTACCATGGGACCCTTAAGGAGAGAGAGCGGATTTTGTTGCCAGCTCTAGTCAAAGCATCTGGCATGGTACATGGCACATAGTAGGCACTCAGTAGTTGGTTAGTGAGCGACTAAAAATGAAGAAGATGCAACAAATACAAACAATTACTGTTTAGCAAATAATTAAACACACTTATTAAGTCCTTACTGTGTTCCTTACTGTATCAAGTTTTTTCAAAAAGCATTTATTTAATCCTCCAGACAACGTGTGAGCTAGGGGTTATTAGAAGGCTCATTTTTAGCTGAGAACTCAGGAAGGTTAAGTCAGGTGCCCAAGGTCACGCAGTTGGCACACAACACAGCTGGAATTGCCTCTGCCTTCATCCTCTGGCCACAGGAGCAAAAACCTAACAGGGGAGGTAGGTAGACAGTAATGAGCACCCATGAAATGTCAGGCGCACCTTTGGGCTTTTATGTGTACACCACTGATGTTCTTATTAATCTTTCATTGAAGTATTACCTACAAACCCATGTAACCAGCCTGGCCGGGTGTGGCTCAGCAATTGAGCGTCGACCTAGGATCCAGGTGATTGGGGTTTGATTTCCAGTCAGGTACATGCCCGTGTCGTGGGCTCGATCCCCGGTTGGGGCGTACAGGAGGCAGCCGATCAATGACTCTCTCATCATTGATGTTTCTATCTCTCTCTCTCTCCCTCTCCTTTCCTCTCTCTGAAATCAATAAAGATATATTTAAAAAAGAAAAAAACTCCGTGTAACCAGTACCCAGGTCACGAAACTGAATCTAACCAGCACCCTAGACACTTCCTTCCTGTCCCCTTCCTGTACTGGCTCTGGGCCCCTCTCTCCACCATATATACACTTCCACCAATTTATATCCATGGGATCCTACATGCTTTGGGGTCTGGCTTTTTTTCCGTCTTCAAAATCATTTGTAAGAGTTAGCCATATTTTTGTGTGTGGTTGTGATTACTCATTGTCATTGCCGTCATTCTATTGCGTGACTATATCCCAATTTATGTATCTGTTCTATCACTGATAGGCATTCTGGGTAGTTTCCAATTTTTGTTTATTACAAACTGTGCTGCTATGAACAGAAATATGATCAGATAAGATATGCATCTGGGAGGGAAATTGCTAGGTCATAGGGTTTAAATACAGTTCCAAGGTGGCTGCATCATTCTGCATTCCCACGAGCAACGTCTGAGAGTTCCGGTTGCTCCACTTCTTTGTCAACACTTGATATTGTCAGATTTTCCCATTTTAACTGCTCTGGAGGTGGTGCACTGCACCATTTATTTCTAAATCCCTTCAGCAACCCCATGAGATGGGTCTTATGATCTCTATGTTACAGATGAGGACACCCAGGCTCTAAGAGGTGAAGTAATTTGTCCAAAGCCACTTCAACCCTGCGGAGGGAAGGTACAGGGCTGTCTGACCTCAGCCCATTATATCATCTGCTGCTCTGTTTGTCAAGCTGCCTCCTCCGACCTTACCCCCATGGGGTCCCAGCAGCCCCATCCCAGGAATTATAGCCAATCTGCTTTCAGGGTGGCACTGGGTGGGTGTCCCTAGCATGGGTCAGGCCGAGAGTGGGAGGCTCCATCTGGGGTCCTGCCCAGCTCTCCAGGGCGCTGGGCCGACAGGGGACCCCTGGAAGTGCGTGGGAGAGGGAGGAGAGTGGGGAGGGGTATCAGGCCCGCGAGGGGCGGGAGGCGAGGAGGCTTTGGCCAGGATGGGGAGACCACGGGTGTTTGCTGCGGCTCTTCGGGTCCTTCTGCGAGGAGGGCGTTTGGGGAGAGTCAGGGATCCAGGTGAGCAGGGAGGAGCGGGGCTGCAGGGTTCCCCCTCCCTCCCGCGGCCACGGAGACGGACGCGGCGGGATTGCGGGGCCAGGGCTCCTGGGCAGGGGCGGGCGCTCGGGGGAGGAAGAGGCCGCGCTGGGGGCGCGCGGGACGCCGCTCGGGGAGGAGGAAGGTGGGATGCGCAGGGGCGGGGCCTGACGGGGGCGGGGCCTAGGATGATGGGGCGGGGCGGCGAGGTGGGCGGGGGGACGGACGGCCAATGGGCGCGCGCGGTGCAGGCCCCGCCCCGGCCTCCCGCGGCGGCTGCTGCATAGTCATGAGCGCAGGCCGGCGCTGCGTCAGCGGAAGCGGCGCGCGGCGGCTGTTTCCGACCCGATAAAGCGGCGTTGTCCCAGCGCGCCGGCCGCATTCTCGCAGCGCTCCGTCCGCGCCCGTGCTCCCGCAGACTGACCGCCCGGCCGGCCCGCAGAGGAGCCGCTGCCGCCGGGTTCCCGCCTCAGCCGCCGCTCCCGAGCGCTCGGGGCTCCGCGCCCCCGCCGCCCCCAGCTCCGCCCGGCCCGGCCGCGCCGCCGCCCCCGCGGCCCCGGCCGTAGGAGACAGGTGAGCGGCCGCCCGCCGGACCAGGCCCGGCACCTGGCGCCCCGCACCTGGGCGCCCCGCACCTGCCGCCTCCCCACTCCCACCTCCGCGCGGCCGCGGCCTCGAACTCCCGCCCCTCCGGCCACCTCTTCCTCCGGGAGGGAACCCACGCCCCGTCCGAACGCCGCCTCCCGCCCGGACACCGGCCCTCACCCTCGGCCGCCTCCCGCCTCTCCGGGCTGCACCTGCCCCTCCTCGTCCCAGTCCCAGCAGCCTCCCTGAGGCTCGGGCCCCGCTGCGAGGTGTGCCCCTTCCCGTGCACCCTGCCCCCGTCGTACCCCTCAGCATCCCCACCGTTGCCTCAGGTTTCTCTACTTGTGGAGAAGCCAGGCTCCTCGCCCCCTTGGCCCGACCTTGCCCTGCCTCCTCGGCCTGACATCTCCAACTTGCGCGAGCTGAGCCTGCGTCCGCTCTGCCCGGAGCCCTCCTCGACGGAGGTCCCAGCGCGCCGGCCCCTGCACGCCGGGCGGGCTGCGCCCCTGGGCCCGCCGCGCCGGGCCGTGGTTTTGTCTCACCTGCCGTGTTGCAGATATCTTTATCTCCCGCGGCCGAGCTCGTCCCGCAGGAGAGGCGCCCGTGCGTGCCCCGCAGAAGTCCCTCGTTTGTCTGCACCTCGCACCGCTTTCCCTTCCCGAGCTGCCGGTCCTCCCGGAGCTCTTGGGCTTAACCCATTCCTCCCCAAGGTGTGTTGCTCTGGTTGGCTTCCCAGGGAGCACCGCCAGCCCCCCGCTGTTCCTGGGGAGACATGTCAGGATGGAGGGGGCCGAAAAGGAGCACAGCCTCCTGGTTAACTGCAGGGTTTCTAGAAGGTTGTGGGGGGTGACCAGGGAGGAGTGGGCGGGGGCGCTTGGTCTCCTAGGGAGTGTGTTTTTTGTTTGATACCTCAGCTGACTCCAGCAAAAGGGGCCTTGTAGTTTCTGGTTATTGGGATGTCTCCTAGGCTAGGGCCTGGGAAGGAAGGAGAGTTTAGAAGATGAGCGATTGAAGCAATTACGGGGTCAAGTGTTTGTCAGAATCAAAGCCTGTTTCTACAGGGAAAACCCAAGTTGCTCTTCCCTGCGTTACCCGCGTGTGGCCCCTGCTTTCCTTCCCTGCGTCTGTCTCTCCTATCCTGGCAGGGACAGACAGGCAGGGTGTGGGGCAGTCTTTCATCTCTTCTGTTTTGTGCTTGAAGGAAAGCAAGATAGAAAGTAAAAAGCTGGAGGATTGGTCTACTGATTAAGAATTGTAACGGACAGTTGGGCGTCAGAAACAGTAGCCCTTAGCCTCCTTGAAAAGATGTGGATAATTTTCTGCCAGACCTGAACTATGTTTTGAAGAGTAAGAGTCAAACTTCATGCCTGGGGGGAGAGTTTGCAGAATCTGCTAGAAGATGGGAAGGGGCAGGGATTGTGGCCTGAGCTATGCAGGCCCCAGGTGGAATGGCCCAGGTGCGATGAAGAACCCCAGTGCTTCGGAGAGGGCGGGGAAATAGGTTGTCTTTTAAAATCAAGAATTTCAGCCCCATTCAGCCTAATTGTTTTTAGGGGCAGCAGCTGGAAAGAAAAGAAGTGGCTTATTTGCGATGCATTTGAAATGCATATTAGGATTTAGTGGTGGTAGGTGTGGACTGGCCTCCCCCTGGGGAGGCTGCCCAGCCGCTCCTGGGCTCCCTGGGGCCTGTGAGAGATGCCTGCTCCCCACGCTGCGATCCCTGCTGCAGCCTTGGCCCTTGTCACATCGTAAAAGCTGAGCAGAGATTGGACTGGGTGAGCTCCAGGGTGGTTTTTAACATCATGGGCTCTCTGCCCTGCAACTTTGCTTATTGGAGAGGAAGGGGAGGTGGGAAAGGATGGAGAAGCCTGGGAGTGAGACCCTGTCCTGTCAGAGCCGCAGATCCAGGCCTGCCAGGTCTGCAGGCGAGGGGGGGCTGCGGCAGCGGTGGCTCCCCGTCTCCAGTGGAGGAGAGCAGCCGCGTTTAGGTTGCTTGGTGTTGGGTTGGTGGTGTTGCCTGAGTGATGGTGGGGAGGAAAGCAAAGGGCTGAGCTTGGGTCCAAGCCATGCAGTCGTTTTCTGATTGTGGTGCCTGTTAGGCCTGTCACCTATTTACACCCTCTTCCTCTTGTCCCCAGGGCCCCGAAGCCCAGCCCCATGTAGCCAGCAGGGGTGGTTTGTGACTCAGCCTCAAGGGCTGGCACGGAGTGAGGGCGACTAGCAAGCGCTGTAGGTGGTAGACAACCCCAAATTGCTAGTGCCCTCTTCGGAAACACCCCTGGCAGAGCCGAGCCTGTAATTTGTGGGGCTGGAATGTGCTGGAAGCCGTGTTCCTACTGCGGACAGGGAGGGTGCTGTTCCATGCTGGCCTGGTCTGGTTCCCCAGGTTTTTGTGATCACAACAGAATTGCGCAGATGAAGGTGCGTGCACTGAGCAAAACACCGTTAGGTGGGTTGCCTCAAGTCCAAGCCAGGAAACATGAGAGCATTTTTGCTTTGCTGAGTGGAAATCTGACCAGAAGGAGGCCTCCCAGGAGAAGAGCAGCCACGCAGAGAGGAAGGCCCACGTAGAGAGGCCCCCGGAGCCAGCACTCCTGCTGTGCAGGGGGCTCCAGGCCCAGGCCAGCTGCCCCTCCCCCACGGTGCCCAGACAAGGTCCCCTTGTTTAGACAGGCTTAGTTACCCTACCGAAGTCAGTGAGCAAGGGTCTTTTTAGACACAGAACTTCCAAAGTGTTCTTCGAGTGGCCCTTCTTTCTTTTTTAAGGTATCAAATGCTAAGCCTTTGTGAAATCGGGTGCATTCGGGACTGGGAGATGGTGGACCTTTTCAATGGGCATGAAGGAAGTGGCCCTACCTGAAATCAGAGGGAAGCTGGCCAAGTCAGCCTCAACCGTCGACACAGTAGTCATTTCAGCCCACTGCCATTTGGGGTGGAAATGCTTGGTATGGGCCTGTTTATGAACCTGCTTTTTTGGCAGGTGACTTTTAGCAGAGGCATTTTAAGAAGATGGAAACATCCACAGGCCTCGAGGGCAGCAGCATAATCCACTCTCTGTTTTCCTTTTGAACTTGCATTCCCCAGGGCCCCAACACAGCATCAGGGACCTTGGCCCATGCAGATGCCGGGAGCTGGGGCCGTCCGGTGTGGTCACCTGATGAGTGTGCTCATCTTGAGTTAAGCCATCCCAGGCAGCCCTCAGACATACCTTCGGTCCCGTTGCAGACCATTGCAGTAAGGCAAGTCATAACCTTCCTTCTAGTGAATGGTCTGTGCCCTCCATTAGTAAAAAACACAACATCCTCAAAGTACAAGAAAGCATGATCTGCCTGTACTAGTTTTTTGAGAGATTATGGGAAATGAAACATAAACACCTGAAAGTGGAGAGAAGGGCTCTGAGTTCTGTTTGGCTGGTTTGGAACCTGAGGCAAGACAGGTCACACAGGGTGGATAGCAGAGCCTGTAGGACCTTGCACCCCTTGGGGATACACATGGTGCTGGGCATTTTGCCCCCAGGTGCAGGAGTGAGGGTGCTGACTGTCCCCAGGCAGGTCCTCTTGCAGCTGAAGTGATTTGCAGAGCCTTTTCAAGTTCCTAAGCCTGGCTACCTTGCCCTCTCACCTCTGCTTGCTTGGCCTGAAGCCCGGGTGAGGGGAGCATTGTTCAGCCCTAGGTCCTCGGTGTTGTCATCCTCCCAAACCTGTTGATGGATTTGCTGGCAGTGAGAGGGAAACTACATTCCTGAACCAGTGCCCGAGAGGCCCTTTATTGCCTGCATTCAGAAAGGACTTTCTACCTGGGGTCCTGGTGAGCAGCGTAGTGGGAGCTTTTGGTATTTGCTCCTGGAGGGGCTCTCCTGGGGTTTGCCTTTGAGTCCTGGAGCCAGCTGGCTTGGTTAGTGACCAGATTCTTCCCATTTCAGAGAGGAAACTGAGTGTAAAATACATAGCAAACCTTAAAACAGATGCCAGAGAGGGGGGCATGGTGAACTTGTTCAGTCCAGACGCAGAGGTCGCTGTGCTTTGTACATGCACATCTTATTGTACAAGTGTAAGCAGCCACTTGGACATCGAAAGGCCAGCAAACAATAAGCAAGCTCCGTGTTGCCAACAGTTTAGTCATTGTTTTAGGAAAATATATTTATCCAGAAGAGTATGAGTTTTGGTTTGGAATGGGAAAGGAACATTTTTCCCTGAGTTATTTTGAAGGGAAGGGTTTGACATATCCACGCAGAAGGTGACCCTGGGGAGCACCCACCAGAAGGGAGAAGGCAACGTTCTCGTCATCACAGCTAGTAAATTATGGTTGTTTCAGAGCCCTCTTCACACACTTTTGCTCATATTCTGTAAAATAACTTTGGAAAATTATGAGCACACTTAAGTTGACATCTAAATTTTTTCTTGCTAATTTTAAGTAGCTGTAAAAGATGTAATTTCTAGAATATTGTAAACAGACATTTAAGATAACTATTCTATTGCTCTCAGAAGTCTCCAGTGTGAAATACTGGATTTGGGGGCCCCCAGCACCCTTTTAAAAACGTAACATGGACATATTTCCTGCTCTGTTTCCCCATGGAATTTTATTCTAATGCCATGTGCTTTTATACTTGAAAGTCTTTTATTGAGCATTCTTCACACTTTTCTGTAACAAAAGTATATATGAACTGCAGTTCAGAACACTGCTGCGATCGAAGGCTGCGATCGAAGCAGGTCATTGCACTTATTATCAGTACAACATTTTCACAGGAACGTAAATGTGTCGTTGATCTCGAGAAATAAGGCATACCTCGCTTTATTGCGCTTCACAGTTCTTAACAAATTGAAGGCAAGGCCCTCTACCAGCAGAGTACAACTTGCTTTATTGCAACATTCACTCTATTTCAGCTGCCTGGACCTGGAACCGCAGTATATCTGAGGTACACCTGTAATTAATTACTAAATGCACAAAATAAAAATACCTTGGATGGGAGTGTGTCTTCAAGAGCGAGGTAGGGGTCCATTTAAGGTGCCTCAATTAAAGGAATTATTGACTTGCCCTTGGTGCCCGTTACACCCTGTTGCTGGAACATTCCAGGAGAGGAGTTGCCTTCTGGCTGGGGAGGAAGGGAGTGTGTGAAGGCGACCTTGGGTGGGGGCCCTCTGGGGGATGGACTTCCACCGCAGGACCTCTCATGCAGTTCAGTTTTAGAAACAAGGTAAGAGGGATTTTGAGGGTCTGTAAAGCAGTCTGAGTGCCTGCACCTGAGAACTTGAGGGCATCTCTGCGCTGCAGTAGCTTGATGTGCTTCCAGGTGTTGTCACTGGGCCTGATGGATGGGGAAGCGTTCACGATGTTAAATTGGGACCTCAGTGCTTCTCCACTTGTCTTTAACAGTTAATTGCATGTTTTCTCCATGTGCTGTGTTAAAGGCAGGTGATGATGCATTTCATAGACGTGTGCGCTCTGGTGAGCAGCAACTCAATTTTTTTTGGTTGGGTTAAAATTTAAGCCTATGGAGTTGTGCTTGAGTTAAATTTTAATTTGCCAGGAAGATGTGTTGAAGTAGGAAAGGTCTTGGGGGCTGGGTTTTGGATTCGGGGCAGGTTTTCACCTGCAGGAGCCCAGTAAGCCTGCTCTGCTGGTCTCCCTCCTTGGGGCAACAGCTCTGGAGAGTTGTCTGCTTGTCTCTAGGGAGAGAGCCACTGGGGTTGTGAGAGGTCCTGGGGCTCAGGGGCCCCAATTGCCTAGGGTTTGCCAGGGCAGAGCCTCTCGCCCTGAGATTTCCCTCAATCCAGTTTAGTGCGGCAACAGAGCAGTCTCCACTCCCACCTCTTTGGCTTTTGGTCACTTGGGTCAGCTGGAAGTTTTACCTGCCTTCTGTTCTCAGACTGCCATTAAGAATCCACTTAAGAATGTGTCACCCTGAATTTAGACTTGTGTTTGGGGACAAGACATGTCCTCAGACTGTGAGGAGACCCTTTCTTCCCAGGGATCAGTGAAGCTAGGAGCTGCTGCCACAACCACAGTCAGGATTCTGTGGTTTACCTAAATAGTGCAGAAGAGAGAGCACTGGGCAAAACAGCATGGCTCCTCACCCGCCCTGGGAGAGTGGGGAGAAGGACCCCTAAAGATGCCGCCTCCATTCATCCCTAAAGCACAGGTCCTTATTTATACCCTCTTGGCCGCTTGCACCTTGTTACTGAACTCAGGTTCTTAAAACACAGGCTTAGAGAAAGGCCAGGGGCCCTCAGGTGACTCTGCACAATGGGGTCACTTGTCCTAGACTCTCCCCCCTCACCTCCCAGCCAGTGGCACTGCCTGAAACTGGAGCCCTGGAAAGATGGGGACTATGTAAAACCCTTTGCACTACAAGCTGAGAATCAGGCCCTGCACACTACCACCCTCTGCTGGATGGAGCCTGATCTTCCGGGCCGTCCAGGGCTGCTTCCCATCCTTCTGTGCCCCATGCGCCATGCGAAGGCAGCCCTGATTTGGTGCTGGGGTGGGTTGTGGAGTTGAGGCTGTCTGCTCTTTGATTTGCCAGCTCAGGCTCACAAGCCTAGTGGGACAGGGAAGGGGAAACTCAGGGCCTTCAAAACATCCAGCTCACCCTTGAATTACTCAGATGTCTAAAGTGTTTTCAATTCTTAAGAGGATACGGAGGGGCCCTGTGACTTCTATTCTTTGGCAGAAATGTTACAGAGCCCAGCCTTGTGCAGGAAGCATTTACACCCTGGCTGGACCATCCCTGGCTGGACCATCCCTGGCTTTGTGTCCTTCGCCCAGAAGCTGCCCGCTGATCCCGAAGCTCCAACTTCTGTGTTGTAACCTGGGAAGCATAATGAGTATTTGTTCCTGGCGCTTAGCAAGCCATGAGAAATAACATACAGAGGGCCAGGCCCTGTGCAGAGCACTGGGCCTCATTCTCTCTCTGCAGAACCTGGCGAGGGCTATGATGTATTACCTCCATTTAGCAGGGGGGAAACAGCAGCACAGAGAGATTAAGTAACTTGCCCAGAGCCACACAGTAAGTGACTGAGCCTGGGTGTGAACCTTGGAGCCCACTTGTGAAGTGTTGGGTCTTTGGTAGCACCTTGAGCCGGAGTGGGGGGCCGTGGGATGCCTCCACCCATAGGAAAAGCTGGATTTTACAGGTGCATTGAGAATGTGTTTTTGCAATTTGGGATACCGTGTCTTTTTTCATCAATCTGTGACTGTGTATGAAAACCCTGGTAACTATTCATGAAAGAAGTGATGTTTTACACTAATCAAATGCAAAATAAAATTGGGACCTTGCTTTTAACTATTCACAAACTAGCCAGTGGCAGTTATACTAAGAATTCAAAACTCTGAGAGAAGAGAGAGAAGCATTTTGTAGTTTTACAGGAACCAGGTGAATGGAAGCGTCCCCAGGGGCCGGCCCTCGGTGGCATTGTCACCCGGCTGGTTATCGGTCTGTCCTTGGTCCATCCCGACAGTTTGAGCAGCCTTGGTGGCGAAGCTGTATGCAGATAAGAGTCCTGCACGTGGTGTCAGTTTGTGGTTGTGAAGTTCAGATAGGCTTTTGATTAAGTCTTGTGGGTCTGTGGAAGAGTCTGAAAGCTGTGTAAATGCAGGCCGTGGTTTCTGAAGCCTGCTTATGATACAGTTTTGGAAAATAGTTCTTAATTTTCATGTGGATTTCCTCACGATCCCTCAGAACCTGGTCCATCTGGGGATTTATCCTGCCCACATAGTCCTGCCTCGGCTTGGAGCCCTTCAAACTTGGGCTGGGATCCCAGGCCCGCCTCCCCCACAGCACTGCCTTCTCCCAGCCACAGGGCTCACTGTGCGGCTGGAGGGAAGTTCTTTTGTAATTTTTTTTTTTTTTTATTGACTTCAGGGGCGGGGGGGGGAGAGAAAAACATCAGTGATGAGAGAATCATTGATCAGCTGCCTCCTGCACACCCCTGACTGGGGATTGAGCCCACAATCTGGACATGTGCCCTGACTGGGAATCAAACCGTGACCTCCTGGTTCATGGGTCAGTGCTCAGCCACTGAGCCACACTATCCGGGCTGGAGGGAAGTTTTTGCTGCTCTGTGAATCCCCCAGTGCACTTGACTTCAGTTATCCAGGTAGAGGGGCAGGGGCACAAAGTGGACTATGTGTATGGGGAAGATTCCAGAGGGAAGTTTCTGTCTTACTGAGGCCATCACCATGAGCTGAACAGGTTTCCAGTACCATGTGCTGAACTTGGGGGGACACTAATGATTAGTTCTAATGAACTGAGTCACCCTTAGAACCCAGTGGCTTGTGCTTTGAGTGTTGGTGTGCCCTGGTGTCATCTCTCTCCTCCCTGAGTGTTTCCAGGGTCCTCAGCCCTACAGGAGTCCCACGGACACTTGTGAGTACGTGGCAGGGCCGGGCTTTATGTGAACTGCCACTTAGATTCAGAGTTAACTTCTGAATTTGCCAACTGCCCTGCACAGGAGCATGGTATCCCCATCTTACAGATGAGAAAACTGATGCCTGGAGATGTTAAGGAACCCATCTGGAATTGTTTCCTGATTGAATGCCTCTGCCAGAAAATGTACTAGGGATAGTGGGAGAAACAATCAGTTTCAGCCTAAGCAGAGAGGCGACAGGGAAGAACACGCAAACTAAAGAGATGGTGACGTGCTTGCCCAACACACAGGTCACGGTCACGGTCACCACCTTCACATAAGGCTATTCAGGGAGGACTTTTGGAAGTGGAGGCTCTTATAACTGGCTTATAAGCCTGACAGGGCCTCAGGACAGTGTTGCCCTTTGGAAGGTGGAGGTGAGATGCGCCTTCAGCTGCTTCTATTTTATTTTTATTTATTTATTTATTTACTTATTTATTTTTATTTATTTTTAAAAATATATCTTTATGATTTCAGAGAGAGGAAAGAGAGGGAGAGAGAGAGATAGAAACATCAATGATGAGAGAGTCATTGATCAAGCCCGCAACTGGGCATGTGCCCTGACGGGGAATCGAACCCTGATTGCCTGCATCCTAGGTCGACGCTCAACCTCCGAGCTACGCCCGGCCGGGCAAGCTGCTTCTATTTTAATAAGTGACAATCTCACCTGGGTTGCCACCAGTGGTGCAACTAAGGAGAAGGTACCACCAAGCTTGGCTGGTGGGCTGTTGTGAAGGGGCAAGGGCTTTGTGCCAGAGCCAGGGAGACGGGCGGCACTGGGATGGACCTCAGGTGCACCGCTGACAAGTATGGAGTCCTTGAACTGCTCTCTGAGCCTTTCAACTTAGGAGAAATACTCTATGCTCAGTGCCTGGGCTGCACACCCTGAGTGGCAGCTGTGTGACACCCTGCCAGCTGCGGCTTAGTTGATGGAAAAAGAGCTGTCTTCAGCACTGGGTAGATGTCATGACCTAGGTGCATTTGCAGGTGAACCAGGCCCCTACCCAGACACTGGCCCTCCCTGGCCCTCCTAGCCACTTTTCTGGCCTGGCTTCCCTGTCCCTTCTCCCCAGGATCTCTGCCCTGCCTCTTGCTGTGGTGGGGGTGCCCAGGGCAGCTCAGGATCTGTGAAGCTGCGGCAGCTTGGTTGAACCCTATTTTGTCCCCACCTTTCTGAACACCCCTGGGTGTCACTGGGGGAAGGAAGACAGGCTCCATACCAGCCTCTTTGTCTTGGGTCCCCTTGCAGGATAGCAGGGAGGGACTCAGAGGTGCTCCCATGCCACTTACTTTACACAGCTTTCGATAAGTCATCACACGGGTGTTTTAAAATTAAATGTTTTATCCCCATTTTTAAAATGAGATATCCTCATTGGTGGGATTGAGGGGCTGGCCAAGGGTCACCTAACTGGGAAGTGATGGCCCTGGGAATTCTAGCCACGTGCCTTTTGCCAAACCCACCTGCTCCTGGCAGGCAGGCGAGGAAGCTGAGGCCGGGAGCAGCCAGGCAACCAGGGCCCGCTGAAGCTGGGCCCCACACCTGCCTTTGGGGTTCCATGACTTCAGACTGTTTAACCCCTGGGAGTCCCAGGCCCCTCCAGAAATGGGCATGATGGCCAGCATCCGTGAGGATGGGGGAGCGTCTGTGAGCCCTGAGAGCACCCCTGTGCATCCCTCGGCCAGTCCACGCTGTCCCCTGCTGTCTGCATCTCGCTTGCACTCTACCTGTGGCCCCTGTACCAGCCAGGGGCTTCTCTCCTGGACTCGCCTCTCCCTGGGGTGTTAGTTCCCTGTGCCAATATAAGACCTCCAACATCGATTGGTTGCCTCCCATACGCCCCCCCCCCCACTGGGAATTGAACCCACAGCCTTTTTGCTATGTGGGATGAGGCTCCAACCAAGTGAGCCACCTGGCCGGGGTGACCTAGAACTTCCCGAGTCAGCCCTTCATAGTTGTGTAGAGCTTGCGGTCTTTATCACTGACAGCTTCAGCTCCCCGTGGTGACTGTGCATGCTTGTGTGTTTGTGGCATGGAGGGTCACTGTCACTTTATCTATGGCATCCTCGTATTGTCAGGAAGCAGATGGCCTCCACACGTAGGCCAGGGAGAGTGGGAAAGGGCCACACGGAGGGTGGGCGGTGTTCATGAACACCAGCACTGAGGGCCTGGCCGTACAAGGAGCCTTCCAGCCCGAGGCTCAGGGGCCTGGGGGATGAGCAGGTACTGGAACCGCAGAGCAGAGGGCTGTGTGACAGGGGTGACCCATCAGGCCTTCACTGTGCCTGTCCCCCACTCAGCCACCTGTTGTGGACTGGGGGGGGGGGTGTGTACGTGGAACCAGCCTCGGCCTCTGGCTGCCTGGCATGGTTTCCTGTTTGGTGAGAGCTGATGGTTATGGGTTTGTGGTAACGTAGAGTCTTGAGGTGGCAGAAGGAAGGAACTGCATTGGCCACTGGAGCTGAGAAACACAAGCTGAACATGCTTGGTACAGCTGTCACTGCACTCGGGTGTGTTCAGGTTCCGTGTGCATGGCCACCTTCTCCTTTCCCAGGGCTCCCCTTGTCTCCTGGGCACTTTAACCTGAGGGCAGTCTGACCCCCAGCAAGATGCAGTGCCTGAGGCAGGAGTGCAGCGGGGGCTGGATGATGAGGGAGCCTCATTAGATCCAAGCCTGAACCCCAATAGCAGCACCAGTGCAGGCCGAGGGCGGGGCAGCCCTGGAGGCACATATGCAGAAGCGCACACTGTTCCCGAACCCGAGGGTGAGAGGCCCTGCCTGCCCCGTATGTCCACGCTGCGTGCCAGTCACATTAAGGTCCTTTCTGGGGTATGGCTGCTGTTTCGGTTATGAAACGTGAGAGCAGCGTGTTGCTGACCTGGTTTCTTCCTCGCTCAGTCTTTCTGCAGCTTGGTCTGTGCTGGGTTGCTTTTCAAAATGAATGAGCTAATACCACACACAGAAAGTTCAAAACATGCTCATTACCACCCAGGCCAGCCAAGTAAGAGTATGTGTCCCGGCCCACCATGCTGCCCGCCTGCCTGGCTGGCTGGCTGTTTTATTTGACAGAATGCCAGTCATTTTACTTCTGTACATTCCTTAGGGTCATTTCTAGAAACAGTGGCTTGATCTTTAGTTTCTGATGTTACTTACAGTTTCATGAGGTCCAGAAAATAGTTTTCCTAAACTTAGAATCCATCTTTCTTTTTCTTTACCTGCCCTTTTTTTTTTTTTTTTTTGTATGAACCTAAATTGCTCAACTCTATTCTAAAGGAAACTAGAAAAGGAAGGACTGACTTTTAAAAATTATGAAAAGATTATGCAATAACCATCTCAAGGCAAAAATTCCTTTACCCCAATCAAGTGACCCTGTAATGCCCCTCCTCCCCCATTCCTCTAACTGGGTAATTCCTAACCTGTTTTAGGTGGATTCCTTTGAAAATCTGGTGAGAACTATGGACCTCTTTTCCCACAAAAATGCAAAAAGACCCCATTTTCTGTGTACTTTAGGGAGTGTTCATGGGTCTTCTAACACTCATCCAAGGATGGCTCTCTGCAGCTGAGGAACCCTGTCCTGGAGCCCAGGCTGAGGACCCTGCAGAATGGGCTGCCTAGTCAGCCTCTGAGCTCTGGATTTCAGGGAGCTTGGCCGGCAGTCTGAGCAAGCCAGTGCGCTTGGGGCTCCAGAAGCAGGTGGACAGGGACTGGCCCCTGAGGAGCGTGCTAGAGAGAAAACCCAAGGGTGGTGGTGGTTGTGGTTCCTTGTGACCGCAGTTAGCAGCAACTACCCGTGGGACTCGGGGCACATGTCTCAGGCATCATCAGCAAGGCGGAATGCCGCCTAGTGTGACTGGTGCAATGCTGTGGCAATGGTGACATTGGGATGCTCCAGTTTACTTTGTGGGAAACTGTAGGGTAGTTAAAATTAGCAGTGAGAGCCACAGAGTCAAGGTTGTCCAAAAGAATTGAGCAATGTCACACTGAGATAAGACTTGGGAGTGGCGGGTGGAATTCCTGATCCTGAGCCCGCCTGCCGGACAGAGATGGCACTTGGCCGGCTTCTGATTCAGAGGAGCTGGCAGGTCAGTGAGGGACCTGCTTTGCTTGACTACCGAGGCTGCCAACTCTCCCAGCTTCACCACCAGCCTCCCTGGAGGCTGCTCTGCAGATGCCGCATGCACTGGGAGTCCTGTGGGTCTCTGGCACATGGCCACTTAGTTCCTCTCAAGACAGGACCAGTGATCCTTTCCAGCTCTGCTTCTCTGGGCATCAGCACCTTCCAACTGAGTAGGCCAGAAACTTTCCTCTCGCCTCTTCAGTTCTCCTGGCTGGTTGAGGAACTTAAGCAACGTACAGCAGATGGACAGGAGAAAATCAGGTTCTAATACTGTGCATAAGGATTCACATAAGCATGGAAACTCCAAAGACACTGAAGCAAAATTGGGTATATGTGTCATTTTGGACAAAAGAGAAAAGGGGTGGAGGATGGGGTCTTCGATTTCAAAAGTGAAAATGGGCAGTGTACAGGTGGCCTTCCTGAAGCAGGTTTTCTATCTGAATCTCTTTAAGAAGGAAAGTGGGAGCTAAAAAAAACACAGAACACAACCTTCCTGAGTTTGTTGGGCTTTGATTGACTTCAGCTCCGAAATAATTGACATGCCGGGTGGCACGTTTCCGGGGCTTGACACCCTCCCGTTCCAGCCACCTTTCCCAGCCCCAGGGAGATCTTTGTGTTAACCAGCTCTGGGAGGAAGTGCCCGTGCTGGGCTGCTGTCCTGTGTCCTGTGGTTAGCCCTTCGTGCCTCAGTTTCCTCATCTGTAACGTGGTGTTCATGCCCTGCACTGGACTCCGGTGAGCTCAGGCTGATCCACATAGGTCTGCAGTAGTAGTTGCTCCTGGGAAGTATTTTCAGAGCTTCAGCTGCAGTTACACACCCTACAGGGCCACTGAAGATACAGTATCCTTGGGGACCTGCAGTTCCCCGTGGGGGAACAGGACTTTCTGTGCTGGAGGTTGGTGGGCATGCCTGGAGTAATGGGAGGGGCAGGGAGCTTAGGGGAGGAAACAGGCCCAGTACAGCCCAGCAGAGGAGGTTGGAGCTGGAGGTGGCCAGCAGGCCCTAGTGATGCCCGACTGGAGGGCTGCTTGTCCTGCACCGTTCAGGACCATCATGAATGGAATGAAGCGGTGTGGGAGTACATGGTTTTAGTTCCTCAGGTGTGCAAGCTGTGTGCCTAGTGGAGGACACAGATGAATGGCTGGTTGGGGGGTTAGTGAGGACTGGCATGCCTAGAAGAGGAGGTGGAGGCCTAGTTGAGTGAGTTAGAATGCTTGTAGCAGCTGGGTGGAGGGGTAGCAGCCAGAAAGGAGCTGTTGAAGTAGGCTGTGCTTAGAGCGACCTGGGTACGCAGGACTGGGTGGGAGAAGTATGACTGCAGGGTCCCACATCTCCTGTCAACATGCACCCTGTCCAGGGGGCCTAGTGCCTGTCTCCCTCATGGACTGCGTCCTGCAAGGCCTGAGGACACCTGTCTGCTCTCTGCTGGTGCCATAGATGCGGGAGATGCTAGCAGTCTGGTTGGCTGCCAGTTGGAGTACCGAGTGTCCGCAGCTGAGTGGCCTTTGGCCCGGCAGCAGCCTGCCGCCCTTAAAGATGGCGGTGTGGTGACAGGTGACCCAATGAACCTTTTATGGCCTAAATTTTCTTTCAGTTTTTTTTGTGTTTGTTTTTTTTGGTGTGTGTGTGCCTTGACTGGGAATCGACCGGCTGCCTTTCAGTGCACAGGACGATGCCCAACCAACTGAGCCACAGTGGCCAGGGTGTAAATATTTTTTCTTCATAGACATATCAGATGCCCCAAAGAATAACCTCTGTAACCAAATACATAAATTTTCATTTTTGTACTTAACTGCCCTTAATTGGTTGGTCAACCAGCTAGGCCAGAGCGCCAGTATCCTGGCCATGGGACTGTTTCTTGGAAGTAATTTGGAAGCCAGACGTACCATGAAGGGTTGGAGGAGAGAGGCCAGGAGTGTGGTCCCAGTGGGGAGAGGGTGAGCGCCCCGACAGGGGCAGCGCTGTGCCCCGCCTGTGGGCTGTTCCCTTTTGAGGAAACACCGTTAGGCATCCAGGGAACCTCACCCGCCAGGCCGTTGAGGCGGCGGAGTGGTGCTGTAATTGTCCCCGCCAGGAGGAGTTCGCTGGCGGCGGTCCGGGCCTCTCCCTGCTCGCGGCCGTCTCGCAGGGCCGCGCTGACGGCTGCGGTGCGAGGCCCGCGGAGCTGGCGGAGACGCGCCGGGCGCAGGCCTGGTTCCGCCCCGCGGCCTCGGCGTCCCGCGCGCTGCCCGCGCCTTGCTCGTGCTCGGTGCCCGGGGCTGGCGGCCTCACTGGAGGCGAGGCCTGGGTGGCAAGTGCGCCCCCCGGATCCTGAGGCTGGCGGGCAAGGTTGACCCCGGTGGGCACAGGCTGCCCGCCCTGGCTTCCCCGGGCCCCCATCGCCGTCCGTCTGCCGTGGAGGAGAAAGTCCAGCCTTCATCGAAGCCGAAACGAAGGCCCCTGTCCGGCGCTTCTGCCCCACGGCGGCGCCTCGTCCTTTGGCCGCCGGGCGCGTGTGCTCCGGGCGGGGCTCTGCCTCGTTCCCCTGGGTTTGTTATTTTGAGCTTGGGAAAGACTAGGAGCTTTTTCTGTGTGTGTGTAATTTTTTTTAATCCTCACCTGAGGATTTTTTTTCATTGATTTTAGAAAGAGTGTAAAAAACATTGATGTGAGAGAAACATCCACTTGTGTCTCCTGTTCGCGCCCCGACAGGGAACTGAACACGCCGGGTCAGCGCGCGACCGGCTGAGCTGCCCGCCGCCAGGAGCCCTTTCCAGTTAACCGGCCGCCCCCCGGCCTCCCGCCCGTCCGCGCGGCTGCTCCGGGCTCTGGCCAGGCTCCGCCCCCTGCGCCATTTTGCCTCACTGCGCACGCGCGCCCCCCCCCCCCCCGCAGGGAGGGGGAGGGGTGTCGCTCCCCCGGCGCCCGGTCCCCTGGAGGGTGTGAAGCGGCGGCTTCCCGGTGGAACCAGCGGCGCGCCGCGCAGTTGACCGTACTCAGCAGCGTCGGGCTCCCTTCGCGTCTGTCGTTCATTAGTATCTCGCTGCCCACCCTGACTCGCAGACCTGTCGCAGAGGTGACGGAGGAGTGTCACTTTCACGGGGTTGGTGTCCCTGTTGGCGCGAGCAGCTCTTCTGCTTTCCCCGCGGGCACAGGCTCGCGGCGGAGGGAGGGCTGCGCGCACCTGTTGAGGCAGGAGCCTCGGGGACTGCGGGCGCGAGCAGGACGGGCGCTGTCTCGATGCGCCTCCATGTGAAACTCGCTCACAGCTGTCGCTCTGCATGTACGCCCCTGTTCTGGAAAGGATTGCAGGTGGTCTGAGGGGAGGACATGCTTAAAAGTACAAGTGAGGTCTATTTGCAGGTGTGCATGCCGACCGCACCTGGTGAGCGATGCAAGGTGGGGGGTGCACCTCTCAGGCTGTAAGCTTCCTGGGGGCGCAGAGGGAGGGGCCCCAGGAAAGACTGGCTGACCTCTAGTGCCAAAACCACCACATTTCCTCTCTTCTCCCAAATCCCGTTTCTAGAAAGGAGAGGGGGATCATGATTTTAGACCTCATCTTCCTGGGGGCTGGTGGGAGTCCCAGTGCAGCTGCTCCACCCCAGGAGATGTGGGGATGGGAGTGACTGGGGCTCCCCAGTGGCTAACAGCTTCCCCAATCCAGCTCGTGGCCACTCATACTGCGTGTGCAGTCAGTGATGGGGATGAGCCCCAGGGACCTCCACTACCCTCTTTGCACATTACAGCCCCCCTCTTTCAGGCTGGTAGGCGGTTGTGTCCTGGAAGCAGTGTCTTGGGGACACCCAGTTTGTGGCCTGACGTGGGGGGAGTTGAGAGTGTGCCCTCTGAGTTGTCGTTCAAACCCGTCCTTTTTCCCCCTAAGAATATTTATGTATCTTATGCTTGACAACTTTTTTTTTAATGTTTTTATTGAGAGAAAGGAAGGGAAGGGGGGGAGAGATAGAAACATCAGTGATGGAGAGGATCATCCATTCGCTGCCTCCTGCACCCCCCTACTGGGTATCGATCCCGAAACCCAGGTATGTTCCCTGACTGGGACTCAAACTGACCTCCTGGTTCCTGGGTCTACGCTCAGTCACTGAGCCACCCCTGCCGGGCTCAGACCCATTCTTGAGTGTTTTCAGGGTTCTCTGGGAAAGACAAGGACTTCACATTTGCAGACGTGCTGGGCCCAAGGAACTGAGGCCACGGGGAGAGAGTACAGATCCTGCCGTGCTTCTCTCTTCGCTTGTCGGCATCTGTACCAACCTCTGCCACCGGCTTTCTGCCGCCGCCTGTGTCTGCTCTCCATCTGTCCATGTCTTGTTGCACCATGCTTTTGCACCTGGGGTCTGTCTGCATAGCCTCAGGAATCATCTTTAGGTGGACACGGGAGCATTGACCGAGCGAATCTGTTTGAGGCAGCTTGCTCTGGTGGTACTTACACCCAGGGAGTGTGTCCTGTCTTCCCAGTGGATTATTCTGCAGGAGAATGGGCCACACTCTGGCCTGGGCCAAGCTGAGGCCTGTCACCCTGCACAGGACACAGTGATGGGTGTGAAGGTTGAGAGGATGTGTACAGCTGGAAGAAAAGCAGAAGCCGCCTGTGTGCAGTGTGGGCCAGAGTGGCCGCGTGAGCTCGTGTATCCAGCTGGGTGTCAGGTGGAAGCCTGTGAGGTGCTGTGACCCACAGAACGCTGGTGGGGACATCGTGTGTGACGGATTTCCCATGGCTGCATCAGGCTGAGGGTCGTGTGGTGAAGGCAGGACCTGGTGTTCCCTTCATACTGCGTGGGCCACTGGCCGTGGGGAGGTGTAGGTGGTGGGAGGGGCCCAGTTTCTGGTTCTTCATGGCCTTTGCAGGACACCTGTTCTCCCCAAGGGGTCCTCACTGAGGCCTGGGGTGCTGGTGGACAGAGAGACCCATACAGCTCAGTGGGCGATGGTTTCCCCTGGGGCGTATGGTACTGGGGCAGGGAGGGTGCATCCAGGAGGACCCACCAAGGGAACAGAAGCTTCCCCATCTCCGCCTTTTCCCAGGGATCAGACTGACACGGCCTCACAGTGTTGGGTTAGGTTTCTGTCCCCAAGGAGAGCTCTGCTCTAACCAAATAAACAGCATAGAGTTACTTTGGGCCGCTAGCCAGATGAGAAATATTTTGGATCTGGTAACCTTTTTCTTTGGGTCACCGCTCACTGCACAGGGCTTTGGCCCAGATTCCATGTCAGAATAGGACGCATAGCTTACCCAGAACGGCAGATAGGGGAAAGAAGGAAGCGCCTTGGGTCTGTCTCCAGAGGCTCTGGGAGGGACGTTACAGACACCAGCCCTCCTCCCAGCTCTCTGGCCAACTTTCCGTCCCTAGGTGGGGGGTGCCTGAGCTTGTCCTCCGCGCAGCCTGGGAACCAGATCCCTGCAGCTGCAGCACACGTGCCTGTGTCCCAAGCCCTGCCTTCCTCCCTGAGGCTCCTTGCAGCCTCAGCATCTCACGACGACGTGCAGGTCACAGGCATCATTGCATTTCAGGGCAGCATGCTCGCAGGCATAGTTGAAAGCAGTGAAGACTTCCATGGCGACTGTCACTTGCCAAGGGACATGCTTTCTGGGAGCACACTCATGATTTTGTAGTGGAAGCTGTGCTACTGAGAACCCACCTGCTGGCCTGCGTAGTGCTTGTGAAACGTGTGTGGGGCTGTCTAGCGCCCACCAAACCCTGCTACCGGGCCTAGACAGGAGTGCAAGCAGGCCTTGGCCGTGTCGGCATGGCCACCTGTTTTCTGTGCCTTCAAGCTGCAGGGCAGTGGCTGAAGGAAAGTCCCAGAAGCTTTGCACTTGGGTATCCAGAAGCTGACTGACTGCAGTCCCTTTTGTGCCCTTGGCCTGGTGGGCCCCTGGGGCTGCCCCAAAGTGGAGGCTGAGTTGGAGCTGATGTTTACGCCTGGAATTTCTGGAGAAGTTGAGACATTCTAGTGTTGAGAGCTTTCTCGCTCGTCCTCCATTCTGCCTTCAGCTCCCACCTGCCCCGGGCTCTGGGTTGGAAGCTGCAGATGGGCTGGGAGGGAGTCTTCCAGGGACACTGGACACAGGCTTGCTTGAGGGGTCTGCACCAGGTCAGGGCGGGGTGTCATTTGGTGGTAAGGTTGCAGGGTACAGTGGTGGGGCATAGGACAAGCTGTGGATGCAGCAAACGGTAAGAGAGCAGCTGTTCTGAGTGGTTGGGTGGTTTATGAAGCCTCTATGTACCTGTGGCCTTGGCCAGAAACACCTGCTGGCTACCTAGTATCAGGCCTGGGTAGAGGCCAGCTGGCAGATCTGCTCGGTGTCCACTGCCAGCCCCCCACCCCCTCGACTGGTTGGGATGCTGTGTTGAAGTCCCACAGACCCTCTCCTGCCACCTCTTAATTCCATCTCACCCAGCTTGTCCCACTTGCAGGCTCCCTGGCGAGAAAGGACCTTGGAGGTTTAGGAGGAAAGTAAACTAGCTCATTCCCCAAACCTATGGCCACTTGTTATTGGCACCAGGGGGTCACAGCAGACCTGTGCGACATTGTACAGATCTCAGAGGCTGCCTCCACAGGAAGGGGGCTGACTTCTTGGAGGCTGTCTCTCTGTCGCCGTGGCCTTGGGTAATGACTAGGACATGTTTGCTGTTTTGGAGGCGAGAGATCCAGAGCAGGAGGAGGTGAGCTGAGCAGAGTCCTGAGTGCCCCTCATGTCACGTTCTGGTGCTGGGGACAGAGTAGCACAAAGAGTGAGTGACACAAACTAGTTCAGGGAGATGCTGCTGGTGGGGCAGGACTCCAGGGGGGTTGGAGAGCCTGGAGAGAGAGGAGGGACCCTCAGGCTAAAGGGACCAGTGTCATTGGGCACAGAGGCAGTGTGTGGCATGTTTGTAGGTTTTGTCAGCATAGGTGAGTGTGCAGAACGGCTGCCGGTTGGGACAGGGCCAGTTTCCAGGAACTTTGAGGAGGCTCAACAAGGGGGCACCAGGAAGGTCAGGAGGAGCTGGTGTCAGGGTCACTTTGCTCAGTGTCATTGTCACTGTTGCCAGGAGCCTCTGGCCTCCTGGCCCGTTTCCCTTGTGAGGTTTGGGGTAGGGCAGGACCACCTCTGAGCTTCTCCTAGTCCCTGTGGTCTTTGACCTGGAGCCTGATCATTGCAGGACGATTGTCCCGTGTCCGGAGGAGTCTCATGCTTGTTCTTATATTTGTTCCAGGCTTCTTTTTTTTCTTTTTCTTTAAATATGTCTTTGTGATTTCAGAGAGAAGGGAGAGAGATAGAAACATCAATGATGAGAGAGTGGTTGATCAGCTACCTCCTGCACGCCCCTTACTGGGGATCAAGCCTGCAACCTGGGCATGTACCCTGACCGGGAATTGAACCCCAATCTCTGGTTCATAAGTCGTTGCTCCAGCGCTGAGCAATGCCGGCCGGGCTTGCTCCAGGCCTCGAAGCTCCTGGCTGACCTGGGTCAAGTCTGTGCTCCTGCCCCTCCCTTTTGTTCTGGTGGCCCCTTCCTGGCCTCCCCACCCTGGAATTGCTGCATAGCAATCTTCCCCCCCCCCCCAGCTGGCTGAGTCCACTGTGCTGTCCATGGTGGGTGTCCCTGTGAAAGGGGCAGGGCAGGTCCTGCTGTCCCCATTGCTAGGAAGTACCTTCCCCAGGTGGCTGAGCTAGCTGTCCTGCCCCTGTGGAAATCCAGTCTAAAACCTGTGCTGCATCCCTGCTCTGCCTGGGCTTCTGAGTGCAGGCACCACCTCTTCCTCTGGCTCAGCTTTCTCTGGCTTTGCGTTTAGGTGAGACATTTCCCTCTAACCCTTCTACCCCCCAGTTTTAGGGGCCTCAGTGTGGGGGGACCCTGTCCTGGACCATGAGGTGCTGTGGGTCCAGGTTGCCCGCTATCCAGCCTGCTGGTTGGTCAGTGGGCCTGTGCACCTAGCTAATACCGGTGCTCCTGGTCAGTGTCCCAGTGGCAGGGAAGGTGCTGTCATAATTTGAACAAGCTCTAGAATTTTTATAGTGACATAGCAGTCGGTACTTCATTTCTGATAACTGTGGAAACATTTAGTAACCTGTTTGTTTAAAAATCCTCATAAAACTGATGATATTGTCATTACTAGATGTTCTGGGCCATTCACACAACATGAGAGCTTGTTCAGTGACTTGAGTCCTCGGGGCTGCTCCTCCTGCTCTCTGCCGTTGCTTTCTGAGGGCTGAGACCTGGGCACTGTACCACGCACCCTGGTGCAGGTGAACAAAGGACTGGGTTCACTCAGGACGTCTTCAACAATGTCTTATTGGAATGTTGGCATGGCCGCCTTTCCGCTCCAGTTTCAGGACTCTGATGGCAGCAGTCTCTTGTGGAGGACCTGCTGTGTTTAGGCACTGTGGTGATCACCTGTGTCAGTCCTCAGGACAGTCTTGTAGGTGGTGTCCACATATACAGATGGGAACTGAGGATGAGTTATGGATCATGGCTGCCATAAGAGACTTGTGTTTGTGATTCAGGCTTGGCTATCCTTTCTCTACACTATTTTTTTGCAGTCAAGTCAGGAAGCTTAACTTGTTTCAAGTGCATTGCAGGGAACAGAATGCTCAGCGCTACTGTGTTTCAGAGGGTGCCTGCGCAGGGCTGGTAAGACAGGGACATAGGCGTGGAGGTCCTTGGACCTGGTCTTGTGGGACCCTGACTGAGCCTAGCTCTCCCCCCTCAGTGATCATGGAGGCTGCTCCTGGTCTCACTGAGCTTGTCACTTGCCGGGGAAGCCTCTCATGTCACCTGTGCCATGCCTGGCTTTGTTCTGAGTTTGCTTCCAGTTACTGTGGAGGCTCAAGCTGTGGTATTGAATATAAAAAGATCTCCCAGGTGACCGAAGGTTAGTGACATCTGGAGTCTGTGGGTAGAATTGGCAGCACAGACCCACCCGCTGCATGCCCACCCAGCCTGGCATTTTGTGGGGTGGCTGCTGATGGCAGGTCCCCGTGGTTTCGGGGGATGGCCTGCTTTCTGCTCACTTTTGTGCATTTGGTCACCCAGGCTGCTTAACTGTCTTTCAAGAAATTATGTTTAAATGAAATTTAAGTAGTAATGCTCCTTGTTCTTCATCTCAAGGGTTATTTTAAGATTTCTCCTTTTAATTAACTCCGTTTTCCATTTCTTTCTGTCTTCTGGGGTGGTTTGTTGAGTGCCTGGCACTGAGCCCTGCCCTCTCCGATGGGGGCTGGGTGGGCCCAGGGCAAGGTCAGCAGGAGCAGCTGTAGCCCAGACCCCCACCAAGCCTGGGCTGTTCTCCTTTTCTTTTGAAAACTGCTTCTTTGGCAGCTTTCACTTCTCTGGTAGGCAAGTCCCGAGCTAATATTTATCCTGCAAAGTATCTTAAAAATGCTGGAGGGCGAGTATTTGCAGAGAACTTGATGAGTTTCTGAAAGAGAGTTATTGTTACAGTGATAAACTGAGGCACTGTTTACAATGGCCAGACTGTGTTTGAACTTGCAACCTTTAATTCAACAGTTTTTGTTAACAGATAGACTTGTTTCACTGTTCTTGTAAAGAGGTCTTTATCTTTGTGGTATTTGTTTGTTCCTGGCAAGTGTTTGGCAGGAGCTGGGGAAGGGGGCAGAGAGCTGGTGGGAACTGGTCTTGTAATACAGGCAGGTGTTACTCATTTGATGATTGGCTGGCTTTTTAGGAATGTGACTTTTGTACTGAAAGCCCTGCCTTTTTATGACTTGTTCCTTTAAAACTGGAGATACCTCCTTCCAGAGGAGCAGCGGCCTGACCATGAAAGAAAATGAGATGTGAATAAGAATGTGGGGTCGGCAGGTGGTGGTGTCCACGTGTGGTCAGATTTCAGGTGTAAAGGGAAACAGCACCGATGGTGAATTTATACCCTTAAGAAAAAATCTAGTAAAAAGCTTTCCTGAGGATGTCACTTTTCAGTAAAAGGTGACAGTTTCTGGACCTTAATTCACCTGTTTCCTTTACCTGGCAACCCTCCTTGCAGACAGAAAGTGTGGAGATGCTGCCTAGTGGGCTGGGGTGGGGACAGAGCGAGGGGCCCAGCTCCAAAAAGTGCTCCCATATGCATTAGCCAGGGCCGGTGCTGGTGCACTATGGAACAGATGGTGAGGTGGGCAGGATGAGTGCAGGTGTGGGCAGGAGAACGGTGCCAGCCAAGTCCAGAGACTGGGTCCCTGCAGAATATCTACAGGGAAAGTCACAGTGATGTGTGCCTGACAGGACTAGAGAGGGAGGCCTGGAATTGTGTTAAACTTCACCAGGGGCTGGGAGAGCCCAGATAAGGTGTTAGGCTGGGTGGGGCTCTTGAGCATGGCCTGTGGGGGACAGAGGGGCCGAGGTGAACTGGGCCCTCATCAAACAGGTCAGAGTGACCTCTGCCTGAGCCTGGGCACCCAGCAAGGCCCTGGACCAGCCCTCCGAGCCTGTGGGGTCTACTGAAACCTTAGACCTTAGTCAGGGACTCAGTACTTCCTCCTGGGTCAGCTGACTCATTCTGTCTTGCTGACTCACCACTCCTGTCTGTTTGCCTGTCTTTCTGTCTCAGTCTGCCTCCCTCCCTCCTGTCTCATTCCCTGTCCCACTCAATGTGCTGGTGGCCACAGTGTACCTGGGAAGCAGTGTGTCCTATGTCTTCCTGCCATCTGCACACAGGTTTCATCCCTGATTATATGCCAGTATCTTTGCGGGTTTCAAAGTTGTGTTGAAAAGATTATTGGTTGAATCATCTTGGTGTGCACTGGGTTCCTACAGGGGAAGAACCCCACTTTTTTGCTAACATGACCTCTTCCATGTCATTTTCTAGTTCATGCTACATTTATTTATATTGTGGTAAGATACACCTAATGTTAGGGTTTTGGCCTGTGATGCGGGCTGTGAGAGAATTCACAACTGAGAAAAGACATGCAGAGAGAGGGTTTATTTTACTTTCCCCGAGGGGAAAGGGCCAGTGTACTGCTAATCAATAAAGGGGGAGAATCAAAGGGCAGCTTCCTTTTTTAAACCATGACTTCTGCTAAGCGACAAGAAAGGGAGGAGGTGTTTAGGGGGGCTGAAGTTTAGCAGATACCAGGGGCTGTCTTGAAAAGTTACAGTTTGTTTGCTTTCCAGGAGACAGTCCAGCAGGTGTCCTAGGGAGGTGTCTTATCAGCATTTTTCCCAGGCCTGTAAACATGCTCAGAGCAAAAGTTATGAAGAGGTCAAAAGAGGCCCGTTTGGGGGGGGGGGGGCTTTCTACTAACTCAACCAATCACTGCCAAGCTGTGAAAGCAGCAGGAGGAGGGGGATACAACAATGTAGCCTTGAGGTAGCTTATCCTCAGTTTGAACAGAGAAGCCAACAATCAGGTTTTAATTACCAGGTGCTGCTCATAAGTTGTGGAAGGCCACAGCAAAGGGAGGGAAACTGAAGGGAAGGGGGGAGGGGGAGGGGAAAGGAAAGGCCTTCTTCCTGTCCTTACACCTAACATAAAAATTGTCATTTTAAAAGGGTATAATTCTGTAGTGTTAAAAGTACATTCACACTGTCATGCAACCATCGCTAGCGTTTATCTCCAGAACTTTCTCATCTTCCAAAATCAAAAGTGTTTCCCTTCCCTTTATTGGAAATTCATCAAAACTGGTGCTGTGTGTTCATGTAGTTAACACCTGTTGCCCAGAGGCTGTCTGTTATTAGAACAGCAAGAACATAATCACCTCCAATCCCGGTGCAGGGCCAACCCCCCGGAGATGCAGAGGTATGTCCAGGGCAGAGTGTAACTGTTTCTTGGGTGGCGACTGCCATGGCTGGATTACCCTTCATTCCCAGTAGAGGGAAAATCAAACCTGTTTTAAGCCCTTTTGTTTCAGCACATTAGATCCTACTGTCACGTTGAGTTTACCTAGATGAACGTGTATTTATGTTTGCGGACTCCATTGTGCCAGAGTAGCTTGGTTTTAGTTATTTTTCTAGGTTTTGATGAATTCTGTGCTTCACTTTCATGAACGTTTGTCCAGCTTAGTGGCAGGATGTTGCTGTCCTTGGAAGTCAGGTGTCATTCTTTTGTTTGTGGCCTTATTTGTGGCCCTTGATCATGTTCACATCAGTAGTTGTTTGACTTGCACAGTGGAGCTTGCTGGTCTCCTGAATGGTGAAGAGTGGATCTGTGGCCACATTGGGCTGGCTGCATGTGGATCCACACCGTATGGTATGGGGTATTGTTTTGTAGAAGGCGGCATGTGTACGTCTAATGTGTTTGGAACCAGCTAGCCCTTCCAGCACTCACCTGGATGGCAGGGGCCCAGGAATTCTGGGCCTCCTCCCTGCTCAGGCTCTTTTTCCTGGCACTGGCTGGAGGCAGCATTCTTTTGCTGGCTCACAGACAGCAATCCAAGCCTGGCAGGCAGTGCTTAAGCCTGGGGACGTCAGCACCCACGAATTAATTAGTTGGGAAGGTGCCTGTTGGTGGTGTTTTCAGCTGAGAAACCCAAATGAGGCCTTTGGCCTTCGGATACCTGCACTGCCCTGGCCACAGGCAGGGGAGGGTTCCATCCATCAGCCAGATGAGAAGCAGAGCTGCTTAATTACACAATCCTGTCCTTGTGCAGGGCTTCTATCTTTTCTTGGCCTGGAGAAAAGAGAAAAGAGAGGGGTTTTCTCCTTTCTCCTTGATAGGCACTGTGCCTGGCAGTCAAAGCGGACCACGAGTTAGCCTGTGTGCAGTGCATTGTGGGAGAATCCAGGATGAACAAAGCAGGTGGGGTTGTGGCTAGGGGTGGTGCTTGGCTTGAGTTCAGTGGGGAGAAGGCTACATAAAGCAGAGTGAAATCTGAGCTGCAAGAGGGTGATGGGGCTCTTCTGTCATTGTGACTGCTGTGGAGTAGATGCTGAGGGAAGCCCCACGCCAGGCACAGTGCAGAGTGAATGGTCTCCATGTTCCAAAGCACAGGAGGCTTCTAACAGTCCCTGGCATTCAGTGCTGCGTCGGACTGGGGCAGGCTTCTGGGATGGTTCTTGGTAACCAGCTTTGAGTCTGTGCCAACTAAGTGGACCTGCAGTAGCTCATAGAGTCCAAAGATGGCTTTCAGACTTGCTGTTTGCCCTCCCCCCGCAATCTATCCCTCTTAGGGGCTGCTTGGCATGGCAGGCCTCTGTCGGTATTGTCTGGGCCATCTGAGAGTCAGCACTGTAAATCACCCCTGAATGCCTTACCCCCATGTCAAGATTTTGTGGTGTTTGGATAGGCCAACCAGAAAACTATTTTTAAAGGTAACTTACTATTTTTATTAAAAGTAAATTTTAGGTTTTATAGAAGCAGGAAGAATATAATTACAAGTCACCCAGAGATACCACCTTTTTCTCTTCATCCACACTTGAAAAAAAACTTAATGTGATCATGTGTGGTTGGTTTACAATCTGCCTTTCGCACTTAATATTAGGGATATTTCCATATCAACCAGCAGTCACACAGCTGGTTTCATGAGTGGCTGTGCAGATTTCATGTAGGAGGTTTGTGTAGGACGCTCAGGTGTATTCGTGTTGCTTCCCAGCAGTGCTATCATTAATACTGAGCATCCCTGTATCTCATCCAGGATTCCTGCCTCTCTGCTCCCAAACCCTTGGAATTTCCTAGGTGTGGAGGGCGATAAAGGTGTCTTTTGTTACGTTAATGAGGTGACTTCTGGAAAGCACCCAAAGGTGGGGGCTGGTTGCTAGGAGAACCAACCTTGTGATTAGAGGGTTGAAACTTTGTCCCACCCCACCCCCAACTCCAATGTGACCCCCAACTCTGAGGTGGGGAGAGGGGCTGGAGGTGAAGTTCAGTTGCCAGTGGCCAAAGACTTAGTCCATCAGGACTAGTAAGGAGCCTCTGTAAAGACCCTGGAGGACACCTCCTTGGTTTGGAACCAGACCTCCTTCACATGCCCAAGTGTAGGGCCCTAAGCCTCACGAGGACAGAGATTCCTTTGTGAGGGCCTCGCCCCTTGTCTTTCCACCTGGCTGTTGATTAGCACAGTTTAATATCCTTTGGGATAAATCAGTCATCTTAGTGAGTAGATTGGTTCCCTGAATTCTGTGACCTTCCTGGCAAATTGTTGGAACCCATGGAAGGGGTCCTGGGATCCTCTCTCTGGTTTTATAGCCAGTTGGTCCAAAGCACAGGTAACCTGGGCTCTGGACTGGCATCTGAAGTGGAGGGCAGTCTCCTGGGACTGAGCTCTTCCCTGTGGAACCTGATTCTCTCTGTGCGTAGATAGTGTCAGAATTGAGCTGAATTTCTGGACACCCTGCTGGTGTCTGAGGAGTGCTCATAGTGTGGGGAAGCCTTCACAGACAATGGAATTGGTCCTGGACCCCTTTTTAACAGGGAATGTGCATTTTCAGGCTTTCAATATGTGTTGAAAGGACTCTGGTTTTAAGAATGCATCTTTGACAGTGCCAGGACTGACTTCAGTCCAGATGTGATGGTGAAGAGAGGAGGTTGTTTAGCTACCAAGCTAAATGGTAGCTAAATGGATGACAGATTTTGTCATCACAGAAAATCAGGACCTCCAGGTTAAGGGGTTACTCGTCTCTGTGGAGGTGGAGGAAGATTTTGTGGGTTTATAGTCTCATTTATGCAATTAAGGGAAGTTGGAGCAGGCTTGTCCCCCTTCCCTTCTAAAAGGGTGTCCTCTCTGGCTCCCAGCCACTTCCCTGAATTGAGACAGGGTGGGAGAAGAAAGGGTCCATGCGACAGAGGAGGGGTTTATGAGTGACTAGAAACTTCACAAGATAGTGAGGTGCAGCCTTTGGACCAGTTTTTGGTCTTAGCAAAGCCATGCTGTCTTGTAAATGCTGCAGGCCTAACTCATCCCACTTGTGTGGCGCTGACCTATGACCCCAGCCTCAGGTCTTGAGAGTAAGAATAAATTTAACCCCAGGCCAAAGCCATATGTAAGTTTTCTTCATTCATCAAAAATTTACCTTTTTATTTTTTTAAATGAACATATCCTTATTGATTTCAGAGAGGAAGGGGGGGGGGGGAGAGAGAGAAACATCAATGATGAGAGAGGCATTGATGAAACCCACAACCAGGAATTGAACCGCGATCTCCTGGATCCTAGGTCGATGCTCAACTGCTGAGCCACGCCTGGCCAGGCAAAAATTTACCTTTTTAAAACACCAGTTTTGATTTTGACGTTTTTCAATGATATTTCATACTTCCCTTCTTTTGAAACCATTGACAGTTTGGCTCTAGCCAGTTGGCTTAGTAGTTAGAGTGTCAGCCTGAGGACTGAAGGGTCCTGGGTTCGATTCCAGCCAAGGGCACGTATTTCGGTTGCAGGCCCAATCCCACCCCAGTCAGGGTGTGTGCGGGAGGCAGCTGGTCCATGTGCCTCTCTCACATCCATGTTCCGCTCTCCCTGCCTCTTTCCCCCTCCCTCCCCTCTCTCCCCCTCTCCTTTCACTCTCTGAAAAGCAATGGGAAAATATCCTGGGTGAGGATTAAAGAAATAAAAACAGATACAGTTGTGTTTACCTGACACATGGACCACAATTCAAATAACTCCACACTGTTGGACCGCTGTTTTCAGTTTTTCCTTTTTTGCTGAGGGAAATCCTGATCTGGGACCTGCTTTGGTTGATTGGATGTAGGAGCCCCATCGAGGGCTTCATTGCATGGGCAGCCCTTAGCGGCATTCCTTAATTACGCCTCTGTCTTTGAGGTCAGTTCTTGGTTATATGTATGTAACAGGAGGGACTTTTACTTTTAAATATCGTTTGGTGGTTGTGAGGGTCCTTGGGCAGCTTGCGACCTGCCTCCCCTCATGTTGTGAGTGATGGAGACCGAGTTGACTGGTACCTGCCTGGCGCCGAGATGGAGCACTCAGACACTTGAGAAATGCTAGTTTCTCCAGAGCTGTTGGCCGTGGTTGCTCACTTGCCATTTCAGGTTGATCCTGAAGCTTAGTGTCCCTGGCGGCTGAGGTTCCAGGAGCTGTGCCGTGTAAAAGCTGCTACTTGTTGCCATGACAGCCAAAGCTTCAGTCCTCGTGTGGCTTCAGCTAGCAGTCGGGGCCAGGAACAGGTAGAAGAACAGGACAAAAAGACCTCTGAGTTTTAATCAAAAAACAAAAAACCCTACTACTCGGCTGATTGTGCAAACCAAGGAACACGGCATACAGGTCAGAGGTAAAGGTGAGGGGAGCACGTCTTTTCTGTTTCAGCAGAAGGTAAAGGTGGCAGAGAGTGTTTCCTTGGGGCAGCTTGTCCTCGTTTCCGTGTAATTTCCCCTGAACAGGCTACTGAAAGGGAAGCATGTCTTGTTCATCAAATTTCGGGAACCCTTTTAGCAGGAGAGGAAGATGGATTCTGTCTAAAAAGGTGCTTGACTTGCCCCTACATCTTAGGAAGTGGAATAATAAGCGCTTTGCTATGACCCAGTGTTAAAAGTACTTCCTGTTGTGTAAACTCTCATGGGCTTTGCCCAATCAGCTTCAGTGTGCCGTTCTGCGTGTTGATTCAGTGTTGCAGGTGGCAGCGAGGTCCTGTTGGAAGGGCTGAGGTGTCTGTGCAGGGTGGTGTAGGACATGTCCATGGCCTGTGGGCTCACACACAACCCCAGTGGCTACCATAGCCGAATGTCACAGACTTGTGAGCAGCAGGCATTGTTTCTCAAAGCTCTGGAGTCTGGGAAATCCAGGCCCAGAGACCAGCAGACTCACCAGCTTCTGTCTTAGGGACCTGCTTCCTGATTCATAGCCTTCTTCTCACTGTGTCCTCACGTGACGGAAGGAGCCAGAAAGCACTGGGGTCTCTTTCATAAGGACATTAGTCCCATTCATGAGGGCTCCATCCTCATGACCTAATCAGCCTAAAGGCCCTACGCAATTTATCACCTTGGGGCGTAGGATTCAACATATGAATTTGGGGAGGGAGGCCACAAGCATTCAGGCCATAGCACACATCCACATGGATGTTGAGCTATGTGTTTTGGGAACACCACAAAGTTACCTAATTAAATTTATGTTGTTAATTTTGCATTTCTTCAGCTGATATCCTAGACTAGAGTGATCAGAGGGAACCAACCTGGTTTTCTGCAGGTGACACACAATACCTAGGGGTAGGTAGATTCATGACTAGATAATTTCAGGAGTGAGAAAGTATTTTCAAATATATAA
The DNA here is from genome assembly GCF_054644295.1 of Miniopterus natalensis. Taxonomy (NCBI): domain Eukaryota; kingdom Metazoa; phylum Chordata; class Mammalia; order Chiroptera; family Miniopteridae; genus Miniopterus; species Miniopterus natalensis. Next base: position 42,444,669 of record NC_142096.1, on the reverse strand, counting down.
CATTCAACTATGACCACCTTTTTAATTCCATTCTTGTTGGATGTTTTTGGTTGCATTTTATTTGTTAACTGTAAGGACACAACATTTTTTAGGACAGTTTTAGGTCCACAGCAAAATTGAGCATCAAGTACAGAGATTTCCCATATACCACCCCATCCTCACACACACAGCGTACCCCTTTTATCATTCCCATCAGAGTGACACTTTTGTTACAATTGATGAACCTACTTTGCATCCTAACCGCCATAGTTCCTCTTGGGTGTACATTCTGTGTTTGGACAGATGCGTAATGACATGTCCATCATTACAGTATCATACAGAGTATTTTCACGGCCTAAAAATAAAAATCCTCAGTGCCCCACCCATTCATCTCTTTCCTCCTCAACACCCCTGGCAATGACAAATCTCTTTACTGTCTCCATAGTGTGACCTTTTCCAGAATGTCATGGAGTTGGCATCACACAGTACGTAGCCTCTTGAGATTGGCTTCGTTCATTGAGTAATACACAGTTAAGATTCCTCCACGCCTTTTCACGGCTTAGTAGCTCATTTCTGTTTAGCACTGAGTCGTGGTCCATTGTCTGGATGGACCCCTTTTATTTACCTGTCACCTCCTGAAGGGCGTCTTGGTTGCCTCGAGTTCTGAAGGTTATGAACAACGCTGCAGTAAGCATTTGTGTGCAGGTTTTTGCGTGGACGTAAGTTTTCAGCTCCTTTGGGTAAATACCAAGGAGCACAATTGCTGGATCGTATGGTGAGAGTAGGTTTTGTTTTGTAAGAAGCTGCAAACTCTCTGAAGTGGCTGCACCGTCTGCATTCCCAGCAGCAATGAGGGGAGTTCCTGGCGGCCCACACCCTCCCGGCGCGTGGTGGTGTCAGTGTCTGGATTCGGGCCGTTCTAATAGGTGTGTAGCGGTGCCGCATTGTTGTTTTAATTTGCGTTTCTTGACATTTGGTGGAGCGTCTTCTCATGTGCTTACCTGCCCTCTGTTTTTCTTCTTTGGTGAGGGGGTCTAGGTTTTTTGCCCATTTTTTAATTGAGTTTCTTATTTTCTTTTTTTGGTATAATTTGGATAACATCCTTTATCAGGTGTGTCTCTTGCAAATATTTCTTCCAGTGTGTGGATCGTCCTGTCGTTCTCTTGACACATTGATTTTGTTTCGGTGATCAGTGGAATTTCTTAAGTGACTTCAGGAAATATCCTATTCAGAATCCTTTTTTTTTCATTCTTATCAAGGGCACTTGGAACTTGCTTAATTCTATGTTACATCTATAATAATTATACTCTTGGTCCAAAGGCTGGTCTTCCTCATTACCTGCTGCTGTGTGTCTGGCTCCCTGGCTTCTGGGTTGTCCACAAGTTAGTCGTCTTTGCCGTGGTCATCTGAAGAGAGAGCGGCATGGAGAGGTTGGTACTATTAAATATTAGATGGGGATAATAGTTCATATATTTAATAGTTAACAGCTGATGCCGTTTTAGAAACATGTTCGAGGGTGGGAGGCCTGTTTTAAATGGTGGGTGTGCAAAACAAACAATTGTCACCAGCCACCATAAACATTGGCCGCGTAAGTTGCACTGCAAACATGCGTGATGTCCTTTCTAACCATCCTCCGGGGGTGTTGATCACTGAATGTTGTCATCGCATTACTGTCGAGTATCGTGACTCTCAGGCAGCCTCAGACTTGACCCGAAGCCGAGGGTGCCTGTCAGAAGTGGCTCTGCAGTCCACCTTCTGGTGACGTTCTGTGTGCAGCCAGCTGGTCCACACAGCAAATGGTAGGAAGTCACATGTTTTGGCATCCCTTGCCCTTAAATTAGAAACAGGACAATAGAGGAAGTTGTTGATTGGAACAGTTGTAGTTGCACTTATCTGAGTGCATCTGCAAATCACAACCAGATTGCTGTCACCCAGCACCCACAGGTGGGAAACATTTCTGTGCGAGGGAACCTGTCTTAAAGTCTGGTCTTTTGAGTGGAAGATCCTGGACTAGGTCACAACATAAACTTCTGAACGCTTTCAATAGCTCAAGGAGGCGCTCAGGTGTCCAGAATCGCCTGCGATTTCAGGAAGGAGCAGGCCGACCTTATTGGTTGCTTCACTGTTGTCATGCTCAGCTTGGGCACCGAAACCACCACTGCAGGGGGAAACATTGTAATGCTTCCAGATGTCCCAGTTAATGCTCTGGTATTTATATAAAATATTTCCTCACATTTTGCACACTGTAAGAAGATTACTCCGTGGATGTCATTTTGTGGGCAGTAAACCTGGTTTAATGGTATCCGATTGTCCCCTAAATGTGATGACCTGCCACCACCCAGGCACTTGGCTAATGGGAGAGTGGCCCTGTGGCCCTGCCCCTGTGGGCTCCTTTCTTCTCAGACCTTCTTTCCTTCCCTTTCCTGTGGCTTCCCTATGTGAAGGTGCCCTGGAAATAGAAGTGGGGATGCTATAAAGGGAAGGTTTTGGCCCTGGTTGGCATGGTTCAGCGGTTAGAGCGTCAGCCTGTGCACTGGAGGGTCTTGGGTTCGATTCCCGGTCAAGGGCATGTACCTGGGTTGCTGGTCTGATCCCTGCCCACGGTCAGGATGTGTGTGGGAGACAATCATTCAATTTGTCTCTGTTACATCGATATTTCTCTCTCCCCCTCCCTCCCTCTCCCCGTTTCCCCTTCCCTTTCTGCTCTCTTTAAAAATCAATGGGGGAAAATGTCCTCACTCCTCCGGTGAGGATTAAAAAAAAGGGGGGGGAGGGATTTGAAACTCCTTTTCCAAATCTTTGTACTCAGGAAAGGTGCGGCCATGTGCCACAGGGGTCCTTGTTCCCTGAACGAGGCTGTGGGACGGACCCCGAGTTCAGTCTCTGAGGAGTTGAGTGATCAGCTCCCACACGGTGCACCTGGGAGTGCAGAACACAACCCCCTCTGGAAGCTGAGCTGTGGACTAGTCATATTTTGGTAATGACTAATAGAGTTGTTGTATTGGTTATAGTTTTTTGTCCTCAGACAATTAAAGAATTAGGTTATCAGATTAAAATAGATCAATAACGTATCGGATGGAAAGGGACAAGTGTTGGAGACACTTCATGTCTTGGTATAAATTTGTGAAAACTGATGGAATGGTGCATTTTCACTTCATGTAACGTGTGTCTGAGCAACCACTCACTAGCCTTCATGTCTGCAAACCCACCAGTTGGAAATACAAGGGGAGGGAGAACCCCATTTACTGTGGCCACCAAAAAGATCAATAATTTAGAAGAAACTTAAGAAATGAGCAAAACCTGTAGAAGTGCTTTGATGGTTTCCTGGGAGGCGCTGAGTTGGCTCCAACAAACAGATAGACAGCCGCCCTCTGGGACAGGCGGACACTGCAGCCTACGGACGGCGCTCTCCCTTTGCTGACATTTAGTTAATGGAATCTGCCCTGGCCGCTTTGGCTCAGTGGTTACAGTGTCAGCCTGTGGACTGAAGGGTCCTGGGTTCGATCCCAGCCAAGGGCATATACCTCAGTTGTAGGCTTGATCCCCAGCCCCAGTCGGGGCGCGTGCGGGAAGCAGCCAATCGATGTGTCTCTCCCATCAGTGCCTCCCCCACTCTCTCTGAGAAGCAATGGAATAAATATCCTCTGGTGAGGATTAAAAATGTTTTCTAAAAAAAGTTAACAGAATCTCAATAAAAATACCAGCACAGCTTTCCCTCCAGCCAGTCAAGCTCTTAAAAGTTCCTGTGCTCACAATGTGCTTGCAGATAAACCTGGGAGAATCAGCAGGGAAGGGCCAGGCAGGAAGCGGCGGAGGACCAGCCCACAGGCTGTCCATGCTCACACTGGCCCCACGGTGCTGGTGTTGGCCACGGGCCAGCCGCTCACCACAGCGATGGGAAACCGAGAGCAGATTCACACACGACAAAGGAGAAGCCTCAGAGTGCTGGAGATGACGTGGAAAGAAATCACAGGGGGCCCCTGGCTGGCCACTGGGAGGAGGTGGCAGCGGCTCCTTACCTCCCACCACATGCAAGTGGGCCAGGGACTCAGAGTGTACCCACTAGGCTTTCTCTGGGAGCTGATGGCCACCAGACCATTGTGCACCTGTGTGCGTAGCATCCTGTGGAACATGGTCCTGTTCTTCTCATGTGTCAGATTTGATGGTGCACTTGCTGGGGGATACTGAGCCAGGACCCATCCTACCGCGGGGTTTCTAACAGATGCCCGGGCTGGGCCTCCATGGTCCTCCCTCTTCTCTCTCCCTCCCCAGCCCCACAACTTGGGTCTTTCGGCAACCAACTCACTCCTTGGCCTGATGCGACCTTATTTCTGGGTGTATGAAGCTGCAGCTTGATTTCTAAATGGTTTTATGGCATCCCTGAAATGCTTATAAATCCCAGGGCTTTGCAGAAAAGGAGTGTGTGGTCACAGTGGCTCTGTCAGGTGACACCTGCTGATGAGCAGTTGGGGGTGACCTTCAAGGTGCCCAGCGTTAAACTGGACCATCATGTCAGTGGATATCTTTGAAGAAACCCAGTGGTTGCTAAAATGAGTTGATAGTTCCACCTTACTTCAATTACTGTTTGAAAAGTTGCCTCAGTGTTTTTAAAAAGCTTCGCTTGCTTTTGGAATTTTGATACCTTGTCTGGTGTTCCCGCGCTTGCTTGGGAATAGTGCGGGATAAGTTCACAGAGCGCTCAGACGCGGGAGACTGTACTTGCTGCTGACTGAGGATGCTAACAGTATGTGTCATTTTTGTCAATGTAGATGACAGTGAAGTTACCTGGGTAAACTGTCCCCTGGCCACTGCGTGCGCACTGCCTGACGGAGGAGCAACTGTGTTAATGCCTAGACCCCTTGACTAACAGGTAAAGCCCGCCCCGCGCCCATGCCATTGCATGAGAACTTCTGGCAACTGGCCACCTCCTCACCTGCTTCTGAGTCTTGAAGATAGCTGGCTGGGGTGGGGGCGGCTTTCTAGTGCAGACAGCCTAGTAGGAGCTGGTCATCCAGGTTGGCTGGTTACTGTCATTCATTCGTTCGTTCTTTCATTCAGTGACCTTACTGGGCTCCATCTGTGTGGCCAGGCTCAGTGGGCCGTGTGAGAACAGATGGGGCTGAGTGATGGGAGCTTCTTACTGACGTGGGCAGGGCTGCGTCACCCAAGGACAGGAGCTGTGAGAGCCTTTGAAGGGTAAAGGGGCATAATCGGCCAGTTCTTTGTGGAGGGACTGAGCCTTGAGAAGAGACTTCAGGGACTCAGTGCAGCTTGAGTGAAGGTGGGAGGAAGGGGTGGGGGTTGGGCGGTGGGTAGAAATCAAAGAACATAGGGAGAGTATAATAGGTATTCTGTCCTAAATGGTGAGCCCTTCTCTCTGCCAGGACAGAAACACAGGTAGTGTCAGGACAGGAACTGGACCTCGGATGGTGTCCCCCAGCAGATCACAGCACTGTCCCAGACCCAGGCTGGAGACATATGTCCCAGCCCCTGGCAGGCTCCCCTCTTTGCTAACCATGTGTGTGGCCAACGCTAAAGTGGGACCTGTGTGAATGTCTAGAAATGCAGATTCCTTGGCTGTCAGACTAACTTATCAGGATTCAAGGTGTGAAGCACTCTTAACTGGTTACATGGCTGTGACCAGCTGCTTGGGAGCTGCCCAGCCCTGACCTTGTGGGAGGCAACAGATGATCAGACACTCCGGCCCTTGAAATATGTATTGAGCATACACCATCCAGTTGTTGTCTCCCTCCTTTTCAGCTTCTGTTCCCAAGGCCGATCTCGGACCATTTTGACATTTGATAGGAAACCTCAGCACTGAAGTGTAACTCACATGTGGTAACTTGGTCTGGTAGCTGTGTCACCAGGTGACTTCACTCTGAGTGATCTGCCTCCTTGGCTTTCCAGGCAAAGTGGAGACATCAGCTCAGGGCTCAAGCTGAGTCCTCAGACCTGCTAGCACTGTCGCTGAGGCCCGTGGTCACCGTGTGCTAGGGTGGTCTCAGCTCCTCAGTGATTCCTGCTCTACCTTCTCTTTGAAAATAAGCCACCAAGAAATGCCACTATCTGTGGACCCTTCTCTCTCTTATGAGCCCAACCCTGGAGAGTACCACTTGGTTCTCAGGGAGCATGTGGCTTGAGTTTACCTGTGTTTTCCTGTTCTGCTTTGAGCAGAGGCTGACTTAGTAAAAACAGTAGTGAAGTTGTTTGCAATTCTGGTTTAGTTGATTGATTCAAAATGTAATAAGGGTTTTAGCATTTTTAAAGAAAACTTTTTTCCTATTCAATAGTAACCTTAGAACAGAGTTTTTCAACCCAGACACAGTCGGCATTCTGGCTGGTCAGTCTCCGGTGCCGGCATCCTGTGCACTGTAGGAAGGTGAGCAGCATCCCTGCCCCCACCCACAGTAGATCCCAGCCAAGTGACAGCCACAGTACCTCCAGGCATCACTCCATTGTCCTCTGTCCCCTCTGCTGGAGCACCTCGTTTCCTTTCTCCAGTCTCCTCCCCCCCCCAACCCCTCCACCCCTTATCCCCACCACGACATTCACAGATACGATGCATCCCATGCACAGGGGTTCCTACACCCCAGTCCCCAGAGCCAGTGACTGTCACTGCGAAGAGGAGCCTGAGCTCTTTGTTCATTTTCTCTGGCCCAGCTTCCCTGTGTTGTCCTCATCTTTGTGTGCCCCAGACTAAATTCTGTATAAGAAAGTTTTCTCTAGAAATGAGAGTTGGTTTTTTACACAGGTGACCAGAGTAAGAGCACCCGAGAACCGAGGTGCTCAGCGGCCCAGGTCTCCTAAGTGACCACACACCAGCACCTGGGGTGACCTCGCTGACTCTTCTGAGTCGTCTCCCTCTTTTGCAGATCAGCCAGTCGCTCGATGGGGAGCAACGGTGGAGCCCCTTCCCGTGTCAGCGTCCCACCTCTCCGCAGCCACAGGAACCACGTCAGCTCCTCCTGGGTCATGATGATGAAACTGGTATTAACTGAATGGCAATTATGGATTTTTAACTCTAATTCACAGTAATCCAACAAGCCATATGCTCAGAATCCAACCAAATATCGTTCTGTTTTGCTGCGAGCCACATCCAATTGTGAGAAGTTTTACAAAGAGGAATATAAGTATTACTTGCCAGGAACGCAACGGAAGCAGAAAGAGAAGACGTCTTAATTTATCCTTAAAGATATATGATAGTGTTATTTATATAGGTAGAGTAAATAAATACGTATATTTTTTGGTGGTGATGAGAATGGCTCCGCAGAATGCCGACTCGGAATCTATGCAAGTTCAGGAGCTGCCGGTGCCCCTGCCGGAGCTGCAGAAGGCCGCCGGTGCCGACACCGAGCCACGTGACGAGACAGTCAGCGAGGGCTCCATTGACCGCATCCCTGTGCGCCTGTGGGTCATGCATGGGGCTGTGATGTTCGGCAGGGAGTTCTGCTATGCCATGGAGACAGCCTTGGTCACGCCAATCCTGCTACAGATTGGTAAGTGCTGCCCACCCCACGTCACCCTTGGCTCTACTAACTTGGCACAGGGAGCCCGGAATGTGGGCTGGAAGTGTGCGACCTGGTCTTCTCTCCGTTCAGCCGACTCTGACCCCTTCTCCTCCTGTCTGAGACCAGGGTGGGGGAGGGGACAGTCCTCTAATGATGGCATGGAATCCAGTTTGGGGGGGTTTGGGCAAGTGCAGTTGGCATTGATCAGTTCCGACGGGCATGCAACCAGCCCGTGGTAGGTACGAGGCAAGCCCTAGAATGATAGCTGGTGATAGAAGATGCTGAACATCTTTACTATGATCCTGTTGTTGGTGTTGTCAGCTTCAGGCTGAGTGTACTGTGGACCTTAGCTGGCTGAGTGACAAGTATTTTCAGAAATCCTGGGATTCATAGTCACACACTGGTTAGCGTCACGAGCCTCTGCTGAAAGCACTGGTGTCCCTTCCAGGTTGCCACAGGGCTACCTCGGCCCTAAGACTTTTGTCGAGTGTTTAACTTCCCTGTTGTTTAAGGAAGTTTAAAAATCTGTAACTTTTCAACTTAGAAGAGATTTGAGTAAGGGACCAAGCCATTTAAAAGCATAGTTTTATTCTAGAATTTCATAAGTGCTTGGTAAAATATTTGTAAGACCTACTTACTTGGGTGGTTTTAGGAGTGTTCCTTTCTCCAAACATCATAAAGTGTCCAGGGAGCACTGACTCAGCCCCACTGTGTGGATCAGTCAGTTAAGAGTGAGAATCTGAAAATGGGTATTTCCTGCCTTGTGAACGGGGCAGCGTCCTGTGTGCCCTCAGAGAGCAGGTTTCATCTCCCGTCACAGCAAAGCCGATGTCTGAAATAACACCTGGGCCGTGATTATTTTAATCACATAGTTGTTCTTAGATGGAGTCCAGATAGCAAAAGTCCAGTTTATTTCTCAGAGTTGGACTTTAGTTCACTCATAGGCAACATAGTGATCATATTTTTTAATTTGAGTCAGAATTTCTTTAACAAGTTGTCTGCTGTACCCAGTGGTGGGATGTCTACTGTTACGCTGTGTATGTTAGTTAGTGAAGCGGGTGCTGGCGCAGTAATACTCTCCCACTCTAAATGGGCAGTTTGATTTGCTTGATAGGTGTCTACAGGTGTGTAGCCGCCACCGCAATTAAGACCAGGAATAGTTTCATTGCCCAGGAGTCTCCTTCGTGGCCCCTCACAGCAGTCTGTCCCCCACCCCCAGCCACCACCGGCCTGGCACAGTCTCCCCCTCCTGGAATTCTGTATAAACGGAGTCACACTGTGTAGTCTGGTCTCTGACCTGGAGCAATGCCTTGGAGGTGGATCTTTCATCCCTGCGGAGAGACTCATTGCTGGGTAACACTGACTCTATCCTGGGTGGACATTCCCCTTTGCCTAGCCATCCATCCACTGATAGACGTCTGGGGCTGTTGTAAATAAAGCAGCTCTGAGCACTCACCCACGTGTCTGTGCACACATCTCATTTCCTGAGAGTAGGGACGTGGGGGTGGAACTGTGGGTCACATGCAAGTACAGGGTTACCTTCATAAGAGACCATTTCCTCCAGCAACATGTGAGTCCTGCTTCTCTGGTCCTTGGGCACACTGATTTTTCCCTAGCGAAGACAGTGGGCCCTCCATACCCGGGGGTTCACTGTCCGCGGAGGGCCTGCTAAGGGACTCAGATTTTGGTATCCTTGGGGGTTCCTGGGACCCATCCCCCACGGATATCGAGGGAGGACTGTAGCATCGTTAACATCTTTCCACGGGCTTACTGGACATTCCTTTATCATCTTAGGTGAAGTGTGTGTGTAGGTTTTCTGCCGTGTCTTACTGTGTTGAAATTCTTTGTATGATCTTAAGAGTCCTTTCTTACATATATGTTTGTAGGTGTTTTACCCTAGTCTGTGGTTTCCCTTTCATTATCTCAGTAGTATCTTAAAATCAAACGTTTTAAATTTAGATGAAATCTGGTATGCCATTTTTTTTTTTTTTAGTGTTCTTTTTTGTTTTAACTAAAATCTTGCCTGACCCAAGGTCTTAGTGATTTTTCTCTTATGTTAGCTCTCACATTTAGGGCTGTGACTCATCTTGAATTAGTTTTTGTGTACACAAATAGGAGAAGGTCTATTCTCACATCATCTGTGAGGGAGGGTAAAGGGCAGGGTCTCAGCACGCCCTCCTCACCTCTCTGACCCTGGAGCTGTGACCTGCTGGACCCGACAACCTGTTCTTGCTGCTGTCACTAGCGTAGGAATTCCCTGGAAGGAGACTTTTTAGCCCCCAGGCTCAAATATTTTAAAAAGATCAGAGTAGCACCTAAAAATGAAGTGTTTGGTTTCCAAAGCAGAGGGTGAGAGTGTGATGCACAGGGCCCCAGCAGCCTCAGCAGTGGACTCAGCCACCTCCCATGGAGCCAGTGACTTCCCCCAACTGTCTGCCCAGCATGGTCTTGAGGGCAAAAGAGGGGCTGCCAGAGCTTCTGCAGACCAACTCCAGCCGTGCACATTGTAGATAAGGTGCCCACCACTTAACGTGCACGCGCAGCTGATGAATGTGGTCTCTCAGAGTTAGAATCAGGTGGGAGTGTGGGGTCATTTTTAAAGGAAACTCTGGAACAGCCGGCCCCAGCCCCTCCTGGGCTTGTCGCCTGGTGGCAAGGTCTGTTCCCACACAGCTTTCCCCGGGGGAAGGAGGAGTGTGGGCGCCCCAGCCACACACACTCATTGTTTTCTTCTTGGTTCCGGAAGTAGCCTCCAGGGAAAGGAAAATCATATAAAGAAAAAAAGGACGTCTTGCTGCCTCTGGGTCTGACTAATGAGCTCGGTAACGTTGAGAATCCTCCTGCCTGATGAAGTCGTGACTGCTGAGGCTTCCGAGAACAAACAAGGGGTGTTGTGGGTTTATTTAAGGGGAAGGTCGGATTTAACCTGTCTCATTCAGGAGGTGGGGTAAAGCTTATGTTCATTTTGCGTATATCTGTCTACAAAAAAAAGTCAGATTTCCATTGTCCATTGTAGCCTAAAGGGAATCCAGGTTCTTGGGGTTTCATTTGGTGGAACTTGACGCTCACCTCTGCTTCCCGTGGGAAAGGCCTGCCTTAGAGAAGACATGAGACGTGTCAGTGCCCTGAGTGTTCACCGCTCCCCTCCACTGCCTGGATGTGCAGTTGCTGTGGCGGCAGCTAGACAGGAGCAGAGGGGCGTGGCCCAGCCCACAGCCTGGCACGGAGTCACCTGTACAGCCTATACCTTCCTAGGAGTTCAGGATGACAGCTCAGCCCTCACAGGAACTTGGGGTCCCATCTCTGAGGCTGTCTGCCTTCTTGGGCAGCTGACTCTTGGCTGAATTGTTGAAATCCATAGGGCAGTACCCATGGACACAAGGTGTTGGCAAGGATTCAGAAATAGAGGATTGAGCTGTATCCAGAAACGCATCTTTTTTTTTTTTTTTTTTTTTTAAATATATCTTTTTTGATTTCCGAGAGAGGAAAGGAGGAGGGGAGAGAGAAACATCAATGATGAGAGAGTCATTGATCGGCTGCCTCCTGCATGCCCCTGACTGGGGATCAAGCCCACAACCCCAGCATGTGCCCTGACCAGGAATCAAACCCCGATCGCCTGGATCCTAGGTCGAAGCTCAACCGCTGAGCCACGCCCGGCCGGGCACAAAAAAACGCACCTTGTTCATGTGCGCATAGACGTGCTTAGAGGGACTCTTGTCCTAACTGAGCACGCAGACATCTGTTCCCCCAGGTATGCACAGATGTTGCCAGGTGTGTGGTGAGGTAAGACTCCCTTTCTTTCTGCACGATGCATCTGATATGGAACTTGCCACCAGTGTGTTTAAGTTAAAGCTTGGAGCAACTGTCGTGTGATCTTACAATGACTCCCCATGCCTGGAAGGTGGCTGGTTATTTTACGTCTCCTGCAGTTCAAGTACACCTGCTGCCTTTAGGGTGTGACAACACACTGAAGGAGGTTGAGTGGAACCTGTTGTACCTGTCTGAAGGGACGGGCATCCCAGGAACCTGTGCCGAGGGCAGCCTTGTTGGTTTTCTTGCTTTGAAAGAGCAGGTCAGCAGCTCGCTGCCTGTTCCCTTTGTGCAGGAGTTCCTAAGGCACACCTGCCCCTTTCACCCAGATCACATGGTCACGTGTCACAGCGAGCATCTGGGCCTCCTGGTCCCCAGTGTTGGTGGCTGGGCCCACGCTGGCCGGGCCCATACTGGCCTGACTCTGCTTCTGCCCAGCTGCCAACACCCTGATTTTTGGAATGCACACTGCGCTGGAGTGGGAAGGGAGCTGGATCATTTAAGAGATATTTCAAAGAATCAGGTGGCCAGATTGGCCTGAAGAAGTGATGGCTCAGGGAGACTAGAGGCCTCGTCCCCGAGCCCCTGGAAAATGGGCAGGTGGCAGAGGTGTGAGCAGTGGCTCTGGGGACCAGCAATGGCAGGTGCTCCAGCTTACAAGTGACTTGCTACCCAAGATGGAGTGATGCTCATAGGCCCTGCAGCCCTGGGGCAGGAGGCGTTGAGGCAGGCAGCCCACCCCTGGCACAGCATGCAGACCCTTGATGTCACAGTGGTCAGAGAAGCCCCAGGGTGCCCAATTGTGTGCCCTTCTGTAGTGCTACCCACTGAGCAGTGTAGGAAGGTCTGTGAACCTTGGCTGTGAACAGGTTGGAGTGTTTGAATTTTAACTCTGCACTTGACTCTTCCATTTTCTTTAGCTGAACACTGGAGCAGGCTCGGCCAGTCTCTTTCAGGGGCCGTGCTTCTTACCTGGCAGCTGTCAGATCGCAATACCGTTGCACCTGGAAAATTTTATCAGAAGGCTCTCTCAATGGTCCTTCCTAGCGCTTGGCTTAGCCTGCGGCTTCTCTTTAGCTGCTCTGTTCCCCACGGTCCCCTGAGGGCTGTGCTCAGTGCTGGTGCCCAGCACCTGTCATCCTACCTGGTGGGAGAGGGGTGCTCAGGCTGCTCCCAGTGTGACATGGGGAACGATGGTCCAGCCGTCAGTTTCCTGTGTAGAGTGCTGGGCTCGGAGCTAGTCCCACCCCACCCCCACCCTCAGGAGCTCATCAGCAAGTGAGGAGGTAGGTGTGCCCAGGGCCATCTGCAGGGTGGGGCCACAGGGCTGGAACTGCTGAGAAGGGGGGAAGGTAAATGGCCGAAATTGGGAGAGGACCCTTAAGATGTCAGTCTCAGTGAAATGATCCAGACACAAAGGACAGATACTGTGTGACTCCACCTGGATCAGGTCCCTAGAGTGATCACCTCCTTGGAGACAGAAAGATGGTGGTGGCTGGGAGTTGGTGTTGGGGGCCGTGTCAGTTTGGGAAGGTGACCACGTTCTGGGTGGGTGAGGGTGGGTGTGAACGTACTTAGTGCCACTGAGCTGCGCACTTAACAGGGATTTAAATGGTGAAGTTTACATCATGTACATTTTGCCACAATTTTTAAAACGTGAAAGAATTGAATGGGTCCTATTGAATGTCCAGCTAAAAACTGGATTTCCTGCTGCCTGGAGACGAAGGAAACCTGAAGGTGGCACACGGCCCAGGCTGGAGACGGCAGGCTGCCTGCTCTCGCCCAGTGGAGAATTCACGACATGGGCATGCTGTCCTTGCGGGGGGTCCTGGCGTACAAGCCCACAAGGTCGGGGCTGCAGTGTACCTCCGAAACCCTGTCAAAGCCACCCAAAGGAGAGCCCTGGGTTCAGGCGGGACTTTGTCAGAATCTCCTGAATTTTGACCAGAGTAACTGCAAGCCTCTGGTACTCAGCTGCTTTGTCTGGCTTGGGAAGTCTGGATCTCCTTGTTTCAGATCCTTGTTTCAGAAACAGTGAAATGCCAACTGTACTCATTTTCCCTCAGGAATTAGTGCTTTTTCTTCCATCAGCCTCTGAGCCCTACCTGCGCAGTGCCGGGCATCAGGCCAGCTGCTGGATGGAGGTAGTCAGCCTGCAGGAGGCTCAGGGTTCAGGTGGGAACGGGGATCCAGCAGCTAGCTTGATGAGGAATGAGGTTTGGGAGGGAATGTGCTGTTGCTGGGCCCTGTCCCAGGGGGTTAGCCACTCCACCCTGGGAGGCTGGCTGTCAGTAGGCAGTGCTGAGGGTGCTGTGCTTTGCGCGGGGTGCTCCGCCTGACCTGGGGCAAAGGTTGTGATTTGTGGTCTGCAGAAGCAAGATGAGGAAGCATGGCTAAAATACCAGCCATTGCCCAGTCTATTGAAGATGAGCTTGAGGGTAACAGGAAAAAGACAGCTGCCCAGCGGGTGCAGAGAGGGCCAGAAAGTGGGAAGGCTGCGCTGCGCCGAGGTGGTTTGAGAGACCTGGCTCCTGGTGGGCAGGGTCAGGTCACAAGAGGCCTTGTATGCCGCCCCAAGGAGGTGATTTACAAGAGAATCCTGGGCCATTCTGCCTTTTTCCAGCATAGCACATATTGACACTGATAAAGCAGCAGTGGTGTTTAGAAGTGTTAATAGCACTGTCCTGTATTATAGCAGTTTTCAAACTTACTAGATCATTATAATTTTCCAGAATTATAGTAGTGACAACATGAACCATATGAGTGCACAGTGGAATTAAAGAAGACAAAATGAATTAGAACAATCAGTATAGTGTGTGTCCCAGCAAACTATTTCCCAGGTGATTTGTGTGCTTTTTTTAAATTTATTTTTTTAATCCTCACTTGAGGATATTTTTTCCATTGCTGTTCAGAGAGAGGACGGGGTGGTGGGAGGGAGAAGCATCGATGTGAGAGAGAGACATCGATTGGTTGCCTCCCACGCATGCCCCAACCAGGGCCTGGGATCAAGCCTGCAACCCAGGTACATGCCCTTAGCTGGAATCAAACTTGGGACCTTTCAGTCTGCAGGCCAGGGCTCTAACCACGGAGGTGCACCAGCCAGGGCCCAGGTGATGTCATGAAAACACTGTCTTGCACGAGCACGTCTGAGCGGAGTGGGTGCATCTCTGGGACAGTATACGTCGTTTCATGTGAGTAGGTGTGAGTGCCTCAGAGAGCTTGCAGACTGTCACAGAAAGGAGCTCTAAGAAGCTGCAGCCTGATGTATGGAATCGGAAGTCGCTTGGTAGAAGGACTTTGTCTGCAAGTCCAGATGGAGGTAGATCACAAGGTGGGATACTGGGTGGTCAGGGCTAGACTAGAGGGGAGGCCAGGGCCACTTTCTGGATGCCTGCTGCCTGGTGGGTGAAACGAGGTCGAGGCAGAAAGTCACCAGAGCCGCCAAGGGTGGGGAGGGTGGCAGGCTCCCCTCCAGGGTGGAGGGGCGGTTTGCACTGAGCCTGGGGAGGGGAACTAGGGTTTCATAATTTTCAAGCCAACCTTGTCTGACCTTGAACCCTCTTAGATTCCCACACACTTCCATTTGCTGTCACTGTAATTGTGATGCTGAGGGTATGCTTTGGCCCAGCAACAGCTGTGTGCCCCACAGTCCTCTTCCCCGGCCCGGGGGCCTATCTGCTGCCCAAGCTGGTTGCTCTCAGGCCTCCTAGACAGTGCCTAGTGTCCTCTCAGGATGATGAGGCTCTTGGTCCCCACGGTCTCCGGAACACGAACCCTTCCTCATATTCTTCAGGGTTATCCTGCTCGATGGTGACAGTACAGCTCATCTTAGCCAGACCACAGCTGCAGTCAGGGTAGGCTCAGCTGCCTGGGCGCCCCTGGCGTGTGACACTCAAAACACTTTCTAACGACCCATGTGCTGCTTGTGCATCCTGAACGGTTCCCCTGAATGCAGGGGGAGCAGCCTCGAAGCAGAGGAGGCTCTCTCACTGCTGACTTCCCGTTAGTGGTGGTGGGCTGCTGGGGGTCAGGGCTGCTGCTAGGGGTGAGGCTCCGGCTTGGGGACATACTCAGCCCTTGCCTCCTTTGGCGCGATGAGCCTGCGTCTCTGGGCCCAGGCCCTTCACCTGCCCTAGGAGGTGGGGCTTCACGCACTTGGGCACCACAGATGACAGCACAGCTCCTGTCCTCAGGGCCTACCAGCACATAGAGGAGGGACACACACTTAGCCAGCCCCATGGTCACCAGGCAGGACAGCCATTCCCAGCTGCTTGGAGGGAGGACCAGGGCTGGGCCTGGCACAGTGACCTGGGCCAGGAGTGTGGCCTTTCTGTGTCATTGGGTCTGAGGCCACACTGGGTCATCTTGGGCCCTGTGCACTATGACGGTGTGATGAGGGCCCTAGGGTGGTGGTGCAGCCCTTCCTGACCATGCTCCATTGATTGTGTGACCTCATGATCTACCTTTCCTGGCTGTGACCTTGGGGACACTGCTGGTCCTTGTTCAGGTGTGTCACCTAGGAATTGAATTGGTCTCTACCCTTCACCCTCCATGTTTGGCACTTTGACCTTGTCACCCCTTCCCAGACCAAGACCTCTGGCCTTTCCCAGCTGGGTCCATGCCTGCCCTGTGTCCACTGCTTCTGTCCAGTAGTCCCTTGACACTTCTTCAGCCACCTCTCATCCCCCGTCCACCTCTCACCCTCCCAGGTGACCCTATGAGGCCTTTTCTCGGTGTCCTTCAGCCTAGAAGCCTGAATGTGAG
Organism: Miniopterus natalensis; assembly: GCF_054644295.1. Lineage (NCBI taxonomy): Eukaryota > Metazoa > Chordata > Mammalia > Chiroptera > Miniopteridae > Miniopterus > Miniopterus natalensis. Next base: position 42,428,608 of record NC_142096.1, on the reverse strand, counting down.
GTTGCCCTTCAGGAAGGCAGGAAAGCATGTCTGCAGGATGCAAGTGGAGCTGATGGCACCAGCTGAGCTTTAAAGAAGGAGACTCTCTTGGCTGTGCCCTTTGCCCTCTTGAGATCATGGGTTGTATAGATCATGGAGTGTGGTACCTGCTGCCCTCAGGGGAGCTGCTGGGAGCTGAGACTCTGTCTAGGCTGGAAGTTTGTTACTTAGTTGGGTCCGTCTCAGCATTACAGGTCAGTGTCCATGGGGGTCTGTCTCTGAGGCTGCCCTTCCTTCACCCTGGACCGCAGGATGTGGCTGGCAGGCGAGGACCCCTTGGAAAGTCCTTGCTTGGGTCTACAGTGGGAGTGAGTGGGCGGTGGGGGTGAGTGGGCTGTTAAATGGCAACAGTGCTTGGCTCTGGTGGATGGTGAGGTGGGAGGTGACTCCCTGGCTTCTGCCAGCAGGATTGGGTGGATGGTGGTGTCTTGTCTTTGAGTTAGGGGACTCCAAAGGAGCTCTAGACTTGGAGGGGACAGATTAAAATATAGGTTCTGGACATGTGGAATCTGAAGGACCTTTATCCTTTCCTTCAAGGACTGGGTCTCAGAGAAACTGTTTCACGGGTGGCTGTTGGCTCCTGGGCCTAAGCTGCGTAGCGGCGAGAGGCAGCAGGGGCTTACAAGTGACCTTGGCCCCTGAGTTCAAGAAGCATTTGGAATCTCAAGCTGAGGGTCATGCATTTTCTGCTATAATTAAGGCAACATGGCTATGTCATCGTTAAGATGTTCGCTGACTGCAGCATTCCTATTAGAGCCGTGGGAGGGGCTGTGTGCTGGTAACAGTGGGCTATGCTCCAGAAGGGGCTACAGACCTGAGCCAGGCACCCAGGGAGCAGGAGGGCTGTCCCCAGCTTTCCACTGGGTCAGGGTCCTGCTTAATTCTGGCCTGTGCATCCAGCTGGTTTTTCGAGGCTCCCCCTTATTTAAAATAGGACCAGGACTCCCATCACCGAGTTGTTGGGAGGCCCCAGTGTGGGGCTGGCAGTGGCTGGGCCTAGTTATTCCCCTGGAGACTAAGCCCAGCCTCGGGGCCAGCATCAGGGATGGAGACCGTTTATTTTACCAGAAGAAAGACTCTACCGGAAGTTAGTTAATGGAGCCTGTAGTGGGGTTTGATGGTACCACTTTCAGACCATGGCCTCTGTCCAGAGGAGCTTGCTGTCTAGCTGCACAGTCAGCACAGAAGCCCCTCAGGCTCTCTTCTCGCAGTCCACCCACAGGGAGCGCCTAACCAGTGAACTCGGGGCTCACAAGGCTTTCACTCAGCACTGACATGGCCATGTCCCGCACATCAAGGGGCTCTGCCCCTGCCAGGCTGAGTCCTGGGGACCAGGCCTTCCCGTATCTGCTCCTGCTCTTTATCGCTGTGATGAACTCTAATTTGGGGGGAGCACAGCTGGGTGCCCGGGCATCTCTTTAATTCCTTTACTCCCAGGCGTGCGCAGGCCGTGTGAGTTCCCGGCACAGTGTGCACTCACAGGTCTGTTCTCTCTCACCTGAGATGGCTAGGATTGCCAAGTTTACTTCCCTTTCTTTCCATCCCTCCTTCCTACTTACTGTGGCTCTGGGATTCTGGAACATTCCCTGCAACTCTATGGCCTGGCCTCCAGCTGGAGATGTCATGTGCCCACCTCGGCCCTGTGCAGACAGACCGCCCTGCTCAGGGAGCGTTTCCATTGGTCCTGGCACTCCACTTGATGGCCTCCTGTCCCTGTCCCTGCCTGTGCATGTCCGGAGGGTAGGGCCTGTCTTTTTCACCTCTGTGCCTCAGTGGGGCCACTTTGGTGGGTTTCCCACAGGGTTCATTGACTTAAATTCTTTAGAGGTCACTGAAGGCTTGTGAGCATTTCCCACAAAGAGCCAGTTCTCATGAGTTTACAGTTATCATGAATGTGTGTCTAAGAATACCAGCATATCTTGATTGGAAGGCTTTGTCTGCTGAGAGAGTGAGGTTCCTATTCCCACTGTGGGTCTTTTGTTAAACATTTACAGGCAACTTTCCGCCCCCCGACCCCCTCCCCCAGAAATAGTTTATCAAAAAAGACACCGTGTTGAATGGAAGCCATTGCTTGCGCGTGACCAAACGTGGCTGCCGTCGCCGTGACCTCACACAGCCCTCGGACGAGCAGTGACACACCAAGCATTTCCTGTGAACCAGGAGCCTTCCTGGTCCCACCATTGTTGTTCAGCTCTTGCCTGGAAGAAAACAGAAATTATTTACTATGGGCCGTGTTGTGTTTGTTTAGAGCCTGGCTGGGAAATGCCATGCCCTCAGTGTCCCAGCAGCAGCCTTGCTGGGGACGGGCCTGTTCTCACTGCTGCGGGGGTGTACAGACGGGCTCACTCATAACTCAGGGCAGTTTTGGGGACGTGATGGGAAATGGTTATTTTTCTTAAACAAAGAGAGCTGTTGCCCAGTGTCCCTGTGCCCTTCCTAGCTTTGGGTGTCTGCGTGCGGCTTGGCCATTGCCCTAGCAAGTCCCATAACCGTAACCACTTCGCTCAGGTACAAACAGCTCCCTGGTGGCTGCAGTTTCTCTGCAGCCTAGAATTTGCTTTCAGAAGAGCTGGGCAGAAAAAAAGAGGCAGAAGCTACCGTTGGTCCTGTTTGCTCCTGGGCACTCCAGCCTTCCTTGGCCTGCCCTGCCCTGTCTCTGTGGTGACCCCTCTGCAGGAGGCCTTCCGTGGATGTGGGGAAACAGTACTGAGCGGTGGAAGGAGGGACCAGGAGGGGTGACGGGAGCCAGGCTGGGTAGTATGCCCAGCAGCATCTTTATCCAGCATGTGTTTGATGCCCACTGCAGGGGAACCTCTGCCAGCATGCCCTGCTCTCATGGGGCTTTCGGCCAAGTCTTAACAGCTGAGGACCAGTGGGCTGGCAGGTAGCAGCACTTGGCTACCTCCATTCAAGAGGGCAGTGCAGGGGAAGCCGCGGGTGTTCAGCGGGCAAGGGTGAGTGGGAGGCGGGGAGGAGGAGCATTCACAGTGCGGAGCACCAGCCTGCAGGGCCGCAGCCCCACTTCCTGTGGAGGCTGGCCCGCTGATAGCGGTTTTTCCAGACAAGAACCAGTGCCGGGTGCTTCACAAATTTCCTAATGAGTTCCTAAGATTCGGGTTTAAATTGTGTTACCGTTTTCAGAAAGAAATAACAGAATTTCCCAGTCTGTCCATGAACCTGCACCTGGAAGCCACACTCTCATACTGCCATTACAGGCCAGAGGTCATCTCTTGTGTTGGGGACCTGCCCAGAGCACAGGCCCCTGCAGCCTCCACATGTGTCCCACACTGCTGCTCAGAAAGGCCGCCTGTGGCAAAATCATCGAAGGGAACACTCACTGAAAAGAAGCTGTTATGGGCAGGCAGGCGTTTCCAGTCTGTGCTGAGGCGCAGGGATGAATAGCTCAGGGAATGCCACCCTGAACCTCAAAACCCCGGCTTGTGGGGGCTGTGTGTGCTGAGCATGCTCTCACCTGCGCAATCTGTCTCCCTGCCACCTGTGTGCTGTAGGAACCCCATGGGTCAAGTGTATGATTCCAGAAACATAAGTGCCACTTCCAGAACCCAATTGTCCCCTCAGCCTCACAGGTGCCTGTGGGGGGAATGCTGGCTGAAATGTCACTGCCCAGCACTTCCTGGGTGTCTGTTGCACAGAAAGCTGTCTTGGGGCAGTGCCACCCTCTGCTCATGCTGTGGTCCCCCTCACGGAGGGTGAGGAAGCTGTGTTTTCTGGGATGCCCTCAGTGGTGATGACTTTTTTGTCACCTTGCATGGCCAGCTGGTCCATGTGTGTCATGTCATAGTGTGCACTGGGGAAGAGCCCGGGCTTTGCATCTCTAGACCCTGGTGTATGCTGTGCTGTGCTTGGTTAGCAGGAGGGGTGGGGTGGGCAGTGATGAGTGAGCTGGCAGGGGGGGCGGGGCCACACCAGGCACTCAGGACAGTGGGCGGCATTTTGTACGGTGTGGCTTCAGGTACTCCCTGGGGCAAGGGAGTGAGGGAGCGTAGACAAACTGCTCTCCTTTGGCAGCAATGACAGGCTGCAGCCTGAAGCGGGAAGGCCAGGAACCAAGGAGAGAAGGCAGGTGTTGCAGGAGCTGCTGTGCACACTTATGTGCGCACACACCTTGTAACTCTGCAAGGAGCCACCTGTCGTGTCACCAGGCGAGTCAGCCTTTATCAGTAAAGTTGTGACATATTTGAAATCCCAACAGAAGTAAGAGTCTTCCTGTTCTTTCTGGAAGTTTGACTACACAGCAATTTGTGAGAGATTCGGTGCTCTGCAGCATCTTGTGGGATGTGGGCGGAGCTGGCACGCGGCTACTGTCCTCATGGCCTGACCGATAATGAGACAAGGAACCAGAGTCGTCAGCGGAACACACTCAGCGACCTTGCATTTCCTGAAACAAGGGTGCCTTCTGCCCACGACCTGGCCCCAGAATTCACCCTGGCTGCAGTTCTGTGTGGCGTGGGGGTCAGAGGCTCCTCGGATCCAGACAGAATGAATGCACAATGTTTTCATGGGCACGTTAGTGATTTTGAAAGGTGTTTCGCTCTTCTGAAGGTGATTTCCTCCCAGACACCAGGTTGTCTTAGTAGTGTAGCACAACATTCTATTTCTTAGTGCCTTTGGTGGTATAAAATGTCAGATGAATTCTAGCATGCTACAGCACCTTCTGTTTTTTAAGTCAACTTTTTATTGACATACAACATGCAGAGAGGTGTAGGATTGAAGTCCCCAGCTGGCTGGATTGTCACCAGGGACCCACCCAGGTTAAGAACTGATAAAGAGCAGCCCAAAGCCCCCTGCTTCTGCAGCAGGGACACCTTTTCCGCTTTGCATGTCAAATACATGGACCCCACAGCATGTGCTCTTCTGCACCCAACGTGCATGAGACAGCCCTACTGCTGGGTGATGCTGTGGCTTGTTCTTTCCAGCGGTTGCCTGGTGCTCCTCAGCAGATGATGGCACGAGGTCTGTTTCCCTGTTCCCTTTATGGGCACTGGGTTTGTGTGGTAGAGCACTGGCGTGGGGGTTGGTGTGACGTATGTAGACTTTGGAATTAGGCAACCCTGGGTTTAAGTCCTAGGGCTCCTGGTTTCTCAGTGACACAGGGCATAGTGCCTCACCTCTGAGCATCAGCTTCCCCATCTGTAAAATGGGCACACAGGCTTTGGTCAGTTTCACATTGCTCAGCCTCAGAGGACCTTCTGCCCTGACAAGTCTCTAACCATCAGGTGTGTGTGTGTGTGTGTACCCCCAGCAACATCCTTTCCCCATGCTTCCTGAGCAGGTGGCAGCAGACTGACTGGACTGACGAGTCTGTGAGTGTGTGCGCGCCCATGTGTGAGATGGCTGCACATGTGATGCCTGTGACTGCCTATGCATGTGACAGCTGCGTGTATGATGCATATGCGTGCCCCTGTGTGTGTGGTGTGTGTGGATGCCCGCACGTGTAACAGCTGTGTGTGTGATGAGTGTGGACGACTGCGTGTGTGATGGCTGCATGTCTGTTGCAGGCCTCCCGGAGCAGTACTACAGTCTCACCTGGTTCCTGAGCCCCATCCTCGGCCTCATCTTCACGCCCCTCATCGGCTCCGCAAGTGACCGGTGCACCCTGAGCTGGGGCCGCCGGCGGCCTTTCATCCTGGCCCTGTGCGTGGGTGTGCTCTTTGGTGTGGCACTTTTCCTCAACGGCTCTGCCATCGGTGAGTGTGCCTCAGCTGCAGCAGGCATCCCAAAGCTCCTGACTGGGGATAGCCTCTCAGTAAAGTCATTCAGAGTGGCCCGCCCAGGGCCGAGGCCTCACAGTGGGTCCGCCTGGCAGCCCTGGGGCGCCGTGTGGGAAAGCCCTGGGAACCTGTTCGCAGGGAAGCGCTTCCTGTTGTGGCCCATTTGTTTTTAATGCGTATCTTACACCACGTCCTGTTTCCAGCATTATTTCAGAAATGATCTTTTCCTTTCTCCACAGACTTGGTATTGAAAGTGCCCAGACCCGGTTCCACTTGCTTTGTTGTTTCGTGTCCACAGTTTCTTCGTTCTAAGTTTTGTTTTTAATTAAAGCATCTCTGTGGGAAAATAGTGTTTGCCCTGAGGGCACTTATTCAAACTGTTGAAACAAAACATTGTTTTCTGGCGGTGACTTTTAAGACAGAGGCTTAACGTGAGCTTTCCCCCAAGTCTGCATCCACTTGGGTGGTAGTCAGTGATGCCAGACACTCAGGAAGAGGCCCCACAAAGCCATTTGGTGCAGCCAGGGCCTTGCTCAGCTTCTTGGAGGCTTGGTGGGGATGGGCCGGGGGCAGGAAGGTGCTGCCCTCGCCCCACGCACCTCCCTGAACTGCACCCTCATGAGGGGCAGCCCCTCCAGCCACATGTCCCTGATTAGAAGCCAGCGTATTGCTCTTCTGTCACCCATGCATTCAGGGGACACCGACGGACGTCCTTGCAGGCCCTGGGTTGGGTGGGTGCTCACACTCCCTTGTGAGTGCACAGGGGTATTGAGTGTGTCCCACATTCCCCTTTCTCACTGATGCTCCCAACAGGGACCCCACTCCATAGTGAAGGTTGGGTAGGAAGGACGCTTTTCCACTTTTAGTTATAAAACATACAGGTACAGAATCTCTCTGAGGTTCACTGAACAGTTACTGTGAACTGGAAGGAAAAACAACCCGCAGATGACAGGAATGAGAAAACCCCAGAACTGACCTCTGACTGCCCCTTATGCCTGTCAGGCCTGTTCCTCGGGGACGTCCCCGGCCGGCAGCCCATTGGCATCGTGCTCACAGTGCTGGGCGTGGTGGTCCTGGACTTCAGTGCTGACGCGACCGAGGGGCCTATTCGTGCCTACCTGCTAGACGTGGTGGACAGTGAGGAGCAGGACATGGCCCTCAACATTCACGCCTTCTCTGCTGGTGAGAGCACACCCCTTCTCCTCCCCTGGCCCCCTCCGACAGGCCAGCACTCACATCAGGGCAGGTTTCCACACCAGGTGCCAGCAGGCCAGACCGTGAGAGGGGACCCCAGCCCCACAGGCTAAGTGACTATGGTGCCACGATGGGGCGAGGTGCTGGCAAGTGGCCTCACCCAGGTCCCTGTGCTAACTGCTCCCCGCAGTCAGGCAGCTTTCACATCAGATGGCAATGCCCACTTCCAGAGCCTGGGGGTGGCGGTTGGTGCCAAGGGCGTCATGGGGGCAGTTTCCTAGCCTGGCCGTTGTCTGTCCTAGTTTATTAAGCAGGAATCTGTTGGGCCAGCTGTAGTGTCTTGTCCTGTCTTTCCTGCCGGTGTCTCACTCTCCCAAACACAAGGGAACTGCCTTGGGCGGGACTGTGGGTGGCGACCACTGCCCATTGAGGCTGAAAGCCCTCCAGGTCTACACTGGCCTGTCTGCCTCTAGGGCCGAGGCACCGCTACCTCAACGGCTGCTCTGTCCCTCCCACCCACTCAGGCCTCGGTGGGGCCATCGGCTACGTGCTGGGGGGCCTGGACTGGACGCAGACCTTCTTGGGCTCCTGGTTCCGGACGCAGAACCAGGTGCTGTTCTTCTTTGCGGCCATTGTGTTCACGGTATCGGTGGCCCTGCACCTGTTCAGCATCGAGGAGGAGCAGTACAGCCCCCAGCAGGAGCGCAGCGTGGAGACCGCCCTGCCCCCCGCCCCCCGCCCCAGCCTCCTGGACAGCGGTGCCCCGTTCCCTGACGAGGTGCAGTCAGAGCATGAGCTGGCCCTGGACTACCTGGATGTGGACCTGGTGCGGAGCAAGAGCGACTCAGTGCTGCATGTGCCAGACGCCGCGCTGGACCTGGAGTCTGAGCTGCTGTTCCTGCACGACATCGAGCCCTCCATCTTCCATGATGCCTCCAGCCCTGGCACGCCCCGCAGCACCAGCCAGGACCTTGCCACAGCCAGGCTGCCTCATTTGTCCTCACTGCTCAGGGACACCACCAAAGAGGATGCCATGCTGCTGGATAACCATGTGAACGAAGCCAAAGTCCCCAATGGCAGTGGCTCCCCTCCAAGAGACGGCCCACACAGCTGCATCGCGGTGGACCTGAAGCCCTTGCCTACGTCCAGCGCCATGCGGCGGCGCAGGCATGGGTTCCGCCGGCAGGCCTCCAGCACCTTCTCCTACTACGGCAAGATCGGCTCCCACCGCTACCGCCACCGGCGGGCCAACGCTGTGGTCCTGATCAAGCCCTCGCGCAGCATGAGCGACCTGTACGACCTGCAGAAGCGGCAGCGGCAGCGGAGCCGACACCGCAACCAGAGCGGGGCCACCAACTCTAGCGGGGACACTGAGAGCGAGGAAGGCGAGGGCGAGACCACTGTGCGGCTGCTGTGGCTGTCCATGCTGAAGATGCCCCGCGAGCTAATGCGGCTCTGCCTCTGCCACCTGCTCACCTGGTTCTCCGTCATCGCCGAGGCCGTCTTCTACACCGACTTCATGGGCCAGGTCATCTTTGAGGGGGACCCCAAGGTGAGCCAGGAGGGGTGTCACGGCCGGTCGTGAGGGCTGAACAAGAAGGCCTGGGAGAGCTGGGCGGTGGAGACAGCCTGGTGCACCAAGCTCAGTGTAGGGGAGGCCACTCCCCAGTCTGCTCCTGGACCCCAGTGCCACATGGTGCGGGGTGGGCGGCTCTTGGCAGACAGCCGGCAGTGTGCACCGGGTAGCATGGTCGGGGCCATTGTGTGAACCTGGGAGGTTGTCACACCCAGTCCACAGTCAGCAATCAGAAACACCAAGGGTTGTTACAGGACCAGGGAGGTGCAAAGCCTGAATGGAGACAGCGTGGATCCTCCGCTGCTGTGTACCGGATGGCCCAAACTAGTGTTCTAATAGCTGTCTGCTACTGCTTGTGGGTGGGCTCAGCTGGCTATTGCTCTGTCCCGTGTCAGCTGGCTCACACCTGTGGCCGTGTCACCTTGGGTCTGGCTGGGATGGCCTTGGCACAGGCTCAGGCCTCGCTTTCCACTTGTCCCTCACCTTCTCGGCCTGTGGACCTGCTCCATGTGGCTTCTGGGCTCCAGGAGGGCAGAAGCGGGAGCTGCCAGTCAGGGCAGCCTGGCCCCAGGGAGGAGAAAGGCTGGGTGGATGCAGATGTCTGCCCAGAGCTTCCCTGGAGGGAGGCCTATTGTCCTTTGATGGAGTGTTTGTCACCTGCTTCAAAATAATCAGCTTGCTGCACTCGAGATGTAAAATAACCTCCTTTGCCTGGAGGGTGTGGCTTGTGGTCCCCTCCCTGAACCCAGTCTCATTTCTGGAACAGGCTCCCTCTAACTCAACTGCCTGGCAAGCCTACAATGCTGGCGTGAAGATGGGTTGCTGGGGCCTGGTCATCTACGCAGCTACTGGTGCAATTTGCTCAGGTAAGTGGTTCCCATGTCACCCTGGGAAACGCTCAGTGACTGGATTGTGGCCGAGGGCACCCTGCCTCACAGAGGGGACTCTGCTATTACTGAGCAGGGCCACCTGCCCTCAGAGACAGAAGCACGGAAACTCATGTCCTCATCTCAGGGAAAGGCCACAGTAGCCTGACACCAGGGACTGGGTGTCCTGAGACCCACTGCAGGCTGTCCTCTGCACTGGCCCCTTCAGAGGTTCCTCTGAGGGGCTCTGACCAGGGCTGGGCCCAGGTGGTGGCAGGAAGGCAGCAGCTGTGCCCCTGAGCCTGGGAGGGGCAGTGGCTTTTCAGCCAGGAGGACAGGGAGAGGCGGTGCAGACACAGGGACCAGGCGAGGCACACGGTGCACTTGGGGCTTGCTGGCGTTCAGGGTGTGTGCAGAAGGGGCCTTTCCCTGGAGACAGCTGTCCCCTGGAGGCCGGGGGTCAGGGTGACAGGTTCAGTCCTAGGAGCCACACACACCTTCTGGAAATCAGTTGGGTCTCCCACCCATTCTCTACCTATGTCATGGGGGAGGCAGCTGGCTTTATGTCACCTGGTCTAGATTTGAGGGTGGCCGAGATAAATGCTACTGAACAGCTGGGAGACAGCGTGACAGTTATACAGCTGTCCCTGCTTTGACAGTTCTCAGGACAGCGTCTGTGATGCCCCTGGAGGAGGTGACATTTAACTGCTGGGTCAGGAAGGGTGAGCCAAGGGGTGCCCGTGAGGGCACCAGCTACAGCTTGAGTTCCCAGAGTAGGGCTGGGCACAGGGCTGGAAGAGGCGGCTGAGCAGGCCTGGGTGGCCGGGAAGGGTCTGGGCCCGGCTGTGCTGGCGGGCAGGGAGGCCCGGGGAGCAGCAGGATGGGGCCAGGTCACAGAGCTGACTTCTTTCGGAGGTGCTGGAGCCCTGGACGCAGAGTGGGCAGCAGTGTGGAGGGCGGGCGGGTGAAGGGGGTGTTGGTAGGCTCCTGAGCCAAGCTGAGTACGAGGCGGCCAGCATACACTTGGCGGCCGTGGTGTTCACCGTCCTGCGGCCGCTCTCTGCAGCTCTGCTCCAGAAGTACTTGGACAACTATGACCTGAGCATCCGTGTCATCTACGTGCTGGGGACGCTGGGCTTCTCCGTCGGCACGGCTGTGATGGCTATGTTTGCTAACGTCTACGTCGCCATGATCATGATCAGCACCATGGGCGTCGTGTCCATGAGCATCTCCTACTGCCCCTACGCCCTGCTCGGGCAGTACCACGACATCAAGCAGGTGTGTCACGCCTACGGGGTCTGGTGGGCAGGGTGCTGGGCACAAGGTCACCAGCTGGCAATGCAGGTCAGGACGGATCACCAGGGTGTCTGCTCCAGAGCCTGCGCTCGTTCGCGTGTCTCCAGACATCTGAGCCACAGACAGCCTTGGGTCTTCAGTTCTGAAATGACCTTGAAGGGCCAGCGGAACTGCCACATGCTCAGGTCTGTCCAAGGCACAGGCTCCCTGGCCACAAAGGTTCTATTCCTTTAGCTGCCTGGCTGCTGGTACCCCTGGCACCCCCAGCCCACCTGGCTTGCCTGGAGGCTGCAGGTGCATTTCAGGGGTTGCGATTCAGGGAGCAGGAGGCTGCCTGCCACATGTTCCCTGACACACCAGGGAAAGTTGTGGACCTAGGTCAGTGTACACCTCCAATAGCCACATTTAAAAAGTGAAAAGACAGGAGAAAATGATGGTGGTAGCTTATTTAACCCAGTACTTCCAAAATATCAGCATTTCAACATGTATCCAATATAGAAAATTGAGATATTTTGCATTCTCACCAAGTCCTTGAAATTCGATATCTGTTCACCTGCAGCGCCTCTTGATGCAGACGAGCCACTTCCTAGTGCTCGGTAACCACAGTGCAGGTATAGACGGTGGTTCTCAAACTTAACGCTCAGACCCTTCTGAGGGAAAGGAAACAAGCACAGTGAGCTCCTGTCTCTCTTCCTAAACCGTAAACTGTTTCTAATCTTTTACACAATTGCAAAAGCGAATAAACTCACGTGATTAGCTGCCTACCAGATACCAAACTAATGAAAATCTAAATAGCAGCATTATTTTTAAACCTGTAGTTGAAGTATAAGGTGACTGCAGAAAAGTATACAGATTGTAGGTGAACAGCTTAGTGGGTTTCCAGGAGGGAGAACACACTTGTAACATTGTCGCAAACCAAGACAGAGCAGACAGGCTGATGCCAGGTGCTAGCCCTGCCGGTGTCTGGCCGTGTTCACCTCGTCTGGGGTCCCTCCGTGTTTGCTGGGACAGGCCTTCATCCCTGCACCGGCCGCACCAGGGGCCAGTTTCCCATCCACCCTGCTGCTGGGGTTCTTTCTGTGCAGGGCCATCCCTGCTCCTGCTGCAGGGAACCTGCTTTCCCGGGCCCTGTGCGCAAGGTCTCGCGGCCTGCACCAGCTTGGGATAGGTAGGCTTCACGTGAGTGTGTTTTAGGCATCGGAGTAAAACTTCATGGTTTCCCCGCAGCAGATGGCCCTCTGATCCTGGGAGTGGTGCTCTGTCCCAGGTCAGGCGTCCACCTGTGGGTGTTGCAGGTCCCGGTGCCCTTCATTGGGCTGTTGTCCTTGGACAAAGTTTGCACTACCTCGCGTGGTTTATGAGGAGGCTCGAAGCCTGGTAGTAGAAGCTCTTCACAGTGGCTTCTCTTCGAGGTTGTCTAGCCTCTGCTGCCACTTTTCATCTACGTTAGAGATATCACGTGGAGTTAAAACTTGCAGTATTGAGCCTTTCTGTCCATAACGTGGTGTGTTTCTGTTCTCACAGTGCGTGTCCAAGTTCTTCGGGACTTTCTACGCACATGGTTATGTCATCCATGTATAGTGAGCTTTGTTTCTGATACATTTTATTTACTTTCCTATCTTGCTGCAGTGGGGTGGGGAAGGCGGGTTGAGAGACTGCCAAGCAGCTGAGTGGGAGGCGAGTTTTTGTTTCTAGACCTCTCAGCTCACATTCAAACTATGTTGGTGGTGGTTGAGCCCCAGCCCTCACCCCGCACTCTTCTCTTGCAGTACATTCACCACAGCCCCGGGAACTCCAAGCGCGGCTTTGGCATAGACTGCGCCATCCTCTCCTGCCAGGTCTACATCTCCCAGATCCTGGTGGCGTCTGCCCTCGGGGGCGTGGTCGACGCTGTGGGAACTGTGCGTGTCATCCCCATGGTGGCCTCTGTGGGCTCTTTCCTGGGCTTCCTGACGGCCACGTTCCTGGTGATCTACCCGGAGGTATCAGAAGAGGCCAAGGAGGAGCAGAAAGGCCTGTCTTCCCAGCCGCCTGGTGAGGGCAGCAGTGAGAAACCCACTGTCCTGAGGCTGTCCCGCAAGGAGGGCCTGCAGGGGCCTGTGGAGACGGAGTCCATGGTCTGAGGCGCTCCCGTGCCCACACATTCCCGCGGGGCCTGCGCGCAGGCTGGGGCTGCTGCTCCGGTGGCCATACAAGCCCAAGTTGCTTCTCAGATGGAGTGGAGACTCGGTTGTAGGGTAGGTTTGAGCCACGAGGCAAAAACACCACACTATTAACTTTTCTCACAATTAAAAAATCATTTGAAATCTTTTTTTTTAATTGAAAAAGATCTTTTAATTTCAACTTTATTTTTTATTCTGCAGCATATTATTCTGCATGTTTTGAATTGTAAACCAGGTTTACAATATAGACCATAAGCAACTTAGAAAAAAATAAGATTTTGCTTTTCTAAAGTATAGTGGAAAACAAGTACCTGACCCCCTTTGCTGCGTCTTGTCTGACTGCTTCAGATGATAGTCATGTTGTCAGTGACTAAACATTTTTACCAGATTTTTTCTCTGGACACCTACAGTGTTGGGACGTCTGTCAGGCGCCACCACGTGCTGGTGCTGCAGCTCTGGGAGAGTATTTTCCTTTACAATTACTTTAGAAAAAATTTTCCAAATCCTTTTTTTAGACTAACAGCACCTCTCCTCAGAGAGTTGGGCAGCGGGCAGTGTGGCAGCTGCACCCCAGAACTGGGAGGAGGCAGGGCCCATGCTCCTTGTGGGCGGAGCAGGGCGGGGTCACCAGCTGGGTGGCATTTGGGCCAGTGGGCGCACGTCCATGCCCAGGCTCTAGGCAAGGGCGCAGCTCTCTCGTTGCACTTTGTCTTGCAACCAGCAGCTGGGAAATGATGGCCGCGGGGGACCCCCAGCCCCACCGCCTTGTTTGGGGCACAGCCCGGCCTGCCACCATACTGGACACTGCTGAACCCTCTGACCTCTCTGCCGGGTCTCCCCGCTTGATGCTGGAGTCACAACGGTTGCACGGTGAGGAAAGTGTCTGTCTGGACAGACGGCCCCTTTGCCGATGGCCGGTGCCCTGGTTCTGTGTCAGCACAGAAGCTCCCTGGGTTCTGGGAAAGAACAGTCGCCTCGTGCTGCAGCTGTTTGGAGTGGTTTTCAGACCAGTCTCTACAGCAGGTGGTTTCTGTGTGTATTCGGACCAGCAGTCTCAGGAGGGGGAGGCCTCCCTGTGTCCCCCGGATAGAGTAACAGTTGTAATACTTTGCTGCCTCAAGTTGATGTTTTTTTTAAATAAAGTACTTTAAAGTGCATGAGAATCATGCTGCAATATGATCATTCTAAAGCAAATATATATTTCAAGATGAAACTAAGCAGTTTTGAAATAAATTACTTGAATTTTCTGTGTATTTGAAGGATGACTGTGTTTCATGTACCTGACTGGCCTATGGTCTCGCCGTGTCTCAAATGCTAGTGGCATTTTGTGGCTCCTTTTTTGGATGCCCTTTCACATCAGACGCACCATCCAAAAAGGGCATTAACCTTTGACATCCAGCCTTAAACTTGACGGTGATCTGAGATAGCAAAGGCATCCAAGGACAGTGTGTGGAAGTCACTGGCAGGCACTTGAGCTGAGCCCTGTGGGCAGGTGTTTAAAAATTCTGAAGCCTTTTGGGTGTTTGTGACCAAAGCCTGTCTTACTGTGTGAGTCTGCCCAGCCTCCAGGCCCAGGGGAGGAGGTGCTGGGTGGGCAGAGGAGTCACGTGGGCGTTTGTTTCTCAAGCTGCCTTCCTGGCCCCTCCTTGCTCAGGGCGTGAGCTGGGTGGGGGTAATGTAGCTAAATTCTTTCACCTCAGGCCCATCCTTGCAAGGAGGTTATTTCAAGATTGCACTAACTTGAAACTGAGTGTCATCACCTTGTGTCACCTTCCTAGAGGAAGAGCTGGCTACTTGCACAGTGTGATTGCAGACTGGTATGGGAGTGTGTTCTCTAACCCTGTACCTCGGATGCAGTCAGGACACGGTTCCTTTTCAGCCTAGTCACTTGAAAAGTGCTCTGTCTGTTGCCCTGGCTGAAAGGACTGGTTGGGCTAGGCCTTTGGGTGTCCACAGGGTTGGCTGGCAGGTGGTAGTGCTAGGGATAGTCTGGGGTTGGCCTGGCAGAAGCCCTGGGATTTCTGGGCCAGGTTGGGGGGCCAGGGCCTCTGAGCAGAGGACCAGAGCTTATGGGGCAGGGATTTTGGTTGGCTGCTGTGTACTACAAATGGATTTATTACCAAAATTGGGTAACACTGGTCTGATTTGCATTTTTTATTCTAAGAGTGAACTAAGTAAAGAATCTTTTAGAGATGCCCCAGGCATGCGGCATAAGTCTAGACCATGCAGGATTGTGTGCTGGCAAGGAGGGTGGATGCTGGCGGTGCCAGGCCAGCTGCC
This sequence comes from Miniopterus natalensis, assembly GCF_054644295.1. NCBI lineage: Eukaryota > Metazoa > Chordata > Mammalia > Chiroptera > Miniopteridae > Miniopterus > Miniopterus natalensis. The sequence continues at coordinate 42,413,463 of NC_142096.1, read as the reverse complement.
TCTGCACCCCTTCTCCCCTGCTGTGGCACAGTGGCACTGGGAAGATCCCTGTGGCTGAAGAGCTGGCAGGTGGGGGGGGGGGGGCAGGTGTCCCAGCTGGAAGTATCCAACCTTCCCTGAGCATGCCAGCCACTGTCCCCTGCACCCTGGAGTCCCCATAGGCCAGGTAGGGCATGCTGACATCTGCAGTGTTCCCTGGAGGAGACAAGACAGGAAGGCCCTCCTGGGAGGTCAGTGGATCCACAGTCCTCAGGTGTGTTTCCTGAAGGCACCAGTGTGGGGAGTAGTAGGTCCAGCCCTCTCTGAGGTGAGGGCTGTGAGAGGCAGGAGTGGTCGTAGGACTGTGGAGAGGGTACCACCTCCCCAGCTCTCTGGGCACAGGCCACCTAGCCTGGGGGCGGGGGGGGGGGCTGTTTAAAGATGACTCTGAGAGGTGCCCTGTGGCCCGCGGGCCCCGCAGCAGTGACGGAGCCTGTCCAGACCACACTCAGTATACTAACAACAAACCCCTAGACTTGCGCCAACTAGAAAAGATGCAGCAAAACGTGAGTCTTCCCAAGCTTTTTGGCTCCTGTCCACCTGTAGCCAGCACACTGGGAAGGCTGTGCTGGGTCCTGGCAGGCCCCATCTCGTCGTCTCCTGTGACTGAGCTTCCCCTCCACCTTTCTGCTGCTGTAGGCCGGCTGCAGGCCTGCAGGGGGGCTGCCCTGAGGCCCCTCCCTGAGCACTGCTGGGTGTGGCTGTGGGGCACTCTGGCCCAGTGCCCTCTGGCAATGTGTTTTTTTCAGCATAGCCCTGGGACAAGTGGCATGTTTGGGGCCCATCTGCAGCCAGTCTTACATCCTTGTGGGAAGCCAGTCAGCTGGGCCTGGCCTGAGCCCCCATCCTCAGGAGCGGCTGCTCCACAGGGACCTTTGGGAACTGAGTGCCCACCCCCACGGCACGTTACTCCTATGTCCCCGACATCATGGGGCTGCCAGGGGCCTTTCTCCATGTCTCTTGGTGGCAGAATGACTGTTGGAAATGCCTGTTACCAGAGAAATCCCCCAGGCGTCTCAGAACAAAGCCATTTAGTTCCCTTGCGAACTGGCCACAGGGCAACCCTTTATCAACTTAGTAAGCTGGAGCATTGTGCTAGCTACGCTGTCTGTGTGTTAAACACACCACCTTTTATGAGGAAGGGGTGTAAAGAGAAGTTGCATATCACTTACATGTCTTTGTGGTGGGAAGAGTGGGCTGCTGTGTATGGCGCAGGCTTGGGCTTCGCTGCATCCTGCGGTGGATGTGGGGTCAGCCCTGCTCCTGTTCCGTGTACCCCGTTCTATCTGCGCCGCCTCTGCAGACCAGCCTGGATGCGGATCGGGGCCTCCTGTGTTTGTCCCCCTTTGTTGTCATCTTATGGGTGAATCTTAATAAACTTTTCCCGACCTGGTGACTGTGTGGGTGTGTCTGTCACTTCCTCCTGGAACCGGGCGGGTCCCACCTGGGGAAGGCAGCGCACCCCCACACCCCAGCTGCGGCCAGGGTCTGCGGGTGGGAGTAGACTGAGTGTGGGCTCATTGTTTCCTCAAAGGCTCCCCAGCTCACAAATGGGGGGCCCGTGTCTGAACCCCCAGCATAGGTGCCTTCGGCCCCAGCTGTTCCAGAGCAGCACTGTCTGCCAGAGGCAGCGGGATCTCTGTCAGGTGCACCTCACCTGGCTCAAGTGGGGTCTCAGGCTGAGCTAGCTGGTGATGAGACCCACCCACCAGCGTGCTGTGGCTGAGCTGGTTACCATCAAGGGACCTCTCAGATCCCAGGCAGGTGTGGCCACAGGCTGGCAGCCCTTCCAGGCGGGCAGTGGGGTCCTGACCACCTGTAGAGAGCATTTGAGGGAGGAGGGCTCAGAAACTGGGCTCTGGGTACCGCCAGCCTGCACACTGAGCAGCCAAGCTGCCATCAGGCACAGGGTATGTGCCACAGAGCCAAGGAAGTGGCTGTCATCCCCCCCTCCCCCGTTGGCAGCGGAGGAGATGGGACTTGCCCAAGGCCACACCGCTGGTAAAATTTGAACCTGGGACAGTTCTGTTTGCTAAAACGCTCATCTGACTCGTGGCGGGAGGGGGACACTGAGGGAGCCAGGCCAGGGGGTGGAGGTGGGAAGGAGAAGGCATCTGCCCAAAATGCAGGGTTGGGAACAGTGTCTAGGTCTAGCCTGAGCATCAGGATGGAGCCAGAACACCCTGCTTTGCCTGGTCCTGCTTGGGTTCTGTGCGTGTGACCTAGGCACCCTTCGGGCAGAACTCAATCTGCCTCCCTATTGTGGAGACGGCAGGGGAGGAAAGTGTTCCCTGCTGGGGAAGGGGACCAGCGGCGTCCCTGCCTGGTGCGCCCAGGTTCACAGAGCCCCTGCTGTGCACCCCCCCCCCACGGGGCCCCACCTGCCCAGGGCGGCCCTTCCGAGATGCTGGTCCCAGGACACACGCCTTTCCCCGTGGCCCTCTCAGTAGGTAAAAGAGACTCCGTGCCCACAATGCCCTCAGCCCACAGGCCTTCACAGCCATCCCGCAGGCAGAGGGCGCAGTTAAGGAATTGAACCACCGCTCTACGTAGTTTACAACGTACGTGCTTCGTTCAGCACAATACTTTGATCACCTTTTCTTATGAACAGAGATTTTGTTTTTGTTTTGCTTTTATTAGAAAATAAACATAATTAATCATCTGTGTCTCTACGTTTCTATCTTTCGTTCTAAAAATTCAGTGCTGCTTTAATTTGTCTTTTCTGAGTGAAACACTAGGACTTTCCTGGGAAGAGAGTGAGACCTAGTAGGACTTATATAGGACAAAAAAATTAATTGCAGAAGTCGTTAATCTTTTTTTGTTGTTAATCCTTACCCAAGGATATATTTTTTCCCATTGTTTGTTTTGTTTTGTTTTGTTGTTTTTTTTTTGAGAGGGAGGAAGGGAGAGAAAAACATTGATGTGAGAGCAGCGATTGGCGGCCTCCCGCATGCGCCCCTGCGGTGGCCAGGCATCGAACCTGCAGCCCAGACGTGTGCCCTCTGAGGAGTCACAGCCACGACCCTTTGGTGTGAGGCTGAAGCTCTAACCACTGAGCACACCAGCCAGGGTGAAAGGTTAAATCTTTTTTTTTTTTTTTTTTTTTAAATATATCTTTATTGATTTGAGAGAGAGGAAGAGAGAAGGAGACAGATAGAAACATCAATGATGAGAGAGTCATTGATCAAACCCGCAACCGGGCATGTGCCCTGACCGGGAATCGAACTCCGATCGCCTGGATCCTAGGTCGATGCTCAACCGCTGAGCCACGCCCTGCCGGGCAAAAGTTAAATCTTACTGCGAAATCTCAGGTTTGGCTTCGGGCTCAGTCTTTTGTGACAACCTCGTATTCGCTGTCCCTGTACACAGTGCTTTACGTCATTACATGGTTTGGTTCTTCCTACACTGGAGAGGCGGCTATAAATTTTCGATAAGGAATCTGAGCTCTGAGGAATGCAGGAAGGTGGTCGGACGTGGTGTTCTAATCCAGGCCCTTAGAAATGATTAAAACACATTCAAAGGCAAGAGTAGGAGTCTCCCCGGGGACCACAAACGGGGCTCTGGAAGCGGCGGAGGGGGGCTGCAGGAGGAGTGCCGCAGAGGGCTGCTGGGCGGGCACACGGAGCGGTGACGCCGCGCACGCCCGGCTGCAGGACCGGATTCCCCCGCACAGCCGCTGCCACGGGCACGGGAGACTGCGGGCTTGGCTGCGTCCACGCAGCTCAGCGTGAGGAGAGAGCTGGCATCGTCTTAATGGCGGCACTGTGCACCAGTAAAGTGTGTAATTCAGGTTTAATCATGATTTGTTTCTTTTTCTGCTTTAAAAATGAGCCTTATCAAGGTGTAACTTACATGCAATAGAACTAATTTTAAGCAGTAGTTCTGATAAATATGTTAAGTACGTGGCCACCACTGCAATCATAATCTAGTTTCAAAAAGCAAGCCTGCACAGAGCTCGGATACAACCCCCTTGAAAGCCATTCTCGTGAGAACTCCCAGACACGTCACGGCAACACAGTTGTCACCAGAAAGGGTCCCTCGACCCTGTGTAGACATCCCCTCCTCCACCTCGCCCATGTGACAGGGCCTGATTTCTTTGCCTCACTATAGTGTTTGCTTTTTTTGAGGTCCATATAAAGGGAACCACTCTGTACGTAGTCTTGTGATTGGTTCTCTTGCTGAGCATAACCATTGAGATGGACCCATAGTTTTGCAGGCATCGCCGGTTCCCGTGTTTGTTGACTGGTATCCCACTGATTGAATACACTGCACTTGATCGAATCAGCCGAATCAGCCGTTGACACAGTTGATTGTTTCTAGTTTGTGGCTATTGTGTACCAAACTGCTATGAACATTTGAGTGCAAGAGTTTGTGGAAATGTGTATTTTCATTTCCCTTTGATAAATACTTGAGAGGGACTGCTGAGTCGTATGGCTTGTATGTTTTTAAATTATAAAAAACTGCCAAACTGTTTTCCAATGGGGCTGTACCACTTTGCATTCCCACTGCAGTGTGTGAGGGTCGTCAGATGCACAAACTGTAGGCCTCTGTGGCTTTAGGCGCCTTTCCTTAGATGTTATAGTTACCTATGCTTATCTGCCCCCCGAATATCTTCTTTAGTGAAATGTCTAACCTAGCGTTTGTCTTGTTCTGTAGTTGGTTTGTTTTCCGTATTATTGAGTTTCCAGGATACAAGTCCTTTATCTGGCATCTATTTTGTGGCTACTTTGTCCCAGTGTGTGAGACGTCAGTGGTCCTGACCTCGGAGTGAAGGCATCGGCCTTTGTCATGCAGGGTGGTGTGTGCTGTGGGGTTTCTTAGCTGCCCTTTTTCCAGCTGAGAAGTTTCTTCTCGTGCCTAGATTGCTGGGAGCTTTTACCATGAATGTATGTTGAATTATGTCGGACGCTTTTCTGAATCTATTGAAATGAACTTGTGGTTTCTCATCTGAGCTGAAGATGGTGGTGACTCGCATCGGTTGGTCTTGACTATTAAGCCAACCCGCGTCGCAGGGTGAAGTGCACTTGGCCATGAGGTATTATCCTGTTATGTGTTGCTGGACTTGACTTGGTCTAGGGTTTTTTTCCTTTGTAATATCCTGTCTGGTTTGGTAGCAAGGTAATGTTGGCCTCAAAATGAGACAGGGAGCCCGGGTGGGCGTGGCTCAGCAATTATCGACCTAGGATCCAGGAGACTGAGGTTTGATTCCCAGTCAGGGCACATGCCTGGGTTCTGGGCTCAGTCCCCAGTTGGGGTCTTGCAGGAGGCAGCTGATCAATGACTCTCTCATCATTGATGTTTCTATCTCTCCCTCCCTCTCCCTTCCTCTCTGTGAAATCAATAAAGATATATTAAAAAAAAAAAAAAGACTGAGTTTTTTTTTTAAAAGGGTGTGTTCACACCTCTCATTCCTTATATGATCAGAAAAATCCATCAGTGAATTCTTTATGTTAAGTTTTCTTCCTATGAAGGTTTTGTGGTTTTTTTAAACATCTTTATTGATTTCAGAGAGAAGGGAGAGGGAGAGAGAGTTGAAACATCAGTGATGAGAGTCATCATTGATCGGCTGCCTCCTGTACGCCCCTAACTGGGGATCGAGCCCGCAACCCGGGCACATGCCCTGACCGGGAATTGAACTGCGATCTCCTGGATCCTAGGTCAACGCTCAACCGCTGAGCCACGCCGGCCGGGCTCTTGTGAAGGTTTTAAACTACAGGTTAAACTTCTTTATTGTAAGGCAGGCTGTTTATGTTATCTGTTTGTTCTTGAATGAGCCTTGGTTGCTTGTGTCTTTCAAATAATTTCTCCATTCCATCTAAATTGTTGAATCTATTGGCATCAAATTAAAAACATTCCCCTATTATCTTTTCCAATCGCTGTAGGATCCATTGTGATCGTTTAATTGAGGTGAACTGACACACAGCGACAAGCACAGGTGTAAGTGGACAGTTCTGGGAGTTTTGATGCGTGCGTGCACCTGAGTAACCAACATGCAGTGGGCCCCACATGACCGTGTCTCCTCCATGAGGGACCCATCCTAATCCAGGGTGATCTCATCATGAGATCTTTACACCTGTAAAGACCCTCTTTCAGAGTAAGGTCACGTTTACAGGTTTCAGGGGCTGGGCTGCGGACACGTCTGAAGCACTGCTCAGCCCACTGCAGTAGCTGTCACAGTTTTATTTGCTCTTAGTATTTTCACAAGAGCCCCGCAAGGAGCCTGGGATGGAATACTCTGAGCTGTTCCCAGGCCCAGCAGTGGAGTCGTCTCCTCAGTCTGCAAACCAGCCCTGGAAGAAGAAACTGTCTCCATTTTATGGGGCCAGGCCTCGTGGCCAGTTCACTTGCCTCGTACAGGCGCAGACCGTCTGTTCCAAGGCAAAGAACCCCACAGCTTCCCAGGGCCCTGTACATGCTCAAGAGAAACCAGCTCTGTGTCCAGGAGCCCCTGCCTCCCCCCTCCCCCCTCCCCCCCAGGGGACCCCATGGCAATGCCATGAGAAATGCAGACCTTTGCCTCCAGCCACACAGAGGAACCCCCTCCCCTCCCTGAGGACTCTCCCAGGACGAACTAGAGTCACGCTTCTTAACTCCAATGTCGCAGTAATATCTAATTCCAAGGCTGCCATTTGAGAGTAGCCCTGCCACCACCTCTTCCGAGAACAGATCGTGGAAAGGTTGCCACGTGATCACCTTTACCTGTGCAGCAGCCCTGGGGGCGGGCAGGCCTCCCTGGTGTGGTGGAGCCAACACACCAAGCGAACTCTCTCTCTGGGCGTCTGAAATACGGCCGCACAGCTGAATTTGTATTAAATTATGTTAAAGCAGATTGGCTTCCAGTTGAAGGTAAACACTTTTGTACCAATTTAATTCAGGATCTGCCAAGGCAGGGAAGGCATCCTTGTGTGTTTACTGAGTCCGGCTCACTTTGGTGCCCTCCTGTGACAGGCCGTTCGTCATGGGATCTCCACAGCACAGAGGAGACACAATGGCACAGCCCCTTTCCATCTCAACCCCCCATGGTCCACGTACTTGGGTGCAGAACCTACACTTGCTGTAGCCCCATTAGTCCCCTTTTAACTTCAGTGTTCACCAGTTTTTCTCTCTTATATAAACAACCATTTCCTAAAAGCCTCTGGTTTTCCTGGGTTATTTTATTTATTTATTGTATATTTTTATTAATTTCAGAGGAAGGGAGAGAGAAACACCGATGACGAGAGAGTCATTGATCGGCTGCCTCCTGCACGCCCCCCACGGGGGATCGAGCCCGAAACCCGGGCCTGTGCCCTGACCAGGAATCGAACCTCGATCTCCTGGGTCAGAGGTTGATGCTCAACTGCTGAGCCACACCAGCCAGGCTGCATTAGTTGTTTTAAATGCAACCACTGGCAAATAAGATCTTGGAAATTACCATCAAGAGTAAAGGAAATGAAAAATCTGCATTAAAATCACGTGCTCGGTGCTCAAGATGAAGAGAGCGCAAATCCAGTGGTCCTGTAACACTTCACAGATCTCTGCCGCCAGTTCACGGTGGGTAAAGGCGAGGGGACGTCAGTGTTTAGTAAAGTTTATTATCGACAAGGTGCAAAAACCTGGATATGTGTGGAATGGCATTAAATAATGTTTATTTCTCATAGGCTTTTGCTGGAACTTACCACGTTTACAAAAGCAGAATTCAACCTTCTACCCTCTGCTGCTGGCCGAGCCGTCCGAGAAGTCGGAAATGCACATTCTTGGTGAGCAGACTCCGGGGGAACTTCCCAGGATGCCCCAAAATGCCGGCCACTGCTCAGGACCTTCCTAAGTGCTTGGGTCCCATGGACCAAGCCAGAGGCTTGGCCAAAGCAATCCCTCCTGGGGGCCCTTCAGGTGCGTCTGGCATGCGGCCCTGTCCTGGGGGCCTGGCACGCACCTCAGAGGCTGCTCAGAGGATGGAGTCCCGAAAACCAGAGCCCAGGGTCCAGCGGCCCCACACCCAGCGACAGCAGGTGTGCGTCCCATGCCCAGCAAACATGCCAAACCTTCCTGCTGGACTTACAGGGAACGAAACCGCAATAACCAAGGAAAAATGTGCAAAAGGTCTTTTTCGCAAATATTTAGTTATTTATAGTTAATAAGATCGTCTTGAGTTAAATAATAATACACCGTCTACACGTCCACGTACCATGTGCACGCAGGACGCCAGTGTGGTGGCACGTACATTAGTGTCTACTGAGGGGCACGTGGCAGCAACTTTACTGGGAAACTAGGCCACCAGGCTGACTTACAGGAAGCTTTGGTCTGTGGTAGAAAAAAGTCTCTAGGTTCCTTCATTATAAAAATTCTGCATTAGTTAAAAACAGAGTTTGCCTTAGCTGCCCCAACCCCTGTCCAGACAGCCGTCACAGTGGTGTTGTCCCGTCCCACCCCCGGCAGGCACAAAGCGCTCACGTTAAAATACCCCTGCTCGCAAGCTTCGCTGGAAACAGGACGTCCACGTAAGGCTCCCATAGGCCTGGGGCTGTGTTTATTGAGTGAATGGGTGAAGTGCAGGAACGGCAAACCAGAGAGCAACGTCAAGTCTGCAGGTCAGGTGTGACTTGGCTCCGGTGCTGGTCGTGGACTCTGGAACTTTCTAGACAACACACGGGGGAGTGTCTCAGCAGAGGTTACCACAGAGTTGATCCAGCTGCCTGCCCAAGAAGCACCCCAACTGGACACACTGTTGGTACAGTGTAATCAGGAAAGTCCGAGAGAGAAAGTGCATGATCCTTGGTCTCATAACAGGCGGAACAGGCACTTGCAGTGGACGCGCCTACTAGGCTGGCATCTCCCGCCTTCTCTGGAGTGCAAGGAAAGCAGGCGTAAGGCACGTGGCGCTTGCTCCCAGAGCACAGCTCCAATCAGCACACTGACCACGTTCACTCGACTTTCCAGATGGCGATCTTCCCCTCCTCCCTGCCGGACCCACTCAGCACGTATCTGTCCTCTGCAGAGCACAGGGTCTTCACGGTGTCCGCATGGGCCACCAGCTCCTTCTCCACCGTCCTCCTCTCAGCATCGATCACGTAGATCTTCCCTTTGGATTTCCCCTGAGACAGCCCTGTGCCGCCCACCCAGATCTGCCGGGGGAACAGGCATCAGTACACATGCATGCGTGTGCCGTGAGTGCTTTACTTGCTATGCCCGTGGAAGGTTCGCCCAGACCCATGTCCTTCCCACACAGGCCCTGCAGGGGCAGCTACCTTACCTGCCTCTTCACCCTGATCATGCAGTTGATCTCGGTGCAGTCGGGCAGGTGAATCCTCCCAGGGGGCTGGGCCAGGTCCTTCAGGCCCCAGATGCAAATGTTGCACCCTAAGCACGCCGCCCACAGCTGCTCCTGCTGAAACAGAAACCATGACGCAGGGGCTGGCAGCTACGTGCGCTGGCACCCTCGGGCTGCGTTGCACCAACAGATGCTGCCAGGTACCTCGGGGAGGAGCTGGAAAGCCACGAAGGAGGTGCTCTTCTCCTCGAAGTTCTCGTGGATCTTCAGTTCCTGACGGAGGCGGCCGTTCACCACCACGATACTGGTACCTGTCCCTGCAGAAGGAAAGCCGGGGTGAGAGGCAGAGCGAATCTCAAGCTTTGGGTTCAAACTACTAAGAAGGGACTGTGGGCCCCTGGTCCCTTCCACTGGCTTGGGCTGGGGAGCCTGTGCCCGGACCCTCACTGCGGTGTGGAGAAGGCACTCTCACCCTCGCACCACGGTGCTCACAGGGACATGCGTGAGCTGCAACCCACTTTCACTGTGAGGAGCCCGCTGGACTCTGGTGCCCACTTCCTAGGCTTCATCAGGAGAGGGCAAGAGGATGCAGAGGCGGCACCGCGGGGTTTGGGATTTCCCACCCCTTGAAGCTCCTGCTCCACACACACGCCTGTACTTAGGTGCTTCTTTCCTGTTTCTGTGATTCATTTGCACGTCATGAGGGCACAGGCCATCAGCACCAGGCCCAGGAGCAGGAGGGACCACTGTCTGCAGGGTCTGGGTGGTGGGAGTCCACAGGCCTAGACTTCTGTGCACGTTTATTGCATGTGCCCCACCCCTGCCCCCAGGTGTGAAGCCATGAGCCACCCAGCATGGCAGATCAGGGAGACAGTTGTGCCCTCGGGGAGCGCCATCTGGGGGCGTGGGAAGACCCTCACAGCACCAGCCTGAGGCAGAGGGCGTACCTGCATGGCCAGCTGCTCTGGCTTGCTGTCCCCGGAGAGTCAGCCTGACAGAGAAGTGACCCCTCTGTCCTCAGCCACCCTGAGGATGCGGCAGCTGTTTCCATTCACAGAAAGCGAGAGCCGCCACATCTCTCCTACTTCTCGGCACATGTAACGTGTTTCCTGAGGCCTAACAAGCAACAACCAGCCCCTACAGAGCCCTCTTCTCCAGGTAGGCCATCACCCACGCAGACTATTTAAGAAGGCCTGGCCTGGACGGAGGCCCTCAGTGGTCCCCTGATCCTCAGGGCCCCTCCTTTGCACCAAGCAGCGGATCAAACCACACCAGGCTCTTCCTAACTGTTCTCAGCTGTGCTAATGCTGCGGCCCGGTGGTAACCGATGCGGCTGGGCCAAGAGCTCGGGGAGGCCCTGCTGCAGGCGGGGAGGCGGGAGAAGGATCTGGGAAGCTATGTCCAAGATATGACCCCATGGGGGCGCTCCTCTGCTGCCCCAGTGCTCAATCCCCCTTTGACACCTTGTCCTGCCCTTATCCTTTTACCCAGCCAGCTTAGGGCCTGGGTGTAGTGCCACTTTCAGGGCTCCTGTCGCTAGCCCCTCACCAGCACAGAGGCCGATGTTTTCCCTGGCATCTCAGCCCTAAGCACTCATGTGGAAGGTGGTTTTCCATCTCACTTCCCAAACAACAACACAGACGCCAACAGCTGGACAACCATCCCGGGACAAAGTCTGGATTTGAACCTGGATGCACCTGAAGGTCACTACCTGAACCACAGGGCACCAGCCACCTCCCAGACACAGGTTTTCTGACTACAGGTACTAAAGCAAAAGTTTCAAAAATATGAGGTTTATCACACAATCACAGAAATCAAATCCCACGTTTAACACCACGGGGGCCAGAAAGAGGTAAGCGGAGTTAGTGTCCTGTTGTGAGCCGCTCACGGTACGTGAGGTGGTGTGACAGAGGCAGATAGAGCCAGTTAAGGTCACCCTGCAGTCCTTACAGCAGCCACTGAAAAAGCAGAGCTGAAAAGACAAAGACTAAATGAATATAAAGGATACTTAGTCCAAAAGGAGGCAGGAAGGGGACATAAAAGAACAGACAGGAAAAATGGAAAAGAAGGACCACGGCAGACTTCCCTCCAGTTACATCATTAGTAGCGTTAAAAGTGAACAGACCATTGGGCAAAAGATCCAAACAGACGGCCAATGAAGAGACACCGATGTCACTGCATCAGGGATGGTTCCTACAGAAACGGAACAAGCCTTGGGGAGGAAGGGGAACTGGACCCTGTAGGCTGCAGGTGGACACGTAAATGCTGCCACAGCTTTGGAAAGGAGTCTGACAGTCTCTCAAATGGGTGAACACAGTGACTAACCCGAATCCACGCCAGGAGAACAGATAGCAACGCGGTGCATTCGCAGTGAGGTACTCGGCTACTCACACTTGGATCGTCACAGGTGAGTCCTAACAACATCACGGTGCCAGTGTAGAGCAGATAAAAGGGACACGTGTATAGAAAGTTCAGGGATAGGTGAATCGGGTCCCAGACAGCAAGTCAGGACAAGCATCCCTGGGCATGGGCTGCTGCAAGGGGCACAAGAAGCTTCTAGCTGGGGTGGCAACTATATGTGACGGATGCTTTGTGCACTTTATCAGATGTTAACTGTACAGAGTGAGCGACCATCACCCGTGTTACCCAGCACACGCCGGGGAAGATGTCACGAGCAGACAGCTTCTGCACTCTGAGATGCTCAGAAATGCAGAACACGCCACAGGCACATCGGCCGCACCTCCCTGTCACAACCCTGGCAAAGGGACTGTCAGCTCCCCAGACTCCCATGCAGGTCTGTGCTGGGAGTGGAGGGTGCACACAGCTTGCCCTCCAGCTGCACACAGGGGACAGGGTCACAGAGGAGCAGAGATCATTCCTGGGAACACGTAGGCTGTGTCCACACTACAACAGGGGCAGAGGTAAGGAGGGGAGGGCCGAGAGGCGTCCCTTAGCTGTGGAGTAAACACAGCCTGGGGAAGCAGGGAGCACAGAGGAGGGACCAGAGCTCTGAAAGACAGTGGACTTTTAAAATGAAAGTTGGAAATGTGTAAAGCAAACAGGCCTTTAGCGCTCATTCTGCCTGGAGTAGGGGGTTGGCTCCCATCATGACAGCGGAGGACTTACAGCACCACAGGCAGCCACCATGCAGTCCGATGGATAAAAGGCCACCACTCGGCAGCTGGAACCTGCTGGTCACCCGCAGCGTGCTCACATTCCACACCAGGACCGTCCCGTCCACGCTGCACGAATACACCTGGCTAGAGGTATAAACACGTTTCATTTTGGCCTTGAAAAACACTGTACATTTTAACCAGAAAAGAACAAAGTTGCCATTAAAGCATCCACAACAGGGATAGAATGACACGCAAACACTATTCATACAGCAAGAAGCCACGGTTAAAACATAACCGATTCAGCAGGAAAAGCGGGCTTGTGAGCTGAACCGAAACAGGATCATGAACTAAAATGCGGCCCCTACAGCAGAGGCTGGAGAGCGCGTGCACTCCCCAAGCTCAAGTTCAGCACTTGGCCCAGGCCTTGATGATTGGCAGCTGCAGGGAGGGTGGACTCTGGCCAGTGCAGTGCATGGCACCTTATGTCCACCTGAACTGGGCCTGACTAAGGATACATAGCACCCCTGAAACTAAGGAACGAGTCCGCAGAAGAGATGTGCTTCTCTGTACCCAAGACCAGAAACGGACAAGAACATCACCTAACATCTCATCCCAGACCTGCTTCCCTCGCCATGTCTGGCCCCTGCAGATGATCGCCCACAGTGGTCCTGAGACCTCCTCCTGCGGAGCCCAGCGTACCTGGGTGCCTCCGGCCCGTCCTGCACCACCAAGCCCGTGATGCTGGCGCGGTGGTCGGTAAGCTGCTTGTTGCAGGACATGCTGTGGATGTTGATGATGTAGATGACAGAGTCCTCCGAGCCGACCCACAGTTGGCTGTGCTCCACCATCACCATGCAGTTCTGCGTGTCCCGGGAAAATTGGAACGGTTTTGTTATGCAGTGTGTTACCTTGTAAAATGTCACCAAATCCGTGAATATAGAGCCAGCGCTCCTGGGGAACATACAGTCAGGTTCCTGCGAGCTTCTGGTAACATTTTTTTCAACCCATCACACAGCATATTTTATATGAACCATTGATTTGTTAACGTCAAACCCACAGCTAACAGCACTGGAACGTGTGTCTGAGCAAAGTTGGCCTAACGGCCTTCTCGCTCGTAGGAACGCTAGACGTACTTCAGCTCTACAGTTGGGGACCATGTTCAACAGCAGAAATCACCCATAAAAAGCACAAAACTGCCCTGGCTAGTTTTGCTCAGTGGTTAGCATAATGCCAGAAAAAGGCCTTTCCTTTCCTTTGCTGTGGCCGTGCACAATCTATGCGAAGCACCTGGTAATTAAGCCCCGAGATTGCGGGCTCCTCTGATTCTAAGGGCTCCTCTGCTCAAACTGAGGATAAGCTCCTCTCAAGGCTACATTGTTGCATCCCCTCCTCCTGCTGATTCCCACCAAGGAGTCCTGAGTTAGTAGAAAGCCCCCCCACCCCCTTCAAACAGGCCTCCTTTGACCTCTTCACAACTTCTGCTCTGAGCATGTTTTACGGACCTGGGAAAAATGCAGATAAGACACCTCCCTAGGACACCTGCTGGACTGTCTCCTAGAAAGCAAACAAACTAACTTTTCAGTACAGCCCCTGGTATCTGCTCAACTTCAACACACAACCCAAAACCCTCCCTTCCTTGTCACCTAGCAACAGTACCTGTTTAAAAGCTGGCTGACCCTTTTGTTTCTTGACCTTGTACTGATTAGCACTGCACCAGCCCTTTCCCTTCTCTGGGAAAGTAAAATCTCTCCTTTTAGTCATGAAATCGTTCACAGCCTGCATCACCAGCCCAAAACCATAACAGTTAAAAGGGTGTTGGCTGGCGGACCAAAAGGTGGAGGCTTCAATTCCTGGTCAGGGCACATGCCCTGGTTGCAGGCTCGATCCCCAGTCGGGGGTGTGCAGGAGGCAGCCGACCAATGACTCTCATCATTGATGTTTCCCTTTCTCAGAAATCAATAAAGATATATTAAAAAAAAAAAATCTTTGAAATGCTTGTAACTAAGAATGAAAAAATTAAATTTAGAATCAGAAGAACTTCCTTAATTTCTCCTTGCTTCACTGTCTGGGCTACAGCATTATTATTAGACTTTTATAAACATTTCCATCTTCTGTATCTTGGATCCTGTTCCTTTTCATCAGGGGGGTGGTAGCAGCACCTTTTCTTTGGGTCTGAGAGGGGCCCACCTTAAGGCCCTGGTGTGTGTGGGTAGCTGTCTTGCTGTGTGGAATGTACGGAATGACTTTCAAAGGCCAGCTCGAGGCCCAGGCATCTGGAAAGCAGGAACTGGGTTCTCTATAGGTCTGCAGACTATGGGTCTGAAACCTGCCCTTGGATATCTGTGTGTGTGATGGGGGCAGGTGCAGGAATTAATTTTTTAAAAGTAATCAGTCTATAAGCTCAAAGAATTAAGGCTTCCTGTGAACTTGATTTAAATTATTCTTAGTTTTTATTCCCAAATATGTTAAAGCAACTCCAAGTGCCCACTTTAGGTGAGTGGAGGATACACACTGAGGCGTAGATTTCAGAGTGATTAAAGCCATTATCTGCTCATTTAAATGAGAACATTTAGGTAAAGGCTAGCACAAGCTTAGAGTTAATTTAAAAACTCAAGGTAGACACAACAGCCCCCTATTTCAGGTGGAGGGTGCTGTGGGGTGTCCCGGGGCCCTGTCTAGTGTGACCTGGAAGCTGACTGAACATGTCCCCACTTGACATGCCCATACTCACCAGCTTGGAGGACCCCACACGGACACAATGTTGGTGGATGCTCCAAGATGAAGCATCAAACACAATCACTTTGCCCCCGTGCAGGGCACACCACAGCTTAGGGTGGGCATCTCCAACTCTCTCCGCCGGGTCAAGATGTCCTGAAGAGAAAAACCACCCAAGAATGTGTCAAGGAAAACCCTTCGCTGCATCAACATGGGCACTGCCTGGGTACCTGGGAGGCGCCAGGTGCTGTGCTGGGGGCCCAGAATCCCCAGGCCCTCTTGGAACTTAGGAAGTGAGAGCCACACAGACAAGAGTCAGGAGCTTGTACAGCTGGGTGGCTCCACCGAGCCAGGATCCGGATGGTATCTGATACCTCATTAGACGACGGGTTTTGGAGGAAGGGAGGAGCTGTGGGCACCAGGGATGGGCCGGAAGGAGGGAGGTTAGCGCTGAGACACTGAGCAGTGCCTGGGCCCAGTGTGCGCCCAGTGGGACTGAGGTGTGGTCATTTTGTGACAAGACAACAGGACCAGATTAACTGCACAAGGAGAGGATGTGAGCGCCTGTGCTCCGTAAACTGCCACATGACTGAGGGACGTCTCTGGAGTGGGACCCACGTGAAGCATGCCCCTTCTCCATCCAGGCCCCTAGGCTCTGGCCTCCGCGAGGTGACATCACAGAGGGTCACAGGGCGCCTGCAATGGTTCCACCTCTAAGAGGAGGAGCCCACATGGCCCCATTCACCTGCATTGCTGCCTGGCTGACCTGAATGCAAGACTAGGTTGGCTGTCCTCACAGCAGCATGACAGGCAAGGACCACCACGTACCTGGCGTGTACAGCAGGACGTCGACGGCCTGCGGGAAGGTCTCTCCAGCCGAAGGGTTGATCTTGTGCTTCAGCGTCTCCGCTGTCATCTTGGGCACGACCGCGGGTGCTGAAACGCAAACACCAGGGGTGAGTTTACTAGACTGAATGAAGCCTCCGTGGTGCCGCAGCCACGCCTCTGCTTCTCTAAAATGCTGGTTTGGGGTGGAACTCAGTAATTTGTGAGATGAAGCTCTGAAAGCAGACCCTGGCACAAGGCCACGTGCAGCCCAGGGGCCTTTCTCCCGTTCAGAGAGCTCTGCAGTCCGATCCCACCGCGCTCGCCCTACACGGGGCCGGGAGCGCCCTACGCAGGGCCCGGAGACCAACATGCCTCCGTGCGGACACCCCGGCCATCCACGTGACCGCCCACGCCGCCCTGCTGTGCCGCGCTGAGCAGCACCCTCCCCCGACACACACCCGCCAGGTATGGCGTGAGAACTGGAGAAAATCTAATTTTCATTATTTCTATCATAAACTCCTAACATAAGCCCAGGACGGGCCCCCAGGCCTCATTAAGCTCCATACACAGAGAACGGGTCTTGATTTGTAAACAAGGGACGGGGGACAGGAGCCCAGACAGGTCGCCCTCTGCCACGTGGAAGGAGGGGAAGCTGTCACGTGGGGGGGACCGTGCAGTATTTAAGGAGCAGGAGGCTTTTCTACAGACTTGACAAAGGCTCGGCGTGAGTCTGGGCATCTCCCAGCCACAGTGTAGCGCTGTTGGTTTTGCTCCTAAGAAAAAACCTGCAGTCAACCTCTTATTCCAAGACCATTAACGAGAGTCCCCCCGAGCCGCCCAGCAGGTCTGGTAACCCGAGCATCTGACTGTCCAGGAAAGGGATTGTGGGACGCGGGAGAAGGGGCTTGTGGGACGCGGGAGAAGGGGCTTGTGGGAACACGGGAGAAGGGGATTGTGGGACGCGGGATAGGGGGATTGTGGGATGCGGGACAGGGGGATTGTGGGACGCAGGACGGGGGTTGTGGGACACGGGATAGGGGGATTCTGGGACGCAGGAGGAGGATTGTGGGACGCGGGACGGGGATAGTGGGACGCGGGACAGGGGGATTGTGGGACGCGGGACAGGGATTGTGGGACACGGGACAGGGATTGTGGGACACGGGATAGGGGGATTCCGGGACGCGGGACGGGGATTGTGGGACCCGGGACAGGGATTGTGGGACACGGGATAGGGGGATTCCGGGACGCGGGAGAAGGATTGTGGGACGCGGGACGGGGATTGTGGGACACGGGAGGAGGATTGTGGGACACGGGATAGGGGGATTCTGGGACACGGGAGAAGGATTGTGGGACGCGGGACGGGGATTATGGGACACGGGCAGGAAGTGAGCTCAGTGACAAATGGCAAAGATCAAATGAGCGGAGGTGAGTAAACCGAGGTTTTCCTCCGTTCCCCAGAATTCTCAAAACCAGTCCCGTCTGCATCCCCAAGAGAAATGCGCTCGCGCGCGCGCGCGCGCTCAGCACTGGTCACAGCAGCGGGAGTGCCGCCGGCCCGCGGCGCCTCCCCACGACGTGCTGTCCACACGGCGGGCGCCACTCAGCCTGGAAGGGCCTCGGCTGACTCGCCGCCCGCCTGCTCCTCGGGTGTCACCCAGACGGCGGAGGTGCCGCCACATGATGAATTTGGGATTAAGAAGTAAACAGTCGTCGAGATAAAAATCCCTTCACGTCTCTTACTTTCGTTCTTCATCTTATCGAAGTACGACAATTTGGAGGCGGCGTCAATGGCGCTGGGCGACTGCAGCGCGCCCACGACGGCGTCCATCAGCAAGACGTGGGTCAGCGCCTGCTGGACGTACTGCGGGTCCTGCGGGGACACAGGCACTGAGACCACGCGCGGCCCCGGCCTCCAAACAGACGGGCGGCTCGCGGGCCTCGCTGCCGTTCGCCGGGGCGGGAGCTGCCTCCTCGAACCTCCGGTGGTCGGGGGGCACCTCCGAACTCTGCCCTGTGGGTTCCCCGTCCCGGTCTTGGCCCGTGTTGTGCGTTTTCCCGTCTCACCTGCCATTTCGACAATGCATGGAACCCCCCACCTCCCGTCTCCGCGCTGCCTCTGCGACCCCGACGCGAAGCCACCCACGTGGCCAGAGGGAGTGAGGGCGCAGACGCCGGGCACAGGCGCTGCTCGCGTGCCGCCCGCGGCACCCACGCGGGCCTGAGGAGCCCGGCCCCCAGCCCTGCACTCCCTGGACGTCACCAGGCAGGGAACTGGGGACATGGAAGTTCCGCCCCAGGGCCCCGGACTGGGCCTTGCAGCTCAAGGCATCGTTGGCGCCCCCTGGCCAGACCTCGCCCAGCTTGACGCGCCCGAGGAGTCTAAGGGCTGTCCCCCCAGGGGCACGGGACAGCCAGACAGGCCCGGAGGAGTGGCGGTAGCCAGCAGACCTTGTGGTCGTCCGCCAGCTTCTTCCCGGCCCACATCTCCTTCACCATCAGGTGCCACAGGTTGCACTCTGTTTTCAGGTTGGCTTCAAAGACCTCCTTCTTGGATGCCGTCTTAATTTTTAAAGTGGGTACTCGGAGAAGCAGGAAAGCTACGGTGGTGCTCCTGACTTCCTGCGGAGGCAGAGAAGGGAGGACGCTGAGCACAGGATGCCCCCCAGACCCCGGGACCAGGGCAGCCAGGGGAGATGGGCAAGAAGGGGCGGCTGCATCCAAAGACCCGCTGTGCCCTGGCCCAGTGGCTCAGCTGGTTGGAGCACCGTCCGGTGCCCTGGAGGTTGTAGATTCGATCCCTGGTCAGGGCACAGGCAGGAGGTGGCCAGTCTATGCTTGTCTCTCACGTGGATGTTTCTTTCTCTCCTTACTCTCTCTAAAAAATCAATTGAAAAAACATCCTCAAGTGAGGATTTTTAAAAAATTTAAAGACCAAGGCTGCTGTCATCTGCACCCACTGTGGGGACCTGCTAGAGAAGGTGAAGGCTGCCCAGAGAACCCAGACAGGCCCCTGGGGGCTTGGCCCAGAGCTGGGCTGGTGGAGGTGGGAGGGGATCCCAGCAGGACAGAGAAGGCCCTGAAATGACCCTGGTCCCAGAAAGGAGTGGAGGGGCAGGGCGGTGGCAGAAGCCTCCACATGACCTGGGCTCAGACATGGACAAAGTCAAGTCAGGGTCAGGGTTGGAGCCTGAGGGAGGGCTCAGTGTCTTCCTGGTAGATCTCATCCACTTCCCCACACATGGCCATGCCCACAGCACTTAAAGGTGCTTCCTTCTGTCACCTCCTTAGGTATTTCTTTCTTTGGATTCTAGGGGCAAGTCTGGCAGACCCAGTGTGGGGAAAACTAAAGAAAAACACAAGATGGGTCCACAGGTCCAGCTGTCCTCGCCACCGTGCAGCCATTCACTGTCTTCCCTGCCTCTGAATAGTGTGAGAACAACACATCTGACTCGTGTAAATTTGGAAAATGAACATCAGGCACAAGCAGAGGCCCAGTTTCTCGGGTTTCCCCCACGGGCAGAATGACGGCTTTGAAACCTCACAGGCCTCAGGCTGCCGCAGGGCAGGAGGCAGGGCCTGGCTCCTCTCACCTCTATGTTCCGGAAGGTGGAGATCTCCACATAGCCTGGCCTTCCTTCCGTCAGGAGGAACAGCCGCTTCTGGGTCATGGCGATCTTGCCCACGCCGCGGCTTGTCTTCACCGAGCTAGACAGCTTGTAGACACACTCATTTTTGTCCAGGTGCTCCATCACTGACGCCGGCAGGCTGACCTCCTGGGCTTCGGCCTCTGTCTCCTTCCAGCAGGTGTAGAAATCTTTGAACGTCTCTGGGTCAATCAGTTTCTGCTGCCCTGAGTTGTATAAAGAAAAGAGGTTGCTTAGCCACCTACACAGGTGTGGGCCAATACTTTTGCTTTACCTAAAGTAGTGCATTACCCAAACAGGGCAGCAGGTGGCACCCATACTTGTTCACCTGGAGGGAAAACCCCTGGGAGGGAGTTCTCCCCTCCCTTCCCCTGCAGCCCTAAGTGCCCAGGGTGGGCACAGGATCTAAACCCAACCCATCCGCTCTCTCCAGCCCCTGACGCAGGGAAGGGGGTCGCTGGGTGACCTAGGCCAGGTAGTCACAGTAACTTAGGACATCGGGTGGGAACACTGCGACGAGGACACTATGGTATCAAAGATCTTTGTCACCATTAGAACTGGTGGCAGCCACCTTGGGGCCATGAGGGGAGCTAGTCCTTGGATGAAGCTAAGAATGAAGAGACCAGATCCTTGGAGACACTCCCATGCCACTGGATCAAGCTGTGCCCGAAGCCAACTATCTCAGTACTCCTTGGTTATGTGAGCAAGTTACTTTCATTATTTGTAACCAAGATCTTAATTAATGCGGTAAGCTTTACAAAGTCCAATACTCAGCCCAGTGTCACTATTGTTTAGCAGTGTGACTGCAGGCAGCTGGGAAGGGGCACACTTCCTTGTCTATAACATGGAAGCGGGACTACACCCCCCCCCGTACAACCCCACACAACCGCTAAGAAGCCTGGCCCATTCTAGTCCAGCCTAGACTAGACTAGACTGTGTCTGCTCCTGCCTTAGCTCTGTTCTGCCCCCGTGCCAGGCCCCACATCTGTCCCCGTCTGCCCTGTCACACAGCAGCCCCATCATTCCACACAGGAAGCAGCTCCTAAACGGCCTTGTCCCTGCTTCCAGCCTGCTTCACTCACCCCCAGAATGGCTTTTCTAAGATGCAAGTAAGGGCTCCACTCCCTTGTTCAAACACTTCAGGGCTCCTCGTCTGCACCAGGCCCCAAATTCCTCCATGACTGGGCCCACCTCTCCACACCCACGTTCCAGTCACACCAAGTATGTTGTATGCGCCTCTACACATGCTGGTCTGGAGTTTTTGGGC
The DNA here is from genome assembly GCF_054644295.1 of Miniopterus natalensis. Taxonomy (NCBI): domain Eukaryota; kingdom Metazoa; phylum Chordata; class Mammalia; order Chiroptera; family Miniopteridae; genus Miniopterus; species Miniopterus natalensis. Next base: position 42,392,607 of record NC_142096.1, on the reverse strand, counting down.
CAGGAAACTCCTAACTATCCTTCAAGGCCCAGATAAGACATCTCTGCAGCCTCCCCAGTGAACAGTCACCCTGAACCGCCTTACCAGGAGGCACTATTACCACGCTCATTCAAGAAGCAGGAAACAGGTATAGACAGGAAAGCCCTTCCTGGCAGGCAGTAAGTGTGGAGCTGGGCCAAGGCCAGGCAGGCAGCTCCACTGCTGGTGCTCTGCTCTGGAGGGCAGGAACTGAGTCCTCCTGTCCCTAGCCTGGCTGTGCGGCCATGACCTGCTTGGGTTCCGTAACAGTGTTGGGGTGACGGTTATCTGGGGAATTTGATATCACGGCCACAGCTGAGTTTAGCGCAACTCAGCAGTCACAGCAACCATCTGTGGGTGGCCAGTGAAAGGGAGGGCCCGACCACAGGTCAGGAGAGGAGGGTTAGGTAATAAGAATTGCTGATGCTGTTGGAATTAAGGCGGGGAAGTCAGACCCCAGGTGCAGGCGCCAGACTGCTTAGGAGAATCTCCACCAGGGGGCGCTCACCCACACTCACTGGTCTGCAGAGCCTGGATGTGACATAGTAATTTTTCTAATAAAATCTCCAGTGTCGTCTTATACACACCAGTTCATCCCAAGACGGTGACATTCAGCTTTGACTTAATAATACTTTCCTACCACATGGCCCTGAGGCCAAAATGTACATTTGGTGCCTCAGTACAGTGGCTCCCATGTCCCGAAGTCCAGTCTGTTCACTGACTTTGCAATGTTAGTGGAGCCACAGTGACAACGGGGCTGTGGACACATGACCAGTGTGGCTCAGTCTGCTGATATCCTCCCGACAGCCTCACCACGTCCCCACTGACATACATGGGACTGCTGGACAGGCCCTCGTGTCCAGCCATAAAACCACACTCCCCAGGCACCCTTGCAAGTGGGTTATGCCTTGGCCCATGAGAGGTGATGCCCAGCGGACAGACCCTCTTCCTGTCAGGAGAACAGGGACACCGGGGTCATCAGCCATCTGCGGCTGGAGCATCAAGCCTGTGCTGGAGGAGCAGAGCAGAGAGGAGACATGGTACACGGTGACGTCCTGGGACATGGGAACACACCCCTGGTGGCTTTACGCCACTGTATTTCAGGCTTTGCTGCTGAACCAGCGGGCACCTGTGTGCCCATGAAGGTGCCATAGAGGGAAGGGGCAGGGCCTGCTCTAAGAGGTGCCCTGGCTGGTGCTGTCCTCAGGTCTCTGTGGGTACCTGTCCTCCTCGGACACCACTCACTATCCCGTGCTGCCCTGCCCCACGGGCATTTCCTGGGCAGTGTTCGCCCACTCCCAGATCCCCAATGACACCAGCCCCCCTGTGCCTGTGTGGGCCAAGGCAGTGCCATTTCCTCTCAGCATTTCCAGGGCATGGCCCATGAGTGGCCAGGGAGTGCTTCTCCGGCCGCACTGTCATCAGACCAACCAGGATCAGTGAACAGAGGCAACAAATGGTCCCATCGCCTGGAGGAAGACAGCACTTTCGTGTACAGAACACTACACACTGGCCGGAAGGCACGGCCACCCCTCTCTCCCGTCCCTGGAAGTACCCAGGCCAGCGGCATGGCCCTCACACTGCAGGGCCCCTCCCATTAGCTGACCGCTCCTCCTATAACTGCGCCTCTTACCCACAGTCAAGGCCTCAAACAAGCGGCTGATAATGCTGGCGTCCTTCACGATGCCGGACTCCTGCACCCTCTGCACGAAGTCATCCAACGGCATGTGCCGGCTTGGCAGCTCGAAGTTTTTCACGTGGTCGTCGGCCTTGGGGTTCTCCCCGGGCTTGTCCAGGACCTGGCTGATGAGCCTGCGCAGCTCCGGCATGCGCTCGGCCTGGGCGCGCTCGGGGCCTGGCATGGACTGCACTGCGCTCCTCACCAGCTTGGCGGGAAAGATCCTGAGGTCCGTCTTGTACAGGCTCTGGAAGTCCAGCAGTGCGTCCAGTAGCTGGCCCTGCATCAGGTAGAAGAGTCCCCGCAGGTACAAGTACCTGGCCAGCAGCATGGAGTTGTCGGGAGCCAGGCAGCTCATGGCTTTGCTCAGCAGGACCACACAGTCCGAGTAATAGGTCTGCACACACTGGCTCACCAGGGGGAAGTGGATTTCCGGGATCTTGAACATGTACGTAGACCTGGGGCTCACATTCAGAACTAGAGTGAAGGAGAGAAGCAGACAGTTAGCACAGACCTGAAGACAAGCCCATGTTCCCCTCCCGCCACACTGTCCAGGAAATGTCAACCTCCTGCAACGCAAAGCAAGAACCTGTGGCCTCTTCTGGAAAGTTCCATAGAGCCTCAAGCTTCATTTTGCTTGCATGACACCCTGAGAATACCAAATAATTTTATTTGCTGAAACTATTAATGCTGAACTGACACCTGTCGGTGAGTCTTTATGGAAGATTAAGCTAATAACCTGAGCCCAGGTGTCCTTGCTGGGCAGGGCTCAGCCCCATACAATCACTGTTTTGCTTCCTTAACGGCAGCCCTGTGAGTCAGGTGGTGTTATTCCCATCTTATAGATGTGGAGACTGAGGCTTCCACCTGTCCCTTAGGTACACAGCTACTCAGTGCCAGGGCCAACCCTAAACCAGGGTGCTTCATACTGATTCCTTCAACAAATACCACCTAAGGGCCTCCCAGGTAGCCAGGGTGCCTCCTTTCCCAGGACAAGGCAAGCCCTGCAGGTAGGCCCTCACCCCAGGGAGCTGGGGTCTCAGCCACGAAGCCCAGAGGAGGGAGAGCCTGGGAGAAGCAGGGCATTCCAGGTGAGGGCCCAGAGGTTGCAGAATGTGCTCCCACACAGAAGCAAGCACGGTGAAGAGGTGAAAGGCGCCACTGGGTTTTCCAAAACAGGAAGTGTAGGCCCAGAGAGGTGAAGCAACCTTCCCAGGTTCACACCACCAGGAAGCAGCTGTGCAGGGGACTGGGACCCAGCAGTCGTCTTCCAGTTCCTTTCATTTAAAGGACTCTAGTGTCAGTGAGATGTATTCCTCACTCAGTCTCACCCTTCCTAAGTATCATGGGGAGGCACCAATTGGTACCTGGTGCCTTAGTCCAAGACAGTGGCCACCAGGGGGCCCACATGGCTCACAGTGCCCGATTCCATCTGCAGGACAGGGGCCCAGAGTATAAATCACCGATGTCACCAGTCGCATGGTTTGCTGCATGAAATAAGACACAGGCTTACACACGTTCAAAGGTGTTTCGTAGCAATTGATGAGCCCAGGAAAGTCCAAGCTGAGGTCAGAGCTGTGCACATGGGTTTGCTCCAGAGATGCAGCCACTACAACTCACAATGGGAAGATGGGAAGACGGGCTCTCACTGTCCCCATGCCTAGAACGTGCCTCCCCAGTGACCGCGTGGCTCTGCTGAAATGTCACTGCCACACACCATTGCCACACCCAAACTGCTTCCTTCATACCACGACGTTGCCTACCCCACATTAGGGTCTATGTGCACATGGTTGGCTTTCATCCCCCGAAGGTCTGCTCCACGAGGGCGGGGCACTGGGCTCTTTCCCACCCAGGACCAGAGAGGGCTGGGCACTTCCTGGGGGCCTAACACTCGTCAGGCCCATTAGACAGCGACATATGTAAATGTGTATTTTATATACATACCTACACGCACAGGCAAGTGCAGACATGAGCAGACACACACATATATGTGAAAAACAAGCACTGTGAGCAGTGAGGCTGGGTGACGGGAAATACAGACAGGGAACAGTTTCTATAATGAACATAGTTTGCAAAGTGAATATTCTGAAGCACCACCTGCTCTGCTGCAGCCACAGCCTGTGTCGTCGACCTTCCGGAGCGAGGAGTTCCTGGGTGGCAGCTCGGGGGCAGTGATGTCTTGCAGGTTCGGCATGCTGACCACCATACGCCGGTGAGCCACGCACTGTGGTGAAGGTTTGCGAGAGGCCATTTTCTCGATGGTTGGCCTTCTTGGGCTCAGAAACATCTCGTTTATTCTGGGGTAGAAAGTAGCAAAGTTTTACAGACACCAAAATGACTGGAAGAGGAGCCTCCACTACGCACGTCCCCCAGGGTTGTGGCCACCGTCCGGTCCTCGCACACGAGTGGAAAGCTCGGCGGAGCAGTCTGTCTAGTCTTCCCACGGGCAAGAGAGGCCAGAGGATGGACTGCACCCCTGGGAGAGGCTTCAGCACCTCACCCCCAGCGGGTGTATGCTGGAGGGTCTCAGGAAAAGCACCACAGAAATGTGGGGAGGGGGGAGAGAGAAAAAAGATGGGGAGTGAACGGCCTGAACACAGACCGAGGTGCAAACGCAGGGGGTGTGCCAGCGGGGGGTTCAGAGTGATCCCAAATGAATACTCAGAGAGAAGCCTGACTGTTACCCAGCTCATCACGAAGTGCTGAATGTGGGCCTTGCGATTGACTATATTGTTTATCTGTGCAAATAAAACTACACCATGTAAGGGTCTGGTCCCCAAAGAGTCGTCCACCCAAACATGCCGTCGCAAGCACCTGTCCTCCTCAGACTGCATGCTGAGCTCCATCTGAGCAAAGGCGTCCATCCTCCGGCTGAGCCGGGCTTTAAGGAAAGAATGAAACATGTAGGTGTCCAGGACCTGGAAGAGATGACAGGTGACTTACTGGGACACACCTGCATGGTCCTGTCTCCTCTATTCTGTCCCTTCCTCACCAGGCCCTCCCACACTGGCTCCTATGGACACACGTTTCCAGACTCTGCTTCCCTAACTTATTGCAACCTCCTAACACTCTCTTCGGCTCCTCACCAGGGATCAGAAAAAATGTGCCACTCTGTGCATTTGAAAAAAACACAAGAAAGTTCAAAAGTCCAGACTGCCAGCTCCCATGGCAGCACAGCCACAATCTCTGAGTCGGGCACAGATTCTGTGATGTCCTGGGGACCATGGCTCTCCCCGCACCCCGCACCTCACAGCAGCCACCCTGCCTGCCTTTCCTGCCTGCCTTTCATTGGCTCTGGGACACCTGCCCTGAGTTCCCGCTGCCCACACAAAGGTGAGTTTCCCTCAGCCAGGGCTGTTTCCACAGCAACACCTGTTCTCTGCTGCCCCAGGCATTTGGGTGGGTGGGCTGGAGAGGACAAGGCCACCGACAAAAAACTAAGGGCCACACAGGGGGACTGGGGCTCAGAGAGGAAGGAGCTGGAAAGTTCCACGTGCTGAATGCTCCTAGGAAGATGAAGAGAGGGCAGGGCCATACAGAAGGGTATGGCCTGGGTGCCACCTCCACAGCCGGAGGGATCAGTGACATCTGTGGAGCAAAAGGAAAGGCCAGATGAGGACACTAAGGGATGGTCATGGAGCTGGCCCACAAAGAAGGGGAACACACAGGGGCCTTAGCCTCCCCTAAAAGTGTGGAAACATGCCCTCGAGGATCAGAAGATTGGCATGCAGCTGAACCTCCAGAGAAACCCCTAAATGCTACTTTTCTAACAGACAAGAGTTGAGCAAGGCAGATGGTCATGAACAGGAAGAGAGATAGACAGAAGGGCTGCACCCTGACCTGGGATTCTTCTGGGGAAAGAAGACACTGGAAGCACAGGCCTGTGACCAGCCAACATGAAACTCGCCTGCAGTGAGGCACACAGCCGTGAGGGGGGGTGGGGACAAGGGACTGTTTGGGATGACAGGAAGGTCTCCATCCAGACTGAGGAGGTAGTTACTCAGGTGGGCATATGTCAAAATTCATCACACTCCACATTTAAAATGGGTACATTTTATTCTATGTAAATTATACTCTAAAAATAAGACTTGAAGGGATTCCAAGATGGTGGCGGACTGAGTGGAAGCTACACTGACACTCTCCCAGGTCCAAACTGGACTTACAACTAAAATAGAGAAAAACCATCCTGAATAGTCAACTACAACTAAAGATGAACTGGACAGCACCCTCATAATCAAGGAGGAAAAGAAGAGACCACACAGAGACTGGTAGGAAGTGTGGGGGCATGAGAGGGCTGGCTGGGATCCCACAGGCAGCAGCTAAAGGTCCAGAGGGAGATCTCAGCTGTGGGGGGTTCCCACTGAGAACTCTGGGGCCTAAACCCCTGGCGGGGCTTCCCAGTCCAGAACACCAGAACTGAGAAAGGTGCCCACATAACATCTGGCTGTGAAAAGCAGTCGGGTTTCTGTCTTCCAGAGAGAGATGGCTAGAAATGCAGGCACCCTCTTACAGGGCCAATGCACAAAGTCTCCTGTGCAGCCACCCACCTTGGGCTCTGACAGAGGGAGGGCAGAGTGGACTAGAGCTGTGTGAGGAGAATTCAGAGATGCTGGCTGGGGGAATAGAGCTCAGAGGGCAGCCATCTGGATCCCTGTGCTGAGTCATTCCCCCATAGGGCAGAGGACATCTTTCTCAGGCAGACATTTACCTTCCAAGTAGCTTTTGCCTGGGGGGGGGGGGGTAATTGCCCCACCCTGCTGGAAAACCTCATCCCACCCTGTGGAGTTTCTCAGCCTGAGGCTGTTAAGAGACTGATAACAGCCTCTGGGTGCTTTGAGTCTTTGCCTGATTTGCTTCTGGACCCAGGGCTTAGAAAAGCAGATTTTGGTGCACATCTTGGTCCTGTCCAAACACACCCAGCCCCAGCAGAGGGGACCTCAAGCAGTGGGTTGTTGATAGCTCCAAACAGGATACTCAAGGCCAGTCACAAACAGCGTCTGACACTGGCCTGCACCAGAGACCCTCCAAAAAGACTGAGAGTCCTAGCAGATCTAATTCATAGAAACAAATCCAAACAGGCAGCCAAAATGGGGAGACAAAAAAACAAGCCCCAAATGAAAGAACAAGAGAATTCTCCAGAAGAAGAGCTAAATTAAAAGGAGATAAGCAATCTATCAGATATGGAGTTAAGAATACTGCTCATAAGGATGCTCAACAACATGAGAAAAGAAATGAGAAAAGAAATGGAAACTATGAAGGAAATTAAGAATGACATAGCAGAAATAAAAAATACACTGGAAGGAATAAACAGCAGATTAGAGGAAGGTGAGGATTGGATCAGTGAATTAGAAGACAAGGTAGCAAAAAAATCACTCAATCAGAGATGCAAAAAGGAAAAACAATGAAAAAACAGGAGGCCAGTCTAAGGGAGATGTGGGACAACATGAAAGGTAACAATATTCACATCATAGGAGTGCCAGAAGAGGCCAAAAGTAAGCAAGAGTTAGAGAACCTGTTTGAAGAAATAATGGCAGAAAACTTCCCTAACCTGGTGAAGGAAAAAGTCACACAAGTTCAGGAGGCACAGAGAGTCCCAAGCAAGAAGAACCCAAAGAGGCTCATGCCCAGACACATCATAATTAAAGTGACAAAAATCCAAGACAAAGAGAGAATCTTAAAGGCAGCAAGAGAAAAGCAATCTGTTACCTACAAAGGAGCTCCCATAAGGCTGTCAGCTGACTTCTCACCAGAAACTCTACAAGCCAGAAAGGAATGGCATGAAGGATTCAAGGTAATGAAAAGCAAGAACCTGAAACCAAGAATATTCTATCCAGCAAGGCTATCATTCAAAATAGATGGTGAAATAAAGAGCTTTCTAGACAAAACAAGGCCAAAGGAGTTTATCACCACCGAACCAGCATTGCAAGAAATGTTAAAGGGACTACTGTAATAAGAAGTAGAAAGAGAGAGAAAGAAAAATATAGGCATAAAGAAATAAAATGGCAATAGATAAGTACCTATCAATAATAACCTCAAATATAAATGGATTAAATGCTCCAATCAAAGGACATAGGGTAACTGAATGGATAAGAAAACATGACCCAAATATATGCTGTATACAAGAGACCACCTCAGAACAAAAGGCTCACACAGGCTGGAAAAAAAAAACTTCTGGAGGACTTTAAAGGCGAGATCGACAGCAATACAGTCATAGTGGGGGACTTTTTTTTTTAATATATATCTTTATTGATTTCAGAGAGAGTAAAGGAGAGGCAGAGAGAGAGATAGAAACATCAATGATGAGAGAGTCATTGATCAAGCCCGCAACCCGGGCACATGCCCTGACTGGGAATCGAACCCCAATCTCCTGGATCCTAGGTCAACGCTCAACCACTGAGCCACACCCAGCCGGGCATAGTGGGGGACTTTAACACCCCGCTGACTTTACTAGATAGATTTTCCAGACAAAAAATCAACAACGAAACAGTGACTGTAAATGACACACTAGATCAGATGGATTTAACTGACATTTGCAGAACATTTCACCCCAAAGCTGCAGAATAGGCATGTCCTCAAGTGCACATGGGACATTCTCCAAGATAAACTACATGTTAGGACACAAAACAAGTCTCTACAAGTTCAAGAAGATTGAAATCATATCAAACATGTTCTTGGACATTTACACACATGGAATACTATGCAGCTGTAAAAAAGAAGGATCCCTTGCCCTTTGAGACAGCATGGTGGGACCTGGAGAGTATTATGCTAAGCAAAATAAGCCAGTCAGAGAAAGACAAGTGTCACATGATCTTACTCATATGTGGAATCTAATGAACAAAATAGATCCAGAGACAGAAGCATGGAATAGACTGACGAAGATCAGAGAGAAGGCAGAGGTGGGTGGGTGGGGAGAGATTAACCTAACAATTTATATGCATATATGCATAACCCATGGACACAGATAAGAGTGTGGTGAAGGCCTGGGGGAGGAGTCCAAGGGGGATGGGGGGAGGGGATCAATGGGGGAAAATTTATCTTTATTGTTGTATTTCTTTCAACAATAAAGATAAATTTTAAATAAAATTTAAAAAATAAAAATAAAAAAAGTCTCGGCCAGAGGATGGACAGGAAGTAAACTAAAATTAACTTCTGGGAAAGCTAACACACTTAATCAGATATTAACAGACGCTGAAAACACTTGAATGGAGAATGTTTCAACTGCAGAAAGTAGGGACAGGCCCCACATGAGCCCCTCTGACCTGCTTGTAGAAGTGCTGGTCCTCGGGGGCTCGCGTTTTGAGAAACTCCTCACTGTTAAACACTCTGTGCTCGTAATTCAGGTGGTTCTTCACCTCCCTGACAGACACAGACAAAACATGTCACAATGAGAAGCAGGGAAATGACACGTACACTTGGAAAAGCCCATCTTCAGGAGGATTATTCAAACACCAGAGTGACGCGGTTTGGGGTGCCTGGTGGTCGAGCTGTTTCACTACTTCTAGCACAGCTTTTCCCTCCTACCAGAACAGTCCAGAAGGGTCTGTCACTGTCACCTCAGGTCCCTGACTTCTCACAGAAATGAAGATGCAATGATCAATAATGGTTCATACAAACAAAAGTGAGTTCCAGCTGGTGAGCCAGTTGGCAAGCTCTCTGTTCTGAACCCCTTGGGGCAGAAGGACCTTCCAGCCACCCCCCTTCTAAGGGACTCGCCTCTTATAGACCGGGATGCGGAAGATACCTGAAGATGCTGACGAGCAGCTGCAGGGTGAGCTGCTGGATCTGGCCATTGAGCCTCTGCTGCCAGGCCCGCCTGCGGGCTCGTCCGTCGTGCAGGTCTGTGCTGGAGCCCAGGTGGGCCAGGTCTAGGTCGTGGTGCAGCTGGAGGCTCTGAACCCTGGAGGAAGCAGGTATGTGACACGTGTGCTCCTTCTGGGCCGAGAGAATGCTCCAGGTAGGCCTGGGGCTAAGAATGCCCGTCAATAATAGAGGTCGGGGGACGTCAAAAATATACCCTTGGAAGTGTTTATTCACCTCTGACATAAATAGCTAATTAGTGCAGAACTCACGGAGGCCTTGACTTTGAGCACACACATTTTTATCCAAGATGAGTCATTCTGTTCCCCACGTTCTGCCCAGCGAGGGCACACTCCTCCAGGAGAGCCAAAGGGTTCCAGCTCAGGCCCCTTGACTGCACGCCCTGCCTGGGCATGCTCAGAGGCACCAAACATCCAGGGATGGCCACATACTCATCCCAAGGACCTCAAGGTATCTCTTCTAAACCATGAGTTGGCCTCAGATAGGTCCCACTCCCGCCCCCCAATACTACGCACAGCTGCACTTTTAGGCTTGGGAGACCAAGGCATTCCCAGGTTTAAATCACAAAATAAACAGACCCACCAAGTCCATCCCACCAATATTTCTGAGCACGAACTTTCCAAACCAGGCACCATCTAGGTGTAGACGACAAGAACACAGCAAAACCAGCTCTGTGGGGCTCACATTCAAGTGGGAAGAAACAGGAAAAGAAATAAATGCTCTTGGGGACCTTGGACCCGGCAGGTGGAAGGCAGGGTGCACACAGCCACGAGCAGATGGGGGGAAGGGCACCCAACTGCCACAGGCCCCTCAGCAGGGTGGGTGGGCTTGTCGAGGGGTGGGGCAGAGGCCAGGTCCCAGTGGGGACATCAGACCAATGCGAACACAAGCCAATAGTCCTGGAAGTTTACTCTGACCCTCAGGGCAAAGTGGCTTTTCTGAGTCAGAAAGTGAACAGACGATTAGGAACATAGGTTTTTCAGACAAACATATCCCCAGGACAAGTGGCTGAGGCCCCTGAGCACAAGCCAGCCAGCGGCCACAGAGGAGAACAGGTGGACTCCATGCCCACAGCCCCCAGGAAGACACATGTGTGCTTGTGAACTGGCTGTGGGACCGGTGCATTCTTTAATATGGAAGGGACAATAACAGAGATGGGAATCCTATGTCTTCTGCAGAAACCATGAAGGTAGAAGGAAACACTGGCTGAATTATGTCCCCAAAATTCATGTTGGAGTCCTAACCCCTAGATGCTCAGATTGTAACTGTAACAGGAGAGAGGGCCTTTAAAGACATGATTAGGTAAAATGAGGTCATGGGGTGGGCCCTGATCCACTGAGACTCCATAAGAAGAGGAGATTAGCCCTGGCCGGTTTGGCTGAGTGGTTAGAGTGTCGGCCAGCAGACTGAAGGGTCCTGGGTTCGATTCTGGCCAAGGGCACGCACCTCAGTGTCAGGCTCGATCCTCAGCCTGGGTAGGGCCATGTGTGGGAGGCAGCCAATCGATGTGTCTCTCTCACATCTGTGTTTCTCTCTCTCCTTTCCACTCTCTCTGAAAAGCAATGGAAAAAGGTGTCCTCGGGTGAGGGTTAAAAAAAAAGAAAATAAGGTGATTAGGACACAGACAGGCACAGAGGGGTGACCTGTGAGGACACAGAGACAAGACAGCCGCCCACACGTCAAGGAGAGAGGCGTCAGGAGGAACCAGCCCTGCGCACACCTGGCTCTCAGCCTCCAGCCTCCAGGGCTCTCAGACAACACGCGTTGGTCCCGTGTTTCCTATAGCCCGAGCTGATGAACGCAGTCAGCAGTCAGACAGACGCCCCCGCTTCCTCCTGCTCCCCCAGGTTTCAGCTAGTCCCCCGTCTGATCTCCCGAAAGACAAAATAAAATAATGAAGTCACTGGTCCCACCGACTTCACCTTGACTGCATCACAGGCTCCTCCAGAAACAGCACTGCCTGGCCTCCTGCTGCCCCACGCGAACCCCGCCCCCACGCCCACGGGCCGGGAGGGCTCAAAGCAGGGTCTCTCCGACTACCATTGCATTCAATTCCAAAGTGGAAAAAGAGCCCCCCAGAACAACCCACCAGCCCACCCCATCCTCCAGCCCCCCCGGGATGCCAGGCGCCCAGGAAGCACCTCTATCCGACAGAACAGCAGTCACACCCCTTTCACCCTCCCTGGGAGCAGCATGGGCACGAGGGCCCCACCAAGCCTCTTTTCACTACGACAGCAGCTGAGGGACACACAAAGCCTAAGATGTTTATAATCTGGCCCTTTTTGGAAGAAGGTTGCTGATGCCTGATCTTGGCCAATGAAGTTTAGCAGGAGAGGTAAAAAACCATAGCAGCTATGAAACAAGGTATGAAAAAATAAGACATCGACAGAGGGTGGGGCAGTGACAAGAGAGCTTCTTGCGCAGGGATGGCAGGTCCTATCCATCGGAGTCCCCAGACTGACAATATCACAGGGCAGGGGCTGTGCACAGTGGGTGCTGGAAACATATCTAGGGATGAATGAATGGATGGATGGTGGATGAATGGATTGATGGACGGATGACAGTTGGATGGATGGATGGATGGATGGATGGATGGATGGATGGATGGATGGTGGCTGGGTGGCTGGGTGGGTGAAGAGATGGATGGGTGGGTGGAAGGCATGAGGGAACAGGAGATGGACAGGCGGGTAGGTGGAGGGAGGGATGGGCAGGTGAATGAGTGAGCGAACAAGAAAGGGAACTTCAAAGATCATAGGCACAGGATCGTGGGGCAAGAAGGGAGGCAGGTTTCCTGGGACTGTGACCAGCACCAGACTCTATAAGCCCATAACTGATACTTAGACAAGATCAGAATAAATACAATGACTTTTATTTTTTAAAACTCACACATAATTTCCAAACTATAAACACATAAAACATCTATCAATAATATAAGATTGGAAAAGATACTCAAAACTGGCCAGTGAGGACTTGAACAGAGGTGTTTTCCAACACACATTGTTTTCAACGTTACCTCTGGATGAATGCCTGTGCTGCCAAAAGAGGGACATCAGGGATGTCGGGGAAGTCCATGCTATCGTCACTGGAGTAGGTGACGCTCCCATTATCGATGTTGATCAGAATTAAACCGTCAGCTTCCTATAAAATAAGCATAAAGGCTGATGTGAGAATCTGAATACATCTTTGAAAACACACATACATTTGCACACACTGAGGAAGTCAGCATTATTAAATCACCCGACTTAATGTGGACACAGAGCCTTATATTATCTCTACCCAAAGTGCATTAAATACCATGAATTATATTAACAAGCTAAATTCCTGTGTCTTTGAGTCAAGATTCCAATACACATTATCAGGCTTTCATCTGCCCTAGTAAGCTGCAGGCTCTACTTCAGGGAGCCTGGAGAGAACATTCCAAAACTCTAGTGAGAGCAACACCAACATCAGTGCCTGACATGTCTATTCAGCTGCCCCTCCAGCTCTGCCCCTCCAAGAACCCGGCCTGGCAGGGCCCTGGGCTCAGTGACCACGTACACTTAGAATTTTTAAAATACGTATATGGCCTACTTGTGAAGTCTTATCTGTGACAAAATACACAGTGAGGCATGCACTAGAGTCAGGGGGTTCAACAGTCCCCGGAATGTGACGGGGAATCTCTGCAGGTCACCACCCCCAGTGTTCCTGCTGGGCCCCACCTCACATGAAATATGCAGACGACGCGTGCAGGCACCAAGCCAGCCTGTGGGCAGGGTGCTGCTGCGGGCCGAGAGCTGATACCTGCGGGTCCCAGCACCACTGACAAAAACAGCCAAACCCCAAGCATTCGGGCAAGTCCTGCTGCTTGTGCTGAAATCATCCAGAACAGGTAAAGGATTAAAAGGGAGTCCTTCATGACAACCAACCGCAACTGCTAGGTAAACATGATGAAATGATTCCCTTCTGAAGGGTCTGAAACAAGATGGTTTTCTTCCCCTCGATGACTAAAAAAGAAACCATTTTAAACTTCAGAACATGGCCTATTTTTTTCCTCATGTGCAAGGGGGGTGGGTGATGTTTTCCATTCCTCCCGTGAAGGTCTGAATGGCGTTTACTTAAAGTGTGTTTGTCCCCTGGTGAGTCACGCCTTGGCGAGCCCCCGGAGGCTGCCAGCACCATGCCTGCCACCTTCCAGGACGTGCTAGTGGGGCTGCGCCTGAGGACAGCCAGGGACCCGCGGCACCCATTCTGGTCTTCACTCTGTTGTGTGCACACTTAGAAGTCTCCAAAATGAAACGTTAAATGAAAACCTACCCTGTAGGAACTGCCAGCAGGCACATGACAAGGTAAGGTGCTCGGCAGGGCAGTCACAGGGAAACACACATTGAACATGGAAGCCACCATGAGATCCCACTCCCACCACCAGGAGGCTAGGCGCGAAAGGCCGGCAACAGCAGCGCTGACAAGGATGTGGGGAAGCTGGAAGGTGCGAGTGCCAGTGGGCGTGAAAATGGTGCAGCTGCTGTGCAATACAGTCCAGCCACGTCTCACAGGGTTAAACAGAGTCATCATGGGCCCAGCCATCCCATCCCGGGGAAATGAAAACTGTGTCCACACGGAGATTCACACACAAACATTCACAGCTGCATTATTCAAAACAGTCAAAAGGTACAAACAGCTCACATGTCCATCCAATGATGAATGGAGAAACAAGCTGTGTTGTAACCGTATAATAAAATTCTACTTGGCAATAAAACACCACTGTGCTGAGGGAAAGCAGCCAGACACGAAACGCCACATACATGAATCCATTTACATAAAATCCATGGAAGTGGACTCGGCAAATCCAGAGCCACAGAGAGTAGATGGTGGCAGCAGGGACCGGGGGGGGAGGGACAGAACATGTTTCTTGGGATGATGAAATGTCTAAAATTAGCTGGCACAGTGCTATAAAGTTACCAAAAGCGACTGAACTGTATACTTTAACTGGATCAACTTTGTGGTATGTAAATTGCATCTGAATAAAGCTGTTTTAAAACCAAACCCACCCTGCCTGCCAGCACTCACAGTATTTACCACAAGTCCATGACATTAGCTTTCCTTGTAAACCTGTGCCATCTCCAGACAGAAGAGTAAAAGCCCCTTCCACTTACTACGCACTTACTGCATGCCCCACGCTTCCCGTTGGCTCCTTTGATGTTTGCCATGACAATGCGGCCAGCACACTTACTGTCCTTTTACAACTGGGGCACTAAAGGGTTCAACACTGTCACACAGCGAGAATGTAGCCACTGAACTCAGGAAGGCCCACAAACCCACTAACGCCGAGCAACATGTTCAGTGCACATGCATTTTCTAGGAAGAAGGCCATAGAGTAACAAAAGCCTAAGAAAATTTTTTTAAAAAGAAAGGAAATATGGAGCAGTAGCAAAGGCAACCACCGTCTTCCAAGTCCCAGTTCCTGGCACTCGGTGGGGGCAGAGGAGTGTCTTCAGCTCAGAGCCCTGCCTGCCTCACAGGTGAGGAAACTGAGGCTTAAAAAAGGCAGGTAACTCGCTCACAAGCAGAGTTAGTAAGCGGCAGAGGCTACACTTGAAACCGGGTTCCATCAACTCCAATGCCTACGCTCTCCCCACTGAAAATCTCTGGGAAGCCTTTTGAGCTACTGTGACTTTAAGTGGACTGAGACGTGACACAATGCACCCAGAAACACCATGGCCTTGAACACAACCTGGGGTCCGCAGGGGGATGGAGCGAGGACAGGTGAGGTGGTACACTGTGTGTGTGGCACCCAAGCATAACAAGGGACTTGTGACGAAAGTGATGCAATCTCTCCGTGGCCGTGTGTGCTCAGCCCTCACTTCCAGCACTTTCTAAGCAACTTCTCATTAGTCCCCACAGTGGGCTCCCAAGAATTTAAGGTTCTGAATCCGAAGGTCAATACCTGACCTTGTTGACTTCTTCGAAGTGGCTGACATGGCAGCCCATGAGAAAGGAGGTGGGAGCCATGACGAAGTCCAGCATCTGCCCCGACAGGATGGGCACGAGCGTGTGCTGCCACTGCAGGGGGTGCAGGTAGGCCAGGAAGCACTCGGCCATCAGCGTCAGCAGGGCCCAGCTGGCTGAGAAGAAGACGATCCGCTGCTCTGTCAGCAGGCACGTCAGGATCTGGGGGGATGGACAACAGACCATGGACATGCTTCCAACTGGGCACAGCCCACTTAAGACGCTTTGAACACGCCCCACCGAAGCCAGTACCTGTGATACAGGTTCTACCCAGATTTCCCTGCTCCATTTGCCAAAACAAAAGCCACTTGGATCCCTCAAAGAAGTGTAATTTGCAAATAGCATGCACTGTAGTAGAAGTTGGCTTTAAACAAAACATTAACACTTTGAGTACACCTGTCTGTACGTTGTGGAAGACACTTGCATTCGAATCATACTTTTTCTTTTTTATTTAATATGATTTTATTGATTTCAGAGAGAGAAGGGGAGAGGGAGAGAGAAAGAAATATCAATGATGAGAATCATCGATCGGCTGCCTCCTGCAAGCCCCCTACTGGGGATCAAGCCAGCAACCCGGGCATGTGTCCTGACCAGGTTCATGGGTCAAAGTTCAACCACTGAGCCACACTGGCTGGGCCATTCAAATCATCTTTGATGCAACTGTAGTGTTGGCCCATGAGCTGACTGGCATGAGATACTCAAGTGTGGAAGGATGCGCACCTGTAGCACCTTCTCAGGTTGGAAGCACAGTAGGGGCAGATGAAGGTCCAGGTCGATGACTGGGCTCTCGGGGTCTGCTCGTGCAGGGAATACAATCTGTAGTGGCTTCATGTTAAATATCTGCAAAGACAAATTTCCATAATTAGTTCAGAGAGCTGTTCCCAGCCTGGTTTTCTGGTGTTTTGTTTGTTTTTAAAGGAAGCATCCTGTGGTTAATTAGTCTGAAAAATGCTAAGTTTCATCACATGGCATAGCAGTCTGACCTGTCACTCAACAAAAGCAGGCTGTGGTCTGTTTTTTTCTAACTCTCTTTAACCCTGAAATCCCCGTCATGAAATAGCCGAAAACATCTTGGAACAAGGGTTCCACAGAACCCAGTTTGGGAAATGATTGTCTATTAATTAAATAACACAGTGACACTGTGAGTAACAAAATTATATATATATATATATATATATATATATATATATATATAACCAGTTATCTGTCATTAATCACATCAGACAGGAGAAAACATTAATTAACAAGTTATAATACCCAATATTCTGGACAAACAAAAGGGAAATTTGTAATTTAAGTAAATGCTATATGTTTTTGTGTTAACTACTAAAGGGGCTGGTTACCAGCTCAGTACCTATTTATCAGGAGCCACTCAGCAAAACTCAAGCCTAGCTATTGGACGCAAGAACAAAATTTCATTTCTAAATTTTTAGGAAATAAATTTCTATTTTTAGTTTTTTCTACATTTAGATATAGTGTATAATATGCTTGTAAGGAACTTGAAAAGCAAAGTTTAAACACAGCTATAACATAAGGAATCTTTTAAAACACTGAAGTCATCTTCATCATGTTCTGTTACTATATGCAAAGAAAAAAATATAATTACCAAATGGAGAGGCCCAGGTGGAGGGCTAGGGATTAAAGATAGTTTTGCAGCAAAATCTTTTATATGATTGTCAACTTCAAAATCTTTACAGAGCTTCAGATGAGTCAATAAACTGAAATTTAAAAAGAAAAAGTCAGTCCTCTGTTCTACAAAATATGTTATGTCTGTGGCAATAAATACAAGCTAGACCCAAACTATGTCCAAATACCAGCCACCTTTTAAAAAATAAAACAGTGGAGTGTAGGAATTTGAATTACAAACATGGTTCGTTTGACTGGTGCGGATTCTTGCTCAGCCCCTGATCAGGGTGTGAGTCTGAATGGATTGCCCTCCACCAGGACTCAGAAGGGGCCTGCCCGCATTGCTCTGCTGTATCACGACACAAGAGAACCGCTGCTCATGTCTTTTTCTCAGTCTGTAATCAAACACTCCAAATTCTAAGGACAGAACTTGGTGGCAGTGCGCACGTGCCCGGTGTGACAGACCTCGTCGAATCCTTGCTCAGGGCCACACCCCTGGCAATGGGAGTTGATCGGTTTCCCGACACTTTCCCGATTTTTCAAATGTTCTCTGAATCCTCAGGCTTTGGCATTAAGTCAGTTAACAATTCTACCCAAAAGGGTAACTTTTAAAATGCCAGAAAAACTCATCAGAATTGACAGCAGCCTGCTGATTTTCTCAGATAGCCAGGGAAAGAGGTTTTCCTTATTTATGTCTCTTTTTTAAAACCCAAGAAAAACCCCTCCATACTGACTTTTCCTTCTGATAGTTTGCCTCTGTCTCCCCCTCCTGTCAGACCATCGCCATTTTAGCACTTCCAGACCTGGGGTTTTCACAAGAGCTCCGGAGCCTGCCCCCAGGTCCTCAGTGGCAGCCCCAGGGCCCTCAGCAGCTCACCAGGACAGGCAGTCCCTGAGGGCACTGTAGTAGGGGAGCCGGGAGACCACGCACACGGCGAAGGGCACGAAGCAGCCAGCAGCACTCACGCTCGGCCAAGGCGACTCCCAGTGCGACTTGCCCTTGTAGAAACAGTACTCATCCTAGGGAAAGAGCGCCGGTGACGGTCACCTCCCGCCTGGCGGATCCTCGGTGTGTATCTTCAACAACACCACATCTCCAGACAGAAACAGGACAGTGGGGGCTGGAGAGAGTCCTCCTCCCCGACACCCCTGCCAGCGCCCCCCCCAGTTTCACTGCCGAGTCTGAGCGGGAATCAGCCTTTCAATCATAGTGACTGCCCCACTGGGCGCTTGCTCCGTAGAGGTTCGGAGGTGACAGAGGTAAGGTGTGTCCTTGCCCTGGGGAAGCCCCAGGCTCGGGGGAGAAGAATGCACAGTTAGAACACAGCAAGACACCAGAAGGGGCCACAGGGGCTTGGCTTAACAAGGAACAAATGCAGCATTTGTGGGTGCCTGGGAGCCAATTGGGTGTCACAGACAGGAGGTGTCATGGATAGGAGGAGGGAACAGGAGGGACCTTCACCTGTGACAAGGGATCTCAGCCAGAGAAAAAGTGCCACAGTGGGTTCCAGAAGGCACAGCTCACAAATGGTACTCTATGTGGGGGCCATAATCTGGGCCCTAAGGAGGGGGCTATTTGGGGGTCTCGGGGGAGGGATAGAGGAGCGTGATGATAGCTTCAGTTTGGGACTTCTTGAACTGGAGGTAATTGTAAAATGACCAGGTAAAGGGAGAAGTCCTGGAAACAGTCGGCTACGTCACCGTCTGCCCACCACCATTTAATGAGTGCCTACTGCTCTAGGGCCAGTCTACTCAGGTTCAAATCCTGGCTGCCGTGTGACCTCAGGCCAGTCACCTGACCTCTCTGTGCCACCATTTTCTCATCTATAAAACGGGATGGTCCTAATAACCCAACTTAGACCCAGTGTCAGAGAGGAGGCATGGGAGTCACCTACATGCAGCGGCCGGTAGTACTGGGCAACCACGGCGTACGTCCTATTCCCACAGACGTCGGTCAGCACCAGGAAGTGGACACGGTCCTCCTTTGGTTCAGAGGCCACACACAGGCCCCCTGGAGACAGAAACAAGAAAGACTCTGTGAAGCTGGGTGGCAGCTGTTTTCCTGAGAACAGTGGACCCCTGGTGTATAATCCCTGAAACCAAGCAGCAGCATCAATTTCTATTTCTCATGGAAATGACCAGACAGGTACTTACATCCTGTCCTCAGTATGAGTTTTCTACACCAGCCTTTTTTTTTTTAAATAAATACTTATTTTTAAAATTTTTATTATTGATTTTTTTTGAGAGAGAGGAAGGGAGAGGGAGAGAAAGAATCATCAATGAGAGAGAAATATCACCTATTGGCTGCCTCCTACATCCCCCCTGCAAGGGATCAAGCCGCAACCCAGGCATGTGCCCTGAGCTGGAATTGAACCGTGACCTCCTGGTTCATGGGTTGATGTTCAACCACTGAGCCACACCGGTTAGGCTACATTGGCCTCTTTAATGTTTCTCCAAGACCAGCCAAAAAGTGAAGCCCCAAACATAAGCCTGCTGTTGGCAGAGCTGGCCAGTTTTGGGGGGAAAAACACAACCTGTGAGCCTAGCTGTGGGGACCCAGGAAATAAGTAGGAAAGGCAGAACTGGCTAACCTGACATCATTTAAGCCCCTGCCAGGCCCCTGAAGACTGGTCAAAATTGGAGCTGAAATTCCTTTGAAACATCCCTGTCTTCTAGGACTCAGTTTTCAAAAAACATGGGGACTGTGCTAAATGACCTAAGCTTTTTTTTTTTTTTTAATATATCTTTATTGATTTCAGAGAGAGGAAAGGAGAGGGAGGGAGAGAGACATAGAAACATCAATGATGAGAGAGTCATTGATCGAGCCCACAACCGGGCATGTGCCCTGATCGGGAATCGAACCCTGATAGCCTGGATCCTAGGTCAACGCTCAACCACTGAGCCACGCCCGGCCGGGCTAAGCTGCCTTTTAACTTTGAAACCCCCAAGATCAAGGAAGCTCTGTCCCAGGACAGGATGCAGGGGCCCAAGGGGGGGCCAGCTCGCCTCTAGCTGCACCCTCCTGAGTGTGCTGCTTCCAAACACAGGTCACGGGTGTGGCCTTAGGCTCAGCCATCCCCATGCCCGGGCACCAGGTACCTGGGAAGCACAGCTGAGGCAGGGCCAGCAGGTCTACACCGTTGGGCACGCTGATGTCTTCAGCGTCCAGCCCTCGAGGGCCCCCAGGGAGGCCCTTGGAGGGCTCTGCTCTGGGCTTCTCCCTCTTCTTCCTGAAGGAGCGCCTCTTGGTTCTGCTCAGAGTCCCGCAGCTCGCGCCGGCCATCTGACCGGCCTCCTCACTGACGAAGGGTGGCACGAAGACGGACAGCACCTCCGGGTCGAGGGGGGGGAGGCTTTGAACTCCCCTTTGCTGGGAAACCTGGGACAGAAATAAGGGTTAGTACAATGGTGTTGCCCCTTTGGACTCACAAACGCAACACGGGCAGTTGCCCGCTGTCATGGGTGTGGCTTCTCCCACCAGCGGCTCACGACAGTAAGGACCCATTGGAAGTTACTTTCAGGAACTTCTCAGGCCTGATGTTCAGGCAACGGACACTGCCAGTCAGCTCTGTGGCCGCTGATGTGGAGGCAAGGCCCCGACCCTCCTGCACAAAGCCCGGAGCTGTGATGGGCAGACCCGAGTTCAAATGCAGTCTCTGCCTCCAGCCGGGGCGGCGAATTACGGCCTCAGCCTTGAGCTTCCATCAAGGGGTAAGTGCAGGAAATAAAGGAGACGCCACAGGTCAAGTGCTCAGTTCCCACGTCCCCTCACAGGCTGGTGGGGAGGGCAGTGCAGTGACGGGCTCTGTGCACTGTCTAGCCCGTCACACCAGCGGGGCTGTCGCCACTGACCCAGGAGGATGGAGAGAGCAGTAAGGGCGCAGAGGAGGGCCACACGTCTCTCCTCACTTGACCAGATGTCCCTTGGGGTCAATAACAGGGGGTCACTTAGCCTGAATTCTTCTAAACTTTAACTGGGCACACGTTTTATTTTCAACCTCTTCTTCTCATTCTTCCCCCAAATAATATAAGGAACATGGGCTCTACTTTTATTTCTTTTCTTTTTTTTCTTTCTTTTTTTTTTATATGTCTTCATTGATCTCAGAGAGAGGGAAGGAGAGGAAGAGAGAGACAGAGAGAAAGAAACATCAATGACCAGAGAGTCATTGATCAAGCCCTCAACCCGGGCATGTGCCCTGACCGGGAATCGAACCCCGATCACCTGGATCCTAGGTCGATGCTCAACCGCTGAGCCATGCCCGGCCGGGCTACTTTTATTCCTTTCCTAACGACAGTGTCTGAGGGACTTCTTAGTAGAGTTAGGGCTAAACATGTTGCTGCCAGGCTGAATTCAGAGCCTCCAAAGAGCCGGTGGGAACGCATCCTGTGAGAGCTGGGAGTGGTCAGGTGCCCTGCCAGCTAAAAATAGGCAGGTCTAAAGCCCCGTTCTCTGGATATAAAGGGAAGGGGGAGGGGAAGGGGAGGGAGAGTGAAGGGCAGGGGAAGGGGGAGGGGAGGGGAGGGGGAGGGAGGGGCAAGGGAAGGGGAAGGGGGAGGGGAGGGAGGGGGAGAGGGGAGGGGGCAGGGGAGGGGAGAGGGAGGGGAAGTGAAGGAGGAAGAGGGAGGGGAAGGGGAAGGGAAGGGGAAGGGGGAAGTGAAGGGGGAAGAGGGAGGGGAAGGGAAGGGGAGGGGGAGGGGAGGGGAAGGGAGAGGGGAAAGGGAAGAGGAAGCAGAGGGGGAGGGGAGGGGAAGGGAATGGGCGGGGGGGGGGGGTAATTAGAGGCTACTCATTAGACCCTAGAAAGGACATTAGGAAGGACATCACTGTAGCAAGGAGAATGTGACCTTGACCAGCAGAAAGGGAACAGCCAACATCAACATCTCAGTAAGAATCGGTGGTAACAGCCCGGCCAGGCGTGGCTCAGCAGTTGAGCGTTGACCTAGGATCCAGGCGATCAGGGTTCTATTCCCAGTCAGGGCACATGCCCGGGTTGCGGGCTCGATCCCCAGTGGGGGGCGTACAGGAGGCAGCCCATCAATGACTCTCATCATTGATGTTTCCATCTCTCTCTCCCTCTCCCTTCCTCTCTCTGAAATCAGTAAAGATATATTAAAAAAAAAATCAGTGGTACCAACAGGGGATTCTTACACCTAAAAGGTTTATACAGTGACAGCATTTTCAGTCACTAAATACACTCTAGAGTACTGCCCTGGTCGGGTAACTCAGTAACTCAGTTGGTTAGAGTGCCATCCCAATACGCCAAGGTTGTGGGCTGGATCTCCATTCAGGCACATACAAGAATCAACCAACCAGTGCATAAAGTGGAGCAACAAATCTATGTCTCTCTCTATATAAAATCAATAAATTTTTAAAAATAAAGTCAATACACTTATTTTTATGCTATGGAATTTAAATTCAATAATTTATTTGTATTTAGGGGGAAACTATTAATACCAGTAGGAACATGGGAAATTCAGATTACTATACAACTTAAAACTATGCATCATACACATAGGAGCCCATTTCTTTGGCTACATGAAACCTTTTGCACAACTTTCCTTTCAAAACCCAGCAGTTTGGACCTAATTAACTGTGAACCTATGTTCTCCCTTTCTCTCTCACATGAGAAGTTACATACATGAAGACTGGGAGAGACACCACCCTAGGAACAATCTCTCAATCGAAATGACAGTCAGAGGAGCATATGCATTCCTCCAGGCAACATATGAGATGGCTGATGAGCCCCTTTTCCAGAAGCTCCACCAAGTCCCTTCCCTCCTGCTCTTTGGAAGCCCCCTGCAGACCCCTTCTTCCTGCCTTTCACCTCCCAGGACTGAGCCCTTGGCCCCAGTCCCTCCTCACTACTCTCAATACTCACGGGGCTCCGTGGATGCACATGGGGACAGCTCCCAGAGTCCCACACCCAGCTCACACTTCTTTCTACTCCCAGAATGTACTCTAGTGCCTCTGACATACCTGTGTGGGTCCCTTAAACTTAGAGTTTCAACTCATCACCTCCCAGAACACCTCCTTAGGCCCGTCTCCCTCATCCCCTCTAGAGCATGGCTGCCCCTAGGAGCTGCGGGTGGGATGAGGCAGGGACTGTCGTGTCTTCCTCTCTGTGCCCCACATCTAGCACAGACGACAGCTTAGTGGCTGCTCTTCATCCACTCCCACTGCAGCACTTGGTCACGCCTTAGGGACACACTCATCTGGTTTGAATGCCAGTCATCACACTGAAACCGACATACTCCCAGTGGTTCTCTCTTTCTGTCTTTGGTCACTTACAGTGATGTGGCCCAATCCACCAAGCTGGCAGTCAGCAGGTCATCACACATCTGTTTTTTCCAAAGTGGAAATCTTTGCCACTGTTACCTCTTCTGATTGGATAAGCAATACAGACTTGTTTGAAAAATGAGGCCTCCACCTAATTCCGTGGCTCAAAGGGGACACTGCCTGGCCTGAGCTCTCCTCTTCCCACTTTTTATGAATCTATAAATATCTTTTTTTTTTTTTTCAAAAATAGAATCATCCTATTTAAATGGTTCCAGTAGCCATGGGTTTTCCTCCATGTAACTGCACATTGGGCTGGCCTCCCTGGCCACACTGCAGTGTCACCTGGTGTGACAATGCTGCAATGTATGTGCCGAGCCCCTACTAAGGGGTGGCTGCACTGCTGTGAGTCTTCCCGCTAAACAACCTGAACCAGGGCAGCATGGAAGTTTCACCAACACGTATTTGCACATGCTGGAACTCCTCAATTAGAGTTGTTCCTGAAAGCACAGGCCTCAACCCATGTTCTGGTACTACTTTCTGACACACACTGCCACTGCCCACCCCCTGGGAAGACAGTTCCATTTCCACAGACTCTCTGAGTGACTTCCTGCTCTTTTCTAGCGTACAGGGACTTACTAAGCCCTTCCCTAAAAACATCATTTTAGTTTAAAAATATCTAACAAGTAAAAACTACAACACACTAATTCATTGGAGTCACAGATTTCTGTTAGATGACACAGTGGCCCTGACCTTCAATATGGGATTCACTTCATCTGTGAAATAGAACAGAAATTAATAATTTCCTAATGCTCTAGAACTGCTATCCAACACAGCTGCCAGTGCCACAGGTGGCTGTTCAAATTTAAATTAAATTAAATGTAAAATCCAGTTCCTCAGTGGCACTAGACACAGTTGGAGCACTCGGTAGCCCTATGTGGTCGTAGCCAGTGTACTAGACAGCATGGGTAAAGAACACTGTCCTCTCCAGAAAGTTCTGTTGGGCAGTGCTGGTCTCCGAACTGAAAGCCAGGATGCTTTCCACTAAAAACTGCAAATGCGCCTTCCCACTCAAGAACAGTGCGGGTGACCTGCACGGTGAGAGCTGCTCTGAGCACTTTTCCACTCTATGATGGATTTGTGCCCCACAGTTTCACACCCTATGCTTAGTTTCCATAGCAACCAAGGAGTGGCGAGAAATGTCACTAACTACATAACTCACATGGGAATTGAACTGTATCCTCCAATTCTCTGTCACTATTATCAACAAAACAAATATCACCTCATCTAAGAAATAAATAAACCCCAAAGTTAGGGCACTACACTATCCTATGATTAAGCTGGATGGTTCTCATTCCTCTAGGCTCATGGAATAGGAATGAATGACTGAATCACAGAGAAATGGTGATTTAACAAAAGGAAAAGTAAGGGGACATCTGTAATACTGTCAACAATAAAATTAAATTAAAAAGCAAAATTAAAAGTTATTAAAAAGCTCTAAAACATAAAACTAACTAAATAAAATCATATGTTTGGTTCATTTTAACATTAATGCGAGTCTTACAAATAGGGCTGCTCCAGGAAGCGTAACTCAGATCTTCCCGCTCCTTTCTTCCTGCGCCTTCAACTACTTTTCCCCCCGCCCTTCACCAAACCCCTAACAGAACCGAAGTACAGAACAGAGGGTCAAGGTAAAAGTAGCAAACTAAGAGGAGCAAACTGTCCCCTGGACCTGGGAGGACGTTGCAGCCCGCCTGGTTCAGGAAGCAGCGCTGTAAATATTTCAGTTGACTCATCCTGCTCTCAAAACACATCTCACACTGAGGCAACTAACTGACGTGTTGTAACGGCCCAGGACGCACAGACGCCTAACTGCGGGGAAGACCAGGGCCGAAACCTGGGCATTTCCTTCTGGAAGGAAAAGGAGGAACGGCCATTGGCGAGTGAGAGGCAGGAAGACAACTTGACCAACTGGAAAGAGTCAGAGGAGACAGATCAAAAAGGGGACACAGACATTTTTGGGGTTCAGGAAGTAAGAAAGGAGGGAAATGCAGACATCGTGGAGACTGACCAAGGAGTAGAGCCCAGCAAAGCATTCGCAGACATTAACATTAATTGGGTTAATTTTAGCGACACTTAGCTTCTGTGCCTTCAACCCTGGTCTTAAACACGCAAATGCCTTTCTCTGCCTTTCACTGACTTGCCCAGATAACTGGGAGTCAAGTCCGGGTGTCTCTGAACACACTGTGCATCCCCTTTAACGGGAGAAAAACGAGAGTCCTGGACACCCTCAGCCAAGAGAAAAAGAGGGCCTCAGACCACTGGACAGAAAGCCAGGTTCCAGGACTAAGAGAGCACAGGAAGGAACAGAGCCACAATGTCCCAAACTGCTGCTTTCCCACAAAAGGGGGCGTGAGCTGATCTCTCCGGCTGATGGGGGGGGGGGGGGGCCTCTACTGCGAGGTTTCGTCGCACAACCCCTAACTGCAGGACATGTAAAGGCGGCCCTTAAATCGAAACATCTTACGCTGCGAACAGCGGCCCTGTGGCCTCCGTCCCGCCCGGGAGTCTCCGGAACGACTCCAGGGGGTGCTGGGCGGGGACCCCAGGGGCAGCCACTCGCGACTCCACCTCTGGGGAGAACACCTGCGGTTCTCCGCACGGGGCAGGCTGGAGGCAGCCGGGCTTGGCCGGGCCCCGGAGCACTGGCCGCAGAGTCCCCGCTCGGGGGCGCCGGGGGCACGGGGGTCCTCTGGACACTGACTCGGGGTGCGGCCCGCTCTGCGACCGTCGCCCCGCCTCGGTTTCCCGTGGGGCCCTCACCTGCTCCAGGCCGCGGAGGCTGTCCCGGGAGGCCCCCAGCAGCGCGCACAGCTCCAACAGCCCCGAGGGCAGCGCCATGGCTGCTCCGCCGCCGCGGCTCGCCGGGCGCACCCCGCTCGGGCGCCTCGGGCCGCGCGACACGACCCCGACCCCCACCCCGACCCTGCGCCCCAGCAGCGCCACCGACCGTCCCGGGGCTCACGACCTTCGCCAGGCTGGATCCGCCCAGACCGCGGCCCGCGAGGCGAGGCCTGACCGGGGGCGGGGCCGGAGAGCCGAGCCCGCCGAGGCGGGGGCGGGGCCTGGAGGGGCGGGGCCTGGAGGGGCGGGGCCTGGAGGGGCGGGGCCTGGAGGGGCGGGGCCTGGAGGGGGCGGGGCCTGGCCGGGCGGGGCCGGAGAGCGGAGCCGGCCAGGAGGAGGGGGCGAGGCCTCGTCGGGGGCGGGGCCGGAGAGCCGAGCGGGCCAGGAGGAGGGGGCGGGGCCTGGCGGGGCGGGGCGGGCGCAGGGCTGCCCCCAAGGATGTTATTTCCGAGCTCCTCTGGCTGGTCCGAGCTCGTGCGCGGCGTCTACGCTAGAGGCTCATTCCCCTGGGAACCGGAGGAGTGGGCGGGGTCCCAGGTGGCCCGTGACCCGGGGGAACTAAGGCCCAGCGCGCCCCACCACCACTCGCCGCCGTCGTTGCTGCCTCCGCCTCCAGGAAGCCCTCTGGCCCTCGGCCTGGGAATGGCTGGGCGTGGACAGCAGGAAGGGCCCGCGCAGAAAGGGGGTGGAAAGATCCATTCCTGGTTAGTAACTCTGACAGTTTAACCCAAGGCTGGCCATGACCAGTAAGAGGTTGAGTAAAATTCAGCAGGAAACGGAGTGGGATGGACGCCACTAGAATGGAGGCCTGGGAACACAGACTGAGGAGGGTCCAAGGCCAGACAGGGCCCTTGCCCGGCCAGCTCCAGGCCTGGCCTGATCTCTGTGGACCGCTGGGCCCAGTGAAACTAGGCTATCTGCTTACTTAGGGACAGGCTTTGGTGCCTGGTCATTGGACACAGCCGGAAGGGGACCAGGTTCCAGCTGACCTTGGGCAGATCCCCGCTGGACCCTAGAATATGCATCTATAACACGGAAAGGGAAATGATTCCAAAAAAACTTTTCTAGTTCTAATAAGCCATGATTTTAAAACCGGAGATGCTTAATCATAACTTCAAACAGCTGCCCTCAGCCTAAATACA
Organism: Miniopterus natalensis; assembly: GCF_054644295.1. Taxonomy (NCBI): domain Eukaryota; kingdom Metazoa; phylum Chordata; class Mammalia; order Chiroptera; family Miniopteridae; genus Miniopterus; species Miniopterus natalensis. The sequence continues at coordinate 42,365,162 of NC_142096.1, read as the reverse complement.
AAAGAAACAATAACTACAAGGCAACATGGAAATCAAAAGGGGTGGGCCTCGACCGGAAGGGGAAGGATTCCTGCACCCCTTCCAGCAGGTGCAGCCCACAGCCTGACTCACACAGGGGATCTGTGTTTCACTTAATAGTAAGTCACCTGAGGCCCAGCCGGGCGTGGCTCAGCAGTTGAGCAACTACCAGGAGATCCTAGTTCCATTCCCGGTTAGGGCACCTCCCAGGGTTGCCGACTCCATCCCCAGTAGGGGACGTGCAGGAGGCAGCCACTCAATGACTCTCTCATCATTGATGTTTCTGTCTCCCTCTCCTTTCCTCTCTCTGAAATCAATAAATATATTTAAAAAACAAACAAACAAACCAAAAAAAAGCAGTCTCCTGAGGATCGTGAGTCACTGCTGGTTCTCAGGTCTGCAGGTGGCCTGGCAGCCATGGCTCCCCTCACTGAGCTGACAAGCAGTTGCAGTAACTGACTTCAAAAGGACAGATTTTTGCCCTAACCAGGTGCTCAGTGGTTAGAGCATCGGCCTGCAGGCTGAAGGGTCCCAGGTTCATTTCTGGCCAAAGGCATGTGCCTTGGTTCAGGCCCGATCTGTTGCTGGCTTGATCCCCAGCCCAGGCACCTGTGGGAGGCAACTAATCAGTGTGTCTCCCTCACATTGGTGTTTCTCTCTGTTTCTCTCCCTCTCTCCCTTCCACTCTCTGAAAAGCAATGAAAAAAATATCCTCAGGTGAGGGTTAAAAAAAAAAGGGGGGCAGATTTTACTCATTCTTGTCTGGCCCTCCCCACGGTGTCCTCGGTGTCCTCAGTGTTGGTGGCCTCACCAGAGAGGGCACAGTCTGTCACCTGGGAATCCCCGGTGCCCAGGAGAGAGGCTGGAAGATACCCGCTGGAGGCATGAGCACCTCCCAGGACGGCAGCAAAGCCTGGGGCTGGAGGGGCCTGGGCTGGACTCTGGCTCCCCAGCGTCCTTGAGCCTTGGTGTTGTGTTTGAGCATTGCCGGTGTGGTCAGGATTCAGGGAGGTAAACAGTTGGCAGCTGTGGAGATGGGGACCCAGTCAACTCAAGCAGGAGCAGGTGTCTCTTTTTCTCTGCAAGGTGGAACGGTTTAAGGAAGGGGAGGTCCAGCTTGGAGTGGAAAGTCCCGCTGGCTCCAGCTGGGCCAGGGCTATTCGCTCTATTTTCCTAGACCTCCCTTTCTCACCCTTAATACCAGAGAAGGGCCACATGACCTCCATGGGGCTCCCAGCTCCTCACTGTGCTTTTTAATAAGTCCCCCACACTCAGGCTCTAGGGACCCCCAAAGTGCCTTACAGAAAGCTTTGCCCCATCCCTGAGAAAGCTCTAATGGGATTGAGGTAGAAATGGAGGTAACCAGTGTCCAGGAGGACAACTTTTTTTTTAGGTCAGATTAATACAAGACAGATTAACAGGAAAAAAACAAATTTAATTATGTACATATGGGGGCCCCCCAAGAACATGATGCCCAGGACAAGCCAGCAGTTGAGGCACATGTGCTATCCTGAGCTAAGGAATGGGACAGGGGCTGGGGCTTCAGAAGGGAGGGGGCTAATTCACAGGATGGTGGAAGAACAGATGTCTGGTGATTAGATGTTTGCCCTGCCCTACAGGCAGGACCTTAGATAAGTTATTCTGGGACTAGCTCTCTCTGGGCAGGCCCCCCACCTAAATCTTTCAGTCGTGAAGGGAGAGGCAAGCATTTTTCTCGAGTCTGCAGGGTCTTGACTGCCTTCAGCTCATAATGATCCACGTGGCCAAGTGGTGTAGTTTGGGGTCACAGTCTGCTTCCCACATTATTACAATACCCAAAAAGTGGAACAACTTGGTGTCTCTCAGTGGGTGACTGGAAAAACATCTACTCTTTTCCTTTCATTGAAAACCACCCAATTGCACATGCCTCCCCCAGCTGTTCAGTGCTCAGGTGCACCACCTCCCACCTGCATCCTAGGATTCCTCAGAGCCACAGATGTTGCATGGTACAATGTGCCCTTTTTATATGTACATAAATATTCAAACATAACCAGTGTACTAAGGATTTGATGGGCGATGTGAGAGCAAAATGATCTGATTTCTCCAATTTAAAAGCCCACCGAAACAACAACAAAATAGGCTATGAATGTGTAGGATGTTCATTATTCTGCTCTAGACCAACCCCCTTTGTCCTTGGGGTGGGGGGGAAGGTCTGGTGATGAGTTTATGTAACAGCACATGGGCACATGGCTGCCAGAGCCCATGCCAGCCTGCCCCGTCCCCTCCAACAGCTGCCTGTACTGGAATGGAGGTGCCAGGTTGAGAAGCAGAAGACTGGCCAGTAGGGGCCACTGGGGGCATAATCCTGGGTAACTCACCCCACTTCTCTGAGCCTCAGTTTTCTTATCTGTAAATCAGGGTGATGCCCACCTCAAGGGCTGCTGGGAAAATTGAACACATGAATAGCTGTGGAAGAGCCATATGTCTCCCGAGAGCAGGGATGGGCCACTACAGTGACTATACCTGCTTGGACAAAGCAGCCATCTCTCATCCCGAGCCTCAGCCTACTCATTGCTGTTGGGGTGTTTATTGAGCACCTACTGTATGCCTGGTCCTGTGATAATAGCTGGGAACACAAAGAATAAAATGCAAATACACCCTCCCCCAGGAGCTCCCAGCCAGTAAGTGGGTGTCCAGTGGAGAGAAGGAAGAAGAGGGTGCTGTGGAATCAGAGAAGACCCAGCAGGGACTCAGGCAAGAGGAAAAACCCTGAAACCAACTGCAAGGGGTGAAGCTCAAAGGGCATGGCAGGCTAGGCAGAGGGAACAGCATGGTGTGCACAGAGGCCCACAAGTGAGCCCTTGGGCCCTGAGCTGTGGGAGCAAGTGAGAGATGTCTGTCTCTCCCCAGCCCCTGGGACAGTGCCCACAGCATGGTGGGGGCTCCATGCACACTCGGGAGGAATAGACAGCTGGAAAGGGGGCAGGAGCCAGAGGGGAAAGGCACCATGCTCAGGAGTTTGGCATCTGTCCTGGGGATCATGACAAACAGCTAAGCACTTTGGTCAGGAAAGAAATGGGTCAGTTTGGTATTGGGGAAAGCTGACTCGGCTGCAGCACTGAAGCAGGAGAACACGCTGAATTCTGCAATCATCAGGCAGGAAGGCAGGGGTTGGAATGGGCAGTGGATGCAGAGTTGGGGGGCAGAGCTATCGCCAGGGCAGGGAGGGGGACGCGTGACTCCAGGTTTCTCCTCCCTGCCCCACAAACAAGACCACCTCCCCAGTGTGGACGGCACTGTACTCTAGAGGCTCATTGGTCCATCAGCTCCCTGAGGGCAGGGACAATGTCCCTGGAGCTGGCACAGAGTCCACCCAGCACAGAGTCAACTCTCACTCATGTAGGGAAATCTGATGAGGATCAGGCAGGTGGAAAGAGGATCCTCAGAGAGACAGACAGCCTTGATAGCCTGGGGACACCTAAGCACCATGACTCACAGGCCATATGTGCGCTGGGTGTGCGTGTATGCGTGTGTGTATGCATGTGTGTGTGTGTACTGTTGCCTTCAGGTCTGGGCCTCTTTCCTCCTTCTCCTCAGGTAGAATCAATCCTAAGAGACCAGAGGGTTGTGACAACAGACAATCCACAGGCTCTGGGCATGGGCCTCAGGCGACAAGCCCCAGCCAGCATCAGAGAGATGGAAATGATGGCGTCACAGCAAACTTCACCACCCACAGGAGGGGGCCACCTTGCCCGTTGCTCCTGGCCGAACCAGCTGTCACCCCACTGTCAAAAGTTGTTTTCTCTTTTTAAAGTAAATAAGAGGAAGCCACATGCTGGTAAGTGCTACCCGCCCAGGCTCCCATGGAGACTGACCTCTGTGAGCTCAGGATCTCAGAGGACTATGAGGGGTTCAAATGATGGCTCTTAACTCCAGCAGGTTGGAAACCCATGGGACGGTTCCTGAAACCCCTTAGAGGGCTGCCCTGGGTGGCGGAGGAGCATGTGCTGGGCTGGGCCAGCGGCTGTAGTCTCACAGGCAGCCCCAGCCATCTGAGGAGCAGCCAGGCTTCAAAACCACTGGGCTCAAGCTATAGTTATTCATTGTAAAACAGAAGTAATGGTACTTCCCTCTCCCAAACAAAAACATTTGGTTCTGCTTAGCAAACACTGAGAGCCCACTGTGTGCTGGCCACTGTCATGCCTGACAGATCTGGCGCATAGTAGGACTGAATATATGTGGTGAATTACAGTCCACCACATGTGGACGTGCCCAGCGCCCACAGGCTGGGGACCCCACTCTGCCCACGCGAGTTCCCAGCACACCCAGGTGCACAGGAGCACTTGAGTAAAGTTGCACTATCCACTGATCAAGGCTCCCCCGCGCAGCTGGCCATTCAACAGCCACTCGCCTGAGACGAGAAAAAGAATCGAGTCACGGGCACACGCACCACGACACCGCTTAGCAAAGTCCGAGCCTGGACACAACACACAGACATGCAAAGCTATTAAGGACAGCAAGGGATGGTGACACCAAGTTCAGGACCGGAGTGGTCTCAGCGGCAAGGGGTGGGGCAGGGGTCCCTGTTATAATGGTTAAACACGTTCTTTGTAAATATGAAAAACTTTATCAGAAAAAAAGAGAAATTCCATGGTCTGGTCTATTTCTGGAACACTATTGTGTTCAAACAATGTGGCTGCTGTGGGCTGTCTCAAGGTCCCCACACTGATGGCCGGGAGGTGCCTTGTACCCAGCACTGTCTCCCGCTCCCAGTGATGCCAGCTCTGAAACGTCATGGCCCCTCACAAGGCTCTCATGTAAAGAGATCCTAGGAAAGGAACGATGACAGACGGCCAGACTGAGGGAGCCCCTCAGAACCTTTGGCTCCTGGCAGCACGAGCTGCAGACGCCTGCGTCCTGCAGGGCAGAGCCCCGTGCAAAGCAGCCATCAGCCACCAGGTCTAAGCCCACACGGTGGGGTGGCCACACTTGGCCTTTGCTGTATGAAGAAAGACAGGAAGCTGCGGTGCAGTGCTGCTGTGTGCTGGGCAGGGAGGAGGGAGGCAGATGTGAGAACTATCTTAACCCACCCAGACTGGGAATCAAGACAAATAAAAATAGATAGCTGACAGTAAATGGGTGGGAAAGGGGAAGTCAGGTACCTACCGGCTCTTGAGGGCCCAAGAGGGAAGCCCAAGGTTATTCAAGGTTATTTTACTCTGCACCTGCTGTTCCCACTGCCCTAGAATGTCCTGTCCCCTTTTCTGCCCAGATAAGTGACTTTCCTTTCATTGGCTCAGATGCTACCTCCTCCAGAAAGCCCTCTCTGCTTTTTCCATACAGGAGGGGACAGCTGACCCTTCCCACCTCTTTGGGCCCCCTTTGACCACAAGTGCCACATGGGCGGTCCCTGCCCTCTGTGCTTGCCCTTGGGCCTCCGACCTGACAACCTTGCTTGTTTCTGCCTCCAGAGCCTCAGACAAGTCCCATCTCACATGAGTACTTTCTAGGAGACAGGGTACTGCCCTGCCCCACCTTGCCCTGTACTCTCCCCTCTTTGGGTCTGTCTACCAGCCACAAGGCCTGGCTAGGATGACAGAAAAGGGACAATGACAATGGCAATAACTGAGTGCTCCCCTAATTGGCACTGGGGAGAGTCAGCAAAGGGTGGATTTGTAGAAAAACAGCCCAGGCTTTGGGCCCAAGATTTTTTCACTACCTGAAATTTTAGGTGATACTAAAATTTGCTTAGTGTTTAAGAGGTACCCCTCCCCCATGCTGGAATGCTATCCTTAGAAGGGATTTTGTACCACTTGGCCAAACTTCCATCAACTCGAACTCACCAGGGGCCTAGTTCAAAGCTGCTTCCTCAAATTCATTCCCACTGCACCTTACAAATACCCCAGTTGGTGTGGGTGTTCCTGCACATGGTGGATGTTGGCACAGATGCCAGGGCAGGGGCTCCAGCCAACTCCTGAGTGAAACATCTAGAGAGGAGGCTTGGAGAGGAGAGAGAGTCTCAGGGCCTCCAAGAGGTACCCCCGAGTCCAGACTGGAAACACTATCTTCCCACTGGACACACATCCACAGACTGGAGGATTTCTCCTCTAAGGGCTTTCAAAGGAGCCAGGGAAGCCAGTCCTGCACACACCCACGGAGAGGGGCACAGCCTCACAGCCCAGAAGGAAGTGGGACTGGAGGCCAAGGGGCAGTTCAGGCCTCAACCACAAACACCTCTGGGTTCCCTGGGCCTGCTCAGGTCAGAACAGCAGCTGGGCTCTCCTGCCCCGTCTCTGTCCCCTTTCACCTCCAAGCCCAAAGCCTGGCTGACCCCAGGGTGCAGAAGTGGCAGAGGCCTGGAGGCCCAGCTGCTGCCCAGCCCCACTGCTTCTCATGCAGCTGGCCACTGATGGAGCCACGACCGCCCACTGCCAGGCGCGTGCACGTGCGTGGACATATGTATGTGCACGTGTCTATATGTGTGTGTCTGTGCATGTGAGCATGTGTGAGTGAGTGTGAACATGTGTGAGCGTGTGTGTGTATCTGGGTGGGGGAGGGACACGGAGGGCCATCCTGTGAAGTGTGGGCTGGGGTGAAGGTGGTTCCTGGGACTTGGGTCACCGCCGGTTTCCCATTCTACCTTGACCTCCGAGACATTCTATTCAAGGACCTGGATTCCTTCCAAGAACTTCATGCAGATCTTCACGGAAGGAAGGCATCACTCCCACTTCCCCCTTACATCTAGGAACTGTCCCAGCCAGGGTGGAGGCTGCTGTCCCGAGCAGAGTCCTGTCCCACAGGGGAGAACTGGGGACAATGACATTGGCCTCAGATGAGTTTAATCAAATGATCCAGAAGGGCCTGCTGGGGAGTCAGCCAAAGATGGATTTGTTCAAAATAGTACAGGTGTTGGGCCCCAGACGCTTCACTACTTGAAACACAGCCTCACCTGGCCAGTGGGTTCAGAGCTGCTGTTTCGGGTTCTGGAGCTCCTCACCCCTGCCCTGGGTGTCAGGCCGGAGAGGGCAGAGAGCTGCAGCCACAGCACCCTGCGTGCCAGGCTCCGCATCTGCCACTGCCCTAGGCAGCGCCTGCTCCCCTGCAGGGCAGGTGCTTTGGGCAGGGCTGTGTCTATCTGCTCCCCTTTGACTGTCTTTCACTCATTCCCACTCACTCCAGGACAAGGGTGACAGGAACCTATGGATGGCCTTACAGCTGTCCCCCAAACCTGCCACAGCCTTTTCCCCTGACCACCCCCACTGGCCGTCGCCCCTGGGCCCCATGGCCGTGGCACGCACAGTGCCTCAGCCCCACTTGCTTAGCTTCTGCTGGGCTATTCAGTCCTGAGCTGTGCAAACAGCAACCGGCTTCGTATGTTGGCTCTGAATGGATTTCGAAAACTTAGCACAGGAGAATGTAAATATCTTGTTATAATTGTACATCTATCACATGTTGAGGTGAGAATATCTTAGCTATGCTGAGTTAAGTAAAATGTACTATTAAAATTAATTTCATCTGTTTCTTTCCACTTTTTTAACGTGGCTGCTAAGGTTACTGTGTGGCTGGCATTCCACCTCTGCTTATGGCACAGCCAGCGCTAGTCCTGAAAAGGACATCTGGGAGAGAAATTCGCGGATGCCCCTAAACTGACATTAATTGAGCACTTACTACACGTCAGGGATGCAGGACAAGTCAGCCAGGTTCCTGGCCTCCAGACTTCCCAGAAGGTCAGGTATCCTCCTCAAAGCCATGCTCCAAGGCAGGGGGACACAGCTAAGCATGGGTGTCGGTCTTTCCTTCTCAGAGACTGTGACTGGTGGACTGAAGCACAGGCTCCATCCCAGCTGCCCCTTCACCCTGCCTGAGTGACTGTCTCATGTCACTGTGTTTCTCCAAGTCCAGCGGGGTGGCCATCCCCAGGTGGCCTAAGGGGACACTGAGCTGGGGTGGGTGACACACCCACACAGTGCCCAACTCTATCCCACCAAACACAGAAGTGAGAGAGGAGCAGGGCACATCATGGTTTAGGACGTGCTGTGGGGTTTTCTTACAATTACGCTGAGCCTATTTCTATTGACCCCTTTTTAAAGAAACATACAGGAAAGTGCTAAGTCAACCCGTAATTCTGCTTCTTCCCATACTGAGAACTCTTTCTTTAGATGAACATTCATTTCTGGAGAATGAGATTTCCTTGAACAGAGTAAGTGCATCTCATGCTCGGATCTCCCCCTGAGTCTTTAAATCCCCAAACCGGTCAGAAAGGCTGTGCTGTCATCTCACTGTGATGATCACAGTTTGGTGAGAGAGATTGAACTCTGGGATTCAGGTTTTCCCAAAGCATCTCATTCTTGCCCTGATTTTTCTGCCTTATGAAAGCGAAGCACCTGTTCTCTGGCCTAAACTCCTGCTTGTCCTCACTTGATGGATTTGGCACATGCTCCACTGGTGATTCTAATTGGGGAAAAACAAACCCAGAGACACAGGCTAATGAAATACGCTGGGAAGTGCTCGGCAAAACTTAGCAGAGCTGTTTTTGAAAATGCTGGTCTTTGAAGAGATATCTGCAGAGGGACAATTATCCACAGACTTTATCTGTTATCGAATCCTCCCCACACTTCATGAGATAAGAACCAACATAGCATTTTACACCAGAGAAAATTGGAGCCCAGGGCTGGCCAGCGTCTCGCAGCTGGTGATCATGGCAGTGGTTCCCGGGCACCCACTTTGTGCCAGGACCTGTGGCCATGCTGTTCCGTTGCCCCACACACACTCTGGGCCGCGCTCCCGTTCGGTCTGCCTCACAGACTCAGGTTCGCAGGGTCCCGGGTGGCCTGGAGCTGGGAGACAAGTCCATGTGTTCCCTCAGCCTGAGCGGCCCAGCGAGCCCTCCGAGTGCAGCGGAATAAAGCGTTGATCCTCTGCTACCAAAACCTGGTCCCCACCACTAGCCACTGCCTTGGCTCAGAGCATCTTTGTTACCCTGTCCTTCTAGCAACTAGGTCCCCCGCCTGCCTCCTGTCCATAGTTCCTGGTGACCACACCCAAGCTGTCGTCTATGCCCTGCCTGGCACCCACGTCCCTGCCTGGCCTAGTGGAGCAGCCTTTTCACCCAGCTGGGGCTTGGTCTATCCTCCTGAGCTGGCACTGTAGCCACAGGGAGCTGGCCAGGCCTCCTGGTAGCAGTTCCCTGCGGGACAGCCATGTGCTGGCAGAGGGGCCCCTCACTGCAGAAACTGGCCCTTGGTGCAGACGGAGCTGAATAAAAGGGGGTGGGGAAGAGGAGGTGGCCCCGTAGCCCCTGTGTCTCCCCACTGCTCTTCCACCCTGAATATTTTTTCAGGTATTCAGATAACAGGTTTTTTATATTTGATTAATGATTAAAGGTACTAAGACACCTTATCAATCATGATATTATCTATTTTTCAAAGGCTCTATGAGGAGGGTATATAAAACACTGTCGGTCTCATGTTTAGTACCCATTTTCCCCTTTCTTACTAACAGAACCTTTATAATACTGGGGGTGACAATGTGCCCAGCCAGAAAAATGACATTTCCCTGCCTTCCTTGAAAGTAGGAATGAGTGCGGAGCCTTTGGGTGAGGCTTCTAGGGAAGTTCTTACACACTAGCTTCCTCCCCCCTCCTGCTCCCTGGAGCTGGGGTGTGATGGCCGGGTTTCTAGCAGCCATTTCGTACCACAAGGTGTTAAGGGTGACGGAGCAGAAAGGCCGAAGGCGGCTGGTCTCTGATGACTGTGAAGTTCTACACCAAACCTGGACTACCTAGTTCCAGAATTTTTTCTAACATGAGGAAGAAACAAATTTTTATCTTGCTTAGGGCACTTATTTGAGGCTTTCTGACACGTTGCCTAATCTAATCCTAAAGGCCGCAGAAGGTATAATTCTTATCTTCATTTTATAGAAATTACTATGGGCCAGGCTCCAAGCTGGGGGTTTACGTATGTTACCTCAGTCATCCTCGTGGTAGCTCTGTGAGGCGGGGTCCACATCCCATTCACAGAGGAGGAGGCCCACCCGGGGGGAAATGACCTGCGGGAGCAGATGACCAGGCCGAGCGGAGCCCCCAGCGCAGGTGCCCCCGGCCAGCGTGCGCGGCGAGGAGAGAACGGGCCGGTGCGGCCGCCGGTGCGCAGCGCCGCAGAGGGAGCAGCCTGAGGGCCAGCAGAGGCCCCCTCCCTCGAAAGCCACAGGACTGGGGCTGCTCTGTCCCCATCACCTGTCCAGGAGTCATGCAAACCCTCTGGGACTCCGTTTCCTGGGGTTGGGCTGGGTGCGGCCGGCGTCGGCCACCAAGACCCTCTGGCTGTCGCCTCTGGGACTCTGGCACTGTCCACTCTGGGACACCTCACCTGTTCTGTTTGTTTTTAACCCTCTCCTCCCCACAAAGTGTGACCCTAGAAGAGCTGCCTGAGCCCCTGTGCTGGCTGGAAGAGAAACTTTTCTGTAATTCAAGACCCTTCTGGACCCGGCAGGAGCTGTGGAAGCAAAAGAGGAAGCGCCCTCCGCCTTCGCCCGGCGACGTCAGGCTTCCTCGCTTTGTGCGGCCTGCCAAGCGCGGCCCGCCCTTCCCAGGGCCCAGCACGCACGGCCCTGGTCAGCGCCCCCAGAAACAAGGGGGAGGAGGAGGCAGCTAAGACTCCAGGGCCGCTAGCCTACCTTCTGAGGTCCCAGGGGCAGAGGCAGACAAAAAAACAGAAACAAAAATTTCGTCCAAAATTTACAGGAGAAAAGAAGCCCTGAAAGTTCAAGAGGGCTTGTCCTCCCAGACTGGCAAGGTGAGGTGTGAGTACATCGGCTGAGCTCTCAGATGGGCAGCTCACCCCTCCGAAGCCTGGTCTAGGAAGGACCCGCTCCCCAGAGGCCCCATGATGTCTGCCCCATAACTTCACCACAAGGAATAAAGTGAAAAGTGCAGTTGCAGCCACCTGAGGAGGAAACTTAGGTTACACTCATACCTTTCTTAGCATCTTGTTATGTGAAAGTTACTTAGAAGTATTTCTTTTGCATATAAATGAAGAAAGATTGGAATATTTGGTCAACTAGAAATACTGCTGGGCTCACATGTCTGCAACTACATCAAGGCACAATACAGAGATTATGATGAAAACAAAGCACCCAGCCCTGGCCAGCTGGGCATTGTCCTGGGCACCAAAAGGTCACTGGTTTGGTTCCCAGTCAGGGCACATGCCTAGTTGTGGTTTTGACCCTGGTTGAGGCAACTAATCAATGTTTCTCTCTCTCTTCCCTCTCCCTCCTCTCTCTAAAATCAATAAAAACATATTTAATTTTAAAAAAGAAAGATCTCAAATAACCTGATTTAAAAACAAACAAACAACAACAACAACAACTCCCCCCCCCCCAAAAGCTCCCAGCTGACGAAGCAACAGTGACTCGCCCTCAGGCTGGGCTGGGAAGCACCACACACTTGACAGAAGGGATTGAGATGCTGGCTGTCCCTGCCACTTGCTCGCAGCCTTTCTCCATGTCACGCACATGACTCCACATGATGCCCTGGCAGTTTTGAGGGTTCACAAAACACTGGCACTTTTGAGGTCCAGCCCTCCCTCCTCCCTGCATGCCCCTGCACGCACCTGCTTTTGGGTGGGTGAGACCCTTTGTCTTCAGGTGGCTGCACATGCTGGAGAATTCCCGTGGCCCCTTGCTGCTTTCCTGGTTGAAAGCCCACCAACTGCCCAGTTGTGTAATAGGTAGTTAGACAGACATGAGCAGTGCAAGAACAATGGGCCAGGTATAGAAGGTCACCACGGTGGAAAGCCCTGGGTGCCTAGCAGGGGGCAAAACTGGGAAAGCAAGGACCTCACCCCCAGGGTAACATTTCCTCCCCTAGCATATTGCTGGTCATGCGGTTTAAACCCCCTGACCTCTCCTCCCTAAAGATAATATCTAGGCCTCTGTTGTGTTTCAGCTCTAGACCCAGAGAAGCAGCAAAACCAGATAAGTGACGCCATGCACCAGCTGCATTGACTAATGACCCCGTGTTGGCACTGACCAATCACGCCCCAAAAGAGCATATGTGGAAAGTGGATGACTGTTCTGCTGAAATCCTCCTCTGAGACCTCCCCTAAGATTCTCATCTGCAAGAGAGAAATAAAAACCCTCAGGACATATGTGCTCTCCCCCTGGGGAGCATGCCGGTGCCATTCCCTTCCCCCTTTCCTTCCTCCACAGGCGTGCATCTCCTAAACTCTAAGGGTCCCCACAAGACTTGCAACCAGGGGCAGCAGCAGCTCGTCCCAAGCCTACCCCTGAACCTGTGGCCAGGGCCCCCTTTTCTCCGACTCCCCAGTGAGCCAAAGCAGCCCAGCCTCGGCTCTCCTGGTGCTTCTTCTATGCTAAGCCCTTCCTTGTTTCACTGTCCTGAGTGTGCTTTTGTTGCAGTCAATAAATTCTTGCTTTGCTGCACTTTGTCTCTTGACTGAATTCTTTCCTTCAAGAACATAAGAACCGAGGTCTCATTGTCTCATAGGTAACAGTTGTGTCCTTCTTTTCTTCTTATCTAAACTTAGGTACTGGACAAGCAGGTCTGATGTCCCTGGAAAGGCCTGGATTCCTCACTCCCCAGGCTGAGCGCCAGCACAAAGGTGGGTGGGTGATGGAACTCCAAGTGGATTTAGGTAAACTAAGATGAGAGGGACCAGAGCCCCCTTTGAAGTGGAAGACCCTTGATTCATCCACACCTGTGTGCACTTTGGGTGCATGGGGACATCTGTAGCAGAGTCCTGCCATGAGTGTTATTCTTTGGTTTGCCATCTAGTTCATTTTTATGTGAAGATTTGGGGCTATTTAAAACTTTGTAGCCCCCCAAACTTCCATCTTCCCAGAACCCTTTACAAATGGTTGTGTTCACCTGCCTATTTCACATAATCCTCCCAGTAACCCTGCAAGCAGGGAGCCTCATGCCACATGTGACAGGCTCAGAGCACTGGAGCAACTTGCCCTCGGGCCCTTGGCTGGTGTGGAGCAAGGTGGGATTTGTCTCCTGAGATGACATCGTGGGCCTGGAAGCAGCTGGCACTGCACCTGACACCTGGTGAGCCTCAGGCCTCCTCCACCTGCTGAGCACCTACAGGCAGACCTGTTTGTTGCACTTCACAGGTGTTGCCTTTTGTAAAAATGGCAGGCAAGACCCTCTACCAGCAAAAAGCTCTTTATTGTGGCACTCACTTCATGGCGGTTGTCTGGAACCAAGCCTGCGATATCCCCGTGGTGCACCTGTCCTACGTGCCAGGCACTGTGCTAGGATGGGTAGGCAAGGCACCTCATTCTGTCATAGCCCAGACTCGTGGCCCTGCCACCTGCAGATTCTGCACCCAAACACCTGGTTGGCAAGCCACTGCAGCACTCTCCCTGGACAACTAAATTACGTCGGTCTCCACCTTCATCCCCCATCCAAAGTCCATGTGGTGGCCACAGCTCTTGGGGACTCCCCACCGCCGACAGGAACAGAACCAGTGCCCTAGCAGGAGTTTGGGCCCTTCCAGAACAGTGCCCAAGCTGCCTTCTGTCATCCTTGTCTCTCTGGCTGCATCAGTAGGTGCTGTGAGTGGGTTAATATTCTTGAGATATTAACCACTGAGGGTTTCCCCCAGACTTCCTGCCACCCTGCCACAGCCTTCCCCGATCTGGCCACAGCTGGGGTGTCTTTGAAACTCCTGGCCTGGGAAAGCGACAGCAGACCGACTTACAGAGAATGAAGAGCTGAATCTGGCCATTTCCCACCTCCAGGGTCTGGCAGGGACACGCGAGGAGAGGCGTCTGCCTGCCACCTGCTAAGCCTGCTGTGATGTTCCACAGTGATGTTCCACAGAGGGAAGGCCAGTCCCACCTTCCGCCCCCACCAAGCCGGTCCCCACTGACGGTGGTGGGCAATGACGGAGCCCCAGGAAATTTGGTGAGGAGACAGCCTTCACGTCAGGCCTGAGGCAGCATGGACATCTCTGCGTCCCAGTGTGACAGCACACAGATTCCCCGTGGGCCCAAGACTAACACAGGAGTGGGCAGGCCCACAGGGGCCTTGCTTTCGAGTACGCAGCACGCAGCCATTCCCTGCATGGACCAGCACCCAGAGCTGACAGGAACGGGCCATCTCAGCAGATGTCGGCACAGACAGATGATGACTCTGAGGGAGGATCAGAGACCCCAGCTCCATGCTGACTTCACAGCTGGGACCTGGGACAGAGCTGGGGCCAGAGGGATGGCCCCGGAGAATAAGCTGGCACTTAGGAACAGCCCAGGTGGCGGAATGTGGATGAGGGGTAGAGGCCAAGGGGAGTAATGTGACCAGGTTCACAGAGGAGAGGCTCCTGCACCAGCGTTCCCCAGCTCCCAGCCCTGAAGGTGGCTTACTCAGGGGCACACAGGCCTGGAAGCCACGCTGCTCGAGCTTAAGCAGATGGGCCCAGAGACGGTCCATTCATTCATTCATTCATTCATTCATTCATTCATTCATTCATCATTCGTTCATTCATTCATTCTTTTTCCTTGACAGGTGGAAGGTGGTGCACCCTGAGCCCAGAGGCAGGAAGGAGACTATACCAAGGGACACACTGAGATCCCTACCCACTCTGCATCTGTGATGTGAACGACCGAGTTGCCTCCCCCAGAAAGCTGCCATGGATGAGCGCAGGTCAGTTCTGCCCCCTTCCTCACATAACCACACACCCCTTCCTGGCCGTCTTTCACTCCAGCAGGGGTAAAGCCTTTCACCCTTCCCCTCTCGCCCTCCCCACACCCACCCTGCTGGGCTGGGCAGGGGCTGAGGAAGCAAGGACTGGCAGGAGAAGAGGTGCCCCTGGGACAGGCAAAATTGGGAGGCCCCAGGGTGGGGAGCTGGGGCCCAGAGAGGGAGCAGTCTGGCCCTGTCACCTACACACCACAGACTCACCCAGGCAGCTGGGCGTCTGCTTCAGGCCAGATGTGGGGGTGCACTAGATGGGCTTGGCAGAGAAACTTGCAATGTGCCCCCCCAGGCAGGCCATTCTGAGATGCCCCAGCATAGACGTCACACCGTGTCATGTTGTTGGCTGGGGTGATTAGATCACAGAGCCTCAAGCACTGAGCCAGTCCACATCTCTGTAAATGCAGGTGTGTTTTCATTTTCATACCCCAAGGCCTAACAAGGCCTGGCACATAGTAGGTGTTCAATAAGTATATGCTGGATGAATAGACAAACACAGGGTTTATACTGCCAGGCAGCAGTGGGATTGCAGGAGGTGTATTTTTTCTTTTTGCTTATTTTCAATTATTTGTGCTGTAATTATATAGAATTTCTAATGTGAGAAAAACACACACACTTATTTCAAAATCTTGTCACTGCACAACTGATGTGGCCACCAGGAAATGAAGGGACTTTTGGCGA